>NC_143025.1:45847500-47295000 GCF_057628025.1 Oncorhynchus mykiss
CACTAAAATCTCTCTCCATCTCCACAGTCTGCTCTCCTCTTTTTCTTTCTCCCCCACTCTGAATCTGTCTCCATCTCTCTCTTTCTCTCTCCATCCCTGGCAGCAAACCAAAGGGAGTGAGAACTGGCCAGAGCAACAGAGCCACAGAGTGGTTGAGCCACAGGGGCCAGGGGCCTGGAGAACCCCAGCAGCCCAGCAGCTGGTCCCTATCCTGGGCCAGAGAGAGAGTGGAGGGGATGGATGGATGGGTGTATGGATCAAATGAGGCTAAGGCAAGGGAAAATTCTGAGCCCGGACAGTTATTGCCAGTTATAGCTCTTCTGACCATGTGACTGGACCAGGAAAAATGTACAGGAGTTGATATTAAAACATTACTTAGTGGCAAATTGTAGCTGAATAGTCTTATTAGTTTGAGCCCCAGTGATGACCTATCTCTACCCTATTCCACAATGGGTGCCAATTGGGAATAGGGTGCCAATTTGGTGACTATTTCCTTAATTGTGCCCACATTTTGACCAGGGCCCATAGGGTTCTGATCAAAAGTAGTGCACTAAATATCGAATAGGTGCCATTCTAGAGAACCACAGGGTGTACATCCATCCAGCTCAGTCAGATTCAGCATATAATATGTTTTTGAACACTTCTACAACCATTCTGATGTTACAGAGGATAAACCAACCACTCCCCTGTTTTTGGTGCTGTTGAAAAGGTTAGCGCCTCATTGGTCTACGATACGCCACTTTCCATTACGCACTACGCAATATGTATTATGCCCTACACACTATGCCCTACACACATCAACCTTGCATGGATCATTACAGTGTCTAAACTGATGACTAATAGTATGGTGTGTGTGTGTGTGTGTGTGTGTGTGTGTGTGTGTGTGTGTGTGTGTGTGTGTGTGTGTGTGTACAATATGTAATTGTGTAAAGGTACAGGATGCATGTGTGTGCATATGTGTGCATGTCTCTGAGAGGGGGGTAGCTGAGGAAGAAAGAGGGAGAGAGTAAGTGGGCTGGAGCGGGGAGAGAGAGAGGAGAGAATATGTGTCATAGTTGTGTGTTGAGTGTTGAACAGTACTCGTGAATGGTTAGATCACCTCTCATTGATAAAAACATCTTCCATAGGAACTGAGCCTCCATTCTCCTCAAAAACTTGAGAGCCTTCTAACGCAATCTCTCCATCTCCCCACTCTCATGTGTATATATATATATATATATATATTCCTCTCCCCCTCTCTTCGTATATTTGTCTTTTCCTCTCTCTTTATCTCTTTCCATCAAAAGCAAATATGGATAAGCTTGAGTTTACTAAGTGAATGTCAAATGCATAATGTAGAAGACAATAGTTTGACAACAGTAGCGACATACAGTGAATTCTATATGTGAACAGCAAGTTGCAAGGAGAAAGGGAGTGTACGTTATTTATAACATGGGTGACCTGGACAAAATCAAGCCTCTCTGAAAAATACATTTGAACTAAACCCTCCCCTGAACGCTTAAAAAAACAAACAAGTGACTCTCCCCTACACCCAAAATAATAATTAAAACATAAAATTGGATAACAGAGAACATGCTTACCGTTTACCCTCACTTCTAGGACGGACCAGAGACTTAGATATGCAGTTTTAGAAACTGCTATTCGTCTCTAAGCATTTACATGGCAATGCAGGAATATTGATATCACAGGGCTGCGGGCCAGAAGGTTGTGGGTTCGCAAACCACCGTGGAAATAGAGTAGGGGTAGAAATATCTTCTTTATAATAAAAGCATTGCATGAATCTATCTTTGCAGGTCTGAGAAAAATAAGCCTTTTATTTAAAAAAATGTCATGCAATTCTACGTCATTTCACATGACCATGATTTCACAGACCATAACAGAAGTTTTTTTTAATACCACACATATTACAAGATAAGAATGGACAGAGAGATAGGCCTATGTGTTCATCTCATCGTATTTCTCCAATGCCAAATCATTGTGACTTGTTTGCAACGAAACTGTCCCTGTTTGCAACTAAATAAATCTGAAACTTCACTATGAATCCGAGTAGGGTACTTTCAAAAGTTAGGCCTACCTTTCCACTCCAGACAAAGTAAGCCTACAGAAGCAGGAAAATGTAAGCTTTAACTGCTGGCTACTCTTCTTCCAAGGCTTAAACCAACGTGAGAAGGTCACAAGTGTTTCCCTAAAAGCTGTCTGGGTTTAAACATCTTCTATTGTACAGAAAGTGAATAGCTTAATCAATTGATAGCGACAGAATTAGATTACTTCCCAAGCAAAGTCTATTTTTTTGTCTCCTCGGCTATAGAAATCTGTAGCTCAGCCAATGAATGTCATAGAAACTAAACGAAGATGTCCGCATATGCATTCCACGTCCCATCTGTCCCAGGTCTTTCACATCTTGTTTCTAGCATAAAGCATCAAAGCACATTTTATTAGTCACATGCGCCGAATACAACAGGTGCAGACCATAAATGCTTACTTACAAGCCCCTAACCAACAATGCAGTTAAAAAAATATATGAATAAGAAATAAAAGTAACATGTAGTTCCAAAGCAGCAGTAAAATTCTAATAGCGAGGCTATATACAGGGGGTACCGGTACAAAGTCAATGTGCGGGGTCACAAGTTAATCAAGGTAATTGAGGTGATATGTACATGTAGGTAGAGTTATTAAAGTGACTATGCATAGATAATAACAGAGTAGCAGCGTCAAAGGGGGGGGGGGGGGGGCAATACAAAAAATCTGGTTAGCCACGTTATTAGATGTTCAGGAGTCTTATGGCTTGGGGGTAGAAGCTGTTTAGAAGCCTCTTGGACCTAGACTTGGCGCTCCGGTACCGCTTGCCGTGCAGCAGCAGAGAGAACAGTCTATGACTGGGGTGGCTGGAGTCTGACAATTTTCAGGGCCTTCCTCAGCTGTAGAACCTTTTGAGGATCTGAGGACCCATGCCAAAGCTTTTCAGTCTCCTGAGGGGGAATAGGTTTGGTTGTGCCCTCTTCATGACTGTCTTGGTGTGCTTGGACCAAGTTCGTTTGTTGGTGATGTGGACACCAAGGAACTTGAAGCTTTCAACCTGCTTCACTACAGGCCCTGCGGTCTTGTGAATGTTGAGATGTTTAAAGGTCTTACTCACATCAGCTGTGGAGAGTGTGATCACATAGTCGTCCAGAACAGCTAGTGCTCTCATGCATGTTTCAGTGTTATTTGCCTCGAAGCGAGCATAGAAGTAGTTTAGCTCGTCTACTCAAGGACCAAGGCACTGTTATAGATCACTTTATATAAATCGGATCAATTTTATTTTCTTCAAAATCTTAAAATGAATACTTCAGGATTTTGAAGCATCTCTTTAAGCTAACAAGGGTTAGGCCTATGCTTTTTTTTAAACAAAACAATAGTCCTTAGCCAAAGGTAAGCCTATGGCACACACATACCCTCTTACACCCCTTTGAGTCCTGCTTTTAATTTCACAGACACAGAGGTAGGCTATTTAAAGTACATGGTGCAGCACCATGATCTGTCAGATTAATTGTGCTATCGCTTCATGTTTCAGCACCACAATGCAAGTTAGTAAAATCTCGCATATTGTGAGATCAATATCTCTGATAAATATGCTAAACAAAAATATAAACGCAACATGTAAAGTGTTTGTCCGATGTTTTGTGAGCTGAAATAAAATATCCCAGAAATGTTCCATACTGTATGCCCAAAAAGCTTATTTTTTTAACATATTTAACATATATTTTGTGCACATATTTGTTTACATCCCTATTAGTGAGCATTTCTCCTTTGCCAAGATAATCCATCCACCTGACCGGTATGACATATCAAGAAGCTGATTAAACAGCATGATCATTACACAGGTGTGCCTTGTGCTGGGGACAATAAAAGGCCACTCTAAAATCTGCAGTTTTGTCAAACAACACAATGTAACAGATGTCTCAAGTGTTGAGGGAAGGGAAAAGGGGATACCTAGTCAGTTGTACAACTGAAAGCATTCAACTGAAATGTGTCTTCCGCATTTAACCCAACCCCTCTGAATCAGAGAGGTGCAGGGGGGGGTGCTGCCATTATTGACATCCACCTCTTCAGCACCCAGGGAACAGTGGATTAACTCCATTTGTTCAGAGGCAGAATGACAGACTTTTTCTTTTGGTTTCTAGCCCAACGCTCTAACCACTAGGCTAAGGGTGCTTGCAATTGACATTCTGACTGCAGGAATGTCCACCAGAGCTCTAGCCAGAGAATTTAATGATAATTTCTCTACCATAAGCCGCCTCCAATGTTGTTTTAAAGAATTTGGCAGTACGTCCAACCGGCCTCACAACTGCAGACCACGTGTATGGCGTCTTGTGGTAGAGCGGTTTGCTGATGTGAACGTTGTGAACGGAGTGCTCCATGCGGGCGGTGGGGTTATGGTATTGCAGGCATAAGCTACGGACAGTGAGCACAATTGCAATTAATTGATGGTAATTTGAATGCACAGAGATACCGTGACGAGATCCTGAGGCCCATTGTCGTGCCATTCATCCACCGCCATCACCTCATGTTTCAGCATGATAATACACAGCCCCATGTCCCAAGGATCTGTACACAATTCCTGGAAGCTGAAAATGTCCCAGTTCTTCCATGGCCTGCATACTCACCAGACATGTCAGCCATTGAGCATGTTTGGGATGCTCTGGATGGACGTGTTTGATAGTGTGTTCCAGTTCCTGTCAATATCCAGAAACTTCGCACAGCCATTGAAGAGGAGTGGGACAACATTCCATAGGCCACAATCAACAGCCTGATCAACTCTATGTGAAGGAGATGCTGTATGAGGCAAATGGTGGTCACACCAGATACTGACTGGTTTTCTGATCCACGCCCTTAGCTTTTTTTGTTTTTGTACCTGTGACTAACAGATGCATATCTATATTCCCAGTCATGTTAAATCCATAGATTAGGGCCTATTACATTTATTAAAATTTACTGATTTCCTTATATGAACTGTAACTCAGTAAAATCTTTGACATTTTTGCTTGGTGCGTTTATATTTGTGTTCAGTATAGTTCCATCATGGGCTAGAAACATATTGTTTATATTAAAGTCAATTATAGTAGTAGCAACCTATCAAAGTTGACTTCCGGTCCTCCTTGTCATCTTCTCGCTTTCCCGCTCAAACTGAATAGTATAGGCTAGTCCGCACGCACGATGTAGAATTTTGGGGGAATATGAATAGATAAAGATTTTGGGAAGAAGCCTTTGACTCTAACTCCTGAACTGACACTGCTACACAGCACAGTCATTGGTTTAGGCAGCATTAAAAAAAATGTATCAGAAAGAACATGGCAGGCTAGTTTTATTTACACCATCCCAGCAGCTCAAAAAAAGGAAGTACATTTTCTTAGAAATATAACTTTGCTCTGTGCTTCTGTAGCCTATAGCCTATGGAGCATTTGATTGAGACCACACTAAATAGCCGATAGGTGCACTTGTATTTGCACGCCCAGCAGAGAATCAGAGATGAGGGGCGGCATCAGGCACACATCGATAATAGCCTAGATAGCAACTCATTCTAGAACACTGAGAAATATTGAAATTTCATCCATTACAAAGTATATGACCCTCCTCTGGATTAGATTTTTTTTATTTTTTATACTAAACCCACCCCATGACTGAAATTAGAAAAGCATGACATTCTCCCATTTTCCTCCTGGTCCCCATTCTGTACATTTCAAACCATCCCTAATGACAAGAAAACCCTCTTTCCACTCTCTCTCTCTTCTAGCTCTCTCTTTAATCCCCATCTCTCTTTTCTACCTCTCTCTCACTCTTCTCTCCCCCCCCCCCTCTCTTCTCTCCCCATTCTCCTTATCCCTCCCCTCCCTCTGAACCATATACTGTATTTTGCCCATTGAGACATATAGATGTTGAGACAGTCCTTCGCATCCAGGCCATTTATATAACCAGCTCATTCAACAGTAATGACACTACTGCTCAGTCCTCACTAACCAGGGACTAAAGTGTACCCTACATAGGGAGGGAACATCCCCATGCCCTTAGGAGTGTGCATTGATGCTTCCAAAGAGTGGAATAAACTCTCACATATCCCATTGGGTCTGAGTGTCCCTGTGTCCTAAACGGACTTCATTCCTGAAGAGAAGTCAGTGGAGACGTCTTAGCACCCGAGTGGACATTACTTCCTATCTTCCCTAAGGAGGGAACATTAAGAGCCCTTAGAAGTGGACACACGCTTCCGCTGGGAGACAGAGTCTGAGTGACAGATAGAGAGATGAAGATAGACAGACAGAAAGAAAGAGACAATAAGAAGAAAAGGCAGGAGGAAGACAAGGAAGCAAAGAAGAAGAAGAAGAAGAAGACGAGCTGACAAATGAAGAGAAAGAGAGAGAAGGACAGAAAGAGAAGGACAGAAAGAGGAGGGAGATGCTCCCATGTGGGACTGGGAACAGAAAAAGCCCAGCAGCCTTGGGAATATTCATGGAAATTAGGACATCTTAAAGATCTAGGTTTGGAAGGATGGAAACACCATAGGAATTATATTTAAGGGAAAGTGGAACAGTAAAGTAATGTTAGCTTCAGTAGGTAGAGCACTAACTCTTGAAGAACAGTGAAGTATAGAGGGTAATGTTAGCTTCAGGTAATTAGAGCACTAACCCCTAAGTCTTGGAGAGTGCTTATGGTGTACATTGTATTCCGGTTCATTAGACTGTGGAAAGTACAGTAAGTGCAATAGGAAGCCATAAACACGCAGAATTACACACACAGATACACACACACACACACACATTAGAACACACACATCAACTGGTCCTTACTCTCGCACACACACACACATGCAGACGGACACTCTGACACCCACACACACACTCCCTCTCTCTCTGGCCAGGACACACACACACCCTGTCCATTGAGGTGAAACCAGAAAAAGAGAAGGCATTGCATTTTTTCTGCTTAGTATTCAATCCTGATCACTGCAGTGCACTATGCATGTTTGTCCTTGCAAATGTTCCTCTCGTGTCCTCCTCTCCCTCCCTCCTTCTGTCCCCCTGTCAGTCTCTCTTCTCTCTCTGTGCCCTCATATCAATCACTATTTTAAAATGTTCTCCCTCATTGTACCTCTCTCTCTCTCTCCCTCGCTCTCTCCTTCTCTCTCCATCTCTCTCCCACTCCACACACATACGTTCTGTAGTAAAGTACCCACACTGCATGGGGAAAAAGCATTCTTGTCCTAGAGAATAAACACACACAGGCACACACACACACAGGCTCTGGGCACTGAGTCATTGCGTCTGTATTTGTACAGGAATAGTCAGCAGAGAGCGGAGCAGCCACTATTCTACAATAACACACTGGAATCTTCTCCACACACGGGCCAACTGTGTCCAAACCGTCTGAGACAGGGCCACCCGTAGATTGACTGGGTTGGCTGGTAAATGTACCCACGCTTCACAGACTTTGTGTAAGAGAGAGATTTGATTAAAATGCAGAACTTTGCTATCTATCTCTTTCCATCCCTCTTTGCAAATCTCTCTCTTCCTACTCTCTCTCTACTTCTTTCTGTCCTGTCTTGCATTCCTGTCTGTCCAATTGCCTTTATTCTGCACGTGTAGGTTTTTTCCTCAGCAGTCCGTGGCCTGAGGTGCTTTGATACTGCTAAGCCCAGGATCGTCCCTCCATCACTGCTCTCTCCTTCTTTTCTCTCTCAAAACATCCCTCTTTCATTCCCAGGCAGCATCGGCCCCTCATCTCCTCCTCCTCCTCCTCTTCCTTCTTGCTCCGCCGCATCTCTCGCTCTCTTCCTCCTTCCCGCCAGCTTCTCTCCACTCTCATCCTCCTCTCTCTCTCTCTCGCATTCTCCCTCCCTTATACGGAGCTCTGCAGCATTACCGTCATCATTTCAAGAGTCCCCCTCCTCTCACAGACCTGCTCTCTGCAGTGTGCACGCGCACACACACATTCTCACACACACACACATACATCCACACATACCGATACACTCGGTCTTTGCCTATAAAGTTCCACCAGGGATTTCAACATCGTGAACACACTGAGAGGGTTTACGGAAATCATCATGTTATCGACGTGGTGCACAGAAATTGAAGGAGAGGTTTATAATGTGTGTGTGTGTGTGTTATTTTTTTAAAGACAGGATGTCTCTCCATCTTTCCTTTACTTCCTCTCTCTCCCTCATTTTCCATCTCTCTCTCGCTCTCCATCTCTCTTTTTTTTCCTTTCCTTCTCTCGCTTTCTCCATCTCTCCTTTTCTCCCTCTCTTAATCTCTCTTAGTCTCTTTCCACCCTCAGATCCATTTATCCAGCCCTGTTCAAAAATGAAATATTGTGGGAGAGAGAAACAGGAGCGGGTTGGGTGAGAAACAGAGTGTGCAAGGCAAATTCTGTATGCAATAAACCATCACTTGGTGTGTGTGTGTGTGTGTGTGTGTGTGTGTGTGTGTGTGTGTGTGTGTGTGTGTGTGTGTGTGTGTGTGTGTGTGTGTGTGTGTGTAATGTATTACTTGTCAATTCATTGCCCCTTAGGCAATGTTCGATTCGACTTGGTGGGCCTCACACCTAAATGGCTTGGCTACAATAACTATTCTCTACTCCTGTGTCATTTCTTCACTGGTAATCCAAATGCCATTCACTTATCTCTACTGATCCATAAATACTAATCAAGGATGCAAGGCCTGGCCTTTTCAGCAGCACCTCACATGGTATACTTCCAGGCAGTTACATCTGCATTATAATGGTCATGAGTTGTGTTTATAGTACAGAACAGATCACAACAGAACAGGAAACAACAGTTTCCTCAAACTCAAGGTGCTTTACATTGTATAGGGACACGGGTAATACTTTCCACCATTTTGTGGTAAATGGGAGGCAGTTGTGTTTGATATGTCCTATTGACGTTTATTGATATGTTCTAAAGATTTATTTTGTTTCTAATGTAGGCCTAAACATTGTTTTGCTGAGCGTATCAATACACATATACAATTAAAGTTTCAAATCAATACAATTAAAGTATTGCGCCACATCATTGCTTTACCGCGGAAACCTGGTTATCAGTTTTGATTGAACTGGGCCCCGTAGGTCTAAGTGAAGAGGCTAATACAAGCCTGTAAGTAAAGAGAATTTGACATCTGCCTGACAAATCCCACAAATCTCCAAAAGCTTCCAGTTCTCTCTCTCTCCGGAGGATGGGAATCATCCCACCATCCTATAACCAGAAGAAGAGGGGAAGAGGGGAAGACGAGAGTGGAGGATGGGAGAAAAGGGGAGGAGAAGAGAGCAAGAGGGGAGTGAAGGAGAGGAGGGAAAGAATGGAAGAGGGGGGAAATGGGGAACTGAGTGGTAGAGGGGAAGACTGGATTGGAAGAGAGGAGAGAAAGAGAGGGGTGGAAGGGAAGTGGAGGAGGGGAGGGGAGAGAAAGAGAGAAGTGGAAGAGGAGAAGGGAAAGAGGGTGTTTAGGTGTTGTTGTTTTTTTGCCCCCAGTCCTGTGCCAAATTAGCCATTTTTACACAAGGGGAAAGAGTGTTCCCTCAGGGCCAAGAGGAAAAGCCCCCTCCCAACCCTACCCCTACCCCTTCCCCCAGAGGATGTTGACTAGCGGGACAGAAGCCACATGAACACAGGCCCTTATTGCTGCCTCTCCTTTCGTTAATAATAATAATACGTTGAATTTATAAATGTGCTTTTCATTAAAAAACAACCTCTATAATGGGTCCCATGAATAGAATTAAAGGCCGAACAAAAAAAACACAAAAAATCACATACTAAAAACTCCCAAACTACCTTTTATATGACAAATGTTTCGGTCCGAGGTGTTTGTTTTTTTTAATCAGGTCAAACATTACAGCATATCCATATCATCTCACATTGCAGTGCACTGGGTCAAGTTCCTCCAGAGGTTACTTGAGTGTCTCGCTGACAAGATATAGCCCTAGTACTATACCTTAGCTATCCCGCATGACTGGCTTGACCCTTGGACTGAAATCCGTTCCTAAACAACTTCTTGTGGCTATCTTTTACGTTGTTACATTATTCCTCAACTGATCCCAGGCCTCTTTTCATATTTTTTTGTTGTTGCTCTAACTGGTGCTGGTTAGCAGTGAGACAAATACAGTGCCTTGCGAAAGTATTCGGCCCCCTTGAACTTTGCGACCTTTTGCCACATTTCAGGCTTTTTTTTTTTTTTTTTTTTTTTTAACCTTTATTTAACTAGGCAAGTCAGTTAACAACAAATTCTTATTTTCAATGACGGCCTAGGAACAGTGGGTTAACTGCCTGTTCAGGGGCAGAACGACAGATTTGTACCTTGTCAGCTCGGGGGTTAGAACTTGCAACCTTCCGGTTACTAGTCCAACACCCTAACCACTAGGCTACGCTGCCGCCCCAGGCTTCAAACATAAAGATATAAAACTGTATTTTTTTGTGAAGAATCAACAACAAGTGGGACACAATCATGAAGTGGAATGACATTTATTGGATATTTCAAACTTTTTTAACAAATCAAAAACTGAAAAATTGGGCGTGCAAAATTATTCAGCCCCTTTACTTTCAGTGCAGCAAACTCTCTCCAGAAGTTCAGTGAGGATCTCTGAATGATCCAATGTTGACCTAAATGACTAATGATGATAAATACAATCCACCTGTGTGTAATCAAGTCTCCGTATAAATGCACCTGCACTGTGATAGTCTCAGAGGTCCGTTAAAAGCGCAGAGAGCATCATGAAGAACAAGGAACACACCAGGCAGGTCCGAGATACTGTTGTGAAGAAGTTTAAAGCCGGATTTGGATACAAAAAGATTTCCCAAGCTTTAAACATCCCAAGGAGCACTGTGCAAGCGATAATATTGAAATGGAAGGAGTATCAGACCACTGCAAATCTACCAAGACCTGGCCGTCCCTCTAAACTTTCAGCTCATACAAGGAGAAGACTGATCAGAAATGCAGCCAAGAGGCCCATGATCACTCTGGATGAACTGCAGAGATCTACAGCTGAGGTGGGAGACTCTGTCCATAGGACAACAATCAGTCGTATATTGCACAAATCTGGCCTTTATGGAAGAGTGGCAAGAAGAAAGCCATTTCTTAAAGATATCCATAAAAAGTGTCGTTTAAAGTTTGCCACAAGCCACCTGGGAGACACACCAAACATGTGGAAGAAGGTGCTCTGATCAGATGAAACCAAAATTGAACTCTTTGGCAACAATGCAAAACGTTATGTTTGGCGTAAAAGCAACACAGCTGAACACACCATGCCCACTGTCAAACATGGTGGTGGCAGCATCATGGTTTGGGCCTGCTTTTCTTCAGCAGGGACAGGGAAGATGGTTAAAATTGATGGGAAGATGGATAGGGCCAAATACAGGACCATTCTGGAAGAACCTGATGGAGTCTGCAAAAGACCTGAGACTGGGACGGAGATTTGTCTTCCAACAAGACAATGATCCAAAACATAAAGCAAAATCTACAATGGAATGGTTCAAAAATAAACATATCCAGGTGTTAGAATGGCCAAGTCAAAGTCCAGACCTGAATCCAATCGAGAATCTGTGGAAAGAACTGAAAACTGCTGTTCACAAATGCTCTCCATCCAACCTCACTGAGCTTGAGCTGTTTTGCAAGGAGGAATGTGAAAAAATTTCAGTCTCTCGATGTGCAAAACTGATAGAGACATACCCCAAGCGACTTACAGCTGTAATTGCAGCAAAAGGTGGTGCTACAAAGTATTAACTTAAGGGGGCTGAATAATTTTGCACGCCCAATTTTTCAGTTTTTGAATTGTTAAAAAAGTTTGAAATATCCAATAAATGTCGTTCCACTTCATGATTGTGTCCCACTTGTTGTTGATTCTTCACAAAAAAATACAGTTTTATATCTTTATGTTTGAAGCCTGAAATGTGGCAAAAGGTCGCAAAGTTCAAGGGGGCCGAATACTTTCGCAAGGCACTGTAGATCTGATCAGAAATTTGGCTGTTAGAGGCATAAAGGGACCAGAGCCAACCCCTCTGGGCACACACTGGTTGAATCAACACTGGTTCAACGTAGTTTGTCAACATATTGTGACATCGAATCGACATGGAAAATACATTGGATTTGAAAAACGTTATCAACCAGTACTGTTTTCATCTCGTTTCAACAGGTGTTGTGAACATTGAAATTTGGGGTAAAACTTCAACTTAAATACATTGACTTGTATTTAATTGATGGTGTCCTTTGGGAAAATCAGATGTTAATGTAGCCTACATAAACACAACCTCACTTCGAATGTCGCTTTCACATTCAGCTTGTGCAAGAAAAGTTAGAGGAGTTACCTTCAACTAGTCAACATTATTTAGGTAGTCTACGCAAATGAGTATGGAAGCTGATCAATGTCTAAATGTGTTGACAGGACAGCTCAGCTGAATCAAACACAGCTTTTTGCCAAAGTTAAGTAGTCTACATAGAGGTAGGCATCTGGATGGTAGACTTGTTCTCACTGACGTGCATTACCTCTCATGCACCAGTAGGAGTCATAGTTCAGCCAGGAATCGTTGGACTGTGACTTCCCATTATATTTCAATATACCTCTTTATTTCGGTTGATGGCATGATATTGAAACCATGACGTTGATTCAAACAAACCATTTTACTATCAACATTGAAACAAGGTCAAATAACATATGTCTTATCAAATGTCAAATTCAATACTTCAACCACCCAATCAATATATATTGAATGTATTTCTATGTGGAATTTTCAATGCAATTTCATTGTGTAAATAGTTGTAATGACTATGTTGAATTGGATTGATGTAACAACCTGTTAGTCAGGTTAAGTCAATCTATTTAAGATGAAGTTTTACCCTAATTTCAATGTTTACAACACCGGTTGAAATGAGATAAAAACAATAATGGTTGATTAGTTTGTTCAAATCCAATGTATTCTCCACATAATTCCACGGCACAATGCGTTGACAAATGACGTTGAAACAACGTTGATTCATCCAGTGTGTGCCCAGTGGGAGGATCCATCTGCACTGCAGCACCCCGTGGCACTCTGCTCTCCTCTGTCTGTCCCCTATCAGCCTAATGGAGAGGTGGTGCTTTGCCAAACTAAACTCACGTGACACAAGTCACCTTGCCTGGGACTTGAAGATTTGTGTTCGCTCCCAGAGGCAAAAGCCACGTCTTCAGCACAATAGGCTAGCACGGCTATCATGACATTGACTCCAGGGCACACACAGGGCACGGTTTGAATACTTTCAGACTGCATGCTTCTTTTCAGCTGTTTCTCAAGGTTATTACTGATATGTATGATTGGATGACAGAAGGATGCATGTTTAAAGTATAAGAATGGGGCCGGTCACTGACTAACTGAAGGAAGGAAGAAAGGATGCATGTTTCGAGTATTTGAATGGGGCCAGTTACTGACTTACTGAAGGAAGGACGGATGCATATTTAAATATTTGAACGGGACCAGTCCCTGACTAACTGAAGGAAGGATGGAATTATGCATGTTTAAAGTATTTGAATGGGGACAGTCCCTTATGAACTAAAAGGACACTGAAGAACAGTGTTTGTGTGTATGTGTATGTGTGTGTGTGTGTGTGTGTGTGTGTGTGTGTGTGTGTGTGTGTGTGTGTGTGTGTGTGTGTTTGTGTAATGTATTACTTGTCAATTCATTGCCCCTTAGGCAATACTCGATTCGACTTGGAGGGCCTCACACCTAAATGGCTTGGCTACAATAACTATTCTCTACTCCTGTGTAAGTTCTTCACTGGTAATCCAAATGCCAAATATGCTGTGTGTGTGTGTGTGTGTGTGTGTGTGTGTGTGTGTGTGTGTGTGTGTGTGTGTGTGTGTGTGTGTGTGTGTGTGTGTGTGTGTGTGTGTGTGTGTGTGTGTGTGTGTCAGAACGGCTATAGAAGGTGGTCCCTGCTGCTACTCATTTCAGGAAGAGGAAAATAAAAAGTTTTGTGGTGCAGGCCATAGCACACTATTGAATGTTCTCTATACAACATCATCTTGTTATGGGAAACACAGGGCCTAAACCCTATATGATTCATACCTCTAAACATAAACCTACATACAGTCCATGGTCTGCATTCTGCCCGTAAATAAATTACATTGATTGAATGTATTCGATCGTTCAAAAACAGGCTACACATAGTCAGTCACCTGTAGGTAGATTACCTCTCACACGTTACAAAAAACGGTAAATCAAATTAACACAAATAACGAAGCTTTTTATTTCTATTTTTGACTTCATTCAAAAGCCCCCGTGACTGGGCTCCATGTGCGAACACCGGCGCTGAAAGCGTTCAGTTCCCCCGACGTTTGTCGCATCTCTCCCAGCAGAGGGGCCCTGCTGCCGCCGCAGTGGATGCAATTCACACGAAGCACTCCGAGCTGGTACAATCGACGACTACAAGAGCGAAAACGATTTGGCTCGGGTACACGCTGCAAACCAGCCAGCGCTGTGTAAGGGAAGCCAAGTAACCGGATGCTGAGGGCGGGCCACGGGTGGGAATCACGCACATCGGTAAAAGAAAAGAGAAAGGGGAGAGAACCACGGGCGGTTTTGATGCACACGGTGGCCGGTTGCTTCTGAAAAGCACTCGGCTGCATGGGAATGTGCAATGGAGGTGCAGTAACGTCCAGGGAAAACCACCGGGGGGAGGTGTGCGTGTCAGTATGTGGAAGAGGAGTGTGCGTGTCAGTTGGGTGAAGAGGAGGAGAGATGCAGTCCATCTCCCCTTTTTATTTCTATATTTAGAGGTAGAAGGGAATAGAGGGAGGAAAGGGGACGGTAGAGGGGTAGAATCACAAATAGGATGCAGCTAAACAGAAACCTTAGCAGAAAAACGTCAAGGTGGTGTAAAATGAGTGGAGTGCAACATTTGTATAGACAGGGGAATTTGAGACAGTGTTTTCACGCAATGTCAACGACACTCCAAATAAACTACTCTGTCACATGCGTTTCCCATTACATTTACTAAAGAACAACACAGAAATGCCAATCCGCAGCAGTAGCATTTACATCGGCCACAGACAGACCAATACGGCCTGGAAATGAATGGTTTCCCAGTGGTCAATCGCTCCACAGTGCTACAAATACCGGTTGGTGATAAATAAAACTGCCGACGGTGAAAGACAAGATCCCTGCCGGCTCGAGCATGCGCGCGAGTAAGTCTGTCAGTGCGCACGGCACACTTTTGAAGTATACAGTACAAATTAATCTAGTTCGAGTTCACACACTCGACATGCGCCAGTTTATTTTCGGAACCCGTGTCCCCTATTCACAGATTGTTTACAAACACCTGAGGAGAGAAAGAGACAGACGATAACTTACACACCGAAACAAGGGCGACTTAGCCCCGTTTAAAAAGTGGAACACACAACATCAAAGTCATCAACAACGTTTTTGCTCTTTATCTCTACGGCCACGTCACAAATTAGTTGATTCCTAGGTGAATAGTATTTTTCATGTGCCATGCAGTAGGCTAGCCTATTTTTACACTGTGGATAGAAAGAAAATAAATATTTCATAAGCTATGCAGTTTCCGGGGGTGTGCACATTAACATTGGGAACATTGACGCCCCTAAACGTATGATAGGCTATACTGTTTATTTTAGGCCTATAGTTTGTTGGGGATACTCGAGGACTGGAGTTGGATAACACAAAGTGACCAATATGGTTCGAGAATAAACTTTGTTGAGTTGTTCCCTTGACGCTCAGTGACGTATCTTACCGAGCCAATGAGACCTGGGAGAGTTAAGTCAGTCAGAGAAGTTCGAACACTTTAGAGACCAGCAGCATGAACTGAATGATGTAACTCAGTGACATAACGCGTCCTCGACAAGCAACACATTGAGTAGGCCTAGGCTATAAGTAACACCAACTTGCCTGGTCGCATTGTTGTTACATATTAGTTTGCTGCAAAGTAAGATTGCAAGAGCAGCCATTATACAGTCAGACACTTTAGTTCACATAGAAAAGGCGAGTAAAGTTAAAAGACGAAAGTAGAAAGGCGAGTAAAGTAGTAAAAGGAGAGGCATAGGCGCTGTCCAGTGCTGAAATAGGTCTACAGACTGCTGCTGTCCAGTGCTGAAATACAGAATGTGTGGGTGCGGCTGCCCGGTTCTAGAGCAGGGATGGGAAAGCCAGGACGCAGGGGGTCGGAGTTGTGCTAAACCTTTCCTCCATCGCTAGCAAACACAGCTGATTAACGTAATTGCATTCCAAACTGCGAATCACGATTTATTGATTATTGGAGTCAGGTGTGATAGCTGGGGCTGGGGGCAAAATTGTGACACCAAGCAGGCCCCAGAGGACTGGAGTCGCCCATCCCTGTTCTAGGGGACTGCATTTCAGAGGACAGCTCCGCCTAGGCCTGCTGGTCTCCATCGTTTCTCGCCTCTACTACTGTACCTACTCACCTTTCTACCTGCTCACTTAGACTCAAATGACGGACTCTACTCATATCGTTAGACCAAAATAGCCATAGCATTCCATGTGGCCTACCTAATAGATACAACGGGATAAATCATGGGCAATATGTTAGTTAAAAAAGCGAACCAATGTGAGACAATGAGTACTAATAACCTACAAGCACCATAGGCCTAGAAATGTGGCCACTCTTACATCTGGGGGGGAGACTGTAGGCATATTACTAAGGACTTTGTGTGAAAAATTGGGACTAGAATGAGTTTAATTTAATAATTAGCCTATTACCTTCATTTACAGGAAGTCCATTAAACACTTGCTCATCCATAGCAAATGGGAGAATGAATAGGCTAACTGTTAGCCTGCAGGATGTTGTTGGTGTTGTGTGTACAGGTGCCTATAGGAAATATGGTGCCGGGGTCAAATAACTACATGCCGGTAGGTCTATACGCAGATCAGCTGTATAATTGGTCTAGTCCTAAAGAGAGTCATTTGCCATTTTTTTGTGATGCCATTTATTCTTCCTCACAAGCGCAGGTCTATCTGGGAGGGGAACACAGCTATGAACGACCGACCGTGTCATCAGCCAAGACGCGTAAGGAGGCGGGTGACATGGACAGAGCTGGATCACACAAAGGTTAAACAGATATCACGCGCTCCCTCTGATATCTAGGGTAACCTCTGTAGCAAAAGCACAATGTGTGTGTGTGTGTGTGTGTGTGTGTGTGTGTGTGTGTGTGTGTGTGTGTGTGTGTGTGTGTGTGTGTGTGTGTGTGTGTGTGTGTGTGTGTGTGTGTGTGTGTGTGTGTGTGTGTGTGTGTGTGGTAATTGTAACATGAGTGAAACTGGACCAGGGTCATTCGTGAAGTTTACAAGGTGGACGAGGGTTAATTTCTCTCTAGAGGTGTGATATTGAGAGCCCGTCAGTCTGCACACACACACACACACACACACACACACACACACACACACACACACACACACACAACTTTTGTCAGAATAATTCAAACTGACCAAACAGCGCAAGCGTAGTACACGAAAGAAGGTCAGAATTACAAAAACATAACCTTTACGGGCATGATGTAAAAAAGAAGACTAGTCAGCCATTCTAGAGCTTGACAGGCAGTGCCACTAACAGCGGGCACTCGGCTTTCGCCTACCCGCATTACCGCCCTCCCCTCTCTCAGTGTCTGTGTGTATGTGGGGGGTGGGGGGCTTCGTTTTACAAGACAGCCACGTGAATGGTGCAGACGGAGGCATTTGGAATAATCGATAAGCGTATACGCATATCCAAGCTTGCAAGGCTAAGCAAAACAAAAAATACCCGAAAGAGGGGAAAAGTGACCACGTCCAATAGTTGTAGTGCTTTTATTCTCGATCGAAGTCTTAAAAGGGCTAACACAAACAGCCCCCGATCTCTCCACCTCCCCCTTTCCCGTTCTCTCTCCTTTTAGACAGCTGCTTCGTGTGTTGCGCTGCAGCAGAAATCGGCGCGCAGTCAGCTACTATCAGCACCGCAGTGCTACGCTATAGCACAACAGGAGAGATAGTACGAGAGGGAGAGAGGGGGGAGGGGCTCGGGGTCTAGAAGGCGATAATAAGCAATCCAGCGTACACCCCTGCATCCATGATGATACAACAAGTAGTGTGTTGTATATGATAAAGAGTTGAGGGATACACTGTCCGCGCCGCAGAGCGATGACGACATTCAACCACCGTACGAAGAATAAGCCACCACCAACCGAGATGCTGTAGTCAGTTATGGAGCCTAATCAATGCTATGTTATAGTCATTTTGTCCTCTACGTTCTACACCATTTACCATTATTTCACTCATTTTTCAGAACGTACAATATTATATTACAGATGTTTTTATCCAAAGAGATTTACAGTCACGTATGCACACATTTTACGCATGGGTAGCGCCGGGTTTTGAAACTCCAATCCTAGCGTTGCAAGCGTCATGCTCAAACCAACTCATACAGGACCACAGCATGTATTATGTTGCAAACAGGTCATGGGCCTCATTTATCAACCAATTTGCATGTGCAACAAATTATTGGGATTTTTCAAACATACAGTGCATTCGGAAAGTATTCAGACCCCTTGACTTTTTCCACATTTTGTTACGTTACAGACTTATTCTAAAATGTGTTCCATTGTTTTTTCCCTCGCCAATCTACACACAATATCCCATAATGACAAAGCAAAACTAGGTTTTTAGAATAATAAAACAACATATTACATTTACATAAGTATTCAGACCCTTTACTCAGCACTTTGATGAAGCACCTCATGTCCAATCAATTGAATTTACCACAGGTGGACTCCAATCAGTTGTAGAAACATCAAGGATGATCAATGGAAACAGGATGCACCTGAACTCAATTTCGAGTCTCATAGCAAAGGGTCTGAATACTTATGTAAATAAGGTATTTCTGTTTTTTTTATATATATATATATATACATTTGCTAACATTTTTAAAACCCTGTTTTCGCTTTGTCATTATGGTGTATTATGTGTTGATTAATGAGGAGTATTTTTATTTAATCAATTTCTGAATAAGGCTGTAACGTACTGTAACAAAGTGTGAAAAAAGTTAAGGGGTCTGAATACTATCCGAAGGCACTGTATACGCATGTTTTCATTAGCAAATATGAGCCATACTATTTTTTGCGCGCTCATGAACGAGCGCTACAACCCCGCCTGGAAACCTTTTATGGTAACAAAAACTCCCTCATTTTCTGTGGGATTAGGAGATGTTGGAACTGGGCCATGATAGTTTCTAAAGCGCAATGGCAAATTTGATCAAATTTATGTAGAGGTGTGGGCAGGCTGATCATTTTTTTTTTTTTTGCAGTGACTTCTTCAAACAAAAAACGCATGCTGACTATTGCAAGTGCCAAACACTGGCTGCGCATTGTGCAAGATTGATTGTCTATTGAACCATTTAAAAGTAAATGCTGCCTACAGCCCATACAAAATATGAATTGTTGTTCAATATTTTGTTTAGCAATACATGATCAATACATGTTATAGGCTCTGAGATTAAACAGGTTATTATGTCGCGCTCCTATCGCCCAATACTACTGTAGCCGACTAATACTGTCATAGGCTCCAGGTCTATTTACTAATATTGATGGATAAATACTAGATTCATATTTGTTAGGTAGCGGGAATAAACCAGTCATGTCGGAAAGAGAGAGACATGCCCTGCAATATGATTATGAATTAGGAATATATAATACAAATAAAATAAACATATTAGGTGACTTGCCGCTATGCGGTGACAATTAATCTTGATGGTTGTACAGTCGTCTCAAATAAAACTGTGAAGGACCTCGGCGTTACTCTGGACCCTGATCTCTCTTTTGACGAACATATCAAGACTGTTCCAAGGACAGCTTTTTCCATCTACGTAACATTGCAAAAATCAGAAACTTTCTGTCCAAAAATGATGCAGAAAAATTAATAAATACTTTTGTTAGTTCTAGGGTAGACTCCTGCAATGCTCTTACTTTCCGGCTACACGGATAAAGCACTAAATAAACTTCAGTTAGTGCGAAATACGGCTGCTAGAATCCTGACTAGAACCCCCCAAAAAAATCATATTACTCCAGTGCTAGCCTCCCTACACTGGCTTCCTGTTAAGGCAAGGGCTAATTTCAAGGTTTTACTGCTAACCTACAAAGCATTACATGGGCTGTCTCCTACCTATCTTTCCGATTTGGTCCTGCCGTACATACCTACACGTATGCTACGGTCACAAGACGCAGGCCTCCTAATTGTCCCTAGAATGTCTAAGCAAACAGCTGGAGGCAGGGCTTTCTCCTATAGAGCTCCATTTTTATGGAATGGTCTGCCTACCCACGTGAGAGATGCAGACTCGGTCTCAACCTTTAAGTCTTTACTAAAGACCCATCTCTTCAGTGGGTCATATGTTTGAGTGTAGTCTGGCCCAGGAGTGTGAAGGTGAACGGAAAGGCTCTGGCGGAACGAACCGCCTTTGCTGTCTCTGCCTGGCCGGTTCCCCTCTCTCCATTGGGATTCTCTGCCTCTAACCCTATTACAGGGGCTGAGTCACTGGCTTACTGGTGCTCTTTCATGCCGTCCCTAGGAGGGGTGCGTCACTTGAGTGGGTTGAGTCACTGATGTGATCTTCCTGTCTGGGTTGGCGCCCCAGACTCCTGAGGTGCTGACTTGCTGCACCCTCGACAACTACTGTGATTATTATTATTTGACCATATTGGTCATCTATGAACATTTTAACATCTTGGCCATGTTCTGTTATAATCTCCACCCGGCACAGCCATAAGAGGACTGGCCACCCCTCATTGCCTGGTTCCTCTCTAGGTTTCTTCCTAGGTTTTGACCTTTCTAGGGAGTTTTTCCTAGCCACCGTGCTTCTACACCTGCATTGCTTGCTGTTTGGGGTTTTAGGCTGGGTTTCTGTACAGCACTCTGAGATATCAGCTGATGTAAGAAGGGCTATATAAATACATTTGATTTGATTTGATATGCAAGCTTATCAACAGCAAATGCATCTGTCTTATCATTAGGCCTAGGTTTGAATGCCTTTATGAGCCTACCATTATTATAATTCCCCTGCATCAAACACCTCCATTTCCCCAAAAATAATGTTTTTTGCTTGCAATACAGTTGATCAACCACTAGGTGTGCATACGCATGGTCTGAGATTTGTGTGGAGATACAATATGCACACTTTCTCATCAAGTTAAAAAAAATGATAAAAACCTAACTTTTGCAGGAAAACTGACGCACGCAAGGTTTAGAGTAGTTTTTGTGCACAAGCCCTTTTGATAAATGAGGCCCCTGGTATCTTACTATACTCCAAACCTTTAGGAACCTGGCAGGCAAGGTCACTTGTGCCCTCACTAACTTATAGGCAAACCATGCCATTCAGCCAGATTTCACTCCACTTGAAACCAAGGATTCACCATGCTTTCATTCTTCAGTAATTCATTCCTGGCTCTGTTGACATCTCTGTTACAAAGGAAGCCTGCAAGAGACAGCAACACAAGCATCTACAACATCCAGTCTCTTCATACAGGCCAAACTGGGGTCCAGGCATGCAGGCACAGCCCGGGTCAATACGCTGTCTTGATGTGCCCAGTTGACAGAAAATACTATTTTAACACACAATAATCTGGGTCATGGCACAGCTTTCTCTCCATAAATGGATGTGGATTTTTAGAGACAATTAAGCATGAGGAGGGGAAGCAAGAGAGAGAAAGAGACAACAGGTTTATTGTGGTAGCGACCCTGCTATAGTTACATTTAGTACAGCCACTACTGGGTGGATTAATCATATTGGCACAGGTGAGGGTGTGCTTCCGCTTCCCTCCAAGGTGTGTGGTGGTGTAAAGTCACGTCCTACTTGGGATAACCCCCTTTATTCTCTTCACAATGTCTTGCCATATGAAGTTCAAAATGTGACCATCCCAAACAACACAAACTCATCTGTTAACTTCTGTTGTGTTATAAACAGTGGTGGAAAAAATACTCGATTGTCAGACTTGAGTAAAAGTAAAAAAGTACAAGTGCGGACAGCCAGGGGCACACTCCAACCCTCAGACATAATTTACAAACACAGTATTTGTGTTTAGTTAGTCCACCAGATCAGAGGCAGTAGGGATGACAATGCATTATATTGATAGGTGTGTGAATTTGACCATATTGTTGATCTGCCTGAGCATTCGAAATGTAACAAGTACTTTTGGATGTCAGGGACAATGTATGGGAGAAAAAATATATTTTGTTAATATATATTTTTCTTTAGGAATGTAATGGAGTAAAAGTCAAAGTTGTCACATATATAAATAGTAAAGTACAGATACTTCAAAGTATTTTTTGCTTAGTTACTTTACACCACTGGTTATAAAGCACACTATGTTACTAATCAACCCTGCAGTGCAAAGAAAAAGTCCATTCAGAAGCATCAGCTTGTTTTGGATCAGCCCACAGTTGGCCTATTGCATCGTAGCCTACAGGAAAGCAGGAAAGCTCAATCATGGGGTGGTTATTTCAGTTTACCAGGAATCTTCTCCATGCACATCACACTGTAAACTCCCTCATCTAATGAAATTAGTAGTACTAGCCCCAATAATGTACAGACTTCTATGAGTAGCCCCTCAATAGTTCTTTAGATGATAGAGTAGAGGGGCACTGATCAGCAATAGGTCGATCCAGTGTTTACCCTCTCCCGTCTGCCATGACAAAAACAAACTCATTTTAAGTGATTATAAAAGTAATTTGACATTAGGTCTACTTACATTGATTACATGTATTCAAGCATTTGAAGATTCAGCTTTATAGTCTGAGGGGATAAACGACAACATGTGTCAAATTCAACGCCAAAACCAGGAGGGTTATCTTGGCAACACTACCTGCTGAGTAAGCCTGGCAAGAGACCTAGCTGTAATTTCTCTCTGGGGTATGGTGACATTAGCCCTAGACACTGATCTAAGGTTAGATTTCCATTCTCTCCTCCTATTGGATAAGGCTGGGATTGGAGGAGAGTAAACTAATCCTAGATATGTTTCTGAGGGCAACTTCTATACCTGGACTGCCACACTGTCTTCGTCCCAAATAGCACCCTTTTCCCTATAGTGCACTACTTTTGACCAAAGCCAATAGGACCCTGGTCAAAAGAAGTGCACCTATAGGGAATAGGGTGCCTTTTAGGACGTAGACTCTGAATCTAAGCCCGTTGTGCCCTCTAACACAAACCCCTGGGAAACAAAAGCCTGCAGTATTGTGTTCCCATGGAGACAGCATCCTTGGAGGTCAGGTAGAGGGCCACCACACCAGAAAGAGAACATCAGGTGAGTTAATCTCAGAGTTAGATTTGGTAGAACAGATACACAACTCTAAAAACCCACCGCATTGCATAGATAGAATGTCCATTCTACCAAGGACTTGCGTTTAGAAGGACAAGGAGCTACAGGCTCCCGCAGGACGACTTTTGATATAAATGACTGTTGTGTGACTGTGAATATTCTACTGTCACTCCATGTACAAAGATCTCAGGCTTAAACTGAAGCAATCAGCCCTATACAGACCATTGATGATTATGCCATTTTTAAATCAAGTGCGGAATTCCTTAGTTGCCTTCTATTGACACCTTACTTTAAACCTTAAATAGGTCTGTGTGTTCTCTATAGAACACATTGGTTCTACTAATTATATTTCTATGTCAAGCCGATACCTGTAATAGCCTATTGTAGCCTGGGCCAGAATTCAGCACAGCATATATCCTGTTGCCAGGGAACCACATGTGTTTAGTGTCACCCGTGTGAAGGTGTTAGTTTGTGTTTGAGTGCAGGTGTCCACAAGTAAGCCGTTGTAACAGGGAAGGTTTACAGGCCTGGCCTGGCCTGCATATCCTCTACAGTCAACACATTTCAGTCAACAGTTCCTGAATACTCATACAGATGTGTCTTTGTTCATTTGTCACAGGTGCAGGCCTGTTGATGTCCCTGTTTTCACACACAGATAGCCTATCACCTCGAAGGAAAACAGTGAAGACAGTGACAACAGTGAACACTGAAGATAAAGGGCTGTATGATTTGTCATGTTGAAGGGTTGAATGTTTATGGAAGGGGGAATAACCACCTGCTGGGGTGTTATACCTACAGGGTCACATGTGACATAGGGCTACTGTATGTCACCCTCGTAGCTGGCATGCCAACTGCACTGACTAGGCCTGTACTCTAAAGGGCTTACTGTGAATTTGTCAGTAGCTTACAGGCAGCTCAGTGGCAAGTAAAATTCTGTATTTCACATTACAGTACACAGTATCAAAGCAAGTACTGTGTAATTACACACAGTACAATACCGTAAAATGAATAAATGAATGAATAAACGAAATTAGTTTAGGGGTTTGTATTTCACAGTATTTTACTGTAATTTCAAGGGATTGGTCCAAGCAGTTTGGCTGCTAGGTAAAGTGTTTACAAACATTACAGCATATCAATTAATATTTTGTGTTTTATATCACTTGCACTTCTAAGAGTCCTTAACAAAGGCTTCCAAACTGTCAGCGACCACAGGGCAAAACAGACCAAAAGGACATGGCAAAATGCTTAAGCATTAAGGTTTAAGACTTGCTGCCATTCCCCTTTACATGTTAAGTTGATGGGGCACTATAACCACATACAAGTGAAATTGGTGCATTATTCTCACTCGCCGGTGCAACAAATATAGCCTCAACAAATACTGTAATTACAGTACCATTTGAAATAAAGCTATTTTTTTCCATCTCACAAAAATGTTCCACATTGACCATAATTTACAGTATGCTACAGTAAAACATTTCAAAAGTCTTTTACTGTTGATAATACACAAAATGACTGTATCATTTACAGTTTTCCATTAGTGTATGTCACCACTAGCAAAGTGAGATAGGCAACTGTAGACAATTGGTCAATCAACATATAGAGGCAAGCAAAGCACTCATTCAAACTGTTGGTTGGCAACAAAACCCTAAACTAACTAAGCCTAAAATAACTCTTCACTTGTATAAATTGAGACTGCGGGAGACGAGATGGAGACGTTGATTGGCGGGAAGGACAGGTGCCATGGTGACAGGTAGTTTGGTGACAGGTAGGTTGGTCAAACAGCAGGTCAAAGGATTAGGTCTAGATTAGCATGAAAAGTGATAAATTAATGAAGTAATTTCTGTGGAGGGCAAAAACATGACAAAGGTTCCATTCATTAACGATAAAAAAATATGGTTTGACCTTATTTGAGTTAGGCAAGTGGACACTCGACTAGTTTATAATACTAGCTGCTTAAAATGCGCCAAAATCACGGCCAGGGTGTGCAAAACGCGGGTAGCCTTTAGACTGGAGAGGGACGCAGCACGAGAAGGCTTGTTAAAACGAAAAAGTTATTGATGTGAAGATACATGGAGAGCAGGTAAAGAGAGGGGTGAAAGTGAGATGGAGAGAGTGAAATGCAAGGAGACATAGAGAGATGCGCAACGGGGGAGTGGACATTGTGGAAGACGAGAGAGTGAGCGAGGAGAGATAATGCGCTAATCGAGATTGAGTGATGCGCTCGACAACGACGAAGTACGGAGCTAGAGGTTCACAAAGAACAACAATTTAATCAAGCGTAGGAACGTGTGTTTGTGTGTGTGTGGGGGGGGGGGGGGGGGGGGTATGCGGTACGCGGTACGCCCGAGACGCAGTGGTAACGGGGAGACAGTGCGTAAAAATGGAGGAGAGAGGGACGAGGAGAGAAGCTTATAGGAATAGAGGACCGACCAAGTGACTGCGTGAGGGAACGAGGTACATGGGAGAGGGTCTCCCCACACAACTTAATAGTGTACCGTGGTGCTAAATTAAATTATTTGTGAAAATAGAGAAAATAACACACCATAGGCCACAAAAGTCTAATTCCAACCGGCAACAACTACTAGGCACACCAGCACTGGTCTGAGTTGGTTGCTTGTTGGAAATTCCAAACGATGTTAATGACATTCACTGGGTTTTTTTTCTTCCAACTAATTTTCCTTGACTATCAAAGCGAAGAACACCATGAACTCCATTCCAACACACCATCCCTCATCATCGTAATAACTTTGGACATAGCAGCCAACTTTCATAGACTGCAGTCTGTACACATGACGTCCATTATAAAATACGTCAAGGATATTCAATATACAGCCTAAATAAGCAGTAGGCTATGCGGGATCTCCCTCTTCTAATTCCAGTTTAATATTCCTGTGCACCTGTAATAGACATTTAAGAGGAAATGTCATAAGGAGAGAGAGAGAGCGCGCGCGCAATACAAGCATCGCAACAGAATGTAGCCTATGTATCGTGCTCGAGGGAGGACTCACCTTGGCATTCTTGGAAGAGTACGGATCCTCAAAAAGATTCCAGAAATAGGGTTGCCACACACTCCACCAGCTCCTCTTGCGTCCGTCTTCGTGCAGGCACAGCCTCTTGAGCTCTCCATCCGCAGTCAGCTCCAGGTCGTCTTCCGGCTCCTCTGGCTCGGGCTGCTCGAAGCTGTCCAGCGCCTCTTCGGCATCCCTGTGTTGACGGTAGTTCATCCAGCAGCAAGCCTCCACGTCCGTCTCGTCGATGCCCCAGAAGGCGAGCTCCTCCTCGAACAGTGGGCCGCACACATCGTTGGGACAGTGAAGCTTGCCTGTGCGGTAGTAGTTGAGGATGAATGTGAATGTGCCAGGGTGGCGGTCGAAGAAGAACTCGTCGATTTTGGGGTCATAGTCGAAGTTGCTAAACGCGTCCGGATCGGTAAGCCAAGATAAGCGGGTACCGGGCAACGTCTTGAGGGTGCTGCGGTAAGTCTCGTGTCGCACCCCTCCACAGTTTATTACGATTTTCTCGCTGTCTGACGGACAAGTCATGTCTGCACTGTAACATGCTTTGTTGGGCGACTTGTTCCCACCCTTGCGTCCTTTGAAAGAGGAGACACAAACCGAACTGAGTATAGGAGAAAGGAGGAGGGAGAGGAAATGAGATAGAACACAAGGGGGAGGGGGGAAGGAGGAGTCTGTGGAGAGGGAAAGAGAGAGGGGTAGAATATTTAGTGGAGAAGGATGGAGTATGGAATAGATTTTTTTAACATGAGGGTCAAATCTACAGGTGAGGGTCAAATCTTTGAAATATAAATAGATCATTGCTTAACATGTGTGCACCATACATACAGTACCCGTCAAAAGTTTGGACACACCTACTCATTCAAGGGTTTCTTTATTTTTACTATTTTCTACATTGTAGAATAATAGTGAATACATCAAAACTTGTCATGTAGTAACCAAAAAGTGTTCAACAAATTAAAATATATTTTATATTTGAGATTCTTCAAAGTAGCCACCATTTGCATTGATGACAGCTTTGCACACTCTGGACATTATCTCAACAAGCTTCACCTGGAATGCTTTTCCAACAGTCTTGAGTTCCCACATATGCTGAGCACTTGTTGGCTGCTTTTCCTTTACTCTGCCGTCCAAGTCATCCCAAACCATCTCAAATGGGTTGAGGTCGGGTGATTGTGGAGGCCAGGTCATTTGATGCAGCACTCCATCACTCTCCTTCTTGGTCAAATAGCCATTACACAGCCTGGAGGTGTGTTGGGTTATTGTCCTGTTGAAAAACTAATTCTACTCCCACTAAGCGCAAACTAGATGGGATGGCGTATCGCTGCAGAATGCTGTGGTAGCCATGCTGGTTAAGTGTGCCTTGAATTCTAAATAAATCACAGACGGTGTCAACAGCAAAGCACACCCCACACCATTACACCTCCTCCCCCATGCTTCACGGTGGGAACCACACACACAGAGATCATCCGTTCACCTACTCTGTCTCACAGAACCAAACATTTCACATTTGGACTCATCAGACCAAAGGACAGATTTCCACCAGTCTAATGTCCATTGCTCATGTTTCTTGGCCCAAGCAAGTCTCTTCATATTATTAGTGTCCTTTAGTAGTGGTTTCTTTGCAGCAATTCGAACATGAAGGCCTGATTCACGCAGTCTCCTCTGAACAGTTGATGTTGAGATGTGTCTGTTCCTTGAACTCTGTGAAGCATTTATTTGGGCTGCAATTTCTGAGGCAGGTGACTCTAATGAACTTGTCCTCTGCAGCAGAGGTAACTCTGGGTCTTCCTTTCCTGTGGCAGTCCTCATGAGAGCCAGGTTCATCATAGCACTTTTTGCAGCTGAATTTGAAGAAACTTTCAAAGTTCGGTAAGGAAGATAAATGGTTATAAAAAAACTAAATTAAAGGGAATGTTTTCCCATTATGGGGGAGAGGAGGGGAGAGCTTAAGGGATTGACTGACCTTCATGTCTTAACAGGTGTTCCTTGTTAAAAGTTAATTTGTGGAATTTCATTCCTTCTTAATGCGTTTGAGCCAACAGTTGTGTTGTGACAAGGTAGGGGTGGTGTACAGAAGATAGCCCTATTTGGTAAAAGATCAAGTCCATATTATGGCAAGAACAGCTCAAATAAGTAAAGAGAAACGACAGCCATCATTATTTTAATTGAAATGCATTCCAGGTGACTACCTCATGAAGCTGGTTAAGAGAATGCCAAGAGAGTGCAAAGCTGTCATCAAGGCTACTTTGAACAATCTCAAATATAAAATATATTTAGATTTTTTTAACACTTGGTCCATGATTCCATATGTGTTATTTCATAGTTGTGATGTCTTCACTATTATTCTACAATGTGGAAAACACTAAAAATAAAGAAAAATTAATTAATTAACAAGTCAATAACACACTAGAAAAAAAAAGAAAAAAAAGGAGAGTCTATATACATTGTGTGCAAAAGGCATGAGGAGGTAGGCGAATAATTACAATTTTGCAGATTAACACTGGAGTGATAAATGATCAGATGGTCATGTACAGGTAGAGATATTGGTGTGCAAAAGAGCAGAAAAGTAAATAAATATAAACAGTATGGGGATGAGTTAGGTCAAATTGGGTGGGCTATTTACCGATAGACTATGTACAGCTGCAGCGATCGGTTAGCTGCTCAGATAGCAGATGTTTGAAGTTGGTGAGGGAGATAAAAGTCTCCAACTTCAGCAATTTTTGCAATTTGTTCCAGTCACAGGCAGCAGAGAACTGGAACGGAAGGAAAGGCCAAATGAGGTGTTGGCTTTAGGGATGATCAGTGAGATACACCTGCTGGAGCGCGTGCTACGGGTGGGTGTTGCCATCGTGACCAGTGAACTGAGATAAGGCGGAGCTTTACCTAGCATGGACTTGTAGATGACCTGGAGCCAGTGGGTCTGGCGACGAATATGTAGCGAGGGCCAGCCGACTAGAGCATACAGGTCGCAGTGGTGGGTGGTATAAGGTGCTTTAGTAACAAAACGGATGGCACTGTGATAAACTGCATCCAGTTTGCTGAGTAGAGTGTTGGAAGCTATTTTGTAGATGACATCGCCGAAGTCGAGGATCGGTAGGAGAGTCAGTTTTACTAGGGTAAGTTTGGCGGCGTGAGTGAAGGAGGCTTTGTTGCGGAATAGAAAGCCGACTCTAGATTTGATTTTAGATTGGAGATGTTTGATATGAGTATGGAAGGAGAGTTTACAGTCTAGCCAGACACCTAGGTACTTATAGATGTCCACATATTCTAGGTCGGAACCATCCAGGGTGGTGATGCTAGTCGGGCGTGCAGGTGCAGGCAGCAAACGGTTGAAAAGCATGCATTTGGTTTTACTAGCGTTTAAGAGCAGTGGGAGGCCACGGAAGGAGTGTTGTATGGCATTGAAGCTCGTTTGGAGGTTAGATAGCACAGTGTCCAAGGACGGACCGGAAGTATACAGAATGGTGTCATCTGCGTAGAGGTGGATCAGGGAATCACCCGCAGCAAGAGCAACATCATTGATATATACAGAGAAAAGAGTCGGCCCGAGAATTGAACCCTGTGGCACCCCCATAGAGACTGCCAGAGGACCGGACAGCATGCCCTCCGATTTGACACACTGAACTCTGTCTGCAAAGTAGTTGGTGAACCAGGCAAGGCAGTCATCAGAAAAACTGAGGCTACTGAGTCTGCTGATAAGAATATGGTGATTGACAGAGTCGAAAGCCTTGGCAAGGTCGATGAAGACGGCTGCACAGTACTGTCTTTTATCGATGGCGGTTATGATATCGTTTAGTACCTTGAGCGTTGCTGAGGTGCACCCGTGATCGGCTCGGAAACCAGATTGCACAGCGGAGAAGGTACGGTGGGATTCGAGATGGTCAGTGACCTGTTTGTTGACTTGGCTTTCGAAGACCTTAGATAGGCAGGGCAGGATGGATATAGGTCTGTAACAGTTTGGGTCCAGGGTGTCTCCCCCTTTGAAGAGGGGGATGACTGCGGCAGCTTTCCAATCCTTGGGGATCTCAGACGATATGAAAGAGAGGTTGAACAGGCTGGTAATAGGGGTTGCGACAATGGCGGCAGATAGTTTCAGAAATAGAGGGTCCAGATTGTCAAGCCCAGCTGATTTGTACGGGTCCAGGTTTTGCAGCTCTTTCAGAACATCTGCTATCTGGATTTGGGTAAAGGAGAACCTGGAGAGGCTTGGGCGAGTAGCTGCGTGGGGGGCGGAGCTGTTGGCCGAGGTTGGAGTAGCCAGGAGGAAGGCATGGCCAGCCGTTGAGAAATGCTTGTTGAAGTTTTCAATAATCATGGATTTATCGGTGGTGACCGTGTTACCTAGCCTCAGTGCAGTGGGCAGCTGGGAGGAGGTGCTCTTGTTCTCCATGGACTTTACAGTGTCCCAGAACTTTTTGGAGTTAGAGCTACAGGATGCAAATTTCTGCCTGAATAAGCTGGCCTTTGCTTTCCTGACTGACTGCGTGTATTGGTCCCTGACTTCCCTGAACAGTTGCATATCGCGGGGACTATTCGATGCTATTGCAGTCCGCCACAGGATGTTTTTGTGCTGGTCGAGGGCAGTCAGGTCTGGAGTGAACCAAGGGCTATATCTGTTCTTAGTTCTGCATTTTTTGAACGGAGCATGCTTATCTAAAATGGTGAGGAAGTTACTTTTAAAGAATGACCAGGCATCCTCAACTGCCTTGATGAGGTCAATGTCCTTCCAGGATACCCGGGCCAGGTCGATTAGAAAGGCCTGCCTGATTAGAAAGTGTTTTAGGGAGCGTTTGACAGTGATGAGGGGTGGTCGTTTGACTGCGGATCCGTAGCGGATGCAGGCAATGAGGCAGTGATCGCTGAGATCCTGGTTGAAGACAGCGGAGGTGTATTTGGAGGGCCAGTTGGTCAGGATGACGTCTATGAGGGTGCCCTTGTTTACAGATTTAGGGTTGTACCTGGTGGGTTCCTTGATGATTTGTGTGAGATTGAGGGCATCTAGCTTAGATTGTAGGACTGCCGGGGTGTTAAGCATATCCCAGTTTAGGTCACCTAACAGAACAAACTCTGAAGCTAGATGGGGGGCAATCAATTCACAAATGGTGTCCAGGGCACAGCTGATAATTTTTGGTGGCCTTCCTGAGCCAGGATTCAGACACGGCAAGGACATCAGGGTTAGCAGAGTGTGCTAAAGCAGTGAGTAAAACAAACTCAGGGAGGAGGCTTCTGATGTTGAAATGCATGAAACCAAGGCTTTTTCGATCACAGAAGTCAACAAATGAGGGTGCCTGGGGACATGCAGGGCCTGGGTTTACCTCCACATCACCCGCGGAACAGAGGAGGAGTAGTATGAGGGTGCGGCTAAAGGCTATCAAAACTGGTCGCCTAGAGCGTTGGGGATGAGGGGAGGTTAGGAGGTGAGGCAGGGAGGTGTTTCCTTTTCAATAGAGGTCCATGTTACTATAGTGACAGCAGGTGAACATACACTTATGAGATGGAGCAAAACATAAGGGGCACTGCATGAGAAACCTTGTGTTATCGTTAGTGCTTGGTCCATAGTGGACAAGGTGAGGAATAGTGAAGAAACACATGTGCACACACACATACACACGTACACACAGACACACCGGTAGGGCAATGTTGAATTGTGGAGAGGTAATGATTTAATGTGATATTACATAACGAATGGGTCTCTCTCTTCTCTCTATCCCCCCCCCCCCCCCCCCCTCCCCCTGCATGGCCCCACTCTTCCCGTCCTCCTGTCTTTCATTTCACTAAAACACTTTTTTCAATTAGAGAGGAGTGAGATGAATATGACTGTGTTTCACGCCCCCTCACTCCCTCACTCCGTCTCTCCGTCTCTCTCTCTCTCTATCCCTCCTTCTCTCGCCCTCTCCAAGTTTCAGGCTCATCCAATGGGAGAGAGGGGAGAGTAGAGTGGGAACGAGAGAGAGTGTGAGGAGGGGGAGAGGAGAGCTAGAGGCAGAACGATTATTTGCTGAGCTGCACAAAATGGGGAGAAAAAGACTGCAGACGATTAATGCACCCTGTTCTCTCTACCTCTCCTGTGCTCTCCTCTCTCTCCCCCTCTCTCGCCCATCTCTCTCCCATCTCTCTCCCTCTTCACTTTCCCCTCCCTCCCTCCCCTCTCTCTCTCTGTTCTTCTCTCCAGCTCTCGTTCTCAGTGCAAAGCTAACGTGCCGTGTAGTCGATTGAGTACATTCTGATTATACTGTATTAACCCTTACTGCGGTGATGCAATGTCATTGATTACACTGGATTAAGTTAGCAGGTGGCCACATTCCTCCTTCGGTGCAGTCGTTGGAGTGTGTGTGTGCCGCTATACAGCACCTTCACATACAAGCACAGGGTCTCTTTACTGCAAAGTCTTAATACAGTTGATACACTCTGCTGTTATAGTGTGTAAGCAGAGCCCTATTCATATCATCGGTGTGTTTGCAGAGTCAGTATGTGTGTGTGTGTGTGTATATTGTAGTAGGCTATGCAGTGCCCTTGTGCAACGAGGGGTGCATCTCAATAGTCTCCCTTCCTTCATCTGCACTGATCTGTAACGAGAGCATGAAGGGAAGCATACTAGTAAATACAGGGGGACTCGATTTCCCTATTCCTGCACTTACAGATCAGAGGGGATGAAGGAAAGAAGATGAAGAAAGGAGACGAGCGAAGGAGATGAGACAACGAAAGAAGAGACGGAGAGAGGAGGAGAGGAGGAGACGACGAAAGAAAACAAGAGAAGGAAGCAAAGTATTTTGAGTTGCAGAAATTCGTCTAGGCATACTACAGAGCGTATGGAGTGATATTAGTCTGGATGGAGAGAGAGATTCAGAGGAGGGAGTTAATAACACACATGGAGGGTTAACACACAACTACGTGGATCTGTATCTGCACACACACACACTCTCACACACGCACGCACACACAGTCGTAGAGCTGCACTGCGAGCGGGGACCGGGTCCATGCTGGAAAAGTGAATGATCTTTTGCTGCAGTGAAAACAAGAATGAGGCTCCCTCTCTCTCACACACTATATCCCCCTCTCCAATCCCTCTCCCCTCTCTCTCTCTCTCTCTCTCTCTCTCTCTCTCTCTCTCTCTCTCTCTCTCTCTCTCTCTCTCTCTCTCTCTCTCTCTCACTATATCCCCCTCTCCAATCCCTCTCCACTCTCTCTCTCTCTCTCTCTCTCTCTCTCTCTCTCTCTCTCTCTGAATGGCCCTGTCAATCTACCATAGTCACATTGTGTCCTTTACCTACTCAAAGTAATCCATCCACTTCAGCTCTGCTCTCTTCTCTCCTACTCTTCTTCCCCTCTCCCTCTTTCTCTCTTCCTTCCACACCCTCCCCTGGCTCACTCGTGTTCCACATAAAAGAATCAGATTTCGCCGGGTGAATCAGAACCTGCCCTCTTAACCGTCCTCTGCTTTCCTTCCTTCCCTCGCTTTCTACTCGTACCATTCCTTCATGTCCCTGCCCTTCCCATGCTCTCTCTCACTCTCATCCTCCCTCCCTCTCTATGGTTTCATTTCTGTTTCCGCTATCTCAATAAAGGTACTGCACTCAACAAATGTACTACCTCCCTCCATCCCTCTCTCTTTCACACACCCCCATCTCTCCTTTCCTCCTCTCCCCTCTGCATGTCCTTCTTCAACCCTGCCCCTCTCTCTCTCTCTGTTCTTTTGGCTTTTGGCTATTCACTTCCGCAGGACCATTACTTTGCTGCCAGTGCTATTTGAACCCCCCCTGGATGGAAGGAGGGAACCACAGTCAGAGAGAGAGAGATAGAGCGAGAAAGAGGGAAGCAGAGCTACAAACCTCCAAGTCAAAGTAGTCAATTAAAATTGTATGGGACAGACATATTTTGTATTGGGGAAGGGTTTTTCATATCTGCCATAATAAAATACAAATGTAGGAATTTGAAGGAAACGTGATATGGAGAGATTGATTATTTTTTTTAAACGATGACATTTCATTTGCTGTATAAAACACGTCACCAATGGTCAGCACTCATACTCTCTGAATAAATAACTGCATAGTAGGATTATTGGAGTGGGAGAAGGGGATTGAAATGTGACCTGAATTGTCCTATAGTCCTGCACGGGAATGCTGTAGCTGCCGTGGTTGTCTGTTTCATCACAATGGACAGCGGGCATACCGCGCATCAGTGAAAACACGTGACACCTTCGGCTATTTCCGGACAGGGCCGAAGACAAAAAGTAGCTAGAGTCAAGGAAGCCCGAGGGCCAGATGTGCATTGATTTCTGTTTCTGCTTGGACTTTACTGAAATGACGGAGTACATTCCAGATTATATACCATTCCCTTAATGTGTCTGTTGTTGCAATGTCTCGAAAAACCAGTAGGCTTTAATAATACAAACACATTTAAATACGAAAAAGGTCCAACCAAAAACCAAATAACTAATTACTACACCAGAAAGCGTTTATTAATGTAAACACTAATGTTATGGATCATGGGTCTCCGACAAGTGGATCGCGAGCTACCAGTAGTTCGCAGCCCACCTATGAGTAGCTCACCAAACAATTCTGAAAGTACATGGAATTTTCACGTTACATTGCAAGAGCCCAGCTACTATTTAATCAACGCAACATTGACATTATCCCACCCTGGTTAGACACTATTAGTTTAAAAAGCCAAAACTAACACAATATCTGACTATTCATTTCCAGCAATATTGCCCATCTGTCTGTGTGGTGCGCACGTTGGTCTATCACTCAGTGTGGAGACAATTGAAGTGATAAACATCTTGTGGGTTGACAGACATACTTTCCCCAAAACCTTCTCAATTCAAAATGAACACCAAAGCATGCTTACCTGGCAGAAGTATATAATGAGTTTGCCATGAAATGAGCAGCAGCATTACATAACCATCAGTAGACTGGCACATTAGACAACGCATTCCTCACGCGTTAGATGTGCAATTAAAGGGCCAGATGCGCAATTAAATGTGAATTACACTCAAACATCTAAATGCGTTAGTTTTCTTCCAGACCCCCCTAAAAAGGTATTTTGATGTGATTTCCATTGACATTGACTCAGAACATCACATTTCGTTGTTTCTCTATGAACAATTGTAATTTTGAGAGTGAAAAAGAAATCTAAAACCAGGAAAAGTACAACTGAGAAAACATCATTTGGAAAAATATAAAACATAATTTTGAAGAAAAAAAAATAGTTGTTTATTAACTATTATTTTACCAGGTATAGTGACAGAAAACAGTGCAGTGCACTACTTTCTTTTGTACACCAAGGACCCGGGGAAGATTTGCAGGGGAGAGGAGAAGAGAAGAATGTGCCCATTTGAAAGCTAGAAAAAAAATGTGTAGCTCGTGTCATTCATGTAGCTCTCATGCTGGAAAAGATTGGAGACCCCTGTTATACAGTGCATTCCGAAACTATTCAGACGCCTTAACTTTTTCCACATTTTGATACATTACAACCTTATTCTAAAAATGAGTAAATTACTTTTTCCTCATCAATCTACACATAATACCTCATAATGACAAAGCAAACCGTTTTTTATACATTTTGACAAATATATATATTTAAAAAATGGAAATATCACATTTACATAAGTATTCAGACCCTTTACTCAGTACTTTGTTGAAGTACCTTTGGCAGCGATTACAACCTAGAGTCTTGTTGGGTATGACGCTACAAGCTTGGCACGCCTGTATTTGGGGAGTTTCTCCCATTCTTCTCTGCAAGTCATCTCTAGCTCAGTCAGGTTGGATGGGTAGCTTCACTGCCCAGCTATTTTCAGGTCTCTCCAGAGATGATCGATCGGGTTCAAGTCCGGGCTCTGACTGGGCCACTCAAGGACATTCAGAGACTTGTCCCGAAGTCACTCCCGCGTTGTCTTGGCTGTGTGCTTAGGGTCGTTGTCCTGTTGGAAGGTGAACCTTCACCCCAGTCTGAGGTTCTGAGCGCTCTGGAGCAGGCTTTCATCAAGGATCTCTACCATAAAAGCCTGATTGGTGGAGTGTTGCAGAGATGGTTGTTCTTCTGGAAGGTTCTCCCATCTCCACAGCGGAACTCTGGAGCTCTGTCAGAGTGACCATCGGGTTCTTGGTTACCTCCCTGACCAAGGCCCTTCTCCCCCGATTGCTCAGTTTGGCCGGGCGGCCAGCTCTAGTTAGTCTTGGTGGTTCCAAATTTATTCTATTTAAGGATGATGGAGGCCACTGTGTTCTTTGGGGCCCTTCAATGCTGAAGACACAATCCTGTCTCGGAGCTCTACGGGCAATTCCTTTGACCTCAAGGCTTGGTTTTTGCTCTGACATGCACTTTCGCCTGAGGGACCTTATATACATGTGTGTGCCTTTCCATATCATGTCCAATCAATTGAATTTACCACAGGTGGACTCCAATCAAGTTGTAGAAACATCTCAAGGGTGATCAATGGAAACAGGACGCACCTGAGCTCAATTTCGAGTCTCATACCAAAGGGCCTGAACACTTATGTAAATAAGGTATTTCTGTTTTTGCTTTGTCATTATGGGATATTGTGTATAGATAAAATTCATTTAATACATTTACATTTTACATTTTTATGAGGCTGTAACGTAACACTGTGGAAAAAAGTTAAGAGGTCTGAATACTTCCCTAATGCACTGTAAAGGATATCAACAAATGAATAAACTCAATAAATAAGCTTGACCAAATACTTCATCATGGCCTTGTCACCATTGTGTTTGAAAAGGAAACTCCAGTATCCTGGGATTCTTCTATGTTCCACGTTCTAGTAGATCATACAAACCGATGCTGCCGTCAACAGACTCTTCTCAGAGTTCACCAACATGCAGTTCACCATATTACCAGCTATGTTACCAACATATATACCATTTTCTCTCTTGAAACAAATCCATAATCTATATACCCGCATCATGTTGCCATAATTATTTAAATTATGACATGTTAATAATAAAGGGGCAATCTGCAGTTCAAAAAGAACAACAGGCCAATGTTTTGGTAAACAGCCGAAGGATAGTTTTAACCATGTTTAGAGGCTATACCGTGTTTTTTTACAATTACAAATTTACAAAGGAGTAAAACAAGCTAATATTTGGGGTTCTGATGGACTAGGACAGTTGAACTAAGCTTATGAGGAATTTACAAGTTATATTCTTCAAGAATCAATGGGTATATAATTAATTCAAAATATGGATGTAGCAACTGCAGATTGCCCCTTTAAACAGATTTTAAAAACAATGTTGTGATCAATAGACCCTTCTCAGAGCATACCATGTTACAGCCAACAAACATGTCGCCATAACAACTTAAATCATAACATGTTCATATCAACGTGACTATTGAGATTATGATTATATCAAGAGGAAAATATGTCATTAACTAATAGTGGATGTGGGACATGGTTTCAGCACCACGGACAGCACTCATCTTCAAAATTACAAAAAGGTTATAGGTCTACATCACAACCATTCAGATACCCATGGTAGTATACTCATTCACCACACACACACACATACACACACTCACACACACGCGCACACGCCGACACAATATTAATTAAGTTAACATGCTGAGTAAGGACGTGCATAGGCCTGCACTGTATGAGAGTGATAGAGGGGAGCAGGCAGGGATCATACACACACACACACGCACACGCACACGCACACGCACACACACATACACACACACACACACACACACACACACACACACACACATTAATACAATGACTGAACAAACAACCCAGAGACTAGGATCAGTACTGACACTACACAGAGAGAGAGGGGTGGTGGAAGGAGGGAGGAGGTGGAGGGATGAAGAGAGTGTGGAAGGGAAAGAGAGTGTGAGCAAGAAGAGAGATTAGTAGAGGAATAAATGATTGTGAAGTAAAAAGCAATAAACACAAATGGCTTCGAGAGAGAGGGGGGGGTAAAAGGGAGGGATGGGGGGTAAAAGGGAGGGATGGAGGGAGAGAGAGAGAGATAGGGGAAGTAGAGAGAGAGAAAGAGAGGAAGGAGAGAGAGAGAGAGAGAGAGAGAGAGAAAGGGACAGAGAAAGGGTATGAGGGAGGCTTGCTGACTGAACAAAAAAAAGGCTTCTACTGGCAAACAGGAAAATCCTTGCTGTGTGTGTGTGTAAGATGGTGGGATGCTACAACATCAGAATAGAGCCAGGGATAGAAGCGAGCCGAAATAAATGAGAGTATAAGAAGCAAGCGGGAAAAAGGGAGAACAGAGGGAGAGGGGCGGGATGGTGTGATTTTAGTAAAGGGAGGAGAGGGAGAAAAGTACACTGGTTCTGAGAGGGGGGGATTACCAGAGAGAAAGAGAGAGTGAGGGAAGGGAAGGGAAGAGAGAGAATGTGTGAGAGACAGTAAAATAAGAGGTGGAATACAGCAAAGACAGAGAGAAGGAAATAAGAAAGAGAGGAGAGGAGGAGGAGGATTCAAAGGGGAAGTACGCAGATATGGAATACCACATATAAATATGAGTACCTCTGGGGAGACACAGTGAACACAATGAATAGAGAGAGAGAGAGAGCTGGAGGGAGAGAAAGCCGTCTCAGTATGTGGCTGGCTTGTCTGCATCTCTCTCTCTCTCTCTCTCTCTATACAGTGCAGTGCCTCTCTCCTTATCTCTGCCTGCATCTCCCTCACTGTGGTACACAGGAGACATCTAGAGGACACACTGGGGTATTGCGGACTGACAAAATGCTGCAGTCTCCCCCTCCCTTTCTCTCCCCATCTCATTCTCTTTCTCTCCCTCTCTCTTGGTGCAGTGTGCTGCTGGTTTACGATATCCATCTGTCTCTGGCTTTCACTCTATTATATTCCCCTATTTTTAACTGCCATGTTGGGTAGCTTTTAAATCTACCCCTTTCTCTCTCTCTCTCTCTCCTTAAAATATAAGGTTGTCATTCTTCTTTGATGACCTGTTAATCTGTACTGCATGAAGAATTCTACTATGCACCCTACCTCGTATGTATGTGCGTGTGTGTGTGTGTGTGTGTGTTTGTGTGTGTGTGTGTGTCAGCAGGCCCAGTTATAATGAATGAACAGCCGAGACCAGTGGGAGATCGGGAGGGGTGGGGGAGAGAGGAAAGGGTGGAGAGAGACAGGTAGGGAGGAATAATAAACAGAGGGAGAGAATAGAGATCGAGACGAATAGAGACACACACACAAACAAGCACTACAGGAGCTCACACCGGCTCCTCGACAGTAGGCATGAATCACCTTAAGACTAGGGGTACTGCTGTGAGCTCACACACACACACAGCACTTCACACAGCAAATTGGCCTGTGTTCATTTTTCAGTGTGACATTTCTAGTGTTGATTCAGGAGTTCAATTCACTCTTTAAGAGTGAACTTAACACTCAGTGGTGTAAAAGAACCCCCAGTGTTGGTGTTAATAACCAGAATGATTGTTTTACACTTTGAAGAGTAAAACAGTCCCATCCAAACCACAACCATCATTATCATCATATGTTCCAGCATGCTATACTAGAAGCAGATCTTTAATGATTGTTTTTAATATCTGTTTTTGCGTGTACATTGATTGATTGATTGATTGATACATTGATCTTATGCCATGCAAAGATAGATAACATTTATTAGTTAGGTAGTCTTCTTATCAATTTTCCTAACCCTGACTGTCATTCTGAATGCAGGTTGCGGGTGAATAAAAATGGCAACTGTTGAATATCCTAACTCATGCTGGATTCCAATAGGAATTACACATTACACATGACTTGCAGGCCAGGAGACAAAGGGCTGGGAGACATGGGTTTGATCCTAGACACATGAAAAGTGGGATGTATATGGAGCATATGGGGCAACAGAAGACAAACAGCAGAGGGGCTAATGATCTTGGAGATAGGGAAAGGGCTGATAAACTGAGGGGGAAAGTTTGCGGTACTCTACCCGGAGGGGCAGATCTCAGGTGGACAACCATACCCTCTGCCCGAGATGATACCGGACAAACATCTGGGCAGAGGGTATGCCGACATCTTCCTCTTGCTCAGGAAAGAACGGGGGCTGATAACTCAGAGAACACTCAAAAGGTGAGAGACCCATGGTAGAGCAAGGAAGGATGTTGCAGGCTTATTCGACCCATGCTAGTTGCTGGCTCCAGGTGGTGGGGTTGGCGGAGACCCTGCAGCGAAGAGTCGTCTCCGGGTCTTGGTTTGACTCGCTCCGACTGGCTGTTGGACTGGGGGTGGAACCCGGAGGACAGGCTGGCTGACGACCCAATGAGTGTGCAGAACGCCTTCCAGAACCGGGACGAGAACTGAGGACCCCTGTCGGAGACCATGTCCACTGGAAGTCCATGGATCCGGAAGACGTGCTGCATCATGAGTAGGTGCACTACTGTCAGGATGGCGGTGTTGCCATCTGACGGGGGAAGACCTGTGAGAAAGTCTAGGGATATGTGAGACCAGGGACTGTGAGGAAGGTTCCAGGAGACCAGCCGAAGCTTGCCGGGAAGTGTTATTCTTCACACAGATCGTGCATGCAGCAACGAACATGGAGACATCAGGAACCATGGTAGGCCACCAAAAGCGTTGTCGCACAAAGGCCAGGTCCGATGGGAGCCAGGTTGGCAGGCAAGCTTGGAGGAGTGGGCCAACTCCAGGACCAAGGAGCGGACAGTGTCAGGAACAAACATCCGGTTATCTGGGCCCTGGCTAGGAACGCTGTGCCTCACGAACCTGCTTCCCTATTCCCCAGCTGAGTGCCATCGCCAGGCACAAGGTGGGAAGGATGATCTTGGGTTCCGGGGATGTAGCCGCGGGGATGTAGCGACGTGACACTGCACCATTGCACTGCTTGACATTCTTGGATCCCGGTCGGTATGAGAGGGAGAAGTTGAACCAGTTGAAACAGGGCCCACCGAGCTTTCCTGTAATTGAGATGGTGCGGAGATATTCCCTGTTATTGTGGTCTGTCCACACAATGAATGGATGTTCTGCCCCTTCCAGCCAATGCTTCCACTCCTCCAACACCATCTTCACCGTGAGAAGCTCACGATTCCCCACATCAAGGTTCCTCTCTGTGGCATTGAGGCGATGGGAGAAGAAGCCGCAGGGATGTAACTTGAGGTCCAGGGCAGAATGCTGAGATAGGACAGCCCCCAATCCGACATCTGAAGCATCGGCCTCCACCACGAACTTGTGGGGTGGGTCAGGATGAACCAAGATGGGAGCTGTGGTGAAACGGTGTTTGAGATCCTGGAACGCCCGGTCAGCAGCTGGGGACCATGTGAACAGAACCTTGGAAGAGGTGAGTGCAGACAGGGGGGAAGCCAGGGTGCTGTAAACCCAAATAAAGCAACGATAAAAGTTGGTGATTCCAGGAAATGTTGCACGTGTACTCTGGACATAGGCTGGGGCCAATCCACCACTGCTCTTACTATCCCGGGATCCATCTGTACACTCCCTGCAGTGAATATGTAACCCAGGAAGAGGATGGTGGAGTGATGGAATTCGCAATTCTCTGCTTTCACAAAAAGCTGGTTCTCCAGGAAAAGTTGAAGAACCTGTCGCATGTGGAGCACATGTTCTTGGGCGGAGCAGGAGAAAACGAGAATATCATCGAGGTAGACAAAGACGAACCGGTTCAACATGTCACGGAGAACTTCGTTCACCAGAGCCTAGAACACAGCAAGGAGGTTGGTATGGCCAAATGGCATGGTGAGATACTCATAGTAACCATTGGCTATGTTGAAGGCAGTCTTCCACTCATCCCCTTCCAATATCCACACCAGGTGGTAGGTGTTCCGTAGTTCCAGCTTGAAGAACATGGTGGGTACCTGGAGCGTCTCGAAGGCCGAGGAGATGAGTGGTTGCGGGAAGCGGTTCTTCACCTTGATGTCGATGAGACCCTGGTAGTCGATGCACAGGAGCAGGGTTTTGTCCTTCTTCTCCACTAAGAAGAACCCTGTGCCGGCTGGGGAGGCAGAAGAACGGATGAACCCTGCAGTTAGGGAGTCCTCAATGTAGTTCTCCATAGCCTTGGTCTCTGGACCCAACCGAGAGCACAGTCGCCCCCGGGGCGGAGTGGTGCCTGGGAGAAGGTTGATCCCACATTCATAGGGTCGGTGCGGAAGAAGCGAAGTGGCCTGGGCCTTACTGAACACCTCCTGGAGGTCCTGGTACTCTGTGGGAATGGCGGAGAGGTCCGGGGCAACTTCCGAGCACCCAGGAAGATGTCCCGGGGCAGGCTGCGCTGACTTCAGGCAATGAGCGTGGCAGAACGGGCTTCAGCTCATGATGGCACCAGCAGACCAATCAATAAGGGGATTGTGTCACTGAAGCCACAAGAATCCCAATACGACGGGAACCTGAGGAGACTTAATAAGCAGGAATTGGATCGTCTCACTGTGGTTCCCTGACACACGTAGGTTGATGGTGGTGGTATTGTGGGTGACCCAGCCTATAGAGCGCCCGTCCAGTGCTCTAACGTCCATGGAAATGGCGAGGGGCAGGGATATATATATATATATATATATATATATATATATATATGTATATACAGTTCAGTCAAAAGTTTGGACACACCTAGTCATTCAAGGGGTTTTCTTAATTTTGTTACTATTTTCTACATTATAGAATAATAGTGAAGACATCAAACTATAAAATAACATATGGAATCATGTAGTAACCAAAAAAAGTGTTAAACAAATCAAAATATATTTTATATTTGAGATTCTTCAAAGTAGCCACGCTTTACCTTGATGACAGCTTTGCACACTCTTGGCATTCTCTCAAATAACTTTTCCAACAGAGTTCCCACATATGCTGAACACTTATTGGCTGCTTTTCCTTCACTCTGCAATCTAATTCATCCCAAACCATCTCATTTGGGTTGAGGTCGGATGATTGTGGAGGCCAGGTCATTTGATGCAGCACTCCATCACTCTCCTTCTTGGTTAAATAGCCCTTAAACAGCCTGGAGGTGTCCTGTTGAAAAACAAATGATAGTCCCACTAAGCGCAAACCAGATGGGATGGCGTGTCGCTACAGAATGCTGTGGTAGCCATGCTGGTTACGTGCGCCTTGAATTCTAAATAAATCCCCAACAGTGTCACCAGTAAAGCACCCCCACACCATAACACCTCCTCCTCCATGCTTCACGGTGGGAACCACACATGCAGAAATCATCCGTTCACCTACCCTGCGTTTCACAAAGACACGGCGGTTGGAAAAATCTCAAGTTTGGACTCATCAGACCAAATGACAGATTTCCACCGGTCTAATGTTCATTGCTCGTGTTTCTTGGCCCAAGCAAGTCTTTTCGTATTATTGGTGTTCTTTAGTAGTGGTTTCTTTGCAGCATTTCAACCTTGAATGCCTGATTCACGCAGTCTCCACCTGAACAGTTGATGTTGAGATGTGTCTGTTACTTGAACTCTGTGAAGCATTTATTTGGGCTGCAATTTCTGAGGCTGGCAACTCTAATAAATGTATCCTCTGCAGCAGGGTCTTCTTTTCCTGTGGCAGTCCTCATGAGAGCTAGTTTCCTCATAGTGCTTGATGGTTTTTGCAACTGCACTTGAAGAAATCTTCTGTTTACCACCCCTACCTTGACACAACACAACTGATTGGCTCAAATGCATTATGAAGGAAAGAAATTCCACAAATGAACTTTTAACAAAGGCACACCTGTTAATTGAAATGCATTCCTGGTGACTACCTCATGATGTCACGTTCTGACCTTAGTTCTTTTGTTATAACTTTGTTTTAGTATGGTCAGGGCGTGAGTTGGGTGGGTTGTCTATGTTTGTTTTTCTATGAGTTGGTATTTCTGTGTTTGGCCTGGTATGGTTCTCAATCAGAGGCAGCAGTCAATTGTTGTCCCTGATTGAGAACCATACTTAGGCAGCCTGTTTTCACCCTTGATTTGTGGGTGAATATTTTCTTTTCCGTGTTTTGTGTATTCACCGTACAGGACTGTTCGTTTCGTTCGTTGTCGCTTTATTGTTTTGTTTCAGTGTTCGATTGTTCTATTAAATCAATATGGACATTTACCACGCTGCGCATTGGTCCTCCTATTCTTCCACCACCAACAACGGCTGTTACACATGAAGCTGTTTGAGAGAATGCCAAGAGTGTGCAAAGCTGTCATCAAGGCAAAGGGTGCCTACTTTGAAATATCTCAACATTAAATATATTTTGGTTTGTTTAACATTTTTTTTGTTACTTCGTGATTTGATTCCATTTGTGTTATTTCATAGTTTTAATGTCTTAGCTACTTTTCTACAATGTAGAAAATAGTCAAAATAAAGAAAAACCCTGTAATGAGTAGGTGTGTCCAAACTTTTGACTGGTACTATAAATAGCACCTTTCAGTAATGCTCAAAGCATGCCATTCCATGAGCTTAGCATTTTTTTCTCAGCTCAAATTAATGGGCCCAATCAGTCCTCCATGACAACAAAATCATAAACAACAGAGTAGGGCCTGCTCATAAGTCTTTAGTGTGGGGTTATGCTCAGGTAAAACAATTTGGATAATCTATACTTTCATATTTCCAAGTCTTATTCTTGAAGATCAAGGGGTATAACATTTATTGGAATGCCTGGAATTCTGATAGACTTTGGTTTTTATTAATGTAAAGATATCATTTAATCGGATTATTATATGTAATAGAAAGTGATGGGTTAGAAGAAGCCTACATAACCAACCCATAATGTTAAATGTGGTCATCCATATAGGGCCAGCTATATAAACTACAGCATTGATTTATCCTGCAATAGATGTCGTTCAATTGGTAACATACATTTTTGTCTCTTCGAATGCCTCTTAAGGGAAACTGATTACTTTACTGAGTTTGGGTAATCCAAAAGTTACGTTACTGATTCGTTTTGGAGAGGTAACTAGTGACTGTAACGGATTACATTTAGAATGTAACCTATCCAACCCTGTGTATCATGAATGGTCCACCACCCAAAGGACATCCAACCATCTTTACACAACTGTGGGAAGCATTGAAGTCAACATGGGTCAGCATGCCTGTGGAACGCATACGACACCTTGTAGAATTCATGCCTCGACAAATGAAGGCTGTTCTGATGGCAAAGTGGGGGGTGCAACTCAATAGTAGGAATGTGTTCCTAATGTTTGGTATACTCAGTGTATGTATTGTATTGTCATAGAGTTCAATTTTAATGATAGCATTCACCTAGGTACTCACTTGATAAAAGTCACAGGCCTTTGAAAGGGAAGAATTCAATAACCATGTCTCTGTCACCAACAAATAGTCGTAGGTGGTAACTCTACCATTCACTCTAAAAGAAAATGCACCGTGGGAAATATGCAAATGAGCCTTTATACCATACAGGGTTAAAACAACACCAAAAAATGATTTACTTTAACACTACAGCTGGGTGATGTCGTGGCAGGTGGCAGCGTGGTAGGCACAGCTTGTCCCATGAATTAATCACAAAAATTGAGGATTAGCTGATAACTACGAATCAAACATTCTGGATAATATAGAGAATCTGGAACTATTTATTGATTAGCATTTTGATATGCTCGAAAAAGATATGGATACATCGAAGCAAACAAGAAAAGACCTTTCCTCGAGTTCTGCGAGCAAAACTGAAGGCATCTAAAGCCGCCATCTAAAATTCGTTTTCATAACTATGTCTCCAGAAAATTGAAAATTGCTTAACAGCATGAGAGAGTAAATTGTTTTTATCTATTACCTGGGCTACTGGGGGAGGTTGAGGCCTTAATAAAAACAGGAATGGATTACAGTAATAAAATTATGGAAGAAATACGATCAGAAAACAAGATATTGAAAACTACCGTGGACTCCCTAAAAGACACTACAGAGAGGCTACGGTATGTGTCACGCACTGACCTTAGAGAGCTTTTCATGTCTCTATTTTGGTTTGGTCAGGGTGTGATTTGGGTGTCCATTCTATGTTCCTTTTTCTATGTTTTTGTGTTTCTTTGTTTTGGCCGGGTATGGTTCTCAATCAGGGACAGCTGTCTATTGTTGTCTCTGATTGGGAACCATACTTAGGTAGCTTTTTCCCACATAGGTTTTGTAGTTGTTTTCTGTTTAGTACCTGACAGGACTGTTTCAGTTTCGTTTATTCACTTTGTCATTTTTGTTTCAGTGTTCTGTTTAATAAAAAGTCATGAACCCACGCTGCGCTTTGGTCCGATTCCTCCTCTTCAGAAGACGACTCCTGTGACAGTATGATAATAAAACAATGAAAGCCGAACTACTACTCTAAAGTGCAGAAGTATGAAAAATAATGTTGTTATAATGGGAATAAAGGAGGATGATAATGATCAGTCAACGGAGGAAAATGTTGAGGTGTTCATGAAACGTAATCTCAAAATGGCGGACGAACAGGTGAAAACAATTGATTTTCAAAGGGCTCACAGTTTCGGTGGCAGAGCAGAGGGAAGGCTCCGTCCGATCGTAGCTATGCTAACACACTACAAAATGAAAATTGCCTTGTTACAACAGGGTAGGGAATTGAAGAACACCCCATTCTCTATTAATGGACCATTTCCTCATGAAATAGTGGAGTGACGATGTGCCCTGTACCTCACTTTCAAAAGGATCCGAGCAGAGAAGCAGGATCTTCGTCTAGTGGTCGATAAATTATATGTAAACAACCAAATGTTCAATGACTCGAAGATTACAACGTGGCTTTGAGTGATAGCTACCTCCTGTTGAAGTAGTCCCCAATACATATTTACATCGCATTACACAGTACAAATATGGATTCATTTGTTTTTTACAAAAACGTTTTTTTACGATTAACAACTTTTTTTTATTCATGCAGTATGGAACCGTGGACAATGTGGACCTAAAAAGGTTAGACTTATGATAACGCAGAATGGGTATGATGAACTTATTTTTCTATTTAGGCAATATGGAACTTCAGACTATATGGACATGATATCAGGTTTTGATTTAGGGGAAGGTGAAGATGGGTAAGGCTGCCCTTTCTTCTTTAAGATTTGTATTTATTTCATTTGAATATTGTACATTATTCAAAAGGCACTCGCACATCTGAGCAATCTTATTTGCAGGTGCATGGCAACAACTGAACAAGATGGAGGAAAAAGGAAACCGCACACTGCTCTTGATAGTATCACCGATATTTAATAAGCTTACGTATCGGCCACACGGCCTTCGTCAGAGCTTTTGTGATTAAAAAAAATGTGCACCCTTATGTAGACCTGGCCCCACCCACATCCATTCTACACATCGAAGGGGGTTGGAGGCAAAGGAAAAACAAAAAAGTGCTACCAAATATAACAATATGCATTTCATAAATATTACAAAAGTGTATAAATAAGGCGTATTGAACACGCCTGTAAAATCTCAATGAGGACATAGTAAGTTTTCATTAGTCACTGGGTACATCGTTCGAACAACGTCAGAATAATCTACAAGAGACACATACTTCATGTTCAAATTCACAACATAACATATATAGGCATCTTTGGTTATAAAACCTGCAGACAAGGGGGGTGCTGTGGTTATTTTAGACTATGAAAAATATAAAGAAGAAATTCAGAGACAACTCAGCAATGAACGTTTCTATAGAAAACTGAGTGTTGATCCCACACAGGTGTTCCTAAGGGAAATATGCTCTATTCTGGAGCAGGATCTATTAAACAACCTTATCTCAAAACCTGAATATGAATATCTTTGCTGCAAATGTGCCATATGTCCATGCTTATACATTTGGCGCATTTATTTTGAGTTTCCCATGATGTGAAGCAAAGAGGCACTGAGTTTGAAGGTAGGCCTTGAAAGACATCCACAGGTACACCTCCAATTGATTCAAATGATGTCAATTAGCCTATCAGAAGCTTCTAAAGCCATGACACGATTTTCTGGAATTTTCCAAGCTGTTTAAAGGCACAGTCAACTTAGTGTATGTAAACTTCTGGCCCACTGGAATTGTGATACAGTAAATTATATGTGAATAATCTGTCTGTAAACAATATATTGTTGGAAAAAGGACTTGTGTCATGCACAAAATAGATGTCTTAACCAACTTGCTTAACAAAACAATTGTGGAGTGGTTGAAAAATACGTTTTAATTACTCCAACTTAAGTGTATGTAAACTTCCGACTTCAACTGTAGATGATAATGGAAACTGTGCTATAGAGGCACAAAATAGGTTAGAAGAAAAACAAAAAGAAATGATGGTACTTATTCAAGAATGATCAAGCAAACGAAGCAAATTGGATGGAAAATGGTCAAATGCACAACATTTTTCTTGAATCTTCAACATAGAAATTCTACCAAGAAGAATTTACAGAAACTCCTTACAAATTCACCAAATTATATTTTGAAAGAGGAAGCTAAATATTTTAAGCATATGTTTTATTTTCAGTCTCCTCCTGTCATGTCCTGACCTTAGATCCTTTTTTATGTCTCTATTTTGGTTTGGTCAGGGCGTGAGTTGGGTTGGGCATTCCATGTTTTTCATTCTATGTTTTGTTCTGTGTGTTGTATTTCTATGTGTTTGTCCTGGCATGGTTCCCAATCAGAGGCAGCTGTCAATCGTTGTCTCTGATTGAGAACCATACTTATGTAGCCTGTTCCCATCTGTGTTTGTGGGTAGTTGTTTTCTGTTATTGTATTCTGTACCAGACAGAACTGTTTCGTTCATTCTCTTTTGTTGTTTTTCCATTCGGTGTTCAATTCATAATAGAAGATGAACACATACCACGCTGCACCTTGTTCCTCACCTCCTTCCTCACCTTCTTCAACCCACGACAGCCGTTACACCTCCATTTCCACTGAATTATGTTAACTGTAAGGATTTCTTTCCTAATAATAATAATGTTAAATTAACAAATTTACAGAAAGACCTGTGTGAAGGCCAATTTACAGAAGAGGAACTTTTTGAGACAATAAAAACTTTTCAGTCTGGAAAAACACCAGGGCTTAATAGCATACCAGTAGAGGTATATCAGACATTTTTTGAATTACTCAAAGATCCATTATTAGCATGTTTTAATTACTCTTATACAAATGGTAGACTTTCAGGTACTTAACAAGAAGGTCTGATTTCATTACTACTTAAACAGGACACACGTGGTAAGTATAAAGATCCAGTCCATTTAAAAAACTGGAGGCCTCTAACAGTTCAATGTTGTGATGCAAAAATCCTGACGAAATGCATTGCAAATAGAATAAAAAAAGGTTTTACCAGATATTGTTCATCCCGATCAAACCCATTTTTTTACATGGACGATATATTGGAGATAATATACGACAATTACTTGAAACAATTGAACATTATGAAACATCGGAGATATCAGGCCTGGTCTTCATAGCAGATTTTGAAAAGGCTTTTGAGAAAGTATTACTAGAATTTATATATAAATGCCTGGATTACTTTAATTGTGTTCAATCTCTTATACAATGGGTTAAAGTTATGTACAGCAACCCCAGATGTAAAATAGTAAATAGTGGTTACTTCTCAGAAGGTATTGAGCTTTTAAGAGGAGTAAAACAAGGCTGTCTGTTGTCTCCATATCTATTTATTGTGGCCATTGAAATGCTAGCTATTAAAATGAGATCCAACAAGAATAGTAAGTGGTTAGAAACCCTGGGGATAAAAACAAAAGTGTCAATGTATGCCCATGACTCTAATTTTTCAGTAAGTCCGCAATCTGGATCCCTGCACAGTATCATTGAAGAGAGCCTCTCTGGATTAAAATCTAATTATGACAAGTGTCCACTTAAAATGGGCAGATGGTGAAGTAGACACTGTATTTGGTATCAAAATCTCGAACAATATAAATTAACTTACCACAATTAATTTCAATAGAAAGTTGAAATTAAAGGTGCGGACTCCCGGCCGCAAACCTGAACCTATAGGGAGGGTCCGGTTCTGGATGCAGCCCCCCCCCCCCCCCCCCCCCTCCTTACGCTGATCCCTCCGCTTTTGTGGAACCGGACCGTGGATCCTTGCCTTAGGCTCTGGACTGCGTATCATCGCCGGAGGATGGGGATTGTCACTGGAGACCCCAGACTGGGGACCGTCGCTGGAGGCCCCGGACTGTAGACCGTCGCTGGAGGCCCTGGACTGGGGACCGTCGCTGGAGGCCACGGACTGGGGATCGTCGCTGGAGACCCCGGACTGGGGATCGTCGCTTGAGGCCCCGGACTGTGGCCCATAGTTGGAGGTTCCGGACTGTGGCCCGTCGTTGGAGGTTCCGGACTGTGGCCCGTCGATGGAGGTTCCGGACTGTGGCTCATCATTGGAGGTTCCGGACTGTAGCCCGTCGCCGGAAGCTCTGGACTGGTAACTGTCGCCGGAAGCTCTGGACTGTGGAGGCGCACTGGAGGCCTGATGCGTGTTACCGGTACTGTTGGTACCGGGGTGATGACACGCACCTCAGGGCGAGTGCGGCCATGAGGCACAGGATGTACTGGACTGTGGAGGCGCACTGGAGGTCTGATGCGTGGTGCCGGCACTGGTGGTACCGGGCTGGGGACACGCACCTCAGGGCGAATGCGAGGAGCAGGAACAGGATGTACTGGACTGTGGAGGCGCACTGGAGACCTGATCCGCGGGACCGGTACAGGTGGCACCGGGCTGATGACACGCACTTCAGGGCGAGTGCGGAGAGGAGGCACAGGACTTACTGGACTGTGGAGGCACACTGGAGATCTGATGCGGGGGACCGGTACAGGTGGCACCGGGCTGATGGCACGCACTTCAGGGCGAGTGCGAGGAGGAGTCACAGGACTTACTAGACTGTGGAGGCACACTGGAGATCTGATGCGTGGGACCGGTACAGGTGTCACCGGGCTGATGGCACGCACTTCAGGGCGAGTGCGAGGAGGAGGCACAGGACATACTGGACTGTGGAAGCGCACTGGAGGTCTGGAGCGTAGAGTTGGCACAACCCGTCCTGGCTGGCACAGGACGCACTGGGCTGTGCAGACGTACTGGAGTCAAAGTTCACAGAACCGGCGCAGGATATCCTGGTCCAAGGAGGTGTACTGGAGACCAGGAGCGCTGAGCCTGCACCATCCGTCCCGGATGGATGCCCATTCTAGCCGAGCCAATGCGGGGAGCTGGAATAGAGCGCACCGTGCGCATCACTGCCTAACACAGTGCCTGACCAATCACACGCTCCTCAGCACGCCCGCACTGCAACGCTCTCAATGCTAGCACTTCTCTCCGGAATCTTGTGTCGAGCTCCTCACTCGACTCCGTGACTGGCTCTGGCTCCCCCCCCCCCCCCCCCCCCCCCCCGTGTGCCTCTGGTGCTTGTCTCGTTGGTACAACTACTCGTAATATCACCATTCCGCTTTCACTGCCTCTATCTCCTCCTTAGGACGCCGATACTCCCCAGCCTGTGTCCAGGGTCCTGCTCCATCCAAAATCTCCTCCCAGGTCCATTCCTCCTGACCACACTGCTTGGTCCTTAAATGGTGGGATCTTCTGTCACGTTCATTATAAGGATCGGACGGTATGAGTACATTCTTATTTATTTAAAGAATGAAACACTGAACAAACTAACAAAACGAAACGGGAAGCTATACAAACGAGTTCTGACAGGCAACTACACATAGACAAGATCACACAACAGAAAGTGGGAAACAGGGCTGCCTAAATATGATCCCCAACCCAGAGACAACGATAAACAGCTGTCTCTGATTGGGAACCATATCAGGCCAACATAGAACAAAATCCCTAGACCTACAACAACACTAGACATACAAAACCCTAGACATACAAAACCCTAGACATACAACACTAGAGTACCCACCCTAGTCACACCCTGACCTAACCAAAATATATAGAAAACAGAGATATCTAAGGTCAGGGCATGACAGAGAGTGGCTGAGGGTTGGGATTAAAGAGCTTGTTTGGTAAAGTATTATTGTTATGTGACAGCTTTATATAAATGTACCATGTATGTAAAATGTGTATGCAAAAGGTGCATTAAAAGGTGTATGCAAAATGCATATGTAAAATGTATATTTAAAATGTATGTATATGTATCAAAAAAGCTGTCTTCCGAGGGGGGTGGTGGAGGGGTTAATAATAAAAAAACAAATAATAAATTTTTTTAAAACCACTACAGCTGTTCATTTCTTACTCTGAGTAAGTGTAACAGTGTCAGCACTAATGGAAGTGAGTCCGGTTTACTCTAAATCAAGTGTTTCGTTTAGGTGATGAGCAATGCAAACAGCACAATCAAGTCCCTTTGGATATGGAATTCCGATTAAATGTGTCCATCGTGTCCACATTGTGTCAGGATACCCTTTCTCCACGCTATATTCAAATGCCAGTATGTGTTCTGGCAAAACATGATAATAACACAACAACAACTTGATTATTTTAGCTAACTAGCAAGCTAGCTAGCAGAGCTAAAGGGATTGCTAACGGTTAGCATAACTCCAGCAAAACAAACGTTTGTTTTTCTAAATGTTAGCAAGCTGGCTAGTATTTATGAGACCAGCAAATACTTCCTCACACGCTAGGAACGTATTTCCTTCGCTCCCAAAACACATGTTTTCTGAAGACTTGTGGGTGGAGTACTGATGAAGTCGCTCACTGTATGCACTTTTGGTAGCATAATTGCTTCCAGACTGAGGAGCAATCCGCACACAATGCGTCCCTAGCCAGCCCTTGAAGTGGTCAGCCAGATCTGAACACAATCAGACCACAATGCAACTTTTGTGCATCTAGACCTGTCTTTTAAATGTGATCATCATATTTGTGTTTCAGAAGTCGCATGTAAGTGTCATGTGTGGACATGCCCTTACAAGTGTAGAAAGATCTGAACTGTGAACCCATTTAAGAAATAATTTTCCTGTCCTCTAAAATAATTGACAGGTGTGGCAGCCTTATGGCATCAAGAATTTAAATAAATATTATTTTGAAAGAATATCTGTGAAATAATTTGCATACTGGGAGTGACCAGGAAATGGTCACAAAATGTGGACACAGTGAACGGATAAGAGACACATTTCAATACCATGTGTAGACACGCGTCTGAAAATGTGGGGAAAATACGAGTGGACAAGATCTGGACACAAGGATCAGGCACCAGGTTAGCTAGCGCCAGGTATAAACGAGAGAGAGAAGCAGAGACACCTAGAAAGCGAGAGATAGAGAATGAAAGAAGAAAAGAGAAAATAATATAGAACCGTCTCAAACCCAGAGAACAAAGGTGAGAGAATCAAATGAACATACCCTAGGAGAAGAAAAATAGAAAGATTAAAAGAACAAGAGAGGTGAAGCGATTCCTGACAGAAACGATTCCATCCCGCCTATTCCCATATCTAGAGCTAACAATATCCTTAAGATAGCTTTAACCCCTCTCCTCCTCCCCCTTCTCTCCTCTCTTCACTCATCTCTCGTTAAAAGCTAATTAATAAAACTGCCCTTCGCGGTTAATTACCTCCTCTTTATAGGCCCACGTAAAGCGCAGAGGGAATCCAGCGAGAAAGAGAGAAGGAGTAATGGGAGAGAAGGAGGGATATAATTGTGTTAAGACAAATCACATATGAACTTGATGGAACCTATTCTTATCCCACGGAGTCGGGGAGGGAGAAGGAGAAAGGATAGTGTGTGTGTGTGTGTGTGTCTTTTTTAAATATATATTTTTTAAACATTTATTTAATTAGGCAAGTCAGTTAAGAACAAATTCTTATTTACAATGATGGCCTACCCCGACCAAACGACCAAGCGCCGCCCTAAGAGACTCCCAAACCCGGCCCGGGTGTGATAGAGCCTGGATTCAAATCAGGGACTGTAGTCACACCTCTTGCACTGAGATGCAGTACCTTAGACTGCTGCGCCACTCGGGAGCGCCAGTCTGAGGTGAAAGGTTGGACCTTGTAGCCTTGTGGCCTCTACTGTGAAAAATCTGGAGAGTGATTTCTAGTAGAGGAGGATAGATGGAAGAAAAGGACAAGTGTGTAGGAGAAAGAGAGTGGTATAGGGAGATGAATATCTGAAAAATGGTTAACAATAGTGACCTAAGAAACTTTGAGCGTAGTATGATAGTCGGTGCCATGCGCGCCAGATCCAGTATCTCAGAAATGGCCTCCCTCCTTGGCTTTTCATGCAAGACCTTGTCTAGAGTTTACCGAGAATTGTGCTACAAATAAAAAACATCCAGTCAGCGGGAGTCCTGTAGGCGAAAACAGCTTGTTGATGAGAGAGGTAGAAGGAGAATAGTTAACAGCTGGGCCAAAAACAGACAAATAATGGCACAGTACAACAGTGCAGAACAACATCTCGGAACACACAACTCCTCGATCCTTGTCATGGATGGGCTATTGCAGCAGACGACCACACCGGGTTCCACTCTTATCAGATAAAAACAAGAAGAAGTGGCTCCAGTGGGCACGCAATCACCAACACTGCACAATTGAGGAGTGATAAAACATCTCCTGGAACATGACAACGAGTTCAGTTTACTTGAGTGGCCTGCACAGTCCCCAAACCTCAGCACAATAGATCATCTTTGGGATGAGATGGAACGGGCTGTTCGCAGCATGAATGTACCTCCGTCCAATCTGCAGCAACTGCGTGGTGCCATCGCATCAGCATGGATGAACATCCCTGTGCAACGCTTCCGACACCTTGTAGAATTCCTCTAATAATTCAAGATGTTCTGGATTCAAAGGGGGGTCCGACTCGGTACTAGATGGGTGTACCTAATAAACTGACCAGTGAGTGTATATATGTACATATGTACTGTACCTACTGTATATCTACACTATATATACAAAAGTATGTGGACACCCCTTCTAATTAGTGGATTCGGCTATTCCAGCCACACCCGTTGCTGACAGCTGTATAACCTCAAGCACACAGCCATGAAATCTCCATAGACAAACATTGGCATTAGACTCACCTTACTGAAGAGCTCAGACGCAAGACGATGTCTGTTCACTAAATTATCTGCTCAATAATGTATTGAGAATTGGGTCGTATTTAAATTACTGTATCAATAGAGAAGACAGTTACCTAAGTTAAAGACACTCTGAATGATAGCGGGGAGAGAATGGCGATAGGAAAGTGGTTACCGAAATGTTTTTCATTCTTATAGATTGACTGACGCATGTTATAATTTTTGCGCTGTGTGTGTTATTTTTAAAGAAATAGGATACATTCCATAAGTGTGGAGAGCAAAGAGAAGAGGAAGTTATGAAGTTGGGGTTTTAATCTTACGATAGAGGTAAGGAAAAACGTTGAAATTGTCATGTACTATCATGTTGTCTTGTCTCTGTCCTTTCCCTTCACCCTGTCTCCCTCTGCTGGTCGTTGTTAGGTTACCTTTTCTCCCCCGCTTTCTCCCAGCTGTTCCTTGTCTCCTCTAACTACCCATTCACCCCGTTTCCCACCTGTTCCCTTTTTCCCTCTGATTAGGTCCCTATATCTCTCTCTGTTTCTGCTCCTGTCCTTGTCGGATTCTTGTTTGTTTGTGTCATTCATGCCTGAACCAGACTGTCGTCATGTTTGCTGTAACCTTGTCCTGTCCTGTCGGAATCTGCCGGTCTATCTGAGCCTACCTATGTTTGGTTATTAAAGAAGCTCTGTTTAAGTTAGTTCGCTTTTGGGTCCTCATTCACTCACCGTAACAGAAGAATCCGACCAAGAATGGACCCAGCGACTTCGGATCCTCTCCACTCAGCCGTCGAGATCCAGGGAGCGATGCTAGGCAGACACAAGCAGGAATTGTCTGCTGCTCGACATGCCGTTGAGACCCTGGCCACCCAAGTCTCCAACCTCACAGAACAGGTTCACCATCTCCGCCTCGATCCACCGGCCACTTCCAGGGCTTTCGAATCTCCGGAGCCCAGAATCAATAACCCGCCGTGTTACTCTGGGGAGCCCACTGAATGCCGCTCGTTCCTCACCCAGTGTGATATTGTGTTTTCTCTCCAGCCCAACACTTACTCCAGGAGCACTGCTCGTGTCGCCTACGTCATATCTCTCCTTATTGGACGGGCTCGTGAGTGGGGCACGGCAATCTGGGAGGCAAGGGCTGAGTGTACTAACCAGTATCAAGACTTTAAGGAGGAGATGATACGGGTTTTTGATCGATCTGTTTTTGGGGAGGAGGCTTCCAGGGCCCTGTCTTCCCTATGTCAAGGCAATCGATCCATAACAGACTACTCTATTGAGTTTCGCACTCTTGCTGTCTCCAGTGGCTGGAACGAGCCGGCCTTGCTCGCTCGTCTTCTGGAGGGTTTCCGCGCAGAGGTAAAGGATGAGATTCTCTCCCGGGAGGTTCCTTCCAGCGTGGATTCCTTGATTGAACTCGCTATTCGCATTGAGCGACGGGTTGATCTTCGTCACCGAGCTCGTGGAAAGGAGCTCGCGCTCTCCGTCGCCTCCCTCTCCGCATCACTACCATCTTCCTCTGCCGGCTCGGGTGCTGAGCCCATGCAGCTGGGAGGTATCCGCATCTCGACTGAGGAGAGGGAACGGAGAATCACCAACCGCCTCTGTCTCTATTGCGGTTCCGCTGGTCATTTTGTCACTTCATGTCCAGTAAAAGGCCAGAGCTCGTCAGTAAGCGGAGGGCTACTGGTGAGCGCTACTACTCCTGTCTCTCCTTCAAGATCCTGCACTACCTTGTCGGTCCATCTACGCTGGACCGGTTCGTCAGCTTCCTGCAGTGCCTTAATAGACTCTGGGGCGGAGGGCTGTTTTATGGACGAGACCTGGGCTCGGGAACATGACATTCCTCTCAGACAGTTAAAGGAGCCCACGGCCTTGTTCGCCCTGGATGGTAGTCCTCTCCCCAGGATTCAGCGTGAGACGCTACCTTTAACCCTCACTGTTTCTGGTAATCATAGTGAAACCATTTCTTTTTTAATTTTTCGTTCACCTTTTACACCTGTTGTTTTGGGCCATCCCTGGCTAGTTTGTCATAATCCTTCCATTAATTGGTCTAGTAATTCTATCCTCTCCTGGAACGTCTCTTGTCATGTGAAATGTTTAATGTCTGCTATCCCTCCTGTTTCCTCTGTCTCTTCTTCACAGGAGGAGCCTGGTGATTTGACAGGGGTGCCGGAGGAATATCACGATCTGCGCACGGTGTTCAGTCGGTCCAGGGCCACCTCTCTTCCTCCACACCGGTCGTATGATTGTAGTATTGATCTCCTTCCGGGAACCACCCCCCCCCGGGGTAGACTATACTCTCTGTCGGCTCCCGAACGTAAGGCTCTCGAAGATTATTTGTCTGTAGCTCTTGACGCCGGTACCATAGTCCCCTCCTCCTCTCCCGCCGGAGCGGGGTTTTTTTTTGTCAAGAAGAAGGACGGGTCTCTGCGCCCCTGCATAGATTATCGAGGGCTGAATGACATAACAGTGAAGAATCGTTATCCGCTTCCTCTTATGTCTTCAGCCTTCGAGATCCTGCAGGGAGCCAGGTTTTTCACTAAGTTGGACCTTCGTAACGCTTACCATCTCGTGCGCATCAGGGAGGGGGACGAGTGGAAGACGGCGTTTAACACTCCGTTAGGGCACTTTGAATACCGGGTTCTTCCTTTCGGCCTCGCTAACGCTCCAGCTGTCTTTCAGGCATTAGTCAATGATGTCCTGAGAGACATGCTGAACATCTTTGTTTTCGTTTACCTTGACGATATCCTGATTTTTTCACCGTCACTCCAGATTCATGTTCAGCACGTTCGACGTGTCCTCCAGCGCCTTTTAGAGAATTGTCTTTTTGTGAAGGCTGAGAAGTGCACTTTTCATGCCTCCTCCGTCACATTTCTCGGTTCTGTTATTTCCGCTGAAGGCATTAAGATGGATCCCGCTAAGGTCCAAGCTGTCATTGATTGGCCCGTCCCTAAGTCACGCGTCGAGCTGCAGCGCTTTCTCGGCTTCGCGAACTTCTATCGCCGTTTCATCCGTAATTTCGGTCAGGTGGCAGCTCCTCTCACAGCCCTTACTTCTGTCAAGACGTGCTTTAAGTGGTCCGTTTCCGCCCAGGGAGCTTTTGATCTCCTCAAGAATCGTTTTACATCCGCTCCTATCCTTGTTACACCTGACGTCTCTAGACAGTTCGTTGTCGAGGTTGACGCGTCAGAGGTGGGAATGGGAGCCATCCTTTCTCAGCGCTCCCTCTCTGACGACAAGGTCCACCCATGCGCGTATTTTTCTCATCGCCTGTCGCCGTCGGAACGTAACTATGATGTGGGTAACCGCGAACTGCTCGCCATCCGGTTAGCCCTAGGCGAATGGCGACAGTGGTTGGAGGGGGCGACCGTTCCTTTTGTCGTTTGGACTGACCATAGGAACCTTGAGTACATCCGTTCTGCCAAACGACTTAATGCGCGTCAGGCGCGTTGGGCGCTGTTTTTCGCTCGTTTCGAGTTCGTGATTTCTTATCGTCCGGGCTCTAAGAACACCAAGCCTGATGCTTTGTCTCGTCTCTTCAGTTCTTCAGTAGCCTCCACTGACCCCGAGGGGATTCTCCCTGAGGGGCGTGTTGTCGGGTTGACTGTCTGGGGAATTGAGAGGCAGGTAAAGCAAGCACTCACTCAAACTCCGTCGCCGCGCGCTTGTCCTAGGAACCTTCTTTTCGTTCCCGTTCCTACTCGTCTGGCCGTTCTTCAGTGGGCTCACTCTGCCAAGTTAGCCGGCCACCCTGGCGTTCGGGGTACGCTTGCTTCCATTCGCCAGCGTTTCTGGTGGCCCACCCGGGAGCATGACACGCGTCGTTTCGTGGCTGCTTGTTCGGTCTGCGCGCAGACTAAGTCCGGTAACTCTCCTCCTGCCGGCCGTCTCAGGCCGCTTCCTATTCCCTCTCGACCGTGGTCTCACATCGCCTTAGATTTTGTCACCGGACTGCCTTCGTCAGCGGGGAAGACTGTTATTCTTACGGTTGTCGATAGGTTCTCTAAGGCGGCTCATTTCATTCCCCTTGCTAAGCTTCCTTCTGCTAAAGAGACGGCACAAATCATCATCGAGAATGTTTTCAGAATTCATGGCCTTCCGTCAGACGTCGTTTCGGACAGAGGTCCGCAATTCACGTCTCAATTTTGGAGGGAGTTTTGCCGTTTGATTGGGGCTTCCGTCAGTCTCTCTTCCGGCTTTCACCCCCAGTCTAACGGTCAAGCAGAACGGGCCAATCAGACTATTGGTCGCATCTTACGCAGTCTTTCTTTTCGCAACCCTGCGTCTTGGTCAGAACAGCTCCCCTGGGCAGAATACGCCCACAACTCGCTTCCTTCGTCTGCGACCGGGCTATCTCCTTTTCAGAGTAGCCTCGGGTACCAGCCTCCGTTGTTCTCATCTCAGTTCGCCGAGTCCAGCGTCCCCTCCGCTCAGGCTTTTGTCCAACGTTGCGAGCGCACCTGGAAGAGGGTCAGGTCTGCACTTTGCCGTTATAGGGCGCAGACTGTGAGAGCTGCTAATAAGCGTAGAACTAAGAGCCCTAGATATTGTCGCGGTCAGAGAGTTTGGCTCTCCACTCAGAACCTTCCCCTTAAGACGGCTTCTCGCAAGTTGACCCCGCGGTTCATTGGTCCATTCCGTATCTCTCAGGTCATTAATCCTGTCGCAGTGCGACTTCTTCTTCCGCGATATCTTCGTCGCGTCCACCCGGTCTTCCATGTCTCCTGTGTTAAGCCCGTTCTTCGCGCCCCCGCTCGTCTTCCCCCCCCCCCCCATCCTTGTCGAGGGCGCACCTATCTACAGGGTCCGTAAAATCTTGGACATGCGTCCTCGGGGCCGTGGTCATCAGTACCTAGTTGACTGGGAGGGGTACGGTCCTGAGGAGAGGAGTTGGGTTCCCTCTCGGGACGTGCTGGACCGTGCGCTGATTGATGATTTCCTCCGTTGCCGCCAGGTTTCCTCCTCGAGTGCGCCAGGAGGCGCTCGGTGAGTGGGGGGGTACTGTCATGTACTATCATGTTGTCTTGTCTCTGTCCTTTCCCTTCACCCTGTCTCCCTCTGCTGGTCGTTGTTAGGTTACCTTTTCTCCCCCGCTTTCTCCCAGCTGTTCCTTGTCTCCTCTAACTACCCATTCACCCCGTTTCCCACCTGTTCCCTTTTTCCCTCTGATTAGGTCCCTATATCTCTCTCTGTTTCTGCTCCTGTCCTTGTCGGATTCTTGTTTGTTTGTGTCATTCATGCCTGAACCAGACTGTCGTCATGTTTGCTGTAACCTTGTCCTGTCCTGTCGGAATCTGCCGGTCTATCTGAGCCTACCTATGTTTGGTTATTAAAGAAGCTCTGTTTAAGTTAGTTCGCTTTTGGGTCCTCATTCACTCACCGTAACAGAAATGAGAGGGGTTATATTTTTGCCCAACTGGGGGACAAAGAAATAGGAAAGTTGAGTTGAAAGTAGGGAAGAGAGTGAGTTGTTATGTTGGCTGCTCATTGTCAGGGAAAGTTGCTGGAGGCAGGTAGATTGTTGTAGAATAACGTACATTTGCGTTATTAGTTTGAATATACAATAACCTTACTCTAATTGTTTTAATCGTTGTTCAGGTACATTTTTGTCTGTATTTCTAGCAGCTGATTCGCTAGGTGGGCATCATAGATTTGTGGCGTTTATATTTACTGTATTAGGCTATGAGAATTGGGAGACTTGATGTCGGAATCATAAAACATCGTAAGGATAGCTTCTGATTGTTATTGATTCTTGGTTTTATTGTTTAAGTAACACCAGTAAATTTGAGCAGGAAAGTTCATGTACTCTAAGGTTATGGTATGTTTCCATTATGTGGAACAATGTCAGGTCATTAAAGGTGATTGCTGGATTGAATGGTATGAGAACCTGTTGACAGAAGACTGAATGGGTATGAATGTTGAAAAGCAAGATTGGGCCAAAGACTAAACTAGTATGTTAAGTGGGGGAGTATCATAGATTTTAATTATAGTGTTGTTATAGTAGTTATATAGTGTAGTCAAAACAATTTCATATGTTTTGGGAAATTAGCTAGGTTGAATTTGGTATTTGAGTTCCTTTATTATTTGCTTTTTAAAAGAAAGGTTGGAATCAAGTATGATGCCTTGGCACTTAAAATCAGATACCACCAGGAGCTTTTTACATCAGTAGTTGTTTTTTGAGGAACATGCAGACTGTGTTTTATTTTATTGAGATGTAAACATGAGTCTCTGAGCAATTTTGTCATCTGAATCATTATAGTAGTGAGTTTTTGTGTAGTTTGTTATTTGCATGAATTTATCACTGTATCATCTGCATACATTGGAACTTCAGACCCTGTACAGACTAAAGGAAGATCATTAATGGATGTGCTGAACAGTATTGACCTTTGTGGATATCAGTGGGGGAAAAAAATAAGTTTATTTTTATTTTACGATGATGAGACAGCACCGACTTTTGAAGGATTTTAGATTTGTTTAAAAAAATCAGAATTGTTTTTTTACTAAATTTATATCAACAGATTGAAATTATTAGGTTGCTGATTAAGAGTTTTTTTTAGGAGTTGATTTAACTTGATTAAACATTGTATCATACATATACATTGATTTGATTAAAACTTATGATTAATGATTTGAGGTACAGTGGAATTATCATTAGGTTTGGTTTATAGTTCACGTTTGAGTTTTTGAATCGATGTAGTGTAAATGAATACTAAGTGTTTTTGTGTTTTCTCCGGGAAAATTGATATTTCACTCTCTCTGGAATGTTTCCAGGGAATATACTCTTGGGGAGAGTGAGTGAAATTGGGGCCATAAACTACCACATTGAAGGGGCCACTCACCACATTGGGATTGTAATGAGTTTTTATTTTCTGACTTTTCATTACACACGCAAATTCTTTTGATAAAGGAATGTTCTGGGAACATGGAATTACGAAAATGTTTGGAACTAGTTGATTATTGTTTGCAAATTGTTTTATATAGTGCAAAACACTGCTTTGGAGGGTTTTGTATGACCTATGACCTTCTGATGACTTTCCGTTGTGGCTTGATCACCCGCATTGGAAAGCCATTTGGAAAATAAATGTATGGTCATTTGTAATACTGCTTTCAAAATAATTTGTGTAATTGGTAAATATGTTTCTTAATCCATATTTGTAATTTGGACCAGTGTGAAGAGGGCATTGCTTTTAACTAAGGGTATGCTGCTTTAAGTCTATTTTCCTATGACCATAGGGGTTAAATGATTTTTCTTTGTGGAGTGATTTTTTTAGTTTAGTGATTTTAATTTGATTAGGTTAGCTGAAATGTGGTTTTACATTACTCTCATACGGAGAGATGTGTGTAAAACATGGGGGAGGATTCAGTTTTTTGAGGGTTTGAATTGAAGTTATACAACTTAAGTGATATGTGAATGAGTGTATTGTATTGTTGAGTGTATTGTATTGTTGAGTGTATTGTATTGTTGTGTTTGTTTTGTTCTATTCCCGAGGGGTATAGGTCTAATTTCTTGATCCTTGGCTCTACGATGGAGTTGACAGTGAGATGGGGAGTATAAACCAATTTGAAAGAATAGTTTCAATAGAATGTTTTGATATTCTCTGTGAAATATGTTTAGATATGTGTGTTAATAATAATTGGTAAAAGTAATCATTTATCATGTAGTTTAATGAACTGAACTGAACTAAACTGTTGTTCTGATCTGTTCTTTCGAGGTTATCATGAAGGGTGACATCAGACGGTATCTTAATGCATGGAAGAGATAATTTGGACCGAATGGTGTGTGTACCTCAAAACCCCCTCTAACTGGCTGAAGAAGAGAGACAAAGGCATTGAAGGAGGCTTTCCAAACCACTTCTACCGAGAGAAAAGAACCAAGCCAGAAATTGGTGTACAGTATCAGATCTAAGCTATCAACTGCTTTTCTTTCATGGTTCTGTCATACTGTGAGGAGTCCACTTGGAGTGATCATGGAGAAAGATCTGTTCTGACATTTTCTTATGATGCTGGTATGTTGGTTGACGAATGGACAAGACATGAGTGGTAAAGACGAGACATTGAAATTGGGACATTATCATGGGCCGTCCATTTTGAACTGTAAAGCTATTTGAAGAAAAACGAAGATGCCAGAAGATGCCGTGCCTGAGAGGGGGGGGGGGGGGGGGGGGGGGGGGGGGGGTTTAATCTAACTGTGCCATTAAAATTGTTTATACTTTTGTGGTATCAGATTGATTGAGGTCTACACCATGTAAATTGTAGTAATTTAGATTAAGAATGCATTGAGATACTGATCTGTATTAAAATCATGATTAAAAAAGTTAATAGTAGAATTATGGGATAATTATACTGTATGTAAATCTGCTAATATTGATGTGTGTTAAATTGAGGTTTTTACTTTGAGTGATAAGACAAATTTGAATCACTGAGGAGTGCTATTCTAAATATTGGTTTGATAAATAGTTGGGTTGTTACTTATGATTTGGAATATGAATGATTTCAATGACCTATTCTCTATTCATGAGTATATTTCTGAGCATGAGTACTTAGAGGGATGTCTGTCCTATATGTTGTGAGGAGGCCTGTGTTTAGACACTGGTTCTCATGTAATTGAAAGAGCATAAATATGTTTTTATTTTCCTCAAATGGATTATTCTGTGTTATTAAACATGTGCAAGGTTGTCTTGTAGAATAAAGGTTGTTGTAAACTTAGTTTCAGAAGGGAGAAAGTTTACATATAAGCTAAGGTATTTGACATTGAGGGGATTTGAATTTTAAAATATTGAGTATGTTACTATTCTGATTCTTCAAAAGGGACTGAGTCCCTTGAGAGGGGCATGTTAGGGAAGATTCAGAATTTGTTGGTAACATATGTAAGATGTTTTATATTCATCAAATATGTGTAAGTTAATTCTCATCAGAATGGTATTTTTGTGTAATTCTGTGGTGAGGTTGCGTCTGTTCTATGTCAAAACTAAGTTGCCTGGGCCGCTGAGAGGGGAGAGGTCAAAGTGTCATCATGTGTAAACATATCTTTCACTCTCTACCTTTCCCATAGTGGGGAAAGGAAGGTTGCAGTGTCTGGAATCATTCTATGCTCCCTCTTATGTTGTTTCTATCTTAACCTATAGCCTCACCCTCCTCTCCGTGAGTTTGTCCAGGAGTTTGTATTTAGAGTGGGTTGTATCTAAATGACAATTTGATATATGCCTGTTGTAATGGAGGATTGGTTTATGGTTTCACGGGTTTGGGAAAGGAGACAAAGCTGAACGATGAGTTATGTCTATGCTGTCTGACTATGTGTGTCTTTGCTATTAAAGGAACTCAGTTGCATTGTAAGGGGGCTCTCAGAGAATTCATGGTTAGACACTGAATCGATCTGAGAGTCACAGGGTTGTGATAGAGCTCATATAATTAAAGATGGACTTTTATAACTAACTCTGACTTGTGTGTGTGGTTTGCTCCCATGATTTGGTAAATAGAGTAAATTTCCACGACAGGTGGCAGCATCATGGTTTGGGCCTGCTTTTCTTCAGCAGGGACAGGGAAGATGGTTAAAATTGATGGGAAGATGGATGGAGCCAAATACAGGACCATTCTGGAAGAAAACCTGATGGAGTCTGCAAAAGACCTGAGACTGGGACGGAGATTTGTCTTCCAGCAAGACAATGATCCAAAACATAAAGCAAAATCTACAATGGAATGGTTCAAAAATAAACATATCCAGGTGTTAGAATGGCCAAGTCAAAGTCCAGACCTGAATCCAATCGAGAATCTGTGGAAAGAACTGAAAACTGCTGTTCACAAATGCTCTCCATCCAACCTCACTGAGCTCGAGCTGTTTTGCAAGGTGGAATGGGAAAAAAATGTCAGTCTCTCGATGTGCAAAACTGATAGAGACATACCCCAAGCGACTTACAGCTGTAATCGCAGCAAAAGGTGGCGCTACAAAGTATTAACTTAAGGGGGCTGAATAATTTTGCACCCCCAATTTTTCAGTTTTTGATTTGTTAAAAAAGTTTGAAATATCCAATAAATGTCGTTCCACTTCATGATTGTGTCCCACTTGTTGTTGATTCTTCACAAAAAAATACAGTTTTATATCTTTATGTTTGAAGCCTGAAATGTGGCAAAAGGTCGCAAAGTTCAAGGGGGCCAAATACTTTCGCAAGGCACTGTACTTCCGGCATCCAGCTGGCTTAGTATGGAGCGTGAGGAGTGTCACCCCTTCTCTATTGGCGCTGTGATTTTGTCGCCTGTCAATCTGGAGATGTCACTTTATTGTAACAATCCTATTATACATAGCACAGTCCGAATCTGGAAGCAAATTAAAGTCTACTTTGAGCTTAGACCAATGTCATTCATGCTCCCTGTCGCCAGGAATCCCTCCTTTGCCCCTTCTAACCTTGATAACACCTTTGAGCGATGGGGAGAGTTGGGGATAAGTACCATAGGGGATTTATACATAGAAGGGACCTTTGCTTCCTTTGAGTTGCTGAGGGAAACTTATAATCTTCCCAGAAGTAATTTTTTCAGATACCTACAAATTAGAGACTACATTAGAAAACACCTCCCAACATTTGGGAATGCTAAACCTTCCATGTTTGACTGATGCATAAAAATATGCCCCACCTCCGATAAACTGATATCGCGTCTATATGATGCTTTTCAATCTGTTAGCACACCTTCTACTGATGTCATCAAGGCAAAATGGGAGGAAGAACTAGGGACTGACATCTCGGTGGCAGACTGGGAAGAGAGCTTGGAGTATATCCACACATGCTCCATTAATTCCAGACATCGTCTCATACAATTCAAGGTATTACACAGATTACACTATTCCAAAACTAAACTGCATAGGATATTTCCTGACACATCCCCTACATGTGATAAATGTCAGGGTACACTACTCCACTGCTTTGCCCTATGCTCTAGCTTGCATGGTTATTGGGGTGTTTTAGGTAGAGATTTGTGTGTAGTGTTTTGAAAAAAGTGTTTTATGCAATTGACAACTGAGTCAAAGGCTGAGAAATAGCTTATGCTTTTGGATATTTGGTGTGTAGTTTTGCACTTTGAGTGAGAGGTTTCAAAAATTGTGTGACATGAAAAGATTTTGTGTGTAAGCAGTTGGAAAAAACTGTAAGTGTCTCTGTCCCTCTCTCTCCCTCTCCATATCTTCTTTAACTTGTTATGGCTGGGGGCAGTATTGAGTAGCTTGGATGAATAAGGTGCCCAGAGTAAACTGTCTGCTACTCAGGCCAAGTTGCTAAGATATGCATATTATTAGTAGATTTGGATAGAAAACACTCTGAAGTTTCTAAAACTGTTTGAATGATGCCTGTGAGTATAACAGAACTCATATGGCAGGCAGAAACCTGAGAAAAAATCCAACCAGGAAGTGGGAAATCTGAGGTTTGTAGGTTTTCAACTCATTTCCTATCGAATGCACAGTGTCTATGGGGTCAAATGGCACTTTCCTAAGGCTTCCACTAGATGTCAACAGTCTTTAGAACCTTGTTTGATGCTTCTACTGTGAAGTGGGGCGAATGAGAGGGGAATGAGTCAGAGGTCTGCCAAAGAGCCACGAGCTGGCCACGCTCGTTCACGCGTTCACGTGAGAGAGTTCCATTGCATTTCTGAAGATAAAGGAATTCTAAAGGAAAACATCCTAAAGATTGATTCTATACATCTTTTGACATGTTTCTACGGACTGTAACAGAACTTTTTGACTTTTCGTCTGCACCTAGTGATCACTCGTCATGTATTTGGATTACTGGGCTAAACACGCAAACAAAAAGGAGGTGATGGACATTATGGACATTATCGAACAAAACATTTATTGTGGAACTCGGATTCCTGGGAGTGCATTCTGATGAAGATCATCAAAGGTAAGTAAATATTTATAATGCTATTTCTGACTTCTGTTGACTACACAACATGGCGGATTTGGGTTTGGGTTGTTTTGGTCTCTGAGCGTCGTATTCAGATTATTGCATGGTGTGCTTTTTCGGCAAAGCTTTTTTGAAATCTGACACAGCAGTTGCATTAAGGAGAAGTGTATCTATAATTCTGTGCATAACAGTTGTATCTTTTATAAATGTTTATTATGAGTATTTCTGTAAATTGATGTGGCTCTCTGCAAAATCACCGGATGTTTTGGAACTACTGAATGTGACGCGCCAATGTAAACTGAGATTTTTTTATATAAATATGAACTTTATCGAACAAAACATACATGTATTGTGTAACATGAAGTCCTATGAGTGTCATCTGATGAAGATCATCAAAGATTAGTGATTAATTTATCTCTATTTCTTCTTTTTGTGACTGCTCTCTTTGGCTGGAAAAATGGCTGTGTTTTTCTGTGACTTGGCTCTGACCAAACATGATCGTTTGGTTTGCTTTCGTCGGAAAGCCTTTTTGAAATCGGACCCTGTGGTGGGATTAGTTAACAAGAAGTATATCTTTAAACTGGTGTAAATACTTGTATGTTTGAGGAATTTTAATTATGGGATTTCTGTTGATTCGAATTTGGCGCACTGCACTTTCACTGGCTGTTGTCATATCGAACCCGTTAGCGGGATCTCAGCCCAAAGAGGTTTTATTAATAACCTCTTGCGACGAGCAATCCCGTATCCGGAAGCGTAATCATAGCCTCAAGTGCATTACCATAACGCAACATTTCCTATTCATGAAAATCGCAAATTAAATGAAATAAATATATTCAAACACAAGCTTAGCCTTTTGTTAACAACACTGTCATCTCAGATTTTCAAAATATGCGTTACAGCCAACGCTAGACAAGCATTTGTGTAAGTTTATCATGGCATAATGCTATGCTAGCTCTGCTGGCAGCAGGCAACATTTTCACAAAAATAAGAAAAGCAACCAAATTAAATAATTTACCTTTGAAGAACTTCGGATGCTTTCACTCAGGAGACTCCCAGTTAGATAGCAAATGTTCCTTTTTTCCAAAAATATTATTTTTGTAGGCGAAATAGCTCCCGTTTGTTCATCATGCTTGGCTGAGAAATCGCTACCATTACAACGCCAAACTTTTTTCAAAATTAACTCCATAATATCGACAGAAACACGGCAAACGTTGTTTAGGATCCATCCTCAAGGTGTTTTTAATATATGTATTCGATAATATATCCGTCGAGGCAGTTGGTTTCTCATAAGAAACGATTGTAAAAATGGCTACCTCAGTATTTTACGCAAGGTTTTCTCCGGGAGACACCATGCGACCACTCGCCCTATATGGTCTCTTAAAGCCATTCTCCAATGGAAATGCCTAAAAAGATGTCACAATGCTGTAGACACCTTGGGGAAAACGTGGAAAACGTAAGCTGACTCCTAGCTCCTTCACAGCCATATGAGGAGTCATTGGCATGAGGCGGTTTCAAAAAATGCGGCACTTCCTGATTGGATTTTTATCTGGGTTTCGCCTGTAACATCAGTTCTGTGGCACTCACAGACAATATCTTTTCAGTTTTGGAAACGTCAGAGTGTTTTCTTTCCAAAGTTGTCAATTATATGCATAGTCAAGCATCTTTTCGTGACAAAATATCTTGTTTAAAACGGGAACGTTTTTCATCCAAAAATTAAAAGAGTGCCCCCTATATCCAAGAGCATCCATGCTGTTGTCATTTTGCTAGGGACCTGTTTTCAGCGTATTCCGTCTCCCGTCAATAACCAGTGCAGAGTGTGTGTGTTGATCCTGTGTTCCCATTTAATTAGCTAGAAAATAAATAATTAAACCAATTTGTGTAGTACTGAATCATAAGTAAGGCTTGGGTTTTTGTTCATAATTATGATATGATACGAGGTCATGATTAATAAGTTGACTGTTTATAGATGTAATAGCTAAAGACCTTTTAGAGTTTAATCCTGTGACATGGTGAGGTTGTACCCAGGTGCAGAGAAGAGGCCAGACGAGGAATCAGCGGTTAAGGATAAACATAATACTTTAGTGAGAAATGGTAATGGAAGGATCACAGTAACACTTGGAACAACAAAATCATGAGACAAACGCACACAGCAAATAATTCAAGCTTCAACAAAGGACAACAGAAAGCACACCTCTCATAATGAGTAAATAGGACACACCCGAGTGTCGTTAATGTCTCTAGGATGGTCTCTGCCATCCTCTGGTGAGGCTTGGCACACCTGTATTTGGGGAGTTTCTCCCATTCTTCTCTGCAGATCCTCTCAAGCTCTGTTAGGTTGGATGGGGAGCATTGCTGCACAGCTATTTTCAGGTCTCTCCAAAGATGTTCGATCGGGTTCAAGTCCGGGCTCTAGCTGGGCCATTCAAGGACATTCAGAGACTTGTCCTGAAATCACTCCTGCATTGTCTTGGCTGTGTGCTTAGGTTCATTGTTCTGTTGGAAGGTGAACCTTCGCCCAGAGGTCCTGAGCTCTCTGGCGCAGGTTTTCATCGAGGATCTCTCTGTACTTTGCTCCATTCATCTTTGCCTCGAATCCTGACTAGTCTATTGGCGCTGTGATTTTGTCGCCTGTCAATCTGGAGATGTCACTTTATTGTAACAATCTTATTATACATAGCACAGTCCGAATCTGGAAGCAAATTAAAGTCTACTTTGAGCTTAGACCAATGTCATTCATGCTCCCTGTCGCCAGGAATCCCTCCTTTGCCCCTTCTAACCTTGATAACACCTTTGAGCGATGGGGAGAGTTGGGGATAAGTACCATAGGGGATTTATACATAGAAGGGACCTTTGCTTCCTTTGAGTTGCTGAGGGAAACTTATAATCTTCCCAGAAGTAATTTTTTCAGATACCTACAAATTAGAGACTACATTAGAAAACACCTCCCAACATTTGGGAATGCTAAACCTTCCATGTTTGACTGATGCATAAAAATATGCCCCACCTCCGATAAACTGATATCGCGTCTATATGATGCTTTTCAATCTGTTAGCACACCTTCTACTGATGTCATCAAGGCAAAATGGGAGGAAGAACTAGGGACTGACATCTCGGTGGCAGACTGGGAAGAGAGCTTGGAGTATATCCACACATGCTCCATTAATTCCAGACATCGTCTCATACAATTCAAGGTATTACACAGATTACACTATTCCAAAACTAAACTGCATAGGATATTTCCTGACACATCCCTTACATGTGATAAATGTCAGGGTACACTACTCCACTGCTTTGCCCTATGCTCTAGCTTGCATGGTTATTGGGGTGTTTTAGGTAGAGATTTGTGTGTAGTGTTTTGAAAAAAGTGTTTTATGCAATTGACAACTGAGTCAAAGGCTGAGAAATAGCTTATGCTTTTGGATATTTGGTGTGTAGTTTTGCACTTTGAGTGAGAGGTTTCAAAAATTGTGTGACATGAAAAGATTTTGTGTGTAAGCAGTTGGAAAAAACTGTAAGTGTCTCTGTCCCTCTCTCTCCCTCTCCATATCTTCTTTAACTTGTTATGGCTGGGGGCAGTATTGAGTAGCTTGGATGAATGAGGTGCCCAGAGTAAACTGTCTGCTACTCAGGCCAAGTTGCTAAGATATGCATATTATTAGTAGATTTGGATAGAAAACACTCTGAAGTTTCTAAAACTGTTTGAATGATGCCTGTGAGTATAACAGAACTCATATGGCAGGCAGAAACCTGAGAAAAAATCCAACCAGGAAGTGGGAAATCTGAGGTTTGTAGGTTTTCAACTCATTTCCTATCGAATGCACAGTGTCTATGGGGTCAAATGGCACTTTCCTAAGGCTTCCACTAGATGTCAACAGTCTTTAGAACCTTGTTTGATGCTTCTACTGTGAAGTGGGGCGAATGAGAGGGGAATGAGTCAGAGGTCTGCCAAAGAGCCACGAGCTGGCCACGCTCGTTCACGCGTTCACGTGAGAGAGTTCCATTGCATTTCTGAAGATAAAGGAATTCTAAAGGAAAACATCCTAAAGATTGATTCTATACATCTTTTGACATGTTTCTACGGACTGTAACAGAACTTTTTGACTTTTCGTCTGCACCTAGTGATCACTCGTCATGTATTTGGATTACTGGGCTAAACACGCAAACAAAAAGGAGGTGATGGACATTATGGACATTATCGAACAAAACATTTATTGTGGAACTCGGATTCCTGGGAGTGCATTCTGATGAAGATCATCAAAGGTAAGTAAATATTTATAATGCTATTTCTGACTTCTGTTGACTACACAACATGGCGGATTTGGGTTTGGGTTGTTTTGGTCTCTGAGCGTCGTATTCAGATTATTGCATGGTGTGCTTTTTCGGCAAAGCTTTTTTGAAATCTGACACAGCAGTTGCATTAAGGAGAAGTGTATCTATAATTCTGTGCATAACAGTTGTATCTTTTATAAATGTTTATTATGAGTATTTCTGTAAATTGATGTGGCTCTCTGCAAAATCACCGGATGTTTTGGAACTACTGAATGTGACGCGCCAATGTAAACTGAGATTTTTTTATATAAATATGAACTTTATCGAACAAAACATACATGTATTGTGTAACATGAAGTCCTATGAGTGTCATCTGATGAAGATCATCAAAGATTAGTGATTAATTTATCTCTATTTCTTCTTTTTGTGACTGCTCTCTTTGGCTGGAAAAATGGCTGTGTTTTTCTGTGACTTGGCTCTGACCAAACATGATCGTTTGGTTTGCTTTCGTCGGAAAGCCTTTTTGAAATCGGACCCTGTGGTGGGATTAGTTAACAAGAAGTATATCTTTAAACTGGTGTAAATACTTGTATGTTTGAGGAATTTTAATTATGGGATTTCTGTTGATTCGAATTTGGCGCACTGCACTTTCACTGGCTGTTGTCATATCGAACCCGTTAGCGGGATCTCAGCCCAAAGAGGTTTTATTAATAACCTCTTGCGACGAGCAATCCCGTATCCGGAAGCGTAATCATAGCCTCAAGTGCATTACCATAACGCAACATTTCCTATTCATGAAAATCGCAAATTAAATGAAATAAATATATTCAAACACAAGCTTAGCCTTTTGTTAACAACACTGTCATCTCAGATTTTCAAAATATGCGTTACAGCCAACGCTAGACAAGCATTTGTGTAAGTTTATCATGGCATAATGCTATGCTAGCTCTGCTGGCAGCAGGCAACATTTTCACAAAAATAAGAAAAGCAACCAAATTAAATAATTTACCTTTGAAGAACTTCGGATGCTTTCACTCAGGAGACTCCCAGTTAGATAGCAAATGTTCCTTTTTTCCAAAAATATTATTTTTGTAGGCGAAATAGCTCCCGTTTGTTCATCATGCTTGGCTGAGAAATCGCTACCATTACAACGCCAAACTTTTTTCAAAATTAACTCCATAATATCGACAGAAACACGGCAAACGTTGTTTAGGATCCATCCTCAAGGTGTTTTTAATATATGTATTCGATAATATATCCGTCGAGGCAGTTGGTTTCTCATAAGAAACGATTGTAAAAATGGCTACCTCAGTATTTTACGCAAGGTTTTCTCCGGGAGACACCATGCGACCACTCGCCCTATATGGTCTCTTAAAGCCATTCTCCAATGGAAATGCCTAAAAAGATGTCACAATGCTGTAGACACCTTGGGGAAAACGTGGAAAACGTAAGCTGACTCCTAGCTCCTTCACAGCCATATGAGGAGTCATTGGCATGAGGCGGTTTCAAAAAATGCGGCACTTCCTGATTGGATTTTTATCTGGGTTTCGCCTGTAACATCAGTTCTGTGGCACTCACAGACAATATCTTTTCAGTTTTGGAAACGTCAGAGTGTTTTCTTTCCAAAGTTGTCAATTATATGCATAGTCAAGCATCTTTTCGTGACAAAATATCTTGTTTAAAACGGGAACGTTTTTCATCCAAAAATTAAAAGAGTGCCCCCTATATCCAAGAGCATCCATGCTGTTGTCATTTTGCTAGGGACCTGTTTTCAGCGTATTCCGTCTCCCGTCAATAACCAGTGCAGAGTGTGTGTGTTGATCCTGTGTTCCCATTTAATTAGCTAGAAAATAAATAATTAAACCAATTTGTGTAGTACTGAATCATAAGTAAGGCTTGGGTTTTTGTTCATAATTATGATATGATACGAGGTCATGATTAATAAGTTGACTGTTTATAGATGTAATAGCTAAAGACCTTTTAGAGTTTAATCCTGTGACATGGTGAGGTTGTACCCAGGTGCAGAGAAGAGGCCAGACGAGGAATCAGCGGTTAAGGATAAACATAATACTTTAGTGAGAAATGGTAATGGAAGGATCACAGTAACACTTGGAACAACAAAATCATGAGACAAACGCACACAGCAAATAATTCAAGCTTCAACAAAGGACAACAGAAAGCACACCTCTCATAATGAGTAAATAGGACACACCCGAGTGTCGTTAATGTCTCTAGGATGGTCTCTGCCATCCTCTGGTGAGGCTTGGCACACCTGTATTTGGGGAGTTTCTCCCATTCTTCTCTGCAGATCCTCTCAAGCTCTGTTAGGTTGGATGGGGAGCATTGCTGCACAGCTATTTTCAGGTCTCTCCAAAGATGTTCGATCGGGTTCAAGTCCGGGCTCTAGCTGGGCCATTCAAGGACATTCAGAGACTTGTCCTGAAATCACTCCTGCATTGTCTTGGCTGTGTGCTTAGGTTCATTGTTCTGTTGGAAGGTGAACCTTCGCCCAGAGGTCCTGAGCTCTCTGGCGCAGGTTTTCATCGAGGATCTCTCTGTACTTTGCTCCATTCATCTTTGCCTCGAATCCTGACTAGTCTATTGGCGCTGTGATTTTGTCGCCTGTCAATCTGGAGATGTCACTTTATTGTAACAATCTTATTATACATAGCACAGTCCGAATCTGGAAGCAAATTAAAGTCTACTTTGAGCTTAGACCAATGTCATTCATGCTCCCTGTCGCCAGGAATCCCTCCTTTGCCCCTTCTAACCTTGATAACACCTTTGAGCGATGGGGAGAGTTGGGGATAAGTACCATAGGGGATTTATACATAGAAGGGACCTTTGCTTCCTTTGAGTTGCTGAGGGAAACTTATAATCTTCCCAGAAGTAATTTTTTCAGATACCTACAAATTAGAGACTACATTAGAAAACACCTCCCAACATTTGGGAATGCTAAACCTTCCATGTTTGACTGATGCATAAAAATATGCCCCACCTCCGATAAACTGATATCGCGTCTATATGATGCTTTTCAATCTGTTAGCACACCTTCTACTGATGTCATCAAGGCAAAATGGGAGGAAGAACTAGGGACTGACATCTCGGTGGCAGACTGGGAAGAGAGCTTGGAGTATATCCACACATGCTCCATTAATTCCAGACATCGTCTCATACAATTCAAGGTATTACACAGATTACACTATTCCAAAACTAAACTGCATAGGATATTTCCTGACACATCCCTTACATGTGATAAATGTCAGGGTACACTACTCCACTGCTTTGCCCTATGCTCTAGCTTGCATGGTTATTGGGGTGTTTTAGGTAGAGATTTGTGTGTAGTGTTTTGAAAAAAGTGTTTTATGCAATTGACAACTGAGTCAAAGGCTGAGAAATAGCTTATGCTTTTGGATATTTGGTGTGTAGTTTTGCACTTTGAGTGAGAGGTTTCAAAAATTGTGTGACATGAAAAGATTTTGTGTGTAAGCAGTTGGAAAAAACTGTAAGTGTCTCTGTCCCTCTCTCTCCCTCTCCATATCTTCTTTAACTTGTTATGGCTGGGGGCAGTATTGAGTAGCTTGGATGAATGAGGTGCCCAGAGTAAACTGTCTGCTACTCAGGCCAAGTTGCTAAGATATGCATATTATTAGTAGATTTGGATAGAAAACACTCTGAAGTTTCTAAAACTGTTTGAATGATGCCTGTGAGTATAACAGAACTCATATGGCAGGCAGAAACCTGAGAAAAAATCCAACCAGGAAGTGGGAAATCTGAGGTTTGTAGGTTTTCAACTCATTTCCTATCGAATGCACAGTGTCTATGGGGTCAAATGGCACTTTCCTAAGGCTTCCACTAGATGTCAACAGTCTTTAGAACCTTGTTTGATGCTTCTACTGTGAAGTGGGGCGAATGAGAGGGGAATGAGTCAGAGGTCTGCCAAAGAGCCACGAGCTGGCCACGCTCGTTCACGCGTTCACGTGAGAGAGTTCCATTGCATTTCTGAAGATAAAGGAATTCTAAAGGAAAACATCCTAAAGATTGATTCTATACATCTTTTGACATGTTTCTACGGACTGTAACAGAACTTTTTGACTTTTCGTCTGCACCTAGTGATCACTCGTCATGTATTTGGATTACTGGGCTAAACACGCAAACAAAAAGGAGGTGATGGACATTATGGACATTATCGAACAAAACATTTATTGTGGAACTCGGATTCCTGGGAGTGCATTCTGATGAAGATCATCAAAGGTAAGTAAATATTTATAATGCTATTTCTGACTTCTGTTGACTACACAACATGGCGGATTTGGGTTTGGGTTGTTTTGGTCTCTGAGCGTCGTATTCAGATTATTGCATGGTGTGCTTTTTCGGCAAAGCTTTTTTGAAATCTGACACAGCAGTTGCATTAAGGAGAAGTGTATCTATAATTCTGTGCATAACAGTTGTATCTTTTATAAATGTTTATTATGAGTATTTCTGTAAATTGATGTGGCTCTCTGCAAAATCACCGGATGTTTTGGAACTACTGAATGTGACGCGCCAATGTAAACTGAGATTTTTTTATATAAATATGAACTTTATCGAACAAAACATACATGTATTGTGTAACATGAAGTCCTATGAGTGTCATCTGATGAAGATCATCAAAGATTAGTGATTAATTTATCTCTATTTCTTCTTTTTGTGACTGCTCTCTTTGGCTGGAAAAATGGCTGTGTTTTTCTGTGACTTGGCTCTGACCAAACATGATCGTTTGGTTTGCTTTCGTCGGAAAGCCTTTTTGAAATCGGACCCTGTGGTGGGATTAGTTAACAAGAAGTATATCTTTAAACTGGTGTAAATACTTGTATGTTTGAGGAATTTTAATTATGGGATTTCTGTTGATTCGAATTTGGCGCACTGCACTTTCACTGGCTGTTGTCATATCGAACCCGTTAGCGGGATCTCAGCCCAAAGAGGTTTTATTAATAACCTCTTGCGACGAGCAATCCCGTATCCGGAAGCGTAATCATAGCCTCAAGTGCATTACCATAACGCAACATTTCCTATTCATGAAAATCGCAAATTAAATGAAATAAATATATTCAAACACAAGCTTAGCCTTTTGTTAACAACACTGTCATCTCAGATTTTCAAAATATGCGTTACAGCCAACGCTAGACAAGCATTTGTGTAAGTTTATCATGGCATAATGCTATGCTAGCTCTGCTGGCAGCAGGCAACATTTTCACAAAAATAAGAAAAGCAACCAAATTAAATAATTTACCTTTGAAGAACTTCGGATGCTTTCACTCAGGAGACTCCCAGTTAGATAGCAAATGTTCCTTTTTTCCAAAAATATTATTTTTGTAGGCGAAATAGCTCCCGTTTGTTCATCATGCTTGGCTGAGAAATCGCTACCATTACAACGCCAAACTTTTTTCAAAATTAACTCCATAATATCGACAGAAACACGGCAAACGTTGTTTAGGATCCATCCTCAAGGTGTTTTTAATATATGTATTCGATAATATATCCGTCGAGGCAGTTGGTTTCTCATAAGAAACGATTGTAAAAATGGCTACCTCAGTATTTTACGCAAGGTTTTCTCCGGGAGACACCATGCGACCACTCGCCCTATATGGTCTCTTAAAGCCATTCTCCAATGGAAATGCCTAAAAAGATGTCACAATGCTGTAGACACCTTGGGGAAAACGTGGAAAACGTAAGCTGACTCCTAGCTCCTTCACAGCCATATGAGGAGTCATTGGCATGAGGCGGTTTCAAAAAAATGCGGCACTTCCTGATTGGATTTTTATCTGGGTTTCGCCTGTAACATCAGTTCTGTGGCACTCACAGACAATATCTTTTCAGTTTTGGAAACGTCAGAGTGTTTTCTTTCCAAAGTTGTCAATTATATGCATAGTCAAGCATCTTTTCGTGACAAAATATCTTGTTTAAAACGGGAACGTTTTTCATCCAAAAATTAAAAGAGTGCCCCCTATATCCAAGAGCATCCATGCTGTTGTCATTTTGCTAGGGACCTGTTTTCAGCGTATTCCGTCTCCCGTCAATAACCAGTGCAGAGTGTGTGTGTTGATCCTGTGTTCCCATTTAATTAGCTAGAAAATAAATAATTAAACCAATTTGTGTAGTACTGAATCATAAGTAAGGCTTGGGTTTTTGTTCATAATTATGATATGATACGAGGTCATGATTAATAAGTTGACTGTTTATAGATGTAATAGCTAAAGACCTTTTAGAGTTTAATCCTGTGACATGGTGAGGTTGTACCCAGGTGCAGAGAAGAGGCCAGACGAGGAATCAGCGGTTAAGGATAAACATAATACTTTAGTGAGAAATGGTAATGGAAGGATCACAGTAACACTTGGAACAACAAAATCATGAGACAAACGCACACAGCAAATAATTCAAGCTTCAACAAAGGACAACAGAAAGCACACCTCTCATAATGAGTAAATAGGACACACCCGAGTGTCGTTAATGTCTCTAGGATGGTCTCTGCCATCCTCTGGTGAGGCTTGGCACACCTGTATTTGGGGAGTTTCTCCCATTCTTCTCTGCAGATCCTCTCAAGCTCTGTTAGGTTGGATGGGGAGCATTGCTGCACAGCTATTTTCAGGTCTCTCCAAAGATGTTCGATCGGGTTCAAGTCCGGGCTCTAGCTGGGCCATTCAAGGACATTCAGAGACTTGTCCTGAAATCACTCCTGCATTGTCTTGGCTGTGTGCTTAGGTTCATTGTTCTGTTGGAAGGTGAACCTTCGCCCAGAGGTCCTGAGCTCTCTGGCGCAGGTTTTCATCGAGGATCTCTCTGTACTTTGCTCCATTCATCTTTGCCTCGAATCCTGACTAGTCTCCCATTCCCTGCCGCTGAAAAACATCCCCACAGCATAATGCTGCCACCACCATGCTTCACTGTAGGGACGGTGCCAGGTTTCCTCCAGACGTGATGCTTGGCATTCAGGCCAAGAGTTCAATCTTGGTTTCATCAGACCAGATAATCTTGTTTCTCATGGTCTGAGAGTCTTTAGGTGCCTTTGGCAAACTCCACACGGGCTGTCATGTGCCTTTTACTGAGGAGTGGCTTCTGTCTGGCCACTCTACCATAAAGGCCTGATTGGTGGAGTGCTGTAGAGATGGTTGTGATTCTGGAAGGTTCTCCTATCTCCACAGAGGAACTCTAAAGCTTTCCATACTCCATTGTCAGGAAATACCACACATTTTAATTGTGTAGGCCTATCCGTTATCCGTGCCGACTAAATTTATAGAACGAAAATGACAGAGTTGCAAACTTGCAAATATTTCTGATTAGAGGTAGCCTATATTTTGGTTCCTTTGCCCTGTTATTCCCTTTCTGATTTCTGTTTATTATTGAATGCTATTAATTTGGATTTCCATGCAAGCGAATCCTTGGAAGCCCAATCCCCCGTTCTGTTTCTCACCCTCTCTCCCTCCCTTTAGCTCTTTTGAAGGGATAAGTGGCACATGAGCATTTTATAAATTTCATTCTCTCACCTCCTGCGTCCTCTCTCCTCCATCCCCTCTCGCATCCTTTTGAAAAAGGTCAAAGTTAATCGAGGAGAATTGTCGAGGAGTGTCATCGATGAGAGTGAATAGGGATGGAAATGTGTTTGATTAAAATGAGACAGTCCAGATCTCTACTCGCGCATCATTAGGCAAATGGTGTTTACAGAGGTGGATCCCAAAATATGTGGGTCAAGTGCTCAAAGCAAATTTAGTTAGTTGTGCAAGCCATTTATAGATAAAACAGTAAGTAGCATATTGTTATTAAACGTATGCATGTGTAACAGTTTAGCTTCCGTCCTTCTCCTCATCCCTGCCTTGGCTCGAACCTGGGACCCTCTGCACACATCAACAACAGCCACCCTCGAAGTATCGTTACCCATCGCTCCACAAAAGCCACGGCCCTGCAAGGGGAACAACTACTTCAAGGTCTCAGAACGAGTGATGTCACCGATTGAAACGCTATTAGCGCGCAGCTCGCTAACTAGCTAGCCATTTCTCATCGGTTACACATGTCTTTCTCCTCTGATTCCAATGGGGTGTGGGAGATTTCAAAACTCTTCTGTGGTAGGATATGAACTCAGCAAAAAAAGAAAACCCTTTTTCAGGACCCTGTCTTTCAAAGATAATTTGAAAAAAACTCCAAATAACTTCACAGATCTTCATTGTAAAGGGTTTAACTTGTTATGGCTGCAATCCCAATACCGGGATCGATATGACAACTACCAGTGAAAATAGAGGGCGCCAAATTCAAACTACAGAAATCTCATAATTACAATTCCTAAAACATACATGTGTTTTATATAATTTTAAAGGTAATCTTGTTGTTAATCTCACCAAAGTGTCAGATTTCAAATAGGCTTTTCAGCGAAAGCACTACAAACGATTATGTTAGGTCTCCACCAAACCACAATAAGCACAGCCATATTCCAGCTAAATATAGCATTCACAAAAACCAGAAATAAAGATAAAATTAATCACTAACCTTGAATTATCTTCATCAGATGACACTCATAGGACTTCATGTTACACAATACATGCATGTTTTGTTTGATAAAGTTCATATTTATATAAAAAAATCTGAGTTTACATTGGCTATTTAGATTCACTAGTTCCAAAAACATCAAGTGATTTTGCATAGCCACATCGTTTCAACAGAAATACTCATCATAAATGTAGATGATAATACAAGTTATACACATGGAATTATAGATATACCTCTCCTTAATGCAACCTCTGTGTCAGATTTCAAAAAAAGTTTACGGAAAAAGCAACACATGCAATAATCTGAGACGGCGCTCAGAACAGAAGCCAAATTAGCCGCCATGTTGGAGTCAACAGAAACCAGAAAATACATGATAAATGTTTCCTTACCTTTGATGAACTTCATCAGAATGCAGTCCAAGGAATCCCAGGTCCACAATAAATGCTTGATTTGTTCGAAAATGTCTGTTATTTATGTCCAATTAGCTACTTTACCAGTTTTCTGTTTTCTGCCCCTTCCCAAGAGATATAATTTGTAAATAATTGGCCCTCAATCTGGGACTCACCCACAAACAGGACCAAGCCTGGCCTGCTGAGGAGTGACGGACTCTCATCTTTTCTATGAGCATGGACAGGGCTCTAACTCCTCTAGCTCCACAATGAGAGGGTGCAGGCCAGGCAGCATGCTGTTAGCCATCCTGGCAGCTTAGTGAAGTCTGCAACTAGCACACTCAGTGTAGTCAGCTCAGCTGTCCCCATTGAGACTGGAAGGTAAACCTTCACCCCAATCTGAGGTCCTGAGCTCTCTGGAGCAGGTTTTCATCAAGGATCTCTCTTTACTTTGCTCCATTCATCTTTGCCTCGAATCCTGACTAGTCTCCCAGTCCCTGCCGCTCCATTCATCTGTGTTTCAGTATGATATGTTGGATAAAGGAATAAAGACAGACACCAATTTCAAGTCCAATAGCCTTGTTCATGCATTATACAACTCCCTACACACGGAGTCCGGGGAACACGTGCCCAGCCTCCAAAGTCCTGTGTTGTCTCCCGGCAACTGTTTCACCCTTATCGTTTCACCCACCTCCAGCTGTGGAAGGTCTCGAGCAGTCCGGTCGTGGAAGCACTTAGCGAGCTGCTTTCTTTGACGCAGTTTGTGCGTGACGCCAACCCTGAGGCAGGGCTCAAGTAGCTTGTTAGCTACGGGGATGGTAGTCTTCAGACATCTGGACAGAAGGCGTTGTGCTGGGCTGCTGTCCATGTTTTCGGTGGGTGTGTTCCTCCACTGTAAGATCGCTTTCCATGGGTCGTTGCTGTCGCGCAAGGCCCTGCTTAACAGTTTTTTTTTGCAATCTTGACAGCTGATTCTGCTTTTCCAATTTGCTTTTGGGTGTCTTGGAGAGGAGGTCACGTGGTCAAACTCCCATTCTGAGGCGAAACGCTTGAACTGTGAAGTGAATTGTGGACCATTGTCCGTGATTACCATGTCAGGCTGACCTTTCCTTGCAAACTGTGCCTTGCAGCGCTTTATGACCGTCTCTGCAGACAAGTCAGTTCAATTTCCCAAAAGTCAGAGTAGTGATCAACGATGAGAAGATAGTCCTTTTGTCTGTGGCTGAATAAGTCCATGCTGATGATTTGCCAGGCCCTTATGGGCAGTTCGTGTGACATCATGATTTCCTTTTGCTGTTCATGAACGTGCTTGTTGCATGTGGTACAGTTGCTGACAAAGTCTTTAATTTCTGCTTGCATGTTTGGCCAGTATAATGTTTCACGAGCGTGGCGGTAGCATGCGTCACCTCCAACGTGACTGGAGTGTATGCGGGTAAGCATCTCTGGACGTAGTGATTTGGGAATAATGAACTTCTGACCTCTGAACAAGATGCCATTTTGCACGCTGATCTCATCTTGAAATGTCCAGTATTCTCTCACTGTGAAAGGTGTCTCCTCTTTCAGGTGTGGCCAACCTGCGAGAGCCATGTACTTCAGTGACTGTAGGTGTTCGTCCTTGTCAGTGTGTTGCCTGATCTGGGCTAGGAGGTGATCTGTGACGTTTAAGTAGTTTGCCTGATTGATCTGTTGAACATCTTGTTGTTCCTGCTGTAGCGACCAGATGGCTTTCCGCTGATAGGCAGTGCCTCTGCCTGTACATTGTGCTGTTGCCCTGCTCAATGTGTCGCTGATGTACATCTCTGGTCCTGGCTTGTAAATGACCTTCAGGCTGTAGTTTTGCAGCCAGGAGCATGCTTTGAAGCCTCTTGGGTGCATTGAGGAGAGGTTTACTGAATATGGCAATGAGTGGTTTGTGGTCAGTTTCAGTGGTGACCAGCTCTCGACCATATAAGTAGTGATGGAATCGCTGGCAGGAGAAGACGATGCTGAGGCACTCTTTCTCAATATGTGCATAGTTTTGTTTGGTGGGGGTGAGCGCTCTCAAGGCAAATGCAACGGGCTGGCCTTCCTGCATAAGGCAGCATCCAAGTCCCCTTTGGCTGGAGTTGCTCTGGATTGTGACAGGCTTTTTGTGATGTCATAGTAGCGCAACACTGGCCTGGATGAAGCCAGAGATTTCATCTCCTGCACTGCGGCCTCGTGCTTGGATAGCCAGTGCCATGGTGTGTCTTTGTCCAGCAACCGGCGCAGAGGCTCACAGACTGCTGATAGGTGTGGCATGAACTTTGCAATATAGTTTGCAAAACCGATGAGACGCTGTACTCCTTTTGCATCAGACGGGTTTGGCATGTCGAGGATCGCTCGGACCTGGTCTGGGTCCGGCTTCAGGCCTTTTGCAGGGAGAATGTGGCCATGGAAGTGGATGTCTTTCACCTTGAACTGCAGCTTCTTCAGACCAAGACGAAGCTTAACTGATCGGCAGCGCTCCATTAGTGCCAGGAGCTTCACATCGTGGTCGCGTTCTGCTTCTTCGTCTGTGTCACCACAGCCTACAATCAGGACATCATCGGAGATGGGTTCAATGCTCTTGAGCCCTGCCAGTAACTCGTGCTGCTTGCGTTGGTATACCTTAGGCGCCACTGAGACACCAAACGGAAGCTTGAGCCAGCGTTTCCGACCCCAGGGGGTCCAGAAGGTAGTCATGAAGCTGCTTTCTTCGTCCAGCTTGCATTGAAGGAATGCATCTCGTGCATCCACCAAGGTGAAAATTCTGGCCTTGGGAAGCTTGTTGAGGACATCCTCTAGTGTCGGCATGATGTAGTGGGATCGTTTCAGTGCTTGGTTCAGATGTTTTGGGTCGATGCAGACCCTCAGCTTCTCTGTTTTTTTCACCATGACCATATTGCTGATCCAGTCAGTTGGTTCAGTCACAGATGTCATGTGGCCATCGGCCTCATACTTGTCCAACTGGGCCTTCACAGCCACTTTCATTGCAATGGGCACATTGTGAGGAGCACACTGGACTGGAGTGATGCTCTCATCCACTTCAAAGTGTACCTCACCAGGCACTGATTCAACGGGCATGTTGAATACATTGTCATATCTGCTGAGTAGTTGTTCTTTGGACAGGGGTCCATGCTGGACATGATCCACAATGTGCAGGCCATTTGGTACAGTGAACTGCATCAGTCCCAGGCGTTCGCATGTAGAGCCTGAGAGGACAGGATGTTGACTGGTTTTCACAATCTCAAACTCCAGCTTGTGTTTGCGTCCCCGAATAACACATTCGGTCTCAAAGGTGCCCATAGAGCTCATTAGCTCTCCTGAGTACATCTTTAGTCTAGTATCGCTGGGCAATAGATGTGTGTCAGGTGCCAGATTGATTTTGTCTTTGTAGCTCATTACGTTGCATGTAACACCGGAATCCAGTTGACATTGTTGTTGCTTGTTGTGTAATCGTAGTGTCACAAACCATTTCTTCCCTCTTGAGTGAACAGCCCCAATGGATTCATGCATGTAAATGTCACTTTCACTGTTCAGCTCTGAACGTATCCTCATTTGCAATTCCCAGTACTATTTTGTCATGAATCAATTAATCTTTCAGTCCACCGTATTCACAAGTGGCAGATTTTTCTCTCAAACAGGTTACTAAGTTGCGTACTGACTCACCCTCTTCCTGTTTGCAGCTTTCCCAAAAATGAGCTGCTTGTAAATGACGTTTCTGGCGGGTTTGAAGTAATTCTCCAATGCATCCAATATAGCCTTTGTATCGCACTGTTGTCGTGCTGTGAGGGTGAGATTGTGCTGGTAGGTATGCCTGCATTCGCTGCCCATTAAACTTCTCAAAGTTGCCGCTTGTACCTCGTTGAGTTTCTCATGTAGACCGATCGCCAGGGCATAGTCCTCGATTTCATCCCTGAAGTTGTCCCAATTAGTATTCCAGTCCCCTGTGAGAACCATGGGATTTAGTGGCGGAATGTTCACTGCCATAGCGATGGAATAGGATATTTCTTTGCCTTCAGTCATCGAGGTAGGTAGTGGTGCTAGCTAGCCAGCTAACAACGAGTTGATCAGTGTTGTGACTAGTAGAAGGAAACGGCGTGAGTTCGCATATGGAACATAACTGCGCCTATACTTTATTTAGCTACAAAAATAACAAACGTGTGTTTTTCGAGCCACTTCTGATACCATGTTTCAGTATGATATGTTGGATAAAGAAATAAAGACAGACACCAATGTCAAGTTCAATTGCCTTTTTCATGCATTGTACAAATCCCTACACGCGGAGTTCAGGGAACAGTCCGGCTAGTCGATTACCTATCCTCTAGACTCCGTAACAATCTGTGCCTTGATCTAGGTTGGGCAAAACTTAACATGGCGGTGTTCGCTTTAGCAATCTCACTGGAATAAAGACCTCCATTCCTGTCATTTTTTAAAGAGATTGTGATATCTCACATCTCAAAATAGGGCTACTTAATGTTAGATCCCTCACTTCCAAGGCAGTTATAGTCAATTAACTAATCACTGATCATAAACTTGATGTGATTGGCCTGACTGAAACATGGCTTAAGCCTGATGAATTTACTGTGTTAAGTGAGTCCTCTCCTGGTTACACAAGTGACTGTATCCTCCGCGCATCGCTCAAAGGCGGAGGTGTTGCTAACATTTACGATACCGAATTTCAATTTCCAAAAAACAAATGACTGCGTTTTAGTCTTTTGAGAATCTAGTCATGAAATCTATGCAGCCTACTCAATCACTTTTTATAGCTACTGTTTACAGGCCTCCTGGGCCGTATACAGCATCCCTCACTGAGTTCCCTGAATTCCTATCGGACCTTGTAGTCATGGCAGATAATATTCTAATTTCTGGTGACTTTAACTTCTTGGATATAGGGGGCGCTATTTTAATTTTTGGATGAAAAACGTTCACGTTTTAAACAATATATTTTGTCATGAAAAGATGCTTGACTATGCATATAATTATAAAATATGCATATAAAAATCCAATCAGGAAGTGCCGCATTTTTTGAAACCGCCTCATGGCAATGACTCCTTATATGGCTGTGAAGGAGCTAGGAGTCAGCTTACGTTTTCCACGTTTTCCCCAAGGTGTCTTCAGCATTGTGACGTATTTGTAGGCATATCATTGGAAGATTGACCATAAGAGACTACATCTACCAGGTGGTCGCTTGGTGTCCTCCGTCGCAATTATTGCGTAATCTCCAGCTGCAGTATTTTTCAGTTTTCTTCTGATGAGAAGGCAACTGCCACCACTGATAGATTATCGAATCGATATGTGAAAAACACCTTGAGGATTGATTCTAAACAACGTTTGCCATGTTTCTGTTGATATTATGGAGCTAATTTGGAAAAAAGTTTGGCGTTGTAAGTGACTGCATTTTCCAGTGTTTTTCTTAGCCAAACGTGATGAACAAAACGGTGCTATTTCGTCTACACAAATAATTTTTGGTGAAAAAATGAACATATGCTATCTAACAAAGAGTCTCGTCATTGAAAACATCCAAAGTTCTTCAAAGGTAAATGATTTTATTTGAATGCTTTTCTTGTTTTTGTGAAAATGTTGCCTGCTGAATGCTAGGCTTAATGCTATGCTAGGCTATCAATACTCTTACACAAATGCTTGTGTAGCTTTGGTTGAAAAGCATATTTTGAAAATCTGAGATGACAGTGTTCTTAACAAAAGGCTAAGCTTGTGTTTGAATATATTTATTTAATTTCATTTGCGATTTTCATGAACAGGAAACGTTGCGTTATGGTAATGAGCTTGAGGCTATGATTACGCTCCAGGATACGGGATTGCTCGACGCTAGAGGTTAATATTCACATGGAAAAGTCCACAGACCCACTTCAAAAGGCTTTCGGAACCATCATCGACTCAGTGGATTTTTTGTCCAAAAATGTCTCCAGACCTACTCTCTGCCACAGTCATACTCGGGACCTAGTTTTGTCCCGTGGAATAAATATTGTGGATCTTAATGTTTTTCTCACAATCCTGGACTATCGGACCACTATTTTATTACATTTGCAATGTAATAATCTTCTCAGACCCCAACCAAGGACCATCAAAAGCCATGCTAAAAATTCTCGGACAACCCAAAGATTCCTAGATGCCCTTCCAGACTCCCTCCACCTACCAAAGGACGTCAGAGTACAAAAATGTAACCTAAATTGCGTAATACCCTAGATACAGTCACACCCCTAAAAACAAAAAAAAGGGGCATAAGAAACTAGCTCCCTGGTATACAGAATATACCCGAGCCCTGAAGCAAGCATCCATGAAATTGGAACAGAAATGGCTTGGAAAGACAGTACCGTGCAGTATCGAAGAGCCCTCACTGCTGCTCAACCATCATATTTTTCCAACTTAATTGAGGAGAATAAGAACAATCCAAATTGTATTCTTGATACTGTTGCAAAGCTAACTAAAAAGCAGTATTCCCCAAGAGAGGATGGCTTTCACTTCAGCAGTGATAAATTCATGAACTTCTTTGATGAAAAGATCATGATCATTAGAAAGCAAATGACGGACTCCTCTTTAATCTGCATCTTTCTCCAAAGCTCAGTTGTTCTGAGTCTGCACAACACTACCAGGACCTAGGATCAAGGGACACCCTCAAGTTTTTTAATACTATATCTCTTGACACATTGATGAAAATAATCATGGCCTCTAAACCTTCAAGCTGCATACTGGACCCTATTCCAACTAAATTACTGAAAGAGCTGCTTCCTATGCTTGGCCCTCTTATTTTGAACATAATAAACAGCTCGTTATCCATTGGATGTGTACCAAACTCTCTAAAAGTGGAAGTAATAAAGCTTCTCTTGAAAAAGCCAAACCTTGACACAGAAAATATAAAAAACAATCAACCTATATCAAATCTCCCATTCCTCTCAAAAATGCTTGAAAAAGCTGTTGCACATAAGCTGTTGCCTTCCTGAAGACAAACAATGTATAAGAAATGCTTCAGTCTGGTTTTAGACCCCATCATAGCACTGAGACTGTGCTCTTGAAGGTGGTAAATTACCTTTAATGGCATCAGACCAAGGCTCTGCATCTGTCCTTGTGCTCCTAGACCTTAGTGCTGCTTTTGATACCATCGATCACCACATTCTTTTGAAGAGATTGGAAACGCAAATTGGTCTACACGGACAAGCTCTGGCCTGATTTAGATCTTATCTGTTGGAAAGATAATAGTTTGTCTCTGTGGATGGTTTGTCTTCTGACAAATCAACTGTAAATTTCGGTGTTCCTCAAGGTTCCGTTTTAGGAACACTATTGTTTTCACTATCTGCTTCACCTCTTGGTGATGTCATTCGGAAACATCATGGTAACTTTCACTGCTATGTGGACGATACACAGCTGTACATTTCGATGAAAAATGGTGAAGTCACAAAATTGCCCTCCCTTGAAGCATGTGTTTCAGACATAAGGAAGTGGATGGCAGAATTTGTTTAACTTTTAAACTTGGACAAAACAGAGATGCTAGATCTAGGTCCCAAGAAACAAAGATATCTTCTGTTGGATCTGAAAATTAATCTTGATGGTTGTACAGTCGTCTCAAATACAACTGTGAAGGACCTCAACGTTACTCTGGACCCTGATCTGTCTTATAACGAACATATCAAGACTGTTTCAAGGACAGCTTTTTTCCATCTACGTAACATTACAAAAATCTGAAACTTTTTGTCAAAAAATGATGCAGAAAAGTTAATCCATGCTTTTGTCACCTCTAGATTAGACTACAGTAATGATCTACTTTCCGGCTACCCGGATAAAGCATAAACTTCAGTTAGTGCTAAACACGGCTGCTAGAATCTTGACTAGAACCAAATCATTTGATCATATTACTCCAGTGCCGACTTCTTGTTAAGACAAAGGCTGATTTAAAGGTTTTACTGCTAACCTACAAAGCATTACATGGGCTTGCTCCTATCTATCTTTCCGATTTGGTCTTGCCGTACATACCTACACGTATGCTACGGTCATAAGATGCAGGACTTATTGTCCCTAGAATTTCTAAGCAAACAGCTGGAGGCAGGGCTTTCTCCTATAGAGCTCCATTTTTAAGGAATGGTCTGCCTATCCATATGAGAGATGCAGACTCAGTCTCGACATTTAAGTCTTTATTGAAGACTTATCTCTTCAGTAGGTCCTATGATTGAGTGTAATCTGGCCCAGGGGTGTGAAGGTGAATGGAAAGGCACTGGAGCGACGAACCGCCCTTGCGGTCTCTGCCTGGCCGGTTCCCCTTTCTCCACTGGGATTCTCTGCCTCTAACCCTATTACGGGGGCTGAGTCACTGGCTTACTGGTGCTCTTCAATGCTGTCCCTAGGAGGGGTGCGTCACTTGAGTGGGTTGAGTCACTGACGTGATCTTCCTGTCTGGTTTTGGGGCCGCCCTTAGGTTCATGCCATGGGGGAGATCTTCGAGAGGCTGAACTAGGTCTTGTCTCATGGTAGTAAGTTGGTGGTTTGAAGATATCCCTCTAGTGGTGTGGGGTCTGTGCTTTGGCAAGGTGGGTGGGATTATATCCTGCCTGGTTGGCCCTGTCCGGGAGTATAGTCGAACGGGGCCACAGTGTCTCCCAAACCCTCCTGTCTCAGCCTCCAGTATTTATGCTGCAGAGGGGATCTTCGACAGAGGGGATCAAGCTTATTCTATAACAATTTACATGAAGGAAGGCTGCCACAAGAATTTACTAGAGCGCGATGAGCCATGTAAAGTCCTCCCGGCCAAACCCTCCCCTAACCTGGACGATGCTGGGCCAATTGTGCGCTACCCTATTGGACTCCCAATCATGGCCGGTTGTGATACAGCCTGGGATCGAACCCGGGTCTGTAGTGACACCTCTAGCACTGCGATGAAGTGCCTTAGATCGCTGCACCCCCCCCCACTCCCATGCAAAGCGGCCAATGGACCAAAACAATGTAAATGTCATGGAAACGTATGAGGGAAAGATGCCGTGGCGGAAAGATCCAGAATCTCCTCATTGCCCCCAGCAAAATCTGCCTACATTTACGCTGTTGTTATAAATGTGTATTTCACATAGGAGTTAGCATTTAGTAGTCACTTCTAGCCCTGAAAATAGACAGCTTCTAAATGTTATGCAGCAAAAACAGCCAAATATAGCCAAATCAGCCTTTATTAAGGACATTGTGAGCCTGTTACAATGCATTAATAATGATGGATTTGACTAATATCCATTTTGTTAGTTCAGATTTGTGTAATGTGTGCCAATCCGGCATCTTTCTTCTATCCCCCACAGTAAGCGTTCCAGAGGAGAGCGGTTTATACAGCTAGTATAATATACATATTATAATATTTGCATAATATAATAAGCTCCCCACCCACTCAGCCTGTCTTTTCAAACTTCCTTGTAGTTAGCCATGAGAGAAATGTACTTTTCAGAATGGCTGTTCAGGACCTATAAAGTTTCAAAAGAATCAGAGTTCAACCTTAACATGTGATATCAACGCAAGAGAACAGATGGACCAGAATTACATTTAGTCTCACGGGTGGCCAAAAATGTCTGAACGCCAGCATTTTTTTGAGTGCACGGCAAATAACACTTGCATCAATAAATCAGTTGCCAGTTTCCCCACAGTCAAATTAAATCATCCCACTAACCTCTTCATTTTAAAATGTATTTGCCAATGATAGATGGAGACCTGGTCTTATACATTGTAGAAGAAAATATAACGACTCTTCTTTCCTATGAAGAATTTAATGGGCATCTCCATGAGAAAATTCATTAATTAATTTGTCCATTCATTCATTATTTCCTCCATTGATTATTTAATCATCCATTAACTCATTCATTGCTTAACTAATAATTCACTAATCCGTTATTCATTCATATTTGACTATGTGTCCCCTCCCCCGCAGATGTGGCAAACCTGGTCAATGATTTACCTGGTGTCTTCAGTTTGGAGTGGCAGAGTATCATTTCATCTTTAAATACAGTGACATGGATCATGCAGTCAGCGACTCTAAGGCAATCAAGGTTGTGGAACGGTTATAGAACTCATTCTCATGCAGCTATTAAATCCCCCAACTAAGGATCGCTACATTGGTGTCAGAGCTACCCAGAGACCATTTGGATGTAAACAGTTATTGAAGAAAGGTAATATAGTGTAGCATCCTTAGTGCAATATCGGATACTTTATAAGTCAATAAAACATTTGGAGGGACTACTAACATTCCATATGGGAAACCCCAAATTACTGAGGGGAACCATGATGGCACCTGTCGAAAGACATTGGTCCGGAGTGGGAAAACCCAATAAAAGTTGAATAATTTATTGATATTAATAAATAAATATGATACCAATTGGGAAATCATGGGAACATGATTGAATTTTATTTTATAGAGCTGCCAAAAACCTTTAATTAATGCACAGCCTGATATTCAAATACACATTTCATATTCAAATAAATGATTGGATCTAGGCAAGTCACATGCAAAACAAATACAGGTAGCTGCTGTATATTAGTGTAACTATTAAATACGTTTTTATTTTTATTGTCTGTGTCTTGTTTGACACTTAGGCCTATGTACCCTGCAGATAAATTATGTTCTGTCAGCTTAGTCTGTAAATCTCTGACTTGCTTATCTGAATGATCTCTCTCTTTCTTTCTCTCTGCTACCTCTCTCTCTGAATGTGATGCTGAGCGCACATCATTCCTAATATATTTCTTACTTCTATGTATTAACCTCCTCATTTGCCCCAACATGCCAGATGGAAGAGAGGAGAGAGAGAGGAGAGAGAGAGGAGAGAGAGAGAGAGAGAGAGAGAGAGAGAGAGAAAGAGAGAGAGAGAGAGAGAGACGTATGTTCATCTAACCCTCTCTGCTCTGGTTTACCCTCACATCTCTTCTCTTCTCTTCCCTCTCTCTCTCTCCCTCCATATCTCTCTCTGTCTCTCTTCTTCCGCCTGGCTTGTTGCCGGAGGGAGGAATGAGGAGGAGGAGAGTGAAAGAGCGAGAGAGCAGGTGGGTGGAAGAGAAAAAGGCAGGAAGGAGGGAGGGACTCCAGTGGATTTTGAGGGTAATTTGTGAGATGATGCCAAAATAACCTCTAACCTACTCAGCATTTATCTCTCCCTGACACACACACACACACATACATACAGTCAGTATTTACAGTATATTGCTTTTTTTCTCATAATTCACTCCCTGCCACTGTTCAGCTCTGATCTGTTTCTCTCGCTCCAGACTGAAGGTGCCCCGAAACACAAATATTGGACCAGCTTAGCCTGCTCCCATTATAACATTAACAATGAGAAACACGAATGCCCAAACTGATCTGAGCTCAGCCTTCACAGCCTTTTCCCTACAACTCCCAGAAATATGTTGTGTCTCTTGGGACTCAGTGGTCATGCATAACTGGTGGAGATCGATAAATCAATCAGTCCACTACAGTCCTCTTCAAACCCTGCATGCCTGTTTATTGGGCCTTTGATAAATAGTTACAAAAACGCTGGGACGGTTGAGTGGGGTCATGGTCCTTGTATAAATTAGATCGCACTTGGTGTCATCTGGCAAAAACACACATGTAGTTGTCTTTCTAAAACACACACACTCACATAACAGCACGGTCCGGCACGGTTTTAGACCAGCATGGTCCGGTTCCCCAAGTAGACCTGGTTCTCTGTCAGGTACATTTTGGGGATCTCCACAATATCTTTGAGTAGCCCTTTCTTAGCTCCTCCAGCCCCAGTCCATGCCCCAGCTTCAGTCCCGGCTTGTTCCCAGTCTGGGATGGCAGCAGGTGAGGGCCCAGAGGGAGCAGGGAAGCTGTCCCTGTACAAGCTGTTTCCCTCCATAGGGTAAGGGCACGGAGGGGCGGGGCAGCCGAGGGTGGCAGGGCATGGTGGGAGGGGCTTTGTGTCCTGGCAGGTGGTTGTGGGTGGAGCTCTTGTTCAGGCTAAGGTAGGAGGGAGAGGCTTCCAGACCAGAGGAAGGGGCAATCTCTGACCTGAGGAGAGAGAGGTGAGAGGTAGGGGAGAGAGGGATAGGACACACACACACTACCCTCTAGTGGTGAAATAAAGGAAACACACACGTAAACTGACCTTGTGGTGAAGCCACAAACACACACACACCCACATTCACGCACTCACACACCAGAGGAGGCTGGTGGGAGGAGCCGTAGGAGGACGGACTCATTGTAATGGCTGGAATGGAATCAATGGAACGGAGTCAACATGTGATTTATATATGTTTGATGTGTTTGATACCGATCCATGTATTCCATTCCAGCCATTACAATGAGGCTGTCCTCCTGTAGCTCCTCCCACCAGCCTCCACTGCCACAGACACAGACACACACACACACACACACACTCCTCTGGTGTAGGGGTACCTGCCAAAGCACCTGTAGTTTGCATGAGCTGTGCTGACACAAGGATCTGCAGTCGGGGACTGGATCAAGCTGTCCATAAAGTGCCTGCGAGAAGATATACAGATCTGTTGGAATACAGGTTGGTTACATCTTTCCACTTACACATTCAACTGGCTCCATTGTTTACTTTTGAGAGGAAGATTTATTCACAATTTCCATTTCACAAATACACTATTCAGACTTGAGAGAAGTTAACATTGTTCGACTGAAGTCCATTTTATAAGTTAACTTAAATCCATGTTTATTGACTTAAGCTTAAGTCCATGCTAAGTCTACTTATCTGAATGGGGCCCTATGTCAGCGTGTCAGAACATGAAATATTGCCCATTATTATTGCCAGTCTGTCTGCCAGTTTGTTTGATTTACCAGCAGGGTACTGTAGTGGTCCACCAGGGAGCACTGAGGAACAGCTTGGCCTCTGTAGCTGTCCTGCTAACATTGAATGAAAACACACACACATACACACTCTCACACCACCATGCTGAAAATAATTGCTCAATAGGGTTGAGGAAAGGAGAGTATGGGGACAGGTATAGGGTCACAAATCGGGGTTGGACCCGAAACTGATCTCGACAGAGGTGCAACATTCATAGGGGGGCAGAGAAATTCCCAATTCAGGGTAACGTTAAGCAGTTAATTTCTATTACTTTTACTGTTAGATAACTGGAAGGATTTATGTACAACCCTTTAAAACCTCTTAAGGCCCCCCCCTACTTCTCAATTTCCGCCTGAAGACATACCCAAATCTAACTCAGGCCCAGAAGCAAGGATATGCATATTCTTGGTATCATTTGAAAGAAAACTCTCAGAATATAACACAATAGATCTGGTTTAGATAATACAAGGAAAAAACCATACGTTTTTTATTTTTATTGTTGTTGCATCATCTTTAAAATGAACAAGACAAAACAAACATTCAGATAGGATGATGGGGACAATTTCAGTGAAAAACATAAGAGGGCAACAGTACTTGTGCAAAGTTTCAGAATGATAACTTCCAGGATGAGTATCCTACACGACATTTAGCATGAAGTCACCCAGGTGTCCCACACAAGTTGCCCAAATGTACCCAAGTGGCCGAATTGGTGAAGATATACATTTTGAAGCAAATAACTTCATACAAAATATCAACATGGTATTCTAACAAACCCCCCAAAAATGGAAAAAATTTGAAAAATATATGTAAATATACAACATAACAAGGGTAACTATTTACACACTTTCAATATTTGGAAGACCCTATTTGGAAGTCCTCTACACAATATTGTGCTGCTGATGCCATGTGCCATAGCAGTCTCTTTCTGCTGTAAAGCAGAGGGTCACCAAGCATGTGGTGCAGGTGATGGGGGAATTCATTTTGCAAAGAACACAACGACGCCTCCATGTTGTGCCCTTTTGGCCCTGAGGCACATCCATGCCTGCAGAAATACATTTGGGCAGATGAACACCACTTGTGGCAGGAGGAGAAGGGACAGAGGTAGAGGGGCCAGAACGTGGTACAGTGGTGCTGTAGCCAGCAAGCTCCCTGATGAGCAGCTCTCTGAAGGCTAGCTGTGAGATGGGGGACTTTCCACAGCTCTTAGCCATTCCCTTGTGTAGGATGAATGCATTCACCACAGCAATGCCGATGAAATGATAGAAGAATGTCTTGTACCATTTCATCGTCTTGTGGAGAACATTGTAATAGCCTATCAGCGCATCTGACAGATCCACACCTCCCATGCTCTTGTTGTAGTCCTTCACAGCAGCTGGAATGGGGACATTTTTTGTGGTCCATGCCCATTAGCGTTCTTCACACGCCTGACGACGTGATCGCCACTGAAGGATTTGTGGATTGTTGTGCACATCACCACCTCTCTGCTATCCATCCACTTCACAAAGAGCAAACCATCTTCACAGATCCATCGTATGGTACCCCGATCAGCCCGCTTAGGCATGTCGTTCACCTTTGTCTTTGGAAAGCCCACTCTGATGGTACGAATGGTGCCACAAGCCCACACATCCAACTTCCTACGGTCTGCAAACAGGGTAGGGCTTGTGTAGAAGTTATCCACAAACAGTTTGTAGCCCTTCCCCAGCAATTGAAAATCCAATAACTCTATTACAGAGTCATAGCTAAGTCCCTTTCCGGTAGCAAAACTGTTCTTCCCCTCATAGACAAAAAAAATTGCAAGTGTAGGCACACACAGAATCAGCCAAAACAAACAGCTGTATTGTTTGAGGCCAATTCTGGCCTTTGAGGCTACCATCCGCTCATCTATGGACAGGTTCTAGGCTGGCTGAAAATAGGTCTTGCAGGCCTCAACAATGTTGGGGTAGAGATGTTTGATTTTGCAGAGCCTATCAAACGTTGCTGTGCCTCTCTTCTTGTCATTGTCAACTTTTGGGTCACTGATGAGAGAACCTGTGTCCTTATTGTAATTAATAATCTCAAAATCAGCAGCCTAAATAAAAAAAATATACAAAATAAAATAAAATCTGAATGTACACTTTTGGAATTACAGTAACACTGCAATCAAGGTATGTACACAGAGCACAATGGATGATAAGGACACAATGAGGACAGTGCCTGTGAGAGAACCAGAAACCTTTTGCATGACATGACAGTGAGGGGGAAAGGCGGTTGGTAGAGAGATTACTTTTTCCAGTAGTACCTCAGGGTTTTCTGCTTCACCAGCCCCATGTAGATGACCAGTGAAAGGTAGCAGAAAAGGTCTGACATGGAAATGGGCTTCCATGATACTTTTTTGCCTGCTTGCTTCTTTGCCCCATACTTATTCAGGTTAGACACGAGCGAATCAACAAATGATGGGGTGAAAAACAGCTTAGAAATCTGAAGGGGGCTGTGTGTTGCAGTCATGTTCAGCTGAGGTCCTGGCTTCCTTTTCGGCCTAAATGTTGGTTGAGGTGGCTCCTCATCATCTTCTAGGACAGTGTGCCAATGCCCGTCTGTCCCTTTGTTTGCAGGTGGCACACTTCCCCTCTTCCGCTTCTTTGTCAGTGCCTTCACACCTCTAGATGGCCCGGGAGGTGTGTAGCCGGAGACAACAGGGGTCCAGATGGATGAACCAGCTTCAGTGGGGGATGGACACCTTGACATTGGGGGCTCCCATTCGGAGTCAGTGGCACTGTGAAATAAAAAAGTTCAGTTAGAATAGTTTCACGTATGAGCCCTGTATCAACAGGTATAATAAACAGATATACAGTATATAGAGTACAGGGAACATAACCACTAGGTTGAAGTGCTGTTCCATTTCACTCTGTCCATTGTTGTGGACCTGCCCTCCCCTCAACAGCCTCAAATAGGCTATTTCATGTGGGGGAAGGGTGGAGCGGCAGACACACGCATCTCGGCAATGCTCCCTCTATTCCACAATATGTTGATTGAGTGGAGGAAGCATGGTCGCTGTGTTGAGATGTGTGGGTTTGCTGTTACATTCTACTATATTAAATTTTTATATATATAAAATGTATATACATATACACACACAAACATAGGCTATGGGTCATACACATACATACAAACATACCCCCACCCACAATGTATAGCCAATGTGTACTTTACACATTTCATTACTGATTACATTTTTATATATTGCAACAACAAAAAAATCACGAATAATATTTGATATTATTAATTTAAAACAACGGCATTAGCATGAGAAGAACTTACCAGTCTAAAACGATGTCCTCTCCGTGCAAAAAAAAAATCTTCCATCTGGGAGTCATAGCTATGCTCGCTAACTGAATCTTCGCCCAGGAGCAAATCTGTCTCACTTTCCCTATCAATTTCTTCTATAATTTTGTGTACTTCTATATATCTAGTGTCATGTACTGTCATGTTGTGTCTTGTCTCTGTCCTTTCCCTTCACCCTGTCTCCCTCTGCTGGTCGTTGTTAGGTTACCTTTTCTCCCCCGCTTTCCCCCAGCTGTTCCTTGTCTCCTCTAACTACCCATTCACCCCGTTTCCCACCTGTTCCCTTTTTCCCTCTGATTAGGTCCCTATATCTCTCTCTGTTTCTGTTCCTGTCCTTGTCGGATTCTTGTTTGTTGTGTTTCATGCCTGAACCAGACTGTCGTCATGTTTGCTGTAACCTTGTCTTGTCCTGTCGGAATCTGCCGGTCCGTCTGAGCCTACCTATGTTTGGTAATTAAAGAAGCTCTGTTTAAGTTAATTCGCTTTTGGGTCCTCATTCACTCACCGTAACAGAAGAATCCGACCAAGAATGGACCCAGCGACTTCGGATCCTCTCCACTCAGCCGTCGGGATCCAGGGAGCGATGCTAGGCAGACACGAGCAGGAAGTGTCTGCTGCTCGACATGCCGTTGAGACCCTGGCCACCCAAGTCTCCAACCTCACAGAACAGGTTCACCATCTCCGCCTCGATCCACCGGCCACTTCCAGGGCTTTCGAATCTCCGGAGCCCAGAATCAATAACCCGCCGTGTTACTCTGGGGAGCCCACTGAATGCCGCTCGTTCCTCACCCAGTGTGATATTGTGTTTTCTCTCCAGCCCAACACTTACTCCAGGAGCACTGCTCGTGTCGCCTACGTCATATCTCTCCTGATTGGACGGGCTCGTGAGTGGGGCACGGCAATCTGGGAGGCAAGGGCTGAGTGTACTAACCAGTATCAGGACTTTAAGGAGGAGATGATACGGGTTTTTGATCGATCTGTTTTTGGGGAGGAGGCTTCCAGGGCCCTGTCTTCCCTATGTCAAGGCAATCGATCCATAACAGACTACTCTATTGAGTTTCGCACTCTTGCTGTCTCCAGTGGCTGGAACGAGCCGGCCTTGCTCGCTCGTCTTCTGGAGGGTCTCCGCGCAGAGGTAAAGGATGAGATTCTCTCCCGGGAGGTTCCTTCCAGCGTGGATTCCTTGATTGAACTCGCTATTCGCATTGAGCGACGGGTTGATCTTCGTCACCGAGCTCGTGGAAAGGAGCTCGCGCTCTCCGTCGCCCCCCTCTCCGCATCACTACCATCTTCCTCTGCCGGCTCGGGTGCTGAGCCCATGCAGCTGGGAGGTATCCGCATCTCGACTAAGGAGAGGGAACGGAGAATCACCAACCGCCTCTGTCTCTATTGCGGTTCCGCTGGTCATTTTGTCACTTCATGTCCAGTAAAAGGCCAGAGCTCGTCAGTAAGCGGAGGGCTACTGGTGAGCGCTACTACTCCTGTCTCTCCTTCAAGATCCTGCACTACCTTGTCGGTCCATCTACGCTGGACCGGTTCGTCAGCTTCCTGCAGTGCCTTAATAGACTCTGGGGCGGAGGGCTGTTTTATGGACGAGACCTGGGCTCGGGAACATGACATTCCTCTCAGACAGTTAAAGGAGCCCACGGCCTTGTTCGCCCTGGATGGTAGTCCTCTCCCCAGGATTCAGCGTGAGACGCTACCTTTAACCCTCACTGTTTCTGGTAATCATAGTGAAACCATTTCTTTTTTAATTTTTCGTTCACCTTTTACACCTGTTGTTTTGGGCCATCCCTGGCTAGTTTGTCATAATCCTTCCATTAATTGGTCTAGTAATTCTATCCTCTCCTGGAACGTCTCTTGTCATGTGAAATGTTTAATGTCTGCTATCCCTCCTGTTTCCTCTGTCTCTTCTTCACAGGAGGAGCCTGGTGATTTGACAGGGGTGCCGGAGGAATATCACGATCTGCGCACGGTGTTCAGTCGGTCCAGGGCCACCTCTCTTCCTCCACACCGGTCGTATGATTGTAGTATTGATCTCCTTCCGGGAACCACCCCCCCCCGGGGTAGACTATACTCTCTGTCGGCTCCCGAACGTAAGGCTCTCGAAGATTATTTGTCTGTAGCTCTTGACGCCGGTACCATAGTCCCCTCCTTCTCTCCCGCCGGAGCGGGGTTTTTTTTTTGTCAAGAAGAAGGACGGGTCTCTGCGTCCCTGCATAGATTATCGAGGGCTGAATGACTTAACAGTGAAGAATCGTTATCCGCTTCCTCTTATGTCTTCAGCCTTCGAGATCCTGCAGGGAGCCAGGTTTTTCACTAAGTTGGACCTTCGTAACGCTTACCATCTCGTGCGCATCAGGGAGGGGGACGAGTGGAAGACGGCGTTTAACACTCCGTTAGGGCACTTTGAATACCGGGTTCTTCCTTTCGGCCTCGCTAACGCTCCAGCTGTCTTTCAGGCATTAGTCAATGATGTCCTGAGAGACATGCTGAACATCTTTGTTTTCGTTTACCTTGACGATATCCTGATTTTTTCACCGTCACTCCAGATTCATGTTCAGCACGTTCGACGTGTCCTCCAGCGCCTTTTAGAGAATTGTCTTTTTGTGAAGGCTGAGAAGTGCACTTTTCATGCCTCCTCCGTCACATTTCTCGGTTCTGTTATTTCCGCTGAAGGCATTAAGATGGATCCCGCTAAAGTCCAAGCTGTCATTGATTGGCCCGTCCCTAAGTCACGCGTCGAGCTGCAGCGCTTTCTCGGCTTCGCGAACTTCTATCGTCGTTTCATCCGTAATTTCGGTCAGGTGGCAGCTCCTCTCACAGCCCTTACTTCTGTCAAGACGTGCTTTAAGTGGTCCGTTTCCGCCCAGGGAGCTTTTGATCTCCTCAAGAATCGTTTTACATCCGCTCCTATCCTTGTTACACCTGACGTCTCTAGACAGTTCGTTGTCGAGGTTGACGCGTCAGAGGTGGGCGTGGGAGCCATTCTTTCTCAGCGCTCCCTCTCTGACGACAAGGTCCACCCATGCGCGTATTTTTCTCATCGCCTGTCGCCGTCGGAACGTAACTATGATGTGGGTAACCGCGAACTGCTCGCCATCCGGTTAGCCCTAGGCGAATGGCGACAGTGGTTGGAGGGGGCGACCGTTCCTTTTGTCGTTTGGACTGACCATAGGAACCTTGAGTACATCCGTTCTGCCAAACGACTTAATGCGCGTCAGGCGCGTTGGGCGCTGTTTTTCGCTCGTTTCGAGTTCGTGATTTCTTATCGTCCGGGCTCTAAGAACACCAAGCCTGATGCTTTGTCTCGTCTCTTCAGTTCTTCAGTAGCCTCCACTGACCCCGAGGGGATTCTCCCTGAGGGGCGTGTTGTCGGGTTGACTGTCTGGGGAATTGAGAGGCAGGTAAAACAAGCGCTCACTCACACTCCGTCGCCGCGCGCTTGTCCTAGGAACCTTCTTTTCGTTCCCGTTCCTACTCGTCTGGCCGTTCTTCAGTGGGCTCACTCTGCCAAGTTAGCCGGCCACCCTGGCGTTCGGGGTACGCTTGCTTCCATTCGCCAGCGTTTTTGGTGGCCCACCCGGGAGCATGACACGCGTCGTTTCGTGGCTGCTTGTTCGGTCTGCGCGCAGACTAAGTCCGGTAACTCTCCTCCTGCCGGCCGTCTCAGGCCGCTTCCTATTCCCTCTCGACCGTGGTCTCACATCGCCTTAGATTTTGTCACCGGACTGCCTTCGTCAGCGGGGAAGACTGTTATTCTTACGGTTGTCGATAGGTTCTCTAAGGCGGCTCATTTCATTCCCCTTGCTAAGCTTCCTTCTGCTAAAGAGACGGCACAAATCATCATCGAGAATGTTTTCAGAATTCATGGCCTTCCGTCAGACGTCGTTTCGGACAGAGGTCCGCAATTCACGTCTCAATTTTGGAGGGAGTTTTGCCGTTTGATTGGGGCTTCCGTCAGTCTCTCTTCCGGCTTTCACCCCCAGTCTAACGGTCAAGCAGAACGGGCCAATCAGACTATTGGTCGCATCTTACGCAGTCTTTCTTTTCGCAACCCTGCGTCTTGGTCAGAACAGCTCCCCTGGGCAGAATACGCCCACAACTCGCTTCCTTCGTCTGCGACCGGGCTATCTCCTTTTCAGAGTAGCCTCGGGTACCAGCCTCCGCTGTTCTCATCTCAGTTCGCCGAGTCCAGCGTCCCCTCCGCTCAGGCTTTTGTCCAACGTTGCGAGCGCACCTGGAAGAGGGTCAGGTCTGCACTTTGCCGTTATAGGACGCAGACTGTGAGGGCTGCTAATAAGCGTAGAACTAAGAGTCCTAGATATTGTCGCGGTCAGAGAGTTTGGCTCTCCACTCAGAACCTTCCCCTTAAGACGGCTTCTCGCAAGTTGACCCCGCGGTTCATTGGCCCGTTCCGTATTTCTCGGGTCATTAATCCTGTCGCAGTTCGACTCCTTCTTCCGCGATACCTTCGTCGCGTCCACCCGGTCTTCCATGTCTCCTGCATCAAGCCCGTCCTTCGCGCCCCCGCTCGTCTTCCCCCCCCCCCCCCCATCCTTGTCGAGGGCGCACCCATCTACAGGGTCCGTAGAATTTTGGACATGCGTCCTCGGGGCCGTGGTCACCAGTACCTCGTAGATTGGGAGGGGTACGGTCCTGAGGAGAGGAGTTGGGTTCCCTCTCGGGACGTGCTGGACCGTGCGCTGATCGAGGATTTCCTCCGTTGCCGCCAGGTTTCCTCCTCGAGTGCGCCAGGAGGCGCTCGGTGAGTGGGGGGGTACTGTCATGTACTGTCATGTTGTGTCTTGTCTCTGTCCTTTCCCTTCACCCTGTCTCCCTCTGCTGGTCGTTGTTAGGTTACCTTTTCTCCCCCGCTTTCCCCCAGCTGTTCCTTGTCTCCTCTAACTACCCATTCACCCCGTTTCCCACCTGTTCCCTTTTTCCCTCTGATTAGGTCCCTATATCTCTCTCTGTTTCTGTTCCTGTCCTTGTCGGATTCTTGTTTGTTGTGTTTCATGCCTGAACCAGACTGTCGTCATGTTTGCTGTAACCTTGTCTTGTCCTGTCGGAATCTGCCGGTCCGTCTGAGCCTACCTATGTTTGGTAATTAAAGAAGCTCTGTTTAAGTTAATTCGCTTTTGGGTCCTCATTCACTCACCGTAACATCTAGACTTGGATTTGCTTTCCCTGACTTAGTCGCCATAATGTTTGATATAAAAATAGCTGAAGATGCGTTTTACCGAAATACTGCTGTGCGTAACACGCGTGGCTCCTTCCAGTATGAATCTTCAATGACGAATGACCCTCTTTACGCCCAAGTTTACTACGTGGGCTGGTCTTCCAACACATAAACATTACATATTGCCGTTTACCTCAGCTCATTGGCTATCTACCAAGCTAGATTTCAAGACGATCAGTGGTCATTTGGTTAAAATACAGTCAATCAATGAAACTGTGGTCATATAATTGGTGCAAAATGAGGTCATTACTTGTTGTCTTCAAATCAGTTTCTTTCGGTCAATACGTCCCGCGAAAAGAACCATCATGTTTGGTTGTGTTACACACAACCAGTTGATTGCAATGAAACCAAACATGACTGGATAAATGCACGTTTAGTGTGTGCATTTACATCGAATGTTTAGTCGAAAGTTGAATGAGACGGAATTCACGACACAAGCGGTTGACAAAATGTTTCGTGTTAGGCTATAAAAATGGATTTTATCAAACAAAAGACCATTCATTGTGTAACAGTGAGTCTTGGGATTGCAAACAGAGGAAGATCTTCAAAGATAAATAATTTATTTTATTGCAATTTGTGATTTTGTTACACCTGTGCTGGTTGAAATAGTATTTTGGTATGGGGCTGTTCCTCAGACAATTGCATCATTTGCTTTCGCCGTAAAGCCTTTTTGAAATCTGACAACGCAGCTGGACTACCAAGATTCTAGGCTTTTGAACCATGTGAGACACTTGTATTTTCATGAATATTTAATATGACTATTTATGTAGCTCTCTGCCATTTCACAGGATGTTGTCGAATTTAATCCCGCTAACGGGATCTGTGTACTAAAGACATTTTTTAAGAACCATTTTTCATCTAGCTAACGTTAGTTGGTTGTCTACATGTCGCTAGCTATACATTTAGTTATACAGTTGAAGTCAGAAGTTTACATGCTTAGGTTGGAGTCATTAACCTGTTGATGCCAGTTCCTCTAGAGGAACTCCCCCCCCCCCCCCCCCCGTTCAGCTCAAACCGTGGCGCATGGAACGCAAAAATATTCTTAGAAATATTTAACCTCCACACATTAACAAGTCCAATAGCTCAAATGAAAGATAAACACCTTGTTCATCTACCCAGCATGTCAGATTTTTTAAATGTTTTACGGCGAAAACACACCACATATTTATATTAGACCACCACCGAAACCAAGACAAGAGGCAGCCATTTTGTCCCAGAAAATATAAAATTATAAAAGCAGGATTAAAAAATAAATCATTCACTAACCTTTTGAAAATCTTCATCAGATGACAGTAATAGGACATGTTACACAGTACTTTTTTTTTTTTCAATAATATGCCATTTATATCCATAAATGTCCATTTACATTGAGCCCATGTTCAGAAATTACTCAAAAATGTCCGCAGGAAATCTAGGTAGCGCGGCAAGATAACGTAAATAGACATCATAAACTTTAACTAAATATACATGTTCTACATATAGTTAGAAAGATACACTGCTTCTTTATGCAACCGCTTTCTTACATTTATTTTTAACTTTACAGAAATCGCACTATTCAATATGCTGAGACGGCGCTCAGATACAAGCTACATTTCTCCGTAATGTTGGAGTCAACAGAAACACAGATTTAAGCATAAATATTCCCTTACCTTCGATGGTCTTCGTTCAGAATGTTCTGGAAGGCTTCATACTTACCCAATACATCGTTTGGTTTCAAGTCTTGCGTCTTTGTATTAGCTACTGCTAATAACATCAGCTGAAATGCACCCAAAATGTCCTCTGGTCCGGAAAAGTTGCGCATCAAAACTTCAAAATTACATATTATATGTCGACTAAACAGGTCAAACTAAGTGCAGAAGCAAGCTTTATAATGTTTTAAACACACAAAACAAATTTCAATTCAACCGGGCATCGTTTGCTCTTCCCAGGAGTGCTGGAACAAAGGAATGGCTGTGACCAATTCGCGCCCTAACGCACAGGTTTTTTCTCGCGGCACTTACTCAAATCACTCCCATAGGGCCAATTCTTGCGCGATTTGAACGATTAAACACTCTACAGAATGAGGACATCTAGTGGAAGAGATAGAAAGTGTCCCCAGATCCATAAGTGGTTGGGAAGGGTGGGGGCGATGACGTCAAAGTTGCTCCAACTTTCATGACCACAAAACTAGTTTGGAAGAATGCATGCCCTGTGAGTTCTGCTATACTTACAGACATAATTCCAACGGTTTTAGAAGCTTTAGAGTGTTTTCTATCCAATAATAATTATTATATGCATATATTAGCCATTAAAAAAAAAAAAAAAATTCAGTTTACTAGGGGTACCCAATTCCTCCAAAGGGGGCGTAAATCTGCCATGTCCTCAACAGGTTTTAAAACTAGTTTTGAAACCACGCCACAAATTTCTTGTTAACAAACTATAGTTTTGGCAAGTCGGTTAGGACATCTATTGTGTGCATGACACAAGTCATTTTTCCAAAAATTGTTTACAGACATATTAATTCACTTATAATTCACTGTATCACAATTCCAGTCGGTCATAAGTTTACATACACTAAGTTGACTGTGCCTTTAAACAGATTGGAAAATTCCCCAAAATTATGTCATAGCTTTAGAAGCTTCTAAAGCTTCTAATTGACATAATTTGAGTCAATTGGAGGTGTACCACTGGTTGTATTTCAAGGCCTACCTTCAAACTCAGTGCCTGACATCATGAGAAAATCAAAAAAAAAATCAGCCAAGACCTCAGAAAAAGAATGGCAGACATCCACAAGTCTTGTTCATCCTTGGGAGCAATTTCCAAACGCCTGAAGGTACCACGTTCCTCTGTATAAACAACAGTATGCAAGTATAAACACCATGGGACCATGCAGCAGTCATACCGCTCAGGAAGGAGACGCGTTCTGGGGCCTAGAGATGAACGTACTCTGGTGCGAAAAGTGCAAATCAATCCCAGAACAACAGCAACGGACCATGTGAAGATGCTGGAGGAAACAGGTACAAAAGTCTCTATATCCACAGTAAAGCGAGTCGTATACCGACATAACCTGAAAGGCCGCTCAGCAAGGAAGAAGCCACTGCTCCAAAACCGCCAGAGAAATGTCCTCTGGTCTAATGAAACAAAAATATAACTGTTTGGCAATAATGAACATTGAGCCATTGTCGACTCAGTGGGTTTTGTCCAACATGTCTCTGGACCTACTCACTGTCACTGTCATACTCTGGACCTAGTTTTGTCCCATGGAATAAATGTTGTGGATCTTAATGTTTTTCCTCATAATCCTGGACTATCGCACCACCACGTCAGAGGACAAAAATCAGTTAACCACCTAACTGAGGAACTCAATTTAACCTTGCGCAATACCCTAGATGCAGTTGCACCCCTAAAACTAAAAACATTTCTCATAAGAAACTAGCTCCCTGGTATACAGAAAATACCAGAGCTCTGAAGCAAGCTTCCAGAAAATTGGAACGGAAATGGCGCCACACCAAACTGGAAGTTTTCCGACTAGCTTGGAAAGACAGTACCGTGCAGTATCGAAAAAGCCCTTACTGCTGCTCGATCAGCCTATTTTTCCAAGTTAATTGAGGAAAATAAGAACAATCCGAAATTTCTTTTTGATACTGTCGCAAAGCTAACTAAAAAGCAGCATTCCCCAAGAAAGGGTGGCTTTCACTTCAGCAGTAACAAATTCATGAACTTCTTTGAGGAAAAGGTCATGATCATTAGAAAGCAAATTACGGCCTCCCGGGTGGCGCAGAGGTTAAGGGCGCTGTGCCATCAGAGTCCCTGGGTTCGCGCCCAGGCTCTGTCGTAACCGGCCGCGACCGGGAGGTCCGTGGGGCGACGCACAATTGGCCTAGCGTCGTCCGGGTTAGGGAGGGATTGGTCGGTAGGGATCTCCTTGTCTCATCGCGCACCAGCGACTCCTGTGGCGGGCCGGGCGCAGTGCGCGCTAGCCAAGGTTGCCAGGTGCACGGTGTAGCCTCCGACACATTGGTGCGGCTGGCTTCCGGGTTGGATGCGCGCTGTGTTAAGAAGCAGTACATTCAGCCTTCGTCTCTCCCGAGCCCGTACGGGAGTTGTAGCAATGAGACAAGATAGTAGCTACTACAACAATTGGATACCACGAAATTGGGGAGAAAAAGGGGTAAAATTCAACAACAAAAAAAATAAATATATATATGCAAATTACGGACTCCTCTTTAAATCTGTGTATTCCTTCAAAGCTCACTTGTCCTGAGTCTGCACAACTCTGCCAGGACCTAGGATCAAGAGAGACACTCAAGTGTTTTAGTACTATATCTCTTGATACAATGATGAAAAAATCATGGCCTCTAAACCTTCAAGCTGCATACTGGACCCTATTCCAACTAAACTACTGAAAGAGCTGCTTCCTGTGCTTGGCCCTCCTATGTTGAACATAACACCATCCCAACCGTGAAGCACAGGGGTGGCAGCATCATGTTGTGGGGGTGCTTTGCGGCAGGAGGGACTGGTGCACTTCACAAAATAGATGGCTTCATGAGGATGGAAAATTATGTGGATATATTGAAGCAACATCTCAAGACATCAGTCAGGAACTTAAAGCTTGGTCGCAAATGGGTCTTCCAAATGGACAATGACCCCAAGCATACTTCCAAAGTTGTGGCAAAATGGCTTAAGGACAACAATGTCAAGCTATTGGAGGGGCCATCACAAAGCCCTGACCTCAATCCTATAGAAAATGTGTGGGCAGAACTGAAAAAGTGTGTGTGAGCAAGGAGGCCTACAAACCTGACTCAGTTACACCAGCTCTGTCAGGAGGAATGGGCCAAAATTCACCCAACTTATTGTGGGACGCTTGTGGAAGGCTAGTCAAAATATTTGACCCAAGTTAAACCATTTAAAGGCAATGCTACCAAATACTAATTTTGTGTATGTAAACTTCTGACCCATTCAGAATGTGAATAAATAAATAAAAGCTGAAATAAATAATTATTTCTACTATTATTCTGACATTTCACATTCTTAAAATAAAGTGGTGATGCTAACTGACCTAAGACAGAAAATGTTTACTAGGTTTAAATGTCAGGATTTTAAATGTATTTTGCTAAGGTGTAAATAAACTTCCAACTTCAACTGTAAATGGGAAATTTACACACACTTCAGTTCATTGACTGTAAAACCTCTGCTGTGCAACAACAGCTTTCTTCCTGGTCTGTCAGCATGCTCCTTTCTAATGATATTACTCCCTCTCCACCTGAAATGCAATAACAATAAAAACATGAACTTGAGCTAACTAATGAAAAACTAATGTGTACATATACATGCATGCATATTCTTTATTAGCCAAATTGCACCAAAACAGCCTCTTTGCTACTTTTTCAGCTACCAATTCATCAATTAACAGTCAGGGGAACAAACTTGTTTAACAAAAAGTGTTTAATAGTCAGTAGAAAGTATTTTAAATATATCTAGTAAATACAGTATATTTTCTAAAACCATTAGCTAGCTACATTGATGATGGTGGAAGTTAGCTCTTCCCATGTAGTTTCAATTTAGCTCATCCAACAGGCTTAAGCTGCATTGAAACAGAGACAATACTCATGTAAATCTTGGTGGGGTAAACTCCAAAAGCACTTTTTAGAAGCTTGCCAGCAAAGCCATTCCCTCCATCCCTGTGCCTTCCTGTCCCATCGTCTCAACTCCGCTGAGAGAAACTACGGCATAGGTAACCGGGAACTTCTGGCGGTCAAGATGGCGCTGGAGGAGTGGAGGCACTGGCTGGAAGGAGCGGAACATCAATTTTTGATTTGGACCGACCATAAGAATTTAGAATATCTCCGCACAGCCAATAGCCTTAACTTTAGGCAGGCCCGTTGGGCTCTGTTATTCACCAGGTTCCGCTGCCACTCCCTCTGACTCTGAGACCATCCTCCCATCCCCATGCCTTGCGGCTTCAGACCCTGGTCTGCAAGGCACAAAGGTCCCAGCCGGATCCTGGAGGGGCCCCGGATGAACGTCCCTGATTCGGCCAGGGCCCAGGTCCTGGAATGGGCTCATTTCTCCAGGCTTATCTGTCTACCTGGCTCCCGTTGAACCCTGGCCTTCCTCCGACAAGGCTTCTGGTGGCCCACTATGTTTCATGATGCCCCTGCCTTCGTCAGCGCATGCACGGTATGTGCCCAGTATTTGACTCCGCGGCAAACTCCGTCGGGACTCCTTCACCCACTGCCCGTTCCTCATCACACCTAGTCCCATATTTCAATGGTCATTCTGCGTACACTGTGAGATGCCTCCTGAGTGTTCGATCACGGGTCAGGGTTTTCCAGTACCTGGTTGACTGGTAGTGTTATGGCCCGTTGGAGAGGTGCTGGTTCCCCGCTAAGGACATCCTGGACCCGGCTCTCATCGCTGGCATCCCGGTCAACCAGGTACGCGCACATATTGAAAGCCAGGTGGTGCCCCTGGGGGGGGGGGGGGGGGGGGGGGGGTCCTGTCACACCCTGATCTGTTTCAGTTGGTGTCACCCAGCTTCCCTATTACCCTCAGTGTTCTCTGTTTGCTTGTTGCCAGTTAGTCTTGTCTTGCCAAGTCAACCAGCATTTTTCCAAGCACCTGTTTTTCCTAGTCTCTCTTTTCTAGTCCTCCCGGTTCTGACCATTTGCCTCCCCTGACACTGAGCCCGCCTGCCTGACCATTCTGCCTGCCCCTGACCTTGAGCCTGCCTGCCGCCCTGTACCGTTTGGACTCTGACCTGGTTATGAACTCTTGCAGGTCCTCGACCTGCCTCCTGCCTGTCCCCCGTTGTTCAATAAATATCAGAGACTCTAACGGTCTGCCTCCTTTGTCTGCATCTGGGTCTCACATTGTGTCATTATACTTTGAATACAAGACAGATACATATGCCATATACTTACCAATCAACTTACCAACTTCATAGCCAATGTCTGCAAGAAATTTAAAACAATATCACAACAGGTTATTTACAATAGCATGCAATGTAGTAAAACACCAACCATCTTGAGGTGGGGAGCTGGCCAAGCAGTGAAAACAAGGGAGGGGAAAACAGACAAAACAGATAACAGACGACGGACACGATGGACAGACAAATTCACGCACATTGACGACATGACACAAACAAGACACAATGAAAATGCTTGCCGCATCTCCTGCACCAGGCCACATCCTTACAGTACCTTCTCTCACATATTTATGACAGGATACCCGGGCCAGGTCAATTAGAAAGGCCTGCTCGCTGAAGTGTTTTAGGGAGCGTTTGACAGTGATGAGGCGTGGCCATTTGACCGCGGACCCAGTACTCACGCAGGCAATGAGGCAGTGATCGCTGAGATCCTGGTTGAAGACAGCAGAGGTGTATTTAGAGGGCAGGTTGTTCCGGATGATATCTAAGAGGGTGCAATTGGTTACAGATTTAGGGTTGTACCTGGTAGGTTCCTTGATGATTTGTGTGAGATTGAGGGCATCTAGCTTAGATTGTAGGATGGCCGGGGTGTTAAGCATGTCCCAATTTAGGTCACCTAACAGTACGAACTCTGAAGGTAGATGGGGGGCGATCAATTCACATATGGTGTCCTGGGCACAACTGGGGGCCAAAGGGGGTCTATAACGAGCGGCAACAGTAAAATACTTGTTTCTGGATAGGTGGATTTTTAAAAGTAGAAGCTCGAATTGTTCAGGCACAGACCTGGATAGTATTACAGAACTTTGCAGGCTATCTCTGCAGTAGATTGCAACTCTGCCCCCTTTGGCAGTTCTATCTTTTCGGAAAAAGTTGTAGTTGGGGATGGAAATTTCAGGATTTTTGGTGGCCTTCCTAAGCCAGGATTCAGACATGGCTAAGACATCCGGGTTTGCGGAGTGTGCTAAAGCAGTGAATAAAACAAACTTAGGGAGGAGGCTTCTAATGTTAACACGCATGAAACCAAATCTTTTACGGTTACAGAAGTTAACAAATGAGAGCGCCTGGGGAATGGGAGTGATGCTGTGGGCGCAACCAGACTAGCAGCAGAGTTTCAACACAAAATTACCCTTTTAGACCCCACTTCTTCCACCCATCCCAATGACTACTCTACTGCTTGTATCTCAGCAGAGAAGAATGACGCCCCGTCAGACAGCCGCCTCAAACTGGGGTATCTGAAACCGGGGAACATGCATCCCAAACCCTGCTGTCCCACTGCCTGGATCCTTTCAAATCAAATCAAATGTTATTGGTCACATACAGATGGTTAGCAGATGTTAATGTGTGTGGCGAAATGCTTGTGCTTCTAATCAAATCAAATTTTATTAGTCCCCTCAGGGGTGCGAGGTCAGCCCCCTCCTGTACTCCCTGTTCACTCATAATTTCACAGCCAGGCACGACTCCAACACCATCATTACATTTGCCGATGACACATCAGCCTGATCATCGACATTAACGAGACAGCCTATAAGGAGTAGGTCAGAAACCTGGCCGTGTGGTGCCAGGATAATAACCTCTCCCTCAACGTGATCAAGACAAAGGAGATGATTGTGGACTACAGGAAAAAGAGGACTGAACATGCCCCCAATCTCATCGACAGGGCTGCACTGGAGCAGGTTGAGAGCTTCAAGTTTCTTGGTGTCCACATCACCAACAAACTAATATGGTCCAATCACACCATGACAGTCATGAAGCGGGCACGACAAAACAGGAGATTGAAAAAGATTTGGGATGGGTCCTCAGATCCTCAAAAAGTTCTACAGCTGCACCATCACTGCTTGGTATGCTTGCATCACTGCTTGGTATGGCAACTGCTCGGCCTCCGGCCGCAAGGCACTACAGAAGGTAGTGCGAACGGCCCAGTAGGCTTCTATCCCCAAGCCATAAGACTCCTGAACATCTAGTCAAATGGCTACCCAGACTATTCACATTGCCCCCCCCCCCCCTTCTCCACACCACTGCCACTCTGTTGTCATCTATGCATAGTCACTTTAATTTACTCTACCTACATGTACATACTACCTCAACTAACCGGCACTCCCCTGTAAATATTGTTATTTTTTACTGTTCCTCTTTCATTTCTTGTTACTTTTATCTCTTATTCTTATCTGTATTTTTTTTAAACTGCGCTGTCGGTTAGGGTCTCGTAAGTAAACATTTCACTGTAACCTGTTGTATTCGGTGCATGTGACTAATAAAATTTGATTTGATTAGAAGCACAAGCATTTCACCACACACATTAACATCTGCTAACCATGTGTACAGTGCCTTGCGAAAGTATTCGGCCCCCTTGAACTTTGCGACCTTTTGCCACATTTCAGGCTTCAAACATAAAGATATAAAACAGTATTTTTTTGTGAAGAATCAACAACAAGTGGGACACAATCATGAAGTGGAATGACATTTATTGGATATTTCAAACTTTTTTAACAAATCAAAAACTGAAAAATTGGGCGTGCAAAATTATTCAGCCCCCTTAAGTTAATACTTTGTAGCGCCACCTTTTGATGCGACTACAGCTGTAAGTCGCTTGGGGTATGTCTCTATCAGTTTTGCACATCGAGAGACTGACATTTTTTCCCATTCCTCCTTGCAAAACAGCTCGAGCTCAGTGAGGTTGGATGGAGAGCATTTGTGAACAGCAGTTTTCAGTTCTTTCCACAGATTCTCGATTGGATTCAGGTCTGGACTTTGACTTGGCCATTCTAACACCTGGATATGTTTATTTTTGAACCATTCCATTGTAGATTTTGCTTTATGTTTTGGATCATTGTCTTGTTGGAAGACAAATCTCCGTCCCAGTCTCAGGTCTTTTGCAGACTCCATCAGGTTTTCTTCCAGAATGGTCCTGTATTTGGCTCCATCCATCTTCCCATCAATTTTAACCATCTTCCCTGTCCCTGCTGAAGAAAAGCAGGCCCAAACCATGATGCTGCCACCACCATGTTTGACAGTGGGGATGGTGTGTTCAGGGTGATGAGCTGTGTTGCTTTTACGCCAAACATAACGTTTTGCATTGTTGCCAAAAAGTTCAATTTTGGTTTCATCTGACCAGAGCACCTTCTTCCACATGTTTGGTGTGTCTCCCAGGTGGCTTGTGGCAAACTTTAAACAACACTTTTTTATGGATATCTTTAATGGCTTTCTTCTTGCCACTCTTCCATAAAGGCCAGATTTGTGCAATATACGACTGATCGTTGTCCTATGGACAGAGTCTCCCACCTCAGCTGTATATCTCTGCAGTTCATCCAGAGTGATCATGGGCCTCTTGGCTGCATCTCTGATCAGTCTTCTCCTTGTATGAGCTGAAAGTTTAGAGGGACGGCCAGGTCTTGGTAGATTTGCAGTGGTTTGATACTCCTTCCATTTCAATATTATTGCTTGCACAGTGCTCCTTGGGATGTTTAAAGCTTGGGAAATCTTTTTGTATCCAAATCCGGCTTTAAACTTCTTCACAACAGTATCTCGGACCTGCCTGGTGTGTTCCTTGTTCTTCATGATGCTCTCTGCGCTTTTAACGGACCTCTGAGACTATCACAGTGCAGGTGCATTTATACGGAGACTTGATTACACACAGGTGGATTGTATTTATCATCATTAGTCATTTAGGTCAACATTGGATCATTCAGAGATCCTCACTGAACTTCTGGAGAGAGTTTGCTGCACTGAAAGTAAAGGGGCTGAATAATTTTGCACGCTCAATTTTTCAGTTTTTGATTTGTTAAAAAAGTTTGAAATATCCAATAAATGTCGTTCCACTTCATGATTGTGTCCCACTTGTTGTTGATTCTTCACAAAAAAAATACAGTTTTATTTCTTTATGTTTGAAGCCTGAAATGTGGCAAAAGGTCGCAAAGTTCAAGGGGGCCGAATACTTTCGCAAGGCACTGTATCTTGGGAGGGAAAGGAGGAATGGTGTTAAGGCTGGGGCATTGTGGATTGCTAGTGGGGAAAAACCCCAGATGGAAAGTGTAAGGAATGTGGGGAGGTAGAGACTGTGAAGCATGCTGTGTTATATTGCAGACAGTATGCTGAGGATAGGAGGATATTTTTTTGGTGAGCTGACTGAGTTGGGTGTAATTTTTTCCTTGTAGCTATTTTGTGCACAAATGATATACAGAGTGAAATAGCAAGTTGTTGGGGTTTCTTTAGTCCACCTGCCTGCACCTATGGGTGTATATTTCACTCTCCAGCCTGAGAAAGGCAGCAATACGCATTACAGCGTCTAGTGCGCCAGAAACGGAAACGAATAAGAAGAAGCCACCCACATAGATAGAACAATAAGATTTAGTTATACAAATATTTGACAACCATGCGCCTTACTTCCGGTTTCCGCTCCCGCCCCATTCACAGCCATCTTGGTTTTTCTGAACAAAAAAAGGGGGTGAGACAGAAAAACACTGACGGGGAGAAGCATATTAGACATTGTAGAGACTTGACGGAAAGACGGATGTAGTGATACAATACGATATGAAAGGAAAGGGAGCAGGTGAGGTGGAAGAAGACCAGCCGCACCCCGTATACAGCTAACGTTAGCTAGTAGTTAGCCAGCTAAGCTAACTGGCTAACCAGTTCGGTACGGATTAAGTAGCTAGTCAGACAGCTAGCTAGGCGAGATAGCTTATGCTCAGCCCTACCGATTGCCAGCCTGGGACATTGAGAATAAATCAAATTAATCATCGGATTTATGTGAGAAGGAAATCGATGACAATGCATCGTACGTCGATTTGAGATGCTCCATTGAAGAGACCACCACTAACGTTACTATTATTGGATAATTATTTTTTTTCTTAGCTAGAGCGGGATCATAACAAGCCGTGGTAAGTGTTGCAATTTATTGTCAACAATGATGGCTAGCTCGTTAGCGCTATTTAGCCAGTTTGCGATTCTGGCCTTCGCTTGTATTTAGCATCGGAATAGGTTACTTATCAATTGACTGGCCAGCTAGCTAGCTAACCAGCTAACTAGCTTGCTGAACTAACGACTGTATGGTGTTTGCAGACATCCATCGATAGCTAATTAGCCATCATGCTAAACTTAAGTCAGCTGACAGTGACATGCTTGAGCCCAAAAAATTTATTGAAACGACCCTGGGTTTATAAGCGCGGATATCGACCCTGCGGCTTGAGCATGCTTTTGGGGCACAGTCGATTGAGCGCTGGACTTCCGGCTAGAAGGCCGATGGTTCGAGACCTGCACCTTGCCTGTTTCTTTACAGTACCATCCTATGACATTGTCTAATATGGATAACTAGCTAGATAGTTATCTAAATGACCACACTTATTTGAGCATACACTGACTTGTACACGTGTAGTTTAACAAAGTTGAAAGTAAATGAGACTCATTGTATATTATAATTTATTCTTAACTGACTTGCCTAGTTAAATACAAATTAAATGCCTTGCGAGGCCAAGCCAAGGTCCTAGTTGAAAATATATCCCATCCTCAACCTAGGGTGAGACCCGGGTTTGAACCCCATCTGTCACTCAAGACCCATTACATGCCATGACACCATAGAAATAAGTGAACGACACATTATGGTTTTATTGTAGCCAAGCATTCCATGACCCAATTCCTTTCTTCCAGAATTAGTTCCTCTAGCTACATGGTTAGAGCAGATTTCGATGCACGGTCCCCATGTTCATTTACCCACAGTTTAGCTACTAGCTTCCTACTTTACTATGATTCACATCACGCTGTAAAAACGGTGAATACATACTAGAACAAAATGGGGGGAAATAGGGAATGGAAATTAGTGTAACATTGAAGAATTGGATCAATTTCAAACCAAAAATATAGGCCATGAATTCACAACAGCTCAATATCTCCCTGGTGTTTATTACTTGACAACACCTATCGGTGATATGCTCAGTGCAGCCACTGATGACATCGCAGTTAACTAGATCAAGATTTAGTTTTTCTGTGCTAACATGAGTCTCGAATTGAGCACCAATCGACTGTTATTGTGTAACAGAGCGTAGCATATTGAGTATTTTACTCTAAAGCGGTGGGTTTGGTTCACTGGATTTCTATAAAGACCATACAGTCCATATAATGTACAGACATGGCATGTCCTTTCCACACACACCCCACCCCTCTACACACACACACACTCTTGCACACTCACAAACACTTGTCTCACACACATTATTTTAAAGGTTTGCTTTAAAGAGAGCATCCCAAGCCCAGTGGGGGCCCAGGGGCGATGTCTTGATGCATTCACTCCAGACTGAATCACTGGAGCTGGTTACGTTAGCTCTGCTCTTTTCTCTCCAGCGGTCACACTCAAAACCAACCAAGACTTGGGCATCAAACTTTCTTTATTCCTTGAAATAGGCTAATCACTGATCTCACGTGTCATGTAGGTGGAAGGCCATGCTCGCACCTATACAACCATGTGAGATCAATTATTATTTTGAGGGAGGGAGGAAGGAGGTGGCATTTGACAAATGTTTGAATAGGGACTTGGTTGTTTAACGGGATAGTTCATCATCAAAATCTCAATTTGTCCGCTATCTGCAGGTCAAATATCGATCTTGAATGAATGGGAAATATAGGTGCCGGGTAAATCCATTTGAATTCAATCACTTTTTGACAGCATCCCTTTTGATTCAAACTTAACTTTCTATACATGTTTGCCGGTGGAAGATATGGTCAGAAAGTTACTTTTTGGACCTTAATGCCAAAACATTCAGGAGATAAAGCTGCTCAAAGTTGACCCATTTTGCATACTCCACCATACCATGAGACATCGATGTCTTCATCACTGGACAAGATGAACAGCTGAGTTGTCTGTAATTTTAAAAGCTTACAAACATGGTTGTAAAACTATTGTAATATTTGTTTAAAAAATATACAGTACCAGTCAAGTTTACACCTCATTCAATGATTTTTATTTTTACTGTGTTCTACATTGTATAATAATAGTGAAGACATAAAAACTATGAAATAACACATGGAATCATGTAGTAACCAAAAAAGTGTTAAACAAATCAAAATATATTTTAGATTCTTCAAGTAGTCACCCTTTGCCTTGATGACAGCTTCATACACTCTTGGCATTCTCTCAACCAGCTTCACCTGGAATGCTTTTCCAACAGTCTTGGAGGAGTTCCCACATATAATGAGGACTTGTTGGCTGCTTTTCCTTCACTCTGCGGTCCAACTCAACCCAGACCATCTCAATTGGGTGGAGGCTGGGTGATCTGATGCAGTACTCCATCACTCTCCTTGGTCAAATAGCCCTTACACAGCCTGGAGGTGTGTTGAGTCATTGTCCTGTTGAGAAGCAAATGATTGTCCCAGAAGGGATGGCTTATCGCTACAGATTTCTAAGTAAATCACTGACACTGTCACCAGCAAAGCACCATGACACCACCACCTCCATGCTTCACAGTGGGAACCACACATGTGGAGATCATCCGTTCACCTACTCCGCGTCTCACAAATACACAGCGGTTGGAACCAAAAATCTCAGAGGTCAACTGATTAGGATTTTTTAACACAGATACCAAGTATTGGAGGACCAAAAAAAGCCAATGCTGATTTATAATGACAACTACAACAATACTGAATGAACACTTTTTTATTTTAACTTAATATAATACATAAAATCTATTTAGTCTCAAATAATGCAACCTGTTCAATTTGCTTTAAATAATGCAAAAACACAGTGTTGGAGAAGAAAGTAAAAGTGCAATATGTGCCATGTAAAAAAGCTAATGTTTAAGTTCCTTGCTCAGAACATGAGAACATATGAATGCTGGTGGTTCAATATTCCCAGTTCTTCAATATTCCCAGTTAAGGAGTTTTAGGTTGTAGTTATTATAGGAAGCCCCAAAATTTTATCAGCATATCGATTGCGCAACCAGGGGTGGAAAAACCTTGGATCATTGTTACTCTAACTTCCGCGACGCATATAAGGCCCTGCCCCGCCCTCCTTTCGGAAAAGCTGACCACGACTCCATTTTGTTGATCCCTGCCTACAGACAGAAACTAAAACAAGAGGCTCCCACGCTGAGGTCTGTCCAACGCTGGTCCGACCAAGCTGACTCCACACTCCAAGACTGCTTCCATCACGTGGACTGGGACATGTTTCGTATTGCGTCAGATAACAATATTGACGAATACGCTGATTCGGTGTGCGAGTTCATTAGAACGCGCGTTGAAGATGTCGTTCCCATAGCAACGATTAAAACATTCCCTAACCAGAAACCGTGGATTGATGGCAGCATTCGCGTGAAACTGAAAGCGCGAACCCCTGCTTTTAATCAGGGCAAGGTGACTGGTAACATGACCGAATACAAACAGTGCAGCTATTCCCTCCGCAAGGCTATCAAACAAGCTAAGCGTCAGTACAGAGACAAAGTTGAATCTCAATTCAACGGCTCAGACACGAGGCATGTGGCAGGGTCTACAGTCAATCACGGACTACAAGAAGAAATCTAGCCCAGTCCCTGACCAGGATGTCCTGCTCCCAGGCAGACTAAATAACTTTTTTGCCCGCTTTGAGGACAATACAGTGCCACTGACACGGCCTGCAACGAAAACATGCGGACTCTCCTTCACTGCAGCCGAGGTGAGTAAGACATTTAAATGTGTTAACCCTCGCAAGGCTGCAGGCCCAGACGGCATCCCCAGCCGCGCCCTCAGAGCATGCGCAGACCAGCTTGCTGGTGTGTTTACGGACATATTCAATCAATCCCTATACCAGTCTGCTGTTCCCACATGCTTCAAGAAGGCCACCATTGTTCCTGTTCCCAAGAAAGCTAAGGTAACTGAGCTAATCGACTACCGCCCCGTAGCACTCACTTCCGTCATCATGAAGTGCTTTGAGAGACTAGTCAAGGACCATATCACCTCCACCCTACCCGACACCCTAGACCCACTCCAATTTGCTTACCGCCCAAATAGGTCCACAGACAATGCAATCTCAACCACACTGCACACTGCCCTAACCCATCTGGACAAGAGGAATACCTATGTGAGAATGCTGTTCATCGACTACAGCTCGGCATTCAACACCATAGTACACTCCAAGCTCGTCATCAAGCTCGAGACCCTGGGTCTTGACCCCGCCCTGTGCAACTGGGTACTGGACTTCCTGACGGGCCACCCCCAGGTGGTGAGGGTAGGCAACAACATCTCCACCCCGCTGATCCTCAACACTGGGGCCCCACAAGAGTGCGTTCTGAGCCCTCTCCTGTACTCCCTGTTCACCCACGACTGCGTGGCCACGCACGCCTCCAACTCAATCATTAAGTTTGCGGACGACACAACAGTGGTAGGCTTGATTACCAACAACGACGAGACGGCCTACAGGGAGGAGGTGAGGGCCCTCGGAGTGTGGTGTCAGGAAAATAACCTCACACTCAACGTCAACAAAACTAAGGAGATGATTGTGGACTTCAGGAAACAGCAGAGGGAACACCCCCCTATCCACATCGATGGAACAGTAGTGGAGAGGGTAGCAAGTTTTAAGTTCCTCGGCATACACATCACAGACAAACTGAATTGGTCCACTCACACAGACCGCATCGTGAAGAAGGCGCAGCAGCGCCTCTTCAACCTCAGGAGGCTGAAGAAATTCGGCTTGTCACCAAAAGCACTCACAAACTTCTACAGATGCACAATCGAGAGCATCCTGGTGGGCTGTATCACCGCCTGGTACGGCAACTGCTCCCCCCACAACCGTAAGGCTCTCCAGAGGGTAGTGAGGTCTGCACAATGCATCACCGGGGGCAAACTACCTGCCCTCCAGGACACCTACACCACCCGATGTTACAGGAAGGCCATAAAGATCATCAAGGACATCAACCACCCGAGCCACTGCCTGTTCACCCCGCTATCATCCAGAAGGCGAGGTCAGTACAGGTGCATCAAAGCTGGGACCGAGAGACTGAAAAACAGCTTCTATCTCAAGGCCATCAGACTGTTAAACAGCCACCACTAACATTGAGTGGCTGCTGCCAACACACTGACACTGACTCAACTCCAGCCACTTTAATAATGGGAATTGATGGGAAATAAACAATGCTACCTTATATAATGTTACTTACCCTACATTATTCATCTCATATGCATACGTATATACTGTACTCTATATCATCGACTGCATCCTTATGTAATACATGTATCACTAGCCACTTTAACTATGCCACTTTGTTTACCTACTCACCTCATGTATATACTGTACTCGATACCATCTACTGTATCCTGCCTATGCTGCTCTGTACCATCACTCATTCATATATCCTTATGTACATATTCTTTATCCCCTTACACTGTGTATAAGACAGTAGTTTTGGAATTGTTAGTTAGATTACTTGTTGGTTATTACTGCATTGTCGGAACTAGAAGCACAAGCATTTCGCTACACTCGCATTAACATCTGCTAACCATGTGTATGTGACAAATAAAATTTGATTTGATTTATACTCACATTATTTTAACAGTTTTGGAAACTTTAGAGTTTTCTATCCAAATCTACTAATTATATGCATATCCTATCTTCTGGGCCTGAGTAGAAGGCAGTTTAATTTGGGCATGCTTTTCATTCAAAATTTCAAATGCTGCCCCCTATCCTAGAGAAGTTAAGCAACATTCCCAAAATTCCCGGGCTTAACTTCCCATGGAAAATTTCCTGGAAGTCTTCCGACCCTTTGCAACCCTACCAGTGGTTGTATTAATTTGAGATCTATCGCATCCCACAACTGTGCAAGACTGTTTGGAATATTTTTTATTTCTTGCACAGCATATAGGTCTTCTTTTGTACTGTGGGGGATAGTAGATTGACATAGTCTAGTGCTTTTGCTGTTCATTAGGCCTCCTCATCTTGTTGGTTGAAAAGTAAATGTGGACAGTTCTTCCAATATCTTCAATATGCACCTCGGAATTAGATAAGGGCACGCTCAGTTGCGTATTCAATGGGTCTGTCTTCACTTGTAGCCTATGAGAAAGACTCCACCATGTGATGGAGAGCAATGTGAGTGAGAGGTGCTTCGGAGTGCGCAGCACTCCAGGCCAAGTTTACAACGCAGCACTCCAGGCCAAGGGCACAATGGTCACTGGCCACAAAAGGCATGGATTTTCTTAGGGTGCATTGTAGCCACACAAAGGGGATGCTGCCAGGAAATTAGAAGCATGATCAAGTTCTTGTCAAATTGTGAATGAGACTGAAGTGTGTGTGGGTGTGTAGCCTGCGCAAAAAAAACAAAGCAGAGCTCATGCCTTTCAAGCAACTTTTTTCAAATCATCGTTAGTCGCATCATGCAGCCTTTACCATGTATTAAAAATCAAAACGTATAGCCCAACGTTTGTAGAGCAACTAAAGTTAACACATTAATAAATCTAAATTAAGCATATAGGTGTGCCTATTTCTTTGTTTATCTGACGTGTATACCTATATAACGAAGGTACATGACGTAATGACGCTACGTACATTTTGCGCTACACTTGCCATACAACATTCCTAAACTACCCCACAATGTCTGTGTGGATCGAGCAGTCAACAAGTCAAGCAGTCATTTGAAAGAGTAACACAATTTCAGCGAGACAACTCAAAGGTGAAATCCATTAACGCCAAGATAATGGAATTCATTGCCCTTGACAATCAACCGTTGGCTTTCGGCGACTGGTCGAGCACCTTATAGTTAACTAGTCCAACGCAATAACGACCTGCCTCTCTCTCGTTGCACTCCAAGGAGCCTGTTACGCAAATGCAGTAAGCCAAGGTAAGTTGCTAGCTAGCATTAAACTTATCTTATAAAAAAACAATCATAATCACTAGTTAACTACACATGGTTGATGATATTACTAGATATTATCTAGCGTATCCTGTGTTGCATATAATCTGACTGAGCATACTTGTATCTGACTGAGCGGTGGTAGGCAGAAGCAGGCGTGTAAACATTCATTCAAACAGCACTTTCGTGTGTTTTGCCAGCAGCTCTTCGTTGTGCGTCAAGCATTGCGCTGTTTATGACTTCAAACCTATCAACTCCCGAGATGAGGCTGGTGTAACCGAAGTGAAATGGCTGGCTAGTTAGCTCGCGCTAATAGCGTTTCAAACTTCACTCGCTCTGAGCCTTGGGGTGGTTGTTTACCTTGCTCTGCATGGGTAACGCTGCTTCGATGTGGTGGCTGTTGTCGTTGTGTTGCTGGTTCGAGCCCAGAGAGGAGCGAGGAGAGGGACGGAAGCTATACTGTTACACTGGCAATACTAAAGTGCCTATAAGAACAACCAATAGTCAAAGGTTCATGAAATACAAATGGTATAGAGGGAAATAGTCCTATAATAACTACAACCTAAAACTTCTTACCTGGGAATATTGAAGACTCATGTTAAAAGGAACCACCAGCTTTCATATGTTCTCATGTTCTGAGCAAGGAACTGAAACATTAGCTTTCTTACATACCACATATTGCATTATTTGCAATACATTTGCATTATTTAAACCAAATTGAACATGTTTCATTATATACTTGAGGCTAAATTGATTTTATTGATGTATTATATTAAGTTAAAATAAGTGTTCATTTAGTATTGTTGTAATTGTCATTATTACAAATACATAAAAAATAATAATCAGCCGATTTAATCGGTATCGGCTTTTTTGGTCCTCCAATAATCGGTATCAGCGTTAAAAATATAATCGGTCGACCTCTAACACTACCAAGTGCGCTATTTTTCTGATGTTGCCCTACCGGAATTACACAGTAATCGCATCCTTGCTATTATTTTCACAACATACATACTATGCAATGCCGTTTGGGTCTTTGCATGTCAAAAATAAAGTAGCAATGTCAAAGCTGTACAAAAAAGTCAGCAAACACCGGCCACGGTTAACACTACCAAGTGCGCTATTGTGTTTACAATTCTGTTTTTGTAATAAAGCATTATTTGTTTGACCGCAACTTCTGGGGTAGCTAGCTTTAGCTTGGTACCTAGCTTGCACCAATACAACCAGCCTGAAAACAATGACCAGTGGAAACGGCAGTCATTTTCATTATTCTTAGCAATGATTTAGGAATCCTTGTGAGTAAGTATTAGCTAGGTTGTCACTTGTTTGTCGCCTATTGAATTTGAACTTCAGTAAATTAAAATTAAATAACTAGCCAGCTACTTAACCTTGTTGCCCTAAGCTAATGTTATAAGCAGCCAACTAACGTAATCTGCCTAGTGAGGCTCCACCGGACCGGGTTATGTGTTGTGAAGCTAGCCACAATAAGGATTAGGCACAATAGTGGAATTTGTGGTTTGCCTTCTAAATAAAACTATGTCATTGACAGATGCAAATTAATACAAATAGTAGAATTATGCCATACTTTTTTTGGAGGCTAACCGCAAAGTCCACTATTGTGGCTAATCCTTTTTGCAGCTAGCTTCACATGGATGGATCCGACCACCATTAATCAAATCCGAACTGTCTTATAAATTAGGGTTATTTTAGATGATGACACAGATTGTTGTTTTGCTATGTTTTTGGGGAACAATATTGCATCCATGAGCTAGCTTTTTTCATGACGGCACTCTCGGTGTGCGAGACAACTTTACCAGCATCATAGCATACGTATCGATGAATCGTTGTGACATATGAAATACGAGTGATTGTGTAATAACTATGCGAAAAAATTATGAACGTGTTAAATTGTGACGTGTGGTCCTATTCAGGTCCTGATTGGTCAACGAACTTATTTTACACGTGGATTTTTAAAAATAGTGTTAAATAGTATATTTTTGACACGCAAAGACCCAAACTGCGTTCCATAGAAATCCTGGTTGAGAATGAAACTGAACAAATGAACAACGAAACTTCACAGCCAGTAAGTGAAAGAGATACATTTTTATTCTGTTTTACTGTTATTGGGGACATACGTAAATGCTAACAAAAACTTTTTGTCAGTGTGGTTGGTGTGTGTGTTGACCTTTTTTAAATTTATCTAGGTAAGTCAGTTAAGAACAAATTCTTATTTGCAATGACGCCCTGCCCCGTCCAAACCCAGACGACGCTGGGCCAATTGTGCGCCACCCTATGGGACTCCCAATCACGGCCGGATGTGATACAGCCTGGATTCAAACCAGGGACTATAGTAACGCCTCTTGCACTGCGATGCAGTGCCTTATACCGCTGCGTCCATGCGTGTGTGCGTTAACTATTTAACTGTACTAGAATGCTTAAAAGGCCGCTAAAATTAAAAATATTGCTATCGTTTTTTTTGGGGCAAGGAAAATATTGGATATCGGTATCAGCCAAAAATGTCATATCGGTGCATCACTACTATAAAATGCCACTTTAAGCAAATCTTGAGCTAGTTTAATGAGCTTGTGTAACCCACAGCAATTTGGCATAGCCAGATCAGGACCTAACGTAAGGACAACTCCGAGTATGCTTTTCTGCGCTTCTGAAATAGACTACATTTTCTTCATATCATGTTTCTTTAGACTTGTCTAAAATAAATAATTGATTTATTGTGAAGGTGTAGGCTATATTACATGGATGTATTAGACTTTCTCAACTGTAGATGTTCCGAAGGTCTGCATCAGTGGCTTGTAGGGTATGTGTGGAAACCAGGAGATGCTAAATGTGTTTTGTTTTTAACGGTCAATTCCCCTGAGACCAACAGTTATTTGCTTGACAATCATCGGCTGACTAAATTTCGTGACCGCCACAGTCCTAGTTGGTCTACTGTTATTTCTCTAAAATGACGTTTCAGGCAGCTTGTGGTCGGGAAATGTATGTTAAATTCTCTGGCAACCGCTCTGTTGGACATTCCTGCAGTCACCATGCCAATTGCACACTCCCTCAAAACTGCACATTTTAGAGTGGCCTTTTATTCTCCCCAGCACAAGGTGCACCTGTAATGATCATGTTGTTTAATCAGCTTCATGATAGGCCACACCTGTCAGGTGGAAGTTCAACTATGTTTAATTGAAGAGGATCAGTCTGTGTTGATGGGTAGCAAACACAGGATTTTATTGTAATTTCAGAATTTCCATAATATATCTGCAGTAATTGTGTAATATTTCACAGTATTACTTACCTGTCAGTGTTGTGATTGGCTGTTGATTTCTCACGCCTTAGCGGCATCTGTTCTGAATATGTGTCTGTGTTTTCTGGGTTTGAGCCTTTTACTTTCGGTGTTGGTCCACCAGCTTCAAACAGCTGTAAAAACAACCTTTTCTGCTATTGGAAATGTTTCTAGCGATTTAGGTGGTACAATGATTCCCTATTCCCTACACTATTCATTGCTTGTTTTCTCACAGAAACTGAAATTGAGCAAGCAGTGTATAATTTTAGCAACAAGGAAATGAGTGCGATTTTCACTAGATAACACAGCCAGAAAGTTCCCAGTTTAACAGTGGGAGAAATCAATAGGCGAATATCGCAGCCAATTAAAACACTGGCGTGTAAGTAATACTGTGAAACACTATCATTCCACATTCCCTGCAGATATATTATGGCCATTTTATGAAATTTCAATGTAAAAATAAAATCCTATGTGTAGCACCTTTAAGTTATGAGTAAACCATGTCTCTACTCTCACAGCACTTTGATTTACAGTTACAGAGGGACTGTTATGTGTGTGCGCGCACATGCCATGCGGGCTGTAGTGAAAGTTTGTGTATCCCTCAACATAATATGTACGCAAGCACTCTCTGCCGAGGTTTGAGACGAGTTCTACATTTTTAATATGGGTTTGTTATTAAGTGCACTTTGTGAGAACTAACCTCCCTCTCTTTCGGTTTCTCTCCTCTCTCCGCACTTGTTCTCTGCCTTTCTATCTCTATACCCTTCTTTACTCCTCTTCCTCTCTCTAACTCTTCCTCTATTCCCCTACCCTTCTTCTCTCTACCTTGTCTTCCGCATTTTCTCTTCCACTCTCTTCTGTCCTTCTCACTTTCTTTTTTCTCACACTTTTCCCACCATATCCACATCCCCCCCTCTTTTTTAAAATGTTTTTTTCCCTCAGAATTTTCTCTTTCTGTCCACCAGGCCCTGGCTATGCCCTCGAGTGTGCGGGCGGGCAATCTAAAGGACCCGGATGTGGCTGAGCTCTTCTACAGAGATGACCCCGAGAAGCTTTTCGCTGACCTCCGAGAGATCGGCCATGGCAGTTTCGGGGCCGTCTACTTCGTAAGGGGACCTTATATTAGGGGGAGGGGAGAGTCTTGATTAAGAAAGTGTGTGCGTTTGCTCTCCTTATCAAAGTGTGTAACAAGGTGTTTTGAGAGTTTGTATGAAGCGTGTCTGTCCTTCTCGATGCTGTATCCGACAGGCCCGAGATGTGCGCAACAACGAGGTGGTGGCCATCAAGAAGATGTCCTACACCGGCAAGCAGTCCAACGAGGTGAGCCAACGTGCGCACACACTTAAGTTTAGGAATAGAAACAGATGTGTTAGCGCTTGGCTGGAACAAAAGCCTGCACACTCAGGACCCTTACTTAGGCTTTTCAAGGATGTTTAGGGACAATTCTAAGCCAATCTACTTTTTTGTCTATTTTCCATGATTCCCTGTGACATGATGTTTGGTATTAACCCCTGCTCTCTCGTTCTCCTCAGAAATGGCAGGATATCATCAAGGAGGTGAAGTTCCTCCAGAAGCTCCGTCATCCCAACACCATCGAGTACAGAGGATGCTACCTCAGAGAACACACAGCATGGGTCGGTATTAGCAGTGTGTGTGCTCCCAGTACACTATTTGAGTGTCTACTAATAATCTGTCCCCCCCCTCCCTCAGCTGGTGATGGAGTACTGTTTAGGCTCCGCCTCCGATCTTCTAGAAGGTTAGTACACCAGAGACCAACTGCAGGGATTATTTTGAGTCATGTTTAAGGGCGTTTAGCATGTTTTTGAAGCTTTGTATATAACTAGACTTTTTCTCCCTCTTTCTTACTGTCTCTGTGTGTGTCTGTAGTTCACAAGAAGCCATTACAGGAGGTGGAAATAGCTGCTATTACCCATGGTGCACTACTGGGCTTGGCCTATCTTCACTCCCACAACATGATCCATAGGTAATATTATAAAAATATATGCCATTTTAGCAGATGCTTTTATCCAAAGTCAAACAACTACTACAACCTCTTGGTCCATGCTACTGTGTTGTCCATATGCTGTCACTGTGCAGTGTCTTAGAGCAATTCTGGCCGTTCGATTCCAGTTCTGTTTTCAATGCTATGTCTTTCAGTCTAGTCTGTCATCAGGGATTTTACTCAGTGTCGTTTCAATAATCATTGCGTTGTGGCCTTAATAGCCTGGGCTCATTTTCCCGATAGCGATGGAACTTAGGCTTACAAGTGTTTTAACTATGGATCTTTCCGACAATGGCCGAAGATGTAACATGAGTTTTTCCAAAACACCACTACAAGTGCATCGTTGGAGCATGTGTCGTCACTAATAGGATCGAAAGAAAAGGAGCGCTGCTCTCGGAACAGCTTTCTCCATTCAAATATTTCCTTAACTTTCAAATTATTTCACAATACTGACGCAGAGAAAGAGAGATTACCACCTACGGCTGCAAATATTGAGGCAGTTTACTCCAATGCTTACCCAATAAAAATGCAAAAAATCACAGATTTGGCACATAATATATTGAGACAAGTTATACACTGGTAGCCTACAAGTAGCAAAATAAAACTCAATTGATTGAACATGAAATGTATTTTGATATGATTGAAATAGGCCTATAGCTTACTGTTTATATTTTTGAGCATTCAACTCTGTTTTCATTCAAAGCATATTTTTATACGTTGCTTGTTTGTATTAATTGTAAAGACATTGGCAACGTATTTGTAGTCAACTTTGTTCTGAAGTTTTCGCAGTCACAGATGCGGATAAACCACGTGATTCTGTTTTAGCTGAGATCTGTGTATAAAGTGATTCAGGAGGGCAAAAAAAGCATGTAATGACACAATTAGCTGTTCTACAAGTGGTCTGAGGTAGGCGTTAGATTACGAGCACTTTCAAGTACAACGTTAATAACAATTGCTTGGCGATTTAACCATTCCCCTATGAAGGTTCTAACGATGAACTTAATCTTAAGATGTTTTTGAGAAACCGGGCCCTGTCTTCTTCTATACCATATACAGTGGGGCAAAAAAGTATTTAGTCAGCCACCAATTGTGCAAGTTCTCCCACTTAAAAAGATGAGAGAGTCCTGTAATTTTCATCATAGGTACACTTCAACTATGACAGACAAAATGAGAAAACAAAATCCAGAAAATCATATTTTTTATGAATTTATTTGCAAATTATGGTGGAAAATAAGTATTTGGTCACCTACAAACAAGCAAGATTTCTGGCTCTCACAGACCTGTAACTTCTTCTTTAAGAGGCTCCTCTGTCCTCCACTCGTTACCTGTATTAATGGCACCTGTTTGAACTTGTTATCAGTATAAAAGACACCTGTCCACAACCTCAAACAGTCACACTCCAAACTCCACTATGGCCAAGACCAAAGAGCCAAAGAATTATTAGGAAATGGAAGACGTACAAGACCACTGATAATCTCCCTCGATCTGGGGCTCCGCACAAGATCTCACCATGTGGGGTCAAAATGACCACAAGAACGGTGAGCAAAAATCCCAGAACCACATGGGGGGACCTAGTGAATGACCTGCAGAGAGCTGGGACCAAAGTAACAAAGCCAACCATCCGTAACACACTACGCCGCCAGGGACTCAAATCCTGCAGTGCCAGACGTGTCCCCCTGCTTAAGCCAGTACATGTCCAGGCCCGTCTGAAGTTTGCTAGAGAGCATTTGGATGATCCAGAAGAAGATTGGGAGAATGTCATATGGTCAGATGAAACCAAAATATAACTTTTTGGTAAAAACTCAACTCGTCGTGTTTGGAGGACAAAGAATGCTGAGTTGCATCCAAAGAACACCATACCTACTGTGACGCATGGGGGTGGAAACATCATACTTTGGGGCTGTTTTTCTGCAAAGGGACCAGGACGACTGATCCGTGTAAAGGAAAGAATGAATGTATCGTGAGATTTTGAGTGAAAACCTCCTTCCATTGGCATTGAAGATGAAACGTGGCTGGGTCTTTCAGCATGACAATGATCCCAAACACACCGCCTGGGCAACGAAGGAGTGGCTTCGTAAGAAGCATTTCAAGGTCCTGGAGTGGCCTAGCCAGTCTCCAGATCTCAACCCCATAGAAAATCTTTGGAGGGAGTTGGAAGTCCGTATTGCCCAGCAACAGCCCCAAAACATCACTGCTCTAGAGGAGATCTGCCTGGAGGAATGGACCAAAATACCAGCAACCGTGCTGTGAAAACCTTGTGAAGACTTACAGAAAACATTTGACCTCTGTCATTGCCAACAAATGGTATATAACAAAGTATTGAGATAAACTTTTGTTATTGACCAAATACTTATTTTCCACCATAATTTGCAAATAAATTCATAAAAAGTCCTACAATGTGATTTTCTGGAATATTTTTTCTCATTTTGTCTGTCATAGTTGAAGTGTAGATATGAAAATTACAGGCCTCATCTTTTTAAGTGGGAGAACTTGTACAATTGGTGGCTGACTAAATGCTTTTTTGCCCCACTGTATGCTATATAGGGTATGTCACTATTGCAAAAGAGGTTTCTAGCCTTAACCTTTCTAGGGCAGGCGTTCCGCTAGCGGAACCCCTCGACAACATTCAGCTGAAAAAACTGCGCTAAATTAAATAATATTTTTTCCGAAATATGTAACTTTCACACATTAACAAGTCCAATACAGCAAATGAAAGATACTTCTTGTTAATCTACCCATCGTGTCCGATTTCAAAAATGCTTTACAGCGAAAGCACAACATATTACATAGATTATGTTATATCACCTCCATGTCAAGAAAACACAGCCATTTTTCCAGCCAAAGATAGGAGTCACAAAAAGCAGAAATATAGATCAAATTAATCACTAACCTTTGATGATCATCAGATGACACTCATAGGACATCATGTTACACAATACATGTATGTTTTGTTCAATAATGTGCATATTTATATCCAAAAATTTCAGTTTACATTGGCGCGTTACGTGCAGTAATGTTTTGATTCCAAAACATCTGGTGATTTTGCAGAAATACTCATAATAAACATTGATAAAAGATACAACTGTTATTCACAGAATTAAAGATAGACTTCTCCTTAATGCAACCGCTGTATCAGACTTTAAAAAAACTTTACAGAAAAAGCATAATCTGAGAACGGTGCTCAGAGCCCAATCCAGCCAGAGGAACATCCGCCATTGTGGAGTCAACAGAAGTTAGAAATAACACCATAAATATTCACTTATCTTTGATGATCTTCATCAGAAGTCACTCCCAGGAATCCCAGTTCGACAATAAATGACTGATTTGTTCCATAAAGTCCATCATTTATGTCTAAATAGCCACTTGTTGTTAGCGTGTTCAGCCCAGTAATCCATCTTCATGAGGCGCAAGCACTACGTCCAGACAAAAACTCAGTTCCATTACAGGTCGTAGAAACAAGTCAAACGATCTATGGAATCAATCTTTAGGATGTTTTTAACATAAAACATCAATAATGTTCCACCCGGAGAATTCCTATGTCTAAAGAAAAGCACTGGAACGAGAGGTAACTCTGTCAGGAGCGCGCGTCACGAGCCTGAGACACTCTTCCAGACCACTGACTCAAACAGGTCTCATGATCCCCTCATTTATAGTAGAATCCTCATTCAAGTTTCTAAAGACGGTTGACATCTAGTGGAAGCCGTAGGAAGTGCAACTTTATCCATATCCCACTGTGTATTCTGTAGGCCAAGCTTTGAAAAACGACAAACTTCAGATTTCCCACTTCCTGGTTGGATTTTTCTCAGGTTTTCGCCTGCCATATGAGTTCTGTTATACACAGACATCATTCAAACATTTTTAGAAACTTCAGAGTGTTTTCTATCCAATAGTAATAATAATATGCATATATTAGCATCTGGGACAGAGTAGGAGGCAGTTCACTCTGGGCACGCTATTCATCCAAAAGTGAAAATGCTGACCCCTATCCCAAAATAGTTTTAAGGGTCTTTCCTGGTTAAGGGTTAAATCAGGGGTATATATGATTTTTTTTTTTTTTTAGGGGGTGGAAATTATCATTGGTTAAGGAAACACTCCAGGCCGCTCTTGAGTGTCTACAATTGTATAGAAAGTATGCAGAAATTATAATGGACCTATATACTATATATACATTATTTATTTATTTTCAAATAACTGCCCTTTTTCTGTCCTGCAAATTAATTTTAACAAAGAAATCGGTCCCTTTTAAAATCTGTGTGGCCCTCTGTTGAATTTTGAAATCCCGTTGTGGCCCTCGAGCCAAAACGTTTGCCCACCCCTGGTTTATTTGAATATGTTCAACGTTGTTATCTCTGCGCTGTGTCAACATTGTTTTTGTCACATTGTGTTAACAGTGCTCCTCTCCTCTCAGGGATGTGAAGGCAGGGAACATCCTCCTGACAGAGCCTGGCCAGGTGAAGCTGGGAGACTTTGGCTCTGCCTCCATTGTTGCCCCCGCCAACTCCTTTGTAGGAACCCCCTACTGGTGAGGAGATAGTACTGCAAACTGTGGACTATTCAATTCCTTGTGGGCCAAATTGCTGCTGGTTTTCTCCTGTGAATCTCCAAATCCTCCCCCACCCCCTGCCCTACACACAAGGGATGGTACACTCTTTTTAACCAGTGGCTGATTATAAAGGGATGGTTCACTCTTTTTCCAGGATGGCTCCGGAGGTGATCCTAGCGATGGACGAGGGTCAGTACGACGGCAAGGTGGACGTCTGGTCTCTGGGCATCACCTGTATAGAGCTGGGTAGGCATCGCCAGGGCAAGAAACCACTCTAGGATCTTCATGGCAACAAACTATTCACAATCTCTATGGTACTGTAGAGAGGGAATGCCGCCCTTGGACACCACATCAAGAAAGAGATCTAACAATGTAGTATAATATAGGAAATATGAAGGTGTCTTGGCAAATGGCTCCACAGTGAACTTTGACCCCAGGCCCTCAGTGTGACCCCTGTCTGAGTGGTCTGACCAAATCCCTAACCCCTGGGAGTTGGTAATAGTCTATGTTGTGTATGTTTGTCCCAGCATTGTTACTGGGATTTAAGAGACTCAGCGCTAAGCTCCTTTGGCTGTTAGCTAACATGTCTTCTCTCTCCCTCCTCTCTCTATCACTTGTTACTTTCTCTCCATCTCCCTTTCCTTCTCTCGATTGATCTCTCTTCTTTTTATACCCTCTCTCTCCCTCTCTTCCTCCCTCCCTCCCTTGTCTCCCTTTAGCGGAGAGGAAGCCTCCTCTGTTCAATATGAATGCTATGAGTGCCTTATACCACATCGCCCAGAACGAGAGCCCCATCCTAGCGTCCAATCACTGGTGAGCGTCACTCTCCCTCATGTACATTTCTCCACTCACTTATCGGTCTTGATTTCTCCTTTACATCACTGTCTCGTTGTCTCCTTTACATCACTGTCTCGTTGTCTCTTAACGCTCTTTCGCTCACTCACCAGCTCTCTCACGCATCAGCTCTCTTTCTGTCTTCTCTCTGACTGAACTCTGTTCTCTCTCGTGCCATAGGTCTGATTATTTCCGTAACTTTGTGGACTCCTGTCTACAGAAGATTCCACAAGACAGGCCTATCTCCGATGTGTTGCTGAATGTAAGAGTGCAGCACACACACCTTTTTCTTGTTCCTCCTCTCTTCCTCAATTTGTCTCTCTAACTCTTTGCACTCCCCCCTCCCCCCCTGTCTGTAGCACCGGTTTCTGTGTCGTGAGCGTCCCCTAACGGCGGTGATGGACCTCATAGCGAGGACCAAGGACGCAGTCCGGGAGCTGGACAACCTTCAGTACAGGAAGATGAAGAAGATCCTCTTCCATGAAGCCCACAATGGACCCACCCCAGAGGGAGGCGAGGAGGAGGAGGTAGGGGCCCCCCCCATGTTAGTAAGGCCCATAATGGACCTCCTCTGGTTGTATGGTGAGAAGGAGGAGTTATAGGGCACACTTCTTAGGGCAGATCTGGGTTGATCACTTACAGTGCCTTCAGAAAGTATTCATACCACTTGACTTATTCCACGTTTTGTTGTTTCAGCCTAAATTCAAAATATATTTTTTCTCCACTATCTACACACAATAGCCCATAATGACAAAGTGAAAACATGTTTTTATAAATGTTAGCTGATCTATTGAAAATAAAATACAGATATCTAATTTACATAAGTATTCACACCCCTGAGTTGATTCATGTTAGAATCACCTTTGGCAGCGATTACAACTGTGAGTCTTTCTGGGTAAGTCTCTTAAGAGCTTTGCACACCTGGATTACTTATGTGCACATTTATTATTTAAACAAATAATTCAACCTCTGTCAAGTTGGTTGTTGATCATTACTAGACAGCCATTTTCAAGTCTTGTCATAGATTTTCAGGCCTATTTATGTCAACTAACTAGGCCGCTCAGGAACATTCACTGTCGTCTTGGTAAGCAAGTCCAGTGTGTATTTGGCCTTGTTTGAAGTTATTGTCCTGCTGAAAGGTCAATTTGTCTCCCAGTGTCTGTTGGAATACAGACTGAACAAGGCATTCCTCTAGGATTATGCCTGTGCTTAGCTCTATTCTGTTTCTTTGGCAAAGACTAAAGAGTTTTTTATGATACAATGACAAGCATACCCATGACACGATGCAGTCACCACCATGCTTGAAAATATGAAGTGAACTTGGATTTGCCCCAAACATAACTTTGTCCTGAATACAAAGTGTTATGTTTCTTTGCCACATTTTTTTGCAGTTTTACTTTAGTGCCTTATTGCAAACAGGATGTATGTCTTTGAATATTTTATTCTGTACAGGCTTCCTTCTTTTCACTCTGTCATTTAGGTTAGTGTTGTGGATTAACTACAATGTTGATCCATCCTCCGTTTTCTCCTGTCACAGCCATGTAACTCAAACTGTTTTAATGGTACCATTGGCCTCATGGTGAAATCCCTGAGCGGTTTTCTTCCTCTCCGGCAACTGAGTTAAGAAAGATGCCTTTATCTTTGTAGTGACTGGGTGTATTGATGCATCCAAAGTGTAATTAATAACTTCAGCATGCTCAAAGGGATATTCAATGTCTTTTTTTTAATTTTTTGCCCATCTACCAATTGGTTCCCTTCTTTGCAAAGCATTGGAAAATCTCCATGGTCTTTGTGCTTGAATCTGTGTTTGAAATTCACTGCTTGGCTGAAGGGCCTTCAGTAATTATGTGTGTACAGAGATGAGGTAGTCATTCAAAAATAATGTGAAACACTATTATCGCGCATAGTGAATCCATGCAACGTATGACTTGTTAAGCACATTTGTTCTCCTGAACTTATTTAGGCTTGCCGCAAGAGGTTGAATACTTATTGACTCAAGACTTTTGATATTTTCATTTTTAATTTGTAAAAATGTCTAAACAAATCCACTTTGACACTATTGGGTATTGTGTGTAGGCCAGTGAGACAATCTCAACGTAATCCATTTTAAATGCAGGCTGTAACACAACATTTGGGAAAAGTCTAGGGGTGTGAATATTTTCTGAAGGCACTGTATCTTATGTTAACTTTCTGCCTCTGCCTGCCTGTGTCTGTCTCTGCATGTTTCTGACTGTCTGTATTTGCCTGCCTGCCTGTCTATAACGTCTCTCTATTTTTCCTCACCCCCCCCCCCCCCCCTCACCCAGGAGGTGGAGCAGTACCTGCTGCGTACGGGCACCGTGGGCAGCATGGAGAGTTCCCAGTCTGTGCCCAGTATGTCCATCTCCGCCAGCTCCCAGAGCTCCTCTGTCAACAGCCTGGCGGACGGCTCCGACGACAGCAACGAGATGGCTATGATGACCGAGGGAGAGCACACGGTCACCTCCAACTCCTCCATTATACACCGCCCTACTGTAAGTCTGAGAGAGGTGTATGTGTGTGTGAATGGGGTTTGGGTGAGGTGGGGGTGTGTCTGCAGTGGGGGGAGATGGCAATGATGACTGAGGGAGAGAAGTCTCCTCCATTATACACTGCCCTACTGTAAGTCTGAGAGAGGTGGTGTGTGGTGTGCGTGCTAGAGGGAGAGAATATTGTGGCGTGTGTATGTGGTAAATATGTCAGGTGTGTGCAATTGTTTGTGGACATTTATTAAACATCCCTCTCCTGAATTATCTTTCTCTCGCCATGTCCACCTCCCCAAGGGTCAGGATAATATCTATGATGACCCATACCAGCCAGAGATGGACCAGCAGCAGCCCTCGTCAGCCGCCCGCCGCAGGGCCTACTACCGCAACCGGGACCACTTCGCCACCATCCGCACGGCCTCCCTGGTGAGCACATCCGCAAACCCCTCTCTCTGACCCAACCACTAACCACTCTCTCTGACATGACCGCAAACGCTAACCCCTAAACCTCTCTTTCTCTGATACGACTGCTAACACAACCCCCTGACCCCTCTCTCATACTACTATGAACGCTTGTTTGTTTTCTTACAACCACTTTGCCTAAGCTTGATTGAGTTTGCCTGTGGTCCAATGGAACAGTCCCACAACTGGAAACCCCACCCACCTGTCTCTCCAAGGCAGGCTCAATAGAAAACTCAAAGATGTCAGATACTATTGAAACACATTCCCTCTCTCCTTCCCCTTCTCTCTCTTTTCCTCCCCTTTCTATTTCTCCACTCTCTCTCCCCTCTCTCCAGGTCACTCGTCAGATCCAGGAGCACGAGCAGGGCTCAGCGCTGAGGGAGCAGATGTCTGGCTATAAGAGAATGAGGAGGCAGCACCAGAAACAGTTGATGGGCCTGGAGAACAAGCTGAAGGCTGAGATGGATGAGCACCAGCTGAGACTAGACAAAGAGCTGGAGAACCAGAGGAACAGCTTCGGAGGAGAGGGGGACAAACTGGGCAAGAAACACCAGGCCATCCTGGAGAAGGAGGTGAGCGATGGCAGGACTGGAGGAAAGGAGGGGTGGAGAACTAGCGCTTTGGAGGAGAGGGGGTCAAACCGGGCAAGAAACAGATGAACAGAATGTAGTATTTTTCTCCCTTCATCCCAATATTGGGCCTATATCCAGGAAGGCCAAAGTTCCAGAAGCTGGGCCTAAAATATTGTATTAGAGATCATACAAAAGATTTTGCTGTGAGACTTGTGAGCATGAAAAAATTAATATTTGTTGGTCTTATGTGATTAATAAGGAGCATCCAGACGCTGCACTTGATAAATTTATGAAATTGCTTCTTCCAATTATTGATAAACATGGACCTGTTAAGAAACTGACTGTTAGAACTTTTTTATACCCCTTTTTTTTCTCCCCAATTTCGAGGTATCCATTTGGTAGTAGTTAGTCTTGTCTCATAGCTGCAACTCCCGTACGGATTCGGGAGCGGCGACGGTCGAGAGCCATGCGTCCTCCGAAACACAACCCAACCAAGCCCCACTGCTTCTTGACCCAACGCACATCCAACCCGGAAGCCAGCCGCACCCATGTGTACACCTGGTGACCTGGTCAGCATGCACTGCACCCGGCCCGCCACAGGAGTCGCTAGTGCGCGAGGATATCGACAGAGCCTGGGCTCGAACCCAGAGTCACAAATGCCATTCTTAAACATGCAATACTGCTTTCCTCAGTATGACATCCTCATCGACCCACTGTGCTGTCAGACTCCGCATGCTCATGGGGCTGACATCGCTGGTCCAAATGTCAGTCGTGAAGCTAGTAGCAGTGACGCCCATAGCAAGTAGCTCATGGTTGTGCGTTTCAACAATACTGTGTAAATCCGGTAGGGCAACATCTGAAAAATAACGCCTACTTGGTAGTGTGTACCGGTGCTCGACCAGTCGGCAAAAGCCAACATTATCCACGACAGAGAACGGTTGATTATCAAGGGCAATGAATTCCATTATCTTGCCGTTAATGGATTTCGCCTTTGTCTCGCTGATATTTTCTTACTCTTTCAAATGACTGTTTGACTTGGAACTTATTTAGTTGTTGAACGTGTGCGCTTAGTTGCATATGACCTTTTTGTTATCTTCCTTTGAAACTTCTAAATAGATCCACACGACAGACATCGTGGGCTAGGTTCGGAATGCTGTGTTGCAAGTGTAGTGCTGTATTTTTTCCTGTGGCGTCATTACTTCATCTACCTACGTTATATAGGTAGGTATGCACGTCATCTACCTACGTTATATAGGTATGCACGTCATCTACCTACGTTATATAGGTATGCACGTCAGCTTTGACGTCGGTTTTGCACATCGGCGTTAAACTAGACATCGAACCGATGTTGGCATCTTTAGCCGATATCGTCCGATTCCGATATGCTTAACGATATATCGTGCATCCCTAGTCAAAACATATAGATTCAATGGTTGTAATGATGGGGCGCGGTCTGTCCGTAATAAAGAGATGCTCTGCTTTTTTGACACCACATTCCAAAAAGCAAGTCCTGCAGGCTCTAGTTTTGTCTTATATTGACTTTTGTCCAGTCTTGTAGTGCTGCAAGGAAAGACCTAGTTAACCTGTTGTGACGAGCAATCCCGTATCCGGGATCATATTTATAGCCTCAAGCTCATTACCATAACGCAACGTTAACTATTCATGAAAATCGCAAATGAAATTAAATAAATATATTTGCTCTCAAGCTTAGCCTTTTGTTAACAACACTGTCATCTCAGATTTTCAAAATATGCTTTTGAACCATAGCTAAACAAGCATTTGTGTAATAGTAATGATAGCATAGCATTAAGCATAGCATTCAGCATGTAACATTTTCATAAAAACAAGAAAAGCATTCAAATAAAATAATTTACTTTTGAAGAACTTCAGATGTTTTCAATGAGGAGACTCTGTTAGATAGCAAATGTTCAGTTTTTCCAAAAATATTATTTGTGTAGGAGAAATCGCTCCGTTTTGTTCATCACGTTTGGCTACCAAAAAAAACGAAAATTCAGTCATCAAAACGCCGAACTTTTTTCCAAATGAACTCCATAATATCGACTGAAACATGGCAAACGTTGTTTAGAATCAATCCTCAAGGTGTTTTTCACATATCTCTTCGATGATATATCGTTCGTGGAAGTCTGGTTTCTCCTCTGAATCACATGGAAGAATACTTGCCGCTGGAGATTACGCACCAATTTCGATGCAGGGACACCAGGCTGTACACCTGGTAAATGTAGTCTCTTATGGTCAATCTTCCAATGATATGCCTACAAATACGTCACAATGCTGCAAACACCTTGGGGAAACGACAAAGTGTAGGCTCATTCCTTGAGCATTCACAGCCATATAAGGAGACAAAAACAGAAAACAGCGCCTCAAAAATGTTGCTCACTTTCTGTTTGAAGTTTCATCTTGGTTTCGCCTGTAGCATCAGTTCTGTGGCACTCACAGATAATATCTTTGCAGTTTTGGAAACGTCAGAGTTTTTTCTTTCCAAAGCTGCCAATTACATGCATAGTCGAGCATCTTTTCGTGACAAGATATCTTGTTTAAAACGGGAATGTTTTTTATCCAAAAATTAAAAGAGCGCCCCCTATCTCGAAGAAGTTAAGCTGCAGCTGGCTCAGAGCAGAGCGGAACGTCTTGTTCTTCATTGTAAAGAGGGCTGATATAAGTGCTATGCATGCCAGTCTCTTGGCTAAGAGTTGAGGAGAGACTGATTGCATCACTTCTTTTTATAAGAAATGTGTTGAAAATCCCAAATTGTTTGCATAGGCAACTTACACACAGCTCTGACCTCATCAGGGGTCTTTGCATTCCCCAAATCCAGAACAAAATCAAGAAAGCGTACAGTATTATATAGAGCCAATTTTTTTCATGTAACTACGTTCCATCTCATTTCTCAAGTGAACAGCACACTTGGTTTCTTCCCTATTTGACCTAGATAATTTGTATATGTATTGATATGTAAGCTTTTAAAAAAAGCTGTTGTTCTGTATTATGTTTTGTGAGGACCCCGGGAAGAGTAGCTGCTGCTTTTGCAACAGTTAATGGGGATCCTAATAAAATACCAAATGCCTCTCTCTCCCCAGACCAAGGCAGCCCTAGCTGAGGAGAAGAAGTTCCAGCAGCATATCCTGAGCCAGCAGAAAAAGGAGCTGACCAGTCTACTGGAGTCTCAGAAACGCCAGTACCGTCAGCGCAAGGACCAGCTCAAAGAGGTACAACCTTATTCCATCCACATGTTCCAACCACACGACTACCTTATTACAACCATACAGGACAACCATACAATTGTGGTCACATGGGGCTGACCCAGGAGTGGCTGGTGTCACCCTCTTCCCAGAGTGTTGTTTTGATTGGCTGGTGTCACATTCTAACCCAGGGTTCCCCAACTGGTGGCGCACAGGCCAAATGTTATTTGGGCCCCCTACTTTTTCTGAGCAAAATATAAAACAAATGTATTTTTTCTTGTTTCACATAAGACTGTAAAAACACCCAGGAAATCAGCTCCAGGTTTGACATTTTTAAAAATTTAGAAATCTATTCCTAAGTATTCCAATGCATAATAGAGAAACAAATCAGTCATATACAAATGTAAGCTAAATTATAAATTGTTACGTTTTAACCAAACATTGTATCTGTTTGGGCTTCTCGTGGTTAATTTGCAGTCTACAATTGATTTGTAATTATGTCCCCCCCCCCCCCCCCCGACCATCCGTTCAAGAAATGATCGGCCCGTGGCTGACTAGTTGATGATCTCTACTCTAACCCATCCCCATGTGTTGTTTTTACTAGGGACTGAATGAGAACCAGTCAACCCCTAAAAGGGAGAAGCAAGGGTGGCTGGTGTCAGTCTTTAACTTGGGGTGTGGTCGTCTAAATGAAATTGGGATCCTTAACGTTAAGAAAAAAATCCTAAAGGGAAAATCCTTTTTGTCCCCCCCACAAATGTTTAATCACAGTGCAGCTGACTCGTCTGCTCTTTTGTCTTCACTAATGATGCAAGTGTGTGTTCGGTCTGTTCCCCTAGCCTATTAATTGGTAGGTCCTGCTTTACTGAAGTTGATTTAGTGCAAAAACATTGCAAGATACAGCTTTTGATTGCCAATAGATAGGCCTAGTGCACGGTTCTGACTCCGTCTGTCTGGTGGCCGACCTGTCTATACTGTGCCCCTCCCCTCTCCCTCCGATCCTTGCTAGCTTGCTATGGAAGATGCAGGCAGCTTGAGACCATTTGATTGACCGTTCTGATCACCAAGTGATGGACGTTAGTTTCCGCTTCAATAGCAGCATTCCTTTACAGACAAGTAAAATGCCTGTTCAGTGGCCCCTCGTAAAACCTTCTCTGGAGATCGTTTCGTCTGCATTTTCAAAAAGCCTCAGTGTACCCTTACAGACAAACAAACATGCAATAGCCGTGGCACTTTCAAGGGTATATGACTGCGGTACATGTAACTTAATTGCCCGGCCCTAGTGTTCATACATGCGTATTAGGACCATTACTCTGCATTGTGAATTGATGTGGAATTTTGAGCCATTTGTCACGTCCCTACCGTTTTAACCCTTCCCCCCCTGTGTTGTAATGAGTCAATGGTGTCACACTCCAACCCTTCCCCCTGTGTTTCAACTAGGAACTGAATGAGAACCAGTCGACCCCTAAGCGGGAGAAGCAGGAATGGCTGGTGCGTCAGAAGGAGTGTCTGCAGCAGCTGCAGGCGGAGGAGGAGGCGGGGCTGCTGAGGAGACAGAGGCAGTACTACGAGCTGCAGTGTCGCCAGTACAAGAGGAAGATGCTGCTGGCCCGACACAACCTGGAACAAGACCTACTCAGAGAGGTATAGCAGGCCTATTGTAGTAGGTATATTACTGGGGGAGATTGACCTGCTCAGATGTCTCGTCCACCAGCCGGCTCTCTCTCGCTCTCTCTCTCTCTGTCAAACCATCTGGTTTCAGAGCGCCTCAGAATCGAACTTAAATCTAGTTGACTGGACGCTTATGGCAGGAGCGGCAAAAACAGCCGCCGGTTTTAATTGGCAGATCTGTCCATCACCATATAGCATATACCTTAGAATCTCCCCGCAACATTATCAACTTCAAGCATAAGTTATTTAAACATAGTGACTTCGGGAAAATCTGAAAGTTTGCATCTTAAAAATGTTTTTTACATTAACTTTATATGCCTCAAATCAGAATCAATTGGGCTTCCCAAAACTAATATGGCTAATGTGATAACATTTATTTTGATAGGCAATTTTGCCATTTTTCAAAGTCACATCTAATTCAACTGTTGCCTCAATGTAGAGCCACACGTCATAGTCGTGTGATTCGCTCAGAATATGAATTGATTTAGCATCCGGTTTGGGCGCTATATATATTTTCATGTTGTCATTCCATCCTTCTCTCATCCCAGGATTTACGGTATTATTGCCTAAGTACACAAGGGGGTGCCAAAAAACACAAAGCCCATTGGGTGTCTATTACTAGAATGCTAACAAAATTTGTACAAGTAATAGCACATTTCCATAGAGGCTGCTTGCTAAATATGTTAACGAGCGCAAATGTTAATAAATTAATTTCAAGATGGGGAAATCCAGGTCATAAAGTTATACATGAATAGGTATGAGCTACAGAATGCCAGTTTTGGTGAGGTTGGACATTTTACAAGGGAATATGAATGATAAACATTAGAAATAGGATGGCCATTATCGTTCTTGCAAAAATGACCTTTTTCATTGTAAGCTCATTTACTTCTATGGCTGCTACTGATGACAAGCTATTTTCTGCATAATGTGTTCCACTAATGTATTTTCTGTAAAGGAAAAACTATAGTTGAATTTGAGACATCTGTGGCTTTGTGTTGTGTGACACCACATTTTGGTGGCCTTTTATTGACCCCAGCACAAGGTGCACCTGTTCAATCAGCTTCTTGATATGCCACACCTGTCAGGCAGATAGATTATCTTGGTAAAGGAGGAACGCTCACTAACAGGGATGTTAACAAGTTTGTGCACAAAATTGTAGAGAAATAAGCGTTTTGTGCGTCTGGAAAATTTCTGGGATCTTTTATTTCATCATGAAACATGGAACCAACACTTTACATGTTGCGTTTATATGTTTGTTCAGTGTAGCTACAAATATTTAAAAAATGTATTGAAATAGTTACGTTTTGACAGCCACAGGATGTTTTTTCCAATACTCTCATCAAATACCCCGATATACGGTATACCGCCCAAGCCTAATTAGCATGTCATTCAGGAAATCCACACCCCCTGAATTCCAAACAGTCCCACACTGTTACCAAATCAAATTTATTTATGTATCCCTTCTTACATCAAATGATATCTCAAAGTGCTGTACAGAAACTCAGCCTAAAACCCCAAACAGCAAGCAATGCAGGTGTGGAAGCACGGTGGCTAGGAAAAACTCCCTAGAAAGGTCAAAACCTAGGAAGAAACCTAGAGAGGAACCAGGCTATGAGGGGTGGCCAGTCCTCTTCTGGCTGTGCCGGGTGGAGATTATAACACAACATGGCCAAGATGTTCAAATGTTCATAGATGACCAGCATGGTCAAATAATAATAATCGCAGTAGTTGTCGATGGTGCAACAAGTCAGCACCTCAGGAGTAAATGTCAGTTGGCTTTTCATAGCCGATCATTCAGAGTATCTACCGCTCCTGCTGTCTCTAGAGAGTTGAAAACAGCAGGTCTGAGACAGGTAGCACGTCTGGTGAACAGGTCGGGGTTCCATAGCCGCAAGCCGAACAGTTGAAACTGGAGCAGCAGCACGACCAGGTGGACTGGGGACAGCAAGGAGTCATCAGGCAGTCCCGAGGCATGGTCCTAGGGCTCAGGTTCTCCAAGAGAGAGAGAGAGAGAGAGAGAGAGAATTAAAGATGCCCTCTGGTGGTAAATAGTACCACTAATAGTGTCAGTGGTTGCCATAGAATTCTGTGGCACCACGCAAGCTGTGCTGCAGTATGCTGCAACTTTTAAAGGATGAACCACTGTACATAATCTATGTCTCAACTGTCTCAAGGCAATTGTCTAAATACGTATCTGCGTGCATGCATCCATGCACACCACACACACTAACGTTCAAACGTTTGGGGTCACTTAGAAATGGCCTTGTTTTTGAAAGAAAAGCAAAACAAATTGTCCATTTTAAAATAACATCAAATTTATCAGAAATACAGTGTAGACATTGTTAATGTTGTAAATGACTATTGTAGCTGGAAACGGCAGATTTTTTAAATGGAATATCTACATAGGCGTACAGAGGCCCATTATCAGCAACCATCACTACTGTGTTCCAATGGCACATTGTATTAGCTAATCCAAGTTTATTATTTTAAAAGGCTAATTGATCATTAGAAACCCTTTTGCAATTATGTTAGCACAGCTGAAAACTGTTGTTCTGATTAAATAAGCAATTCAACTGGCCCTCTTTAGACTAGTTGAGTGACTGGATTTTTCAGCATTTTTTGGTTCGATTACAGGCTCAAAATGGCCAGAAACAAGTAACTTCTGAAACTCGTCAGTCTATTCTTGTTCTGAGAAATAAAGACTTCCATGCTAGAAATTGCCAAGAAACGGAAGATCTCGTACAACACTGTGTACAACTCCTTTCACAGAACTGCGCAAACTGTCTCTAACCAGAATAGAAAGAGGAGTGAGAGAGACCGGTGCACAACTGAGCAAGAGGACAAGTACATTTGAGTGTCTAGTTTCAGAAATCGATGCCTCACAAGTCCTCAACTGGCAGATTAATTAAATAGTACCAGCAAAACACCAGTCTCAACGTCAACAGTGAAGAGGAGACTCCGGGATGCTGGCCTTCGAGGCAGAGTTGCAAAGAAAAGCCATATCTCAGACTGGCCAATAAAAAGAAAAGATTAAGATGGGCAAAAGAACAGACACTGGACAGAGGAACTCTGCATAGAAGGCCAGTCCCAATCCCTATTTGGTAAAATACCAAGTCCATATTATGCAAAGACAAACTACAGTCATTACTTTAAGACATGAAGGTCAATCAATCCAGAAAATGTCAAGAACTTTGATCGTTTTTTCAAGTACAGTCGCAAAAACCATCAAGCGATATGATGAAACCAGCTCTCATGAGGACCGCCACAGGAAAGGAAGAACCAGAGTTACCTCTGCTGCAGAGGATAAGTTAGTGTTACCACCCTAAGAAATTGCAGCTCAAATAAATGCTTCAGAGTTTAAGTAACAGATCCATCTCAACATCAACTGTTCAGAGGAGACTACGTGAATCAGGCCTTCATGGTTGAATCGCTGCAAAGAAACAACTACAAAAGGACACGAATAAGAGACTTGCTTTTGCCAAGAAGCACAAGCAATGGACATTAGACTGGTGGAAATCTGTCCTTTTGGTCTGATGAGTCCAAATTTGAGATTTTTGGTTCCAACCGCTGCGTCTTTGTGAGACGCAAAGTAGGTGAACAGATCTCCGCAATTGTGGTTCCCACCGTGAAGCATGGAGGAGGAGGTTATGGTGTGGGTGTGCTTTGCTGGTGACACTGTCAGTGATTTATTTAGAATTCAAGGCACACTTAACCAGCATGGCTGCAGCAATACGCCATCTCATCTGGTTTTGGCTTAGACCACTATCATTTGTTTCTCAACAGGACAATGAATCAACACATCTCCAGACTGTGTAAGTCCCATCTGACCAAGAAGGAGAGTGATGGAGTGTTGCATCTGATGACCTGGCCTCCACAATCACCCAACCTCAACCCAATTGAGATGGTTTGGGATGAGTTGGACCGCAGAGTAAAGGAAAAGCAGCCAACAAGTGCTCAACTTATGTGGGAACTCCTTCAAGATTGTTGGCAAAGCATTCCAGGTGAAGCTGGTTGAGAGAATGCCAAGTGTGCTAAAACACTTTTAGTCACTACATGATTCCATGTGTTCATAATTTTGATGTCTTCACTATTATTCTACAATGTAGAAAATAGTAAAAATGAAGAAAATAACTTGAATGAGTAGGTGTCAACTTTTTTGATGTGTGGGTTTTTTACACAGACAAGCTACTTAATTGTATTGTGATCACTTACTTGACACATTTCCCACCTTCTCTCACTCCCTCTTCATCTTTCTTCCTATACCTGTTTTTTTTTTTCCCCTCCAGGACCTGAACAAGAAGCAGACCCAGAGGGACCTGGAGTGTGCCATGCTGCTGAGGCACCACGAGTCCACCCAGGAGCTGGAGTTTCGTCAGCTGGGTGCGGTGCAGCGTACGCGGGCCGACCTGATCCGCACGCAGCACCAGACGGAGCTCACCAACCAGATGGAGTACAACAAGCGGAGGGAGCAGGAGCTCCGGCAGAAACACACTGTGGAGGTCCGCCAGCAGCCCAAGAGCCTCAAGGTAAGGCTCTTCTTCCCTCACTCCCCCCTATCTCCTTTCTCCCCTCACTCCCCCCTCTCTCCTTTCTTCCCTCACTCCCCCCTCTCTCCTTTCTTCCCCCACTCCCCCCTCTCTCCTTTCTTCCCTCACTCCCCCCTCTCTCCCTCCTTCCCCTCCTTTCTCCCCCTCCTTCCCCCCTCTCCCCCCCCCCTCTCCCTCCTTCCCCCCCTCTCCCTCCTTCCCCCCCTCTCCCTCCTTCCCCCCCTCTCCCTCCTTTCCCCCCCTCCCTCCTTCTCCCTCCTTCCCCCCCTCTCCCTCCTTTCCCCCCCTCCCTCCTTCCCCCCCCTCCCTCCTTCCTCTCCCTCCTTCCCCCCTCTCCCTCCTTCCCCCCCCCTCCCTCCCTCCTTCCCCCCTCCTCCCCCCTCCCTCCTTCCCCCCCTCCCTCCTTCCCCCCCCTCCCTCCTCCCCCCCCTCCCTCCTTCCCCCCCTCTCTCCCTCCTTCCCCCCTCTCCCTCCTTCCCCCCCTCTCTCCCTCCTTCCCCCCCTCTCTCCCTCCTTCCCCCCCTCTCTCCCTCCTTCCCCCCCTCTCTCCCTCCTTCCCCCCCTCTCTCCCTCCTTCCCCCCCTCTCTCCCTCCTGCCCCCCCTCTCTCCCTCCTGCCCCCCCACTCTCCTCTCCCTCCCTCCTTCCCCCCCGCTCTCCCTCCTTCCCCCCTCTCGCTCCCTCCCCTCCTTCCCCCTCTCGCTCTCTCCCTCCTTCCCCCCTCTCGCTCCCTCCCTCCTTCCCCCCTCTCGCTCCCTCCCTCCTTCCCCCCTCTCGCTCCCTCCCTCCTTCCCCCCTCCTTCTTTCCCTCCTTCCCCCCTCTCGCTCCCTCCCTCCTTCCCCCCTCCTTCTTTCCCTCACTCCTCTCACTTCTTCCCAGTCCAAGGAGCTCCAGATCAAGCGTCAGTTCCAGGACACTTGTAAGATCCAGACACGTCAGTACAAGGCCCTGAGGAACCACCTGTTGGAGAGCACTCCCAAGGCCGACCACAAGGCGGTGCTCAAGAGGCTGAAGGAGGAGCAGACCAGGAAACTGGCCATCCTGGCCGAGCAGTACGACCACTCCATCAACGACATGCTGTCCACACAGGCTGTGAGTAAGGCAAGGACCCTACCGTGCACCTCTCCTACACCTGACAACTACGAAGACGTTATACTACAGAACAACTACACACACGCGGCGAGACAACCCACACAAAGACACACTGCAGATCACACCCACTATCAACTGCAGACCTACATATTAAACCGGCTACACCAAAAATGTATACCAACATGTTTCAGTTCAACAAACACCTACTACGTCCATGCTAAGTTCTAGAACTACTAAAATTACAAATTAGGACTACGAATACCACATTTTGAGTGGTAGACTTCCCCAAACTGTCCATTTAGACCAGGGTGTGCTCTACTGACGTCCAGCCCTCTCCCTCTTCCTCCTCTAGTTGCGATTGGACGAGACCCAGGAAGCAGAGTACCAGGTGCTGCGGATGCAGCTGCAGCAGGAATTGGAGCTGCTGAACGCTTACCAGAGCAAGATCAAGATCCACACAGACTCCCAGCACGAGAGAGAGGCCAATGACCTGGAGCAAAGGGTGTCTATCCGCAGGGCCCTGCTGGAACAGCGGGTGAGAATGAGACGGAGAGTTGGGTGGAGGGGTGTCTGAAGGGATTGTGTGTGTTGGGGGGGGGGGGGGGGGGGGGTTTGCGTGTGCGCAAGAGAATATTTACAATATACATGACACCAAAAAGGATAGGCCACTTAAAAGATTATTGGGACACAACCAGTTTGTAGTCTTATTGCATCCCCCCTCTCTTAGATTGAGGAAGAGATGCTGTCTCTGCAGAACGAGCGTTCAGAGCGTATCCGTACTCTACTGGAGCGCCAGGCCCGGGAGATCGAGGCTTTTGACTCGGAGAGCATGCGTCTTGGCTTCAGCAACATGGCGCTGACTGGCATCCCCGCCGAGGCCTTCAACCAGGGCTACCCCAACCCCAGCCCCTCCTCTGGCTCCGGGGGCTGGCCCTCCCGCCCTGTCCCTCGCTCCGGGAGCCACTGGAGCCACGGTGTGCAGAACTCGGTGGCGCCCCCTTCGTGGCGTAGCCAGAACAGCTGCAGCGGTGGAGGGTTCAGCCGTGCTGAGTCGATCACGTCATCTCACGGCCTGGGGAGGGATAGTGAGATGAACATGAGTGGTAGAGGCCACTCCTCCAACTCCTCATCTTCCTCATCGTCCTCCCACCATCACCATCATCAGCAGCAGCAACAACACTACCTCCCCCAGCACCACCACCACCAGAGCACGCCACACCTGTACCGAGAGAGCCGCGAGCGCGAGGACCGTGAGAGGGACAGGGAGAGAGAGTGGGGAGGTGGGGGGGGACACCACCACCACCACCACCACGGAGGAGGAGGAGTTCATCACCACCACCTCTCCCAACACGCCTCAGCCCAGTCCCTGGCTCTCCTGCCACCTCCGCCTCCCCCACCACCCATCTCCCTCTACTCTTCCTCCCCACCCTCCTCCTCCTCCTCCTCGTCTTCCCAGGGAGGGGGATACGGGGGTCTGGTGGCCAGGGGCCCCAGCCTGATGGCCCTAAGGAACAGCCCCCAGCCCCTGAGGAGGACGGCCTCAGGGGGGCCCGGCGGGGCAGGGGGGGGCGAGGGGGGTCTGAGTCGGAGCACCTCGGTCACCTCACACATCTCCAACGGCTCCCACCTTTCCTACTCTTAAAGGGGAAGGGTAACGATAGGCTCCACCCCACAGTCTTAAAGGGGCGCGGTAAGAGAACAAACCAAGCCTGCCCCTTCTTTGAGGCTGCGTCTGAAACGACACCCTAACCCTCGTATGAGGAATAGGGTGTAGTTTGAGATATGCCATGTAGTGTGGGGGGGGTGTCCCTGCTCTCTCTTCTGCAAGAGTGTTTGTTCATGGAGGGGGTGGTGCTAACAGGTTTACCACCACAATGGGTGGAGCCAAAGCAAGTCTACCGTTCCTATTGTTCAAGGGGATTATTTTTTTTGGAAGAGGTCATCTCTCACAAATTCAGGGGAAGGGTTTAGATGAGGGGGGGCCTATTAACAATAAGGTCAGACTGGCCTGGCCACCAGTAGGGGTCAGTTGAGCAGACTAGCTGCTTTCGAGTAGACAGACACCATAGAGTATTATGTCTGCACAGACAGACGGAAGGGATACAAGTGGGAGGAAAGGGGAGTTTTAACAGCAATAGGTTTCTCTGCTGACATCAAACTGAGAGAAATTAATGGATGTGGCGATACTGCTCTATTTGAGAGGGTGCTTTTAAAATACAATGTAAACTATGTAAATAACGCAGAAACTAACACGTGAAGCGTACTAGTTAATGATGGGTCATATACTGTCCATTTGTGGTGAAGCAAAGAGCTGAACCTCGAGAGGCAACTACAGAAACAGTTTTTTTTTTGGGTAATAGGATTTTCAAATTGATGACAAATGTAACACTGCCATCCGGTGGCTCGGCTGACCCAAGACGACTCTGCCACTGCTGAGCAATAATTTCCCTGTGAACATTCTGAAAGTGGGGTGTGTGTACAGCGCGGAATGCTCGCTTAGTTTTTTTTCACACTTGACCCATTCCTGGACACACAGCCTGGTAGGTGTGTGTAATGTACATGTGCATAAAGCAGTTATTACAGTTCAATGCATGAAAGTGCTGTACAGAAAGCATTTGTATTCATACATGTTTATAGAAATACATATAAGTATATAATACCTGTCAGAAGTTTGACAGTAAAATTGAAGATTGTTCACTGTTCAACATCTTTGTCCTACATTGTACTTAGTGTACATAAAAGCACTAACTCTGAAACGCTGGTAGAGTAATGATAATTTTGCCATGTGAATAGAAATTGGAAAATAGTTGAGGGAAAATAGATATGTTTGCTATTATTATTATTGTTATTATTATTATTACTACAAGAGCAGTTGTAATGTTTGTTGTACACACTAATTTTGTTAAAAGAAAACGTTTTTTAAAATGTTTTAATTGCCAATTTTGACCACTAGGTGGGGAGTAAGAGCAATGTTACTGTTATGGAGCGCTATGAGGGGGGGGTTCATTGTTTTTATTATTTTTTAAAGAGAAGGAAAAAACACTACCTTTCCCCAAGCATTCCCTCTGGTCTCAGGGTCGGAGTCTACTGGGCAGTGCATTACCACAAAAGGTTGTAGTGTTATAGAACCAGTATTAAATGTGGATGGGGCCGTTCATGTTGTTAGCTGTATGTGTCAATATATTGAATTCTAGATCTACCATACAGTGTCTCCTAAAGTCAGCCTCTGTAATCCAGCACGTTTTGTGCCATATTGTACCTCTCTTCTTGTGGTTCATGTCGATACGGACCAGCCAAGCTTGTTGATTTGTACACTACTACACCCCACCAAAAATACTCTGAATTTGTTGGTTTAATTTATTTGGTCTTTTAAAAATATATAAACAGCCAAAAACAAGAAAGTGCATACATTATAAATAACTTGGAATATTAATATTGTCGTTTCTTAACTCCCGCCTTCCTTTCTGGAAGTTATTTCTGGATAGAACAGGATTGGATTGAGGCAAAGTGTCGCCACTGTTATGCTTTCATCTTAACACTCATCAGTAGTCAAGTAAAAGAAAGGAATGAGCCATTTTAAAGTATTCTAACCGAGCCCATGTGTAGAGAATCATCTACCGTTGGCTCCTAAACTCACACTGCCAACTCTGAACAGCACCAACATTACAACAGAATGGTGGGGTGGTAAACATTGGTTCTCCAGTGGTGCGTTTCAATACTCTAACCTCTAAGTTACCTCGACACGTCTGGGGTCGTTTACTTCAGTTTACACATTGTTCATGACGGAACATGCTGGATTCGTTTTCAGAGGCTGTGATTTTTAGACTAGGGCATGGTGACCGAGCTGCTGGTACAGAGAATGTGTGCTGTCGCTGTCCATATGTAGTGCTGATTTACGCTTAGGGGTGGGTCTCAATAGTCAAAAGTAGTTCATTTTCTTTGTTTCATCCCCTTTACCGGCATATAGAAAACACAGCACAGGTGAAAGGACTTGGAAATTCACTTTAACCTGTCCTTTCACATCATTGCAAACGGAGAGATGAGGGAGGGACTCATAAGACTATTGAGATTACAACTCAGTTGGTTGGGGCAGGGATGAGCGAGAATCTGATAGAAAGAGGAGTGGATGTGTGTGGTGGGATATAGAACTGTTGTACAGAGAGGCCAAGTTACGTTCAGGTTCAATGCAAAGTGGAGCGGAGGTCTGCTACAGAATTTGTTGTACAGAAACACAAGTCATTTTGAAAAATAAAAAAAAGGAAAAGTGACTTCCTGATGCTGTCTTCATTTGTACCTACTTGGTTGGATTGTGTGTCAGTTCAAAGGAATGCCCACAAACTACATTAGTTGGTGGAACTAACCATGAAAGATGTAAGGTAAAGATTACATTTTGTGCATCTTTTTAAAAGGAAATTCACTTGGGGGGGGAAACCACTCCAGGACCTGTAGGGGTGCTGATCTAGAATCAAGTCCTCCCTGTCCATGTAATCGTATTTGTTATGATCTAAGAGGTGTAACTAATCCTAGATCAGCACTCCTGTAAGATATTTGAGAGTTGATAGTGGAGTTTGTTTGCAGGGATTAATGTTTGTACTCATTTGTGTGCCTTTGCGTGCTAGGCTAATTACACTAAACAAAAATATAAACGCAACATGTAAAGTGTTGGTTTCATGAGCTGAAATAAAAAATCCCAGAAATGTTCCAGATGCACAAAAAAAAGCTTTTCTCATTTTATGCACACATTTGTTTACATCCCTATTAGTGAGCATTTCTCCTTTGCCAAGATAATCCATCCACCTGACTGGTATGACATATCAAGAAGCTGATTAAACATTGATCATTACACAGGTGCACCTTGTGCTTTGGACAATAAAAGGTCACTTTAAAATGTGCAGTTTTGCCACAACACAATGCCACAGATGTCTCAAGTTTTGAGGGAGCATGCAATTGGCATGCTGACTGCAGGAATGTCCACCAGAGCTGTTGCCAGAGATGTAATGTTCATTTCTCTACCATAAGCTGCCTCCAACGTCGTTTTAGGGAATTTGGCAGTACATCCAACCATGCCAGCCCAGGACCTCCACATCCGGCTTCTTCACCTGTGGGATCATCTGAGGGTGAGCGCTGAGGAATATTTCTGTCTATAATAAAGCACTTTTATGGGGAAAAACTAATTCTGATTGGCTGGGCCTGGCTCCCCAGTGCGTGGGATTATGCCCATCCATGGTTGTACCCCTGCCCACTCGTGAAATCCATAGATTCGGGCCTAATGAATTTATTTAAATTGACTGATTTCCTTATATGAACTGTAACTCAGTAAAATCTTTGAAATTGATGCATTTATATTTTTGTTCAGTATATTTGTTAGCATGGCCTGCTAAATGTTTGTAGCCCACCGCTAATGATAATGCTATGGCTACACAGTTAAAAGTAGTAGTAACCAAAAAAGTGTTAAACAAATCAAAATATATTTTATATTTATGCTGCCTTGACAGCTTTGCACACTCTTGGCATTCTCTCAACCAGCTTCACCTGGAATGCTTTTCCAACAGTCTTGAAGGAGTTCCCACATGTGCTGAGCACTCATTGGCTGCTTTTCCTGCGGTCCAACTCATCCCAGAGCATCTAAATTCAGTTGAAGTTGGGTGATTGTGGAAGCCAGGTCAGCTGATGCAGCACTCTCTTTCTTGGTCAAATAGCCCTTACATAGCCTGGAGGTGTGTTGGGTCATTGTCCTGTTGAAAAACAATTGAGTCCCACTAAGCGTAAACCAGATGGGATGGTGTAGCCATGCTGTTTAAGTGTTCCTTGAATTTTAAATAAATCATTGACAGTGTCACCAGCAAAGCACCATCACACCTCATCCATGCTTCACGGTGAGAACTACATATGCGGAGATAATCTGCACAAATGTTGATGGGACGTCGCATCAGAACCAACCTACACATCCACGAGGACTTGCTAACACCCAGAGGTGCTCACAAAGTCATACTCCCGAAGGAAAAACAGAAAGACAAACAAAAACAGCGACACGACAAAAGTCCAAGACACTTACCTAAACTGAAACCTGGAGATCATGTACGACTCCGAGACATCACTACAGGAACCTGGATGCAGCGAGGGTGTGTGCAGAGAGAAGTTGCACCGGAGCGTGGATCACAACTGAGACGAAACAGAGTGGATCTAAGGCTTCAGCCATTCCGTCAAGGGACTGAGGATCATCAGGAGGATACTGCTGAAGCTTCAAATGCCTTTAAGCAATTGAAAATTCAGTCAGAACACCCTGACTAACAACGAACGCTGTCCAACTATTTAAAGGAAGCACTTCAGCAGGACGACCAAAAAGGACTGTCAGAGCCCCTGACAGGCTTATTGAGAATTGCATAAAAAAATTACAAAAGGGGCACCTGGACTGAATGTTTGTATGTGAAAAGAAATAGAGCCACAATAGAGCATTGATGGACAGACTGTATTTAGTTGGGGGAAAAAATAATACATCAGAATATGTTTACTGCCTCTTAAGTGATGAGAGCAATGTAAAAATGAGGGGAAAAAATGTGTGTTACTGAAAATTGCGTGGTATGCAGGTTGAGTAAACAAATGTGATGTGACGTGTAGTTTTATTTTAAAGGAAGGAAGATGTGTTGTGTTAATAACATTTTGACTATGTTACCCAGCAGGCTATGCGGGGGGGCAGGTGGTTGAAGAATGCCTCGCATGGCTAAACAAGGAATTTTCGAGCTGAAGTATATGTTCATTAAAAAAGTAGTTAAACCTACGCCCTGGTTTGTCATTATATAAGTAACAAACATAACAGTCAGGTCTAGGGCTTCTGATGTGTGGCTTCTTATGACTCAGTTCTGATGCTGCTTTGAACACAACTCGCGGCATTAGCAACGTCGTCATTGTCCTCCACGATGAAATCTGAGAGGGGTCTGTATCTGTTCCGAGCGTACGTACTATCACGCGATATCTGACCCCACTGGCCTGATTTTGACGACTTTGGTGAATGAGGTGGCACACCATAGAGATCCGGCATTTACAAAATTGGCCAGATGGTGGCGCTATAACAAGCAATTTGAAACTATGAAAGGTCCCAGCCTTTGAATCTAAAGTCATGAAATTCGGTACATAGGTCCCTCACATAGAACAAATGTTCTGCTATTTGGGATTTTGTGAATAACTCTTAAACGCTACTACTCCGGCACCGAATGACCAATCTGCACGAAACTTGATATGTGGCATCTAGTAACTAAGGTCTCTCAAATTTTTAGACACTTGGGTGTGGTCTGGCACAAATATAAGCTTATAAATCAGTTAAGGATATTTGTATTGTAACAAAGTTTGGTACACGTTGAAAACACTGTCAATACTCCACATATGCAAGAAAAATCATATTGACCACAAGGTGGTGCTAAAACAGGCACATTGTTTATATCTGTTTGACTCGGAGTGATACAATTTGGAAGACATTCTCAGGTATATCAATCTAGCTAACCCATGCAATATCTGATACCACTGGCCCAATTTTGATGCGCCATTTACTAAATTAAACATTGTCCCAAGGGGCCTATAGTAATCAACTTTACGTACGTTAGTCACACGGAAGAGGTGACTCTTTCGGTCAAAAACAAAACTTGGCTCATTTTTGAGTTGCTTGTCAATTTTTATTTAGTTTTTTTGGAAGTACATACCGGGCATAGCGGCAGTATGTGACTAGTTGCAGGCATATTTGGTGAGTAACAAACTTATTTTGACAGAGCTGGTGAATAGTAACTTAAATGGTAGCTTTCATAATATAATAAAAATAATTATACTACCGTTCAAAAGTTTGGGGTCTCTTAGAAATTCAAATTTTTTTTGTCCATTAAAATAACATCAAATTGATCAGAAATACAGTGTAAACATTGTTAATGTTGAAAATGACTACAATAGCTGGAAACGGCAATGTTTCTTTATGGAATATCTACATAGGCGTACAGAGGCACATTATCAGCAACCATCACTCCTGTGTTCCAATGGCACATTGTGTTAGCTAATCCAAGTTTATTATTTTAAAAGGCTAATTGATCATTAGAAAACTATTTTTTTGAAATTATGTTAGCACAGGTGAAAACTGTCGTTCTGATTAAAGAAGCAATAAAACTGGCCTTAGACTAGTTGAGTATCTGGAGCATCAGCATTTTTGGGTTTGATTACAGGCTCAAAATGGCCAGAAACAAAGACTTTCTTCTGAAACTAGTCAGTCTATTCTTGTTCTGAGAAATGAAGGCTATTCAATGTGAGAAATTGGCAAGAAACTGAAGAGCTCGTACAATGCTGTGTACTACTCCCTTCACAGAACAGCGCAAACTGGCTCTAACCAGAATAGAAAGAGTGGGAGTGCACAACTGAGCAAGAGGACAAGTACATTAGTGTCTAGTTTGAGAAACAGACGCCTCACAAGGCCTCAACTGGCAGCTTCATTAAATAGTACCAGCAAAACACCAGTCTCAACGTCAACAGCAAAGAAGCGACTCCAGGATGCTGGCCTTCTAGGCAGAGTTCCTCTATCCAGTGTCTGTGTTCTTTTGCCCATCTTAATCTTTTTTTTATATAGGCCAGTCTAAGATATGGCTTTTTCTTTGCAACTCTGCCTAGAAGGCCATCATCCCGGAGTCACCTCTTCACTGTTGACGTTGAGACTGGTGTCAACTCCCCAAATGCAGGTGTGCCAAGCTTGTAGCTTCATACCCAAGAAGACTCTAGGTTGTAATCACTGCTAATTGTGTTTCAACAGTAAGTACTGAGTAAAGGGTCTGAATACTTACGTAAATGTGATTTTTCTGTTCTTTATTTTTAATACACTTGCAAACATTTCTAAAAACCTGTTTTTGCTTTGTCATTGTGTTATTGTGTGTAGATTAATGAGGGGGAAAATAAAGCTGTAACAAAATGTGGAAAAAGTCAAGGGGTCTGAATACTTTCCAAATGCACTGCAAGCTGTATCCAACGTCATTTTAGAGAATTTGGTAGTACATCCAACCAGTCTCGCAACCGCAGACCATGTGTAACCACGCCAGCCCAGGACCTCCACCTCCTCCTTATTGGCTGGGCCTGGCTGCCAAGTGGGTGGGCCTATGCCCTCCAAGGCCCACCCAAGGCTGCACCCCTGCCCAGTCATGTGAAATCCATACATTAGGGCCTAATGGATTTATTTAAATTGACTGATATCCTTATATGAACTGTAACTTAGTAAAATCTTTGAAATGGTTGCATGTTGTGTTTATTATTTTGTTCAGTAACATCAAAAACTTTAATGTAGCCAAGGAGTGTTGAATATAAAATTACATTTCAAGTTAGGTCCCTATTCAGTTTGAAATGTCAAGCAGGCAAAATGTTTTACTAAACTAAACAAACTTCACCGAAATGTTGGTATCCATCAGTGGAGACTGCTGAGGGGAAGAATGCTCATAATAATGGCCAGAATGGAATGGTATCAAAAAACAAGAAGGGGGGGGTTCATGTGTTGGATATCATTCCATTCACTCCATTCCTGCCATTATACTCCATTTCAGCCATTTATTATGAGCCATCCTCCTCTCAGCAGCCTCCACTGGTATCCACTTTAATGTATTAATCACTTCAACTAGGCTGGATGTGTTTATTCATAAAGTATTATCACAAGTTATACCAATAATTCCAGTAAATGCATTATAATTGTGTAATATAGCTTTATAATTTCATCTTTGGTCTCTGTCTAGACATGGCTTCCTGCAGCAGTCTGCTGTCTGAAGAGCAGTTCCAGTGCTCTATCTATCTGGATGTGTTCACTGAGCCAGTCGCCACAACTTCTGCAAGACCTGCATCAGAAAGTACTGGGATAGCAATTACATGTGCCAGTGTCCACTGTGTAAAATTACTTTTGATAGGAGTGTTGTGTTGATAGTTTTATTTCAGGGAAAGCTACCAGCAGCCCAGGCCAGCACCCTATTAAGTCTGGAGAAGTGGCCTGTGATGTTTGCACTGGGACAAAGCGCAAGGCACTTCTTTCTTTCCTGGTGTGTCTAACCTCTTTCTGTGCGACTCAACTGCAGCCTCAGCCCTGAAGAGACACATGCTGATCGACCCCATGGAGAGCCTGGACGACAGGATGTGTAAGAAGCATGACAGACTCCTGGAGATGTTCTGTAGGCATATGTGAGTCAGTTCTGCACTGAGACGCACTACAAGGCTCAACACACCTTCCCTCTAGGAAAAGTATGGAGAAAGGAGGGCTCAGCTTGAAGCACAGGTGCAGAAGATGACCCAGGAGCGACAGCTGAAGGTTGAGGAGCTCAAACACTCTGTAGAGCTCAGCAACAGAGACACAGAACTATAATGGCGCCGGAGAGGATGGCTGCCATTTTATTGGCTCTTAACCAACCGTGCTATGTTTTTTTTTTTTTTATTCGCATTGTTTGTAACTTATTTTGTATATAATGTTGCTGCTACCGAAAAGAGCTTCTGGACATCAGAACAGCGATTACTCACCTTGAATTGGACAAATAATTTTTCTTTAACGAGTCGGACGAGAGGGATTTATTCCAGACACCTGAACAGGCCCTCATCCCCGTCATTCGCAGGAGAAAGAGACAGCGATTTAGAGGAAGGATATCGGGGTGCCTTGTGAGGATCAGGCGACGAGTGGCTAATCTGCCTTTGCCATCCATACTATTAGCCAACGTACAATCGCTGGAAAATAAATTGGACGAACTACAAGCAGGTATATCCTACCAACGGGACATTAAAAATGTAATATCTTATATTTCATAGTCGTGGCTGAACGACGACATGAATAACATACAGCTGGCGGGTTACACTCTCTATCGGAAGGACAGAACAGCATTCTCTGGTAATAACAAGGGGTGGCGGCTATGTATATTTGTAAACAACAGCTGGTGCACGATATCTAAGCAAGTCTCGAGGTTTTGCTCGCCTGAGGTAGAGTCTCACGAAAAGCTGTAGACCACACTATCTACCTAGAGTTTTCATCTGTATTTTTCATAGCTGTCTACAAACCACCACAGACCAATGCTGGCACTAAGACCGCACTCAATGAGCTGTATACCGCCATAAGAAAACAGGAAAACGCTCATCCAGAGGAGGAGCTCCTAGTGGCCGGGGACTTTAATGCAGGAAACTTAAATCCATTTGACCTCATTTCTATCAGCATGTTAAATGTGCAACCAAAGGGAAGAACTCTAGGCCACCTTTACTCCACACGCAGATATGCTTACAAAGCTCTTCTCTGCCCTCCATTTGGCAAATCTGACCATAATTCTATCCTCCTGATTCCTGCTTACAAACAAAAATTAAAGCAGGAAGCACCAGTGACTCGGTCAATGAAAAAGTGGTCAGATGAAGTAAATTCTAAACTACAGGACTATTTTGCTAGCACAGACTGGAATATGTTCATAGGATTCTTCCGATGGCATTGAGGAGTACACCACATCAGTCACTGGCTTCATCAATAAGTGCATCGATGTCGTCGTCCCCACAGTGACTGTACATACATACCCCAACCAGAAGCCATGGATTACAGGCAACATCCGCACTGAGCTAAAGGGTAGATATGCCACTTTCAAGGCGGGGGACTCTAACCCGGAAGCTTATAAGAAATCCCGCAATGCCCTCCGACAAACCATCAAACAAGCAAAGCGTCAATACAGGCATAAGATCAAACCGTACCACACCGGCTCCGGCTCTCGTTGGATGTGGTAGGGCTTGCAAACTATTACAGACTACAAAGGGAAGCACAGCCGAGAGCTGCCCAGTGACACTAAATAACTTCTATGCTCACTTTGAGGCAAGTAACACTGAAACATGCATGAGAGCATCAGCTGTTCCAGACAACTGTGTGATCACGCTCACCGCAGCCGATGTGAGCAAGACCTTTAAACAGGTCCACATTCACAAGGCCGCAGAGCCAGACGGATTACCAGGTCGGACACTCTGCGCACGTGCTGACCAACTGGCAAGTGTCTTCACTGATGTTTTCAACCTTTGCCTGTTTGAGTCTGAAATACCAACATGTTTCAAGCAGACTACCAAAGTCCCTGTGCCCAAGAACATTAAGGTAACCTTCCTAAATGACTACCGACCCCGTAGCACTCACATCTGTAGCCATGAAGTGCTTTGAAAGGCTGGTCATGGCTGACATCAACACCATTATCCCAATAACCCTAGACCCACTCCAATTTGCATACCACCCCAACAGATCCACTGATGATGCAATCTCTATTGCACTCCACACTGCCCATTCACACCTGGACAAAAGGAACACCTATGTGAGAATGCTATTGGATTGACTACAGCTTAGCGTTCAACACCATAGTGCCCTCAAAGCTCATCACTAAGCTAAGGACCCTGGGACTAAACACCTCCCTCTGCAACTGGATCCTGGACTTCTTGACAGGCCCGCCCACCTGTTCACTCATGACTGCATGGCCAAGCACGACTCCAACATCATTGTTTGCTGATGACACAACAGTGGTAGGCCTGATCAATGACAAGACGGCCTATAGGGAGGAGGTCAGAGACCTGACCATGTGGTGCAAGGACAACAACCATTCCCTCAACGTGATCAAGACAAAGGAGATGATTGTGGACTACAGGAAAAGGAGGACCGAGCACGCCCCCATTCTTTAAAAAAAAAAACATTTATAATATGTTTATTATTTTACAATAAAAAAATCAAATAAAAAAGACAGCAATACTAACAATGACATTCATTGTACTGTTGAATGGGATGGCCAATTTAGAGGACAAAACAAAACTTAACTCACCCATACACAAAATAAAACAAAATCCTATTAGGTGGTACATGTATAGGAAGACAGCATATAGTCATTACAAGCAGTGTAGTTAAGCCAAAAATAAATATTGAGTGGAGTACAGCACAGAGTAGCAGCAGATCGTCAACCCAGTTATGAAGCGGGACTAGACCATTTATCCAGTATCGGCTGCCATATTTTGTAAAACATTGGACTTCTATTGGAGGTATTGTATCGAATCTTTTCCATATGTATTACATTTCCTAAATCCCGTAACCACATTTCAAAGGTAGGTACAGTCTCCAGTTTCCAAAATCCGAAATGTGATACATAAAATTTGATTTAATTTGACATAGCAGATGGCGCGCAGGTCTTAACTGCTCTCGTGTGCTCCATTGAGAGAATCCAGGCTAACTACATGTTATAAATGAGAAGAAGAAAAGTGTAGAGAGGTAGACTAGAGTGTATCGAAGAGCTGAAGCTTGAAATCACTGAGCTATACAGAGGAGACGCACTGAGCTGGAACAGTTCACACTGGGGACCACCTCCTACAGAACTTGCCAAACTGTTTGAATGATGTCTGTGTATAACAGAACTCATATGGCAGGCGAAAACCTGAGAAAAATCCAACCAGGAAGTGGGAAATCTGAGGTTTGTAGTTTTTCAAAGCTTGGCCTACGAAATACACAGTGGGGTATGAATAAAGTTGCACTTCCTACGACTTCCACTAGATGTCAACCGTCTTTAGAAACTTGAATGAGGATTCTACTATAAAGGAGGGGCTCATGAGACCTCAGTGAGTGGTCTTGCAGAATGCCTTGGTCTCATGACGCGCGCTCCCGACAAAGTTACCTCTCGTTCCAGTGCTTTTCTTCAGACATAGGAATTCTTCGGTTGGAACAATATTGATGTTTTATGTTAAATTGATTGATTCAATACATTGTTTGACATGTTTCTAAAGGACTGTAATGGAACTTTTCAAGTTTTTGTCTGTACGAAATGCCTGCGCCTCATGAAGATGGATTACTGGGCTGAACACGCTAACAACAAGTGGCTATTTGTACATAAATTATGGACTTTATGGAACAAATCAGTCATTTATTGTCAAAACTGGGATTCCTGGGAGTGCTTTCTGATGAAGATCATCAAAGGTAAGTGAATATTTATGGTGTTATTTCTAACTTCTGTTGACTCCAAAATGGCAGATAGATCTCTGGCTGGATTGGGCTCTGAGCGCCGTTCTCAGATTATGCTTTTTCTGTAAAGTTTTTTTGAAATCTGATACAGAGGTTGCGTTAAGGAGAAGTCTATCTTTAATTCTGTGAATAACAGTTGTATCTTTTATCAATGTTTATTATGAGTATTTCTGCAAAATCGCCAGATTTTTGGAATCAAAACGTTACTGCACGTAAGGCGCCAATGTAAACTGAGAATCTTGGATATAAATATGCACATTATCGAACAAAACATACATTTATTGTGTAACATGATGTCCTATGAGTGTCATCTGATGTAGATCATCAAAGGTTAGTGATTCATTTGATCTATATTTCTGCTTTTTGTGACTCCTATCTTTGTCTGGAAAAATGGCTGTTTTTTTTTTTACTTGGCTATGACCTAACGTAATGATATGTTGTGCTGTCGCTGTAAAACATTTTTGAAATCGGAAAAAATGGGTAGATTAACAAGATGTTTATCTTTCATTTGCTGTCTTGGACTTGTTAATGTGTGAAAGTTACATATTTAAAAAAAATATTTTTGTATTTCGCACGCTGCCTTTTCAGCGGAATGTTGTCGAGGGGTCCCGCTAGCGGAACGCCTGCCCTAGAAAGGTTAAAAATCCTTATATAACCTGCCTCCTGCCCTTCCTCTACACTGATTGAACTGGATTTAACAAGTGACATCTATAAGGTATCATAGCTTTCACCTGGATTCACCTGGTCAGTCTATGTCATGGAAAGAACATTGTTCCTATTGTTTTGTACACTCATTGGATTTATCACAGAACCACCAAGAAATGAAGAGCGACACCAAGGCTGTCTTTGGGGGCATTTATGTAACTCTGCAATGATATTATGAAAAGACAGAACAGGAGCACATCAGTCTCCAATGCACAAGTTGTTCTTTCTCGCTCAGTGTTTTCAGGGACTGGGAAGAAAGGGGGCTACGAGTAGTACCATGGTGCTAGCAGGTGATGTAAGCACCCAGATTAAATAAAATACATTCAATGAGATAAAAACAGAAGATGGTATCTTCCATCTACTGTAGCTGCCTCCTAAACATCAATAGGCAGTACTAGTAGCGCAACAAATGAAAATATGAACTGAAAATTAAGTTTCTGGAGATCATAGCGATCTGATTCCACCTTCTGTCTGAACTGGGCTTGGGCCACTGACCATTAACCTGGATGTGTTCTGTTCTGCCTTGTGTACTGTTCCAGTAATTTAACGTTTAACGGAATAACCATTGTAACTACAATAGTCAAATTCGCAGCAGCATTCTTTTACAGACAGAGATGCAGATAGGAGTAAGAAATCTATCTCTGGAGCATTAGCCAACCTCAATGTGGTTTATTCTAGCCTTAACAATCTATTGAAAACAAACATTTTTGTTATTTTGATGTACAGTTGAAGTCAGAAGTTTACATACTTAGGTTGGAGTCATTAACTCGTTTTTCAACCACTCCACAAATGTCTTGTTAACAAACTATAGTTTTGACAAGTCGGTTAGGACATCTACTGTGTGCATGACACAAGTCATTTTTCCAAAAATTGTGTACAGATAGTGAATTATAAGTGAAACAATCTATCACAATTCCAGTGGGTCAGAAGTTTTACATACACCAAGTTGACTGTGCCTTTAAACAGCTTGGAAAATTCCAGAAAATTATGTAATGGCTTTAGAAGCTTCTGATACGCTAATTGACATCATTTGAGTCAATTGGAGGAGTACATGTGGATGTATTTCTAGGCCTACCTTCAAACTCAGTGCCTCTTTGCTTGACATCATGGGAAAATCAAATGAAATCAGCCAAGACCTCGGAAAAAAATTGTAGACCTCCACAAGTCTGGTTCATCCTTGGGAGCAATTTCTAAACGGCTGAAGGTACCACGTTCATCTGTACCAAAAAATATATGCAAGTATAAACACCATGGGACCACGTAGCCGTTATACCGCTCAGGAAGGAGACGCGTTCTGTCTTCTAGAGATGAACGTACTTTGGTGCGAAAAGTTCAAATCAATCCCAGATCAACAGAAAAGGACCTTGTGAAGATGCTGGAGGAAACAGGTACAAAATTATCTGTATCCACAGTAAAACGAGTCCTATATCGATATAACCTGAAAGGCCGCTCAGAAAGGAAGAAGCCACTGCTCCAAAACTGCCATAAAAAAGCCAGACTACAGTTTGCAGCTGCACATGGGGACAAAGATTTGTATTTTTTGGAGAAATGTCCTCTGGTCTGATGAAACAAAAATAGAATTGTTTGGCCATAATGACCATCGTTATGTTTGGAGGAAAAAGGGGGAGGCGTGCAAGCCCAAGAACACCATCCCAACCGTGAAGCACAGGGGTGGCAGCATCATGTTGTGGGGGTGCTTTGCTGCAGGAGGGACTGGTGCACTTCACAAAATAGATGGCTACATGAGGTAGGAAAATTGTGGATATATTGAAGCAACATCTCAAGACATCAGTCAGGAAGTTGAAGCTTGGTCTCAAATGGGTCTTCCAAATGGACAATGACCCCAAGCATACTTCCAAAGTTGTGTCAAAATGGCTTAAGGACAACACAGTCAAGGTATTGGAGTGGCCATCACAAAGCCCTGACCTTAATCCTATAGAACATTTATCGGCAGAACTGAAAAAGTGTGTGCGAGCATGGAGGCCTACACACCTGACTCAGTTACACCAACTCTATCAGGAGGAATGGACCAAAATTCACCCAATTTATTGTGGGACGCTTGTGGAAGGCTACCCGAAACGTTTGACTCAAGTTAAACAATTTAAAGGCAATGCTACCAAATACTAATTGAGAGTGTATGTACACTTCTGACCCACTGGGAATGTGATGAAAGAAATAAAAGTTGAAATAAGTCATTCTCTCTACTATTATTCTGACATTTCACATTCTTAAAATACAGTGGTGATCCTAACTGACCTAAAATGGGTAATTTTTACTAGGATTAAATGTCAGGAATTGTGAAACTAAGTGTAAATGTATTTGGCTAAGGTGTATGTAAACTTCCGACTTCAACTGTATATATTCCTATTGCTATGAAGCTGTTGCACCTGCAGCGTGTATTTACCTTTAAGATGCGTGTGATCTTGTTTTATTGCGCTCATACGTTTCTCTTGATGTCAGCTAGTTGGGTATTCTCAATATTATCTCACTATAAGGATGTTGTGATATGTAAGTTTGGAGTTGGGCAATTCTATTGCATTACTAGTTGTTGATAAAATAGGTATTTCTGTCGGCCGAACTGACGGAGGCAAGAAGGCGGATGCACGGGTCTATTGAAAACAGCTTACGCCACGGAGGAGACAAGAACAGAGAGGAGGGTGCATAGGCTACACAAAATACTTTCCCTTTAAACAGGGGACACGGCGGCGGGGGATAGATAGAGAGGGGAGAGGGAAGATATTTAAAAAAATAAATAAAAGGAAGAAAGACAGCGAGGGTGGGAGGGAGAGAGAAATAGAAAAAAAGAAAGATGTCATCCTCTCGTTTGAAAAGCCGAGGCGAAGGTTGGATTGCGGCCGATCAGGGACTCTCTAGCTAGGGACACGATTTTACGCAACACCGAGGCTTTGGAATCCACCACCGCTTTGGCCTCTCGGAGCTATCGAAATAAATAAATGACTCTTCCTCCACGCATTCACAAACAACTGCGGACTTATTATTACTTTTGATATATTTTTCCTTATTTTCAATAACCTAATTTATGCATCGATTTGAGAATATAATTTTTCCTTGGGCTATAATATAAATATACAATGTAAATTGCATTGTAAATGCATCATTAAAAGCATGCATCAACCATTTTGTCGCATTTTAGTCATGTTGCATCCTTTCGTCCCCACACCATATAACAACATTTTAGTTCAACATCATTACTGTCATATAATATTGGCATATAACTGACAGCCTTTCAAAATTGATCATTCATCTTCAATAATAATTGATTTTATTGAATGCACCGCGATTTAAACTTCCACACAGAAATATTCACCTTGTTGATATTTAAAACTGCAGAGAGGAACTAGGTAGGCTATTACAGCAGGTGGAGTGATTCATCAGTTGGCCCCAGCCTATGGTTGGTTGGCCCCGAGTCTCAGCGGGATATATATTTCTAGTTTTGACACCTGGAATAAAAGTATCTGACATCATCTTGCTTCAAAATGGATTCTTCTTGGAGTAATTTTCTCTTTCAGGTAAGTTTTTTTTTTTTTGTGTGTGTGTGTGTGTGTCAGAGAAATAGATACACATTCTGTTTAGTGTCTCTCTCATCAGAGTGCTATGGCTGCAGAAGTGAATGCACTTGGGATCCTGGGATCATACACATGCTTATTATGTTTGTGATGTCATATAAGTTTTAAACTGACAGCTTGTCAACTGTGCCCCTTACAGATTTGTTGTACTGCTTATGAGAGAGCTTGTGTGTGTGTGTGTGTGTGGTGACTGTGGTCAAAGGTGGCATGATCCCCCATTGATGTGTATTTCAGGTAGCCTAGAGAGCTTGTGTGGTGACTGTGGTCAAAGGTGGCATGATCCCCCATTGATGTATTTCAGGTAGCCTAGTGGTTAGTAACATTGGGCCAGTAACCGAAAGGTTGCTGGATCAAATCCCAGAGCTGACAAGGTAAAAATCTGTTGTTCTGCCCCTGAGCCCCTGAGCAAGGCAGTTAACCCACTGTTCCCTGGGCGTGGAAGATGTAAATGTTGATTCAGAGGGGTTAAATTCAGAAGACACATTTCATTTGAATGCATTTAGTTGTACAACTGACTTTCAAGTTCTCAGCAGCTAATTATTGCTCTCATTTCTCCAGACTCCTCTCTCACAGACCCAGTCTGAGACAGCCCTCCAATCAGAGCTGCTTCCGGACATGACTGGCTCTGCCCAGAGCCCCCCTACAGAGCATATAGCCCCTCCCCCATCCACAGTGGACACAGCCGCCCTGAATGAAGAGCCATTACCTGGTGAGAATGCAGGTCTTGTGTCCCAAAAGGCACAATCCTTATATAGTACACTACTAAAATGGTGCACTGTGTTTGGAATAGGGTAGGGTGGGGTGGGGGGGGGATCAGGTACAATTTACTCAATTGATCAATTCTACACAGTCTATAATAATATTAGAATAATAATATATGCCATTTATGAGACACTTTTAACCAAAGCGACATACATACATTTTGTGTCTGCGTGGTCCCAGCGGAAATCGAATCCTGGCGTTGCTAGCTACATGCTCCACTGACTGAGCCACAGAGGACCACTATGTTTATTCAATATTATTCCAATTCAATAAACACATGGAATCCCCAATAAACAACTAGATAGGAGGTGGGTGGAGGGCCAGAGAGAGGTTTTCTTGTTGTCAAGAGTCACAGCTGCTGCAGACTCAGCGGATGCACCTTGATGTCCTCTTTTTACATATCAAAGCTGAAAACACACACAATCCGATATCTCTTCAGCCCCACCCTGAACCATAGGATTTCTTACCTCAGGAAACAATGTCCTTTTCACACTCCCTGTGTCTGTTGCTTATGTTTGTGACAGACAGAGAGGGGTGGAGAGAGAGAGAGAAGGACTAAAGAGAGAAGTTGTGAGAGAGATAAAAAGATAAAGAAATGTAATTTTAAAAATGAGTCTGTGATGGTCTGTGATGGTGAGAGCAGTACAAGAATGCTAGATTCTAGTTTCTGCCCAGCACGCACATAATGTTCTGAGAACCATATATTTTTTGTCCTGTGGTTATTTTGCATGTAACCATCCCACAGCTTTCTGGGAATGGTGCAGGATAGTTGCTTGGCTTTGGAACATTCTTAGCACATTTTAAGGAACTTGACCATTTTCTTGGTATTTCATTACTTTAACCAGGGGCACGACTTTGGTTTTAGAAGTGGGGGGGCAAAACCCGGCGGAGGGTCTGGGGGTCCTCCCCCATATTTTTCGGGGGCATCTAAAGCTAATTTCCTGAATTTCTACACAATCCAATATGACCCATTCATTATTGGTTTTGGGTGTGTTATGCCAAGCCCAGAGTGGCAACCCACTGGACGGTCGACCCCTAGGGCCAGGACTGAGTGATACATAACTTGACATTTCTGCCATCCATTGTGACATTGTGGATAACCAACCTTCCAATGAATAGCAATGACGTGCAGGTGTTTGTACACATGCATATGAACACACACTCATTCAAATGCACACATGGACACACACATATAAATAGATAATTAAATAAATAGTGCCATACATGCACTCAAACATATTCAGTTGGCTTTGCTGTTATGATTTTTGTTGTCCTTGATTTCTTTTGTTTTTTACATTGTTATTTTCTGTTTTCCTTTGTCTTTGTCTTATGTTCATTTTGTTCGTTGCAGGTGCATGGGGGGGGGGGGGGGGGGGTCTTGGGGGTGGGGAGTGTTTATTATTATTATTATTATTATTATACTTTTTTCTCTGGGGACTGTTGGGGGGGGGGGGTCTCAAATGGTTGAGGGGCAGCTCTTGGGGAACTGAGGGGGGAGGGGGATCTTGGAGGGCTGGTGGACTGGAAATTGGGAGCTTTGGCCGGTTACTGATGGGTCACTGGTTGGGATTCCCGTTTTTGACCTTGTGGGAGATCTGTCGACGTGCCCTTGAGCAGGACGTTGACCCTGGTTGCTTCTGTGTGTCGCTCTGGATGGGAGTCTGTTAGATGACTAATGTGATGTAGTTGTTGAGCAGCTTCACTGCATGTTTTAAATATTCAACAAAGAAACATTTTAATAACTTTATTAATGGCAATGTATTTCTTAGATGCTTAGTTACACAGTTTCATTTGATAACAGTCTCCAGTATCAACATTTCCAAGCAAACAAAAACAGAGAGAAGGGAGAATCTGTAGACATGCTGAGATAAAATACATACTCTGCCGGAATTCAGCCAGCCTTCACAAGACCATAACATATGCAGATATGTCCCCTTTTGTGTTTTACACATCCTGCTGAGGAAGGACATTTCTGAGTGCATGTTATTCAGTTAGACTGGCATCTAGTATGTTCTATGGATGGTCTTAAACTGCAATAATTTATGTCTAAGATGATATGAACATGACCGTGCATTCAAACACATCTGTATCCATTCATCATCATCAATATCTTCTACCAGGTCTTTCTCACATTTTTGTTTTACATGCTTTGTGTCATCAGGAAAAGCCTCAATCAACCCTTGTTACAGTTTGGAAATCAACTTTGGAGGTTTGTCAGACTGCCTTAAAACAGTTTCGATCTTTGAAGCTTCTGGCTTGTCTAGGGTTTGCTGCACATAGAGAATCAAGTGTTGTATCTGTTAAAATTCACCTCAGCTCCGTCACGCACGGGTCTTCCCAGCTTGCCTGACCCCACTGAGACCTGTCACCATCTGATCCTCCTAAGATGAGGCATGACATTGAATTACCTTGGTGTACATTTATACTTTGATTCTATTCTTGGATAATATAATGGTTCAATAATTGAAATGACCATTATTCCCAGATCCCAGACAGTAACCTTAATCTTAAAATGCTGCCCTGTAGCTCCTGTAGGTCTACCCATCAACTCAAGATGGAACTTTGTACCATTCACTGATGTTGTTAATATACTGCAAAATTCACCTGAGCTCTGTAGACTGGTCTTTCCTGGCGGTCTGACCCTACTGGGACAGCTATCACCATCTGATCCTGCTAAGACATGATGATCATAGTGTTCTGTACTGACGGTGCACCATGACAGTGAAGCCTGTAGAGCTGTTTATTACGGTGTCAGTTTTAAAAGTAGGGAATTAGCTAGGGAAACTGACAAATCAATAACATTACATTGCTATACCGACTCTAATAAAACTCACATTCTACAAAAAAAAATCTGCATTATCAGTCTTCAATCATTTGGCCGCTGGTTTCATAGTTTGATTCAGGTCTAATGTGAATGAGGCAAAAATAATACCTATTTTTGGCAAGCTAGCTCTCTGATGGTACATCAACTGGCGAAAGCTAGCTACGTTCATTTACTTCTGTTGAAATGGGACAAAAAGGCTACAAAACATTTCAAATCAAATGTTATTTGTCACATGCGCTGAATGTAGACCATACAGTGAAATGCTTATTTACTAGCCCTTAACCAACAATGCAGTTTTAAGTAAAATACCTAAAAAAAAGAGAAATAAAAGTAACAAATAATTAAAGAGCAGCAGTAAAATAGTTCCCTTTCAGGAGTTACCTTCTCTCACACTTCTGTTTTCCCTCTTTCCCTTTCACCTCTCTCTTCCCTCTCTCCTTTAGAGAAGGCCGTCTCCAAGCCTGGCCGGCCGACACACATCTGCAACACATGTAACAAGCAGTTTAAAAACAACTACAACCTCCGGCGCCATCAGTCGGTGCACACTGGCATCAAAATGAAGGACAGAGCAGCCAGAGAGAGGGAGGATGAGAGCAAGGGAGGAGGAGGACGGCAAACAATCCCTCTCTCCCTCCTCCACCTTTCTCTGCCCTCTCATCCTCCTCCCGCAGAATCCCTCCCCCAACCCTCCCCACTTGGAAACCAGGAGGGCCAACCTGTTGCGGTGTCCATTGCCCCAGCTACCGTCACCATGGCTGCGCCCCAGGTGCTCCAAGCTGCAGTTGTGGTTGCCGGGACAATGGTACAGGTTGGTTGGTGCCTGTTTTGTCATAATTATTGAAGAATAATTTGTTGCTCCCTTTGCCTTTCTCTCTTTCCTCGTCTACTTTATTGTGCAGTGTAACAGAGTAGCTACACTGACCCCACAGCCAGCACTAGCCAACTGTCCCTTCTCATCAAACCTAGAACCAGAACCTGGGGCCTCAACCCAACCCTAGCCCCAACCAGGTGAGGAAGAACCATGCGTGTGAGGCCTGTGGGAAGGCCTTCCGAGACGTGTACCACCTGAACCGCCACCGGCTTTCCCACTCGGACGAAAAGCCCTACCACTGCCCCATCTGCCAGCAGCGCTTCAAGAGGAAAGACCGCATGAGCTACCATGTACGCTCACACCAAGGAGGAGTGGAGAAACCTTATGTCTGCCCCCACTGCGCCAAGGGATTCTCACGGTGAGAAGGGGTATGACTGGGTGGGGGTTCAATTGTGAGACAAGTATACACACATGCACATACAGTTCCAGACACAAGTTTGGACACTCATTCCAGGGTTTTTCTTTATTTTTACTATTTTCTACATTGTATAATAATAGTGAAGACATCAAAACTATGAAGTAACACATATGGAATCATGTAGTAAGCAAAAAAGTGTTAAACAAATCAAAATATATTTGAGATTCTTCACAGTAGCACCCCTTGCATTGTTGACAGCTGTGCACACTTGGCATTCTCTCAACCAGCTTCCTGCACATTGGCTAACCGGGCTATCTGCATTGTGTCCCACCACCCGCCAACCCCTCTTTTTACGCTTCTGCTACTCTCTGTTCATCATAGATGCATAGTCACTTTAACGATACCTACATGTACATACTATCTCAATAAGCCTGACTAACAGGTATATAGCCTTGCTACTCTTTTTTCAAATGACTTTTTACTGTTTTATTTCTTTACTTACCTACCTACACACACACACACACACCTTTTTTGTCTCACCATTGGTTAGAGCATGTAAGTAAGCATTTCACTGTAAGGTCTACTACACCTGTTGTATTCGGCGCACGTGACAAATAAACTTTGATTTGATTCATGAGTTAGTCACCTGGAATGCATCTCAATTAACAAGTGTGCCTTGTTAAAAGTTAATTTGTGGAATTTCTTTCCTCAATGTGTTTGAGCCAGTCAATTATTTTGTTACAAGGTAGGGGTGTATAACAGAAGATGGCCCTATTTGGTAAAAGACAAAGTCCATATTATGGCAAGAAATGACATTCCATCATTACTTTAAGACATGAAGGTCAGTCAAACTGGAAAATTTAAAGAACTTTGAAAGTTTCTTCAAGGTCAGTCGCAAAAACCATCAAGTGCTGTTATGAAACTGGCTCTCATGAAGACCACCGCCACAGGAAAGGAAGAACCAGAGTTACCTCTGCTGCAGAGGATAAGTAAATTAAATTTACCATCCTCAGAAATTGCAGCCCAAATAAATGCTTCACAGAGTTCAAGTAACAGACACATCTCAACATCAACTGTTCAGAGGAGACTGCATGAATCAGGCTTTCGTGGTCAAATTGCTGCAAAGAAACCACTACTAAAGGACACCAATAAGAATACGAGACTTGCTTGGGCCAAGAAACATGAGCAATTGACATTAGACCAGTGGAAATCTGTCCTTTTGATCTGATGAGTCCACATTTGAGATTTTTGGTTCCAACCACCGTGCCTTTGTGAGACGCAGAGTAGGTGAACGGATGATCTCCGCAATGTGTGGTTCCCACCGTGAAGCATGGAGGAGGTGTGATGGTGTGGGGATGCTTTGCTGGTGACACTGTGATTTATTTGAATTCAAGGCAGACTTGACAAGCATGGCTACCACAGCATTCTGCAGCGATACGCCATCCCATCTGGTTTGTGCTTAGTGGCACTATCATTTGTTTTTCAACAGGACAATGACCCAACACACCTCCAGGCTGTGTAAGGGTCATTTGACCAAGAAGGAGAGTGATGCAGTGCTGCATCAGATGACCTGGCCTCTACAATCACACGACCTCAATGGTTTGGGATGACTTGGACCGCAGAGTCAAGGAAAAGCAGCCAACAAATGCTCAGCATATGTGGGAACTTCTTCAAGACTGTTGGAAAGGCATTCCAGGTGAAGCTGGTTGAGAGAATGCCAAGAGTGTACAAAGCTGTCATCAAGGCAAAGGGTGGCTACTTTGAAGAATCTAAAATATACATAGATTTGTTGAACACTTTTTTCGGTTACTACATGATTCCATATGTGTTCATAGTTTGTCTTCACTATTATTCTACTATGTAGAAAACAGTAAAAAAATAAATTAAAAAAAACTTCAATTAGTAGGTGTGTCCAAACTTTTGACTGGTACTGTATATGTACATGCACATTTTTGTGAAACTAGTCTGGAGTTCTAATAGAATTCAGTTCTAATTGACGTCTGTAGTGCATGGGTAGCACTATCGACGAGAAATTACCGATAAGACACAGATAAGACACACGTGGGGTCTTAATCCCTTCTCCTGTCTGTTCCAGACCCGACCACCTCAACAGTCACGTCAGACAGGTGCACTCCACTGAGAGACCCTTCAAGTGCCCGGTAATCCTCTTTTTTCTAACTCACTTTAACTCTATCACTCTCTCTTTTTCTACTCTCTGCATGTATTTTTGACCCCCATGATGAATCTCTCTCAGTCCGTTTGTCTGTTAGTTAGTAAGTCAGTCACACGCGATATCTCAGATGGGTCTTGCCATAAAGATCAGTAATTTACAAAATTACACTGAATGGCCAGATGGTGGCACTATAACCAGCTAACTTTGAAAGGTCACGCCCCTCAACCCGTTTGACCTAAAGTCATGAAATTCGGTACATAGGTCCTTCCTCACAAGGATCACATTTTACTCAGGGACCCATAAGGTCCGCCATGGTGGATTTTACCCAATTTTATCGATTTTACACTATTTTGTGAAAAACTTAACTCCTCTGGCACCGAATGACCTATCAGTGCGAAACTGCATAATTTGTGGGGGACAACATTTTAACTCTTGCCTTGTTCTTTCTCCCTATTTTCAACCTTGTTTCCTGTTGTATGTCCCTTGGTTCTCTGTATACACTGTATGAATTGTTTTATAGGCAATGTAATGACATTGATCTGCCTAACTTCTAAAATATAATGGCAAAGCAACATTTCCAAATGCCCAAGATACACCAATGGTTTTGTGTGTGTGTGTGTGTGTGTGTGTGTGTGTGTGTGTGTGTGTGTGTGCGCGCGTGTACGCACGCACTACACAGACCTGCACGTCTGCCTTCGCCACGAGGGACCGTCTCCGTGCCCACCTGATTCGCCATGAGGAGAAGGTGCCGTGCCACATCTGTGGCAAGCTCCTCTCTGCCGCCTACATCACCGATCACATGAGGGTCCACAACCAATCACAGCACCATGCCTGCCACCTCTGCAACCGCAGTGAGTGGACTTCCATGTTATTTTAAATGTGTGAAAGGAGAGTAGAATACCTGTGTAATGGAGGTGGTTACACAGTTATCCCTCTCTCATTCCTCATGTCCTTACCTTTTGTTCGTCATCTTTTGTTCCTCAACTTTTCTTATTTCTCAATGCTCTCCCTCCCTCTCATCTCCCTTCCTCTCATCTCCCTCCAGGCTTCACCACCCTCACCTACCTGCGTGTCCACGCTCAGAAACACCACTGCCAGGAGTGGAAGGAGAGCGGCGGGACACGGGGCATGTTCGGCGGGGCCGGTGCCGGCGGGGTGCTGCTGTGCCAACTGTGTGGGGTGCAGTGCAAGACACCCACCCAGCTACAGGGCCACATGGGAACCCACGCCGTCACCCAGGTCCAGGGCGAGCCCAGCAGTAGCCTCGCGGGGACTGGTACCATGGCTGTGGCCGTGTCTCTGTCAGGCAGCTCAACTGTGGGCCTGCTGGTCACTGACTGCTCCAGCATCGCCCCCCATTCTCTCAGCTAGCAGCCAGGCCCATTGGAGGGAAGGGGGAGAGGGGATGGAGGTAGAGGGGTTTCGTGGAGACTGCAGTCAGGAGAGAGGAGTGGATGTGGCTCTGGAGTGAAGTTTCCCCTAAGTACAGATGTAGGATCAGCTTCCCCTCCCCCAATCCTAACCTTAACCATTAGTGGGAAAACTGAACCAGGATCAGCATATACCCTCCAGTGGATATCTATGTATGTTATGAAGGCCAAAGTATGCTGCAAACCAGGTCCCCTTTGTATTTGATCCTATTTAAAATGTTGCTGTTGTTTATGCAACAGTCACTTTCTCAACTGCCATTGGTGGACACGAGAGAGGGGAGGAAAGGAGAGACCATGGAATCCCTGTTTTTTTTCTTTCAATTAAATTCTACTGAACGAAATATAAAGTTTTCTGGTGCAAAATGCCACTTTTCCATTCACACAGAACACAAACTCCCATAACAATGTTTGGGATTTTACAAATACATCGCCATTTATTTTCCTTGGAAATATTGATTATACAATATATGATCACCCAGACGCAGTATGAGCTGTGGTCCTACATTGGCTTTTAGCTTTTTCAAATGAACTGTCTCCAAGAAAGGACTGTTGCCTTTTCATCAGAAATATGTCATCACCATGTAACTTTACCCTATGACTGATAGACAGGTGGCATCAAATGGGTATTTATTTGTATATTTGGCCACTGAATGCTCATCTTTCTTTGCTTTTATGATCTTGTTATTACTCTGGATGCTCTGATTTTTTTATTCTCTCAAAAATGCATTGGTCTGGAAAGTATTTGTACTTTTGTGACACGTTTTTGTGAGACTGTATTCTTGAGACTGTATTCTTGACTGTTCATCTGTTGGTGTAGAATCTCCTCTGTTAACGTCACTGTATTAAAGCCGTAGTATGTATAACCTATATGCACTTTATCTGTGAACATGTATAGCATCTGATATCAGAGATGCAGTAGAATAGAAAATTAGTATTTCTCTGAATGGAGATTTTTTTTTTATTATTATTGAACTATTAATATTTATTTTATGATCATCTGAATTATATGAGCCGTTGATTTATTGTCCATGGCATTGTTTACACCAGTGGTCTAACCCTCCCCCACCTTTTCTCCTCCTTTGCCATCCATCCCCCAACTCACTCACTATCCCACTCTTTCAAACAGCTGATTTCCAAGAAAGAAAGGGATCATTCGGAAGACATGTTTAGCAGATGATATAGAGAAGAGCGATGGAATCTATCACATAGCAGCTCGTTTAATCTCTCTTGGCACTTTTAGCTGTGGGTATGATATGGCTAGCTTGTTAGCAATTTAGCTAGCTGACAACCCCTCGCTAGCTGCTAGCGATGCAAACCTGACTTTCGTTGTGTAAAATCAAATAGGATTTCCTCGCGCTGCGAACAACGTTTGCTGGCTTGTTTTTTCGTTCATTTTCCTGGAATCGTTTCGTCTACTGAAAGTGTTTTTGCTCAAAGCAAATATATAGGGTCACGGTAGTCTACTAGCTAAATACCGGCTATCTATAAGGGGCATGGAACAGCTGGTTAGCAATCGGGCTGATGCCATCTAGCTAACGTTCTACGACTCTTAATTTCATTGACCGACATCTGAAGTGGATGGAATGGGCGTTTGCTACCTCTATTTAGCTACCTCCGCAACACAGTGCAACTGGTTAGCTATATAATAAGCTAGTGTAATTACTCGGCTAACTATATGCAAACACAGGTGTGTCTACTTTTAAGGTTTAGCTAGCTAGTTCGTTAGTTAACTTCAACCAGACAAAGGTAGCTACAGTAGCTAGCTGAGCCCGGGCAATAAACTAATGTAGCGCGAGCTGGTAGCCAGGTAATGTAACATAGCCTTGTTAGCTAATGGGAGACTTCTTTCTCGTCGTAAAATTAGGCCACAAAACAAAGTACAAATGTATTGACAGTGACAGGCATTGTTTCCCCCAACCAGACTTGCATTGATTGTGTGATCACTGGCCAATTAGATAGCGATTGTGTCTGTCTATATGACGTTAACTCAGGAACACGCATTGCTAATTATATATTTTTTTGTCGTGACCTACCTACCTCACTGAAGCCAATACTGGTGATTCCACGACGAGTCTAATAGCAAGCTAAACAGCACTGCTCCTGTTATTACATATCTTGCAAGATAGCTGCCAACCATATCAGACATGATTTACATTCTCCGTTGCATGTTCTATACGCAAGAAACATAGTCAATCATGCCTGCATAGAACATTGAAGTGAGACTCTAGCATCATGTATATGTAATGTATGCAACGCTCAAAGTGAGTACAGTATTAGACATAGCTCCTAAATGAATTCTTCTGATAGGGGTTTGAAATAGAATGGCATTCCATGGTACAGGCCGGCAGCAGACAGTATGTGGTAACCTGTTCCCCGGATCTGAGTTAGGCCATAAGTATTTTTGCGTCAACACCTCAACTGGAGCCACTTCCACGGGCCTCACTGCAACTCCGAGTCTAACTGGACCCACTGCCCCGGCGGGGACGCCACGACATCCAACATCTCTTGGGGGAAGCACCGGCGGCGGGGCCGCTGTACCACAGCCTCATAGTAGTCCTGCCAGTGACGTACCAAGCCCTGCTGAGATGGAACCTGATCGACCTATCGGTTATGGCGCATTTGGTGTGGTCTGGTAAGTTGTGCAATTTCAAATAAGAATTGACTGATTTCCAAGTGAGTTTTTGCATGGTGTTTTTCCTTTCCAAAAAAGGGTGTGTATCTGACAAGGGAATGAGATAGACATGCTGTGCACGTGCCCTCCCCATTGGTGACCAGTGCTAACAGATGCCTCTCTTCATATTGCTCCTGCAGGTCAGTGACAGACCCTCGTGACGGGCGTAAAGTAGCCCTGAAGAAGATGCCCAATGTCTTCCAGAACCTAGTCTCCTGTAAGAGGGTCTTCAGAGAGCTGAGGATGCTCTGCTTCTTCAAGCACGACAACGTAAGAATGGAAGGCAATACATCTATACGCAGGACTGCACAACCCGCATAGGTTGCATCCTAAATGGCACCCTATTTCCTATACTCTGGTAAAAAATGTGTACTTACTATAGGAAAAAGGTGCCATTTAAGACATTTTCATACAGTATTGCATCCATAACATAAGACATAGTGATGCATCTTCACACTGCTCATTGATGTTTCCATACAGAGGCTTGCTTTACAAATATCACTGTGAAGTTAGAGGTTTGTTATAGTTTAGACACTTAAGGACAAGAAGTGCCATAACAAATGCTGGTTGTGAACGGTAGATCCCTTGCTGAGTGTTGATGAATGGTGGCGATGTACAATCGTCAGAAAATGAACACCAAATGACGGCCAATGTTCTGTGATCAGAGGCGATAGGATGGCCACTCACTGCTTTTAACCGTTCGTCTGTCTGTTTTGTCCTTTAGATCGCTAATCATTAAAACAACGAGAAGGGTGATGATGATGATGATGTGTGTTTACAGGTGTTGTCAGCGCTGGACATTCTGCAGCCTCCACAGATCGACTGCTTCGAGGAAATGTATCCTTCACACGCACATTCATGTGCACACATGACTGTTATGTGTCAGCCATTGTTCACTCCTGCACTTTCTCTCTCCATTATCATGCCCTCCTCCTTTCAAAACAGTCTGAATCTACATAGTACAATTTAAATCAAGATAAACCTAAACAGAGATGATACCATTTAGTGATAGTCTTGTGTTATGATAGAATAAAGCGTAATACTCCATGTATCTATCTATGTGGTCCATCCACATCCTATAGTTGTCTGTTGTTTCCTTGACCGTGGGGCCATGCCTGACTGTAGCTACGTGATCACTGAGCTGATGCAGAGTGACCTCCACAAAGTCATTGTGTCTCCCCAGCCCCTCACCACCGACCACATCAAGGTGTTCCTCTACCAGATCCTCAGAGGTGAGTGAGACGGAGGGAGGAGTAGGGAAAGGGGCGAAGTTGAAAAGGAGGTGGAAGTCAAAGTTAAAGGTTGACTCCTGAGTCCAAAAACAACCCATTTGTGAGTTTGCCCCCTAGCCTTTCTGGGTTTGTAGGTTTGGGGCGGCAGGGTAGCCTAGTGGTTAGAGCGTTGGACTAGTAACCGGAAGGTTGTGAGTTCAAACCCCCGAGCTGACAAGGTACAAATCTGTCGTTCTGCCCCTGAACAGGCAGTTAACCCACTGTTCCCAGGCCGTCATTGAAAATAAGAATTTGTTCTTAACTGACTTGCCTGGTTAAATAAAGGTAAAATAAAAAAAATAAAAAAAAGTTTAAAGGAGCCAGCTTGTTTCATGTGATGGAGCCATATTGATAGATTCATGTTGTCATTGACTGCAAACACTGAAGGAGAATTGGCTACGGGCTGTATTTGAACCATTATGAGTAACAGTGATTCTCTTTCTCTCAGGGCTGAAGTACCTGCATTCTGCTGGCATCCTGCACAGGGACATCAAACCTGGGAACCTGTTAGTCAACAGCAACTGCCTGCTCAAGGTAACGGTGTGTGTGTACACGTTTGTTTTGGCGTGTGTGAATCTGTGTGTGAACTTCCTCAAAAGACATACAAGGAAGCATTATGCTAGTCAAGAAAAAAATAACTTAGTAGAGGTCAATATGGGCTGAAGAATTTCGTCTATACACCTTTTGACAAACATACATGTGTATTATGCTGTAATTACACTAGTCAACCTACACTGATTATACCAAACATTACAAACACTTTCCTAATATTGAGTTCTACCCCCGCACACCTTTTGCCCCCAGAACAGCCTCAATTCGTTGGGGCATGGACTCTACAACGTGTCGAAAGCATTCCACAGGGATGCTGGACCATGTTGACTCCAATGCTTCCCACAGTTGTGTCAAGTTGGCTGGATGTCCTTTGGGTGGTCGACCATTGTTGATACACATGGGAAACTGTTGTTAGGTTCTAAATGAACTTATTAAAACTCATGGACGATTAGTAAAGCTTAGACCAAGTTTATTCACCTATTGGGTCATACAGCTGCATAAGACAAAAACATATTTCCACCAGTGGTAGTATATAAACCCTAATTTGGATGGAGTCTCCTCCTTCTCTAAACATTACATCTTTATTGCTAGGCAGGAAGTTAAATGAAATGGGCAATAAACTGTTCCTTCTCCCTTAATGTGACCTTAATGTGACCTGACCTCGACCCTCCTTTAACAAGTGACATCAAAAAGGGAGCTTTCACCTGGTCAGTCTGTCATGGAAAGAGCAGGTGTTATTAATGTTTTGTATACTCAGTGTTATTATCATGTAACTAAATTCCCCCTCTTCCACTCCTTTCTCTCTCTCTCGCTCTCGCGCTCGCTCTCTCTCTCTCTCTCTCTCTCTCAGATCTGTGACTTTGGGCTTGCACGTGTGGAGGAGCCGGACCCATCTCGTCACATGACCCAGGAGGTGGTGACTCAGTACTACCGAGCTCCTGAGGTGCTGATGGGCAGCCGCCATTACGGCTCTGCCATAGACGTCTGGTCGGTGGGCTGCATCTTCGCTGAACTACTGGGTCGACGCATCCTGTTCCAGGCCCAGAGCCCCATACAACAGGTAGAGGGTAGGGCTGTTGCGGTGACCGTATTACCATCACACCGGTGGTCACAAGTCATGAAGGCAGTCAAATTCCACGGTCATGTTAATTCTCCATGCTTCTCCATGCTCTGATGCTGCTGATGGTCATTAGTAGCCTACCAAACTTGCTAACTGCCTGGTACTCAATTGTCTCTCTAATCACTCTGACATCAATGCAAATGTAATCAAAAATCAAATTAAACATTTCATGAGCTCATGTTGCGAAGCATTTCTATAGGCTATGCAATTGCGCAATAAAACAGGGTCATGGTCTCTATTAAAAAGAGGAGGATCCCATCAGCTTTCTATAGGCTAGGCCTACTATATTTATTTCTCAACTTTCCTAATATTAAGCACATTGGTTATCTTTGCAACGGGAATGAAAATGAACCACCGGAAAAACGTCCTCCATTCGCTATTTAAGTGCATAGATGACATGTATTTTTTCCCCCTGCCCCTGTTTCGATACAGGTGCGTGATAACGGTCCATCCTAAATCAAAACAAATTTCACACATACAGTACCAGTCAACAGGTTGCACACACCTACTGTGATTGAACATTTTCATATTCACCTGATTTGTTTGATATTAATAGTTAATGATTATATACATAACTAATAGTAAGACATTTCTCTCTCTTCATTCTGAGTGAACTGAGAGGAGACTTTTGAAGCTTGGTCTGGCAACTGATTAAGCGATGGCTAGGTAAAAACCTACAGCTGGCATTCCATAGATAAGATGTGGTGGGTGTAACAGAGATAAAGGGAGCCTGGAGGAATAGAACAAAACCCTCTGTCTCATCATCCCGGCATCTGGGAAACTTAGCCTGGAGGGATAGAACAACTACCATGGAGATGACCATGGGGATGAACCCAAAGTAGCTTATGGTGCCCCCACTCTGCATGAGAGAGATTGGAACCAGCCTGACGGGTAAGCATTTTTTAGGTCCTATATAAGATCTGTTTTTTTTTCATTATCAGTTAAGCACTCGGCAACACACTTCGGAGTGTGGGGTCGTCGGCTTCATTATTGCAAGAATTATTTGATATTAAATAAAGATGGTTGTTTGGAGAAATGACCAGGTCTATCTCAGTACTGAATTTCCACAACATTTTTGGCGACGAGGATGGGATCTGCATCTTCACCTGTTGACCACTGCTACTCATTCAAGGTTTTTAAAAAAAAAATATATATAACTTTTTAAAAACTATTTTCTACATTGTAGAATAATAGTGAAGACATCAACTATGAAATAACACATGGAATCATGTAGTAACCCAAAAAGTGTTAAACAAATCAAAATAGATTTTCTATTTTAGATTCTTCAAAGTAGCCACCCTTTGCCTTGATGACAGTTTTGCACACTCTTGGCATTCTCTCAACCAGCTTTGTGAGGAATGCTTTTCCAACAGTTCCCACATATGCTGAGCACTTGTTAGCTGCTTTTCCTTCACTCTGCGGTCTAACTCATCCCAAACCATCTCAATTGGGTTAAGGTCGGGTGATTGCGGAGGCCAGGTCATCTGATGCAGCATTATCACTCTCCTTGGTCAAATAGCCCTTACACAGCCTGGAGGTGAGTCTTGGGTCATTGTCCTGTTGAAAAACAAATTATAGTCCCACTAAGCGCAAACCAGATGGGATGGCGTATTGCTGCAGAATGCTGTGGTAGCCATGCTGGTTAAGTGTGCCTTGAATTCTAAATAAATCACTGACAGATTTCCACCAGTCTAATGTCCATTGCTCATATTTCTTGGCCCAAGCAAGTCTCTTCTTCTTATTGGTGTCCTTTAGTAGTGGTTTCTTTGTAGCAATTTGACCATGAAGGCCTGATTCAAGCAGTCTCCTCTGAACTGTTGATGTTGAGATGTCTGTTACTTGAACTCTGAAGCATTTATTTGTGCTGCAATCTGTGGTTCAGTTAACTCTAATTAACGTATCCTTTGCCGCAGAGCTAACTCTGGGTCTTCCTTTCCTGTTGCGGTCCTCATGATAATCCAGTTTCATCATAGTGCTTGATGGTTTTTGCAACTACACTTGAAGAAACTTCAAAAGTTCTTAAAGTAATGACTACTCCAGGAAGCTGGTTGAGAGAATGCCAATGTAGAAAATAGTCAAAATAAATTAAAACCCTGGAATGAGTAGGTGTTCTAACTTTTGATTGGTACTGTATATTATTTAGTATATGTAAAGATCAGATTAAATCAAGAATAGTCTGATGGGTGACAATATTAGCCTATCACTTGTGAATGATATATTATCACTTAATGCCCAGCGTAAGGCAAGAAATAAAGCCTTTTTAGGGGGCATTTTTTACGAATAATAGTCGCACACCTCAATATTTTAGTATTTTTTATTTCACCTTTATTTAACCAGGTAGGCTAGTTGAGAACAAGTTCTCATTTACAACGGCGACCTGGCCAAGATAAAGCATAGCAGTGTGAACAGACAACAACATAGAGTTACACATGGAGTAAACAATAAACAAGTCAATAACACAGTAGAAAAAAGAAAAAAAGAGTCTATATACATTGTGTGCAAAAGGCATGAGGAGGTAGGCAAATAATTACAATTTGGCAGATTAACAATGGAGTGATAAATGATCAGATGGTCATGTGCAGGTAGAGATACTGGTGTGCAAAAGAGCAGAAATGTAAATAAATAAAAACAGTATGGGGATGAGGTAGGTAAATTGCGTGGGCTATTTACCGATGGACTATGTACAGCTTGCAGCGATCAGTTAGCTGCTCAGATAGCAGATGTTTTAAAGTTGGTGAGGGAGATAAAGGTCTCCAACTTCAACTTCAGCGATTTTTGCTGATATATATATATATAGCCTAGCCCATAGGCCTTCATGTTTGAGGTTTGCATCACAACTAAAGTGGCCAAATAACTTCTTACAAGGGGTGAAGAGCCTAACTGGCATACATAAAAGCATTACATGCATAATTGCATTTGCGGTCACTTGATAATGGTGTTCAAATCAAATGTATTTGTCACATACACATGTTTAGCAGATGTTATTGCGGGTGTAGCGAAATGCTTGTGCTTCTAGTTCCAACTTTGCAGCAATAACTAACAAGTAGTATCTAACAATTTCACAACAAATACCTAATACACACAAATCTAATTAAAGAAATGGAATTAAGAATATATAAATGTATGGATGAGCAATGTCAGCGGCATTATACATATGAGTTGAGTAATGCAAGATATGTAAACATTATTAAAATGACTAGTGTTCCATTTATTGAAGTGACCAATGATTTAAATTCTGTGTATGTAGGCAGCAGCCTCTCTGCTGGTGATTGCTATTTAACAGTCTGATGGCCTTGAGATAGAAGCTGTTTTTTAGTCTCTCATTTTCCCGCTAATGTAACATTCGCTCTTACTGCTGTGCGTGTATTGCTGCGCTTATAATGTGAAGAAATAACCAAATAGTTTATCAACAGTTTAAGCTAAACGTTCTGCTCTGTTGCGTCAGCCACATTACGTAAAACGTTTTTTGGGGGGGATATGTATTTCTCGCATAGAATAAGTGCTTTTTCTGTTCATAAGCCCTACTCATCTTGTTGGCTGAATAAGTAAATCTGGACAGTTCTTCCAATATCCTTAATATGCACCCCGGAATTGGCTAAGGACTTGCGCAGTTGCGTCCCCAATATGTCTGTCTTCACTTGTAGCCTGTGATGGAGAGCCATGTGAGTGAGAGTTGCTTCGGAGGAAGCAGCACTCAGGGAGAAGGGCACAACGCAGCACTTAGGGCCAAGGGCACAACGCAGCACTTAGGGCCAAGGGCACAACGGCCACTGGCCGCAAAAGGCATGGATTTTTTTAGGGTGCATTACGACCACACAAAGGGGATGCCGCTATGAAATTCGAGGCATTATTAAGTGCTTGTCAAATTGTGAATGAGAGACTGATGAAGTGTTTATAGCTTGCGCCATTAGTCGCATCATGCAGCCTTATAATGTATTAAAAATCTAAATATATAGCCCAATGTTTGTAGAACAACTAAAGTTACGTTAATAACTCTAAATTAAACATATAGGAGTAACTATTTCTTTGTTAACCGCTCAACACAGAATAGCCGCATGTGCACACTCCCTCAAATCGTTTGGAGAAAATATCCTTTCTATTTTATTCAGCTTTGTTCAATTGTATTCTTCATAATATAAAATAATGCCATGAAATTCTAAGTAAATCTTGTCTGCTAAATGAACTAGTGTAGCGCACTTCCATTTGGCATAGACAGATCAGGACCTAACATAAAGGACAACTCAGAGTATGCTATTCTGTTCTGAAATAGACATTACATTTTCTTCATATCATGTTTCTTTAGACCTGTCTAAAATAAATAACAGATTTATTGTCAAGGTGTAGGCTATATTACATGGATTTCTTAGACTTTTTAAAATGTAGATGTTCCAAAGGTCGCCATCAGTGGCTTGTAGGCTATGTATGGAAGCCAGGAGATGCTAAATATGTTTGTTAATTAATGGTCAATTACCGTGAGACCGACAGTTATTTGCTTGACAATCACGTACTGACGAAATGTTGTACCCGCCACAGCTCTAGTAGAGGGGTGGGAGGCACAGAACCATATTCAACAGGTTGTGAGGGAGGAAAGAGGGAAAGCAAAGGAAAGAGGGGAAGGTGTAATCTGTCTGGGCAATAATTGTAACTTTTATCTAATAATAATCAAATGTATCGAATTTTTGGCACTTGTGGATGGTCAATTTTTTTTATTTAGATTTGTTGTCAAATTAAATCTCTCTCTCTCTCTCTCTCTCATTCTCTCTCTCTCAGTTGGATCTGATCACTGATCTGCTGGGTACCCCTCCTCTCTCGGCCATGGCATCTGCCTGTGAGGGGGCCAGAGCTCACATCCTGAGAGGACCTCACAAACCGGTACTTCCTCCTCACTGAACTACTCACTAACTGATCTGACCTTCCTTTGTATTACTATGAGACACTTGTGGTCAAATATTGTCCCCCTTGCACTTTACAAATGTAAATACCTTACTCCAAACTAGGGTTGTTACAGTGACCGTTTTACCACCACACCTGCGGTCACGAGTCATGACCGCAATCAAATTCCATGTGACCGTTTAGTCACGGTAACTAGACTTCTCTGCTTCTCTGCTGCCACTGATGGTCATTAGCATCCTATCAAACTTGCTAACTGTCAGTCGCTAATGGCCTGGTACTTATTGTCCCTCTAATCACTCTGACATCAATGCAAATGTAATCGAAAATCAAATTGAACACTTCGTGAGAGCCCATGAACATTTCTATAGGCTATGCATTTGTGTGAGAAAATAGAGTTTTGAAGGTCTCTATTGAAACGAGGGAGGAAGGATCCCATCTGATTTCTGTAGGCTAGGCCTACTATTTATTTCTCAACTCTCCTAATATTAAGCACTTTACAGCAGGAGTAGCCTACCTGGCTGCTATGAAGATGAACCGCAGGAAAAGTGTCCTCCATTTGCTGTTTGTGTATATGAGGACATGTATTATTGATTTTTTTCTGCCCCTGTTCCGACAGATGCATGATAATCATAGTCGCACACTATGTAGCCTAGTCCATAGGCCTATATTTTTTTTATAAGGTTTGTATCACAATTACAGTGGCCAAATCATTCCAAACGTAGCCTAGGCATAGGACCCCTGGAACACGGTTGGAGAGCACATAGTTTACAGAGCCGAGTGAAACGTGTTCTTAAAAGCCTAGCCATTGCGCCATCGTGTGCAAACAGAGTTTTGACTGGCCACTGTTTGAAAGAGGATCCCAGCTTTCTTGTGCTGCTATATTTCTTGCTCACTTCTTAAAATGAAGCACATTAATCCGCTTTACAAGCAGTGTAGCCTACCTGGCATACATCGACAGCGCGTGAGTTGTTTTGGGGAAGATAATTTCCCCCATAAAAATTCACCTTTTATAATAAAAACATTACATGCATAATCGCATTTGCTGACTTTTATAAGAGCCTACTATTCGTAGTGTGATGAATAGGTTGGATAGTCATAATATAACTCAATCAGTGTTAGCAAAAAAAGAACATTCAATGCATGGCTGAGTGAGTATAACCTAGAGTAGGTCTAGTCTATAAGCTATATCAGATATGTTTCTTCTTTCTTTGCTTTTTTTCCCCGCAATTGTATTTTTAAATTGCGATATGCCTGGCTTGGTCTCCCCACTTTTCACAGGCCGTCGCAACTCGACAATGAATCTGCCCAAATTGCGCACGCTGCCTTTCCTTCGGACTGTAGGCAATGTGATTTTAAAACCATCCACAACTTATTTTTTTTAAAGAAGCTAATGATCTTCCATGGCTAAATCATGCTTTAGTATTCTATTTTGAATGATTTTATTCATTTCTCTATATAATTTTGGCAATTTAATTCAATTTACTGTCGGGAAAGCTTCTCCTAGCCTAATGGCTAAGTATATGCTTGCATATTAAAAAACGTAACCTCCATTTGCTATTCGAGTGCCGGCTACGGATTACATGTATTTTTTTTGTGGGCCATTCTAAATCAAAAATAATTCCACAGATACACTATATGCAAAAGTATGTGGACACTCTTTCAAATTAGTGGATTTGGCTATTTCAGCCACCTGTTGCTGATAGGTGTCTAAAATCAAGCACACAGCCATGCAATCTCCATAGACAAACACCGGGAATAGAATGGCCTTACTAAAGTGTTCAGTGTCTTTCAACGTGGCACCTTCCGGATGCCACCTTTCCAACTAGTCAGTTCGTAAAATGTCTGCTCTACTAGAGCTGCCTCAGTCAACTGTAAATGCTGTTATTGTAAAGTGGAAATGTCTAAGAGCAACAACGGCTCAGCCGCGAAGTGGTTGGCTACACAAGCTCACAGAACGGGGCTGCCTAGTGCTGAAGCGTGTAAAAATAATCTGTCCTCGGTTGCAACACTCACTACCAAGTTCCAAACTCTGGAAGCAACGTCAGCACAAGAACTGTTCTTCGGGAGCTTAATGACATGGGTTTCCATGGCCAAGCAGCCGCACACAAGCCTAAAATCACCAATGCCAAGCGTCGGCTGGAGTGACTGCCATTGGACTCTGGAACAGTGGAAATGCGTACTCTGGAGTGATGAATCACGCTTCACCGGACGGACGCTTCAGTCGGACGGACGAATCTAACGCGACAGCGTACAATGAAATTCTTGACGATTCTGTGCTTCCAACTTTGTGGCAACAGTTTGGGGGAAGGCCCTTTCCTGTTTCAGCATGACAAGGCCACGAAGCGAGGTCCATACAGAAATAGTTTGTCGAGATCAGTGTGGAAGAACTTCAACCCCATTGAACACCTTTGGGATGAATTGGAATGCCGACTGCGAGCCAGGCCTAATCATCCAACATCCGTGCCCGACCTAACTAATGCTCTTGTGGCTGAATGGAAGCAAGTCCCCCCAGCAATGTTCCAACATCTAGTGGAATGCCTTCCCAGAAGAGTTGAGGCTGTTATGGCAGCAAAGGGGGGACCAACTCATTCTTAATGCCCATGGTTTTGGAATGAGATGTTCGACGAACAGGTGTCCACATATTTTGGGTTTTGTAGTGTATATTGCCATATGTATAGACAAGATTTAAATTAAGATTAGTCTGATGGGTCAGAATATAACTATTTTTTTGTTGTTTTTTTATGTGTTATTTCTTACATTGTTACCCCAGGAAATCTTAGGTTTTATTACATACAGTCGGGAGAAACTATTGGATATAAGAGCAATGTCAACTCACCAACATTACGACCAGGAATACGACTTTGGTCCACCACCCAGGACAATGGCTTGGATCCCAGTCGGCGACCCAGAAAACGGCGCCGCAGAAGGGGCAGACGGAGTGGTCTTCTGGTCAGGCTCCGTAGACGGGCACATCGCGCACCTCTCCCGAGCATACTACTCACCAATGTCCAGTCTCTTGAAAACAAGGTAGACGAAATCCGAGCAAGGGTTGCCTTCCAGAGAGATATCAGAGATTGTAACGTTCTTTGTTTCACGGAAACATGGCTCCCTCTGGATACGTCAGTCGGTACAGCCACCTGGCTTCTTCACGCATTATGAATAACGAGACGTGGTGTGATCATAACAACATACAGGAACTCAAGTCCTTTTGTTCACCTGACCAAGAATTCCTTACAATCAAATGCCGACCACATTATTTACCAAGAGAATTCTCTTTGATCATAATCACAGTCTTGTATACCCCCCCCCCCCCCCCCCGAGCAGACACATCGACGGCCCTGAAAGAGCTTAATTTTACTCTGTTAACTGGAAACCACATATCCTGAGGCTGCATTTATTGTAGCTGGGGATTTTAACAAGGCTAATCTGAAAACAAGGCTCCCTAAATTTTATCAGCATATCAAATGCGTGACCCGGGCTGGCAAAACCCTGGATCATTGTTATTCTAACTTCAACACACATAAAGCCTTCCCTGCCCTCCTTTCAGAAAATCTGGCCACGACTCCATTTTGTTGCTCCCAGCCTATAGACTGAAACTAACACAGGAAACACCCGTGCTCAGGTCTGTTCAACGCTGGTCCGACCAATCGGATTCCACGCTTCAAGATTGCTTCGATCACGTGGACTGGGATATGTTCCGCATAGCGTCAGACAATAACATTGATGAATACGCTGATTCGGTGAGTGAGTTTATTAGCAAGTGCATTGGTGATGTTGTACCCACAGCAACTATTAAAACCTTCCCCAACCAGAAACCGTGAATTGATGGCAGCAATTGTGCAAAACTGAAGGCGCGAACCACTGCTTTTAATCAAGGCAAGGTGACCGGAAACATGATCAAATACAAACAGTGTAGCTATTCCCTTCACAAGGCAATCAAACAAGCTCAGCGTCAGTATAGAGACAAAGTAGAGTCGCAATTCAACGGCTCAGACACGAGAGGTATGTGGCAGGGTCTACAGTCAATCACGGACTACAAAAGGAAAACCAGCCCCGATGTCTTGCTCCCAGACAAACTAAACAACTACTTTGCTCGCTTTGAGGACAATACAGTGCCACTGACACGGCCCGCTACCAAAACCTGCAGGCTCTCCTTCACTGCAGCCAACGTGAGTAAAGCATTTAAACGTGTTAAACCTCACAAGGCTGCCGGCCCAGACGGCATCCCCAGCCACGTCCTCAGAGCATGCGCAGACCAGCTCCCTGGTGTGTTCACGGACATATTCAATCAATCCTTATCCCAGTCTGCTGTTCCCACATGCTTCAAGAGGGCCACCATTGTTCCTGTTCCCAAGAAAGCGAAGGTAACTGAGCTAAATGGCTACCGCCCCATAGCACTCACTTCCGTCATCATGAAGTGCTTTGAGAGACTAGTCAAGGACCATATCACCTCCACCCTACCTGACTCCCTAGACCCACTCCCTTTTGCTTACCCTGGGTGTCGACCCCGACCTGTGCAACTGGGTCCTGGACTTCCTGATGGGCCGCCCCCAGGTGGTGAGGGTAGGTAACAACATCTCCATCCCGCTGATCCTCAACACTGGGGCCCCACAAGGGTCCATTCTCAGCCCTCTCCTGTACTCCCTGTTCACCCATGACTGTGTGGCCATGCATGCCTCCAACTCAATCATCAAGTTTGCAGACAACACTACAGTGGTAGGCTTGATTACCAACAACGACAAGACGGACTACAGGGAGGAGGTGAGGGCCCTCGGAGTATGGTGTCAGGAAAATAACCTCACTCTCAATGTCAACAAAACACAGGAGATGATCGTGGACTTCAGGAAACACCAGAGGGAGCATCCCCCTATCCACATCGACGGGACATTAGTGGAGAAGGTGGAAAGTTTTAAGTTCCTCGGCGTACACATCACGGACAAACTGAAATGGTCCACCCACACAGACAGCTTGGTAAAGAAGGCGCAGCAGCGCCTCTTCATCCTCAGGAGGCTGAAGAAATTCGGCTTGTCACCAAAAGCACTCACAAACTTTTACAGATGCACAATCGAGAGCATCCTGTTGGGCAGTATCACCGCCTGGTACGGCAACTGCTCCGCCCACAACCGTAAGGCTCTCCGGAGGGTATTGAGGTCTGCACAACACATCACCGGGGGCAAAGTACCTGCCCTCCAAGACACCTACACCACCCAATGTCACCGGAAGACCAAAAACATCATCAAGGACAACAACCACCTGAGCCACTGCCGGTTCATCCCGCTATCATCCAGAAGGCGAGGTCGGTACAGGGGCATCAAAGCTGGGACCGAGAGACTGGAAAAACAGCTTCTATCTCAAGGCCATCAGACTGTTAAACAGCCATCACTAATATTGAGTGGCTGCTGCCAACATACTGACTCATCTCTAGCCACTTGAATAATGATAAAAATGTATGTAATAAATGTATCACTAGCCACTTTAAACAATGCCATTTTATATATTGTTTACATACCCTACATTACTCATCTCATATGTACAGTGGGGCAAAAAAAGTATTTAGTCAGCCACCAATTGTGCAAGTTCTCCCACTTAAAAAGATGAGATAGGCCTGTAATTTTCATCATAGGTACACTTCAAATATGCTAGACAAAATGAGAAAAAAAATCCAGAAAATCACATTGTAGGATTTTTTATTAATTTATTTGCAAATTATGGTGGAAAATAAGTATTTGGTCACCTTCAAACAAGCAAGATTTCTGGCTCTCACAGACCTGTAACTTCTTCTTTAAGAGGCTCCTCTGTCCTCCACTCGTTACCTGTATTAATGGCACCTGTTTGAACTTGTTATCAGTATAAAAGACACCTGTCCACAACCTCAAACAGTCACACTCAAAATGATCACAAGAACGGTGAGCAAAAATCCCAGAACCACACGGGGGGACCTAGTGAATGACCTGCAGAGAGCTGGGACCAAAGTAACAAAGCCTACCATCAGTAACACACTACGCCGCCAGGGACTCAAATCCTGCAGTGCCAGACGTGTCTCCCTGCTTAAGCCAGTACATGTCCAGGCCCGTCTGAAGTTTGCTAGAGAGCATTTGGATGATCCAGAAGAAGCTTGGGAGAATGTCATATGGTCAGATGAAACCAAAATATAACTTTTTGGTAAAAACTCAACTCGTCATGTTTGGAGGACAAAGAATGCTGAGTTGCATCCAAAGAACACCATACCTACTGTAAAGCATGGGGGTGGAAACATCATGCTTTGGGGCTGTTTTTCTGCAAAGGGACCAGGACGACTGATCCGTGTAAAGGAAAGAATGAATGGGGCCATGTATCGTGAGATTTTGAGTGAAAACCTCCTTCCATCAGCAAGGGCATTGAAGATGAAACGTGGCTGGGTCTTTCAGCATGACAATGATCCCAAACACACCGCCCGGGCAACGAAGGAGTGGCTTCGTAAGAAGCATTTCAAGGTCCTGGAGTGGCCTATCCAGTCTCCAGACCTCAACCCCATAGAAAATCTTTGGAGGGAGTTGAAAGTCCGTGTTGCCCAGCAACAGCCCCAAAACATCACTGCTCTAGAGGAGATCTGCATGGAGGAATGGGCCAAAATACCAGCAACAGTGTGAAAACCTTGTGAAGACTTACAGAAATGTTTGACCTCTGTCATTGCCAACAAAGGGTATATAACAAAGTATTGAGATAAACTTTTGTAATTGACCAAATACTTATTTTCGACCAGAATTTGCAAATAAATTAATAAAAAAATCCTACAATGTGATTTTCTGGATTTTTTTTCTTCTCATTTTGTCTGTCATAGTTGAAGTGTACCTATGATGAAATTGACAGGCCTGTCTCATATTTTTAAGTGGGAGAACTTGCACAATTGGTGGCTGACTAAATACTTTTTGCCCCACTCTATATACTGTACTCTATACCATCTACTGCATCTTGCCTATGCCGTTTGGCCATCGCTCATATATTTTTATGTACATATTCTTATTCATTCCTTTACACTTGTGTGTATAAGGTAGTTGTTGTGAAATTTTTAGATTACTTGTTAGATATTACTGCATGGTTGGAACTCGAAGCACAAGCATTTTGCTACACTCGCATTAACATCTGCTAACCATGTGTATCTGACAAATCAATTTTGATTTGATTTGCTTGTCAAATTGTGAATGAGAGAATGATGAAGTATGTGGAGCCTGCACAAGGAGAAGAGCTCGTGTCTTTCATGTGACTTTTTTCAAATAATTTGTCGCATCATGCAGTCTTAGGCTATATGTTTTGATTTTTTTATACATTCTAAGTTTGTATCACAACTAGCATTGCATAAATAACTCCAAATTAAATAAATTGGAGCCCCTGTTTCTTTGTTAATAACCGCTCAACACTGAATAGCTGCATGTGTCCTTCGGAAATCGTTTGGTGGAAAATATGCTTTCTATTTTATTCAGCTATGTTCAATTCTATTCTTCATACTATAAAAGAATGCCACGTAATTCTAAGCAAATCTTGTCTGTAAATGAATTAGTGTAGCCCACAGCCATATGGCATAGTCAGATCAGGGCCTAACATAAGGACGACTCAGAATATGCTATTCTGTTTTTATGAAATAGGCTACATTTTCTTCATTATGTTTCTTTAGACCTGTCTAAAATAAATAATGGATTTATTGTGATGGTGTATGCTATATACAATTAATTTCTTATACTTTTATACTTGGATTGTAGGCTATGCATGGAAGATGGACACAGTATTTTGGCACCCTTGCACGATTCTCTATTTCTTTAAAAAAAAAAAGGGGGGGGGGGTATTAACATAAACACAAACAAACACGTTTGTCATCTCCTGCCAAATGTGTTTGTGTTTATGTTAAAACCTCCCCAAAATATTTTTGAAGAAATAGAGAATCGTGCAAGGGTGCCAAAATATTACTGCTCATGGCCCAGTTTCCCAAAAGCTTCTTGGAAGACTAAGTTAATTGGTGAATTTAGCCTTAAGATGCTTTTGGGAAACCGGGCCCAGATATTATCAAATCTATACCCCACACACAATCCTTATCTAAAACCAGGTGCAGCAGTTCATGATGTAAAATCTCTCGCCCCCCCCTTCCCCCTCAGCCATCGCTCTCTGTGTTATATATGCTGTCGGACGGGGCGACCCACGAGGCCGTGCACCTGTTGTGTCGTATGCTGGTGTTTGATCCGGTGAGTGCAGACAGGAGTCTATTGTCACACAATTGGCTACCTCTTTATAGGGAAGTTTAAGCAACAAGAGCTGAAAATGTAGCTAGCTACCTCTGAGAAGGAAAATGCATAGCTAGCTACAGTAAATACAAGATTAGAGAGGGACCAACTTTCTCTCCATGTGTGTGACTCAGGCCAAACGGATCTCGGGCAGCGACGCCCTCTCCCACCCCTACCTGGACGAGGGCCGTCTGCGATACCACACGTGCATGTGTCAGTGCTGCTACTCCGTGCCCAGCGGGCGTGTGTACACGCGTGACTTTGAACCGCCTGCCGACCGGAACTTCAGCCACAGCTACGATAACAGCCTGCTCTCTGTCTGGCAGGGCAAAGGTATGAGCTATCGGGTGCTCTTCCCTCTACTCCTCTTTCTCTTCAATTCTCTTCTCTTTGACTTTTTTCCAACCCAGCTTGTTATTGAAATTGATGGCCTGTTGCGATCTCGTTCTCGCAATCTCTCCTCTCTCGCTCTATCAGAGCTCATCCATCGCTTCATAACAGAGCACCAGCAGGGGAAACGAGTGCCGCTGTGCATCAACCCCCAGAGTGCCGCCTTCAAGACCTTCATCAGGTGAGGAACACCAAGGGAGGGATGAACACAACTAATATACATGCAGCTTAAAATACTATTTTTCCATGCACTATCTAAATCTCTCTTTCTTTCTCTATCTTTCTTGATCTCTCAGGTCTACTGCGTGGCATTCCTCCAAAGTCTCCAGGAAGGAGGAGAGATGAAGGGGAGTATCGTTCAAGTACAAGAAGAATCATGGGAAATTCAGTTTGATAAAAAGAACAAGACTTGCTTTGGTCAATATAATAGAGATAGGTTTGGGTTTCTCTGGATGGAGGGGAGGGGTGAATGAAACAGTACGCCAGCCTCTCAGAGAGAAGAACCGTGTCTGTTGGAGGAAATGCTCACTTTTACTAAAGACTACATTTCCCTTCAATGACAACTACAGTTCCCAACAATGAAAACTACTATTGACACTGGTGAAGACTTGACTACACCAAGGCTATAGGCATTTCCCCAATGCTGAAAACTAAAATGTGCTGCTGAATTTTTAAAAAGGGAATAAAGAGGGAAAGTGGTAGAAGAGGGAAATTATTGGAAACATTTATTACTAGAAGAGTTGAAGTTGGTTGTGTTGTGCTCCAATCTGGTTTAAGGTGGAGACAAAGGAATAGCTGTTTAATTAATTTATGTTGAATAATTGTTCTGCTCTGTTAATTTTTAAGTCATTCCAGCCTCGTGCAATATGATGAAAAGCGTCTAAGCAACGTGCTCCTGGCGATACCATACTCTCTTACCTGTGCTCTCAGTGACTTAGTCATGTTAATGTCACATTGATGACCCTACCTTTATCATTGATTCCATTGATTTGGTTTGATAGTTTCACTAGGCCCATTCTCAATATCTTCGGTAAACTGGTTTTAGATCTGCGCCACAATGCAACCTCTGGCCTTGAGGTTCACTCCGTGCTACTTGTGAATCTTCCCTCCCAATCTGCCCTCGTCCATAAGATCAAACCATTTCCAAGACAACAAATTGACCTGGTTCTTTGATTGGGTGTGGCCACGGCTTCTGAGGCAGATGGAGCCTCGCCCATGTTTTTAAAATCATATTATTTTATATTTTAATTTGTGTTTATTTTTAGCTTCTCTGTGAGTGGCGGTTCGAGCTTGAGCACGTGTTGTGCCCATGTACTGAGTAGTCAGCCCTTTCAGTATGTGTCTGTGTGTAGAATTTAAGGGAAAGTGCAGTTTTCTGCTTCAATGATTTCATTACCTCAAAAACAGTTGGGGTCAAAAAGGGAACCCAGAGAGAGTCTACTGGGTGAAGTGTACATAGACCCAACTCAACTGCTACGCACTGTAACGTGATGTCATTCCTTTGTACTAAATCGCTGTCCTTAACCTCTGTCGCTCCCTCTTGGAGAGAGGGATGGAAGATGAGGGACAGATGGCAGGAAGAACAGCTTGTTGAAATGTGTTGGTGAAATGCTGCTGTGTTTTGTTTTTCCTTTATTGGTTGTTGGTTTATTTCCAGTTGAGTTCACGGCTCAGGTGTTCCGTTGCAAAGACTGTGGACCCGACCACACAAATACACACCGATATTATTCACCAATAACAGTGTGCCTCAACTTTTTTTTCTTCTCTCTCCACAAAGAGGAACCGCAAAGCTCTGTGCGCTGAAGCTCTTGACTGGAGCTAGTACTAACTAAAATGAGGCTCCTGAAGACGCTGCACTGTGCTAGTTGGCATTGCCGTCATGGCAGTGGTCAGGCCCTTGTCCCGCCACCTGATGGTGCTATTGGAAGTGTAGGCTAAGTGGTTGACGGGGATTGCCAGAATGTTTCACTTAAACCTGCATGTCTGTATTTATGATATATAAAGATTTTTTTTTAAAGGAAGATGCTTTTGGATTTGAATGCAGTGCAATGGAAGTTGTCGCCGTGGACACACCTACCTTGTGGTGATGTTAATGAATTAGATTTTAGGAAATATGATTCATATTTTTATGTTTTGTGATGTGATCCATTTAAAATAGTTATTTTTTGGTTTCACAACTTTGCTATTGTCTTTAGTAGAGAGCCCAAGCAGGCTGAGTTTTAGAAGAGCTCACCAGGGTACGTCTCTTTCCCTCACACCCTCCTTTCTTCTCTCTATCCCCCTCACACTGTCCTCTCGTCTCTGTTAGCCTTTTATAGCAGGGTCTTATTCATTAGGCACCAAAAAAATCAAACAGACTAAAACTGGGAGGGACTACTTGAACTTGTTCAATAAGAAACTTGTTGCAAAATGTTTTCCTACAGTGTGCACTAAGGAGTATGACTCAGCTATGCTTAATGTAGAAGCCAATAAGGACATCCCGTTCCTCACTGGAGGAGCCTCCTCTGGCAGTTCAGTAGCTTAAAGCAGCTTCTTATCCTCCCCTTCTTTCGTTCATTGGTGCTGATAGGAGAAGAGAAGACTGGTCAAATCCCTAACGGAGAGAAGCACCATTAGGGATTTGCTTTCAGATGTCCAGTTCTCTTCAGATCAGATCTATGATCCATCCCAAATGACACCCTATTTTCTTTGTAGTGCACTACTATTGAGGGTCTGGTCAAAGGTAGTGCACTATATAGGGAATAGGGTGCCATTTGGGACGCATGTACTGAAGGAAAAGGAAGCGAGTCTATATCCTTTGTTCATGAGCTCAATAGGCACTGGAGAGACTACACCTGGGGATGTTGATGTTAGAAATGTTTCTGATGACAAGAAAAAAAAAAGTGATACTTGTGTTTTTTTTTTTTATTATTCTGAATATGAAACTGATGTTGAATACTGCTGTTTTGAAAATGTTAAAATTCTGTTGGTTGGTTTGTTTTTTTGTCATGTTTTAGGAAACGTTTTGGACTTGTGCTCCCAACAAATACTTGAATTTCTTAAGAAAACGACTAGAGTAAAGTAGTGAATGAATAAATGGATAGTCACTGGATAATATTCCTGTGTGGTGTCTGTCTGCTTATCAATGGGGAGGGGGCTCAAAGGGCAACGTTACATTGTACTGTGCCAGGTTGTTGACTTAAGGGCTGCTCCCTCAAATTGCACGTTATTTTTTGCCCCCCCATACAATGTTTGGTTGTATACTTTTTCTTGTGTTCAGAAAGTTTTATGTTCTCATTCTATATGGCGATATTTCAACCTGTTCAATTTCAACATGTCTGATAACTCTGGTTATTATGCCTATATATGTTACTGAGATATAATCAGTTTATACATTTGACAAGTGTCTATCTTTCAGTAAAGTGTTACCCAATTTATCACATTATTGTACAGGTTATCAGGTTGACCTGCAGAGGTTGTGCACATTAGATTGCTTCTATATGTTCTATCCATGTGCTAAACATCTTAATTTCCAAGATCCAAAATGTTTAGAGCTGTAGGCCTACAGACCTAATTAACCACCGTAGGCTGGGTAGTTTAGCGGACCCCACTGTTTGTGGAACTTTTACAGTCTTATCTGACTTTGAGCATAGATGCGTTCATTCTCGAAATAGTCAAATTCATAATTCAACCAACGGTTTGTCATCTTGCAGTTTGATGTCTTGTCAAACGAAGGAGTTTTTTCCTAGCCAGCTTTATCTGAAAATGACTTCTGGTAGGCTATTAAAGTCCGTTGCCCTTGAGAGAAAAAAAAAGAAGACTTTATCCAGGGACAGCAGTAGGCTGTCACAGCACTGCGAGTCCTAGGAGTCATAGCTTACCATACCCGGGAGCAAGGGGGAGGTGACAGCGAACTGGCTATGTGACCGGCTTAATGGCTACACTTTATCCACAGCGGGACTGCATCATGCATACACTAGGATTTTTTTTCTAGACTAATGTTTGCTGAAATTAGTTCTACGTCCACGGATCCAGTGCGACAGGTCATCAAATAATAAACAGCTGAAGACTTCACAGTGAATGTGTCGGGCAAGCAATAAGGTCGGTCGATATGGCATAACTGTTCAGATGTCAGGAGGCTAGTACGGCGGCCAAACGGGAGAAGAGCTGTGCCCTCGCAATATACATCAAAACACTCGAGAGAGCCATCGACTTCAGAATAATTTTGCCGCTCAGAAATACAATTACTGAAGCAACGATCCGAAGGCAAACACGTCGGAGAGGGAGTCATTCTGATTCGGACCAAGACGGGAACCACAAGGCAGAAGCGGGGAGAACACACACATCAATTTGTCTTGCTTGACGCACGTTCTGATTTCTTGCAGATATCCAGAACACGGAATAAGGCAACAAAACACAATAATAATGTGGAACAATTCTCGACGTGTGGGCTACAACCAGGACCCAACACACTGATCTCCCCTTGATCCGACCGACCGGGCCGCAGAACGGGACGCCGCACCACCCAAATGTAAATTTAGCCTATCTCTTTTTTTTTTACTCTCCCTTTATTACCCCAACACCCAACTCTTCTTCGTTCTCACCATCCTGCTCCGAGGTTAGGCAAGAAACTCTATGTCTGTAATAAATGTTGTTTGTCGCAAACAGTCACGCTTTAGTTTATACAGGCCTGAATAATCTGTCACCCTTAGCAAGCATGCATGCATTATCTGTAAAAACTGAAAGCAGGCTAGACAATGTATCCCTTGCGTGTGTTCATACTAGGCAAACCGCGTGCACACACTACCTGTTACAAGCTTCAATCACTCTTGTGCATGAAACAGCTCCAGGTACAAATGTATTGAATGCAAATATAAGCGAGCTCGCAATCACACTCAAATAGTTACATTGATTTGTCCAGTTTGTAGTCTACACTGGATTACAGTAGACAACAATGGCTAGCAGTCAAACATATGACAAAGGTTAGCCCATGCAGATTTGGAGGCGTTCCAAGACAGGCACAAGTCTGCCATATTCAAAATAATGTGTTGAGTTGACTTAATGGGTCCTTATAACTGCTATTTAGTGCAACAGGCTTGTCCCGTTTATTTTTGTAATAGAGGAGGACCGTGTTTACTTAGGTTACTTACTCGCATTGCGTATTTTGATAATTGAGTCCGAGCCACGTTGTTGCACGGGCTTGCCAGCTAGGTTTTGAGTGAAATGAGCCTGTGTTTTCTACCAAGTTAGCGATATAGCAACGTCAAGATATGCTTGGCATCATAGGGTGACAGGGTTATGGAGGGGACTATTTTTAAATTGTTATTATTATTATCCCACCCTGAAAATTGCTGATAGCCTATGAGCCTAGGAGGTGTAGCCTATGTACTGCTGTGCTGACCAAAAAAAATCAGCTAGCCAAGATAAATCTGAAAGTATTTATATTATGTCCAGATAGGCCTTTATCCCGTCAATCAAAACCACATGCATGTGTTTGTTGGTTATGGGATGAACCTGTTGTTTTAGTGTGATGGTGCATCACCTAACCGCTATTGTCCAACATAGCCTAGGATGGAACAATAGGCCCCGCCCCAACAACATCCTCCTCCACCCCACCCCTCATACCCCTCATCTCCCATCTGTACTGTAGGTACTCCTCTTTGTCAACTGTCACCCCATCTCCCCTCTCTCTCTCTCTCACTAATTCCCTCTCTCCCAGCTGTACTCTGTCTAAATCTCCTGCTTTTCTAATCCCTTTCTAAATCTATTTTCAGCCACCTTTCTCTCTCCACCTATTCATCCTGTCTCTCTGGTCCCACTGAGTACATGCATTTACCTAGAGAGCAATGACAGTGGAAAACCTCAAATTAATTCATTCCCCACCGGAGTCATGTAGCACAAGTGGTACAGCCAGCGATACATGACGCCTACAGTGTAGTCAATGGATTTGTCAGCATTTGTGAGATTAGAGTGTAGTGTAGGGGCTGTCTACACACAAGGTAATGGCTTGGGTGGATACGATTTTGATCATGTTTTAAAAGGCTGCATGATGACACTGAATAAATGTGACATTCGTTGAAACTATATGACAGTTGAACAGTTTTGCATGCATATAACTGTTTTATTGTACATTTACTGAACTCTTAATCAAGGTGTGTGAAATAGATTTTTTTTTTCTCTCTCTCTTTGTCCCCCCCATCCCCCATCTTCTGTTTGTCTCTCTGTCTGTCTTTGTGTGTAGACCCAGAAGCCACCAGGCCTCTGCTGGTTATGAGCAGGGGGTTGGGAGGGAGGTGTGGGGAGTTAACAAACATACCACCCACAGCTTTATCGTAGCCCTCTCTTTCCTGATGATTTCCTGATCTATTTCATTAACATTGACCGTAACCACGAGCAAGTCCATTTTCATTCCCCAAAATAGCCCCAAAACTAGCCTACTAATAACAAATACAGCATTTGACTACATACTGCATTAGCATAACACTAGCATAGCGTTACTACTAGCATAACATAACTAGGATAACATTACTAAAATTCCGTACTAGTGTTCTATTGACAGTACTTACACGCTGCCATGCATTCTAATGATATACCTATCATTACCTTCAAACATCCAGTAGCAAATGATAATCGGAAACTGCTGCCATAGCTTTGAGAGTACCCTGCATAGATCAGTCATTCAACCTTTCCCACTTGTCAAGTGGTTTGAGGGCAGTGGTGAAGTACCTGTTGAGACACACACACACATTCATTGACACACACACACACACACTCAGGGACCATGCTGAGCATCCTGGCTGCTGGCTCCATCTTCTTCCCAGGCTTGTTCCTGCTGTCTAAGAGATGCCTGAAACACACCCCAGGCCTGGCTCTGAGCGAGGGAGATGCCACCATCGTGTCTGCCAGGTACACACACACTTACAAGTCAGACACACACACACAAGTCAGATGAGTCAATGTGAGGACTATGCAGACCTATCGTACATTTATCTTATGCTATTCTGCTTTGCTTGACATTTTATACTATTCTGCTATGGTTTACATTGTTGAATGTCAATGCTTTTTTTCTAAGGAGTTATGGGTATAAATATGTCAATTGAAACCCCACTCTGCCCTTTCTCTCCCCACTAGGCTGGTGTCATCCATCCAAGCCATCATGGCTTCCTTAGCTGGCTACATCATCGCATCCTCCTGTGAGGACGTCATCGAGGATCAGTAAGTACAGAGTAATGATAATGCAGTAGTAGTTGCTGTAAAGTTTTGTGTTCCCGGTGTGTGTGTGTGTTTGCAGGCACCTGCACAGATAGGCTCTATATGTGCAGAGCACATGCCTCTGTTCTTCCAGCCTCTAAAGTGCCCTTTGTTTTGGGTATACAGTTTTTGTCATTGTTGTTCTGGACCCACTGCCCGCAAGTCGTCGTTAAATATGTGAAATGTAATTAGCCATTAAGACGTGGCCGTCTATTGCTTTTATATAACTAAATAATCAGTCATAATTGCTCAACAAGTCATTAACCGCAGTTACAAATGTTTTTTTGTTTGAGCACATGCCCCTCAAAAAGTCGTGTGTGTGTGTGTGTGTGTGTGTGCGCGTCGAAAGAGGTGTGACGTCTAAAAATGATTTGGGTCCTTAACTACACAGCACATTTTCCAGCGTTGAATCAACACTAGCTAGGTTTCCATCCAATTGGCGACAGATTTTCATGCGCATATTCTAAAATCTGCATAAAGAAAATCTGCATATTTTCCCACCAGCGGTGGGTTCCCACTAAATGGCCTCGTTGCAGATAAAAGTCAGTGTGTGATGACGTAGTGCACACAATGTGCGTTTTCACTACATTTTTCATGTAGTGAATACAAGTCTAAAGTTCAATGTTTTTCCCATTGCATTTTAAACTCTACGGATAGTTTTGTCACAAACTACTCTGGTCTTGGCATGTGCCCTCTAGCCAACAGCTTGTGGATACAGTGTGGGTAGTAGGCTAGTCTACATGATGAGATTATTATTGATAATAAGTATAATAAGTATTTTTATTTGTCAAACGGTGTCATGTCACCATAATAAGACCCAGGAGTGTGTGAAATTAATCATTAATTTATTTAATCTGAAGCTTAATTAACTGCATGGTTTCCCCGAGTCATATTGGGAGGACCGCACACCATATCATCTCGTGACTCCAAGTTTACTATGCTATGATGGTTATTATATAAATATTTGCGAATAAAGGCGTTTCCACCACTATTTCTCTCACAATTAATTTTACCAACACAAAGAAATCACACCATGTCCAACGAACAAATTATCTGTTGGCATTTATAAAATTGTACCCAAACTACCTATTTCCATCATGATTTTTTTATTTGATATGATATGAATTAACTCGCCAAAAACAACTAATTGAAAGCCACTAATTGAAAGCCACTCCTCCAATATAATTTCCCAGTGTGTCTTGCTTTTTTGAGTAAATTGTAGAGTTACCACCCATGACTCTATTTGTTGGTGACAGAGACATGGTTGTTGAATTCGTTCACTTTCAGCCCTGTGGACTTCACCAAATGACTTCCTTACTGTAGACAAATGTTATCATTAAAATTAATCTCTTTAGGGCAATACATGTAATATATCATAAGGCCTTAGTTTGATGGCCGAGTTTTACCCTACCACAGTGGTGTTAGAAACCTCCTAGTTTACAGGCCACATCAGGCCCGCAAGTCACATTCTGCTGGCTTGCAAAGTGATGTAGGATTCTTATTGGAATTCAGCCAGTTAGGACATCCAACAGTTGGAATTTGTATTCACCCGCATCTGCATTCAGAATGACTGTTAGGGTTAGTAACATTGTGAGTAGACCACCTAAAGCAGGGGTTCCCAAACTTTTTTGGTCCGTGACCCCACTTTGTTATAAAAAATGTTTCGTAACCCCACCATGTAAAAAAGTGACGTAATCAACTAACAATGTTTTTACTTTTTTAATTGGTTCTATGACAGCATGTCAAACATTGTTTTAGACTGATTTGTAATATTATTTCAGTCAGAAGTATGGTTTGAAATACATCAGAAAGGATTTAGGAAAACAACAGGCAATAATTGTGTATGTTTTTCTGTGTAGAAAAGAACCACAGTTGATCATGTTATTTTTTCACCAGTCTGATTTACTGCCTGGTCCTGTCCACTCTGTTCTGAGGGAAACAGAAGACACGTGTGTTTCTGAAAGTCTTAATGTTTTCATTAATATTTTGTGGCTTCTAATGTTTAGAAGTTAGAGCAACATTTCTTGGAAGAAAACGGAAACTTACAGCCGCATTTAGTGGCTACCGGAGGTCACTCACGTAACCCCTGTTCTATGAACCAAGCGCACATTTTGTCCCCCCCCCCAGAGTTTCTTTTGTGACCTAAACCATTTTCAACTGGAACAACCATTTCAGTAAATGGTGCAATAAATCTAATTGGATTAGTTTAGAAGAATGTATGTTATTTATCTTTGTGTAGCATGAGATTAATAAGTCAATGTAGATGCAAAAATACAGATATTAAAAAACAATCCTAAAAAGGTTTACCTGGTAGTAGAGCATGCTAGGAAATCTGATAATGATGGGTGTGTTATGATGGGAATGTTTTACTCTCCACAGAGTAAAACTGACACAATCACACTCTCACACTCAACACTTGTTATTAACCCCCACATTGGGGCTATTTTACACCGCTGAGTGTTAATTTCACTCTTACAGAGTTAATTTAACTCCTGAATCAACACTATAAATGTGACATTGAGAAATCCACACAAGTTAACACTGGCCAATTTGCTGTGTATGTTTAACTTTCGATCCAAATAAAGTATTCAAGTGTCTGCGTAATAATCTGTCATTCTCTCCCTGCTCACCTTGTCCCTGTTAACCTAATTAGAATTTCAACCCAATTAACCTCTATTTGTCCCAAAGCCAGCAGCACTATTTTAGTATCTGTAATGCAGTCACACAGAAGCCAGAAACCTAGACTGCAGCATGCTGCTATGGAACTGTAGGAGCAGCTACTCAAACATGTCTCCACTGGTTTTACAACTGCAACTTTGTTAACAGTGGACTACATAAAACTATATAAAATACACACTGAAAGTGGAAGATTTGTTTTTGGTTGAAGGAAGAGAGGAGGAGAGGAAGAATGGAAGATACTTTAGACTAGTGAGATGCTGTGAGTCAGACACTGGTGTCCTAAGATAACTCGCAATGTGACACAGCTGCACCTCTTCCCCCTCGTCTTTCCATCAATTAGGAGGCGGGGGAGAAAAAGGGAGAGGAAAAAAGGAGAGGGGGGGGAGAGATACTGCCAGTCACCGACTCCCTCCCTCTCCCTTGCCCTCATTTGCCAGTCAAAGTAGGGAGGCGCTCGCGTGAGTGCCGGCTCATTTGAATACCAAATCACGTACCTGCCCAAATCACGCACGTGCCCCAGATCAATGCATCCTGGCCAGTCACTTAACCCCCTGACGTCTAGGCTAGAGCCTCACATACAGGATGCATCGCACTGAAACAGGCAATAGGTAGTCACATAGGCAGCTACAGTGTACACGTTGGCACACATTGTTACATAGAACTTAAACTATTACACCTTCTCTCTCGCTCTCTCCTTTCTCACTTTCTGTCCCCCCCCCCCCCCCCACCCCACCCCACCCCTTCTTGCGCCACACCTCTCCAGACACTGGCTTACCAGTACCTACATCCTGTTTGCGGTGCCCTACTTTGCGTACGACATCTACGCCATGTTCCTGTGCTACTGGCACAAGCTGCAGGTTAAAGGGCACGAGGAGGAGGAGGGCGGCAGGCCAAAGCCAATGGGCTCGGAAGTGGCCAGTTACCTGCGCAGAGAGTTCCTCATGGTGCTGCACCACGTCGTCATGGTGACCATCTGCTTCCCCGTCTCCGTGGTAACTATCGCTGTAACTAGGGTGGTTCTAGCGGACTATTTTATTAGTCTACCGTGCCACGGTCTGTCTGTTGTCTAAAGGGTGGGGGGAGCAAATGATAAACATGTAAACACACACACTAACCCTTTAAGTCTTGTCAGATAGAGATGATCTGATGGTGATTTGGTTTCTGATCCCTAAAATTGTTCCTAACCGGCTGCCATCTGCAGACTAGACTCTCCTGCTCCAACCCCCATCTGCCTCCTGTTGCTACTGGCAGCCAATGTTAACATCCCTTCTATGGACATGTGCTTTTAAGGGGAGATGAGGTGTGCTTGCTTGTGAGCTTTTCTTTCAATGGTCTGTCTATATACTTTATCAGCCATATCATGGCCCTCCATCTCATCTCTCTCTCCTCTCTCTCTCAGTTCTGGAGGCAGGGAAAGGGCGATTACTTCCAGGGTGTCATGTTTATGGCTGAACTCAGCACTCCGTCCGTCTGCCTGGGGAAAATCCTCATCCGGGTAATACTCACTCCTCTCTCCACCTGCTTTCTCTCTCTCTCCACCTGCTTTCTCTCTCTCTCCACCTGCTTTCTCTCTCTCTCCACCTGCTTTCTCTCTCTCTCCACCTGCTTTCTCTCTCTCTCCACCTGCTTTCTCTCTCTCTCCACCTGCTTTCTCTCTCTCTCCACCTGCTTTCTCTCTCTCTCCACCTGCTTTCTCTCTCTCTCCACCTGCTTTCTCTCTCTTGCCACCTGCTTTCTCTCTCTCGCCACCTGCTTTCTCTCTCTCTCCACCTGCTTTCTCTCTCTCTCCACCTGCTTTCTCTCTCTCTCCACCTGCTTTCTCTCTCTCTCCACCTGCTTTCTCTCTCTCCTCCTCTTCTTCCTTCCTACCTTCCTTCCTCAGTCTCTTACTCTCTGTGCAGCAGTCTAAGAACTCAAGTCTTTCTGATTCTGAAGTGCTCACTTACTAGCGTTCATGTTAACATTCTTGTCTCCTGTGATTTTTGGGTTAACATTTACCCAAGCTCTCTTTCTCGGGTCCTTCACCCTGCTCTCGTTTTCCCCCTTCCCCTGGCTCCTGCCCTCTCTCTATCTCTCTTTGTCCCCCTCAGTACAAGAAGCAGCACACTCTTCTTCATAAAGTGAATGGCGCTCTCATGCTGGTCACTTTCTTCGTCTGTCGAGTTCTGCTCTTCCCCTACCTCTACTACGCCTACAGCAGGTAACATACTGACCACTGTCTGCCTGTCTGTCTGTCTCTCTTTCTGCCTGTCTGTCTGTCTCTCTTTCTGCCTGTCTGTCTGTCTCTCTTTCTGCCTGTCTGTCTGTCTCTCTTTCTGCCTGTCTGTCTGTCTCTCTTTCTACCTGTCTGTCTGTCTCTGTCTAGCTGTCTGTCTGTCTCTGTCTAGCTGTGTCTTTCTGTCTTGTGCGCTTGTCTGTCTGTCCCCAACTTCATCTATGCGTATTGTTTTTTATCTCGCGTTCTTAAGATCTACGATGGTAGGTTACAAGTTTAAGTTTGTAGGCTTCTGGCCTAGCTACTTAGCTAGCAGATAATATCATTCATATATATAAATAAGCAATATCTTTCTCATTGTCTGATTGAAAATATCTTGCTTGCTTGTATGTAGCTATCTAGCCACTAAGCACCATGTCACCATTTTGTTTTGTTACCTAGTTCTATCAACCTTGATTTCACATGTGGAAAATCACACATGAAAACATGTAAAAACATGTGTTTTTGGGACATGATTCGTTATATTTCACACAGTGCTTGTAACATAGTGTTTACAACTTACAAATTTGATACTTTGACATACTCGGTGTTCAAAATATTAGGAACACCTTCCTAATATTAAGTTGCCTTTTTTGTCCTCAGAACAGACTAAATTTGTTGGGGCATGGACTCTACAAGGTGTCAAGCGTTCTACAGGGATGCTGCTCCATGTTGACTCCAATGCTTCCCACTGTTGTCAAGTTGGCTGGATGTCCTTTGGGTGGTGGATCATTCTTGATACACACGGAAAAATGTTATGCGTGAAAATCCAGCAGCATTGCAGTTCTTGACACACTCAAACCGGTGTACTTGGTACAGTGCCTTGCGAAAGTATTCGCCCCGCTTGAACTTTGCGACATTTTGCCACATTTCAGGCTTCAAACATAAAGATATAAAACTGTATTTTTTTGTGAAGAATCAACAACAAGTGGGACACAATCATGAAGTGGAACGACATTTATTGGATATTTCAAACTTTTTTAACAAATCAAAAACTGAAAAATTGGGCGTGCAAAATTATTCGGGCCCCTTAAGTTAATACTTTGTAGCGCCACCTTTTGCTGCGATTACAGCTGTAAGTCGCTTGGGGTATGTCTCTATCAGTTTTGCACATCGAGAGACTGACATTTTTTCCCATTCCTCCTTGCAAAACAACTCGAGCTCAGTGAGGTTGGATGGAGAGCATTTGTGAACAGCAGTTTTCAGTTCATTCTACAGATTCTCGATTGGATTCAGGTCTGGACTTTGACTTGGCCATTCTAACACCTGGATATGTTTATTTTTGAACCATTCCATTGTAGATTTTGCGTTATGTTTTGGATCATTGTCTTGTTGGAAGACAAATCTCCGTCCCAGTCTCAGGTCTTTTGCAGACTCCATCAGGTTTTCTTCCAGAATGGTCCTGTATTTGGCTCCATCCATCTTCCCATCAATTTTAACCATCTTCCCTGTCCCTGCTGAAGAAAAGCAGGCCCAAACCATGATGCTGCCACCACCATGTTTGACAGTGGGGATGGTGTGTTCAGCTGTGTTGCTTTTACGCCAAACATAACGTTTTGCATTGTTGCCAAAAAGTTCATTTCAAGTTTGATTTCATCTGACCAGAGCACCTTCTTCCACATGTTTGGTGTGTCTCCCAGGTGGCTTGTGGCAAACTTTAAATGACACTTTTTATGGATATCTTTAAGAAATGGCTTTCTTCTTGCCACTCTTCCATAGAGGCCAGATTTGTGCAATATACGACTGATTGTTGTCCTATGGACAGAGTCTCCCACCTCAGCTGTAGATCTCTGCAGTTCATCCAGAGTGATCATGGGCCTCTTGGCTGCATCTCTGATCAGTCTTCTCCTTGTATGAGCTGAAAGTTTAGAGGGACGGCCAGGTCTTGGTAGATTTGCAGTGGTCTGATACTCCTTCCATTTCAATATTATCGCTTGCACAGTGCTCCTTGGGATGTTTAAAGCTTGGGAAATCTTTTTGTATCCAAATCCGGCTTTAAACTTCTTCACAACAGTATCTCGGACCTGCCTGGTGTGTTCCTTGTTCTTCATGATGCTCTCTGCGCTTTTAACGGACCTCTGAGACTATCACAGTGCAGGTGCATTTATACGGAGACTTGATTACACACAGGTGGATTGTATTTATCATCATTAGTCATTTAGGTCAACATTGGATCATTCAGAGATCCTCACTGAACTTCTGGAGAGAGTTTGCTGCACTAAAAGTAAAGGGGCTGAATAATTTTGCACGCCCAATTTTTCAGTTTTTGATTTGTTAAAAAAGTTTGATATATCCAATAAATGTCGTTCCACTTCATGATTGTGTCCCACTTGTTGTTGATTCTTCACAAAAAAATACAGTTTTATTTCTTTATGTTTGAAGCCTGAAATGTGGCAAACGGTCGCAAAGTTCAAGGGGGCCAAATACTTTCGCAAGGCACTGTACCTAATATCATACCTTGTTCAAAGGCACTTAAATATTTTTTCTTGCCCGTTCACCCTCTGAATGGCAGACACACACAGTGGCGTCGGACGGGCCAGTTCTATGTCTCAATTGTCTCAAGGCTTAAAAATCCTTCTTTAACCTGTCTCCTCCCCTTCATCTACAGTAAGTGAAGTGGATTTAACAAGTGACATCAATAAGAGATCATAGCTTTCACCTGGATTCCCCCTGGTCAGTCTGTCATGGAAAGAGCAGGTGTTCCTTCTGTTTTGTACACCCGGTGTACAGGACTACATTGTGTATGTTTATTGATACAGTAATTATTATTCAACGTGTCCTAACCTGGGATCTCACAACCTCTTGGTTCACAACATTCCGATCTTTCTGCTACGTCATTACGTCGGTGTCAATAACTGATTTCACCTATATTTCTACACTTGGGACATCAAAGTGAATCTCAGATTTGCTAAAAAATACACTAAAGAAAAGCTATTATTTATCATTGTTATTCAGGAAAAACATTACAACTGAATAATATTCCCCACCAACATTAGACAACTATACAGAAAATCCTCAAATTACTGATATAAGTAAATGAAATCAATGATGAGAGAATAGCCAGATTAAATGATAACTAAAATAGCAGTGCAGATGGCACTCTAGCTAAGTGCAGAGATGTTGGCATGAAGGATCGAGAGACAGATGCAGGAATGCGCAGTAGGGTTTTTTATTCATCACAAATTACGGATGGGCCTTTTGCCACTGCCGAAGTTGCGGCGGACGGAGCATTCCCACTGTCTCCCTTAATGGTAGATTATTCTGTCACGTTGGTATGAAGAGATTCGGGAGACAGGCGCAGGATTGCGTAATAAGGGTTTTTATTAAGCCCAAATGACTGCGTGCCGTGTAAAGGCACGGGGACGAAGACCAAACAAACACGTAACAAAACACAGGGTAAAAACCCAAAACAAAAGAGCGAGGAGTACCTAGAATAAATTACACACTCGCACAATGATTAACACAAGTGACGAGACCTGTCTTCATCTGCGCAATCCACAAGGGCACGAAAGCCCAAAACACACAGCAGAGGTACTCACACGCACCAACGGACATTGTAACAATAATCGACTGCCCAATGGAACCAAAGGGCACACATATATAAATACAATCAGAGGGAATAGGGGCCAGGTGTGTGTAATGAAAGTTCCGGAGGGATCCGTGATGGTTTGGGACAATCTGGGACCATCACATGACGTCGTGACGACTGGTAAAACAAATGCCTTATAAACACCTTAACATGGTCCCTTACGGAAAAACAACTTGAATTTCACGTGATCTTATGTGAAGTTAATGTTATATGTGACAACATGTAAAGGAACGTGATAACATGAAATTACGTATTTTACAACATGTGGGCACTTGAAAACATGATCTTGTGAAATAAATGTGACACATGGGGATACAAATCTGAAACGACACGTGACAACATGTCAGCACATGTGAAATCATGATCTCATGTGAAATGTTCCAAAAACGTGTTTGCAAATGATTTCACATGTGAATTGATCCAAAAACACATTTTGACATGTGAAATGTTATCATGTTATCACAACATAACATAAAAGGACGTGATCACAATGTGAAAATCTTGTTTTTTTTCCATAAGGGAAGCATTCTTCCTTGATTATTTGTATTAAATCAGATTGTTCATTTTAAAGTCATTAGCCATAAACCAAAATCCTTGACAATAGCTCGCTTGAGACAAGGTGTCTTGTTATAGAACTTGTTCAAATGAACAAGTTTGCTCTAAGTAAGTTTTAAAAAAATCTGGGTAAGCTTGTTAGCTAGCAACATTAAGCAAACATTAACCCTCATTTCCCCCCTACGCCTCACATCCTCCTCCTCGTGTTGCAGGTATGCCTCCATCCCCCTCTACACAGTGCCCCTTGTGGCTCCCTGGCAGTGCAACGTGGGGGCCTTCTGTCTGATGGCCCCACAGGTCTACTGGTTCACCCTCATCTGCAGGGGTGCCTTCCGCCTCTTCACCGGGGCCTCGCGCTCCCGGCCCCCGGCCACCCTCAACAAGCCTGATAGGGGATGCTGCCCCGGCCAGGGAGCCCCATTACCTCCCCCGGCCAACGGCTACAGTCCTGTCCCCCACAAGGCAGACAGAGAGACCGACACACACTGAGAAAGAAAAGAAAGAGGGAGGGAAAGATGGAGAGGAAGAAGGATCACTGTGCGGACGGGGCCAGCCAGACCAGGCCGGGAAGACTGAGGTCTGTCAAGGGAATCTATTGTACTGTATTGCAATGACACTATAACCTAGAAGAGAGGGAGAGAGAAATTGTTTCTCATCCTCTACAACTCCCTCCCTCCTTCTATTGCTCCTTTAGTTACATGGACCTCTGGAAGAAGAGCGGCAGATTGATAGGGGAGAGGGTAAAGAAAGAAATAAATGAATAAGGGAGAGAGATAGAAGTATAGACAGGAGAAAGACTTGGCAAGTATTTAAATATTACGTGCTGTACACACTGATTTCAAACTGAATGGGGAAAAATGAATGGATTGAAAAGAAAAAGGATGATCGGGTGAGAGAACACATTGAAGAGCAATAGTGATAGAGGGAGGCAGAGAAGAATAGACTAAGCATGAGCTGAGTTTGACTGAGTTAAAGGGATAGATAAAAAAAGTATTCTTCTCTTGAAAGAGAAATGCAACTGCTGTTCTAGATTAGGGAAGGATACAAATGAATATATCATAATGTATAGAAACAATGTAGTAAATTATTATTTGGTGACCAGTTGATTTTGGTGACTGCAAAAAGGGGGATGAAGACAACACCAGTATTTCAACTTGTGATCCTGGTACTGTATTGTTTGTCCATCAAGATGATCCACTCTGATCCACTTTTGTCTTGGGAAAGGACAGAGGAACACGCACCGGCGCCTCTGGTAATTGCTTCGTTCTGCCTTCTCTCCACTCTGAAATTCTCTCTCGCTCCCTTTTCTCCTGTTAGAAAACTAATGTGGGAGGGGAGGAAGGGGGTTTACCCCAAAATGTGACAAGTTTATACTAGTAGACGAGTAGATGTCATTTTAGGTTTTTATATTGCTCTCATTCAAAGCATTTATTTATTTATTAATGTTGATTCTTTTAATTTTTTTTTCAATGTATTGTGACTTAGTATTGGTAGCACATTATTATTACTCCTGCCATCTGTTGTACTCACTCCCCACTTCAATCAAAAGAGGAGAGAAAGAGAGATGGAATGTTGGCAAGATTAATAGAGGGAGAGAGAGAAGGGGGGGGAGTAGTAGACTCAAATGGGACAATGATGCAGCTGTGCTGTCCCAGTCACCCACCCAAGTTGAATAATGCTGGCAGGCAGTCTTCAGTACACGACTGGGTGGGTCTGTGCAGTTTACCAGAGCTTTACCATGCCTGGAGAGGTGTTTACTGTCTCAGAAACCCCATCAACATGATATAATGATCAGGAACACTGCTATCATCGCCATGGTTCTGTTATGTTAGGGAAAGCTGTTGTGGAATTGGATCTCCTGCAGGCTTAAACGGGGCAACCACATTTTAGAACCTACAGGCGTTCTAGAGTCTGCGGATGTAAGGGATTCCTAGATGATCTAAAGCAGGATTATGAAGGATTTAGACAGAGTAAGTTGTTGCAGTGTGTTCGACCGTATGGGGGGAATTTGAAATAGATGGCACTGGCAACTGTGGTACTCCCTTTATGCATTGAGGAATTTGTGCGATAGGGCCGAAGAAAGAACATATTGACAATGCACTGAGAGAAGGGACTGACGAGGTTGGATTGGGTGGTGGTGGGGTAGTAATTTTCAAATTTTCCGACCACTATTTCAACCACTTTTGTTTTTAGTTTTTTGTGTGTTTGTTTTACTTGTGATTTTAATTATGTTTTGCTGCCGTTTACTCATGTTGACACTGCAATGGCACCAATGTAGCTGTCTACTGTATCTAAGTTTGCGTCATAACTGCCATTTGGGACGAAGCCCAAGTCAAGAGGGTTGAAATGTGGTCCTTGAAACTCAATCCCAAGGTGAGCGGACCTTGAACACTTGACCACTGCCTTGGGTTGTAACTCTACTAGCCTGGTCTCAGATCTCTCTGCCGGTTCATCGACGAAAAGTGAACACATAGAGGGACTACTGTATAATATGCTGGACTATACTTATTGCATCAGGCGTTTTTCTGCTGAATAGCTGCATGATAGGAATGAGAGAATGGCTTTTTGACAATTGGCCGATATTAACCTGGGAACACTGTAACACTTAGAGTTACTATTTACAATGGTCAGTTATGGTACTATTTAAAATGGCTTATTGAGGACTTGTTCATCTCCGCACCCAGAACCGAATCAGCTACGCGATTTTTAACATTTTGAAACGTTTTGTTATGATAGAGGGTTTTTTTTTTCATTCATTGCTTTATAACTGATTTAAAGGTCCATTGATTGGGGAAATTGTATGATCAACATTATTTTCCATGCCAAAAAGTAAACCTAAGCGTCCGACAATGGATATAAACTGTAGAGTTGATCGTACAAATCAAACGTCATTCCCCAAAAATGAATTATGTTCACAAATGTCGTTTCAATTGTATTTGTCACATGCGCCCAATACAACAGGTGTAGATCTTACAGTGAAATGCTTACTTACAAACCCTTAAACAACAATGCAGTTTTAAGAAAAATACCGAAAGAAAAAATAAGAAATAAATGTAACATCATTAAAGAGCAGCAGTAGAATAACAATAGCGAGGCTATATACAGGGGGTACCGGTACAGTATCAATGTGCGGGGGGCACCGGTTAGTCAAGGGAATTGAGGAAATATATACATCTAGGTAGATGTAAGATTAGGGGGGTCTATTCAATCCGCATCACGGAAGTTCAGCTTTTCAGCGTGATTGAAATTTAAAGGCAATGTTCCCGCTTTATCAGAGGCTGCATGTGTCGACTCAATCGGAAATTGCCTACACATTTCTGTAGCGGAATCTGTAACGCTTCAGCTTTACAGATTGAATAGAGCCCTATGATTATTTTCATGCGTATTCCACACCAGAGCAATTTTTTTCTGTTCCTCATCTGACAGAGGTCACTGAAACTGAAACTAAATATAATTTGCACTCGATTACAAAGTTTAGTTCGAGAAGATACGCTTTGAGTGAGAGAGAGAGGTGTTGGAGTTAAGACATTAAGACAAGTTAGTGATGATTTAAGCCAAAAATTTGATATCTTCTAGTGTTTACTTTTGCAATTGACCCCTTCTAGTCCATTATAAATTATGATGCCTTCATGTTAAACCCTTTGAGCAAAAAAATGTCTTTCGACCAATTTTGCTCACTAGGTAGCGTTACCTCCCAAAAGATAACATCATCTATTTTACCAGTTCCTAAGTCCTCTGTCATGGAAAGTATTAAAAAAAAATCGACTGCATCTTCCATATTGTTTGTTTGTTTTATACATTTATTTTAATGTATCTCTGTTATTTATTGAAATGGTTTGAATGTACATACGAATACATATATAAATTACATATTTCCTGTACATATGGGCTTGTGTTCTGTCTGTCGACTGCTGCCTGACTAATCGTGGGCTCTGTATCTGAAATGGCACCCTGTTCCCTACATAGTGCTCTACTTTTGACCAGGGTCTGGTTAAAGTAGTACACTACAGTATGTCGGGAACACTGGGGTGCCGTTTCGGACTTAGACCTGTTCTGTTGGCTGACATACTCTGCTCTCATCTTCTGCTCTGACGGCCAACATGACATCATGGTTCTACTGTTCTAGCACCACTGCACTGCTTTTCAAAATAAGCACCATGAACTTTGAGTGAAGTTTTGCTTTACATGCAACAGATTGACCAATAAAGTCCTCCCCTTTGTTTGTGCATAAAGAAGATTCCTGGTTGAGTCCATTTATTTCATTCAAGAATCACTAGACTTTGAACAATGATGTCACTTTAAATTGTGTTCATTGATCAATTCTCTCAAAGACTGCTGTTGGGTATCCTTCTTACAGTCCATGGCCCACATTCATGGAGTATGAGTGCTGATCAAGGATCAGGTCCCCCATGTCCATGGAATCGTAATGAATCGTAATGATCATTATGATCTGAAAAGCTAAACGGATCATAGATCAGCACTCTTTCTCTGAGACGCTTTATGAGTATGTACCCAGGGCTCTGCAATTCTGTTTCTGACGGGTCACAGTAGGACTTCTGCTGGTTGTAAAATACTGCCAATACTGCCTGAAATGCATGTCATGTCTGTACCTCAATTTAGAAAATAATGATTTCATTTTTAAACTTGAGTGGGATTCTATAAATGAAAAACATATATACTGTATTATATTTATAATACATATTTTAGTTGACATAGACTAATTCCTTTTAGCTATGATAACACATTAGTTTGTAGAGAATTGTTTATGGTGCCAATAGAAAGTCTCCGCCCCCTTGAACGTATTTCACATTTTGCTGCCTTAAAATCCAATCTAAAAGGGATTCAATTATATTTTCTTCTACACAACCTACATATTTTCAAATGGAAAGAAAGTTCTAGACATTTTCTAAATTAAGAAAAAATATATAATTGGATAAGTCTCCACCCCCCTGAGTTAATACTTGGTGGAAGCACCTTTGGCAGCCATTACAGCTGTGAATAATTTTCATGAAGATTTGACCAACTTTCCACAACTCTTAGGGCATTATATATTGATTGTTTTTGTCAAGGCTCAGTAAATTTGGAGGGGAGGGGAGGGGAGGGGGGGGGGGGGGGGGTCATTGATGGACAGCGATATTTAAACCTTGCTGATTTTTTTAAAGCAGGACTGAGACTAGACCACTCAGGAACAGCTAACACCTATTGGAAAGCAATTCTCGTGTGTCTTTGGCATTGCATTTTGTGTAATTGTCTCTCTGAAAAATAAACCTCTATCCCAGGGTTAGGTTTTCAGAAGACGGAGGCAGTTTTCCTCTAACGTTTTACCTGGGCTTTGCTCCTTTCATATCTATTTTGATCCTGACAGTTGTAAGTAACAACAAACTTTCCAGGACATAGATATGTCTTATATGTTCAGAAAGCTTAAATTCTTGTTAATACAGTGCCTTGCGAAAGTATTCGGCCCCCTTGAACTTTGCGACCCTTTGCCACATTTCAGGCTTCAAACATAAAGATTTAAAATTGTATTTTTTTGTGAAGAATCAACAACAAGTGGGACACAATCATGAAGTGGAACAACATTTATTGGATATTTCAAACTTTTTTAACAAATCAAAAACTGAAAAATTGGGCGTGCAAAATTATTCAGCCCCTTTACTTTCAGTGCAGCAAACTCTCTCCAGAAGTTCAGTGAGGATCTCTGAATGATCCAATGTTGACCTAAATGACTAATGATGATAAATACAATCCACCTGTGTGTAATCAAGTCTCCGTATAAATGCACCTGCACTGTGATAGTCTCAGAGGTCCGTTAAAAGCGCAGAGAGCATCATGAAGAACAAGGAACACACCAGGCAGGTCCGAGATACTGTTGTGAAGAAGTTTAAAGCCGGATTTGGATACAAAAAGATTTCCCAAGCTTTAAACATCCCAAGGAGCACTGTGCAAGCGATACAGCTCATCACCCTGAACACAACATCCCCACTGTCAAACATGGTGGTGGCAGCATCATGGTTTGGGCCTGCTTTTCTTCAGCAGGGACAGGGAAGATGGTTAAAATTGATGGGAAGATGGATGGAGCCAAATACAGGACCATTCTGGAAGAAAACCTGATGGAGTCTGCAAAAGACCTGAGACTGGGACGGAGATTTGTCTTCCAACAAGTCAATGATCCAAAACATAAAGCAAAATCTACAATGGAATGGTTCAAAAATAAACATTTCCAGGTGTTAGAATGGCCAAGTCAAAGTCCAGACCTGAATCCAATCGAGAATCTGTGGAAAGAACTGAAAACTGCTGTTCACAAATGCTCTCCATCCAACCTCACTGAGCTCGAGCTGTTTTGCAAGGAGGAATGGGAAAAAATGTCAGTCTCTCGATGTGCAAAACTGATAGAGACATACCCCAAGCGACTTACAGCTGTAATCGCAGCAAAAGGTGGCGCTACAAAGTATTAACTTAAGGGGGCTGAATCATTTTGCACGCCCAATTTTTCAGTTTTTGATTTGTTAAAAAAGTTTGAAATATCCAATAAATGTCGTTCCACTTCATGATTGTGTCCCACTTGTTGTTGATTCTTCACAAAAAAAATACAGTTTTATATCTTTATGTTTGAAGCCTGAAATGTGGCAAAAGGTCGCAAAGTTCAAGGGGGCCGAATACTTTCGCAAGGCACTGTAACTGCACTGTCCACTTTACAGTAAAAAAAATGCCATGCTTTTGTTTGAGGAGAGTGCACAACAACAAAAAACTTATCACAGAAACTGGTTTGATACAGTCCCCTGTGAAGGTAAATAATGTACTTACATTCAGTAATCTCACTCTGATTTGTCATCCTGAGGGTCTCAGAGATAAAATGTAGCATAGTTTTGTTTGATGAAATCCATTTTTATATTCAAATGTAGGAACTGGGTTCTACAGTTTTAACCACTGCTGTCTCTGGCTCCACACCCACCCTGCCCGGCCATCTAGATGTGTGAAAGTTAGGGTATTAGCTAATGATCCATCATGTATGATATTCCTGGGAGTGTGTAAACTTACATTTGTATTACCATATCATTTTGTATGTTCTCTATAGTTATGTACTTGAAAATGTATCAATTGACCAATTCGGCACATTTGGGCAGACTTTATACAAAATATTGTCCGGTATTGCAAGGCATCACTGGATCAATCTGAAACTTTGCACACACACTGCTGCCATCTAGAGGCCAAAATCTAAATTACGCCTAAACTGTAATATTATATTATGGCCTTCCTCTTGCATTTCAAAGATGACGAAAAAAATGTAATAGAAAACGCAGGTTTTTGTTTGTATTGTCTTTTACCAGATCTAATATGTTATATTCTCCTACATTAATTTCACATTTCCACAAACTTTCCTCTCAAATGGTATCAAGAATATGCATATCCTTACTTCAGGTCCTGAGCTACAGGCATTTAGATTTGGATATGTCATTTTAGGCAAAAATTGTAAAAAGGTACGATCCTCAAGTGATAATGCCCTCGAAGCCGGTGTTTGTTGGATATATTGGTACGGGTGTTGTTAGGCCCCAGACGAAGTCGAGGGCCGGCAAACCGTGCCAATATATCCAGCAAACACCGGCTTCAAGGGTATTATCACTTTTATACAACAGGTTACCAACATATTCAAATAATGATCGACATATTTGAATTAAAAACGTTATTTTGATTACTGTATTTGTACTATTTCATCCTTCCACAATATATAGTCCCGACACAAATCTAGGGTTGCTAGAGACGTGACCCAGTTGTTCGTTCTTTTTGTTCTGTATCTATAGACGCGACCCAGTCGTTCATTCTAAATGCTCCATTGACATACTGACCATTCTTATCCCTTACTTGCTAGTTATCCAAATAACAGCAAAGTAACTGAATTTGTTAAGCTGTTCTAAAGGGACATTTATTTGGATACATCCATAACAATGAGCTAATAAGCTACGATTTCGCCTGGAATCGAAAATGTGCTCTATCGTTAAGACACTTGTTCAGAGGAGTTAGCCAACAACACAGCTAACACAATAACTTCGAACTGACGCTGGAAAGCAGTGGTGGAAAAAGTACCCAAATGTCATAGTTGAGTAAAAGTAAAGATACCTGAATAGAAAATGACTCAAGTAAAAGTCACACAGTAAACGAGCACACTCCAACATTGACATAATTTACAAACGAAGCATGTGCATTTAGTGAGTCTACTAGATCAGAGGCAGTAGGGATGACCAGGGATGTTCGGTTGATAAGTGTGTGAATTGGACTATTTTCCTGTCCTGCTAAGCATTCAAAATGCAACGAGTACTTTTGGGTGTCAAGGGAAATGTATGGAGTAAAAAGTACAATATTTTCTTAAGGAATGTGGTGAAGTAAAAGTAGAAGTAGTCAAACATATGTAAAGTACAGATACTCCAAAAAACTACTGAAGTGGTACTTTAAAGTATTTTTACTTAAATACTTCACACCACTGCTTGAAAGACTGCAAACTAAACTCAGCCAAAGAAGAAATGTCCTCTCACTGTGAACTGCGTTTATTTTCAGCAAATATTTGTATGAGCATAACAAGATTCAACAACGGAGACATAAACTGAACAAGTTCCACAGACATGTGACTAACAGAAATGGAATGTGTCCCTGAACAAAGGTGGGTCAAAATCAAAAGTAACAGTCAGTATCTGGTGTGGCCACCAGCTGCATTAAGTACTGCAGTGCATCTCCTGCTCATGAACTGCACCAGATTTGCCAGTACTTATTGTGAGATGTTAACCACTCTTCCACCAAGGCATCTGCAAGTTCCCAGACATTTCTCGGAGAAATGGCCCAAGCCCTCACCCTCTGATCCAACAGGTCCCACACGTGCTCAATGGGATTGAGATCCGGGCTCTTCGTTGGCCATGGCAGAACACTGACATTCCTGTCTTGCAGGAAATCACGCACAGAACAAGCAATATGGCTGGTGGCATTGTCATGCTGGAGGGTCATGTCAGGATGAGCCTGCAGAAAGGGTACCACATGAGGGAGAAGGATGTTTTCCCTGTAACACACAGCGTTGAGATTTCCTGCAATGACAACAAGCTCAGTCCGATGATGCTGTCACACACCGCCCCAGACCATGACAGACCCTCCACCTCCAAATCGATCCTGCTCCAGTGTACAGGCCTTGGTGTAACGCTCATTCCTTTGACAATAAACGCGAATCCGACCATCACACCTGGTGAGACAAAACCACGACTCGTCAGTGAAGAGCACTTTTTGCTAGTCTTGTCTGGTCCAGAGACGGTGGGTTTGTTCCCATAGGCGACGTTGTTGCCGGTGATGTCTGGTGAGGAGCTGCCTACAAGCCCTCAGTCCAGCCTCTCTCAGCCTATTGCAGACAGTCTGAGCACTGATGGAGGGATTGTGCGTTCCTGGTGTAACTCGGGCAGTTGTTGCCATCCTGTACCTGTCCCGCAGGTGTGATGTTCGGATGTACCGATCCTGTGCAGGTGTTGTTACACGTGGTCTGCCACTGCGAGGACGATCAGCTGTCCGTCCTGTCTCCCTGTAGCGCTGTCTTAGGCGTCTCACAGTACGGACATTGCAATTTATTGCCCTGGCCACATCTGCAGTCCTCATGCCTCCTTGCAGCATACCTAAGGCATGTTCACGCAGATGAGGTTTTCAGAGTCAGTAGAAAGGCCTCTTTAGTGTCCTAAGTTTTCATAACTGTGACCTTAATTGTCTACCGTCTGTAAGCTGTTAGTGTCTTAACAACCGTTACACAGATGCATGTTCCTTAATTGTTCATGGTTCATTGAACAAGCATGGAAAACAGTGTTTAAACCCTTTACAATGAAGATCTGTGAAGTTATTTGGATTTTTACAAATGATCTTTGAAAGACAGGGTCCTAAAAAAGGGACGTTTCTTTTTTTGCTGAGTTTAGCTGCACTTCTTTTCTTTTGACCTTTTTTCAATTGCCATTTATTTGTATATATCCATACAATGTATGCCAGCTGATTCATGATTTTGACTGGCTGAGAAACACAAATACCTCTCTTATCCCAACCCCTTCATGTTCATTACTATGGGACAATTGGAGATCGAATTTGAATATTGAAACAAATTAGTTAGTCTAAAAGAAATGTGAGATAATGTCTAGATGCTTTTTATGATGGAGATCAAATGTATAACTTCCCTGTCTGGGCTGATGCGGCAGTCAGATGGAAAATATTAAATAGGACATTTTAATGTCATAGCTTTAGCAGGTGGTCATTTGTGGAATAGACACCATCATCACACAATATATATATACAGTGCTGTGGTGTGACCTTAAAAAGGCGGTTCATGCTCGAAAACCCTCCAATGTGGCTGAATTAAAACAATTCTGCAAAGAAGAGTGGGCCAAATTCCTCCACAGCGATGTTAAAAACTCATTGCCAGTTATCGCAAACTCTTGATTGCAGTTGTTGCTGCTGAGGGTGCCACAACCAGTTATTTATTAGGTTTAGGGGGCAATTACTTTGTCACATAGGGCCATGAAGGTTCGATAAGCTTTTTTCCCTTAATAAATCAAATCATCACTTAAAAACTGCATTTAGTTTACTTGGGTTATCTTTGTGTAATATTAACATTTGTTTGATGATCTGAAACGTTTAAGTGTGACAAATGTGCAAAAAAAAAAAAGAAATCAGGAAGGGGCAAATACTTTTCCACAGCATTGTAGTTGCCATGGCGCCTTCATTAGCAGCCTAAACAGAGAGCACCTGTAAATGTGTAGTTACAAATGTAGTTATTTTTTAGGCGTTTTCAATTCTTGTTTTTAAGCAGCTCTTTTGTTTTTGATATCATTTAGATTGTATTGCATATATCTGATGTTTATAGGCCACAGATTTGCAGATTGACTGGAAAGTTAAGACGTTTTGAGAAATAGAAAAAAAAACGAATAGCCTAAATCAAACAAAACAAACCATTTCGAAGTTGCATCAAATTGTTGACAGTGATGCATTTTAAACTGAGTGCATTGGTGGCGCGTTAGAGGAAATCCTCCACGGATGACGTAAGAAAGAAACTGCAGTAGTACCACAGGGTTATGCCGCGTTCATGTGCCAGTCGGAACTTAGAATATTTCAGATTTATTAACTGTTTCTAGTTAGACACGTGCTGCGACATTTCTGACTTTCCTGGTTCCGACTAGCACTTGAACGCGGTTTTTATATTTAAAAATAATAATGGCAGTACTGCGTCAATAGGCTCTTAGAGCAAAGGAACTAAACACTACAAGTGTATCTAGTACATATATGAATGGGGCGGCCTAGTGGTTAGAACGTTGGCCCAGAAACTGAAAGGTTGCTGGATCGAATCTCCGAGCTGACAAGGTAAGAATATGTTCACATAACCCACTGTTCCCTGGTAGATCGTCGTTGTTATTAAGAATTTGTTCTTAACTGACTTGCCTAGTTAAATTAAGATCAAATAACAGCTGTCGTCCAGTAAACCACGTCACTTGTAATCGTTCTTCCGGGATTGCTTCCGCATGGTTTCCATTACATAGCCCAGACACAAAGTCAAACTGTCTGTATCATAGAACATATTTTTGGCTTGCCTTCGGCATAAACGTATGAACTTGAAGATTATACTATTAGGAGGTAGGTTCAAATCACATTTTAATGAAGAGAAATTGTAGAAATAGGTGGGGTTTATGACTTTGTGGCTGTAGTAACTAATGACGGCACGCCCACCAACCACACAGAAGCGTATTAAAAGCAAAATAAAAGAGAAGCGCATTGACCATTTGATTCTGCCAAGCTAGGAGAAGAATCTGCCCAATTATTCAACAAAGGTAAGAAATTATCATAGCTACCAACTCTAGATTAGTTGGTTGCCATTCTAAAGTGCATTGAATAGTGGCAATAAAGTAGACCTAATAAATGTGGATTGCCTTAAAGCTCCGATAGTGCACTAGTAACCTTCTACTTTAAGAAATGACAAGGTTGATTTGTATGACGGTTGGTTGTGGAAGTGAAAAAGATTGTTCACAGATTGCTCTTTCAACTTAAAAAAACAACATTTACACCTCAACTTGGTCGATGGTTTACATTTACTATCTCAACTTCTGGAATCTGCTCCAAGACATTTAAAAAGTTGCTAATAAAACGCCTAGAACGGGACTACTCTTCCAAATGAAAATGCATCATCCTTCCTTGGAGTTGATTAGTCACCGCAATACGAGGAAACACAAAGCCCGGTTTTTCACAAAAACATCTTAAGGCTATGTTCATCGATACATTTAGCCTTAAGATGATTTTGGGAAACCGGGCCTGGATCAGTGAGGACTGAATAATGTACTGTTAAAGTATTGGAACTAGCCTTTACTAGAATGTTTTGTGTTCTATTTCCTAATTCTATATGGAAACACCCAAATCACCTGGTACTGAGCTCACTGTAAAACGGATGCACTTTGCCCCCTCAAAGAAACTTTATTATGTCCATATCTCCTACACCACTGATAGTAAATGCTATATCTATTTGGTTCCTCCCTGCCTCTAAGCAACAGAGATGAACGTTATGCTCTGTGACTCTTTCTGGAACCTTATAGTTTCCACTGTGGTGTTCAATGGGCAGGCTAACTTTTCTGTGGTCTGGAAGTTGAATGTCTGGCTTAGGTAAAATCTAAGTTTAAAAGGGAGATTTATTTTGTAGACATGCACTCTTACATATGTATTTCTGCCTCTCAAACACAGGGCATTATCAATGCCAGACATGTTGCTGTGGAGACAGCAAACTTCACATGGCAGATGAGGTTTGGAGCATAAGCAATAATTGCAATTTATGTCACACCTTTTCTAGATTTTTTGTTTTGTTAAAGCCACTTCAACAGGAAGCACTATCTCTTACGCTCAAGAATGCATAACCACACCCCCCTACAGTCCAATAACTAGGACATATTTATTTTAGCAGTTTTATTTTATTTAACTAGGCAAGTCCGTTAAGAACACATTCTTATTTACAATTACGGCCTACCCCGGCCAAACCCAGACAATGCTGGGCCAATTGTGTGCTGCCTTATGGGACTCCCAATCACAGCTGGTTGTGATACAACCTGGAATTGAACCAGGGTCTGTGGTGACACCTCTAGCACTTCGATGCAGTGCCTTAGACTGCCGCGCCACTCGGGAGCACCAAGGTTAGTCTCATTGGGATCCAAAGAATCCCTTTAACAAGAAAGACCTGGCCAAAAAAAGCAGCACACAAAGTTTGACACACCGTCCTACAGTATGTGTGCACAAGCTTGCGTATGTGCCGAGTCAGAGTTGCATATAGAATCCTGATTAGTTCAATAGGATCTCTGTGGGCCTAGTCGTAAAGATTTGTCATTTAACTTTTAAAATGTATTACCTTTGACTGTGACATAAACACAACCAGTCATGATGTTGTCATCCGATTGTCAAACAATCACGTCGATGAGCTCCTTTACTACACGCACACATTCGTCCACTCAAAACATATTTCCAGCCTCCAAACAGTGGTGAATGGAAAGAGACATGCGTTACACAACAACAAAGTGTAATGACATTTAGCCATTGTCATTAGGCCAGAATTTATGCGTCCACTGCCACTAACTTCCCTGAACCAACACTTACACTTGACATTTTGTGTACCATATGTGCTTTTGGTGTCATGGATGGGATTGTGCGCTGTGAGATGGTGTGGGTGACGATGGTTGCTGTACTGTACCTTCACACCTTACCTTCACACCTAGTACAGTACACAGCGCACACCTTATAATTACTTGAACTCAATGTACACGTTATAATACATTAGCTACAGCGGGGCAAAACAATATTTAGTCAGCCACCAATTGTGCAAGTTCTCCCACTTAAAAAGATGAGGCCTGTAATTTTCATCATAGGTACACTTCAACTATGACAGACAAAATGAGAAAGAAAATCACATTGTGGGGTCAAAATGATCACACGGTGAGCAAAAATCCCAGAACCACACGGGGGGACCTAGTGAATGACCTGAAGAGAGCTGGGACCAAAGTAACAGATTCCGTCTTCCCAGCCTGGTGCAGGTCTACAATTTTGTTTCTGGTGTCCTTTGACAGCTATTTGGTCTTGGCCATAGTTGAGTTTGGAGTGTGACTGTTTGAGGTTGTGGACAGGTGTCTTTTATACTGATAACAAGTTCAAAGAGGTGCCATTAATACAGGTAACAAGTGGAGGACAGAGGAGCCTCTTAAAGAAGAAGTTACAGGTCTGTGATAGCCAGAAATCTTTCTTGTTTGTAGGTGACCAAATACTTATTTTCCACCATAATTTGCAAATAAATTCATTAAAAATCCTACAATGTGATTTTCTGGATTTTTTTTCTCATTTTGTCTGTCATAGTTGAAGTGTACCTATGATGAAAATTACAGGCCTCTCTCATCTTTTTAAGTGGGAGAACTTGCACAATTGGTGGCTGACTAAATACTTTTTTGCCCCACTGTTTGTGTACTGTCCCTCTTGCTTGATAGTTCTTGAGTGGGTGGAGGCACTGGAATGTATAGTGAAATAGCAATAGTATTGGGCATGCCGGTTTGTGAAAGGTGTGCCTGTATGACCGATTTGTCATGTTTGGCTCAGATTTGTGTAAATGACAGGTGTGTGTACATGGTGGGAGTGTCCATAGGTTTGTCATATAAAAAGAGACATGTTGTACTTTAGTTTTTGTTCTCTTTAGCCCCCATTGTGTACCTGTTACCTGGTCTGGCCAGTTTGCGTCATTTGTCAGGTGTATTTGCTCCCACAAATGTCTGAACGTGTCAAAGGACACTGTCTAATGGGAATATTTTCTCTTTAGTTATAGCATACACTCTAGGACAGCATAAATAATAGTTCCCTGAATGCAGACAGTGGTGGAAAAAGTACCCAATTGTCATACTTGAGTAAAAATAAAGATGCCTTCATAGAGATTACTCAAGTAAAAGTGAAAGTTACCCAGTAAAATACCACTTGAGTAACATTATTTGGTTTTAAATATACTTAAGTATCAAATGTACTTGCTGAAGTATACTTAAGTGTAAATTATTTCAACTTCCGTATATTAAGCAAATCAGATGGCATCATTTTTATTGTTTCTGTCACCAGGGGCACACTCCAACACTCGGGCATCATTTACAAACAAAGCATGTGTGTTTAGTGAGTCCGACAGATCAGAGGCAGTAGGGATGACCAGGGATGTTCTCTTGATACGTGTGTGTGAATTGGACAATGTTCCTCTCATGCTAAGCATTCAAAATGCACTTTTGGGTGACAGGGAATATGTATGGTGTAAGCAGTACATTATTTTATTTAAGAATATAAGTGAAGTAGATGTACACTGCTCAAAAAAATAAAGGGAACACTTAAACAACACAATGTAACTCCAAGTCAATCACACTTCTGTGAAATCAAACTGTCCACTTAGGAAGCAACACTGATTGACAATAAATTTCACATGCTGTTGTGCAAATGGAATAGACAACAGGTGGAAATTATAGGCAATTAGCAAGACACCACCAATAAAGGAGTGGTTCTGCAGGTGGTGACCACAGACCACTCCTCAGTTCCTATGCTTCCTGGCTGATGTTTTGGTCACTTTTGAATGCTGGCGGTGCTTTCACTCTAGTGGTAGCATGAGACGGAGTCTACAACCCCCACAAGTGGCTCAGGTAGTGCAGCTCGTCCAGGATGGCACATCAATGCGAGCTGTGGCAAGGTTTGCTGTGTCTGTCAGCGTAGTGTCCAGAGCATGGAGGCACTACCAGGAGACAGACCAGTACATCAGGGGACGTGGAGGAGGCCGTAGGAGGGCAACAACCCAGCAGCAGGACCGCTACCTCCGCCTTTGTGCAAGGAGGAGCACTGCCAGAGCCCTGCAAAATGACCTCTAGCAGGCCACAAATGTGCCTGCTCAAACGGTCAGAAAAAGACTCCATGAGGGCCGGACGTCCACAGGTCGGGGTTGTGCTTACAGCCCAACACCGTGCAGGACGTTTGGCATTTGCCAGAGAACACCAAGATTGGCAAATTCGCCACTGGCGCCCTGTGCTCTTCACAGATGAAAGCAGGTTCACACTGAGCACATGTGACAGACGTGAAAAAGCCTGGAGACTCTGTGGAGAACGTTCTTCTGCCTGCAACATCCTCCAGCATGACCGGTTTGGCGGTGGGTCAGTCATGGTGTGGGGTGGCATTTCTTTGGGGGGCCGCACAGGTTGGCCCTGGGTTCCTCCTAATGCAAGACAATGCTAGACCTCATTTGGCTGGAGTGTGTCAGCAGTTCCTGCAAGAGGAAGGCATTGATGCTATGGACTGGCCTGCCCGTTCCCCAGACCTGAATCCAATTGAGCACATCTGGGACATCATGTCTCGCTCCATCCACCAACGCCACGTTGCACCACAGACTGTCCAGGAGTTGGCGGATGCTTTAGTCCAGGTCTGGGAGGAGATCCCTCAGGAGACCATCCACCACCTCATCAGGAGCATGCCCAGGCGTTGTAGGGAGGTCATACAGGCACGTGGAGGCCACAAACACTACTGAGCCTTATTTTGACTTGTTTTAAAGATATTACATCAAAGTTGGATCAGCCTGTAGTGTGGTTTTCCACTTTAATTTTGAGTGTGACTCCAAATCCAGACCTCCATGGGTTGATAAATTTGATTTCCATTGATACATTTTGTGTGATTTTGTTGTCAGCACATTCAACTATGTAAAGAAAAAAAGTATTTAATAAGAATATTTCATTCATTCAGATCTAGGATGTGTTATTTTAGTGTTCCCTTTTATTTTTTTGAGCAGTGTATTATAAAAACATAATACAGATATCCCCCCAAAAATGACTTAAGTAGTACTTTTAAAGTATTTTTACTTAAGTACTTTACACCACTAAGCACAGGTGACAGTAAGCCTTGTCCTGGACTGAAAGGCACTTCTCTATTGGACATCTTTTTAGTCCAGAAGTAGGCTTGGAGCCAATCAAATTCTTGGCACATGTTCTTACACAAGTGTTTCAAAATAGCAGAGAGAGAAGCTGCTTGAGAGGAGAGCTAGATAATGGATTCCTAATGGGGGATCAGCTTTCACCTGGTCAACTCCTTCAGATCAGAATCACCGAAAGAAAAGAGGCAAGAAAGGGAGAAACATTTTACATTTTGGGCATTTAACAGACACATCCAGAGGAACTTGCAGTCAGTGCATTCCACTTACGGTAAGATGGCTACAGTCGGAGGGGGAGATTGAGATCCACCCAATGAGTCAGGAGGTCAGTGGGCGTGTTCGACATTGCAGTTGACTTTAAAGGTGTGTCGAAACGGACTGACATACAAATAACCTTGCATCATAATTAACTGCTCAATATTATTTGTAGGTCAGTCTGTCACAATTGACCTTCACGGTTTTGATGCTCTCGAACATGGCCAGCGTCGCCTTTAGGCAGTAGGGCAGGCTACATCAGGGGCATGTTCTGGAGGACATAACATTACAGAACTTTTCAGATAGACAAGTATTGTGTAGAACAGATATATGATTATCTGTCAGATAGAATAGGAAATCGTGCCAGCTCTATTAATTATATTTCGGAACGTTTCACATCACTGAATATACCCATTAACCCTTTCCACTCCGGCCATTCCAGATGATATCCATGAATGGTGGGAGCTCAGGCGGGATGAAATTTGAGGGGCTGGTAGATGCGTCAATCATACGTGTCCCGCCCCACCACTACATCCATGTCCTGGACCAAAACACCAATATCGCCCGTGTGGAGATTGGACCGCTCACCTACATCAGACAGGACAATGAGAGGTGAGGAGTGTGTGTGTGTTGGTGCGTTTATCTGTCATTTATCTGATAAGGTCTGCGTGTAATTACCTAATTACAAGTGCGGTCGGTTGGTTGGTTGGTTTCTTCTAAGCCTACTGACGCCAAACAAGCTGTGGTTACAGCGTTACACAATGTTTGACAGCACACTTTGAATGTTGCCAAATATCACATTTATAATGGCATCTTTTACCCAGATTAAATCCATATGTGCTCCTCTGTGGCTGGTTTAAACATATGATTACTCACACATGCATACACATGAACAGGTGCATAGAGGTTGACTATATTGCTAGAGTGGAAGTAGGTGGTGCATTCTAGATGTTTCTTTACAGGTTTAGCTTAGTCAACATATGCCATGTACAAACACGTTTACACTCAGTATGTACAGTATCTGCGTAGACTAGTATTTCAGTCAGTAGGTGACTGTATTGTGTCCTCCTTCCCAGAGTACTGTTCTCCCCTGTGCGAATGACCATGGTCCCTCCTCGCCACTACTGCGTGGTTCTCAACCCCGTTGCTCGCGACGACCACGGACAGGTGCTCTTCGACCAATCAGGACAGGCCAAGCTTCGCCATGCCGACCTGGAGATCCGGCTCACCCAGGACCCCTTCCCCCTCTACCCTGGAGAGGAGATCCAGCAGGTACGGTCTGTTTGTTAGACGTCAGCGCTAAAGCCTAGGTGTTAGCAGTGCAGGGAGCTAATGCAAGTCTTCAGGTCTCGGTGCAGGGATTGGTCAGCACACAGGTGTGGTTCACTGAACCACCTCCATTACAATCCCATTGAGCTAAAGCGTAGGCATTCACTTTGAAAGATAATATAACTGTCTGGGACCTGGGTGCTAACCTGGTTCTCCTGCATGCTACACTGTGTTAGCCTGCAGAGTTAAAGCCTAGGCATTAGAAGTTTGGAGAGTTGTAGCAATTCTTATTACATGGGTGTTAATCTCTTTTTTAAAAATGTACAGTTGAATTCGGAAGTTTACATACACCTTAGCCGAATACATTTAAACTCAGTTGTTCACAATTCCTGACATTTAATCCTAGTAAAAATCCCGTTTTAGGTCAGTTAGGATCACCGCTTTCTTTCAAGAATGTGAAATGTCAGAATAATTGTAGAGAATTATTTATTTCAGCTTTCATTTCTTTCATCACATTCCCAGTGGGTCAAAAGTTTACATGCACTCAATTAGTATTTGGTAGCATTTCCTTTAAATTGTTTAACTTGGGTCAAATGTTTCGGGTAGCCTTCCACAAGCTTCCCACAATAAGTTGGGTGAATTTTGGCCCATTCCTCCTGACAGAGCTGGAGTAACTGAGTCAGGTGTGTAAGGCCTCCTTGCTCACACACGCTTTTTCAGTTCTGCCCACATTTTTTTTTTTTTATAGGTTTGAGGTCAGGGCTTTGTGATGGCCACTCCAATACCTTGACTTTGTTGTCCTTAAGCCATTTTGCCACAACTTTGGAAGTATGCTTGGGGTCATTGTTCATTTGGAAGACCAAGCTTTAACTTCCTGACTGATGTCTTGATGTTGCTTCAATATATCCACATAATTTTCGTTCCTCATGATGCCATCTATTTTGTGAAGTGCACCAGTCCCTCCTGCATCAAAGCACATGATGCTGCCACTCCCGTGCTTCACGGTTGGGAGGGTGTTCTTTGGCTTGCAAGTCTCCCCCTTTTTTCTCCAAACGTAACAATGGTGATTATGGCCAAACAGTTCTATTTTTGTTTCGTCAGACCAGAGGACATTTCTCCAAAAAGTACAATCTTTGTCCCCATGTGCAGTTGCAAACCGTAGTCTGGCTTTTTTATGGCGGTTTTGGAGCAGTGGCTTCTTCCTTGCTGAGTGGCCTTTCAGGTTATGAAATTGCTCCCAAAGATGAACCAGACTTGTGAAGGTCCACCATTTTTTTTCTGAGGTCTTTAGCTGATTTCTTTTGATTTTCCCATGATGTCAAGCAAAGAGGCACTGAGTTTGTAGGCCTTGAAATGCATCCACAGGTACATCTCCAATTGACTCGAATGATATCAATTAGCGTATCAGAAGCTTCTAAAGCCATGACATCATTTTCTGGAATTTTTCAAGCTGTTTAAAGGAACAGTCAACTTAGTGTATGTAAACATCTGACCCACCCATTGTGATACAGTGAATTATAAGTGAAATAATCTGTTAACAATTTTTGGAAAAATGACTTGTGTCATGCACAAAGTAGATGTCCTAACGGACTTGCCAAAACTATAGTTTGTTATTAACAAGAAATTTGTGGAGTGGTTGAAAAACAGGTTTTAATGACTTCAAGCAAAGTGTATGCAAACCTCTGACTTCATGTATGTATATATAATATCTATATATCTCCCAGCACGTGACAGTGCTGCAGATCGTCTACCCAGACACCGCCCTGCGCCTTCAGGCTCTGCTGGACTTTGAGGAGGTGGGAGGAGAGAAGAGGGTGGCTGGAGACGAGTGGCTGTTCGAAGGGCCAGGTGAGTTCTCTGGGTACCACTCCTAACACATCCATTACAATTTACTTCAGTCCTTACAGGGGTCATATTGATAAATATTTTTTTTTACCAAATCAGAGCATTGATTTAACAAGATAACTAGTGCTCTTTCAATTTGTTTCTAATTTGACTTGTTGAAGTCAAATCCAATTGGATTCATCACGTACACAGTTTACAGCAGGTATAAAAGGTGCAGTGAAATACTTTCTTGCAAGCTCCCTCAACAATGCAGTACAAATCTCAATAAAAAAATAACAAGTAGTAGAAGAAAGTAGTATGCAAGAAACGTAGTACATTCCACCCTAGTCATAGACTGTTCTCTCTGCTACCGCAGGGCAAGTGGTACCGGCGTGCCAAGTCTAGGTCCAAGAGACTTCTAAACAGCTTTTACCCCCAAGCCATAAGACTCCTGAACATCTAATCAAATGGCTACCCAGACTATTTGCATTGCTGGTGCTACTCTGTTATTATCTATGCATCGTCACATTAACTCTACCTACATGTACACATTACCTCGACTAACCGGTGCCCCCGCACATTGTCTCTGTACTGGTACCCCCTGTATATACTGCTGCTCTTTAATTATTTGTTACTTTTATTTCTTATCCTTTTTTTTTAAAGATGTTTTTTTCTTAACTGCATTGCTGGTTAAAGGCATTTCACCTGTTGTATTTGGCGCATGTGACAAATATACATTTTTTTTTACATTCCAAACAGTATATAGTACCCGATTCCAAACACAGCCTGATTGCCTAATAATGCTTCTCTAACCCCCGACCCTTAACCTCTACCCTCCCCATAGGGACGTACATCCCCAGGAAGGAGGTGGCAGTGCTGGAGACCATCAAGGCCATGGTGATCAAAGAGAACCAGGCCATCCGCCTCCGAGCGCGCAAGGAGGGCGTGGACAGGAGCGGCGTCCGCAGGGTCACTGGTGAGACACATATACTGTATTTTATATTTTTTATTGTGCATATAATGTATGTACACAAAAGTAGCAGATGTTGTATCGCTATCATACACAGATTTGCACACACACAGACACACACACCTACCTAGCTGAGTGATTCCCTGTGTGTTTTGTCCAGGTGAGGAGTGGCAGGTGAGAAAGGTGGGGGCGTATCTACCAGGGGCTCATGAGGAGGTCCTCGACATTGTCAACGCTTTCATCCTCACTGACAAGGTAACACCGCCCTCCTCTCTCGCCCTCACTTTATCTATCACTCCCTTCCCTCCTTCACTCTCTCCCTCTTTACCAATCACTACTCATTCCTCCTTCTCTCTCTCTCTCGCTCTCTCCACCATTTACTCCCCCTCCCTCCTTTCTCTCCCTCTCTTTTCTTTCCCCTCCTCTCTCCTGCCCTTTATTTTATTTTTGATTCATCCACCATCTCTTGTTCTCCCCCTCCCTCCTTGATTGGCGGTCTCCAATTATTTTGCTCTTCACTCGCAGTTGTTTAGTAGCCTAAGCTTATTCCTGACCAAAAGCCTGTTATTTCACTGACTGATAATAAATCAATGTGATTTTGTTTCACTGAATTTCCATCTGTATAGGCTATTTGTTTAATTGTTTTTCTGGCTGGGAAAATAAGTGGAGGTGGTATATCTCTTTTTTTTTGCATGCAATGCAGCCTAAATCAAGATTAGGCCTATTATTTTGCTTGCGTATTAGCAACTCCAAAAACCCACGGAGGTTGTGAAATATGAATATGAGACTTTCGTGTTTTTGAAAATGGGATTGGATATTATTTTCTATCTGTATCATGATGAAGATGAGATCCTACGCCTGCTTCTAACGAGGTGGAGTGAGGTTAGGAAAGGGATGAAACGTTGATTTAAAAAAAAAAAAAAAATGCATGTTTCAAAATGTAACTTAAATCAAATAAAAATGAATAGCGGTTCCACACATCCCCGTGGGAAAAATATTATCTGTATTTTATTCTGTTATATTCCATTATATTCTTACTATAAAATGTCTGACTGTGATCGGATAGGTGTGTCTTGTCTGTTTAAATAAGCAAAATAGCGAACTATTGATTTCATTTGAATGGCGCAGCCAGGGCTGCACTGACCCGTAACATAGGCCTAATTAAACTCCATATGCTCTTCTATTCATTAGAAAATACATGTTATTAGTCTTGTGATGTTTTGTAGGACCTGCCTAAACAAATTCAGGTTTTTCTTTTCACTCTCAGAAAGCACTGCACGTGCGAGCAATACGGCCATTCCGTGACGCCGGGGGGCGGGACCGGCGCACTGGGGAAGAGTGGCTCGTTACCATGGCGGAGCGGGAGGCACACATCCCGTCTGTTGCCGAGGAAGTGGTGGGAGTGGTCAACGTGACCACGCTGAGCAGCCGTCAGTACTGTGTGATCCTGGACCCGGTGGGACCAGACGGTAAACCACAGCTGGGTCAGAAGAGGGTGTGCAAGGTGAGACTGTGAAAGAGAGAGCTGTCTTACACTCCTTTGTTTGGTCAAATGTTTGTTTAGTCACTCATTGCTGTTTTACACACTGGCGAGGAAAGTTCAGTGACTTCATTTGTTTATTAATTTGCCTTTTGTAGTTTTTAGTCACTTCCCCAATTAGCTTTAATTTAACACTGCTCTCTCTCCTCTCCTCCTCCCAGGGGGAGCGTTCGTTCTTCCTGCAACCAGGGGAGCACTTAGAGGAGGGCATCCAGGATGTTTACATTCTCTCTGAGGAGGAGGGCCTGGTGCTGAGGGCTGTAGAGGCCTTCAAAGATACACAGGAGGTGAGGAAAGAGGGGGGAGGGAGGGGGAATGGTGGAAGAATTTAAATGCAGCTGGGAGGGGAAACAAATGGACCTTAGTCAAATACAACAACGATCCTTAACAGGACTGACTGGTTTGGCCGGTACACAATCCATTCAATGTACACTCTCTCTTTCTTTCTCTCTCTCATTTTCCCCCACTCTCCTTCTCTCTCTCCTTCACTCTCTCCCTCATTCTCTCTCTCTCCCTTCTCCTCTCCTCTCTGCCAGCAGGAGGAGGAAGAGGAGGAGGAGGAGGAGAGGGCCAAGCTCTCCCGGAGGGGTGGAGTCCAACGTCGCCCCGGTGACCGCTGGATGCTACGTGGACCAATCGAGTACGTCCCCCCGGCTGCCGTGGAGGTGATGCTACGGCGACAGGCCATCCCATTGGACGAGAACGAAGGGATCTATGTCCGAGACATCAAGACAGGAAAGGTGAGTTTTTACCCAGCTGAATGTTTGAACACGGGCTACGGCCCAAATGGCAACTCGACCGTTAAGTTTAGGCAGTCATTTTGACTGATAAGGTTAGGGCTAGGTTAAACAGAACTTGACAGTACATTTTTGGCATTAATTCCAACTGGTTAATGTTTGAGATGGGCTGTTAAAACAAACAATTTAAACAAGTGCCTAGCACTGGGATTGAACCCACCATCTTAAGAGCCCTAGCTCACGGTTGAACTAGATGGTAATAGGCGCTCACATTCCTCCTAGTGGACAGTATCTCTCCACGTCTTGGGGACCAGGGGCCTCCATTTATAAACTGTGCTTATGTACAAAATATACCCCGACATGTGCGTGCTCCAGTTTTCACACAAAAGTTGGCATTTATATTAAAACAATTTCGATGTGAGAATGTGCTCACCTCTCTGGAAACTTTAGACCATGTGCATGCACATCTACTAGTGGTTGAAATATTGTACTGAAAGCTGGCAAGTAAGTGAAAATGGGGGGGAAATTATGAAAATTAAAAGCAGGAAAGCATAAACAAGAATTCAGCCATTTGCTGTTAGTGAGAAGAGCAAAAATATTTTAAACATGTTTTGAATCTAAAATAATTAAGACATAGGAGTCTTCCTATTTATTATATTTTCATAACCATTGCAGAATAAATTCCTCACCTTTTCTGGCTTGTGATGAGTTCATATTCCTGAAGTAGCCATACAACACATTACCATGTGCATCACTCACTTAATTGAACCTAGTAAATAGATATAGGCTTTATGTCAAGTTTTGCAATCCCATAGGCACCGCGGTTTATAATATACAGTCAAATTTAACAGTTCATCTTTTGCGTTGAAGTAGGCCTACTGTACGCTTCTGTTAATTGCATTATTTTTTTGAAGCCAGCCATAGACAATGTTTCAGAATTCGCGGGCAGTCCATGTTTAGTTTGGGGGAAAGTCAACGCAAAACATTGTTGAATTGAAACGTTCTGCTGACAGGCAACCATTTTGACACAGTCCTTTGCCAGATTCAGCATAAATTACGCAGGTTGACATTTTTGTAATGAGTCTGGCCCTGGAAGCAGAACTGAGTGGTTTCCGCTAGATGGGTCAGCTGCATAGTCAAAATGGACTATTATCGTTCAAATTCATTAGAACAAAAATGTGCTTCCTAGTCTTCATTTAAGGTGTTGGGGTTAGCAGTGTGGTTAAGGTTAGAGTTAGGTTTCAAATCTGATTTTATGACTTTGTGGCTTTGCCAGCTATTGACCATTCTGCAGAGCTGCTTCCATTACATGAGCCATCTCAATAAATGCCAACCCGAAATAAATTACTGCAAAAGATTAAAACAACCAGCTGCACTGGCTTCCAGGTTATAACCGCAAAGTGGCTACATTCTGCATGCATATGGGGCTCCGTCAGGACTGTTACTTTTGTAACCGAATGAAAACATTTTAACCGATTTTTAATGTGGGAAAAATATGATGCAAATGCAGAATGTGATTACTCCCAATCAGCCCCAATTAGTCCTGGCCGGAGCACCCGTCGAGACCTGGCACGTTCAGCAGATGGAGCCATCGCCTCGTGATGTATACACTGTCTGTCACCAGGCCTCGACGAGTCTCACCCTGGTGGCTGACCTGCTGTACGACACAATACATTTTATTCATTTTAAACACCAGTGGTGCAACTAGTGTTTTCTAACGGCACTGAACCAAAACAGTGGCATGCGGGAGGGAAGCAGAACTTTCATCTCGAGGCGACGGGGGACGGTGTGCAAAATGCAATATGTAGATATCGCTCCACCGTTTCCTGGTTGCTAAAATTCTAATAGTTTGCCTAATTTTTGTTTGTGACAGAATAAGCATTATTGTACCATCTAAACCACTGTGAAATATGTATTTTCAGTAACCAAAAATATTACATTTTTCTGTTTGAAGCTGTTGTACAAAATCGAAAGTCAAAGACTCAAAAACAAAACTTAACAGGAAGCATAGAAGTAGTGCACATGGAACAGATCTACCCATTAGATCTGTCATTCTCACTGAAAGCAAGTCTATCTGTAACTCTCACTTCTATGTGAATTTGGTCGGGTCGCCCAAAAAGTTACATATTGCAGCTTTAATTATTAAATGACATAGGCATATGTATTTTAATATAGAATAGCTCATAACATTACTAATCATTGAAAATGACATTCCCAATTGATAATTTTCTGGTAAAAAAAAAGTGGGATTGCACCTGCTCCATTGCTCGGGTGCCTATGATATAGTGCACCATGAACTGTAGGGGGGCCATTTGGGACGTACACTAAAACACCTGATTCGAGTAATCCAGGGAATCCATTCACCTGTTTATTTCTCAGCCTTAAATCCCCACCCACCTCATCATCTCTCTCCCCCATTGGCTGCCTGGTTCTAGGTCCGTGCTGTGATTGGCCACACCTACATGCTGACGCAGGACGAGGAGCTGTGGGCGAAGAATCTGCCTCAGAATGTTGAGACCCTCCTGGCCTCCACAAAGGACCCCCTGGCTGACCGCTCGGACCGCAGCAAGGAAGTGGAGATGAAGGACCGGGACAAGACCAAGGTGGTGTCCTACAGGGTGCCCCACAACGCTGCCGTGCAGGTCTACGACTACAGGGAGAAGAAGGCCAGGTAAACATGGCTGACAGACAGCCGGATGTGGAGGCACTGGCCCTATCCAGAAATAACCCATATACTAGCCCAGGTCTGCATTCCAAATGGCACCCTATTCCCTATATAGTGCACTACTTTTGACCAGAGCAACATTGGGCCCCTAGTGTTACATTTTCCCTTTCGCCCTCCCTCTCTCTCCCCACCCCCTCTCCTGTCATGTCCTCTCTCCCTCCCCTCTCTCAGGGTGGTGTTTGGGCCAGAGATGGTAATGTTGGGTCCTGATGAGCAGTTCACCGTGCTTTCCCTGTCAGGGGACAAGCCCAAGAGGGCCAACGTCATCAAGGCCGTGTGTCTGCTGCTGGGGCCGGACTTCTTCACTGACATCATCACCATAGAGACGGCCGACCACGCACGCCTGCAGCTGCAGCTCAGCTACAACTGGTAAGGTTTGTGGGTGGGGGACGACGACGACGTGTGTGTGTTTGAGGATCCTCTGCGATTTGGTGTCCTTAGTCTAGTCTGTAGGCCAGCTGATGTATTTAATATCTCTACCTCTCTCTCTCTCTCTTTCTCTCACTCACTCAGGCACTTTGACCTGAAGTCTCCCGTGGACCCGTCCCAGGCTGCGGCTCTGTTCTCGGTGCCTGACTTTGTGGGCGACGCCTGCAAAGCCATCGCCTCCCGCGTCAGAGGAGCCGTCGCCTCCGTGCAGTTTGACGACTTTCACAAGGTCCGTCCCACACTTCAATCGTCTAAATCTGCACTTTTCTGGCTTTTAAATTTTTTTATACACTTTTTAATTCTACATGGCCTCCAGCCCTTGGCTATCGTAGTTAGGTCGGCCTATACGCCGCTTTGGGAAACGTGTGCCAATTGATTCAAAGACAACAATAACACCCCCACGCTTGAACCTCTTCTTTAACCCCCTCCACTCTACAGAACTCCAACCGGATCATCTGCTCCTCTGTGTTTGGCTTTGATGACAAGCTGGCAGTGCGTCCCAGCCTGCGCTTCCACCAGAACAGTCTGGTCATCAGCAGTGTGGACATCCAGTCAGTGGAGCCGGTGGACCAGAGGACCAGAGACGCCCTGCAGAAGAGTGTCCAGCTGGCTATCGAGATCACCACCAACTCCCAGGAGGCTGCCGCACGGTAGGACACATGACACACACGCGCACCAGGGGAGAACGAATGCCACCTCTGAAGCCATCGATGTTCAAGGCCAACCGTGGTACTGCAGGCATTGAAAGCATAAAACAGGATCCCCCCCATTCTAGTGAATGGAAAAATGTCAATCTTTGAATTTGTTTTTAATCATTTGAAGACAATCATGGTACCAATAATTGCTTCTAATACCACAGATATAAATCTCATTACAGAAATGTTAAAATAATAATTTATTTGCTAATGGCAGCCTGCAGTACCACTGTCTGCCTTCAATTTGAGTTATTTCATGGGATTGGGCAGCACTGAGCTAGCCTGCAACTCACTTCCTGGAGTAGCTCAAGCTGCACATGAGACGCTATCTTAAGACATAATTTGGCTTCAATGCGCATTTGAGTCTTCACATAGGAATGAATGGTGTCACGTGATCGATGGCTTATATACAGTGCCTTGCGAAAGTATTTGGCCCCCTTGAACTTTGCGACCTTTTGCCACATTTCAGGCTTCAAACATAAAGATATAAAACTGTATTTTTTTTGTGAAGAATCAACAACAAGGACACAATCATGAAGTGGAACGACATTTATTGGATATTTCAAACCTTTTTAACAAATCAAAAACTGAAAAATTGGGCGTGCAAAATTATTTAGCCCCTTTACTTTCAGTGCAGCAAACTCTCTCCAGAAGTTCAGTGAGGATCTCTGAATGATCCAATGTTGACCTAAATGACTAATGATAAATACAATCCACCTGTGTGTAATCAAGTCTCCGTATAAATGCACTTGCACTGTGATAGTCTCAGAGGTCCGTTAAAAGCGCAGAGAGCATCATGAAGAACAAGGAACACACCAGGCAGGTCCGAGATACTGTTGTGAAGAAGTTTAAAGCCGGATTTGGATACAAAAAGATTTCCCAAGCTTTAAACATCCCAAGGAGCACTGTGCAAGCGATAGTATTGAAATGGAAGGAGTATCAGACCACTGCAAATCTACCAAGACCTGGCCGTCCCTCTAAACTTTCAGCTCATACAAGGAGAAGACTGATCAGAGATGCAGCCAAGAGGCCCATGATCACTGGATGAACTGCAGAGATCTACAGCTGAGGTGGGAGACTCTGTCCATAGGACAACAATCAGTCGTATATTGCACAAATCTGGCCTTTATGGAGGGGTGGCAAGAAGAAAGCCATTTCTTAAAGATATCCATAAAAAGTGTTGTTTAAAGTTTGCCACAAGCCACCTGGGAGACACACCAAACATGTGGAACAAGGTGCTCTGGTCAGATGAAACCAAAATTGAACTTTTTGGCAACAATGCAAAACGTTATGTTTGGCGTAAAAGCAACACAGCTGAACACACCATCCCCACTGTCAAACATGGTGGTGGCAGCATCATGGTTTGGGCCTGCTTTTCTTCAGCAGGGACAGGGAAGATGGTTAAAATTGATGGGAAGATGGATGGAGCCAAATACAGGACCATTCTGGAAGAAAATCTGATGGAGTCTGCAAAAGACCTGAGACTGGGACGGAGATTTGTCTTCCAACAAGACAATGATCCAAAACATAAAGCAAAATCTACAATGGAATGGTTCAAAAATAAACATATCCAGGTGTTAGAATGGCCAAGTCAAAGTCCAGACCTGAATCCAATCGAGAATCTGTGGAAAGAACTGAAAACTGCTGTTCACAAATGCTCTCCATCCAACCTCACTGAGCTCGAGCTGTTTTGCAAGGAGGAATGGGAAAAAATTTCAGTCTCTCGATGTGCAAAACTGATAGACATACCCCAAGCGACTTACAGCTGTAATCGCAGCAAAAGGTGGCGCTACAAAGTAGTAACTTAAGGGGGCTGAATAATTTTGCATGTTAAAAAAGTTTGAAATATCCAATAAATGTCGTTCCACTTCATGATTGTGTCCCACTTGTTGTTGATTCTTCACAAAAAAATTGTTTTGTATCTTTGTTTGAAGCCTGAAATGTGGCAAAAGGTCGCAAAGTTCAAGGGGGCCTAATACTTTCGCACGGCACTGTGTGTGTGTATATATATATATGCATGCATGCATGCATGCACGCTTACAGCAGCAATTAGGGTTAAGTGCCTTGCTCAAGGGCACATTGACCGATTTTTCACCTAGTTCAGCTCAGGGATTTGAACTTGTGACCTTTCAGTTACTGGCCCAACACTCTCAATTGCTAGGCTATATTCCACCAGACACACACACCGAGGTGTTTTTGCCTGTTTGGTAAGCGTTAACACCCCCCCCCCCCCCCCCCCCTTGTTTCTCTCTCTTCTCCCTCTTTGTATTTCTCTCTTCCCTCCATCCTTCCCTCCCTGCAGCCATGAGGCAGAGCGTCTCGAGCAGGAGGCGCGTGGTCGTCTGGAGAGGCAGAGGATCACAGACCAGGCAGAGGCAGAGAGGACCAGGAAAGAGCTGTTGGAGCTGGAGGCCCTCAGGTGACCATTGATGCTGTTAAAACTAATGCACGTTAGCATCGCTTTTGGTAAATATAATGGCAGAGGGATATCATTAGCATAACGCTAACACATTAGCTTTGCCGATGGAAAAATGTTATGGCAAGGAGCTAGAATTGGCATGGCTAGCGTTAGCATTATGCTGTTCTTAGTAGTGTGAATATGAAGGTGTACCGAGTAACATTTAGATCAGAGTTCCTAACATAATGTAGCTGTTGTGTGAATGCGGAGGTTAGATCTGTGGCGCTGTGGTGAAGTTTCCTCTAGGTACAGATCTAGGATCAGTTTTCCCTGCCCCCCGCTTCATGTGTTTTGTCCAAATATTGGTGGATTCAACTAATAAAAGAATGGACAACCTGACCAGAGAGGTCCAGGACCTGAAGAACATTTTGCCGTTTTCCCAGGGTCAGCTCGGTGAGTTGAAACAGGAGAAAGGCAAGATGACCGCAATCTGTAAGTCATTGAGAGACTACATCAGTTCTGTGTGTGAATCCATGATAACAATGATTGATAAGGGAGGGACAATCAAGGTGGAATAACATGGTTCGGGACGGAATTGCCAAATCTCCACATGAGACCTGGATTGAGTCTGAGGACAAAGTGAGGGAAATGATCTCTGAGAAATTGAAGATCAACCACAGGAAGATTAGGGTGGAGCCGCGGCATCTCCCTTCAATACCAATAACCCTTTGTCAGGTCGAGCGTGCTGATAAATCGGGCGGTCCTGAGCCGTTCTATTAATTCATCAGTTCGGGCATGGGGTAGGCGTCTAACTTCTAGATTTCGTTTACCTGTCTAAAATCATTACAGAAGCGAATGGTGCCATCTGGTTTTGGCACCAACGCTATGGGGCTGCACCACTCACTATTCGACTCTTCGATTATATCAGCTTTCAACATTGTTTTTACCTCCGTCCTGACAGCTACTCTCCTTGCTTCCGGTATGCGGTAGGGTCTCAACTTCACCTTTTTCCCGGGTTCGGTGATGATGCTGTGCTGTACCAGATCGGTGTGTCCTGGTTCACCGGAGAACACTTCCTGGTTCCGGCTGACCAACTCTCTCAGCTCCTGCTTCTGTGCTCAGCTGCTCCCCCAGTGACACCTCCGCCGGCTTGGTCTCTGTGGTAGCCTTCTTCGGGGAAATGGAGTAGAGTACATAATTTGTTCCATTTCTTTTGAAAATTCACATGGTAAATCTGGGTCAGATGCTTACGTCCCTGGCTGTCTGACCCTTATAGTTAACTTCAGCCACTTTCTCAAGGACTTTGTATGGCCCATTCCATCGGGCCAAAAACGTACATTCTGAGGTGGGGACCAACACCAACACACATTGGAGAGGGCGTAGAAATTGATCTATGACCACTTTCTCGATGGGTGTCAGTGGTTCAGCAGGTGGGCTGGCCAAGAGTTGGCTAATTAGATCATGCATTTACGATCGGGGTGGACGCTGTAGGATTATACGCCCAATCATGGAATCTTTGTGCCCTGCTAATCAGGGTGTAACTATACCAGCGCGGGATTGACTTTTTCAGCCACTTGTAATGCGTCGACTGGTCAGCCGTCAGATCCTGATAGCTCTTCTGTGCCGCTCCTGACAGGAAGGGTGCTCGCAGGCTGGCCCATTTCTCATGGGGCCTTTTCTCCCTAGCCGCTGTCGTCTCGAAGGCTTGGCGGTAAGCCTCGATGTCGTTAGCCTCTGTCAACTTCAGTATAAACCTACTGGGTTTGGGACGAGAGACGACTGCGCCTGCCACTATGCCGGCCTGGGTGGCTGGCACCTGGCTGAGTTCAGATCGCAGGAGAGCTGTCTGCTGACGCTGTTCCTCCAGCAGTTCCCGATGCATAGCCTGCTGTGCTATGTTCGCCTCCACCAGCTGTTTCACCAATGCTTCCATTGTGCTCTGTCTGTTTTAGTTATAGAGCTTGGTTTGCTTTGCCCGCATTCTCCATCACATGTAGCAGGCTCAAGGGTATGGGGTTTTCCACATCACCAAGTTCAATAACCAAACACACACAAGTAGCATAATTAGAATGCAAGTGGGGAGTTTATTAGGGAGTTTTGCACATTGGGGGGAATTCACCAACTATTTCAGTCCACAGTCTGTTCTCCTTGTCTGTTCCGTTCTGCAGGAGTAATCCTAAAACTCAGGTCCTCAGCCAATCCGGTTCGGTACACGAGGGAGGGGGGTAAATCTTTCTTCTCACACACTCCATAACACACACTTCACTCTCCGTAACACACACTTCACTCTCCGTAACACACACTTCACTCTCCGTAACACACACTTCACTCTCCGTAACACACATTTCACTCTCCGTAACACACACGCACACTTCACTCTCTGTTCTCTGCCCCTTTGTTCAGGCCGCTCCCTCTTTTATCCCCCAGTACTCCCTGGCTTAATGATCCACTCGTTGGGGCAAGAAGTCCATATAAGGCTCTGGGGTGGAGCCAGCAGGCTGCAAGATATATACATATACGTACATACACACACACACACACACACAGTTGAAGTCGGAAGTTTACATACACCTTAGCCAAATGCATTTAAACTCAGTTTTTCACAATTCCTGACATTTAATCCTAGTATAAATCCTCTGTTTTTGGTCAGTTAGGATCACCACTTTTATTTTAAGAATATGAAATGTCAATAACAGTAGAGTGATTTATGGTGTAACTGAGTCAGGTTTGTAGGCCTCCTTGCTCACACATGCTTTTTCAGTTCTGCCCACAAATTTTCTATGGGATTGATGTCAGGGCTTTGTGATGGCCACTCCAATACCTTGACTTTGTTGTCCTTAAGCCATTTTGCCACAACTTTGGAAGTGTGTTTGGGGTCATTGTCCATTTGGAAGACCCATTTGTGACCCAAGCTTTAACTTCCTGACTGATGTCTTGATGTTGCTTCAATATATCCACGTAATTTTTGATCCTCATGATGCCATCAATTTTCTGAAGTGCACCAGTTCCTCCTGCAGCAAAGCACCCCCCACAACATGATGCTTCACGGTTGGGGTAGTGTCAAACAGTTCTATTTTTTTGTTTCATCAGACCAGAGGACATTTCTCCAAAAAGTACAATCTTTGTCCCCATGTGCAGTTGCAAACCGTAGTCTGGCTTTTTTTATGGCGGTTTTGGAGCAGTGGCTTCTTCCTTGCTGAGCGGCCTTTCAGGTTATGTCGATATAGGACTCGTTTTACTGTGGATATAGATACTTTTGTACCAGTTTCCTCCAGCATCTTCACAAGGTCCTTTGCTGTTGTTCTGGGATTGATTTGCACTTTTTGCACCAGAGTACGTTCATCTCTGGGAGACAGAGCGCATCTCCTTCCTGAGCGGTATGATGGCTGCGTGGTCCCATGGTGTTTACACTTGCGTACTATTGTTTGTACAGATGAATGTGGTACCTTCAGGCGTTTGGAAATTGCTCCTAAGGATGAACCAGACTTGAGGTCTAAATTTTTTTTCTGAGGTCTTGGCTCATTTCTTTTGATTTTTCCCATGATGTCAAGCAAAGAGGCACTGAGTTTGACGGTAGGCCTTGAAATACATCCACAGGTACACCTCTAATTGACTCAAATTATGTCAATTAGCCTCTCAGAAGCTTCTAAAGCCATGACATAATTTACTGGAATTTTACAAGCTGTTTAAAGGCACAGTGAACTTAGTGTATTTAACTTCTGACCCACTGGAATTGTGATACAGTGAATTATAAGTGAAATAATCTGTCTTAACAATTGTTGGAAAAATTACTTGTGTCATGCACAAAGTAGATGTCCTAACCAACTTGCCAAAACTATAGTTTGTTAACAAGAAATTTGTGGAGTGGTTGAAAAACAAGTTTTTAATGACTCCAACCTAAGTGTTTGTAAACGTCCGACTTCAAGTGTGTGTGTGTTGTGTGTGTGTGTGTACATATTTAACTAGGCAAGTCAGTTAAGAACAAAGTCTAATTTATAATGACGGCCTTATCCTATGTCAAGTGTTATTGAAGTGTTGTGGTTGCAGGTTCACTTGGCACATCTAAAGCCTTTTCTTTTGGGGTGTTGCTATAGGCCACCAAGTGCTAACAGTCAGTATCTAAATGATGTGTGTGAAATGCTCAAATGCGTATGTGTTGTAAAACAGAGAGGTCTACCTTCTTTGTGACCTGAATATTGACTGGTTTTCGTCAAGATGTCTGCTCAAGAGGAAGCTTCTCACCGTAACCAGTGCCTGTAATCTGGTTCAGGTTATTAATCAACCTACCTGGGTGTTTACAAACACTACAGGAACAAGATCATACACATGTATCGATCACATTTTTTTACTAATACTGTAGAACTTTGTTCTAAAGCTGTATACCCATCAAATGAGGTGATCACAACATCGTGGCTATATCCAGGAAAGCCAAAGTTCCAACAGCTGGGCCTAAAATAGTGTATAAGAGATCATGCAAAATATTTTGCTCTGACTCTTATGTGGATGATGTTAAAAATATTTGTTGTCTGACTGTGATTAATGAGGAGCATCCGGACACGGCACTTGATGAAATTGCTTCTTCCAATTATTGTTAAAAATGCACCTGTTAAGAAACTGACTGTAGAACTTTTAAGGCTCTACATGGATTGCTGGAATTGAAAAACTGTATGGTTGAGAAAGCTAGTGGCTATAGAGTTATCTGTCATCTTTAATCTGAGTTTAGAGGAATTCTTTTGTCCTCAGGGCTGGAGGGAAGCCAAAGTCCCAAGAGTGGTACAGCGGCCTTTACTGTTTCTAACATCAGACCTATAAGCTTGCTGCCGGCTCTTAGCAAACTGTTTGACCAAATGCAATGCTGTTTCTCTAAACAAATTAACAACAGACTTTCAGGATGCTTATAGAGAAGGGCACTCAACATCTACTGCACTGACACAAATGACTGATTGGTTGAAAGAAATTGATAATAAGAAGAGTGTGGTAGCTGTACTGTTAGATTTAAGTGTAGCCTTTGATATTATTGACCATGACCTGTTAAACTTGTGAATGGCTTTTCAATCCATATCATGGATTCAGAGCTATAGAGGGTTTTCTTTAATGGAAGCTTCTCTAATGTCAAACATGTAAAGTGTTGTGTACCGCAGGGCAGCTCTCTAGGCCCTCTACTCTTTTCATTTTTTTTACCAATGACCTGCCACTGGCATTAAACAAAGCATGTGTGTCCATGTATGCTGATGATTCAACCATATACGCATCAGCAACCACAGCTAATGAAGTCACTGAAACCCTTAAAGAGTTGCAGTCTGTTTTGGAATGTGTGGCTTGTAATAAACTGGTCCTGAACATCTCTAACACTAAGAGCATTGTATTTGGTACAAATCATTCCCTAACATCCAGACCTCAGCTGAATCTGGTAATGAATGGTGTGGCTGTTGAACAAGTTGAGGAGACTAAATTACTTGGCGTTACCTTAGATTGTAAATGGTCATGGTCAACATATAGATTCAATGGTTGTAAAGATGGGGAGAGGTCTGTCTGTAATAAAGAGATACTCTGCTTTTTTTTACACCACACTCCAAAAAGCAAGTCCTGTAGACTCTAGTTTAGTCTTCTCTTGATTATTGTTCAGTCGAGTGCTGCAAGGAAAGACGTAGTTAAGCTGCAGCTGGCCAAGAACAGAGCAGCACATTTTACTATTCATTGTAATCAGAGGGCTAATATAAATACTATGCATGCCAGTCTCTCTTGCCTAAGCGTTGAGGAGAGACTGCCTGCATCACTACTTATTTTTATAAGAAATGTTAATGTCGGAAATCCCAAGTTGACTATGCAAACAACTTACATACAACTCTGACACCCACACTTACCCCACCAGACATGCCACCAGGGGTCTTTTCACTGTCCCCAAATTCAAGAACCCATACAGTATTATATCGAGCCATTTTTGCATGGATCTCCGTTCCATCTCATATTGCTCAAGTGAAAAGCAAACCTGTTTTTTTAAAAAAAACAGATAAAGCAGCACCCCACAACGCCTCTCCACTATTTGACCTGGTTTGTGTGTATTGATATGTAGGCTGTGTGCCTTTTTGTAATACATTTTTTTGTTGTTTAAATGTAGTTCTGTCCTGAAGCTGTTGTCTATTAATGCTCTGTGTTATGTCATGTTTTGTGAGGACCCCAGGAAGAGTAGCTGCTGCTTTTGCAACAGCTAATGGGGATCCTGACAAAATACCAAATCTAAAGGTGTGTCGTTGTGTTGCAGTGCGGCGGTGGAGAGTACAGGGGCAGCCAAGGCAGAGGCCCAGAGCAGAGCAGAGGCAGCCCGTATCCAGGGAGAGGCGGCAGTCAACGAGGCTAAACTGAAGGCTGAGGCCCAGCGGATTGAGGCTGTACGTATCCTCTCACTATGCTGTGTGTGTATGGTCGAAAGTGTTCTACATTGTATAATTCTTAAAGGTACACAACCAGTAGTGTGTGTGTGTGTGTGTGGGGTCTGTTGTTTTGAAGGTGTTCTACATTGTGTAATGCTGAAAGGTTCATATACTATGTGTAGCTGACCTGTAATTCTGTGTGCAGGAGGGCGAGCTGGACCGTCTGTCCAAGGCGAGGGAGCAGGAGCTAAACTATAAGTCTGCAATGGATCGTTTGGAAGTGGAGAAACAGCAGAAGCTGGCTGAGATAGAGAGCAACCGCTTTAAAAAGCTGGTGGACAGTATCGGCGCCGACACCCTGAAGGAGATGGCCAGAGCCGGCCCCGAGCTACAGGTACATAATTCCTTACATACCATAATACCGTCATATTTCTGCCACACAATACATTTGCCTGAATAAAAATGGCACCTGGAGAATCCTTAAGCTCAGGTCAGAATCAATCTTTAACATTTTACTGAGCAGGTCTGACTTTCTCCCACCCAATCTCAATTTAATTAAATTAGCTATATTGGCGAGACAAGACATTATAAAATACAATTTAGGATACTGGAACACAGGATCTTATTCAATCAGTTATAACGTAAAGGATAAATGATCATATTACCTCAATAATCTCTCTGTTTCTGTCCCTCGCTCCCCTCTTTTCCCCACTCCCTCCCTTTCTCCCCCACCCTCTCCCAGGTCAAGCTGCTCCAGTCTCTGGGTTTGAAGTCAACCCTGATCACAGACGGCTCTTCTCCCATCAACCTCTTCAGCACGGCCAACGGCCTTCTGGGAGCTCTTTCCCAGACAAAGGGCCAGTGAGCGGGGGAAGAGAAAAGGAGGAGAACGTTGACAATAAGAGAATAATGTCCAGTCTGATAACATCCCCAACAGATGTAGGATTTCTGGTTGTTTTTTGTCTGATGTAGTAACTGACAATTAGTTATCTGTATGAGTGTACGGTGGCGATTATTCTGATGTGTGTGTGTGTGTGTGTGTGTGTGTGTGTGTGTACATAGATGTGTGTCTGACTAAAGACGTCCAAGTGAACATTCCCCTTGGTTTACATGGCTTATTTTACTCATCTGTTTGGTGCCGTCAATGCCCTATAAAGTGCTGCCCACTCCATGTGTTGCATGTCTATACTAACCATAATCGGGGACAATAAGGAATCTTTCCTTGTTCTGCTTCTGAGGTTTATGCAAATTTATTGAATTCATTTGTTGATCCATTTATCAAAGAAATTAAAGCATGGCTTTTCCCCGAAACCTTAAATGTCAAGGCTTCAGTTTGTATCCATTGTCTGTACACACACACACTGGATGAAGTGTCTCAATCCATTTGAACACACCATATTTTTGCAATAACCACCACTCTTCAGCTACCTCTTATGTCTGTAGCTCATGCAGTAGTGACTAATAAAAACAACATTAAGCTACATGCTCTGGTCTGACTTATTTATTACACAATCTTCTATTGGCTTGGTAAGCCACTTGGTTTGCTATAAAGCTGAGGGATGGCCAGAGCTTGAGAAATGGATCACAATTTGAGAGTTATCATATCAATGTATATCATAAATTGAAATGACCATTGGAGAACATTACAAATATTACTGATTGCACCTTTTAATCAATGACTTTATAGTGATTACATTTTATTAGAAGACCACTGGATATTTTGGCACAGATTTTTACTCCATTTGGTCTATTCCCGACCATCCCAATGCATATTTGGCCATGTAAAATACGTAGAACAAAATGTGTTTTAGTTGCAGGTAGCTGATAACGTGATCAAATGTTTTGTTTGTCCAAAGCGCAACAAGACCCACTACATACAGGAGATAGGTCATTTTACGCTATTTTCTGTTTGTGTTGGGTGTGTGTACAATCTGTCCACAGGGCGTCGCTAGCGTGCAACACTTCGTTAAAGTATCCCTCATGACTCCACTTCAGGTGCGATGAGCAAAATTGGGGCAGAAATGACCAAATAATAACCAAGCATGCACTGTATTTTCAATTGCTGGTGAATACTGTCAACAATATTGACCACATGATGGTTGGTTCACATGACCCCTAGGAATAAACATAGACCTACATAAATTGGTCAGTGAACCAGCGACAAAGGAATGCTTGAGGCAGTATGCATAGCTAAATTGGTATGTGGACGGCGCAAGTGGCGCGTTGGTCTACTATTTCCCCATCAGCAAAATAGACCCTGAGAGAAAAAAAAGTAAGGGTACGCGGGGTGAGAGAGAAAAGCGAGCGAAAGCATCCTATTGCATGTGCTGCGCCGACTTCTCCCTCTCTCCCCTCCTTTCTACCCGCCTCCGGGCATAGGAGTTTCCTGTCTCCCCCTCCCTCTCCTCAATATTGCAGCGCCGTTGAACAAAAGAGAGAGAGAGAGCGAGATGATGAGGTAGCAACATAGCAAGCACACGAGCGCAATTTGACATCCCCCGGCGTGATCTGTAGCCTAATTTGACCGTTACCGTTTACCATAGCCTGTATCAAAAGAAAAAGACAATTCGACGAATTCTGGGTGGAGATTTTAATCGTAGCCTACTGAACTTGTCATATTTTCTCTTTTTTACTACACGTTGCAATTTACAGTAATATTTGGAATTGCGATCAAGAAAAGCAAAATGTTAAGGATAATGTTTCATGTCACTCAATAAGATCAGGTAGGCCTAGGTGGATAGCATGCGGTTTCTATGTGATTTAGTTCATATTTTGCTCTCTGTGGTGTACAGTAACCTATCTGTAGTGTACAGTATGCACTGCATGTGTGGTTTGAAGTGGGTGTGTCATCATTGTGTGTGCATGCAGACAATAGCGCGCGCGCATGTGTCTGTGTGTGAGAGAGAATGCACCAGTAATTTGTTCATTCTGTATTTTACTCCTGTACATGAGAGAAAGACCAAGCAGGGCAGGGAGAGGGTGCATGTGTATTTATCTCTCTCTGTGTGTGTGTGTGTGTGTGTGTGTGTGTGTGTGTGTGTGTGTGTGTGTGTGTGTGTGTGTGTGTGTGTGTGTGTGTGTGTGTGTGTGTGTGTGTGTGTGTGTGTGTGTGTGTGTGTAAGGCAGCCATGCATGTATGTCTGTAGGCATCTTTATTATGCATTCAGTTGTTTTCCAAACAGATCTATGTTAGTCTGCATAAGTCACGTAGCATTGTAATACATAATTTATCATCTTTACATAGAATTTGCTGGAATTTACAGTGTTCCTGCTTTTTTTGTTGAATTATATGTGCAATTCACCGCAAGTCCTTCTCCATATTCCACTCCATCCCTCTCGCGCACACACACACACTCTCACACACACACAGGTCTAGGTGTGCCAAGATCACCTTTTCCGTGATGTGCTCATCCCCCTTTCCTCCCCTCCCTTCTCTCCTCCATCCCCTCTTCATTCTAACCACATCTCCTCTACTATGTCAGTCTCACTCCCTGCATGAATGGCAGGTCATTATATTTAAATGTCATCATAATGTACAATATTTATTATAATACCCATTACATTTCCCATAGAAGTTCATATTTTCACAACATTCATCTTTGTAAAGTGGGTTGGGTGGTACTTAGATTAGATTTGATGACTCAACAACTCCTTTTAGCGAGGCCGAAACCTTTTTACAAATGACATGTACATCCTTAATTAGTTTTCAGCCAAGCTGCAGACCAGCCATTTGGTTTTTCGATAAAGCGTAGGGATGGAGCTGGAGAAATGTAGCAGCTCTCAGATTTTTATTTACGTTTATTTAACTAGGCAAGTCAGTTAAGAACAAATTCTTAGATGGAGCTATGTTGAGCCCAAATGGATACACACAGTATACTCTAACAACCAGTGGCGGTTTTAGCTTGTATGACTTCCTGGGCACACCCCCCACTTCAAACCCCCTGTGCCATTCTGCACTAACTGTAATTTTTATTCAGACATTTGGAACAACACAAATAAATAATTATAACATTTAAAACTATAAGAAATATACAGAAATAAGACTCAAATATCAAAATAAGTAACCAAAGACAAATAGAAACAAAATTGTGTTGATTTGGCACTCGAGCTTCAATACATTACCCATCCCCCAACACTGTCAACAAAGAGTCGAGACTAAACCAAGTCACCTTGGTGGTGTGCAGACTGGTTTAATATTATTCTTAACGATTTCGCACAAACCCCAAAAAATTTAACAGTATGTCTATGAAACTGTATATTCGCAGTATTGTGTCTAGCCTCTTGCCGGTTTGCAAGTCACGTCAATGATATCATGTCACCGTGTGGGACTGTGGTGTGGGTCAATTAACCTTATCAGAGTAGGCGCCCTGATTCTAGTTTGTGAGCTAGGCAGGCTACTGGTTGGGAAGGTCTCCCACTCAGAAATAGGAGATGGAGATGGGGAGGGGATAGGTTGACCTCAGGTCTCCCCACTGGAAGCCCAGGGTAGGGGGAGCGGGGAATCTATCAAATAGTCCACTTTGTACAGTACTAATGCAATTAGTAAAATCAGTCACACAACGAAATTATACCAAATAAAAAATGTCCTCTCTTTGAAGAACATCTATCACATTCCCAGAGGCTGTCATACCTATGTGGAAAGATATTCCCATCTGTCAGTCAGTCGGTTGCTACTGGCAACAGTGTATTATTAACAGAGCAGGTACAATGTTTATTGGCAGTTGTCTCTATGGACATACTGGTTACATCCCAAAAGGTACCCTATTCCCTACAGTATATGCCTTCAGAAAGTATTCATATCCCTTGACATATTACACATTTTGTTGTGTTACAGCCTGAATTCAAAAGGGATTAAATACATTTTTTTTCTCAGCCATCAACACACAATAACCGATAATGACAAATTGAAAACGTGTTTTTAGAAATGTTTGCTAATTTAAGTATTCACACCCTTGAGTCAATACTTTGTAGAAGCACCTTTGACAGTGATTACAGCTATGAGTCTTTCTGGGTAAGTCTCTAAGAGCTTTCCACACCTGGATTTTGCACCATTTGCCCATAATTTTTTTCAGAATTCTTCAAGCGCTGGTTGTTCATCATTGCTAGCCCACCATTTTCAGGACTTGCCATAGATTTTCAAGTATATTTAAGTCAAAACTGTAACTCAGCCACTCAGGAACATTCACTGTCTTCTTGGTAAGCAACTCCAGTGTATATTTGCCTTGTGTTTTAGGTTATTGTCCCGCTGACATGTGAATCTCCCAGTGTCTGGTGGAAAGCAGACTGAACCAGGTTTTCCTCTTGGATTTTGCCTGTGCTTAGCTCCATTCCGTACATTTTTTTTATCCCTAGTCCTTGACAATTACAAGAATACCCATAACATGATGCAGCCACCACTGTGCTGGAAAATATGGAGAGTGGTACTCAGCAATGTGTTATATTGGATTTGCCCCAAACATAACACTTTGTCTTCAGTACAAAAAGTGAATTGCTTTGCCAAATTTTTGTAGTATTACTTTAGTGTCTTGTTGCAAACAGGATGCATTTAAAAAATATATATTTGTATTCTTTACAGGCTTCTGACTTTTCACACTGTCAATTAGGTTACTGTTGTGGAGTAACTACAATGTTAATGCAGCCTCAGTTTTCCCTTATCACAGCCAATAAACTGTTTTAAAGTCACCATTGGCTGAGCAGTTTCCTGAGCAGTTTCCTTCCAATATGGTCCCTGGATGTTGCTGACCCGCCCCTCAGATGATTAGCTGACTACGATTTGGTAAAATGTCAAGTTTGATCTAAGCAGTCCCCCAATGAAGAAAGCCATAGCTTCCTGGTTGGTTCCTGGTATACCTGTATAAAATGTTTATACACAATAGTCTATAGTATATGGTATGGTTGATCAGAACATTGCAGGAGCTGTACGACTTCCATACTAACAAACTGGTAATTTGATAACACCATAATGCAAGTAACAGTAAATTGTATTATGTTCCCTATTTCCCCCGTTCATTTCAGTTGAAGAAGATCAAACGTCCAATCAAGACCAATCATCAAAAAGGCCCAAACTACCAGTGAAACAACATTGTCCGCATTCCGCCATGTCTTCCAACACCAATGCTGCCCACAGTGGAGCGGAGGGAGAACAGCAGCCGGAGCAGACCATCACCTCCCAGCCAACCAGCGCTGAGCACCAAGAGACAGCCCCTGACTCCAGCCAATCGGAATCCAAAGACCACTTGGCAGTAATCAGCGAGAAGATGGAGACCAGTAAATAAATATTAGACAACCTCCCCCATATATCGTCCTCCACCCTCCCCCTTCCACCCTCTCCTTCTTCTCAACCCTATCCATCCCAACTTACAATTAACACCCCTCTCAACACTTTGAGCTCATCTCAGTTGTTGTGATCTATAACTCTATGAATGTTTGTGTTCTAGAGCTGTCCCCTCACTTCCCCTTCTCATTTCCCTGAGTGTCTGGCCCTGTCTGTCCAGGAATCACTTAAGATAGATGCGTGATTTACAGATGCCTTCTCTTCAGCACCCTTTATTTTTTCAATGGCTCAATCCCCACCTCCCTTCTCTAGTCTTTCAATTGCATCCTCTCCCAAACTAAAAGTCAATTTAGGTTATTGGCTTGACCAGACAATATGTCAATCCCTTGTGCCCTTAGAAAAAAGAAAGTGCAGTAACTGCAATCAACTGTGGTACTTTGGACGCAGTATTTGCAATTATACTGCACTCTGACTGCAGTATGTTTTTGTAAGGGGTTTCAGAGCCTTTTGAGAATTGTACAAATATATTGATTAATTACTGTTGTTGTCAGGTTGTGCAGCATAATTCAACAAGTGTGTCAATAAAGGGATACCTTCAGATTAAAAATCAACATGCTCTAGAACAGTTTTGAACTAATTAATTTCTTCCAAAATGAAGGAGAAGCAAGAGAGAGAGCTCTAGATTACACCTATCTATACATCAATGGCGGTCAGTGTCATCATGAGCATGGCCTTATTTCTATTACATTCTATTGTCATTTATATTCCATTCACCCAGTTCAATGTAACAGCGATAGGTTTAGGCTACTACATGATACTCTAATTTTTCCAATACCAATACCTAGTCTATGAATGAAAGTTTACAATGTAGGTGCACACAGGTTGAGAGAAACGTTTGAGGAGACAGACCGTATCACATGGACAGACAGTGAACCATTCAATACCGCCTTGCACACTCTTGCCTGCATCTAGCTGATATAGGGTGTAATCATTAGTCCAACAGTTGCAAACCAGAGTATGTTTATCCCCATTTTGTTCCGTTTAAGAAACATTTTCTAACAGAATTTGCAGAATTAATACACCCTGATCACGCGTAAACACAGTTCACTTTCATAACAGCCACGGATTATTCCTTCTCACATCTATTTGCTCTCCTCCTCTGACCTTTTCCCTTCGCCTTACCAGGCGAAAAAACCTTTCCAAGCCAAACCATACTATAAACGCTACACACAGCCTACATCATTGTCACCATATTAGCTAAAGTAACATCATAGTCAACATAGCTAAAATAACTAACGCGTTAGTAAACCAGCTACAATTATGCAGTAACGTTACAGTGTACAGTCAGTAGAAATATGAAAGCAATCAATCCAGCGAGATTTAAGTGACAAGTAGATTTTGCACCACTCAAAACACAGGAAATAGATGGCTGAAAACGACAGATCCTCAGGTGGGCATGTGCATTGCTAATGGCAGCTTCTTGGCACTGTTGCTAGTTATCTGACCATTCAGAATCATAACAACACACACCTTCCAGCCAACCCATCTATAAATGTTGAATAATGTCAGGATTCTCGATTTTGGTGACGAAACAATGAGGACATTCTCTCGTTCCTTCTTCCTCCCTCCTTCCCTCTCCTTGCCTCCCTCTACCCACCCTACTACAGGTAATGGAATGTGTGCTGCCGACTCCTCACCCACATCTTCCATCTCGTCCCCAAAGCGACTGCAACACGCCAAACCAACCAATGGCCGGGCGCGGAAAGGAAGCCGCTCTGGGTCCCTGCTGGGTCATGGGGCAGGGTCTCCCAGGCCTTCCATCAGCCGTCAGCCCAGCACCGTGACAGAGGAAGACGACGGCAAGCCCCCTAGAGACTACCTAATATTGGCCATCCTGTCCTGCTTCTGCCCCTTGTGGCCCATCAACATCGTGGCTCTCGTCTTCTCTGTTATGGCGAGTGGAACTTTGAAGTATTTGACATGTGGTTTGTAAGTGTTGTCTGTGAAGGAATGCGTGCGTGCATGTGATATCTAAGAAACACCACAAAGAAGAACAGCTAAAAAACAGTGGTTGGCCGCTTGTGTGTTAGTGATCACCTGCTGGGAAATGAAGAGAAAATGATGGCCAATGTTCTGGTCAAAAGAGATGGGACTGCCTCCCACTGCTTTAAATCTTTTGTCTTCACAGTGTGTTTTAACCAGCATTTTGTAACCTAATCAATAACATTTCACCCTATTCTCCAGTCGAGGAACAGCCTGCAGCTGGGGAACGTAGACGGGGCGCGGCGTCTGGGCCGGAACGCAATGGTGCTGTCGATCGTTTCACTAGTTGGCGGGGTCATCATCATCATCGCAGCCATCGTCTTAAACTGGGGAAGTGAGTGGTCAAAGTGGCTGAGCTCTCAAGTTCTTGTTGTGGTGCCGTTTTGTGTCTGTCGTTACTTGCAGCTTTTGTCTGTTCGTTTGTGTGTGTTCTGTCTTGCTTTTGGTCATGTTTGTGCTTGATTTTTGGTGGTTGGTTAGGTTAGTGCCCATTGTTGTACCTTTGTTTAGTTTTTTTTCCCACATATTGGCTGGGATTCAATCTGATTGTGTCAACAACGCTCCATTTAAAGGTAATTTCCTATTAAGTCGACATATGCCGAGTTTACCGTTAATGCGATCGATGGATCATTGCCTTTAAAAGCTGCATTGTCTACAAATGCGATCGGATTCAATCCCCCAACCAAATTATTATTATTTCTTATTTTATTTTGGGTTTGGGGGCCAACAATATCATTGGGAGGGGTGGGGGGCCCCAGGAGGTCGGTGCCTGGGTGTGGGTTTAAAATCTGAGTTTATGACTTTGTGGCTTGGCCAGCTAGTGACCACCCTGCAGACCTGCCTCCAGGACAAGATTCATCCCAATAAATGCCAACCTGCGTTTGATGTGTCTGGTTCTTAATTTGCGTCCATCTGTGGCTGGTTTGAGTTAGACCGTTTTCAGTGTTTGTACTATATAACATTATTGATGACATTTTTGCAAACACCCTTTGTGCTTTCTCTTTATTATTAGGTATAATAAAATCCTGAGGGTCACCATGGAAACCAGGAGCAAGATCGCAAGACAGCACACCAACAACCATCCCAACCAGACTTTTCCCCTCTCCTACGATCAAAACACTATTCTACAAAAGCGCCTGCAACCTACAGCATACCCCTTGGACCCCTTTTTTGCTGCACTATCATGTATGGCCTGTAATATGTTCTCTGAAACAGATAGACAAGTCCGTCACCTCTACCTCCTACACCTCCTACACCTGCCCCCAGTGGTGTAGTGCAGGGTAAACGTACGTAAATGTCGTTTACACACATTTTGCTCCTGTGTTTATCCATCTTTTGCAGACAAATGCATTGAAAGTATAGGGGGCGTTACTTTATTGACCGTCAACGGTGATCAGGAGTTACAGGACCCACCTATTTTTTGACCACCCGTCACTGGCTGCCACCATCACTCCGAAGGTCGAAGGCGTCAGGTAGAACAACACTGAGGTAGGATAGACAGCGACAAACAGACTGGTTCCTCTGAATGAGAGAGATGCGTCTAACGAGTCTAACTGTGGTCAACGATGCCATGATCTCCTGGTTGCCTGAGTCTCAGAATGTATTTAAAGTCTCTGCATGATTTTCCGGGATCAGGCTGCTCCTCCCAGGCTGTTCCTCCCAGGCTGCTCCTCCCAGGCTGTTCCTCCCAGGCTGCTCCTCCCAGGCTGTTCCAATGTGACAAAACACAAAGTGTCTCTGTTGTTGCCGGAAAGGACATCTGGTTTTCTCTGTAATGTTATTATTTCCTTCCACTGAATCATTCATATTCAGTCAGTCCACACCTCTGTAACACAACCAAGGGATCCTTTTAACTGTGACGCCAAAACCATTGTTATTTTCTGTGAAGGGAGGGAGGAGGAGGAGTTAGAGACAGATGGGACCATCTGTACTTTAATTTAGGGACAAACCTGGGGTCTCCATCTCTTTGCTTCATCGTCTTCATTTAAAAATAACTGGAATCTGGGGAGAATGAGCCACTCTGGGTTTGGGATTGAGGCTGGGCTGGTAACTCATATGCACTCTCAAACACACTATCTTACACCCCCCCCCCCCCCCCCCGAGCACATGCACACACACGGACACACACACAATCATCCATACACATAGTGTCAGAATGACTGATTCTCATTGGCTGAGAGAAAGAGGGAGATAAAGAACAGGAGAGGAGAAGAGGGAGAGAGGGAGGGGAGGATTGGGAATAGCTGCATGGGCTGCAGTCCTTTGTTTGGCACAGATGGTGGCAAAGAGAGAGAGAGTGTGTGTGTGTGTGTGTGTGTGTGTGTGTGTGTGTGTGTGTGAGAGAGAGAGAGAGAGAGAGAGATGGTGTGCTGCTTGTTACTGATGCTGAGTATACTAGACTGGAAAAACAAACGTACCAGAGCTGGGTACAGAATAAACACAAAAAAAAGACTGTCCAGTATCTACCACCATATTATCCACCATTTATTGGTAACGTTATTTATTAATTTGACCTTTATTTTAACAGGGTGTCCTATTGAGACCAAGGTCTCTTTTGCAAGGGAGCCATGTATCTCACAATTACACAACAACAATGTTATGACAGCCTGCTTGACAGTATTTACACAGTTCTAAACATAGTCTACCATCTCTGGTCAGTTTGAATCCATTCCTCTCCCTTCAGTATTGCAAATATATTACCCACTTTACCTTTCACCTCTCTAATATGTAGTCATTATCTTTGATGGTTGCCTCTTTTGTTAAAATTCTATGCAAATACCTTGCTGGGGTATTTGGTCAGTTGGTACTCCTTCTCCACCGTGGTCAGTATCAGCTGGTCACGGTGGTCAGTATGTGCTTAGTGTTTGCCCTTGTCTGGTTGTTATTCACAAAGCAGAATGACCTCTTCTCCCTTTGGAAGTCAGTCAGTGTGTCACTGTGCCAAAGCCTGGAATGTGAGCCAAGCCACGTACAGTAGGGGCCAGGCAGTCTTTGGCTTGACTCCGGCTAAGTGCTCTGTCGGTGTGTGTGAGAGAGAGAGAGAGAGAGCGAAAGAGTGTGAGAGAGAAATGCAGTGTGTGTGTGTGTGTGTGTATGTATGTATGTATATGTATGTGTGTGTGTATGTATATGTGTGTGTGTGTGTGTGTGTGTGTGTGTGTGTGTGTGTGTGTGTGTGTGTGTGTGTGTGTGTGTGTGTGTGTGTGTGTGTGTGTGTGTGTGTGTGTGTGTGTGTGTGTGTAAGATAGTCTTTAAGAGTGTGCGTGTGTGTCTGCCCCTGGATGCTGTTTTAGGGAGAAGCAGGTGAGTCAGTCCCCTCCCACTCAGTTTAAAGGTATCATATTCTACTTGGCACACACATTCCCTTCACTTCCCGAGCCCAGTCCCCTGTGCATGTTTACAGTATCGTTTACAGTTTGTTATACTTAGGAGTTTAATGGAGGATGGGTTAACTCTAATGCTTTTACACCAATGACATCTTTATGTAGCTGAGAGGCTCGTTGACTTGTGCAGCGCATTGTAAATAAATAATATGCATATTTATTTGCCATGATGACACATGATATTCACGTCCAAAGTTGACTTTTTAACTTAGATTTGTTTGAGTAGTCCAGAATAATCCATGTCAATTTGTTATTTTGAGACTCTGCTCCACCCGACCGTTTTGAAGCCCTTCCTCCGAACCACCCTTGAAGGCTAGACTAGCTACCATAGAAAGGCAACAAGAAGGTTGAAAACCAAAGAAGGTTTCCCATTGGGAATGACGAGTGAGGATGTTCCACTCTGACAGTGCCAGGGTTTGAGGTTTGGAGGGTTAGTGAGGGGGTGTGTCCCAATAATATTGCCTTTCTACTGAAGTGTGCACTCGTTCACTACTTCCCAAAAATCTAAAAGCATTGGCTTAGTGGAGGCATGCAGGGTGGGAAATAAAGCTTTTGGTCCACCAGCCACAGAAAACAAACACACACACACACACACACACATACCACACCACACACACACACACACACACACACACACACACACACACACACACACACACACACACACACACACACACACACACACACACACACACACACACACACACACACACACACACACACACACACACACACACACACACACACACACACACACACACACACACACACACACACACACACACACACACACACACACACACACACACACACACACACGTCTTGTACAGCTAACCATGTGGGGACACACAATTCAGTCCCATTCAAAATCCTATTTTCATCCACCAATGTGGCTGGTAACAATAGACATTCTACCAGCCAATGCCAAAATCTGGTGGCTGTTTTTTTTCCCCACCCTGAAGGCATTGGCGAGAGGCAGTTTCTACAGTATTTATTGTACCAGTTATTTTCAAATCAGTGAAGGGAAGTTAACAAGTGCACACTTTGGGAGGAAGGAGATGACATTGTCGAAGTCTCCTGTAACCCCATTCACGTCAAAAGTGTAGCATGTCTGTTTGTACTAATCACATATGCAAAAATGTTTTCAGCTGAAAGTGAATGCTGACTTTTGGCTTCTTTTATTTCCATTTCTCAATGGTTGTGCACAACTATGGATATTTAACCTGCTTGCACTATATTGTAGATGTATGTATATATATTTATTTATATACCTGGTTATGCCTTTGGTTTGATATGGACTGTTATTGAGCTATTCGTGCTATTATTTGTAGCACTAGTTATTTCACTAGTGTTACTATTGTCATTGTTATGGTTACTATTTCTATTTTCACTGTTATTTCTACTAGTGTCGTCGTTCTCTTGATGACATTACACTAGAACAGCAGGAAACAATGTTCGATAATGGCCTTCGCTGTTATTCAACCGGTTGATTGTGAGCTTCCTTGACAAGAAAACTGCTCTAAAAAAAAATCATGTTTACAGTTAGCTAGTTACACAATTCATATGCTTCGATGGTAGATACCTTGTGTGATTGCAACGATCATGACCAACCAGTTCATGAGATAACTTATATGCAGACATAAATAGTCTTTCAAGCCACCAGGTGAGTAATCTCCACCTTTTCTTCATGTCTTCTTAGTAATTTCCTATTCATCTCTCAGGTCTTTCTTTCTCCTACTAATTCATTAAGAACAGAATTATTCCCAACCAATTAATGTTCTTCTTCACCTTTTATTTTCTATAGGTTTATTATTATATTGTTATATTCTATTTAGCAGACGTTTTTATTTAAAGCGACTTACAGTCATGCATGTATACGTTTCTATATATGGTTGGGAATCGAACCCACATTCCTGGCATTGCAAGCATCATGCTCTACCAACTGAGCCATACAGGATCACTTTACAATTATCTATTTGCTCCCATTTCATGTTTGTTATGTGCTACTTCCTGTCCAATGTAATCTATATCCTGTTTGATATGTTATCTCTTTGGAGGAGGGATCTTGGGTAACTCCCAAATGGCACCCTACTCCCAGGGCTCTAGTCAAAAGTAGTGCACTATATAGGGAATATGGTGCCATTTGGGAGGTATCCACAGACTGCAGCACCGGTGGTTCCAGACCATTGGCCCACTTAGTTAATCAGTGTTGTTCTTCTTATTGTCGTTGGTTACGGATCTATACTATAATCCTGAATCAGACATCTGTGCTGACTTGCCTGACTGTGCATGCCTTAATTGACTGCTTTATAAACATTCGGTATGAGTATGTATGTACACTACTATGTTAATCCAATATATTGATAAAGAACTCTGTATTGATCTTGATCCTATTCTGATTTTGTATGATTAATGATGAAGTTTGAAAGGAACCTTGTGAATCAATCAATCAAATGTATTCACAAAGTGCTATACAGAAACTCAGCCTAAAACCCCAAACAGCAAGCAATGCAGATGTAGAAGCACGGTGGCTAGGAAAAACTCCCTAGAAAGTCAGGAACCTAGGAAGAAACATAGAGAGAAACCAGGCTCGGAGGGGTGGCCAGTCCTCTTCTGGCTGTGCCGGGTGGAGATTATAACAGTACATGGCCAAGATGTTCAAACGTTCATAGATGACCAGCAGGGTCAAATAATAATTGAAAACAGCAGGTCCGGGACAAGATAGCACGTCTGGTGAACAGGTCAGGGTTCCATAGCCGCAGGCAGAACAGATGACACTGGAGCAGCAGCACAACAAGGTGGACTGGGGACAGCAAGGAGTCACCAGGCCAGGTAGTCCTGAGGCATGGTCCTACAGCCTCCGAGAGAAGAGAAAGGGAGAGAGAATTAGAGGGTGCATACAGTGCCTTGCGAAAGTATTCGGACCCCTTGAACTTTGCGACCTTTTGCCACATTTCAGACTTCAAACATAAAGATATAAAACTGTATTTTTTTGTGAAGAATCAACAACAAGTGGGACACAATCATGAAGTGGAACGACATTTATTGGATATTTCAAACTTTTTTAACAAATCAAAAACTGAAAAATTGGGCGTGCAAAATTATTCAGCCCCTTTACTTTCAGTGCAGCAAACTCTCTCCAGAAGTTCAGTGAGGATCTTTGAATGATCCAATGTTGACCTAAATGACTAATGATGATAAATACAATCCACCTGTGTGTAATCAAGTCTCCGTATAAATGCACCTGTACTGTGATAGTCTCAGAGGTCCGTTAAAAGCGCAGAGAGCATCATGAAGAACAAGGAACACACCAGGCAGGTCCGAGATACTGTTGTGAAGAAGTTTAAAGCCGGATTTGGATACAAAAAGATTTCCCAAGCTTTAAACATCCCAAGGAGCACTGTGCAAGCGATAATATTGAAATGGAAGGAGTATCAGACCACTGCAAATCTACCAAGACCTGGCCATCCCTCTAAACTTTCAGCTCATACAAGGAGAAGACTGATCAGAGATGCAGCCAAGAGGCCCATGATCACTCTGGATGAACTGCAGAGATCTACAGCTGAGGTGGGAGACTCTGTCCATAGGACAACGATCAGTCGTATATTGCACAAATCTGGCCTTTATGGAAGAGTGGCAAGAAGAAAGCCATTTCTTAAAGATATCCATAAAAAGTGTCGTTTAAAGTTTGCCACAAGCCACCTGGGAGACACACCAAACATGTGGAAGAAGGTGCTCTGGTCAGATGAAACCTAAATTGAACTTTTTGGCAACAATGCAAAACGTTATGTTTGGCGTAAAAGCAACACAGCTCATCACCCTGAACACACCATCCCCACTGTCAAACATGGTGGTGGCAGCATCATGGTTTGGGCCTGCTTTTCTTCAGCAGGGACAGGGAAGATGGTTAAAATTGATGGGAAGATGGATGGAGCCAAATACAGGACCATTCTGGAAGAAAACCTGATGGAGTCTGCAAAAGACCTGAGACTGGGACGGAGATTTGTCTTCCAACAAGACAATGATCCAAAACATAAAGCAAAATCTACAATGGAATGGTTCAAAAATAAACATATCCAGGTGTTAGAATGGCCAAGTCAAAGTCCAGACCTGAATCCAATCGAGAATCTGTGGAAAGAACTGAAAACTGCTGTTCACAAATGCTCTCCATCCAACCTCACTGAGCTCGAGCTGTTTTGCAAGGAGGAATGGGAAAAAATGTCAGTCTCTCGATGTGCAAAACTGATAGAGACATACCCCAAGCGACTTACAGCTGTAGTCGCATCAAAAGGTGGCGCTACAAAGTATTAACTTAAGGGGGCTGAATAATTTTGCACGCCCAATTTTTCAGTTTTTGATTTGTTAAAAAAGTTTGAAATATCCAATAAATGTCATTCCACTTCATGATTGTGTCCCACTTGTTGTTGATTCTTCACAAAAAAATATAGTTTTATATCTTTATGTTTGAAGCCTGAAATGTGGCAAAAGGTCGCAAAGTTCAAGGGGGCCGAATACTTTCGCAAGGCACTGTACTTAAATTCACACAGGGCACTGGATAAGACAGGAGAAATACTCCAGATATAACAGACTGACCCTAGCCCCCGATACAGACTATTGCAGCATAATTACTGGAGGCTGAGAAAGGAGGCGTCGGGAGACACTGTGGCCCCGTCCGACTATACCCCCAGACAGGGCCAACCAGGCAGGATATAACCCCACCCACTTTGCCAAAGCACAGCCACCACACCACTAGAGGGATATCTTCAACCACCAACATACTATCCTGAGACAAGGCTGAGTATAGCCCACAAAGATCTCCACCACGGCACGAACCCGAGGGGGGTGCCAACCCAGACAGGAAGATCACATCAGAGACTCAATCCACTCAAGTGACACACCCCTCCTAGCGACTGCATGGAAGAGCACCAGTAATCCAGTGACTCAGCCCACGTAATAGGGTTAGAGGCAGAGAATCCCAGTGGAGAGTGAGGAACCGGCCAGGCAGAGACAGCAAGGGTGGTTTGTTGCTCCAGTGCCTTTCTGTTCACCTTCACACCTTGGGACGGCGGGTTTTGGGGGGGCAGGTAGCCTAGTGGTTAGAGCGTTGGACTGGTAACCGCAAGGTTGCAAGATCAAATCGCCGAGCTGATGAGGTAAAAATCTGTCGTTCTGCCCCTGAACAAGGCAGTTCACCCACTGTTCTTAGGCCGTCATTGAAAATAAGAATTTGTTCTTAACTGACTTGCCTAGTTAAATAAAGGTAAAAATAAGAAAGAAATAAAACACAACTGGGCCAGACTACACTCAAACATAGGACCTACTAAAGAGATGAATCTTCAATAAAGACTTAAAGGTTGAGACCAAGTCTGCATCTCTCACATGGATAGGCAGACCATTGCATAAAAATTGAGCTCTTACAGGAGAAAGCTCTGCCTCCAGCAATAAGGAGGCCTGCATCTTGTGACCGTAGCGTACGTGTAGGTATGTACGGCAGGACCAAATCGGAAAGATAGATAGGAGCAAACCCATGTAATGCTTTGTAGGTTAGCAGTGAAATAAGCCCTAGCCTTAACAGGAAGCCAGTGTAGGGAGGCTAGCACTGGAGTAATATGATCACATTTTGGGGTTCTAGCCAAGATTCTAGCAGCCGTGTTTAGCACTAACTGAAGTGTATTTAGTGCTTTATCCGGGTAGCCGGAAAGTAGAGCATTGCAGTAGTCTAACCTAGAAGTGACAAAAGCATAGATTCATTTTTCTGCATCATTTTTGGACAGAAAGTTTCAAATTTTTGTGACGTAGATGGAAAAAAGCTGTCCTTGAAAGATGTTCCTCAAAAGAGAGATCAGGGTCCAGAGTGACGCCGAGGTCCTTTACAGTTCTATTTGAGACGACTGTACAACCATCAAGATTACTTGTCAGATCCAACAGAAGATCTCTTTGTTTCTTGGGACCTAGAACTAGCATCCCTGTTTTGTCCGAGTTTAAAAGTAAAACATTTGCCGCCATCCACTTCCCTATGTCTGTCTGAAACACAGGCTTCCAGGGAGAGCAATTTTGGGGCTTCACCATGTTTCATTGAAATGTACAGCTGCGTATCGTCCGCATATTTTTTGTTTTTAGGAGTGCGACTGCATCTAGGGTATTACGCAAGGTTAAATTAAGTTCCTCAGTTAGGTGGTTAACCAATTGTTGTACTCTGACATCCTTGGGTAGGTGGAGGGAGTCTGGAAGGGCATCTAGGAATCTTTTGGGTTGTCCGAGAATTTATAGCACGACTTTTGATGGTCCTTGGTTGGGGTCTGAGCAGATTATTTGTTGCGATTGCAAACGTAATAAAATGGTGGTCCGATAGTTCAGGATTATGAGGAAAAACATTAAGATCCACAATATTTATTCCACGGGACAAAACTAGGTCCAGAGTATGACTGTGACAGTGAGTAGGTCCGGAGACATATTGGACAAAACCCGCTGAGTCAATGATGGCTCCGAAAGCCTTTTGGAGTGGGTCTGTGGACTTTTCCATGTGAATATTAATGTCACCAACAATTAGAATATTATCTGCCTTGACCACAAGATCCGATAGGAATTCAGGGAACTCAGTGAGGAACGCTGTATACGGCCCAGGAGGCCTGTAACAGTAGCAATAGCAAGTGATTGAGTAGGCTGCATAGATTTCATGATTAGAAGCTCAATAGACGAAAATAGCTTCAGACGCAATCCTCACCATAAGGCGATCGTTCTCCTGTATATTATGAGTACAGCGACTGCAATTAGAAGGCATCATGTTAATGTTACTACTTAGCTTCGGCTGGTGGAGGTCCTGTAGAACCATGTCCAGATAAAGCGTCCGGGGTGAAAAAGTTGAAGGAAAAAAGTTGAGCAAAGGAAAAAATAAAACTATAACACGGTTATTAAAAAGTAAAAACCGTAAAGTTGGCAGGTAGCAAAGTAACGCTAGCCACAAAATGCAAAGCAGCACGTAAACAACAATAAACCCTTAGTTGAGTACGAGCTCTGTTTCACATGGTACATTGCTACACCGAACAACAATTTAAACGCAACAATTTCTAAGATTTTACAGTTCATTTAAGGCAATCAGTCAATTTAAATAAATTCATTAGGCCCTAATCTATGGACTTCACATGACTTCGTCACAGATACCTTAAAAAAGGCAGGTCCTGGATCAGAAAACCTGTCATGCAGCACAACACATCTCCTTCACAGAGTTGACCTTGCGACACGGGAAACATGAGGTGATGGCAGCGGATGAATGGCACGACAATGGGCCTCAGGATCTCGTCCCAGTATCTCTGTGAATTCAAATTATCACCGACAAAACACAATTGTGTTCGCTGTCTGTAGCTTATGCCTGCCCATACCATAACCCCACCGCCACCATGGGGCATTCTGTTTACATTCTGAAACTGGGACACATCTGTGAAGAGCACACTTCTCCAGCATGCCAGTGGCAATCGAAGGTGAGCATTTGCCCACTGAAGTTGGTTACGACGCCGAACTGCAGTCAGGTCAAAACCCTGGTGAGGACAACGAGCACGCAGATAAGCTTCCCTGAGACGGTTTCTGACAGTTTGTGCAGAAATTCTTTGGTTGTACAAACCCACAGTGTCATCAGCTGTCCGGGTGGCTGGTCTCAGATAATCCCCAGGTGAAGAAACCGGATGTGGAGGTCTAGGCTGGCGTGGTCGCACGTGGTCTGCGGTTGTGAGGCCGGTTGGACGTACTGCCAAATTCTCTAAAACGACATTGGAGGCAGATTATGGTAGAGAAAGGAACATTCAATTCTTTGGCAAAAGCTCTGGTAGACATTCCTGTAGTCAGCATGCCAACTGCACGCTCCCTCAAAACTTGAGACATCTGTAGCATTGTCTTGTGTGACAAAACAGCACATTTTAGAGTGGCCGTTTATTGCTCCCAGCACAAGGTGCACCTGTGTAATGATCATGCTGTTTAATCAGCTTCTTCATATGCCACACCTGTCAGGTGCATGGATTATCTTGGCAAAGGCAAAATGCTCACTAACTGGTAAACAAATTTGTGCACAGAATTTGAGAGAAATAAGTTATTTGTGTGTATAGAATATTTCTGGGACCTTTTATTTCATCTCATGAAACATGGGACCAACACTTTACATGTTGCGTTTATATTTATGTTCAGTAATACATCTCGCTATATGTTTTTCCTGAACTGCGTCAGACTCGCTCTCCTTCCATCGTTTTCCCTACCTCAAGAATGTGCTTGAGATAGGGTATCTCTCTTGTCTTGTGTGTGTGTGAATTTCTGTTATGTGTTTCTAGGATGTTGTGGTTGTCAAGGCAACGGTTGGCAGGGAGGGAGAGCAACCGGAGAAGCGGGGATAGAGCAGGGTGGGAGTGAGGTCTGACTTCTCAGTATTACTAGAATTTACATTTTAAATCCATATGAATTATTAAAAGCTTCTGCCACTGTGGTTGGAAAATAGGAGAGAGAAAAAATGACGGGGTGAAAGAGGGGGGCTGCAGAGAAAGAGGGATAGATAGATAGATAGATAGATAGATAGATGATAGATAGATAGATAGATAGATAGATAGATAGATAGATAGATAGATAGATAGATAGATAGATAGATAGATAGATAGAGAAAGAGCGGTGTAAGGAGAAGAGAGAAAAAGGAAGGGAGAGAGGGGTAGAGGGGAGAGCACGACGGGTTGGGGAGGATGGCTACTGGCGATGGCAGTAGGAAGGAAGAAAAGGTGATGGAGGTCCACAAAAATAAATGGGGTAGCTACAAATCCCTGACAAGTGGAAAAAAAACATGGCATTATCAGACAGATAATGAGATGGATAGACTTGTTCTGTTTGTAAGGTGTGGTGGGGGCGGGGAGGCAGAGAGCAGAGTGGGAGTACGGATGGCGCGAGAGAGAGAGAAAGAGGGAGATAAAAAAAAAATAACACGTAGAATGACACAAAAGCAGAAAAGGAAGGAACTAGAGAGACAGATAGAGGTAAAGATAAAGGTAGGACATATCGAGCAAGGGAGAGAAAGAAGAAACAATCTTCCAGACTATCATAATGCAGTTGAACGCAGATAGGAAAGGGGGAGAGGGAGGGGTCTGAATCAAAGGTAAAAAGGAGAGCTGTAATAGAGGGAGAGAGAACGGGAGAAACAAAACGATAAATAGTGTACTGTATGTGCTGTGCTTTTGATGTTCCGAACCAAGAGCCACGAAACAAATACACACACACGTCTCGGTAGAGTTCAAAGGAGGGTGTGTGTGTGTGTGTGTGTGTGTGTGTGTGTGTGTGTGTGTGTGTGTGTGGGGGGGGGGGGCAAAGAATCCGAGCAGCAGTAAGAAGGGATTGGTGTGTCTACAGACTTAACTCTGTGAGAAGATACATTCTGACTTGCCGGTTTTGGCAGACTGGGAGACAGAACGCAGTGTGCTGCAGAGGACAGGGGAAAGGAAGGGAGAGGAGATCTCTTGGGAGATAGCATTTGGGACTTAAAGTGAGGGAGGGAATGACACCGACTGCTTACACTCCATATTCTGTAAGAGTATTTCTTTCCATTGAATACAACGCTTTATTCGAAATCCTCCCCCCTTGAATGTAACACAGACCATCCCTGTACAGCAGACCCGGGCTTCCATCCCACGTCAACAACACCAGTGCTCCAGAAGCTAGCGTGCTAACCTCACAATGCACATTGTTAAATGGACCAAATGATTCCAGGTAAATAACTATTTCAAAATGGTTCTGAAATGGCTGATTCAAAGCATCTTTCAGTTCAGGCTGATGATGCAGTATGTGGCCTTTTAACCTCCTAGCAGAATCAGTATTCAATTCATTGCAGATAGTGGCCTTTCAGATATTTCTTATTTGAAAAGTGTGCTTGATTTGTACAGCAGCTTGTTGTGGATGGAGGGAGTCAATTCAATTTGAATCCATTCAATTCAAAACACTTGATTTATCCAACAGGGGCCAATAATGTTGGCAGTAGTGTAGATATGTAAAACCCACATAACATTAACACACACGCCATGATCACAGCAACAACAACACCACCAATATGACATGGAAAGGGGCAGACCTGTGGTGGCGTGACCTGTTCAGCTCTGATGACCACCATATCTATAACCTTTCTATAGAGGGTGTCAACTCTCTTCGTCACCCAGGACACATTGCACTTGTGTGTCCTGGGTGAAATGCACTGCTGAGAGCGCCATAGATCCGGAAATCCACGATCAGTAATATGACTCCTGGTGTGGTATCGTTTTTTTACTACCCAAAATTTTTTTCAGACTATTTTCTACTGATCGCGGTCCTTACATTAACAATATTGCGCAATATTGCTTACAAATGTAATGAAAATACAATAAACATTTTGCATCTTTATTTCACAGTTTCCTACTTGGTGTGTGTGTGTGTGTGGGGGGGGGGGGGGTTCACAGTGGCTATACATGATACCACACTGGCCCCAGAAACCAAACAGTCAAGACAGTCGAAAACCTTCAACTCAGGCCAAAATCATATTATCCAATAGTTCTCAACTCTACAGCTAAACACTTAATTACTCACCTGCAAACATTCTAACTCAACCTTTAACCATAAGATTTATTCTGTACAAGATAATAAGATAATAACATATTTTCTACCCCTTTTCCAACAATAAGAGAAAGAAAGAGAGGAAGTGAGAGAGACTGTGGGAATATCTCAATTGCATACTCTTCTCTCGTCTCCTTCTCAAAACCAACTGGATGAGAAAGCAAAAGGTCCCGCCCCTCTGACCTTCTCCTCCAATGGGGTTTGAGAAGGAGACGAGGAGAGAGGACACGAGGAGTAATGTAATTGAGATCTTCCAAGAGAGAAGGAGCGAGAGAGAGGGAGAGAGACAAAGAAAGGGGACATTTAGAGAGGGTTACAGTTAACCTTCAGGGATTTCATTTTGTTCTCTGGCTGAATTATCTCATCGTTAAATCTGACTGAGTTATCGAATCAATAAATCCGATTCAGGGACTGCAGCCTCTCCCACACAATCGGCATCTCCTCTCCTGCATGGAGGACGGCAGTGGGCAGTCCAGTCCAGAGGGTCACGCACCTCTTCGTCTCCCGACAAAGCCCTGATGTTGATACCACCGGAAGATAAGAGGCAGACCTGGGATGCGTCTCAAATGGCCACACTATTCCCTATATAGTGCCCTTGAGCCCTGGTCAAAAGCAGTGAATATGGAATAGGGTGCCATTTGGGATGTACTGTAAACCCAGACGACCAATCCCAGCCCCAAGGGATTTGAATTGGTGGAGGACCTAAGCTGGCAGTGGCTCACTCTGTCCAGTTACCAGATTCTCTTGGGTATCTTTCTTAAAATGTAGCTACTGTTATTAACCTTTCTTAGACACTTTCTTTTGCACTTAACTGCATTTTCCCAGGAGAGTCACCGCCTGCATTGACCAGGGGGGAGAGTTGCAGAGGAGTAGAGAGTTGATGTTAATATAGTTAATATAGCATAGAGTTATACTTGAAGAAAGGAAAAACCCGCACTCACTGGAATATTCTTTACATTTAAATGTCTTGTATTTTAGCAGCAGTGATCAAAGCAGGGTAGCCTAGTGGTTAGAGCATTGGACTAGTAACCGGAAGGTTGCAAGTTCAAATCCCCAAGCTGACTAGGTACAAATCTGTCGTTCTGCCCCTGAACAGGCAGTTAACCCACTGTTCCTAGGCTGTCATTGTAAATAAGAATTTGTTCTTAACTGACTTGCCTAGTTAAAAAAAGGTTAAAAAAAAAGCAAACGGATGCGCTTCTTTCTTCCAGGATAAGCCTTTTGAACCCAGCACCCAAATCATTTTTTAGACGACAAAACGTTTGAGCTGAGCACACCAATTTCTCTTTCAAAGATAAAGGGAACCCATCTTTAATCACCTTGAGCTGTGATTCAATTGAGTTTCGTTAAAGATGCATACTACACTTGTGTAATGAGTAACCTTGCTTGAGACCTGAAGACTTGCCTTACTTACAAGCCCTTAACCAACAATGCAGTTTTAAGAAAATAGAGTTAGTAAAATATTGACTATATAAACTAAAGTAAAAAATGTAAACAAAAGTAACACAATAACAATAGCGAGGCTGTATACAGGGGGTACTGGTACCGAGTCAATGTGCAGGGATAGAGGTTAGGGGTAAATGTAGGTAGGGGTAAAGTGACTATGCATAGATAATAAACAGCGAGTAGCAGCAGTGTAAAAACAAAGGGGTTAATGCAAATATTCCAGGTGGCAGTTTGATTAATTGTTCAGCAGTCTTTTGGCTTAGGGGTAGAAGCTGTTTGGACCTAGACTTGGCGCTCCGGTACCATTTGCCGTGCGCTAGCAGAGAGAACAGTCTATGACTTGGTTGACTGGAGTCTTTGACAATTTTTTGCGCCTTCCTCTGACACCGCCTAGTATGTAGATCCTGGATGGCAGGAAGCTTGGCCCCAGTGATGTACTGGGCAGTACGCACTACCCTCTGTAGTGTCGTACGGCCGGATGCCGAGCAGTTGCCATACCAGGCGGTGATGGAACCGGTCAGGATGTTCTCGATGGTGCAGCTGTAGAACTTTTTGAGGATCTGGGGAATCATGCCAAATCTTTTCAGTCTCCTGAGGGGAAAAAGTCGTTGTCGTGCCCTCTTCACGACTGTCTTGGTGTGTTTTGACCATAATAGTTTGTTGGTGATGTGGACACCGGGGAACTACAGCCCAGTCAATGTGAATGGGGGAGATTGAGATTGCATCATCTTCGGATCTGTTGAGGTGGTATGCAAATTGGAGTGGGTCTAGTGTTTCCGGGATGATGGTGTTGATTGTGAGTCATGACCAGCCTTTCAAAGAACTGCATGGCTACTGACGTGAGTGCTACAGGGTGGTAGTCATTTAGGCAGGTTACCTATGGTGGTCTGCTTGAAACATGTAGGTATTACAGACTCGGTCAGGGAGAGTTTGAAAATGTCAGTGAAGACACTTGCCAGTTGCTCCGCACATGCTCTGAGTACACACCCTGCTAATCCATCTGGCCCTACGGCCTTGTGAATGTTGACCTGTTTAAAGGTCTTGCTCAAATCGGCTACGGAGAGAGTGATCACACAGTTGGCCGGAACAGCTGATGCTCTCATGCATACTTCAGTGTTGCTTCCCTCGAAGCGAGCATAAAAGGCATTTAGCCCGTCTGGTAGGCTAACGTCACTGGGCAGCTCGCAGTTTTGTTTCCCTTTGTAGTCCATAATAGTTTGCAAGCCCTGCCACATCCGACGAGCGTCAGAGCCAGTGTAGTAGGATTCAATCTTAGTCCTGTGTTGACGCTTTACCTGTTTGATGGTTAGTCCGGATTAGTGTCCTGCTCCTTGAATGTGGCAGCTCTAGCATTTAGCACGGAGCAGATGTTGCCTGTAATCCATGGCTTCTGGTTGGGATATGTACGTATGGTCACTGTGGGGATGATGAGGTTGATGGATTTATTGATGAAGCAGGTGACTGAGATGGTATACTCCTCAATGCCATTGGATGAGTCCCAGAACATATTCCAGTCTGTGCTGACAAAACAGTCATGTAGCATATCTGCTGACTTCACTAGGTCTGTCTGTTTAGTCTTTTTGTGTTTGGTCTTCTGTTCATAGGCCTACCTCTTTGATTAAGGGCTGAATGGTAAATTAGTTGAGTAGTTGAATCCGATGTTGTTGGGATGGACCAGGGTTGAGGGATCATGTTATAAAACTACTGATGCAGAGGAAATTATACAGGGTTGCACTGCCCCCTTGTGGCTCAACTTAAACAAGACAGCAATTTCACCTCCCAAACAGCAGGTGGCGATAAAACAACACACACACACACACACACACACTTCCGATTAACCCAACTACCAACAAACGAAGAGTAAAATCACAACATCAGCTGAGAGAGAGACGGGACATTATCCTGCAGTATTTTATGTCTTTAAAATGACCAAACTTCAACTGTTGAATGCCTACCTGACAGAACGTTTAACGGTAGTGGTGCGGGAGATTCTGGACGTGGTTGGGGACACAGTGGCCGAGTACCGAGAAGAGACGGCTAGGACGAAGAGAGAGAATGAAAGCGCTAAGAGAGAAAATGAAAGCCTTCGGCGACAGCTCCGGGACATCTTACTCTTGGCGGAGACAGACTGGCGTAAGAACATTTAGTCGGATTTGTTGGATTATGCAAATTTAATGATCATGCAGAAATTAGTTGGCAAACTGTCAACGAGTTAGCTACATTGGGTGACGTCTGTCTGTTGACGATTGACAGCAACGTTACGTTTGCTCGCGAGAAGTGCCCGAATTCCCGAATATCCCTAGCAGCAAACATTAACAACTAATAGTAGTACATGATTAATTACAATGTCATACATATTTACTCAATTTCTTACTTATTTAGTGACAGCACTTTGTCTTTGCACCCTCTTTCTAAGCAGGATCCACCAGCCTTTCTCTCTCTGGGCAGCAGCAGCAGCTTTGTGAGCAAGAGTGGAGCTCCAGGCAGGAACAGGACCCAGAACCCCTTCAGCAGAGCCAGGTCAACAGACGAGGGCTACAGAGCCAGGTAGCGTTGGGTAAGGATGGGGGTCTCACAGGACCAAACCAGGGACACACTGAAACGGTCCGAGTAGAAGAGAAGTCCAGTCCAGTCCCAAAGACAGAGCACAAGTCAGACCCAGAAGCCAAGGGTTTTGGAAACACCTCGTCCTTGGCACCATCTTTGTTCTCCTCCAATGCCCACTGTGCCACAACAACTGGAGCAGCCAACGCTGAAGTGCCAGTCCTTAGGACAGAGAGAAAGAGGTCCTCTCCCATCGACCCAATCCAGGGACGGATCAAAATGGAACCCAAGGAATGTGACGTCACAGTGAACCTTACCAACCATGAACCTCAATCCAGTTCAGGCTACACAGGTCTTCCTATAACACTACTACCCCACAACCATGAACTCTCAGGCGACGCTGGCTTCAAAGACCTTCCGGATATGGACATCTCAGAGCTCCATAACACACCCGTACATGACCAGCAAACATATGAAACAGATCCTGGGTCCAAGGACCAGGTGTTGCCATATAACGAGAGTAACAACTTCACCCCCACCGACTACCAGGAGGGGCGCCCACACCGCTGCACCCGATGTGGGGAGAGTTTCAGCCAGGCGGCCAGCCTCCACCTCCACCTCCAGTACAAGAAGCCCTACGCCTGTGACTGGTGCTGTAAGTCCTTCGCCCAGTCGGCTGACCTGCGGCGCCACCACCGCATCCACACGGGGGAGAGGCCCCACCGCTGCTCCTGGTGCTCCAAAAGCTTTACCCAGAGAGGCAACCTGAGACGACACCTGAGGTTGGCATACATTATTATATTGTATTGTTATGCAGTGAGCTCCAAAAGTATTGGGACAGTGACACATGTAGTTATTTTTGGTCTCTGTACTGCAGCACTTTGGATTTGAACTGATACAATAACTATGACGTTCAACTGCAGACTGACCGCGTTAATTGAAGTGTATTTTCATTCGTATTGGGTGAACTATTAAGAAATGACAGCACTTTTTGTACATAGTCCCCATTTTAAGTTGGGACAAATTCACTTATGTGTATTAAAGTAGACAAAAGTTTAGTATTTGGTCCCATATTCCTAGCACGCAATGATTACATCAAGCTTGTTGGATGCATTTGCTGTTTTCATTTTCTTTTCAGATTATTTTGTGCCCAATAGAATTGAATGGTAAATAATGCATTGTGTCATTTTGGAGTCAATGCATTTTTTGGTCAACAAGAATAGAATATGTTTCTAAACAGCCGTCTATCTTCACATAAAAGCTTAGTACTGACTCTGTGGCTGGGGCCTGGGTATTGGGCAGGTATGGCAGTATGGCCTATATGGGTTGTTGGCCTATGACAACTTGTCCTCCATTGAATGTTGATTACCTGGTTTATACCCTATCACCAGGGCCGGCTCCAGGCATAAGCACCGCAGTTGCAGTCTCAACTTACTATTAAGAGTTAGAATAGTAGAATACACTAGCTGCAAGTTCGAAATTTGGTTGTGCATCGGCAATTTTTCTCTTGTTTTGTCATCACTGACAGTCAATCAATTAGCCATGTCAGATAACTATTTTTAGATTGGTAAGTTAGTCTAGCCAGCTATCTAAACTTCATGGCCAAGTACCGACCGTGCACGCAGGGCACATGCCCAGGGGCCCTGAACTCCAGGTGGCCCCCATTGATTTTGTTAGTCACTCTCACTCAGATGTCATTAACATTGCATTGGTCATGGAAAATTGTGTATAATTACAGGAAATTTACTTTAAAACTGAAAACAATTATCTCCATCACATGGCAATAGGGGTAGAATTGAAGAAAATTTGCTATAAAACAGGAAACATTTTTGCCTTTGTCCCATGGCAAAAGGAGTAGAATTAATGTGGATGCTACCATGATTACGAATAGTCCTGAATGAATCGTGGATGATGATGAGTGAGAAAGTTAGACGCACAAATATCATACCCCTGCAAAATGCTAACCTACCCTGTTATTGTAATGGTGAGAGGTTTGCATGTCTTGGGGGTATAATGTTTGTGCGTCTAACTTTCTCACTGAATGAATTGTGAATATCTGTAATCACGGTAGCATCCACATTTAATGTAGAAGTGTTTAGAAACATATTCTATTCTTATTTATAATCAGTGACTCCAAAACGACAAGACATTACCATTCATTTCTATTCAGCACAAAATAATCTGAAACACAACCAAAACAAACAGCAAATGCATCCAACTGCTGTAATCATTCCGTGCTAGGAATATGGGTACAAATACTAAACTTTTGACTACTTTAATACACATATAAGTGAATTTGTCCCAATACTTTTGGTGGACTATGTACAAAAACTGCTGTAATTTCTGAATGGTTCACCCGATATGGATGAAAATACCCTCTAATTAAAAGCTGACAGTCTACACTTTAACCTCAGTCATTGTCATTTTAAATCCCAAGTGCAGTACAGAGCCAAAACAACAAAAAATGTGTCGCTGTCCTAATAGTTTTTGTAGCTCACTGTATATTGTAGGGAATTTAGGCGCTAGCCCTGACCAGTGACTGTCAATCCAACACCTTTTACACTCAATCCAACACCTTTTACATCCAACACCTGTTACACCCAAAAATCCAAACCTCTTGACAAGGCTGCTAGGTGTTGGGTTAAAGTCTCTCCACTCCATTTCTATATTATTATTATAATATACACTACCATTCAAAAGTTTGGGGTCCTTGTTTTCCATGAAAACATACATGAAATGAGTTGCAAAATGAATAGGGAATATAGTCAAGATGTTGACAAGGTTATAAATAATGGTTTTTAATTGAAATAAAAAAGTGTCCTTCAAACGTTGCTTTAGTCAAATAATCCTCCATTTGCAGCAATTACAGCCTTGCAGACCTTTGGCACAAAAAGGATAATTTTTGTAAAATTCCAAATAACTTCACAGATCTTCATTGTAAAGGGTTTAAACACTGTTTCCCATGCTTGTTCAATAAACCATAAACACCTGTGGAACGGTTGTTAACACACTAATAGCTTACAGATGGTAGGCAATTAAGGTTACAGTTATGAAAACGTAGGACACTAAACAGGACTTTCTACTGACTCTGAAAAACACCGAAAGACAGATGCCCAGTGTCCCTGCTCATCTGTGTGAACTTGCCTTAGGCATGCTGCAAGGAGGCATGAGGACTGCAGATGTGGCCAGGGCAATAAATTGCAACGTCCGTACTGTGAGACGCCTAAGACAGCGCTACAGGGAGACAGGACGGACAGCTGATTGTCCTCGCAGGGGCAGACCACGTGTAACAACACCTGAACAGGATCGGTACATCCGAACATCACACCTGCGGGACAGGTACAGGATGGCAACAACAACTGCCCAAGTTACACCAGAAACGCACAATCCATCCATCAGTGCTCAGACTGTCCGCAATAGGCTGAGAGAGGCTGGACTGGGGGCTTGTAAGGCAGACATCACCGGCAACAACGTCGCCTATGGGCACAAACCCACCGTCGCTGGACCAGACAGGACTGGAAAAAAGTGCTCTTCACTGACGAGTTGCGGTTTTGTCTCAGCAGGGGTGATGGTCGGATTCGCGTTTATCATTGAAGGAATGAGCGTTACACCGAGGCCTGCACTCTTGAGTGGGATCGATTTGGAGGTGGAGGGTCCGTCGTGGTCTAGGGCGATGTGTCACAGCATCATCGGACTGAGCTTGTTGTCATTACAGGCAATCTCAACGCTGTGCGTTACAGGGAAGACATCCTCCTCCCTCGTGGTAACCTTCCTGCAGGCTCATCCTGACATGAACCTCCAGCATGACAATGCCACCAGCCATACTTCTCGTTCTGTGCGTGATATCCTGGAAGACAGGAATGTCAGTGTTCTGCCATGGCCAGCGAAGAGCCTGTATCTCAATCCCATTGAGCATGTCTGGGACCTGTTGGATCGGAGGGTGAAGGCAAGGCCCCCCCCCCTCCTGAGAAATGTCTGGGAACTTGCAGGTGCCTTGGTGGAAGAGTGACGTAACATCTCACAGCAAGAACTGGCAAATCTGGTGCAGTCCATGAGGAGGAGATGCACTGCAGTACTTAATGCAGCTGGTGGCCACACCAGATACTGACTGTTACTTCTGATTTTGACCCCCCTTTGTTCAGGGACACAATCCATTTCTGTTCGTCACATGTGTGTGGAACTTCTTCAGTTTGTCTGTTGTTGAATCTTATGTTCATACAAATATTTACACATGTTAAGTTTGCTGAAAATAAACACAGTTGACAGTCAGACAATGTTTCTTTTTTTGCTGAGTGTAGTTAGTCAATTTGTTGAGGTAATCTGAAGAGATTTCACCCCATGCTTCCTGAAGCACCTCCCACAAATTGGATTGGCTTGATGGGCACTTCTCAGCTCAATTGGGTTGAGATCCGATGACTGTGCTGGCCACTCCGTTATAGACAGAATACCAGCTGACTGCTTCTTCCCTAAATAGTTCTTGCATAACTTGGAGCTGTGCTTTGGGTCATTGTCCTGTTTTAGGAGGACAATGTCTCCAATCAAGCGCCGTCCACAGGGTTTTTTAAATGTTATTTTTTTATTTAACCTTTGTTTAACTAGGCATGTCAGTTATGAACAAATTCTTATTTACAATGATGGCCTACCAAAAGGCCTCCTGCGGGGACAGGGCCTGGGATAAAATCTCTATATATTTATTTTTTAATACAATAATTACAGGACAAAACACACAAGGGAGACAACACTACATAAAGAGAGACCTAAGACAACAACATAGCAAGGCAGCAACACGACATAACAACATGGAAGCAGCACAAAACATGGTACAAAAATTATTGGACACAGACAACAGCACAAAGGGCAAGAGGGAAGAGACAACAATACATCACACAAAGCAGCCACAACTGTCAGTAAGAGTGTCCATGATTGAGTATTTGAATGAAGAGATTGAGATAAAACTGTCCAGTTTGAGTGTTTGTTGCGGCTCGTTCCAGTCGCTAGCTGCAGCAAACTGAAAAGAGGAACGACCCAGGGATGTGTGCTTTGGGGACCTTTAACAGAATGTGACCGGCAGAACAGGTGTTGTATGTCGAGGATGAGGCCTGCAGTAAATATCTCAGATAGGGGGGAGTGAGGCCTAAGAGGGTTTTATAAATAAGCATCAACCAGTGGCTCTTGCGACGGGTATACAGAGATGATCCGTTTAGTATAGAGTGAGGTGATGTGTCCAACAAGGAGCATTGGTGGCAAATCGGATGGACGAATGGTAAAGAACATCTAGCTGCTCGAGAGCACCCTTACCTGCTGATCTATAAATTACGTCTCCGTAATCTAGCATGGGTAGGATGGTCATCTGAATCAGGGTTAGTTTGGCAGCTGGGGAGAAAGAGGAGTAATTACGATAGAGGAAACAAAGTCTAGATTTAACTTTAGACCACAGCTTTGATATGTGCTGAGAGAAGGACAGTACACCGTCTAGCCATACTCCCAAGTACTTGTATGAGGTGACTACCTCAAGCTCTAAATCCTCAGAGGTAGTAATAACACCTGTGGGAGGAGGGGAATTCTTACCAAGCCACATGACCTTTGCTTTGGAGGTGTTCAGAACAAGGTTAAGGGTAGAGAAAGTTTGTTGGACACTAAGAAAACATTGTAGAGCATTTAACATAAAATCCGGGGAGAGGCCAGCTGAGTATAAGACTATCATCTGCATATAAATGGATGAGAGAGCTTTCTACTGCCTGAGCTATGTTGCTGATGTAAATTTGAGAAGAGCATGGGGCCTAGGATCGAGCCTTAGGGTACTACCTTGATGACAGGCAGTGGCTGAGACAGATTTTATGACTTTATACACTGCACTCTTTGAGAGTGGTAGTTAGCAAACCAGGCCAAAGACCCCTCAGAGACACCAATACTACTTAGTCGGCCCACAAGAATGGAATGGTCTACCGTATCAAAAGCTTTGACCAAGTCAATAAAAATAACAGCACAACATTGTTTAGAATCAAGGGCAATGGTGACATCATTGAGAACCTTTAAGGTTGCAGTGACACATCCATAACCTGAGCGGAAATCAGCTTGCATACCCGAGAGAATACTATAGACATCAAGAAAGCCAGTCAGTTGATTATTGACAAGTTTTTCCAAACACTTTTGAGGAAAAGGGCAAATACAAATAGGCCTATAACAGTTAGGATCAGCTTGAGCTCCCCCTTTAAATAAAGGACGAACCGTAGCTGCCTTCCAAGCAATGGGAACCTCCCCAGAAAGGAGAGACGGGCTTTGTGATGATAGGGGCATCAACCTTAAAGAAGAAAGGCTCTAAACCATCTGACCCAGATGTTTTTTAGGAGTCAAGTTTAAGGAGCTCCTTTAGCACCTCCGACTCAGTGACTGCCTGCAGGGGAAAAAGAGGCAGAAGCATCTGGGATAGTCACGTTAGAAGGGGTGGGAGATGAGGAAATGTTGGACAGGCAAGGAGGCATGGCTGAGTCAAATAGGAATCCTGACTTAATGAAGTGGTGATTAAAGAGCTCAGCCATGTGCTTCTTGTCAGTAACAACCACATCATCAACATTAAGGGGCATGGGCAGCTGTGAGGGGGAGGGTTTATTCTCCAGGTCTTTAACTGTTTTCCAGAACGTCTTGGGGTTAGACCCACAGAGCGAGAAATTCTCCTTAAAATAACTAACTTTGGCCTTCCGGATAGCCTGAGTGCACTTAATTCTCATTTGCCTGAAAGATAGCCAGCCAGCTTGAGTAAACATGTGCTGAGCCTTTCGCCAAATGGAATTCTTAACTCTGCAAGATCACGGTCGAATCAGGGACTGAACTTGTTTTTAATTCTCATTTTCTTTATAGGGGTGTGTTTGTTAACAATATCACTGAAAGGATCAAAAAAGAATGTCCAGACGTCTTCGACAGAGGGGGACCAAGATGATTCTATACCATTTTACAGAGGCCAGTTCATGAAGGAAGGCTTGCTTCATTAAAGTTTTTTAGCAAGGGTCTATGACAAATCAGGACAGGTTGTTTCACTGAGCAGCCATTACAAACACAGGCTGTAAAACAGCGATCATTAAGGTCATTACAGAAAACACCAGACTGATACCTATCAGGATTATTTGTGAGGATAACATCAAGGAGAGTAGCCTTTTCTGGGTGTTTGGAGTCATACCTTGTGGGATTGGTAATAATCTGAGAAAGATTTAGGGAGTATGGCATGGCGTTGCAAAATGGAGTGATAGCCTTCCTTCTTCAAGATCCCTTCTACCCTGTACAAATCTCCCACTTTACCACCAAAGCACGCCCAGCCAATCACATTGCCTCCACCATGCTTGACAGATGGCATCAAGCCCTCCTCCAGCATCTTTTCATTTTTTCTGCGTCTCACGAATGTTCTTCTTTGTGATCCGAACACTTCAAACTTAGATTTGTCTGTCCATAACACTTTTTTCCAATCTTCCTCTGTCCAGTGTCTGTTCTTTTGCCCATCTTAATATTTTATTTTTATTGGCCAATCTGAGATGTGGCTTTTTCTTTGCAACTCTGCCTAGAAGGCCAGCATCCCGGAGTCACCTCTTCACTGTTGACGTTGAGACTGGTGTTTTGTGGGTACTATTTAATGAAGCTGCCAGTTGAGGACTTGTGAGGTGTCTGTTTCTCAAACTAGACACTCTAATGTACTTGTCCTCTTTTTCAGTTGTGCACCCACTGTTTCTATTCTGGTTAGAGACAGAATGCGCTGTTCTGTGAAGGGAGTAGTACACAGCGTTGTACGAGATCTTCAGTTTCTTGCCAATTTCTCGAATGGAATAGCCTTAATTTCACAGAACAAGAATAGACTGACGAGTTTCAGAAGAAAGGTCGTTGTTTCTGGCCATTTGGATCCTGTAATCGAACCTACAAATGCTGATGCTCCAGATACTCAACTAGTCTAAAGAAGGCCAGTTTTATTGCTTCTTTAATTAGAACAAAAGTTTTCAGCTGTGCTGAAGCATAATTGCAAAAGGGTTTTCTAATGATCAATTAGCCTTTTAAAATGATGCACTTGGATTAGCTAACACAATTTGCCATTGGAACACAGGAGTGATGGTTGCTGATAATGGACCTCTACGCCTATGTAAATATTCCATTAAAAATCTGCTGTTTCCAGCTACAATAGTCATTTACAACAATAACAATATCTACACTGTATTTCTGACCAATTTTATGTTATTTTAATGGACAAAAAAAGGTGCTTTTTCTTTCAAAAACAAGGACATTTCTAAGTGACCCCAAACTTTTGAACAGTAGTATAGATATATTTATTTTATTTATTCTTTCTTATATATTATAGGATCCACACCGGTGAGAGACCCTACAGCTGCCCCTACTGCCACAGGACCTTCAGCGACGGAGACACCATGAAAAAGCACAAACGGACTCACTCTGGGGAGAAACCCTATCGCTGTGTCCAGTGTCCCAAGAGCTTCACTGTGGCCAGCGGCCTGCGGGTACACCTGAACACACACCAGACAGATGCAGGGCAGCTCATCACATGAGGTCAATGTGCTCCACCTTTTCAAACACCGGAGGACATGAAGGGATTGTGAAACGTTGAAGTGTTTTAGCCATAGGAATATTTCCTAAATATATTTATTGGAATTAATAAAAACAGTGCAGTAGAAAACAAATGGATAATGTCACCTTAGCTGATGTTTCCAGCTTGATTGAAGAGTGTGTGTTTGTGAACATGAATTAAATCAGTCCGTCATTTAAATATTAATATCACATGTCTGATTCTGTATTTATTTTATATTAACATTGAACCATCTTTCAGGTTGTTTATTTCCAATGCTTGACTCACATCACCGTCACTCAAGATATGTATTAATATACTAGGTAATAAGGGTGCAAACCAAACAGTAGATTTTAAGTAGAAAGTCCCTTTAAAAAGCTTGCCTCCCCTTTTTCATGAATTACGGTAGCATTTTTATCACATGACCATGAAGAGTTAAAGAAATAGGAAGTGAATGCTTTCACCGAGGTGTTTACAAAACAATCTAGCTTGGGTCGTTACTAGGAGGCTTTCAGTGGATTTTAACCAATATTTGGGGGAGGCTAATTTCTAGAAAATGGCCAAACTACAGCTTTTGAATGCTTACCTCACCGAGCGGTTAATGGTGGCTGTAGATGAGATACTGGAGGTTGTTGGGGGGACAGTGTCAGAATTCGAGGAGGAGACTGCCCGGACGAAGAGAGAGAATGAACTCCTAAAACGAAGGCTACGAGAAGTTGGACTCGACACAGGAACGGAGTGTTCAGCAGGTGATGATGCAAATGGCTCTTTGTCTATTGTCTAAAAAACGGTCCTCTCCTCGTCTACTTTATTTGCACTCATCTGAGAAAAAAAAGACCTCTGCGGCCCATACTGTTTTCACCTGTCAATTATTTCACTGGGTGTATATAAAGGTTCTAGAAGATTATGATATGGGGCATTTGGACAGTCTCAAGCCTTGTAGATCACCAGATTACACAAACAAGCTCATCCTACAGAATGCTCGAGAACTCGTGCCTGGGTCGTTGCTTCTGTAGTTGTTTAAACTTAATCAATCTGATTTGTTTCTCTTTTCTGTCTGTTTGTCGGTATGTCCGTCTGTCCATCCAGTCTCGACCAGGCCTGTTTCTCTCTCTGTGTCTGGGCAGCACCAGTGGAGCGCCGACCAGGGTCCAGACCCTGAGTCTACACACACCCAGAACCACATGGTAATGAGCCAGGATGAGATGCCTGCCACACATAGCCAGCTACCCACAGAGTGCACCGAGTGGAAGAGTATGTGTAACTCTCCATGTACCCTGTCCTCACAACAGACCGATACATCGGCTACCACCCCAGTAGTAGCTCCATTGACTTCAGCGTCCGTGAAAAGGGACTTGGACGAAGAAGACGACCAGCATCTCCTTCCCTCTGCAAATTCCTTCAGCAGCACATCATGCCCCGTGGACAGAGTGGTTTTACACTATAACTCTGAGGGCATCAAAACAGAGCCTAGTGATACTAGCCCTACTGACTTGGGGTCAGTATCTGCTCAGATGGGGTATGGTGAACTAAACCCCAGTTCGGACCCTGGACCAGCCACTGTTGAAACCAGGTACACTGTCTCAGACCTGAGCGCTGACCTGGAGTCAGTGGTTGCAGAGAGCAGCAGGTATGGTGCCTCCACTGCCTCGGGCGTCCCCACTGACCTGGTATCAGCTAGTGCTGCCATGATCCCAAACGGCTTTTTACGTCAGATTGGCAGCGATGGTTGTGTAACAACAGGGCCAGAACAAGACTTTGGGGACGCCACCACCACCAGTACCGTAGGTCCCTTGACCTCCCAGTTCTACCCGGGTCAAACCAGACGTCAACAACAAACAAATAGATCAACAAATAGGTGTCATCAACAAATTAACAGGTCCACAAACAACAGGGGTCAACAACAAACTAACAACAGGGGGGATCAGAGGTCCCACCCGTGCCCTCAGTGTGGTAAGATATTCAGTCACGGGTCACGCCTCAAGATCCACCTCCGCATTCACACAGGGGAGAAGCCGTACGTTTGTGCACTGTGTGGCAAGCGATTCAACAACGATGGCACACTGAGGAACCACCGGCGTGTTCACACAGAGCTGCGTCTGTACGGCTGCCCTGTCTGCGGCATGAGCTTCAAGGACGCCTACACGTGTAGGAAGCACCAGCGTGTTCATAATGGATTGCGGCCTGCCGGAGACTCGGCCCACACCTGCAGCTTGTGTGGCAAGGCTTTCAGTGAGGCGGCTAAGCTGACCAAACACATCAGGACTCATGCGTCAGTCATTGGATGAGGGCAGTACGACCTATAAAGGCTTTTTTATAGCAATCATAAAGGATATTTAAGCACTATATAAACACTTCACATATAATCTATAAGCGTATGTTATACACTATAAATGGTGTATAAAGGGTGACGTAACAATTACCACTGAAGGGTTTATTGTAAGTTAATAGACCATTTCTAGATTATGACTTACACTTATGATTTGTAAAGCCTTTAAGTAGTGCTATATAAAGCCTTTATTGTACTTTGCAACGGAGCTCCCAGGTGGCGCGTCCTGCTCAGGCACTTCACCTGACGTGCAGAGGGGCGTCACTACAGCCTGACGTGACCGGGGAGCTCCAAGGGCGGTGCACAATTGGCCTAGCACTGTCCGGGTTAGGGGAGGGTAGGGTTGGCATGCAATTCCTTGTCTTAACTTGCTCTAGCGTCGTCTTATGGCGGACTGGGCACCTGCATGCTGACTTGGCCCGGCTGACTTCCAGGTGTGTATAAGAAGCAGCGTATTTGTCCAATCCTCACTTCTCCCGAGCCCGTTGGGGAGTTGCCGCAATGAAACACAATTGGATACCACAAAAATGCTTTCATTTCTAAACGGTAAACAGATATGTATGAAAATCTCAAATCCAAAATGCTGGAGTATAGAGACACATAAAATGTTTTCGCTTCACTGTCCAAATACACATGGAGGAGAGTGTATGACCATGGCTGCACCAGCCTTTGTGTGCTCTTGTCTGTGGCAGATAGTGAGCATCCTGCATCTGATTATACAGTCATCAGCGAACCCACAAGCAGTAGTTGAAGTCATCATCAGATGTGATGGACTACCTTAAGCAAGCAGCAAGTGTGTGTGTAGATTTTTTATTTATTTGTATTGTGCGTGTGTTTTATTTTACTGTATGCGCGCAGTGCATGTTTGTTTGTGCACCGGCCCGTCCAAAGGGCAGCGGGGCTCAGTCTGTTACGGGGAGGTTATTGACTTTTGCTGTGTTGTAGTATTGATCCACTTCCTGCTTGTGACTCTGGGGGTGGAGCATGCTGACCTTAGAGACTGCAGAGGATGAACCATGGGTTGAAGACGTTGGTGTCAAACACAATTCCTGGAGAGCCGCAGTCGGGTCATGTTCACTTGAAACTATTTGAACTTGTCCAATAAGAGTCACTGATTCATTAAGTAGAAGGGAGGAACCAAAACCCACAGATGCTGCAGAGCAGAATCTAAAGGACTGGAGTTTTACTCATGTGGTTTAGGAGTCCAAAAACACATTCCTTACCCCAGGATATGTCATAAGGTCACGCTATAGGAACATTTCAGGAAAAGGAGCACCCCGTGTCTGCATTTCATTTTGGATAACATAAACCAGCTTAGGATGCCTCTATTAGAGTCTCACCATGTTCTCTGATAGCAAGTGCTCAGACTTCAAGACGTATTGTGGCGCTGATAGAGCCTAATGTACAGTAAATGGGATTATTTTTAAACGTGTGTTGTTGTAGTCATGTTTCCAGTTGCCTTTAATTTAAAAGTTTATCATGTAAAAAAACAGCAGCGTCTTATTGATTGTTGCAGTTGAAAATTGAAAATTGGTTAATGCTATCCGGAATCCTTGGGACGTCCCTAACTTTACCCTTACCTAATCGTAACCATTGTACATTTCAACTTCAATGAGTTAACGTTAGAGTTGGGATATCTGAAGGATGCAGGATAGCAAGGACCGTTGAACATGGTCTGATGGTTTGCTAAGTTACTCAAATGTGAAATTGAACCACCAGGGGGTAGGAGTGAGCTATTTTACTGTTCAGTAGTACTGAGGGAGTACTGGATTTCCCTCAGCCAAGCCATTTCACAAAATAGAAACCAAGTCAGACTTACACAGTAGTGCATTCCAAATGTACTTTCATATTGTACACAAAACACCTGATATAAATGTAAGAACAACAATTGTTAAAAGCAGGACAAGATAATCGAATACAGCCATTGAAACGTCAGTAAAAAAGCAACATTCACACATTCAGTCATGCATTAAGAGACAAAAACATGACATAAAATAACAATACAGGGAAAACACCTCAATAATATATAAAGTAATAATCTTTTTTTGTTTATCAAATACTTTTTTGGGGCAGGGGATAGTTATATAAGGGAGGGGACAACTTGTATTAGTCAATTCTGTGTTGCATCATGCAAACACATGGAAGAATTTATGTATTCATAATATTATCCGTGTATGTCATGTTTGGGATGCAGTGAATGTGTTTGTCCCAAATGGCCCCTTATTCCCTATGTAGTGCACTACTTTTGACCAAGGCCCATAGGGCTTTGGTCAAAAGTAGTGCATTATGTAGGGAATACGGTTCCATTTGGGTTCAAATGTCAACAATACAAACAGGATATCTGATGTTAGATATTCTTGTGCTGGTATTCATGTAGCATAGGCATATTATTACCAACATAGATATCAATTTGTTATTAAAATAACCATAAAAGATATGGAATTCAATCAAATCAGCTGAACAAGAGAAGTTAAAGAGCCCGTAGACTAAAACGTGTAGATGAAATCATAAAACATTGGAAGTATGACGTTGAGTTGTGAATGTCAACATTAGTGACAAGAGGCCGTAAGGCAACGTGAACCGCATTCCCCATCACCACTGACCAACATCTCCATCTAACTCAGCGTTTCACAAACTCCGTCCTCGGGACCCCAAGGGGTGCACATTTTGTTTTTTGCCCTAGCACTACTCAACTGATTCAAATAATCAAAGAAACTCTAATCTAACTTGAAGGGATCATCTACACCACCACTAGTCTATTCCATAGCATAAAGGAGTTGTGCTTAACAACATCCAGGCCTTGTATTGTATATGATTTTTATTCAGCATGCATCATTTCCGTGGTGTGTTACAGTGTGTAGGTTTGAATCACCTTTATAGACATAGAAACATACTGGTAAGTGCATTCCATCCTGTGGCAAGTCATCCCCATTTATACCTGGTGCTAACATGTGTCCTTTGGCTTGATCCTGTCCAAATGTGGATTGTGCCCACATTTTTAGACAGTGGTAGACGATTAAAAGACGCATTGCTATCTGATTGTGATCAGATCTTATAAGTGTAAACAGACAAGATAAGGAAAATATCAGGAAGATGGACGCACGTTAGAACCAGGTATAAACAGGGCTCTAGAGAGCTTAGAAATGCTTAATCTTTGCTGAGTTCCAAATCGACCCATAACCCCTACCACTGAGACACTACAGTAGATCTGAAAGGTTTCAATAGGATCCAGATCAATATGGTCATGGCTTCCCCCTTTTGTTCTGATAACCTAGGTGGAATTTCCCCCATATCTTTGGTCTATCCAATCCTCTCAGATCTATAGGAATTCCTAGGTGGTAGGGGGCTAGAGGGATGTTTTGATCTGTGTCTTGATTCTCCACACTTGCCTTGAAGGAGTTTCTACCATTGATATATCAATGACTGGAAGTGTGCAACTTTGGGAGAAGGGTGAAGAATTAGGACTCAGCCTTGTGTCTCAGTAGATGTGTGGCCTTATTCATGACTTACGGATCTTGGGAGCTCATTGGTGTGCCAGCGCTCCACACTCTGACCCTTGTTCTTAAGGCAGTCCATCCAATGGCGGAGGATGTCTCCCTGTGAGTGACAGCTCAGGCACACTCCACCTGTAAACATGATAAGCAGTGTCACCATGGGAACCTTTCAGGAGTTCAAAGTCCCAATGGAATATCTGCACAAAAGTTTGGCTTCTGTGGGTATAGGGATGTGTCAAGATGGGATTTGACTCTCTCGCTCCTGCTCTCTAGCCATCTCTCTCTCTAGGTCTGTGTGTGTGTGTGCATATGTGTGTATGTGTACGTGCATGTGTGCAAAGTGAAGAGTCTCACCTATGAAGTCATTGGATCGTCCCAAGTCGTAGTCCCAGACAGTGACCTCCAGAGTCTTATTGGACAGCTCTGACATGGAGATCTCCTAAAATAACTCCTATAGGGTGTGAGGGAACCACAGGAGAGCCCATTCAGTAAGAGTAGGAGGAGGTTGCTACTGGACAGTGATCTATGGTCAGCTTTAGTAGGATTTGTGAGGGGTAAGCTGATCCCAGATCGGTGTCTAAGGGCAACGTCTACTCGTAGCTGTGACATTACCTACAGAAGTACTGTAAACAAAATGGGGGGAAAAAACAAAACCATACAAGGGCCCGCATTCACAAAGCGTCTCAGAGTAGCAGTGCTAAAGCTATGAACAGACGGAATTTGATCCTAGATCGTCACTCCTACTCCAAGCACCTATACTCCAAGCAGCTTTATGAATACGGACCCTGATGTCACTTGTTATGCAAAATGCTTTCCACTGTTGATACAACTACTCCTTGGCAACATGACAGGGAGATGTATGGGAGGTCATTGAGAACTAGGAGACATGTCACAACCATAGTTTTAGAAATAAGTGATCTGGAGACATACGGTACAGTATATCCCATCTATTAATTAACAACCAGATATGAGCAGGAGCACTATCATCAGATGGGCCTGTAACTGAGCCTTACAGTGCCTTGCGAAAGTATTCGGCTCCCTTGAACTTTGCGACCTTTTGCCACATTTCAGGCTTCAAACATAAAGATATAAAACTGTATTTTTTTGTGAAGAATCAACAACAAGTGGGACACAATCATGAAGTGGAACGACATTTTTTGGATATTTCAAACTTTTTTAACAAATCAAAAACTGAAAAATTGGGCGTGCAAAATTATTCAGCCCCTTTACTTTCAGGGCAGCAAACTCTCTCCAGAAGTTCAGTGAGGATCTCTGAATGATCCAATGTTGACCTAAATGACTAATGATGATAAATACAATCCACCTGTGTGTAATCAAGTCTCCGTATAAATGCACCTGCACTGTGATAGTCTCAGAGGTCCGTTAAAAACGCAGAGAGCATCATGAAGAACAAGGAACACACCAGGCAGGTCCGAGATACTGTTGTGAAGAAGTTTAAAGTCGGATTTGGATACAAAAAGATTTCCCAAGCTTTAAACATCCCAAGGAGCACTGTGCAAGCGATAATATTGAAATGGAAGGAGTATCAGACCACTGCAAATCTACCAAGACCTGGCCGTCCCTCTAAACTTTCAGCTCATACAAGGAGAAGACTGATCAGAGATGCAGCCAAGAGGCCCATGATCACTCTGGATGAACTGCAGAGATCTACAGCTGAGGTGGGAGACTCTGTCCATAGGACAACAATCAGTCGTATATTGCACAAATCTGGCCTTTATGGAGGGGTGGCAAGAAGAAAGCCATTTCTTAAAGATATCCATAAAAAGTGTTGTTTAAAGTTTGCCACAAGCCACCTGGGAGACACGCCAAACATGTGGAAGAAGGTGCTCTGGTCAGATGAAACCAAAATTGAACTTTTTGGCAACAATGCAAAACGTTATGTTTGGCGTAAAAGCAACACAGCTGAACACACCATCCCCACTGTCAAACATGGTGGTGGCAGCATCATGGTTTGGGCCTGCTTTTCTTCAGCAGGGACAGGGAAGATGGTTAAAATTGATGGGAAGATGGATGGAGCCAAATACAGGACCATTCTGGAAGAAAACCTGATGGAGTCTGCAAAAGACCTGAGACTGGGACGGAGATTTGTCTTCCAACAAGACAATGATCCAAAACATAAAGCAAAATCTACAATGGAATGGTTTAAAAATAAACATATCCAGGTGTTAGAATGGCCAAGTCAAAGTCCAGACCTGAATCCAATCGAGAATCTGTGGAAAGAACTGAAAACTGCTGTTCACAAATGCTCTCCATCCAACCTCACTGAGCTCGAGCTGTTTTGCAAGGAGGAATGGGAAAAAAATGTCAGTCTCTCGATGTGCAAAACTGATATAGATATACCCCAAGCGACTTACAGCTGTAATCGCAGCAAAAGGTGGCGCTACAAAGTATTAACTTAAGGGGGCTGAATAATTTTGCACGGCCAATTTTTCAGTTTTTGATTTGTTAAAAAAAGTTTGAAATATCCAATAAATGTCGTTCCACTTCATGATTGTGTCCCACTTATTGTTGATTCTTCACAAAAAAATACAGTTTTATATCTTTATGTTTGAAGCCTGAAATGTGGCAAAAGGTCGCAAAGTTCAAGGGGGCCGAATACTTTCGCAAGGCACTGTATATTGTCTCCACTTGGAGTTGAATTTAGGCAGTTACAGGTTTCAGACTAGCCACATCGCTGCAATTATATCAAGGCCCTGTGATAGGGAATAGAAATAAAAGGCTTACCGTTATTACTTCGCAATGCCCATGCTGTAGGATGAGAGGGGGAGAGAGGGAGGGGTGACAGAAATATAGAGATGAGAGAGCCAACCAAAGGACCTTACTGACATGCTTACTGTAAGTCTTTGTCAACACATTGATGTGTCAGTGGTAAAAGTGTTCAGACGATTGCAAATGATTATCGATTGTTAGAATTCAATTCAGATGAAAGGGATGTAGAGGATGAGGGAGAGAGATTTTCCTATGAAAAGGGAGAGGGTAGAAGAGGTGATGAATACTGTATACTAGAACTGAGAGAGATATAGAGAGAGGATGACAGATGAGGAGAGTGTGGGATATTGGACTGGACATCTCATTAGCATTGACATTAAGATTGACCCTCAGAGAGAGCATTGCTAGAGCATATGCTACAACACACTACATGCCTGGCACTCATGGTGCCAGTCTCCCCTGGAGACCCAGCAGGGACATACCTCATTGAATTCAGGGTTAAGGGTCTTTTTAATCACAGACGTCTTGTGTTTGGATTTCTTCTGTGTGTCGGGCTTCAGATATCTGAAAGAGTGAAAGATAGAGAGGGAGGGAGGGGAGTGAGAGAGGGGAGAAAGAGGTTTAGGAAAAAGAGAGTAGGAGGGACAGTATCATAGATTGACGCACAAACACTCAATCCCTCAAATGTGTGTGTGTGTGTGTGCGTGTGTGCGTGTGTGCGTGTGTGTGTGTGTGTGTGTGTGTGTGTGTGTGACAGAGCCTGTAGCAGTGTGTGTGGGGGGGCAGGCGATAGTGAACTAAGCTCTCGTCTGTTCCTGTGCCATTTTGCCTAGGGAGGAATTAAATGCTTTGGAGCATTTTAAGAATGAACATTCTTAAACAGATGACACAAGGAAAACATTTAAGAGGAACATGCTCTATGCCTTTCTCTTTATCACACGGATGCTCTTTTGCCACCCAGACCAATTGAAGTGAGTGATGGTCTTCTTGGGCCCCATTCAATTTCAGGCTCAAATTAAATCAAACTTTATTAGTCACATGTGCCGAATACAACAGGTATAGGTAGACCTTACAGTGAAATGCTTATTTACAATCCCTTAACCAACAGTGCAGTTCAAGAAAGAGTTAAGAAAATATTTACCAAATAAACTAAAGTAAAAAATTTAAAGTAACACAATAAAATAACAATAATGAGGCTATAAACAATTTGTTATTTGTACATGTAGGTAGGGTTGAAGTGACTATGCATAGATAATAAACAGCGAGTAGCGGCAGTGTAGGGGGTGTCAATGTAAATAGTCCGGTGGCCATTTGATTAATTGTTCAGCAGTCTTATGGCTTGGGGGTAGAAGCTGTTAAGGAGCCTTTTGGTCCTAGACTTGGAGCTCCGGTACCGCTTGTCGTGCGTTAGCAGAGAAAACAGTCTATGTGGTGCAGCTGTAGAACTTTTTGAGGATCTGAGGATTTGAGGATCCCATGCCAAATCTTTTCAGTCCCTGAGGGGGGAAAGGTGCTGTCATGACCTCTTCATGACTGTTTTGGTGTGTTTGGACCATGATAGTTTGTTGGTGATGTGGACACCAAGGAACTTGAAACTCTCAACTTTGTTGGGGCGGTAAGCGAATTGGAGTGGGTCTAAGGTATCCGGGAGGATGCTGTTGATGTGAGCCCTGACCATCTCCCCTGGTGCTTTCAAATCTGATAGAACTGGATAGTGGATTGGTCTAGATTCAAGTAACATGGTGATGCTGACAGCTAGCCTTCAAACAGGACAATAAAAGCTTCCATTGTATTGATTTCCCGACCGACCAATGCCAAAAAGGAAGGAGTTAGGAGAAGGTGAAAGGATCCTAATGGATCTAGGCCCAGGTCATCTCTACTACCCATATTCACCCCTCTCGCTTCACTCTTTAACCTATTCCAACTCTCCTCTCCTTTCATCTGAAAACCCAGTAACCCCCCCTTCTTTCTCCTTCTTATTTTTGATTTTCAATGCTGCCAGCCACACGGTTTAAACACTTTATTTCTGTCTGCTTTTGTGCTCAATTACAGCTGGTAATTGATGTGTTCTTGACACTAAGACTTTGCTGCGTTTGATATATTATACTGTTAACTTGTCATTTATAACGTCCTCTCAATCTCCAGCTTCTTCAATTCCTGCTTGGCTTGAATAAGAATGCCTGAAGCTTAAGGAAAACTCTCCTCCTCCTCCTAGTCAGACATTGTTGAGTGCCAGAATGAAGATATTATAATGGAAAGGAGAACGGATGTTTAAGAATATTTTAAAAAATCAATCAAGTCAAGATCGGTCGTCAGTCACCTCTAGTGTGCTGTGTCTACACGTGTAAATCATTGTTTCGTGGTGACGTTTTGGCAGCGAGGGTTTTCTCAAGAGTATAGGACAATTAGGACAATTAAAGGCTATGCTCCCGCATTCGCGGAGACTACATTCACAGTTTACGCTGCATTTTTCGACTCAATCGGGAATCACCTTTACATTTTTATGAGGATCCTCAGTGATACAGATTGAATCCAGCCCCTAGTCTCTCAACAACTTCCTTCAATGACGTCTAACAGTCTATTATCTTCTTCATGATCCTTGGTTTCTCTGTAGTACGTTTACAGCCCCAGGAGATTAACATTCACTGCAATGTATTTTTCTTTAAGAGTCTACGGACGTACCCATGCGTCAATCTAAGTAACATAATAAAACAATCCCCACCCAGAATCTGTCATTTTAAACTAGACATATCGGGTTTTCAATCCACGGCATCCGCCTATGTCAGCCTTCCGCGTCTGGTTTGTCAGACCGTGAGACATCAAAAACGTCTGTAGTGTCTGTTTGGCCTACAAATTAAAATGACCCCTCTATGGAAAGATGAGACTCTCATAAACACGATTGTGATCTCCGTGTCGCGGGACTCGTCTGAAGGTAACCCATACAAATGAATGGAAGTATGGAGGTAGTTTTGTGCCAACAAAAATAAGGGGTTAAATATATGTGTAAAAAAGCAAAAAATCCTGAGCTATCTCCTAGATATAGGACAGACCCTCCAAAACTTTATTCCTTATGATATTTTTTTTTTCAATTCAATATTTTGCAAAATATTTTTTTTACATTTTCAGGGGGATACCTATAAATAAAGGGGTCCTAAAATGCACTTATTGATGAAGCCGATGACTGAGGTGGTATACCCCTCAATGCCATTGGATGAATCCTGGAACATATTCCAGTCTGTGCTAGAAAAACAGTCCTGTAGCGTAGCATCCGCATCATCTGACCACTTCTGTATTGAGCGAGTCATTGGAACTTCAAAAAGTTGAAGAAGGCCCTGACCTACCTTGTAAATAGTTATCAGGTAAAGGAAGAAGATTGTGATGACATCATTTGACAATACTCACATTTTATTGATGATATTGTCCAGGCCCAACACTGAGTTTGTAAACTTTGATCCTGTCCAAGACAGCGTGGACACATTTTTACATGAGTATATATCAAAGGACAAAGAGCTCAGAAATCTATGGAGACTTTGCCACCAACTCCTCTTACTGTCACACGGGCAAACCTCAGTAGAGCGTGGATTCTCCATCAATCGGCAGATTGAAGTGGAGAACTTGAAGGAAGATTCATACGTAGCACAGATCTGTATAGTTGACCACATAAGAGCTGTGGGTGGCATACATAATGTGTGCATTGACAGGCTGATGTCAGTGGCATCTGCAAGGCAGAGGTATGTGACACATCAAGAAGAACAGAGACAGAGAAGAATGGATGAGCTAAAAAAAACTGAAAAAGAAAAGACATAGATGATATAGATGAACTTAAAAGGGAAGAAAAGAAGACTGACAGATGACATAAATGCTCTCGAGACCTCTGCAGACAAATTTGCCCTCAAAGCGGAGAGCACAGGCAACCTCACTCTTATTGTCAAGTCCAATAGCTTGAGAAAGGGTCCTAAAGATAAGAACACAAATAGCTGAAATAGAAACACTACTCAACGAAAAAGTGAATGATCTCAAAACGAAACATGAAGCTAACGATAGTGCTAACAGGCAACTATACATAGTCAAGATCCCACAAAGCACAAAGGGAAAATGGCTGCCTAAAAATGATCCCCAATCAGAGACAACGACAAACAGCTGCCTCTGATTGGGAACCATACATGGCCAACATAGAAATATAATCACCTAGATGACCCACCCTAGTCACACCCCAAACTAACCAACATAGAGAATAAAAAGCTCTCTATGGTCAGGGCGTGACAGTATCCCCCCCCCCCCCCCCCAAGTTGCGGACTCCGACCGCAAAACCTGACTCAATAGAGGAGGGTTCGGGTGGGCATCTATACCGTCGGGGGCGGCGCCGGTGAGGGGTGACACACCCACTCCGCTCACGGACACGTTATCCTCAATGGCGGCTCTGGTGCGGGGATCGTCGCCGGATGCTCGCTGGAGGTTCCGGACCGCAGACCGTCGCTTGGAGGTTCCGGACCACAGACCGTCGCTGGAGGTTCCGGACCACGGACCGTCTCAGGAGGTTCCGGACCATGGACCGTCTCAGGAGGTTCCGAAAGCTCTGGACTGGGAACTGTCGCCGGAAGCTCTGGACTGGGAACTGTCGCCGGAAGCTCTGGACTGGAAACTGTAGCCGGAAGCTTTGGACACGCTTGGTGCGTGGGGCCGGCCGGGCTGGTGACACGCACCTCAGGGCGAGTGCGGGGAGGAGGTACAGGATGCACTGGGCTGTGAAGGCGCACTGGGGATACAGCACGTAGAGCCGGCGCAGGATATCCTGGACCGAGGAGGCGCACTGGAGACCAGGCGCCCTGCTAACAGGCAACTATACATAGTTAAGATCCCACAAAGCACAAAGGGGAAATGGCTGCCTAAATAGGATCCCCAATCAGAGACAACGACAAACAGCTGCCTCTGATTGGGAACCATACTTGGCCAACATAGAAATATAATCACCTAGATGACCCACCCTAGTCACACCCTGACCTAACCAACATAGAGAATAAAAAGCTCTCTATGGTCAGGGCATGACAGCTGGTGCTAATGAAACAAACGGGGAGTTACTTATCTCTTCAACTCATAAATAAGTCTCTATCGCTCAACTTACACAATATCTTGTTTTGCTGTGCTTTGTTAGAGAAGGCAAGATACCATGTAGTCTGCCATCACTGTAACACAGCACAATTGAGAAGTGTTCACACATTCAAGCCTCTCTATCTTTTTAATTGTTGTCTGTGAACTTCTATAAAGCCTGCTAGTTCTCATTATAAAAATTATCAGTGTTGTAACAGTAAACAACCTTGATCCATGTCTCAAACTATGCCATGTTGGGTCCTTGAATTTGAGGGAATTAGGTGCAGACCTATTCACATTGAGCGTCACTAACTACTTACTGGTGGTGGAATATTTCTCAAGATAATGTATGCAGGTATAGCTCAGCTCAGCCTTTCGAGGTCCACATATGTCATTGCACATTTGAAAGCTATGTTGCCCGCTACGGGATAGCAGAGACATTAGTGACAGATAATGGGCCACATTTTTCAGGGAGAGACCTGCAACCCTTCGCAACAGACTATGGCTTTGAGCATGTGACGAACAGCCCTCGGTTTCCCCAGAGCAACGAGCCGTTCAGACAGTCAAAAACCTGCTGAAGAAGGCTGCTGATCCCTATCTGTCATTGCTCGCCTAGAAATCTACACCTCTAAGCAATGGATACAGTCAAGCGGAACTAGTCGCCTGCACACTACCTTACCAGCCACGTTAGAACCAGTACTTCCAGACTTCAGGAAAGCTCATGCTACATCAAGAGACATTGGGTGAGAGACATTTCCAGCCTGTCCTCAGGAGACAATGTGTGGATCACTGAAGCAAAAGTACAGGGCACAGTGACATCTGCACTTCGCAATCCCTGCTCTTACCTTGTCAGCGAGCCACACTGCACACTGCCATCATTTGGTGCCTATGCCTGCTACAAAGAACAACTGCGAAGACAGCCAACAGTTGCAGCTACCTGAGGAGGACATACCTACCCTTCCCAGGCAGACTCAGATGTCTACCTCTGTGAACTGTTAGGTCACACCTGCCTTTGTGAGAACAAGATCAGGCGGAGAAGTTATAAAACCAAAGAGACTTTGAGTGACTGAAAGTAACGTGTATAAAAGTTTAAAGTAGTGGGGACAGTTTAACAGAAATATTTGTTAAATAAAATAACAGTGAAATGTTTACGTGATAAACTGAACTTTAGTAAAAAGCCAGACTGGGAACAGGTCTGTTTTACAAGGGCAGAATAACCCCTTATAACCTGCTGAGACAAAGGCAGGCTACCCTTGGTTATCCAGAAAGGGAGATGTGGCGTAATGTTAATGTTGAGTAGTGACTTAGATGGGGGCTGGAATGTCACAAGAAGAAGGCGGAAGCCTAGGTATGCTTTACATGCTGACTAGACCGGACGCGCATGTTCATTTTGTCCATTCACACCAGACGCAATCAGGACACAAAGGTTGAAATATCAAAATGAACTCTGAACCAACAATATTAATACGGGGACAGGTCGAAACGCATTAAACATTCATGGCAATTTAGCTCGCTAGCTTGCTGTTGCTAGATAATTTGTCCTGGGATTTAAACATTTGGCTGTTATTTTACCTGAAATGCACAAGGTCCTCTACTCCGACAATTAATCCACAGATAAAAGGGTAAACCTAGTTAGTTTATAGTAATCTCTCCTCCTTCAGTCTTTTTCTTCTTCTTTGGACTTTGTATTGCAGTTGGCAACCAACTTTAAGGTGTATTACCACCAACAACTGGAATGGAGTGTGGACCTCATTTCATCTTTCAATCACACGCTGTTAAACTCAGCAAAAAAATAAACGTCCTCTCACTGTCAACTGCATTAATTTTCAGCAAACTTAACATGTGTAAATATTTGTATGAACATAATAAGATTTAACAACTGAGACATGAACTGAACAAGTTCCACAGACACGTGACTAACAGAAATTGAATAATGTGTCCCTGAACAAAGAGGGGGTCAAAATTAAAAGTAACAGTCAGTATCTGGTGTGGTCCCCAGCTGCATTAAGTACTACAGTGCATCTCCTCCTCATGGACTGCACCAGATTTGCCAGTTCTTGCTGTGAGATGTTACGTCACTCTTCCACCAAGGCAAGCTCAGTCCGATGATGCTGTGACACACTGCCCCAGACCATTACAGACCATCCACCTCCAAATCAATCCTGCTCCAGAGTACAGGCCTCAGTGTAACGCTCATTCCTTCGACGATAAACATGAATCCGACCATCACCTCTGGTGAGACAAAACCGCGACTCGTCAGTGAAGAGCACTTTTTGCCAGTCCTGTCTGGTCCAGCTACGCTGGGTTTGTGCCCATAGGCAACGTTGTAGCCAGTGATGTCGTGGGAGGACGTGCCTTACAACAGGCCTACAAGCCCTCGTCCAGCCTCTCTCAGCCTATTGTGGACATTCTGAGCACTGATGGAGGGATTGTGCATTCCTGGTGTAACTTGGGCAGTTGTTGTTGCCATCCTGTACCTGTCACGTAGGTGTGATGTTCGGAAGTACCAATCCTGTGCAGGTGTTGTTACAACTGGTCTGCCACTTCGAAGACAATCAGCTGTCCGTCCTGTCTCCCTGTAGCACTGTCTTAGCCGTCTCACAGTACGGACATTGCAATTTATTGCCCTGGCCACATCTGCAGTCCTCATGCCTCCTTGCAGCATGTCTAAGGCACATTCACGCAGATGAGCAGGGACCCTGGGCATCTATCTATGGTGTTTTTCAGAGTCAGTAGAAAGGCCTCTTTTAGTGTCCTAAGTTTTCATAACTGTGACCTTAATTGCCTACCGTCTGTAAGCTGTTAGTGTCTTAACGACCGTTCCACAGGTGCATGTTCATTAATTGTTTATAGTTCATTGAACAAGCATGGGAAACAGTGTTTAATCCCTTTACAATGAAGATCTGTGAAGTTATTTGGATTGTTACTAATTGTCTTTGAAAGACAGGGTAATGAAAAAGGGCTATTTCTTGGTTGCTGAGTTTAGATTAGATGAGACTAACTAAATGGGAACAACCATCTCAGTAACGGGTGCAATAAGTCCATCTACTAACGCGTTGGATTAGTTTAGAAAAATGTTATTTATGCAAAAATACACAAACAAACAATTGAAAAAATCAACCTGCAATAGAACATGCTGAGAAATATAATAATGATGGGCATAGTTTTTCAGAGCATGATGATTGAATCTTTATATTCAAAATATGTAACGTTATACTAGATTACCAGTGTCTGCACATGTACCCTAAAAGGTACTGAACAGTACCATGTGAGATTATACATTGTCTACCTCTGAAGGTACATTATGTGTATTTTATTTAAATATTTTTGTACCCCTGGGAACAATACTGTACCCTAACCATACCCTTTTTTCTGAGAGTGTGATCCACGAATGCAGTCAATGCTAACCCGGTTCAACCGGGGCATTAATCGAGTCTCCTCAATGAGAGAAGAATGATAACCATTGCGTGTTATGCCTCATTATACCATATTATTCCTTGTCATTTCTGTCTTAGTATCTGGGTTCCTTTGTACCCTCCCCTTAGACATCAGTAAGGAGGTGGAACAGCTGCGGGAGGCGTTGCTGTTAGGGAGTGCCCGTGTGGAGGCAGAGTTAGAGACCAAGCGGTGGTCGGAGCAGGGCAGGAAGCTGCAGAAGTTCAGACCCTGGAGATCACCCAGCTGAAACTGGACAGGTAGAACAACCAGGAGGCCATCAAAAGATAGGAGGGGTGAGTGTGTGTGTGTGTTTGTGTGTGTTTATAACTGTGTTATGTGTGCGTCCCCAGGTTACAGCACGAGGTGAATGTCTTTGAGCAGGAGTGCTACGCTGCATGCATTCTGGGATACGGTTACCATTGTTACCACATATTCTACCACATTTATTGGCACATAACTAACTGTCTAAAATTGCACTCTATTTCCGCCTTTATATACTTTTGCCCAGAGCCTAAGTAGTAGTGCATTAAATAAGGAATAGGGCACCATGCCATTTGAGAATTACCCCAACTCTAACACTGATTCTCCACTCTTCCTCTCCTCCTCACAGACCCTGCTCTCTCTCCCTCTGTCCGAGAGACTGGACTCTTCAGCCCAGCTTCCCCTCTCTCCCCCACACTGGATCCCCAGGAGACAGACTCTTCTCTGGAGGGCCAAGCCCCAAACGGCTCTTTTACAAACCGTAATGGCCGCCACACTGTGGGGAATGTTGATGACTTCCATGCCCTGCAGCAGCAGATCCTAGAGGGACACATCCTCATTGGCAAGATGGAGGCTGCCCTCCAGGCCACTGCCAACCACGCCCTGCTGGAGCTCATCCTGGATAAGGTGAGAGGTCAGGGGTCATTTAGAGGTTAGAGGAGCAGCAGACATTTTACAGAGGAGTTAATGATCCCAAGAGTAACTTTTAGATCCTTGGTTTAAATTCATTAAACTCATGCGTCATCTCAGTAGTACTGTATACAGTATAGCCTGTTGAACTGAAAATATGTCACACGTATTGTTATCCTGTGTTTTAGTTAGATTTGTTTAGTCAAACTGTCTGTGCATGTATCTTTCTCTGTGTGTCAGCCTGCAGACTCTGGCTAGCACTAAGACCCTGCGGCAGATCCTTGAGGAAGCCAACTCCTTGCTCAGAATGTTCTGGAGGGCAGCCCTGCACAGTTGTGAGGGTACCCTCCGAGCACCATGGTCAGAAACACATACTCCTTATAAAGCATTCATAAAGCATTCATAATGCCTTCATATGCATGACATACAGAGACAATGGGTCACTCTTTGTGTTTGTTTGTAAGAGTTACATTAAAGGGAATTGCTTTCGCTGTTAGCGTGTTATGTGTGTGAAGTTACTGATCATTGTTTAGAGTTTGTGTGCTTTAGTGGTGACTTTGTTAATACATGTCACGTCACTCCAGGTGCAATCAGAGAGGGGTCACACTCACTGCTCTTTACAGGTGTGTGTAGATGTTTGAAATGTGACGGTGTATTTTTTGACTATTTGTGTGTGTCTAGGAGCTGTCTCTAAAGGCCTAGCCCAAACCATGAAAAACAGCCCCAGACCATTATTCCTCCTCCACCAAACTTTACAGTTGCCACTATGCATTGGGGCAGGTAGCGTTCTCCTGGCATCCGCCAAATCTAGATTCGTCCGTCCAACTGCCAGATGGTGAAGTGTGATTCACCACTCGAGAGAATGTGTTTCCACTGCTCCACAGTCCAATGGGGGCGAGCTTTACATCATTCCAGTCGACACTTGGAATTGCACATAGTGATCATAAGCTTGTGTGTGGCTGCTCGGTCATGGAAACCCATTTCATGAAGCTCCTGATGAACAGTTATTGTGCTGATGTAGCTTTCAGAGGCAGTTTGGAACTCGGTAGTGAGTGTTGCAACCGAGGACAGACTGTTTTTACACGCTCCAGCACTCGGCGGTCCTGTTCTGTGAGCTTGTGTGGCCTACCACTTAGCGGCTGAGCCGTTGTTGCTCCTAGACGTTTCCTTTTCACAATAACAGCACTTACAGTTGACTAGGACAGCTCTAGCAGGGTAGACATTTGACAAACTGACTTGTTAGAAAGGTGGCATTCTATGAAGGTGCCACGTTGAAAGTGAATGAGCTCTTCAGTAAGGCCATTCTACTGCCAATGTTTGTCTATGGAAACTGCATGACTGTGTTCGATTTTATACACCTGTTAGCATAAGGTGTGGCTGAAATAGCCGAATCCAGATAAGATAAGTATTCAATCCCCTGAGTCAATACATGTTATAATCAATCACCTTTGGCAGCGATTACAGCTTTCTGGTAAGTCTCTAAGCTTTGCACACCCGGATCTTACAATATTTGCAATATTTATTATTTTAAAAATCCTTCAAGCTCTGTCATGTTGGTTGTTGATCATTGCTAGACAGTCATTTTCAAGTCTTGCCATAGATTTTCAAGCTGATTTAGGTCAAAACTGTAACTAGGTCACTCAGGAACCTTCAATGTTGTCTTGGCAAACAACTCCAGTGTATATTTGGCCTTCTGTATTAGGTTATTGTCCTGCTGAAAGGTGAATTTGTCTGTTGGAAAGCAGTGTCTGTTGGAAAGCAGACGAACCAGCTTTCCCTCTAGATTTTTGCTTGTGCTTAGCTCTATTCTATTTATTTGTATAATAAAATACTCCCTAGTCTTTGCCAATGACAAGCATACCCATAACATGCAGCCACCACCGTGCTGGAAAATATGAAGAGCTTGTGTGTTGTGTTCGATTTTCCCCAAACATAATGCTTTGTATTCAGGATATAAAGTACATTTCTTTGCCACTTTTGTTGCAGTTTTACTTTTGTGCCTTATTGCAAACAGGATGCATGTTTTGGAATATTTTTATTCTGTACAGGCTTGTTTCTTTTCACTCTGTCATTTAGGTTAGTATTGTGGAGTAACTACAATGTTGTTGATCCATCACAGCCAGTAAACTCTGTAACTGTTTTAACGTCACCATTGGCCTCATGGCAACTGATTTAGGAAGGATGCCTGTGTCTTTGTAGTGACTGGGTGTTACGTTCCCACAAGACAAACTCAATATGTCGCTCACAACAATGAAAATCTCTTTGATAACCAAAACAAAACCGAAAGGGGTTCTGAAAGGCACCGTTTTCCACATTTAATTACGTTACAGCCTTTTTCATCATCTAGCCAATACCATCCCTACGATGAAGCATGGTTTCAGTTTTTCAGTTGCACGAAATGGGAGACTAGTCAGGATCGAGGGAAAGATGAACAGAGCAAAGTACAGAGAGATCCTTGATAAAAACCTGCTCCAGAGAGCTCAGGACCTCAGACAGGTGGCAAAGGTTCACCTTTCAACAGGACAAGGACCCTAAGCACACAGCCAAGACAACGCAGGAGTGGCTTTGGGACAAGTCTCTGAATGTCCTTTAGTGGCCCAGCCAGAGCCCGGAATTGAACTCAATCGAACAGCTCTGAAGAGACCTAAAAATAGCAGTGCAGCGACACTCCCCATCCAACCTGACAAAGCTTAAGAGGATCTGTAGGATAAGAATGGGAGCAACTCCCCAAATACAGGTGTGCCAAGCTTGTAGCGTCATACCCATGAAGACTTGAGGCTGTAATCGCTGCCAAAGGTGCTTCAACAAAATACAGAGTAAAGGGTCTGAATACTTATGTAAATGAGATATTTCAGGGGTTTTTTTGCAAACATTTCTAAAACACTGTTTTTGCTTTATAGGGTATTGTGTTTAGATTGATGAGGGGGAAAAAACGATTTAATCCATTTAGGAATAAGTCTAACGTAAAAAAGTGTGGAAAAAGTCAAGGGGTTTGAATACTTTCCGAATGCACTGTAAGTCAGTGATTGAGCACCAGTGGACACTCCTCAAAGGAGGAAGGGGAGGACCATCCTCCTCAGTGAGTTTCATAAAAATAAAAATGTTCTAACATTTAAAAAGTAATAATTTTGATATAAAATTATACTAAATATTCACGTCACCAAATAATTGATTAGACTTACTTACACGGTAATTATGACAGCTTACGGTGGACATCCTCCAACCTATCAGAGCTCTTGAAGCATGACTCTTGAAGCATGGCTCTTGAAACTGACATGTTGTCCAACCAATCAAAGGATCAGATAATGTATCTAGTACTGAAAGCATTGTAGCACTGCAGTGCATACAATGTGGTGAGCAGTTGACTAAAAGAGAGAAAAAGACAATAGTTGAAGTTTTTAACAAATTAATTTCTTCCAAAATAAGGAGAAGCAAGAGAGAGATTAAAAAAATATATATATATATATTTTTTTAGAGATTTCATATTTTTTTCAGTTTCATTTACTTAGCAAGCGAATGCAGCTAGCTAGTTTAGCCTACTCAAACACACGCATCTCAGATAGATATCAAAAAGAATATCCAACACTGGAAGTGAAGGTAAGTTTTTGGTTTTACTCATTTATTGCCACCGTGGCCTGGCATTGTAACTGCTAAACTATATTGCATGATTGTAGCGGGTTTACTAACACGTTAGTACATGTTGCCTATGTTGTGTCTTTGGCTATGCCGGATTAAGTGATATGACATGCTATTCTATAAAATAATTTCTCTGTAATTAATAATACCTGATTGAGCTAATCATGTAAATGTAATTAACTAGAGAGTCGGGGCACCACAAAATAATATTTATAGAGCTGTTATCTTCCGAATAAACTCTTAAAGACCTAGTAATATTTTACATCAATAGCAGTCAATATTAATCGTCATATTAATTCAATCTCATCTGAAAGTTGTAAATTCTTGGTTATCTGCACGAACCCTGGCTAACAAGTTGAATCAGCAATACAAAATTGGGTATAATTATTTATTTATTAAATACCTAACTAATCACACAGAATTACATATACACATAATTAATCAACTTGATTACAAATTACGTCATAAAGGAAAACGTCCCTAGCGGGCGGAACAGATATGACAGCTTGTTACACAAAAGAAAAGAGGCTGGGTTTGAGTGAAAGAGCGGGAAGACTGAGGAACAAATGGTGAAGCTGTGCTGTCGTAAATACAGTATCTTATGCATTCTAAATTACCGCCCATTTGGAAAAGGAAAATGCAATAAATATTTACTCTGAGCTGCGCTTCGGTAGGTTGGTGGTAGATGGAAGGCCGTGTTGCCAAACCGAGTCCTTTGTCCTTGGTGGTCCTTGAATGTCTCTGGTGGTCAATTGTATACGTTGTAGTAATGTGTGAGATAGACGGGATACTCTGTCTGTTCCTTCCTAACCCTCGTTTGCAGTTGCTGTTGCTAACTCAATGGCTAGGAGGTATCACTTCTGTAGTGAATAAGAGTTTAAAGTTCATACCATTCGCAACCAAAGCTCACGCTGATGTTGGCTTCGTTCTGTAGTTATTATCTGAACCATTCTGACATCGGACCGTCGTCCTCACATCCTCGGAACAGGAGGTTATATTGTCGTCAAGGCTTTATATAGGAAGTGTGAGGAGGACGTGTTTGAAAAGTTTTATAGCCCATGTCCCTTCACAGGGGCGGGCCACTGATTGAGCACCTTATGAAAACCCAAATCTCACATTTTAGAAGCTAAAATCACATTTCATCCCATCACAAATAATTTCATATTCAAACATTTAAATTGAACAACAATTCCATGTGAATCCGATAACTCTGATGTGTAGATTTTCCACTGTAGAGTTTGTCATCCTATCATTGATGAGAATGTCTCAGATGACATCCGAACTGACATCCTATTCATTAAGTATCACCGCATATGTTCAATTGGTCAGATGACCAGAATATAGTTCATTTCCCCCCACCTTCTGATGTTCCCAGAATCTCTTTGTTAACTAAGGGTTTTGCAAATGTAACATCAGTAGGGTAGAGAGAGGAAAAGGGGGGGAAGAGGTATTTATCACTGTCATAAACCTACCCCCAGGCCAACGTCATGACACCTATAAAGTCAGCTAATATGGTGACAACAGTGTGTGTAGCGTTTAGCGGTTATGATATAAAGGTTTGGCTTGGAAAGGTTTCTTAGCCTGGTCACAGACAGCTGATATGTTGTGCACTGAAGTTAACAAGTGAAGGGAAAATGTGAGAGGAGGAGAGCGCATAGATGCGAGAAGGACTTTACAATGAGTAAAGTGATCATGCTGTTTGTATGTGGCTGCTATGAAAGTGAACTGTTTGCACGTTATCATGATTCTGTTGAAAAAGTTTCTTAAACAGAAGCAAACGGAATGAAACGTGGATAAACATATCTGAAATTGTCCAATAGAAACTCTTGTTTGTAATTGTTGGACTAATGATTACACCCTAGATCAGGTAGACGCACGCAATAGTGTGCAAGGCGGTATTGAATGTGTCACTGTCACCTTGATTACTCAAATGTTTCTCTCGACCTGTGCACCTACGTTGTAAACTTTAATTCATAGGCTAGGTTGTAACAACCTCATGATGGTTATCGGGAAAATTTGAGTATCATGTAGTAGCCTAAACCTATTGATGTTACATTGAGCTGGGTGAATGGAATATGAATGACAGTCATCCAACATGCTGTAATAGAAATAAGGCCATTCTCATAAAGAAATTGTCATCCCTCATCTTAAATGTCACTGACCACCACTGGTATCAAGATAAGGTGACTCAGAAGCATTTGATTTTGCAATCACATTTATTATTTTGGATTTGTGTGCCCATGATAACTGTTTTCAACCCATAATATAAGGAGACATGAAATGTTACGCAGGCATATTTCTGAGATCTCTATACAAAAACACTGTCCAACAGCTAGATCCAAGATTCTTACAGAGTTTAAGTTCAATGTCTAATTTAACTGATTACTTAACTATAACTTACTCTTTTTTCATGATGGGAATAACATAACATGCTCCACCAAAGGCTTTTGAAAAAAAAATGGGTGTTAGATGATACTGGCAGCCTTTTTATATCAGTTTCCCTTTTAGAAGATCATGGAGCTCAAGGACACACACTTTGTGAGTGCATTTGATAGCAAATTTTGTTTTTGCAATTTAGAAATAGGGAATTACTTTTAAAACAATACACAATCTAACTGTCATGTAGGCTATATCTCCTTGAAATATATCTGTGAAACTAACCTAGTATAAAAACCCTGCCTAACATCAACTAATTTCAGCTCAAGGGTAGCCTACATTTTCAGACGCAAAGAGATGCAAAGTACCAGACTTAAGTTATTTTCTCATTATTCATTTAGTTTAAGCAGTTGAACGAGCAGTCAAGGAAATTGCTGTTCTTTTACATTTTCCTTTCTTTGTCAAGGGTTCTTCAAATAGTACATTTCTTGACAATAACCCTTAATTCTTTGGCACAAATGTATTTTCTAAACTAGAGCATTCCCAAAGAAAGGACTTTAACTTGACACAAATCGGTTACTGCCACCTATTGGCTTGTTTGAAGATTGCAGCCCATGACACCTTCCATGAAGACAAATTCAGAATTAAAGATGTCCTCCAGTGATGTTGGAAAAGTAATATCCCAAGTATAAAGACAGTAAAGTACACACACCAAAAGGTAAAAATAGGTTTTAAGCAAAATAGGGTTTAGACAACTGCAAATTTCAAGGAATAGGGCATACAAGGAGTTGGTTGGATGGGAAGTTGTGACGTCAGCCTCAGCCTTGCTTGAGGAACACTAGAGGAAAGCCCATGACTTACCTGGACAACCTATTGAGATTAACCTTTTGTTAATAAGTAATTCAGGTGATAAATGAGTTGAAAAGGAGACTGGAGTAACACTTTAAACCTAGACTTAATACAATTTATGAAAGCATTTATTTTCAAAACACTTTGTAAAATAAATCAATTTTAAGAACCTCTTTGCTTTAAAAAAACATTAAGTGACAAATATCATCAATTAAGACTTAAAAACAAAACCACATTGATACTGAAACACAATGCAGCCTGCAACCACTCCCATTACTCCCCACTTGTTTGGGAAGGTCGTCCAGAAGACCGCTTGCACGGTGGTCTACATCACCTTCAGTGGAGGTCTACCCATGACTGAGGTGAACAACCAATATGGGGGCCACTCCCACTCCATACCATCAGCTCTATGAAGGAGAGGACTGAAATCCCCCTTCACTGACGCTAGAGTCAAACTCATTGGCAGCATGTGACCCGTCCTCATATTCACCCCTCTCTACATTGGAGTTCACCGTCTGTCTGCCCATCTTGTTTTGTCACCAAGGCGGCCATGGTCGGTTGCCAGTGTTAGCCGTCCGATTTGCCCTGAAAGGAAAGACAAATGCACTTTGGTTACGGTTCTGCCTAGTTGACCGTTTGCTACATGAGGGCACTTGAGGGTGGTAGGAACAGAGTACCAAGATAGAAACAAAACAATGCCTTAAAAATGGTATTTAGTAGGTCAATAAGCCTACAAAAATATATATAATTCACTGTAGAGGAAATGTTGAATATTCACTTCCTCAGACTTCATATTGTGTCCCACACTTGTTTGAAATTGTGAAGTGCATTCAAAGATTGGAGGGGGTGGCTTACCTCCATTTAGTCACTCCTTGGCCTTCTTTTCAGTGTTCTGAAGTTTCTCTATGAGCTTGCGCTCGTGGCCTCCGGGGTTGGGTCGGTTGGTATTGTCGACGGCTTCCTTCTTTGACCTCCCCTTGCGGCTAGCGCCACCTGGAAACAGTGCAAGTTCACAGTTCAGATTGTGAGGCTTTGAAAACAATAACACACCCACTTGCCCCCAATGCAACATTGTAGCAGTCAACATGTGCCACTTGCAACACGTTGAGGAGTTTGGAAACTTGAGCGTTCTTCATAGATTGAACCTCACCGACCCATAGAAATGGAATGAATCTTCAAATGATTTGTGGCTACCATTATTTGATGGTCATAACTTGATAATTCATTGCACAAACAAACATAAGAATTACTGATTCTTACTTGTGTATTTTTCTGAAAGGTTGTAGTATTCATATTCGTCGTAGTGTTGTTCTTCAAAGTGGGTTGGCTCAACATTCTTCACGTCTACGAAACTTGCCATAGCGACGCTTCTATAACTTTAGAAAGCAGTTATTTTTCCACGGGTGTTTCTCTTTCTTTCAACTCTGGAAATGAGTGGTTTTCTGCACTTGCCCATGTGCTTAATAAAGCATGGTTGCTCCTCCCTTTCTCCTTGTTATGAGTCCTTGGCCCTTGCCTGAGTCAGTGAAAGTTGCATGAGTTTTTGGTAAATATTTGACGCCAACTGACTTCCAAGGTCACCCATGTTTGTTTTTTTTATCAGGTGCCCTTTATTGATTTCATTTGCTATTCATCTTGTGGTACATGTTTTCTTTCTTTCTCTCTCTCTCTCTATTAGTAGCCTGTTTGTATTTCTGTAATCTATTCCATTGCACAATTATGCTTACTTTCTTTCTATTGGTCTTCTTCCAATAGTCATTTATTTTACATGGTCAATTAACACATTTCTTAATTCTAAATGCACCTAGTTTCCTTCACCGACATGGTTTATCTGCCCTATCAACCCCTCCCTCCTCGGAGACAAAGATTAGATGAATAATGTTTTTCCTTCAGTCTTATCAACATCTGTGGTTCAAAACTCACACTTCTCACATTTTCTAACAGACCCCCTTTACTTTGTTTGTCCTCCATTTGTCTGTCAGGGCTCCATCCAAAGGGTGCTTGAAGGTGAGGTGTGTGAATGTGAGCATGGGGAACCAACTTTTGGTGACAATGCAAACCTGTTGATAGATTCTGGTTGTTCAGTAGGCATTGAACCCATTTTGATCGCAGTTCTATAGCACCCATGAAATCCCATTGTGTGTGTGTTCTCACGTGTGCATGTTAGTAGAGAGGAAATTAAATGTATGTGGCACTATACTGTATAGCGAATACATGTAGGCCTACATAAAGGAATATATATATATACAAATATATATACAGTGGCTTGCGAAAGTATTTACCCCCCTTGGCATTTTTCCTATTTTGTTGCCTTACAATCTGGAATTAAAATAGATTTTTTTGGGGGGGGGGGAGTTTGTATCATTTGACTTACACAACATGCCTACCACTTTGAAGATGCAACATATTTTTTATTGTGAAACTAACAATAAATAAGACAAAAAAACGGAAAACTTGAGCGTCCATAACTATTCACCCACCCAAATTCAATACTTTGTAGAGACACCTTTTTCAGTAATTACAGCTGCAAGTCTCTTACAGCATGCCCGTTCTTTAAGGCAAAACTGCTCCAGCTCCTTCAAGTTGGATGGGTTCCGCTGGTGTACAGCCATTAAGTCATACCACAGATTCTCAATTGAATTCTCACTGTTCCTTCAATTCTGACCAGTCCCTGCTGAAGAAAAACATACCCACAGCATGATGCTGCCACCACCATGCTTCACTGTGGGGATGATGAGAGGTGTTGGGTTTGTGCCAGACATAGCGTTTCCTTGATGGCCAAAAAGCTAAATTTTAGTCTCATCTGACTAGAGTACCTTCTTCCATATGTTTAGGGAGTCTCCCACATGCCCTTTGGCGAACACCAAATGTGTTTGCTTATTTTTTTCTTTAAGCAATGGCTTTTTTTCTGGCCACTCTTCCGTAAAGCCCAGCTCTGTGGAGTGTGCGGCTTAAAGTGGTCCTATGGACAGATACTACGATCTCTGCTGTGGAGCTTTGCAGCTCCTTCAGGGTTATCTTTAGTCTCTTTGTTGCCTCTGATTAATGCCCTCCTTGCCTAATCCGTGAGTTTTGGTGGGCAGCCCTCTCTTGTCAGGTTTGTTGTGGTGCCATATTCTTTCCATTTTTTAATAATGGATTTAAGGGTGCTCCGTGGGATGTTCCACGTACTTCTTCTTCTTCTCTCTACTTCTCCACAACTTTGACCCTGACCTGTTTGGAGAGCTCCTTGGTCTTCATGGTGCTGCTTGCTTGGTGGTGTCCCTTGCTTGGTGGTGTTGCAGACACTGGGGCCTTTCAGAACAGGTGTATATATACTGAGATCATGTGACAGATCATGTGACACTTAGATTGCACACAGGTGTACTTTATTTAACTAATTATGTGACTTCTGAAGGTAATTGGTTGCACCAGATCTTATTTAGGGGCTTCATAGCAAAAGGGGTGAATACATATGCACGCACCACTTTCCATTGTTAATTTTTTTGAATTTTAAACAAGTTATCGTTTTCATTTCAGTTCAACAATTTTCGACTATTTTGTGTAGGTCCATTACATGAAATCCAAATAAAAATCCATTTACATGACAGATTGTAATGCAACAAATTAGGAAAAACGCCAAGGGGGATGAATACTTTTGCAAGGCACTGCAGGTACAGTTGAAGTCGGAAGTTTACATACACCTTAGCCAAATACATTTTTACAAGTTTTTCACAATTCCTGACATTTAATCATAGTAAAAATTCCCTGTCTTAGGTCAGTTAGGATCACCACTTTATTTTAAGAATGTGACATGTCAGAATAATAGTAGAGAGAATGATTTATTTCAGCTTTTATTTCTTTCATCACATTCTCAGTGGGTCAGAAGTTTACATACACTCAATTAGTATTTGGTAGCATTAGCTTTAAATTGTTTAACTTGGGTATAATGTTTTGGGTAGCCTTCCACAAGCTTCCCACAATAAGTTGGGTGAATGTTGGCCCATTCCTCCTGACAGAGCTGGTGTAACTGAGTCAGGTTTGTAGGCGTCCCTGCTCGCACACGCTTTTTCAGTTCTGCCCACACATTTTCTATAGGATTGAGCTCAGGGCTTTGTGATGGCCACTCCAATACCTTAAATTTGTTGTCCTTAAGCCATTTTGCCAGAACTTTGGAAGTATGCTTGGGGTCATTGTCCATTTGGAAGACCCATTTGCAACCAAGATTGAACTTCCTGACTGATGTCTTGAAATGTTGCTTCAATATATCCACATCATTTTCCGTCCTCATGATGCCATCTATTTTGTATAGTGCACCAGTCCCTCCTGCAGCAAAGCCACCCCATAACATGATGCTGCCACCCCCGTGCTTCACAGTTGGGATGGTGTTCTCCGGCTTGCAAGCCTCCCCCCTTTTCCTATAAACATAACGATGGTCATTATGGCCAAACAGTTCTATTTTTGTTTTATCAGACCAGAGGATTTTTCTCCAAAAAGTAGTCCCCATGTGCAGTTGCAAACCATAGTCTGGCTTTTTTTATGGCAGTTTTGGAGCAGTGGCTTCTTCCTTGCTGAGCGGCCTTTCAGGTTATGTCGATATAGGACTCGTTTTACTGTGGATATAGATACTTTTGTACCTCTTTCCTCCAGCATCCTTTGCTGTCCTTTGCTGTTGTTCTGGGATTGATTTGGACATTTTGCACCAAAGTATGTTCATCTCTAGATGACAGAAGGCGTCTCCTTCTTGAGCAGTATGACGGCTGCGTGGTCCCATGGTGTTTATACTTGCAAACCTTTGTTTGTACAGATGAACGTGGTACCTTCAGGCGTTTGGAAATTGCTCCCAGGGATGAACCAGACTTGTGGTCTACAATTTTCTTTCTGAGGTCTTGGCTGATTTCTTTTGATTTTCCAATGATGTCAAGCAAAGAGGCACTGAGTTTGAAGGTAGGCCTTGAAATACATCCACAGGTACAATTGACTCAAATGATGTCAATTAGCCTATCAGAAGCTTCTAAAGCCATGACATCTTTTTCTGGAATTTTCCAAGCTGTTTTAAAGGCACAGTCAACTTAGTGTATGTCAACTTCTGACCCACTGGAATTGTGATACAGTGAATTATAAGTAAAATAATCTGTAAACAATTGTTGGACAAATTACTTGTGTCATGCACAAAGTAGATGTCCCAAACGACTTTCCAAAACTATAGTTTGTTAACCAGACATTTGTGCAGTGGTTGAAAAACAAGTTTTAAATGGCTCCATCTTAAGTGTATGTAAACTTTCGACTTCAACTGTATATACCGTTGATAGAATGATTCAGACTGTAGTCATGACAAGGTACGACTGTCTGTATCTGTGACACGACTGTCTATATCTGTGAGAACGATGAGGAAGGACCCTTCCCTCACATAAATCTACTCCTGATCAGACGCCGTCGTATAAATTACAGGCCGTGAACCAGGAGATATGAGTAAAACCTCTCAAAGTAGCTTCTTCTCTTAAAGCCTCCATTGAATATTCCACAAACCATTCCTTTTGGATATGACCTAATTGTTTTTGAGCAAGGAAGGGTTGACACAGGTTTGACACAGCCACAGAGTTCTTGGCATATTTTACTTCTCTCGCTGCCTCCATAAACAGTCATAAACAGTACTGTACTGGCCATAAACCGGGGCGACATGTTTAAGCGTCACTCTCTCTTTGTCCCATTCTCTCTTCTTTATCTATCTCTCTTTCACTCCCACTATTCATATTTCTTACATGTGCTGTTTTCCTTTCAACGGCAGTCTCTCAGTTATCTATCAACAGTCCTGTTCTTTCTTTCACTGTTTTTCTCCTTCTCCCCTTACTCTTTCTGTGACTCGTCCTTCCACGCTTTCTTAGCATCTCTCAGTCATGTGGGCACTCTGTTAAATAAATATTTGCTGAAATATGAGCTTACCATATGAGCTGTGACTAAGCTGCTCTCAACAAACACACAAAGACTCACACAGACATTTATAAACAGCACGGAGCGCCCCAGACAGTTTTGAAGCATGGCAGATAAGCCAACACTTATCTGTGTTTGTCTATGGTCCATTTTATGACCTTATTTTCTCCATGTCAGTGTTGAATATGAACTTTTCAGTATCTCCACCTCACCACCCTTTGTGCTTCCCTCCACACACACCCAACTAGTAATATCAAACAGGTATAATATATGGCTTTACATTAAGGCACGGTCTACCTAGCTTTACATTCATATTAGTACTCTATTAAGTTTTGTTCTTAGTGATTGTTTTGCTGTTTTCTTCACCATAGTGTTTACAGATGGTGTTTGTTTCCAGAGGCCAAACCTCCCTCCGCCCCCTCGCAGAATTCTGCTGACTGAACATTTTACACAAACATTACAGTGCAATTGAATGTGTTTACAAGATCATGTCTGAAAGGAATTGTCTGTATGTTTCAATATGTAAACATTGAGGAGAGATGTTTGGAAAATATAATTTACTTCACCACTTACATTCCATGGGTTGTAAATATTAGCTAAACGAATTCAAACAACAATTATATTTACGTGTGATTATTATTATATATATATTTTTTTACATTAGAACACCTATATGGTAGAGAGATGCCTTATTTCTTATACAGTCTATGGCCGAGATGCAATATTGAAAGACCCGTAAGACAAACGTTTGGGGTAGTGCTGTTTGTCCTCGCTGCCAGTCCGTAGTAGGCCTTGAAACGAATGAAAGCTCACAAACTACCAAAGGTAGGGAGATAGTCTGAATGTATAGTTCTAAACATTTTGTAAAACAATTTACGACTACTTACCAACATGTAACTTTACTCCACAAAATAAACTGCGCTTGGTGGTTGATAAAAGGAAAGATCACGTTTAAGGAGTCATAGAAGCTAGCTAGCTATTTAGCCAGCTAAGCTAGCTTGCGAACATTAGTTGGCTTGCTAAATTTTCTAATTTTAGCTGGCTAGTTTCCTACAATATGTTTGTTCTGACCACGTTAGCTAACTATTGCAGACAACTTGCCAGTACAAAGTAAATGTGACATAAGTTGCGAACAATACAGCTAACCTTACTGTTAGCCAGAAGATTCTAACGTTGCGCTTGTTTACATTGAGCTGCACTGGGGTCAGAACGCAATTATGGTTAGATTAAAGGCCCATTGCAGTCAACGTTATTTTCCTGAGTTTTGTATATATATACCCACACTATGTAGTTGGAATAATATTGTGAAAAGGATCATGCCTTTGGTGTAAGAGCTCTTTTAAAAGATCCAGGCTGTATCACAACTGGCAATGATTGGGAGTCCCAAAGGGAGTAACACAATTAGCCTAGCGTTGGCCGGTGTAGGCCGTAATTGTAAATTTGTTCTCAACTGACTTGCCGAGTTAAACATTCAATTTTAAAAAGACCACCAAGAAATGTCAGCCTGTTTTGGTGGGATGTGCCAAATATACAGTGAAATGCTTATTTACGAGGCCCAGCATTGCAGTTTCCCCCCAAAATATGGATGAGAATAAGAGATAATTACAGAACAGCAGTAAAAATTAACAATATATACAGGGAGGGGTGCCGGTTAGTTGAGGTAGTATGTACATGCAGGTAGAGCTATGTAAGTGACTATGCATAGATGACAACAGAGAGTGGCAGTGATGTGGAGGGGGGCAATGCAAATAGTCTGGGTAGCCATTTGATTAGATGTTCAGGAGTCTTATGGCTTGGGGTAATAGCTGTTTAGAAGCCTCTTGGACCTAGACTTGGCACTCTGGTACCGCTTGCTCTGCAGTAGCAGAGAGAACAGTCTAGGGTGGCTGGAGTCTTTGACAATTTTTAGGGCCTACCTCTGACACTGCCTGGTATAGAGGTCCTGAATGGCAGGAAGCTTGGCCACAGTGATGTACTGGGCCGTTTGCGCTACCCTCTGTAGTGCCTTGCGGTCGGAGGCCGAGCAGTTGCCATACCAGGCAGTGATGCAACCAGCCCGGATGCTCTCGATGGTGCAGCTGTAGAACCTTTTGAGGATCTGAGGACCCATGCCAAATCTTTTCAGTCTACTGAGGGGGAATATGTTTTTGTCATGCCCGCTTCATGACTGGCTTGGTGTCCTTGGACCATGTTAGTTTGTTGGTGATGTGGACACCAAGGAACTTGAAGCTCTCAACCTGCTACACTGCAGCCTCTTCGATGAAAATGGGGCCGTGCTCGGTCCTCTTTTTTCTATAGTCCACAATCATCTCCTTTGTCTTGATCACGTTGAAGGAGAGGTTGTTGTCCTGGCACCACACGGCCAAGTCTCTGACCTACTCCTTGTAGGCCGTCCTCTTGTTGTCGGTGATCAGGCCTACCACTGTTGTGTTATCTGCAAATGTAATGATGGTGTTGGAGTCGTGCCTGGCCGTGCAGTCATGATTGAACAGGGAGTACAGGAGGGGGCTGAGCATGCACCCTTGAGGGGCCCCTGTGTTGAGGATCAGTGTGGCGGATGTGTTGTTGGGTACCCATCAGGAAGTCCAGGATCCAGTTGCAGAGGGAGGCATTTAGTCCCAGGGTCCTTAGCTTACTGATGAGCTTTGAAGGCACTATGGTGTTGAATGCTGAGCTGTAGTCAATGAATAGCATTCTCACATCGGTGTTCCTTTTGTCCAGGTGGGAAAGGGCAGTGTGGAGTGAAATAGAGATTGCATAATCTGTGGACCTGTGGGGGCGGTATGCAAATTGGAGTGGGTCAAGGGTTTCTGGGATGATGGTGTTGATGTGAGCCATGACCAGCCTTTCAAAGCACTTCATGGCTACAGACGTGAGTGCTACGAGTCGGTAGTCATTTAGGCAGGTTACCTTAATGTTCTTGGGCACAGGCACTATGTTGGTCTGCTTAAAACATGTTGGTATTACAGACTCGGACAAGGGAGAGGTTGAAAATATCAGTGAAGAGACTTGCCAGTTGGTCAGAGCATGCTCGCAGTACACGTCCTGGTAATCCTTCTGGCTCTGCGGCCTTGTGAATGTTAACCTGTTTAAAGGTCTTACTCACATCAGCTGCAGAGAGCGTTATCACACAGTCTTCCGGTACAACTGGTGCTCTCATGCATGTTTCAGTGTTATTTTCCTCGAAGCGAGCATAGAAGTAGTTTAGCTCGTCTGGTAGGCTCGTGTCACTGGGCAGCTTCCCTTTCTGGTCTGTAATGGTTAGCAAGCCCTACAGCATCCAACGAGCGTCAAAGCTGGTGTAGTATGACTCGATCTTTGTCATGTATTGATGCTTTGTCTGTTTGATGATTCGTCGGAGGGCATAGCTGGATTTCTTATAAGTCTCCGGGTTACAGTCCCGCTTCTTGAAAGTGGCAGCTCTAGCGTTTAGCTCAGTGCAGATTCTGCCTGTCATCCATGGCTTCTGGTTGGGGTATGTACGTAAGTCACTGTGGGGACAACGTCATCGATGCACTTATTTATGAAGCCAATGACAGATGTGGTGTACTCCTCAATGCCATTGGAGGAATCCCATAACATATTCCAGTCTGTGCTAGCAAAACAGTCCTGTAGTTTAGCATCTGCTTCATCTGACAACTTTTTTTATTGATCTAATCACTGGCGCTTCCTGCTTTAATTTTTGCTTGTAAGCAGGAATCAGGAGGATGGAATTATGGTCAGATTTGCCAAATGGCGGGCAAAGGAGAGCTTTGTATGCATCTCTGTGTGTGGAGTAAAGGTGGCCCAGAGTTCTTTACCCTCTGGTTGCACATTTAACATGCTGATAGGAATTTGGTAAAACTGATTAAGTTTCCCTGCATTAAAGTACCCTGGCTACTAGGAGCGCCACCTCAGTGTGAGAGTTTTCTTGTTTTCTTATGGAGGAATACAGCTCATTCTATGCTATCTTAGTGCCAACCTCTGACTGAGGTGGTATGTAAACAGCTACGAAGAATACAGATGAGAACTCTCTCGGTAGGTAGTGGGGTCTACAGTTTATCATGATATACTCAACCCCAGGCGAGCAATAGCTCGAGACTTCCTTTGATATAGTGCACCAGCTGTTGCTTTTATTTACAAAAATACATAGTCCGCCGGCCCTTGTCTAACCAGACGCCACTGTTCTATCCTGCCGGTACATCGTATAACCATGTTGAGTTTGTCGTCGTTCAGCCACGACTCTGTGAAGCATAAGATGTTACAGTTTTTAATGTCTCGTTGGTAGTTTAATCTTCTTATTGTCCAAAGATTGCATGTTTGCTAGCAGAATTGAGGGAAGTGGGGGTTTATTCGATCGCCTCCGACTTCTCAGAAGGCAGCCCGCTCTCCAGCCTCTCTTTCTCCGCCTCCTCTTCATGCAGATCACGGGGGTCGGGGCCTGTTCCCGAGGGAGCCGTATATCCTCCGTCTCGGGCTCGTCAGAGTCGTGAAAGAAGAAACAGGATTCTGCTAGTCCGTGGTGAGTAATCACAGTTCTGATGTCTAGAAGTTATTTTCGGTCGTATGAGACGGTAGCGGCAACATTATGTACAAAATGGGTTAAAATAATAAGTTACAAACAACGCAGATAAATAAACAAAAAAACACAATCGGTTGGGGGCACGTAAAACGTCTGCCTTCTGCTCCAGCTCCATCTTACATCCACCAGGTGGTAAATTAGTTAATGGGCGGTATTAGATTATGCTGAGCTGTGGGGCACTGGTCTATGGCCCGTGATGTGAATGGAAAAAGTGGTGAGGGAGGAGCACCTTTCTCAAATTGAACAGTAATCTACACTGCGCGGTCGTGTTGTCAACATGGTACATCATCCAGTAACATACAACCTTTTTATCAAAAGCAATCACTTTTGAATGTGAACACAGGCCAGATTAATCGATTCCCTTCAGTAAGCGAGTGAGTTCCAAACCTCTCTGCCAATAACAGAAAGTTATCCATTTTCCCCGCCCCGCATAGACCACTCCCAGACAGTCCTAACAAAATTCTTGCTTGAGAAATTGCTATTTGCTAAGAAGCTATTTTTGTTTCTTGTTGACCATTTCAATTGAAAACAGTCACAGTAAGGTTACCCAGAAGTTATTTGATATTGAGAGAAAAATGGCAACATTGGACCTTTAAGACACCTTGGAGCAAGATATGGATCGGGAAAACCTACTTCAATGCAAAGATGGGATGTTACACTGTACTCTAAATTTGACCTAATTTGATGAATGCATTTTGAACATCTCATTACCACAGGCAACATCATGTCGGCGGACACCAAAATCGCAGAGCTTTTAACAGAGCTCCATCAACTCATCAAGCAGACGCAGGTAAGTCTCAACCAATGGTTTCTACACCCAAGTGCTGTTGTCATCAGGAGCGCTGACCTGTGATTCAGGTACCACAGTGGAGGAATAGCTACCTAGCTGGTTATATTCAAATGTGACTCCAATTACTCATATTTTTCCATCATGCCATCATAGGGATTGAAGTCACATTTGGGAGTAGTGTAATAACTAGCAATACAGAATAGGAATGATATTCAGAGATCAAATTAAATCTCATTGCCAAACATCAATCACTGTAATACATTTTGTGTGCACATTGCATGTTATTCTTGTTGATATATTGCATCAACCACATTGTAATATTAATCCCTTTCCTTCTCTTTTTCAGGAGGAGCGGTCGCGCAGTGAACACAACCTGCTCAACATCCAGAAAACACATGAGAGGATGCAGACTGAGAACAAGAGTGAGCCTCTTCCTCGCCTCCCCACATTCCCCTTTGTCCATCCACACTGCAACACTGTTTTAAAACTCTTTATATTACTGTTACACACCGTTTCTATTTATGTATTGTCAGGCTAAGCCAGTTCTTCTATCCTCATGGGGACCTAAAATTAATTTCCATTCAAAATCCTATTTTCTCTAACCCCTAAACCTAACCCTTACTTGTAACCCTAAACCTTACCACTAACTTCTTATCCGAATTGTAACCCTAAACCCTAAGATCAAAATATTACTATCCTTGTGGGGACTTTGGGGCTTTTAGATCCCCATAAGGATACACACACACACACACACACACACACACACACACAGTGTAATAAGGTGTTATTCTTGTTTCTCCCTCCCCCAGCCTCCCCTTACTACCGGACTAAGCTGAGGGGACTCTACACCACAGCCAGAGCAGACGCTGAGGCAGAGTGCAGGTCGGTAGCCTACACTTGAAAAAGAAAAGGAGAGCCGCACACTCTAGGAGCTCAGATGCAATAATTTAATAACCTAATAACCAACGAAGACAGCTTGTCTGTCGAAGCATCAGGGTAGCCTACACTGATATCCCTATGCCCCTTGCCCTATGGACCCTTGAAGTGTCCACTGATCTGATATGGTAGGTTTGGTGTAAGCCATTTAATGTAATGTTTCCTTTCACCTATCCAACTGTGGTAGTTCAGTGATTGGATGTGTTTTTGCGTTCAGAAATCATCACCACCATGTGGAGTACGTAAGTACAGCTTAATTCCAAAGAAATAAGTCGGGCGCCACTCTTTCTCTCCCACAGTATTCTTCGTCATGCTCTCGACAAAATTGCAGAGATCAAATCCTTATTGGAGGAGAGGCGAATAGGTAAGAATGGAAGGAAGGAGACGAGAATAAGCCACTGTTAACCATTGAGATGCAGCCCATGCCTCACTCTTTCCTCTCTCTCTCCTCTCCCCCAGCGGCTAAGATGGCAGGGGTGAACAGTGACAATGACCCCCCCAGGAAGACCATGCGGAGGGGGGTGCTGATGACACTGCTCCAACAGTCAGCCATGACGCTCCCGCTGTGGATTGGCAAGCCAGGAGACAGGTAGGGTCTGATGATTCAGTCTCTCCTGAGCTCAGTATAGTAGTGCACAACATTTTACAACGGGAAACAAAAATGTATTTATTTTTATTTCCCCCCCCCGTATTTCGTAGTATCCAATTGGTAGTAGTTACAGTTTTGTCTCATCGCTGCAACTCCCGTACAGACTCGGGAGAGGCAAAGGTCGAGATCCATGCGTCCTCCGAAACACAACCCAAAACAAGCTGCACTGCTTCTTGACACAATGCCCATCCAACCCGGAAGCCAGCCGCACCAATGTGTCGGAGGAAACACTACACCTGGCGACCGTGTCGGCGTGCACTGCGCCCGGCCTGCCACAGGAGTTGCTAGTGGGCGATGAGACAAGGATATCCCTGGCGGCCAACCCCACCCTAAGCTGGACGACGCTGGGCCAATTGTGCAACGCCCCATGGGCCTCCCGGTCGCGGCCAGCTGCGACAGAGCCTGGACTCAAACCCAGACTCTCTAGTGGCACAGCTAGCACTGCGATGCAGTGCCTTAGACCACTGTGCCACTCGGGAGGCCAAAATCTGTGTTCTTGTTGTGTACATTTCAAGTTCAGTACCCCCCCCCCCCATTTCTTTTCCACCTGCCCCTTTTTTCTGTCCTCCATTACTATATTACTCCCTCAACCCTAAAACCCTCCATCCTTCCCTGTATCCCCCTCTCCTCCAGTCCTCCTCCCCTGTGTGGGGCGATGCCAGCCAACAGTGACTACGTGGCCAAGCAAGGGGACAAGGTGGCAGCGCGGGTCAAGGCCGTGGACGGAGACGAACAGTGGATCCTGGCCGAGGTGGTCAGCTACAGCCACTCCACCAACAAGTAACTATCAGCAAATCAGCTACAGCCACTTTTAGCCAATCAAGTACAGCCATGTACCACTGTTACCAATCAACTACAGCCTTTAACACTTTTAGCCAATCAGCTACAACACAGACTGTTTTGAGTTGTATTCTTTTGCTCTATCCTTCAGGTACGAAGTGGATGACATTGATGAGGAAGGAAAAGAGTAAGTCAATGTCTTCATTTTCTATATTTCTTTTCCTACTATTTTGTGTTGTAGTACATTATATTTTATGCCCTGAAAATCTCACCTTGGATATAATTACAATTATCTACTCTACTTCTTATCCCCCCCCCTCCCATCCTCCTACTCCAGGAGACACACCCTGAGCAGGCGGCGTATCATCCCCCTGCCCCAGTGGAAGGCCAACCCAGAGACGGACCCGGAGGCCCTGTTCAGTAAAGACCAGCTGGTGCTGGCCCTCTACCCCCAGACCACCTGCTTCTACAGAGCCCTCATCCACACACACCCACACCGGGTGAGACAAGGAAAGGCAGAGGAGAGGAGCGGGGGGGGGGGGCTGATTGACGTCATTTGAATACATTTTGTTTGATGACGAAACTACATAAAGCTGGTTCAGAGATAATGTTACTGTACACCAAACCCTGCATCCAAGCAGTCCCCTCGCTTGGCAGCTTCCCCTCCATCAATCCTAACCTTAACCATTATTGGGGAAAATGCTAAATTGACCCCAAATCATCTGTGAACTCTGTTCTCTCCACAAACCACCATGCTCTCTCTGCTCTCTCAGCCCCAGGACGACTACTCAGTGCTGTTTGAGGACACGTCGTACGCAGACGGCTACTCCCCGCCCCTCAACGTAGCTCAGAGATACGTGGTGGCCTGCAAAGAGAACAAAAAGAAGTAAAGAAGAGACTGATGAAGAGGAGAAGAAAGAGAGGAGTCAGGATAAATCAAGGGGACTGTGACTGAAGATACTGTATTTTGTCAGACTTGACAAGTACACTGTGTAGACAAGTGTTCCTAGACAAGTGTTTCCAACCACCCCCCCTCCCCAGAATAACAATGGATTCCATACCTTAACCACACGTATGGACACACTGAGGGCGGGTTTCAAATAAAATAACATCAAATGAAACTTTACTTGTCACATGCGCCGAATACAAGTGTAGACCTTACTGCGAAATGCTTATTTACAAGCCCTTGACCAAAGGTGCAATTCAAGGAGAATTAATAAAATATTTACCAAATAAACTAAAGTAAAAAATAATAAAAAGTAACACAATAACATAACAATAACGAGGCTATATACCGAGGGTACCGATACCGAGTCAGTGTGCGGGGGTACAGGTTAGAGGTCATTTGTACATTTAGGTAGGGGTGAAGTGACTATGCATAGATAATAAACCGCGAGTAGCAGCAGTGTACAAAACAAATGGAGGGGGGGTCAATGTAATAGTCTGTTGGCCATTTGCTTAATTGCTCAGCAGTCTTATGGCTTGGGGGTAGAAGCTGTTAAGGAGCCTTTTGGTCCTAGACTTGGCGCTCAGGTACCGCTTGCCGTGCGGTAGAAGAGAAAATAGTCTGACTTGGGTGACTGGAGTCTCTGACAATTATATGGGCTTTCCTCTGACACCGCCTATTATATAGGTTCTGGATTGCAAGAAGCTTGGCCCCAGTGATGTACTGGGCCATACGCACTACCCTCTGTAGCGCCTTACGGTCAGATGCCGAGCAGTTGCCATACCAGGCGGTGATGCGACCGGTCAGGATGCTCTCTATGGTGCAGCTGTAGAACTCTTGAGGATCTGGGGATCAATGCCAAATCTTTTTAGTCTCCCGAGGGGGAAAAGGTTTTGTCGTGCCCTCTTCATGACTCTCTTGGTGTGTTTGGACTAGAGGTCGACCGACTATGATTTTTCAACGCCGATACCAATTATTGGAGGATGAAAAAAAGCCGATACCGATTAATCTGCCGTTTTTTAAATGTATTTTATTTATTTGTTATAATGACAATTACAACAATACTGAATGAACACTTATTTTAACTTAATATAATACATTAAAAAAAATCTATTTAGCCTCAAATAAATAATGAAACATGTTCAATTTGGTTTAAATAATGCAAAAACAAAGTGTTGGAGAAGAAAGTAAAAGTGCGATATGTGCCATGTAAGAAAGCTAACGTTTAAGTTCCTTGCTCAGAACATGAGAACATATGAAAGCTGGTGGTTCCTTTTAACATGAGTCTTCAATATTCCCAGGTAAGGAGTTTTAGGTTGTAGTTATTATAGGACTATTTATCTCTATACCATTTGCATTTCATTAACCTTTGACTATTGTATGTTCTTATAGGCACTTTAGTATTGCCAGTGTAACAGTATAGCTTCCGTCCCTCTCCTCGCTGGGCTCGAACCAGGAACACAACGACAGCCACCCTCGAAGCAGCGTTACCCATGCAGAGCAAGGGGAACAACTACTCCAAGAACGAGTGACGTTTGAAACGCTATCAGCGCGCACCCCGCTAACTAGCTAGACGTTTCACATCGGTTACACCAGCCTAATCTCGGGAGTTGATAGGCTTTAAGTCATAAACAGCGCAATGCTTGACGCACAACGAAGAGCTGCTGGCAAAACGCACGAAAGTACTGTTTGAATCAATGCTTATGAGCCTTCTGCTGCCTACCATCGCTCAGTCAGACTGCTCTGTCAAATCCTATACTTAATTATAACATAATAACACACAGAAATACGAGCCTTAGGTCATTAATAAGGTCAAATCCGGAAACTATCATCTCGAAAACAAGACGTTTATTCTTTCAGTGAAATACGGAACCGTTCCGTATCTAAGGGGTGGCATCCATTAGTCTAAATATTCCTGTTACATTGCACAACCTTCAATGTTATGTCATGATAACGGAAAATTCTGGCAAATTAGGCAGCCCGAACTGTTGCATATACACTGACTGTGTGCAATGAAATCAAGAGAAGTGACACAATTTCACCTGTTTAATATTGCCTGCTAACCTGGATTTCTTTTAGCTACATATGCAGGTTTAAAAATATATACTTCTGTGTATTGATTTTAAGAAAGGAATTGATGTTCATGGTTAGGTACACATTGGAGCAACGAGACACACCGCATCAATTACAGTGGGGCAAAAAAGTATTTAGCCAGCCACCAGTTGTGCAAGTTCTCCCACTTAAAAAGATGAGAGAGACCTGTAATTTTCATCATTAGGTACACTTCAACTATGACAGACAAAGAGAAAAAAAATCCAGAAAATCACATTGTAGGATTTTTAATTAATTTATTTGCAAATTATAGTGGAAAATAAGTATTTGGTCAATAACAAAAGTTTCTCAATACTTTGTTATATATCCTTTGTTGGCAATGACAGAGGTCAAACGTTTTCTGTAAGTCTTCACAAGGTTTTCACACACTGTTGCTGGTATTTTGGCCCATTCCTCCGTGCAGATCTCTAGAGCAGTGATGTTTTGGGGCTGTTGCTGGGCAACACGGACTTTTAACTCCCTCCAAAGATTTTCTATGGGGTTGAGATCTGGAGACTGGCTAGGCCACTCCAGGACCTTGAAATGCTTCTTACGAAACCACTCCTTCGAGCCCCAGATCGAGGGAGATTATCAGTGGTCTTGTATGTCTTCCATTTCCTAATAATTGCTCCCACAGTTTATTTCTTCAAACCAAGCTGCTTACCTATTGCAGATTCAGTCTTCCCAGCCTGGTGCAGGTCTACAATTTTGTTTCTGGTGTCCTTTGACAGCTATTTGGTCTTGGCCATAGTGGAGTTTGGAGTGTGACTGTTTGAGGTTGTGGACAGGTGTCTTTTATACTGATAACAAGTTCAAACAGGTGCCATTAATACAGATAACGAGTGGAGGACAGAGGAGCCTCTTAAAGAATAAGTTACACGTCTGTGAGAGCCAGAAATCTTGCTTGTTTGTAGGTGACCAAATACTTATTTTCCACCATAATTTGCAAATAAATTAATAAAAAAATCCTACAATGTGATTTTCTGTTTTTTTTTCTCATTTTTCTGTCATAGTTGAAGTGTACCTATGATGAAAATGACAGGCCTCTCATCTTTTTAAGAGGGAGAACTTGCACTATTGGTGGCTGACTAAATACTTTTTTGCCCCACTGTATATACACCAAAGTATGTGGACACCCCTTCGGCTATTTTTTTAAAACCTTTATTTAACTCAGTTAAGAACAAATTCGTAATTTCAATAACGGCCTAGTAACAGTGGGTTGGTTACCTGCCTTGTTCATGGTTAGAACGACAGATGTTTACCTTGTCTGCTCACGTATTCGATCTGGAAACCTTTAGGTTACTAATCCAACGCTCTAACCACTACTTGCCGTCCCATATTTCAGCCACACCCGTTGCTGACTGGTGTATAAAATTGAGCATACAGCCATGCAATCTCCATAGACACACATTGGGGCCTTACTGAAGAGCTCAATGACTTTCAACGTGGCACCGTCATAGGATGCAACCTTTCCAACAAGTCAGTTCATCAAATTTCTGCCCTACTAGAACCTCCCCGGTTAACTGTAAGTGCTGTTATTGTGGGGTGGTAACTTATAGAAGCAACAACAGCTCAGTCGCGAAGTGGTAGGCCGCACAAGCTCACAGAACCGGGCCGCCGAGTGCTGAATCGCATAAAAATCTTATGTTGCAACATTCACTACGGAGTTCCAAACTGCCTCTGGAATTAACGTTTGCACAATGACTGTTATCTCACCACACCAGGGTCGGTTGAAGCCAATGATTTTTAACATCATTGGTTGAGGCTAGGAAAAATGCAACTATGTACTTTGACTATTTGCCAATGAAAAGACTTGTTTTTCTCGTATCTATTCAGTATTCAGTCACTGGTATCAGTTTCATTGTTGGTCGATTTCCAACGGAGGTGGTGTTGTAATAAGTCATGTGAGTAAGGTGCGGAAGTTGGATACAATTTCAACATGGCTGCGCCGCGATAAGGAAAGAAGAACCTAGCTGCGCCTCACAAAAACATAACGGTTTACCTTCGTCCGACCAGTTTTTCAGAGAGCATCAAGACATGTTGACGCTAGTGTTTAAGCTAATGGCATAACGTCCAAGAGCAGATCTGACATCAACACAGGACCCGAGACAGATAACCTCGTCTCATCACTGAGTTGACCAGCTACCAGGTAACGACCGTTAAACAATAACAAAAAGTAGCTTTGAGACTCACAGGTATTATGGACATCTGTTTTCAAAGTATACGAGAGTTGGCAAGATTATACTGCTGGGCTGCTAGGTATGGGATACATTTGTTACAGAGTATTAGCAACGTACTGTCATTCGATGTCAATCTGTTAGGTAGCTTTAGTTTTGTTAGCCAGCTAACAAGGTGTTTGGTAATTGTATACGGTGTCACACTGGTTGCTAGCAACAAGCTAACCAACCAAGGTCCCATAATGATAGGATTTGCTAGTTAGCTACATAATTTGCTGTCCAGCAACCCGAGGTAAAGACACTTTCAGGTTGGATATTCGCCTGTAGTTTTCACCACCAACAGCAGTTAGGGACCGTCAACATAGTGACAAATCAACATTTTCAAATTTCAATTACTCCTAAAACTTTCAAACTGGTTCTAGCTAACCCGATGGCATAGACACACATCGCACACACTTTTTATTGTCTCTTTTGTTGTCTTTCACAGTTTTCAATGATTTATTTACATTTTTGAATTTCAATAGCTCTTTGGTCATGTGACCTGACTTCAAACAAAGTTCAGAATGTACACTCAGTGGGCCTACACATTGCACACCCTTTAGTTTGCCCATTTTCATCTCATGCATTTATTCATTCAATGTTTTTCAATGTTTCTAATTTCAATAGCTCCTTGATCATGTGACCTACTGACCTCAAACAAGGTTCATAATGTCCAGTGTCCACTGACCACTTCTATATTGCACACCCTTTAGTTTGTCCATTTTCATCTCACATGTTTTTACATTACCATTTTTAATTGTTGTAATTTCAATATTTTACTGTATGTTTGTTTATTCCATGTGTAACTCTGTTGTTTGTGTCGCACTGCTTTGCTTTATCTTGGCCAGGTCACTGTTGTAAATGAGAACTTCTTAATGAGCCTACCTGGTTAAATAAAAGTGAAATAAAAAATGTGCTCCTTGGTCATGTGACCTACTGACTTCAAACAAGGTTTGGAATGTACAGTCAGTGAGCCTACACATTGCACACCCTTTAGGTTGGTCCAATTTCAACTCACACAATTTTACATTAATTTCCCTGCTCTGCCCCCCTGAAGGACAGTGTCACTCACATACCTATTCACTTCGGCCTTCTCTCTGGGGCCTTCCTGACCTCCTGGCTTCTAGGTCTACACTCCCTGCCTTCTCCCTGGGCGTGAGAGTGAATAGCTTACTCCCTGGAACTACAGACCTCCAGGCCTCCACACCTACTCTCCCTACTCGTTCAACATCCCTCTCCCTTGGCCTTAGAGTATTGCTTACTCTCTGGAATTACTAAAACATCTATAGTCCCGCTGTCAGGAACCACGTGCACCTGGTAACCCATAAAAGGCTCTGCGCTGCTGGTGACCCGCCCACTTTTTTTCTGCTCACAGACTAAGTCCCCACTCCAACCTCCATGGACCGAGTGCTGCCCCCAGCCCCCGAGCCTGGCCGCCCCTGCTTGGACTCGGAGTGTCCCCTACCTTGATGGAGGTGTCCTTGTGCACCTGGTAACCTGAAACAAGCTCTGTGCACCTGGTGACCTGCCTGCTTTTATCAGCTAAGAGACTAAGTCCCCAACCTCCACAGCCTGAGTGCTGCCCCCAGCCCCTGAGTAACGCCCGGTGTTATCATCAGAGGCTTTTCTGTCTTACAAACTGGACATCATTTGCCGCTACTAACCTTCTGTGGACTTCAACTGTTTCTTTACACCCAATCGACATCAAGTGCCAGTGCAATACTTATAGGGTTGAGAACCAAATACCCTTTGCAGTACCTAGCGGCACCATCAACTGGGTGTCGGAAGAAGCAACCTTTGAATTTCATCAACTTGACATTCAGTGATCTGTGCCTAGTGGGAACCTAGGCTTCCTCTGTCCGTTTTATGGTTCCGCAGCAAATCAATGGCCGTGGATGGTACTACCAGATGTAGGCCCCCCTTCCCAGACAAGCTTGAGATACTGCTCCCCACTTCATAGGGCATGAGCCAGATCCATGCAATGCCCTATCACTGCGGGGCCAATGGGTTTAGTCTCCGCCTCAAATCTAGTGAGCGTAGAGGAGACCTCCCCACCTACAACGTCTGGGGCCAGCGAGCGCCGTAGCTGGGGAGATCTGGGAAAAGGGCCTGGCATGCGTCCAGAGTTGCCGCCGCCAACCACCGGACCCGACCTGCCTTTACCTACTCCCTTTGTTATAATAAATATCGGAGCTCAACCATCTGCCTCCTGTGCCTGCATTTGGGTCTCGCCTTGTGCCCTTGTACCGTGGACATTCTGAAATGAGTTTGAGGTCAGTAGGTCAAGGAGCTATTGAAATTTGAATGTAAAAGTTTGTATTTTGATTACGCTCCCTAATTAAACTAGGAATACAAAATGCGGCTCACATTTCCACATGTTTATTAGCTTTGGAAAGCGAATTAATCTCCAAATTGCTAAAATAAGACCTGTGCAATATAGTGTGCAATTTTTTCCAACATCATGACACTTATTTGGAGTCTGTGGCTCAAGTGGTTTGAAAGCTATTGAGGTTTGAAAACGCAAATATCTGTTGAATATCCAACTTATAACTGTCTTTACCTCGGTGTCCAGAAATCACGTAACAGTAGCCAGCTAACTGGTAACTACATAATGTCTACTTCTGCAAGCTTACAAAGACGTCAATGGAACCTTGCTCAAACTAGATTACTTGAACTTTAGCAAGTTTCGATCAGAATCACATTGGTATTTTATGTAGCGATCTGTAAACAGATGAAGCATTTTAACCCTCTACTCTAGACATAGTTTTGTGGTTAATTATGAACAGTTTAGATTTTTGTTTGAAGAGGATGTTCGTGTATTAGCCTGCCTGTCAGCACAAATTGACCCTTGTCTGGTTAGCCTTTGTGTGACGTTGAAAAACACTTCAGGAAATTGGAAACCATACTCAAGCCCTAACTCGTCGTTCTCTCTAGTATTTTTCATTACCTGCGTTTCCTCACATACTCTTTCTAAACAACCTCCATTCTTGCTGATACAAATGCACACACACTGTCTTAACACTCTGCGCACACACACATTCAGACATGTGCTGTCCATGCTCACATGACAGTAAGTTAGTTTCGTTAGCATACATCACAAGACTGCATTGCTATACTTACCCTATACTGCCCCTTTCTCCCACATTGTCTCTGACTGTCTTGTTCCCCTGGCTCTAAATTACATTGCTTTCCCTTCAGCTGAATAACACAACCAAACCACTCAAATTTGCTTTGGTTTTACAATGACACACATTTGAAATGCATTTGGACCTTTGTGTCTCTGCCATTCATTTAGGTATTTTTCCTTTTGACTTTTTCCTTTTTATTTTCCCTCCTTTGTTTCTTCTAGATAACTCTTTGCATGTGAGTTCCATTTAACTCCAGGTGCATACTGTGTTGACCCAAAAATGGCCTTCTCAGCATTCAGTTTTCTTTCCTTGTTCTCTCCAGCAGCTGTGATGTCTCTAGCTGACCCCACCTCTGACACCACGCCCTTCTTCTCTGATGACAGCGAGGCGGAAGGCTCAGAAGAGCCTGGTGCGGGGCCCAGCCAGCACCGGGAAGTGGAAGAGCCAGCCAGCGGCGTGTCCAGCATGAGATCGGTGTTCACTGTTATCGTCCTGTGTTTCATCAACCTGCTCAACTACATGGACAGGTTCACCGTGGCTGGTATGGACGATCTAGCGTTACACCAAAATTGACCAAACCCAATGCTCACCTAACATTTCTTTAAAGGGGAACTACATATCATAAGTGTTTAGATATTGGTCCTCACCTTTTAAAGGTCCCGAACAGTCATTCTGATTCCCATGTAAAATAGCCTTACGTGTGACTTAAACATCACCCATTATATTTTTTCCAGATTTAGATACTTCAATTTTTTTTTATGTTACATGTTTTTCTCTCATGTCAAACTACCAGGAAGTCTGAAAATATTGAGTGGGCAGGGAGCTCACCTTGACTGGAGGTTCTTTTGAAAACACCAAACCCACTGGCTCCAGGTCATCTATAAGTCTTTGCTCGGTAAAGCCCCGCCTTATCTCAACTCACTGGTCACCATAGCAACACCCACCCGTAGCACGCGCTCCATCAGGTATATTTCACTGGTCATTCCCAAAGCCAACACCTGCTTTGGCCGCCTTTCCTTCCAGTTCTCTTGCTACCAATGACTGGAACGAATTGCAAAAATCACTGAAGCTGGAGACTTATATCTCTCTCACTAACTTTAAGCATTAGCTGTCAGAGCAGCTTTTCGATCACTGCACCTTTACACAGCTCATCTGTAAATAGTTGACTGCCTTTAAACAGCTTGGAAAATTCCAGAAAATTATGTCATGGCTTTAGAATCTTCTGATAGGCAAATCATTTGAGTCAATTGGAGGTGTACTTGTGGATGTATTTCTATGCCTACCGTCAAACTCAGTGCCTCTTTGCTTGACATCATGGGAAAATCAAAAGAAATCAGCCAAGACCTCAGAAAAATTGTAGACCTCCATGAGTCTGGTTCATCCTTAGGAGCAATTTTCAAACGCCTGAAGGTACCACGTTCATCTGTACAAACAATTGTACGCAAGTATAAACACCATGGGACCATGCAGCCGTCGTACCGCTCAGGAAGGAGATGCATTCTGTCTCCCAGAGATGAACGTACTTTGGTGCGAAAAGTTCAAATCAATCCCAGAACAACAGCAAAGGACCTTGTGAAGATGCTTTTGTACCTGCTTCCTCAAGCATCTATATCCACAGTAAAACGAGCCCTATGTCGACATAACCTGAAAGGCCGCTCAGCAAGGAAGAAGCCACTGCTCCAAAACCTCCATTAAAAAAAGCCAGACTACGGGTTGCAACTGCACATGGGGACAAAGATTGTACTTTTTGGAGAAATGTCCTCTGGTCTGATGGAACAAAAATAGAGCTGTTTAGCCATAATGACTATCGTTATATTTGGAGGGAAAAGGGGGAAGCTTGCAAGCCGTGGAGCACCATCCCAACCGTGAAGCACCATCCCAACCGTGAAGCACGGGGGTGGCAGCATCATGTTGTGTTGGTGCTTTGCTGCAGGGGGGACTGGTGCACTTCACAAAATAGATGGCATCATGAGGCAGGAACATTATGTGGATATATTGAAGCAACATCTCAAGACATCAGTTAAAACTTGACATTGACCCCAAGCATACTTCCAAAGTTGTGGCAAATGGCTTCAGGACAAAGTCAAGGTATTGGAGTGGCCATCACAAAGCCCTGACCTCAATCCTATAGAACATTTGTGAGCAGAACTGAAAAAGCATGTGCGGGCAAGGAGGCCTACAAACCTGACTCAGTTACACAAGTTCTGTCTGGAGGAATGGGCCAAAATTCACCCAACTTATTGTGGAAGGCTACCTGAAACGTTTGACCCAAGTTAAACAATTTAAAGGCAATGCTACCACATACTAATTGAGTATATGTAAACTTCTGACCCACTGGGAATGTGATGAAAGAAATAAAAGCTGAAATAAATCACTACTATTCTTCTGACATGTCACATTCTTTAAATAAAGTGGTGATCCTAACTGACCTAAGACGGGGCATTTTTGCTAGGATTAAATGTCAGGAATTGTGAAAATGAGTTTAAATGTATTTGGCTACGGTGTATGTAAACTTCCGACTTCAACTGTAGCTAGCCAATGGACAATTTTAGTTGAAACTTTACAAGGTGAGGTCTGAATACATTTAATTAAATACATGTATATTGACTATCAAACAATGTTAATATATCATGACATCAATGATGTCCAGAAATTTGTATGGATCTTCCAATTGGAATGTCTCAATATAAATGACATGACATCTGTCAGTTTTGGGCAGCCCTTCCCCCTCTTTTGTTCCATGCTGGCTGAAGACTTAGCTAGCCTCTAATTATATTTGCTGACACACTGAAGTCAAATTTTGGTGTTATTTTACTTGTACCAATCTAAACCACGCAACTCTGCCAACACGCTTTCTGCGATGACAGTTACAAGGCTGTACGTATTTAAGATCGGTAAGATAATAAGAAGTTACCATGGTTTATTAAAATTAGGCTTTATGTGATTAACTTTCTGATCAAACTTTATCATTGTAAAAGCAACAGCAGTCTTTTATAATTTGGTCATCCTACTTTGTTCTGGTTTCATCCAAATATCATCAAATTTGATGAAAAACATGATTTTGACTGTGTATATATTATTATAATTTCACACAAAGAACAATCATCGATCTGTTTGCTACAGAAGCATAGGCAACTCCTAAAAAGCATGTTGGATTAGACTATCATAACCCCAATAAGTAATTTCCCATATTCCAAATAACAGGTCTGTCTGTCTGTCTGTCTGTCTCTGTCTTGTTTAGGTGTTCTGCCTGACATTGAGCAGTACTTTGGGATCAATGATGGGAAGTCGGGGCTGCTACAAACAGTCTTCATCTGCAGCTACATGGTCCTGGCTCCTGTCTTTGGTTACCTGGGTGACCGGTACAACAGGAAGGTGATCATGAGTGTGGGCATCGGCTTCTGGTCCGTGGTGACGCTTGCCAGCTCCTACATGCCCAGAGAAGTGAGTGACACTGTTCTGACCAGCAAAATAAAACTGTTTTGAATCCCCAAAAAGTTACGGTTTATATCGTTCCTTACTGTTGCTTTTTCTTTTTTTTTTTTGCAGAGCAGCTCCAGAATTTAAAATTAGAACACATCTTTTTTGTAGTTAATTAATCCAATGGGAAACGTGATAACTATAGTATCCTTAACTAGCGTTGAAAAGGTTACTCCATTCTTCTATAATTAAAAATCTCTCCCTAATTTCTGACGATTATTGTTTTAGGAACTATAAAGTTGGGAATATGCTCCACATCGAAACAACACATTTTTTTTTGTCATTTGTTATAGGCAGTTTTTAAGGACGCTTAACTGTGGATAATTTGGCCAATATCGCTTGTTTATTGATGGTGCTGGCAGCGCCCAGTTGGTTTCTTTCTCTCGCATCTGAACGGGTCTTTGGATCCGAACCAGCACAGGTCTGTTTGAGTCTGCTTTCCACAGTACTTTTCAGACTTGGTCCCACTGACCTTGGGTTAATTCGGAACGGTCTCCGTTTTTTGGGAAATAATTGTGTGCTTATCGAGTCTGGTGGGAGAGCCACGGATTCATTTCGGAACGGATCCAACTTTTTGTACATGTGAAGACCTCTAGGCCCATGCCCTGGTTCTCAGACAGTGAATATGACTTGACAATGGACTGTAAATCTGTGTGTGACAACTCTTAAACTTTCTGTGTCTGCCTGCCTGCTTGCTTGTCTGTCTGTCTCCGTGTGTGAGGAGACGTGAGCTGCGGGTCTCCACTGAATTAAGTAAATTCGCCTTCAGTTTTAATGCCACCCATTTTTTTTAAATAACATGCAGAACTCCCTGCATCTTGATTCCCTGGTGGCAGTTTAGAAGTCTGTGTTGAATTTGTTAAGTCAGAGTATTTTTTTTGTTTTTATTAACTGTGAATAGCTGGGCCTCCCAAGTGGCGCAGCGGTCTAAGACACTGCAGTGGTTAAGGCGTCACTACAGACCCGGGTTTGATCCCAAGCTATGTCACAACCGGCCGTGACCGCGAGTCCTGTAGGGCGGAGCACAATTGGCCCAGGGTTGGGGGAGGATTTGGCCTGGGAGGCTTTACTTGGCTCATCACGCTCTAGCGACTCCTTCTGGCGGGCCGGGCGCCTGCAGGCTGACGTTGGTAGTCAGTTGAATGGTGTTTCCTGAGATATATTGGTGCCCTCCGATTCAACAGGTCCCAGACGTGCTCAAGGGGATTGAGATCCGGGCTCTTCGCTGGCCATGGCAGAACACTTGATTCCTGTCTTGGAAGTCACCTACAGAACGAGCAGTATGGCTAGTGCCATTGTCATGCTAGATGGTCATGTCAGGATGAGCCTGCAGGAAGGGTACCACATGAGGGAGGAGGATGTCTTCGCTGTAACGCACAGCGTTGAGATCGCCTGCAATGACAACAAGCTCATTCCAATGATGCTGTGAATATAGATATTTTATGTTTGTGTTTGTGTTGAATTTGTTGTCCTCAGGGCACCATTGAAAATGAGAACCTGGCCTCAATGGGCTCCCCTGATTTTAAATGAAAATAAATTCTTAACCTGAAGGAATGTTCTTTTCTCCCCCTCTCTCCACCATTCATCCTGTCAGTATTTCTGGCTCCTGTTGTTGACGCGTGGCCTCGTGGGGGTTGGGGAGGCCAGTTATTCCACTATCGCCCCAACCATCATCGCTGACCTGTACATCAAGGAGAGGAGGACGCAGATGCTCTCTGTCTTCTATTTCGCCATTCCAGTGGGCAGGTGGGGTCATAGAACATACACACCTAATAATGTATACATCTGTCCATCTTTGTTATCTGTCTTGGATTATGTGTTAAGAGTAGGAGCCAATTGACCCTGTGGTGAATGTTTGTTCCATTGTCCTTCCTTCCTCAGTGGTCTGGGCTACATCGTGGGGTCAAAGGTTGATGACATGGCAGGGGACTGGCATTGGGCCCTGCGGGTGAGTTATCAAATCCCCTGAGCTGTTGGATATTATACATTCATCTCAACACACACGTTTCTCAAAATACATGCACTCTCAACCATGAAGGGAATAAAACAAAAATGCATAAAAGCATGTCACCCAGCCAGCTGGTCATCTGACTTAGAACTAAAACATGGACACATTGAATTTTTATCTGTCCGTATCAGAAACATCAATTACGCCATTAAAATTGTGTTTTTTCCCCTTAGGTGACTCCTGCGTTAGGACTGGTAGCGGTGGTGTTGCTTCTGTTTGTGGTGAAAGAGCCGAAGAGGGGTGCTATCGAGGCCCGACCGGAGCACACCCTCCAAAGGACCAGCTGGCTGGGTGACATGAAGGCCCTTTGCAGAAAGTATGTCCACCATCACAAGCCCAGTGTCAAATGATATCCCTGTGTAGAGAACTACGTTTGACCAGAGCTGAGTATCATATCCTCTTTTCTATATTGTGCACTACTTGAAATGACACCCATGTTCCCTATAATAGTCCACTATGTTTTGCCCATATCTCTATAGCTCTGTAGTCATTGCACAATTATAGTGTATCGTTGGTCTTACAGAAGAGTTATCAAACCAATATATTTGTTTGTGTCTGTGTGCAGCCCCAGCTTTGTGTTGTCTACGTTTGGCTTCACAGCAGTGGCCTTTGTGACTGGCTCCTTGGCACTCTGGGCCCCGGCCTTCCTCTTCAGAGCTGCTGTCTTCACCGGAGAAAGGCCCCCCTGCATTAAGGGGCCCTGCGACACCTCCGACAGGTAACACACAGGCTCACACCTCAAACTCACACCAACATCCAACAGGTGACGCACAAACGTCCGACAGGTAACACACACACTGGAACTAAGGGGTGAACAAAGACACTTTATAATCAGTCAGAATGTTAAGGGATCATCAGACTCCTCTGTAATCACAGGATAAGATTGAATCATCACAACGTTGTTGCCACTACTACACTCGACTCCTGATGACTGCAACGGTTTGGGATGACAGTACGAGTCAGTGAATAGAGAGCAGCAGTGGAGAATAGACATCAAACTTTCACTTTCAAAGGAATTCAGTTTATCAGGAAATAGTAAATTGTCAATCAAAAACCACACAGATGAGTCAGCAAGGGTAAACAAATGTTTCCAATTGAATTAAATGTTATAAACCCTTCTCACTCTCTCCCTTCGCAGCCTGTACTTTGGCATCATCACAGTTGTGTCGGGGATCCTGGGTGTGGCCAGTGGTGCAGAGGTCAGTAGGAGGCTGAGGTTGAGGACCCCAAAGGCTGACCCCCTGGTGTGTGCTCTAGGACTCCTGCTCTCAGCGCCCTTCCTCTACCTCGCCATCGTCTTCGCTCAGGCCAGCCCCACTGCCACCTACGTAAGTCAACACCCATCTCTCGCTCTGTGTGGCCGTGTCAGAATACTTGCATTCTAAATAGTAGGCGTTTTGGGTATGGACAATTCCACAGTGCTGGAGCTGAACTGACTTACATTTTTCACTTAAAAACAAAAAACATGGATTTCAAAGTTTAACAAACCATACAAATCTATGCACAAGGACTATTTTAAAACAATTAACACTGACATTTTTACAAAACCTTTTTAAATTAAAAACATTTTTTTACCCCTTTTTCTCCCCAATTTCGTGGTATCCAATTGTTTTTTAGTAGCTACTATCTTGTCTCATCGCTACAACTCCGGTACGGGCTCGGGAGAGACTAAGGTTGAAAGTCATGCGTCCTCCGATACACAACCCAACCAAGCCGCACTGCTTCTTAACACAGCGCGCATCCAACAAGGAAGCCAGCCGAACCATTGTGTCGGAGGAAACACTGCACCTGGTAACCTTGGTTAGCGCGCACTGCGCCCGGACTGCCACAGGAGTCACTGGTGCGCGGTGAGACAAGGATATCCCTACCGGCCAAACCCGGACGACGCTAGGCCAATTGTGCGTCGCCCCACGGACCTCCCGGTCGCGGCCAGGGTCTCTGAAGGCACAGCTGGCGCTGCAGTACAGCGCCCTTAACCACTGCGCCACCTGGGAGGCACTTGCCTCTTTTTTTTTTTTAAATGAATTCACGTTTTCCCAAAAACTCTGTTTAAATATATGCTCCGAATTAAGATTCAACGATGTCTGTGGAAAGAATGGGGTGTCAGCTATGACATAAATTTAATTTGGTTATTCAACTACAGTAAGTGAAGTGGATTTACACCCGGTAACGGAATTTCATCATGGTTCCCTGATCTGTACTACAGAAATTCTCTTCATGGTGATTTATCCTAAATGGGTACACAAAGGTTAAAATTTGACCACACCAAATCTGAACCAATCATAGAAGTCTATGTTTGGAGAGTACAGCACAGTAGAGCTCAGTAGAGTGCAGATAGTTCAGTACATTAGTGTACTCAACTTGTGTGCTCTACTGTATACTATACTGAACTCTACAGTATTGAACTATACTCTACTACTTACTCTACTGTCCTGTCCAAACTTGTGAAACCAACTGTGGTTTGTGACTACTATTATTTCCCATTGTAGCCAACTCAGTTGCAGCTATTCTGCTACCAATTTGGTATGAAAGAAAATAATGTAAAAACACTAATTGTTAGGTCTACCTTTTTACTTGTTACTTCTGTGAATGCAGCTAGCTCAGCCTATTCAGAGAGGGATGCTATGTTAGCTGAAGTGCTGTGCACTGAAGTCCCCAAGAGAAGGGAGAAGGTGAGAGGATAATAATAGAAATAAGGCCATGCTCATTAAAAAAAAAGAAAAATCCTCATGGCGCTGACCACCACTGATACACACGGTCTGCCGTCTGCCCGGTACAGTTGAAACTGGGATTAATCTGTGAGGAGCACACTAGGCAGGGTGCCAGTGGCCATTTGAAGGTGAGCATTTTCCCACTGAAGTTTGTTACGGCGCCGAACTGCAGTCAGATCAAGACCTTGGTCAGCACAACGAGCACGCAGATGAGCTTCCCTGAGGCGGTTTCTGACAGTTTGTGAAGAAATTCTTCATTTGTGCCAACCCACAGTTTCGTCAGCTGTCCGGGTGGCTGGTCAGATGATCCCGCAGGTGAAGAAGCTGGATGTCGAGGTCCTGGGCTGGCATGGTTACACGTGGTTGTGAGGCCGGTTGGACTTTCTGCCAAATTCATTAAAACGATCTTTGAGGCGGCTTATAGTAGAGAAATGAACATTTTAATTCTCTGGCAACACCTCTGGTGGACAGTCCTGCAGACAGCATACCAATTGCATGCACCTTCAACTTGAGACATTTGTGGCATTGTGTGACAACTGCACATTTTAGTTGCATTTTATTGTCCCCAGTACAAGGTGCACCTGTGTAATGATCATGCTGTTTAATCAGCATATTCATATGCCACACCTGTCGGGTGGATTGATTATCTTGGCAAAGGAGAAATGCTCATTAACAGGTGTGTAAACACTTATGTACTAAATTTGAGCGAAATAAGAATTTTGTGTGTGTGGAACATTTCTGGAATCTTTTATTTCAGCTTATGAAACATGGCACTACATGTTGCGTTTATATTTACGTTCAGTGTATATATGCCTTACTTTCTCAGACTAGCTTTCATTTTAACACCCAATTTGATATGCTCCTAGTGACTTCACGTTGGTACTTTTACATGGAATTGATCATGTGTGAAAGTACGTGAAATTTTGCACAATATTGAGGAAGAGAAATGCTTGTGTTTGACAACAGCTGATACTCAGATATAGTAACACGCTGTACCAAAATAAACAAATGGCAGGAGTCAACGCAATTGCACATTAGATGACTCATTCTCAATATGGCTGAGTCTAGTATGTTATGTTTTTGAAATTTAACTAGGCTAGCCGTTTAAGAACAAATTCTTATTTTACAATGACTGCCTACCCCAACCAAACCCTCCCCTAACCCGGATGACGCTGGGCCAATTGTGTGCCGCCCTATGGAACTCCCGATCACAGCTAGTTGTGATACAGCCCAGGATCGAACCAGGGTCTGTAGTGATGCCTCTAGAACTGAGATGCAGTACCTTGGACCACTGTGCCATTCGGGAGCATGTGTTGCTATCTGCATTCGATTTTACTGAACAGTACATAAATAGTATGTAGAATGATTAGTACACAGTATGCAGTTTTAGTAAGTAGTAGGTAAGACCGATCAGGCTGTCTTTCACACACACGCTTTCCTCTCTGTTGGCTTTGTATCCCCAGTGTATGGTAGTCTAACCAGTTTTTTTTTGTGATCAGGTGTTTATCTTCCTGGGCGAGACCTTCCTGTCTATGAACTGGGCCATCGTAGCGGACATCCTGCTAGTGAGTTCAGATGCATAACAATCCAAAATCTAAACGCAAGGTGGTTGTGCCCTATTCAATCAATGTCCATATGCAGATGTTTCTGATCAAATTAGTCAAACTCACCTGGTGTGCTCGTCCGGGGCGACAACAAAAATGTGTACTAACTGGATAATATGGATTCGGTTTCTGTTGAGGAATTTAGATCATGCCATGTCAGTGGCATATATGAATAGCCACATTTTTAAAGTAATGTGACTCTTTAGTGTACATGTTTGACCTTCCAACCTCAAGGTTACTTTTAAATTGTGCTGATTTATAAGATATGGAAAAACCATTTGCTAATTATTTCCTACCTCCCCTCCATCTCTCCCCCCCCACTCTCCCTCTGTCTTTCCCAGTACGTGGTGGTCCCCACGCGTCGCGCCACAGCTGAGGCCTTCCAGATCGTTCTCTCTCACCTGCTAGGAGATGCTGGGAGTCCTTATCTCATAGGCCTGGTATGTCTCATGATTGTTATGCATGCATGCATTTGATACACACACCTGTCTAAAGAAAGAGTATGATCCTCATTTACTGTCTGACACCCCCCCCTCCCCTCCCCATCAGGTGTCAGACTCTCTGAAGCAGACTGACTCGTACCTGTGGCAGTTCCGCTCCCTGCAGCTCTCCCTCCTCACGTGCACTTTTGTGGCAGTGGGGGGCGGGGCTTTCTTCCTGGCCACTGCCCTTTTCATCGAGAAGGACCGTCAACGTGCCGCAAACTACACACCCTCAGGTGAGAGGCTAAACTTGGAGCTACGTTTATGCGCCTGGGCCCCAGATTAGCAACAGGTGAAGCTAACTATGAATGCATGTGAAGTGGTGAAATTCAATGAGGAGCCTTTAAAATAAAAAATAAAAATCTCATACTTTACCAGGTAGGTTGACTGGGAACACATTTTCATTTACAGCAATGGCCTGGGGAATAGTTACAGGGGATGAATGAGCCAATTGGAAGCTGGGGATGATTTGGTGGCCATGATTGTATGCGGGCCAGATTTGGGAATTGAGCCAGTATACCAGGGTTTACACCCTTACTCTTACAGTAAGTACCATGGGATTTTACTGACCACAGAGGGTCAGGACATGCATTTAATGTCCCATCCTAAAGTCTGAACCCTACACAGGGCAATGTCCCCAATCACTGCCCTGGGGCATTGGGATTTTTTTTTAAATAGACCAAAGGAAAATGTGCCTCCTACTGGCCCTCCAACACTACTTCCAGCATCATCTGGTCTCTCATCAAGGGACTGACCAGGACCAACCCTGCTTAGCTTCAGAGGCAAGCCTGCAGTGGGATGCAGGGTGCTATGCTGCTGGCCCAACACTTACTCCTGCTAACTACAGATATGTGAAAGAAAGTGTTGAGAGCAAGCACAGATGAGACCAGTAGAGACGAGTTTACAGACCACAGTTGATGTTAGCAGAGAGAGGCTTGCAACAGTTAGAAGAAACTACCAGGTCACATATTCTGCTCATCTTGATAATCAATATACAATGCTTTAATTTTACTGTCCTGTATTTTCTTTCCCTAACAGATGATGAACCAATTGTTGTACCGAAGAGCGGCAGGTCCACGAGGGTGCCAGTGTCCAGCGTTTTGATTTGAGATTAAAGGGACATTGGAGGCTCCTGTGGAATATGCTGCACCCTGATTGGTCCCTGTTTCAATCGCGCAGCAGTGTTTTTACATTTAGGGTCTTTAATTGGACAATGCCCTATACAGAGACTTTTATTTATTATTTGTAACATTTGAGGTGATATGGTTTTTAATACCTTTATCTGCTGAGGAACATTGCAGAGTCAGAGCTGCCAAACCGTTCCACTCATCATTTCCTGGTGTTTTTGTAGTGACCAATCAGATATTCCACTTCTGATTGGCTTCACGTGTTGGCATGACAACATGAGACAAAGTGGCTTATGAGAAATGTATGCAGAGTAGTAATCAGGAAGTCAAAGAGCCACATCAGTGGAAGCCTAACCTCTGTGGCTGGAAGAGGTGACCGGATAGAAGAAAGCACAAGAGAGAATTTCAGAAGAGGCAGCTACTTTACCCGAGGGAGAGAAAGAAGCAGAAAGCCTTTTTGCGTTCCGATGTGTGCACCCCAGTTATCTCCTATTACAGCCAATGTGTCACAGGGTCACAGATAGGGGTGTCACTCTTAGACAGACGCTCATCCGTTACCCCACAGGGACTATATGTCGACGGTAGAGACCTCCGCGGAAAACCGGCAGGATATTTTTCACCCCAGTGCTCTGATTGATTTCTAACCACTACATCCCAACTACTGCTGCTGTGCTTCTTGCTTGGGTCTGAAACGCAGAGATCTGATTAGCCACGGAATAACTATGACCGGTCCATTTCGAAGCCATTCCAACCAGTGCTGTCGTCCTCCCGTCAACAAACTAAAGACTGTAAATATTATGCTTGTTCGTTCAGTGTAACCACAAACTACTTACTACATACAGTATCCAACCTAAAAAAAGGGAGTTGGCAGGCACAGGGCCGCATTGTACTCCAAACCCACCGATCGATTGTGGGATGTTGCATTTTTAACAGATTAAGCCTAATCATGCTTGTTGTTTTTAGAACCGTTTGGTATATTATAATAATAACACTAGATTTGTCCCTCAGCTACCTAGAACGTGGTGGAGGGACAGACGTCTGTTCCAGACAGTTTTCTTTATTAAGATCCTTCTTTTTTTTGTGTTTTTTGTTGTTGCAATTACTGGTGTTTTTATGGAATGATCCTGGCGGTCAGGCGCACTTTATATGAGGTCACAAAATCCAGAGTCACTGATGTCACAACGACCAGGAGATCAAATCAGGTCTATTACAGTTTAATTGTCTAAGGAAAATGGATATCCCTTTTTAATGAAGGCGATTGTTACATTATTTCTTTTTTTTAAAATAATTTATTGGTTATTTTGGAAAGTGAAGCCTTAAAATAATTAGTTCTGTTTTTAACTTGAATTTGATTTGATGTAAACTTTTGTTGAAACATTAAACGATGAGAATGGACCGTTGATGAGATGACTCATGGAATGATTTCTCTATGTATCCGCGCATATGTCACTTAGTGCTTTGCAGTTGCAGAGGTGATAAATGTGTCTTTGAAGCTTGGATCCTGTAAGCCCATAAGCACGCTTTAATGAAGGGTTGTATACTCTGCTGCACAAATACACCAAGTGCAGCTGCAGCCTCTCTATACCTTTCCCTCTCTTGTCCCTCTCCTATGACATCTCCCTCTCCTTTGCCCCTCTCTCTATTCAGGAATTCCACCTCTACCTTGATTTTTTTTCAGTTGTCTACACAGTCTCTCTCTTTGATGGGGAGTGAGAGAGGAGCTCACGGCTTCCTTCCGTTGGTGTGGTTTCCTGTTTGTGGGGGGAGGAGGAGGGGGGGGGGGGGGGGTGAGCGAGGTAAAGCAGGTCGCTTGTGCAAAGTTCACACTATTCAATCTTAACGCTGCTGCGAGACTGTGTGTGTGCGCCCACGTGTGTGTATGTCCAGAGCAGTTTGACATTTTGTGTTCTTCTGAGAACTAGTGTCTTCTCAGAGGCTCTGGCAGTTAAACCAGGATGATAACACTAAATGCAACACCGTACCCAACGCTACCACATAGGCACCCGGCAGCCATTTTACATGTGTGGGTGCCATGCCCACACATGGTGGTGGAAACATTTCCCCTAAAATGATTGTCTGGAGAGAATAATAATGAGTGCACTGATGATGGGAACACACAGCTACAGGAGGCACATGTCGTGATTTGCCGTTCCATGTCTGTTGTATACTTTCGCTACATTTCTGAGTTGACTTTCAGATTCTACATTCTGACTAAAAAATAAAGCATTATTACTGACAGCTCAATTAGCAGTTGACAATAACTGATTATTGACTTGTATGGACCAAATGATAGCCAAGGGTCTGAATGTTGGCCAATTATTATGCTGTTCTCACTGTTCCCTCTACAACATATACATTGGTTCAAATACAGATCTTTGGGGTACCCCGGCATAGGATTTAGAACTATAGGATGGTACATCTTTTGAACCATGAACTGAACACTTGTCATTCCCTGTATTTGAATGTGCGTTTCAGGTCTCCGAGAGAGGAGGCGACGAGATCAGAGGTACGGTGGTGGGGAGAGGTGATCTGAAACAACATTGTGAGAAGGATAGAAAAAAGGCACATTGGGGGAGGTTGAGATGACGGCAGGGTAGGAGAGTTGATGAGAAGAGGGAGGAAGGGAAGTAGGAGGCGACTGAACAGGCCGTACAGACAGAAAGGCGCATCGAGGAAGACACCTATGTCAAGCTGCAATAGTCAAGGTTCCTTACAGTTAACTGACAGAGTGGAAAACACAGAGTGTTAAATAGGGAGAGTGGTATGACAGGGATTTGAGCAACAGAGGTATGGTATACTGTAGATCAGATGGATCCAAAATGACGCATCTCAGTGTAGCTGACGACTGAGCTGGTCTGGGGATTGGATTGGGATCAACTCGGCCTGAACTCGACCTCCGGTTTAGAACCAGTCTCATTGACCACCTGGCAGATCATCAGCGACCTACGACCTAACGCTCTGTTGGGAATCTACACAAATCGTGCCGGTAAGAGAACTCCCTCCACTCCAACTTTATGCCTAGTTTCTTAACCTCTAGGTTAGTAGAGAATAAGCTAGAACTGAAGAAGTAACTTGTTGACGTATTCACCTGAGTTGGGGTCAATCCTGTTTCAATTCAGAAAGTAAACCAAATTCTAATTCCACATTTTCCCCAGTGAAAAGCATTGAAGAGTATTGTACAGTGTACTTCCTGAATTGACTCCATCCCTGGTACTCACAACAGTGTTGATTTAACCCAAGATGAATTCAGTATAGAGACATGTTCACAATGTTAGAAATGACTGACTGTATCTGAATGCTCTTCAACATCATGGCCACCAGTACAGGGCCCAGGTTTTCTGAAGGCCTCCGGTCCAGCAGCTCTGTACTATTACCACCTAACTTGGTCTAAGCTAGCCCTTCAGATCAGCCGTCCCTCGCTTCCTCTCTCGCTACCAAATCTAGATCCTTCTGAGTGGCCGAAAAGTCACCCTCCTCATGGCTCTCCAGGAGGAGTGTCGTGACACAATCGCCACCATTTGTCACATATGGGGCCTTTTGTGTTCAACTCACTACCTATTAAAAGGTTTAGAGGGAGCAAGGTTCTGCAAAAAAGTAAATACCAGCCCTATGGTACCGCACTGTAGTGTCGTTGTAGTCATGTCTGTTCTTGAGGTTGTCTTATTTTGTGTGTCGTCAGTTTTGCAGGGAGTTTGTTTTATGTGCCACAGAACTAGATATTATGTGAAATACAGAAAGGGTGTGTGTGTGTGATTACACATACAGTGTGAGACGAGTGTGCTGGTATTTTCTTTAACTTGAAAATACAGGAAATCCGTTTACTGGAATTAGAAAGGTGAACTCAACCTCTGAAAGTGATAGTTAGCAAGAAGGTTAGAGACAGCATGTGTGAAATGGAGAATCAAAAACCACAAGGAAGGAAAATTACATGATGAGGATTTAACACTGACAACCACATTTCTATTCCGAGGTGATACAAAAAATATACTTAAGTACAAAAAAAATCCCCATTTAATTAGCTTCTTAGTCCAAGACTAGTCTTAATCGGGGTCAGAGAAGACGGCATATTAATGCTTTTAATAGTGTCATGTCAAAAGTGTAACCTGACCGGATGACTTTGTGTATTGTGTTTATACCTGCAGACAGCGATGGAGGTGTCTATGCAGCTGTATGTGTTGCTGCTGAGTGGAGCGGTCCTCCTGTCACTCATCCTGTTGACTGGCCTGTGTCTTCGCTGCAGAAGACACAACCTGCCTAGTAATACCAAGGCTTCGTTACTGTAACCAATCAAGTTGTTTTGAATTAAATTGGTCTCTATGTAGATGTTATCGCTGTAAATGAGAATGTTCTTCTCAGTCAGCTTAAACTGGTAAAATAAGGGTTAAATGCAAATGATGAGAAAAAAAATAAAACGCATTTACAGAACATAATTTTCTTACTCCTCAGCGTCCATTCAGCAGCGTTACAGTGAGGATTACACTCAGCAGTAAGCACTTTTTCATAAAACTATTTTTTTTTTTTTTTTTTTAGTTTGTGTGGCACTTGTAATATATGTCCGGTTCACTGTGTAAGTGTACCAGACGAGATGACGAGAAGTGGGCTTGAATGTTTGCACAAATCTCCAATTGATATCCGTGCGAGGTATCAACCTCTACCAACGCTCTGATTTCTTCCCCACTCAGCACCCCAGGATTCGGCTTGGCCCACCCACCATGTGAGTATGTGTGTGATGACTGAAGTTGTACCCAAATCTTTTCATGATACTTCTTAAGAAAAATGTGTTTCTGATTATGATGAACCTTCCTCCTCAGACAACCCCTCTTCATCCACAAGCTGGGGTGCTCCCCCTTCCAGCCTCCTTTCACCCATGTGAGTTACTACACACACACACACACACACAGACATTTGACTCATATTACCGTCAAGCGAAATGTACCTGTCTTTCTATCCCACAGTTCACCACAGATCGTTCTGAGACCGAACTCTGTCACCCCAACTGAAAATGGTGAGATGTCTCGCTCTTCCTCTACATCAAATGTCTATTTTCTCCACTTGTTTTCCTTCTTTCGCCACTATCTCTATAACGTCACAGTTCAGTTCCTTCTTAATGGTTAGCTTTTTCTTGCAGAGAGTAATGACGGCTATGAGAGTCCAGGAGAAGGTAATGTGAGCGTTATATCCTACCATGTTCAATAACACTGATCGCCTCAAACATATGTACACAGTAACTGCTGAAGAAGTTTAGACAATGTGCACATGGCTCCTTAGGTGAAACAAAATATGTTTTTATTGTCACACACCAATTAGGTGCAGTGAAATGTATTATTTTACATGGTCAACCATATGGCACCCCTGGAGCTAGGGTTAAAGTGCCTTGCTCAAGGGCACAACAACACATTTTTCACCTCGTTGGCTTGGATGTTTGAACCAGCAATGCTCTAACCGCTAGGCTACTGTACCTGCCTACTTGTGACTTACTCACATTCATTCAGACATTTGGACATTAAACCATTCATGCAATGCCTTTGGAAAGTATTCGGACCCCTTGACTTTTTCCACATTTTGTTAGTTTACAGCCTTATTCTAAAATTGATTAAATAGTTTTTTTTCCCTCATCAATCTATACACAATACCCCATAATGACAAAGCAAAAAAAAACTTTTTTAGAAATTGAAATATCACATTTTACATAAGTATTCAGACCCTTTACTCAGTACTTTGTTGAAGCACCTTTTGCAGCGATTACTGCCTTGAGTCGTCTTGGGTATGACACAACAAGCTTGGCACACCTGTATTTCGGGAGCTTCTCACATTCTTCTCTACAGATCCTCTAAAGCTTTGTCAGGTTGGATGGGGAGCGTCGCTGCACAGCTATTTTCAGGTCTCTCCAGAGATGTTTGATCGTGTTCAAGTCCGGGCTCTGGCTGGGCCACTCAAGGACATTCAGAGACTTGTCCTGAAGCCACTCCTGCGTTGTCTTAGCTGTGTGCTTAGGGTCGTTGTCCTGTTGGAAGGTGAACTTTCGCTCCAGTCTGTCCTGAGCGCTCTGGAGCAGGTTTTCATCAAGTATCTGTCTGTACTTTTCTTCGTCCATCTTTAACTCGATCCTACTAGTCTCCCTGCCGCTGAAAAACATCCCCCACAGCATGACGCTGCCACCACCATGCTTCACCGTAGGGATGGTGCCAGGCATCCTCCAGAATTGACGCTTTACATTCAGGCCAAAGAGTTCAATATTGGTTTCATCAGACCAGAGAATCTTGTTTTTCATGGTCTGCAATTCTTAGGTGCCTTTTGGCAAACTCCAAGTGGACTGTCATGTGCCTTTTACTGAGGAGTGGCTTCTGTCTGGCCACTCTACCATAAAGGCCTGATTGGTGGAGTGCTGCAGAGATGGTTGTCCTTCTGGAAGGTCCTCCCATCGCCACAGAGGAACTCTGGAGAACTCCAGAATGACCATTGGGTTCTTGGTCACCTCCCTGACCAAGGCCCTTCTTCCCCGATAGCTCAGTTTGGCCGGGTAGACAGGTCTAGGAAGAGTCTTGGTGGTTCCAAACTTCTTCCATTTAGGAATGATGGAAGCCACTGCGTTCTTAGGGCCTTTCAATGTTACTGAAATGTTTTGTTACCCTTCCCCAGATCTGTCCCTTTACACAATCCTGTCTCGAAGCTCTAAGGACAATTTCTTCAACCTCATGGCTAGGTTTTTGCTCTGACATGCACTGTCAACTCTGGGACCTTATATAGACAGGTGTGTGTGTCTTTCCAAATCATGTCCAATTAATTGAATTTACCACAGGTGGACTCCAAGACACATAAACATCTCAAGGATTATCAATGGAAACAGGATGCACTTGAGCTCAATTTCAAGTCTAATAGCAAAGGGACTGAATACTTATGTAAATCAGGTATTTCTGTTTTATATTTTTAATAAATGTGCAAAAATGTCCAAACATGTCTTCCCTGTGTCTCATGTGTAGATTGTTGAGGATTTTTTTTCTATTTAATCTATTTTATAATAAGGCTGTAACATAACAAAATGTGGAAAAAGTGAAGGGGTCTGAATACTTTCCGAAGGCACTGTATTCTGACATGATTGATTGACAGCTGTGTGTGCGCATGTCTCTGCGGATGTGCCATCTCTGTTCTGTAGAGTATGTCAACGAGGTGATGGATGACTATGAACCAGGATCAGGCTACCTGTGAGTGTTCATTTAATTTTAACAAAATACACAGAGTATACCAAACATTAGGAACACCTTCATAATATTGAGTTGCACTCCCCCTTTTTCCTTCAGAAGATTCTCAATTTGTTGCGGCATGGATTGTACAAGGTGTTGAAAGTGTTCCACAGGGATACTGGTCCATGTTGATTCCAACAGATTGTGTCAAGTTCGCTGGATGTCCTTTGGGTAGGGGACTGTTCTTGATACACACGGGAAACTGTTGAGTGTGAAAAACCCAGCAGCGTTGCAGTTCTTGACACAAACAGGTGTGCCTAGCACCTACTACCATACCCCGTTCAAAGTCACTTAAATCTTTTGTTTTGCCCATTCACCCTTTGAATGGCACACCTACACAATCCATGTCACAATTGTCTCAAGGCTTAAAAGTCCTCCTTTAACTGGTCTCTCCTTCATCTACACAGATTTGAATTGGATTTATCAAGTGACATCAATAAGGGATCATGGCATTCACCTGGTCAGTCTGTGTCATGGAAAGAGCAGGTGCTCTTAATGTTTTGTATACTCGGTGTATACTACATGTCAGTGCCTCACTGTGAATGTTACACTTTGCATTTCTAGGACTTCCTGGGGAAAAAAGTGCCATTTGTTGCTGTATTGGCTAAATTTAAAATAATGTTACTTCTGTGGCTATAGAGTACTGGGGTCTCTTGGGTTTTGTGTAACCTCTCGCTCCTCCTTATAGAATAGTGTTACCATCAGATCTTCCTGGGACTGGGTCTCTGCGTCATTCCAACCAATGTCTCATCTCCAAAAGCTCCCAAAGCACAGGTAGGTAACGTAAGGGTGGAGAGGGGACTGAATAGGACACAATACTTTAGCCCTTTTCGGGTGGGATACATTTGAATGGGGAAACTCAGGTAATATAATTATGTGCACGAGCACAAATCACCACATCTGTAATTTTATTCCCGTCCGAATCTGCCATGTCAGTCATTTTTACTTGGCAGGAAGGTTATTATCCCAGCCCTAAAAATGGACTGTTTTTCGAGTTTAACAGATACAGGTACTGCACTCAGTTTGGGTAAGAACATGGGAACAAATTGATGATTAAACCAAAGTGCTATGCACACAGCCTACAGATGAATGAACCGTTTTGTCACATTTTAAAAGATGACCTGGACTATATTGTGCCAATGAATTGATAAATTGCCAAATAAGTCTGGTAATTAAATGTCTGCATAGGTTACATTCCATGGTTCTTATTGATATGCATTAATATTTAGACTTTCTCTGAACTGAAGGCCATTAGGTCAATATTAGGCTAACCCTAGATGTGAAATAGCTTCATGTCTAGAAGAGCCTCCAGACTTTCGTCATAACGGTTAATTTTGAATAAGGAAAAAAAAAATAATTACAGGGGCAGTTTGGTAAAGTTCTAATCTTCCACTGGGAAAACATGCTGTGGTAATAGTTATATAACCGGTAGTGTAAAATTACTTGAAAGTACTACTTAAATTGTTTTTTGGGGTATATATTTATATTTTTGACAACTTTTACTTCACCACATTCCTAAAGAAAATTATGTATTTTTTACTCCATACATTTTCCCTGACACCCAAAAGTACTCATTACATTTTGAATGCTTAGCGTGACAGGAAGATTCACACACTTATCAAGAGAACATCCCTGGTCATCCCTACTGCCTCTGATCTGGCGGACTCATTAAACACACATTGCTTCATTTGTAAATTGTCTTGTGTTGGAGTGTGTCCCTGGCTCTCAATCTGCTCCACTGCAGCCCCTTCGATGGGGGCGTGCCCGGTCCTCTTTTTCCTGTAGTCCAAAAACTAAAATAAAACAAAAATGGTGCCGTCTGGTTTGCTTATTATAAGGAATTTGGAATCATTTATACTTTTGTACTTAAGCATGTTTAAAATCAAATACTTTTAGACTTACTCATGTAGTATTTTACTGGGTGACTATTACTTGAGTAATTTTCTATGAAGGTATATTTACTTTTAACAATTGGGTACTTTTTCCACCACTGTACATAACTGACGTTGTATAGTAGTAATACTAGGCCTGTGCAAATAAATCACATTTTATTAGTCACATGTGCCGAATACAACACCTTACAGTGAAATGCTTGCTTACTAGCCCCTAACCAACAATGCAGTTTAAAAAAATAACAGAGCAGCAGAAAAAAAAACAATAGCGAGACTATACAGGGGGTACCGGTGCAGGGGCACCGGTTAGTCGAGGTAATATGTACATGTAGGTAGAGATATTAAAGTGCCTATGCATAGATTATAACAACAGAGTAGCAGTGCTGTAAAAGAGGGGAGACAATGAAAATAGTCTGGGTAGCCATTTGATTAGATATTCAGAAGTCTTATGGCTTGTGGGTAGAAGCTGTTTATAAGCCTCTTGGACCTAGACTTGGCGCTGTAGTACCGCTTGCCATGCGGTAGCAGAGAGAACAGTCTATGACTAGGGTGGCTGGAGTCTGACAATTTTTAGGGCCTTCCTCTGACACCGCCTGGTATAGAGGTCCTGGATGGAAGGGAGCTTGGCCTCAGTGATGTACTGGGCCGTTCGCACTACCCTCTGTAGTGCCTTGCGGTCGGAGGCCGAGCAGTGATGCTCTCGATGGTGCAGCTGTAGAGGCTCTGAGGACCCATGCCAAATCTTTTCAGTTTCCTGAGGGGGATTAGGTTTTGTTGTGCCCTCTTCACAACGGTCTTGGTGTGCTTGGACCATGTTAGTTTGTTGATGATGTGGACACCAAGGAACTTGAAGCTCTCAACCTGCTCCACTGCAGCCCCTTCGATGGGGGCGTGCCCGGTCCTCTTTTTCCTGTAGTCCACAATCATGTTGAGGGAGAGGTTGTTGTCCTGGCACCACACGGTCAGGTCTCTGACCTTCTCCATATTGTCTGTCTCGTCTATGTCGGTGATCAGGCTGTTGTCATGGCAAACTTAATGATGGTGTTGGAGTCATGCCTGGCCATGCAGTCATGAGTGAACAGGGAGTACAGGAGGGAACTGAGCACGCACCCCTGAGGGGCTCCTGTGTTGAGGATCAGTGTGGCGGATGTGTTGTTACCTACCCTTACCACCTGGGGGCGGCCCGTCAGGAAGTACAAGATCTTGTTGCAGAGGGAGGTGTTGAGTCCCTTAGCTTAATGATGAGCTTTGAGAGCACTATGGTGTAGAATGCTGAGCTGTAGTCAATGAATAGCTTTCTCACATAGGTGTTCCTTTTGTCCAGGTGGGAAAGGGCAGTGTTGCGTGCAATAGAGATTGCATCATCTGTGGATCTGTTGGGATGGTATGCCAATTGGAGTGGGATAATGGTGCTGATGTGAGCCATGACCAGCCGTTCAAAGCACTTCATAGCTACAGACAGTGCTGCAGTGCTGTAGTCATTTAGGCAGGTTATCTTAGTGTTCTTGGGCACAGGCACTGGTGGTCTGCTTAAAACATGTTGGTATTACAGACTCGGACAGGCAGAGGTTGAAAATGTCAGTGAAGACACTTGCCAGTTGGTCAGCGCATGCTCGCAGTACACGTCCTGGTCATTTGTCTGGCCCTGTGGTCTTGTGAATGTTGACCTGTTTAAAGGTCTTACTCACGTCGTCTGTGGAGAGCGTGATCAGTGTTCTGGAACAGCTGGTGCTCTCATGCATGTTTCAATGTTATTTTCCTTGAAGCTAGCATATAAATAGTTTAGCTCGTCTGGTAGGCTCGTGTCACTAGGCAGCTTACCGGCTATGCCTCCCTTTTGCAGTCTGTAATAGTTTGCAAGCCCTGCCACCTCCGACGAGCATCAGAGCCGGTGTAGTATGAGTCGAATATAGTCCTGAATTGACGCTTTGCCTGTTTGATTGTTCGTCAGAGGATTTCTTATAAGCTTCCGGGTTAGAGTCCCGCTCCTTGAAAGCGGCAGCTCTACCCTTTAGCTCAGTGCGGCTGTTACCTGTAATCCATGGCTTCTAGTTGGTGTACGGTCACTGTGGAAACGTCATCGATACACTTATTGATGAAGCCAATGACTGATGTGGTGTACTCCTCAATGCCATCAGATGAATCCTGGAACATATTCCAGTCTGCTAGCAAAACAGTCCTGTAGCTTAGCATCTGCTTCATCTGACCACTTTTTCTATTGATCTAGTCACTGGTGCTTCCTACTTTTTAATGTTTGCTTGTAAGCAGGAATCAGGAAGATAGAATTATGGTCAGATTTGCCAAATGGCGGGCGATGGCGAGCTTTGTATGCATTTCTGTGTGTGGAATAAAGGAGGTCTAGAATGTATTTTTTTTAAACATTTTTTTTAAATTTTCCCCTTCTGGTTGCACATTTAACATGCTTATTTGAATTTAGGTAAAACAGATTAAAGTCCCTGGCTACTAGGAGCACCTTGTCTGCGTGTGCGGTTTCTTGTTTGCTTATGGTGGAATACTGCTCATTCAATACTGTCTTAGTGCCAGCCTCAGTCTGTGGTGGTATGTGCACGGCTACGAAAAATACATATGAAAACTCTAGGTAGATAGTGTGGCCTACAGATTATCATGAGATACTCTACCTCAGGCAAGCAATATGTCGAGACTTCCTTAGATATTGTGCACCAGCTGTTATTTACAGAAATACATAGTCTGCCGCACCTTGTCTTACCAGACGCCGCTGTCCTATCCTGCCGGTACAGTGTATAACCAGCCAGCTGTATGTTGATAGTGTCGTCGTTCAGCCACGACTCCGTGAAGCATAAGATATTACAGTTTTGAATGTCCCATTGGTAGTTTAAACTTCCGCGTAGGTCATCGATTTTATTCTCCAAAGACTGCACGTTTGCTAGCAGAATGGAAGGAAGTGGGGGATTATTCGATTGCCTACGAATTCTCAGAAGGCAGCTCGCCCTCTGGCCCCTTTTTCTCTGCATCCTCTTCACGCAAATCACTGGGACCTGGGCCCGTTCCCAAGAAAGCAGTATATCATTCACGTCGGGCTCGTCAGACTTGTTAAAGGAAAAAGATTCTGACAGTCCGTGGTGAGTAATTGTAGTCCTGATTTCCAGAAGTTATTTTCGGTCATAAGAGACCACATTATGTACAAAATAAGTTCTAAACAACGCAAACAAACAAAACAATCAGTTGGGGACACATAAAACGTCAGCCTTCTTCTCCGGCGCCATTTGAATAGGGCTTTAAAGACACTTGAATACATGGATATTACACCATGCATACACAATAAGACATTTTAAGTTGAAATCACATTTTAAGTTGCAATGCATGACAATATGTAGATTTAGGAGACTCAAGAGTTTTTTGTTTTTAAGGGCTGTATTCAAACCTATCACATAAGTTCCGCTTTTATAGCGTGATTGAAATGTGAAGGCTATGCCCCCGCTTTGGCAAAGACTGCGTTCAAGGTAAAAGCTTCAAATTACCTTAACATCTCTAGTGCACAGCTTCAGCGATACAGCTTGAATAGTGCGCTAATTTGCATACGTATGTTGCCAGCAGCAGATTTATTTCCTTATTCATGTTTTTGTGAAGCACATGTGCAAAACGTTATATGGAGGTTTAGAAAACGTGTCTCGATGGGCCATAAAATATTATTTAATCAAATGCTGTCTGTATTATTCACATCGTGTTTATATGATATGTCAATGTGGAAGCAGAGGAGGACGAAGAGCAGGGTGAGTGCTGCAGTAGAAATCTGGCCTGTAGGGTTATCAGTATAGACATCACGATGGTTTTAGACTGGAGTGTATATACCTCAATCCTATGTGTGTGTGTGTGTGTGTGTGTGTTCACAGAAAACAGTGGCGCGGTTGGCAATATGAAAATCAATATGAACGTCGACGTGGAAAAGAGTGATGACAGTGATGATGGCAGCAACGACTATGTCAATACTAAAGGTATGGCGCACATTGAATATAATCTAACTTTTTAGGGGTGTTCCTGATTAATCAGGAATCTACAACTGTCAAAAAAGCAGAATAACCTATGGAACTCTTTATGCCTTGGAAGGAGGGAGGGGAGTTGCTCTTTAACATGTATGTCTTTATTACTAACCTGGATTGTCATCCAAATCTAATTTTGTTCACATACACATGGTTAGCAGATGTTAATGCGAGTGTAGTGAAATGCTTGTGCTTTTAGTTCTGACAGTGCAGTAATATCTAACAAGTAATATCTAACACACAATCTAAGGAAAGGAATGGAATAAGAACATATAAATAATGGATGAGCAATGACAGAGCGACATAGTATAGAATACAGTATTATACATATGAGATATGTAAACATTTTTAAAGTGACTAGTGTTCCATTAAAGTGGCCAATGATTTTAAGTCTGTATGTAGGCAGCATCCTTTCTGTGCTAGTGATGGCTGTTTAACAGTCTGATGGCCTTGAGATAAAAGCTGTTTTTCAGTTGAATGCAGTTGATTTGCGATGATGACACAAACATTATATTAAACGGGACAATCATAGGAGCCTTAAAATCCAATTATAATCCAAAGTGTTGTGAATTGCACTCATAAGCAACATGTAAATAGAGATATTTTTTGCTGGGGCTCCCAAGTGGCGGGTTAACAGGTTATGTGCACCACCAAGTTAGAACAGTAGGCGAAATTAAGAGGTGAAAATAGACCAAATGATTAGGGTGAGGCACATTAAACGCTGTTTGGGTCTTTGTGTCAAAAAAGATACGCGGCATATAGCACTATTTGATGTGCTAAATAAGCTTTTGACATGTCAAATAACACAATTCTATTATAGAAGTTTGTGTGCTGAATTTGCACATGCAAGCCAAGCGCCACCACTACTATCAGTAGCACTGTCAAACAAGCACACACCGACCATGAACGATGTGTTTACAATACAATAGACCAAATTATTAGGGTGAGGGACATGGGCTACTAACGGCTTACTACACAACATATACTTAGTATTACTTTCTTAGCTACAGTATACATATCTCCCTTGCATAATACATAATTTATGCAGCAGTGTACAAGACATTTTTGTACTCGCCTTGTGAAGGTTGTGCGGCGGTCCTTTGTGGGCAAATTTTGTCATCAAACTTTCATCAAAGTTTGGGATTCTCTGGATTTATGGTGGGAACTCTGGGGGGGCGGCACACACACCCACCCTCCACCCACCCACTCCATTGAATAGCAGGCTAAGTTACTGGTTGCTTTGCAGTTAGTCACTGATTCCTTCCAAATGACTCATTGTTGAATTTGCAATTTCCAACTTGTCGTGTAATCTTTATGGCCGATGAGCACCGATGAGTTTTATCTATAATTTCTCTTCATTATTTCTCTACATATAAAAAGGATTTGCCAGTAGATTGTCAACTTGATTCATGATGATGACTGCTAGCTAAGACTTTGAAAGTAAGATGTTGACATGATCAGTCCAATCAAAGCTACAGTACATACAACATGATTTGATGTCTTCGTAGATGGGCACTTCTAATGTAACTAACTCTATGGCAGGATCCAAAGGGCTGACATTTTGGGTGTCTACCCTAACTAAGGACTTAAATTTGGCGATGACGTACTGTCCCCATGAGTGACAGAATACTAAGCCAATCACAGCACAATGCTCCAATTTTCTGCTGGCTTGCCACCACCACAGAAAGCATGAGCTATGCTGAAACACCTGCATTTGGGAGACTAGTCGGGATCGAGGCAAAGATGAACAGAGAAAAGTACAGAGATCTTTGATGAAAACCTGCTCCAGAGCACTCAGGACCTCAGACTGGGGTGAAGGTTCACCTTCCAACAGGATAATGACCCAAAGCACACAGCCAAGACAATGCAGGAGTGGCTTCAGGACAAGTCTCTGAATCTCCTTGAGTGGCCCAGCAAGAGCCCGGACTTGAACCCGAACATCTCTGGAGAGACCTGAAAATAGCAGTACAGCGAGGCTCCTCATCCAACCTGACAGAGCTTGAGAGGATTACACTGCCAAAGGAGCTTCAACAAAATACTGGGCAAAGGGTCTAAATACTTATGTAAATGTGATTTTTGTTTTTAATAAGTGTTTTTTTAATAAAATGTTCTAAACCACTTTTTGCTCTGTCATTATGGGCTATTGTGTGTAGGTTGGGGGACTTTCATCCATTTTAGAATACCGCTGTAACGTAACAAAATGTGGAACAAGTGAAGGGGTCTGAATACTTCTTTGAAGTACAGTCGTGGGGAAAATTTTTTAAAAAGACAAATGTTCATTTTCACAGTCTGCTGCCTCAGTTTGTATGATGGCAATTTGCATATACTCCAGAAGAGTTATCAGATGAATTGCAATTAATTGCAAAGTCCCTCTTTGGCATGCAAATGAGTTGAATCCCCCAAAAACATTTCCACTACATTTCAGCCCTGCCACAAAAGGACCAGCTGACATCATGTCAGTGATTCTCTTGTTAACACAGGTGTGAGTGTTGACAAGGACAAGGCTGGAGATCACTCTGTCATGCTGATTGAGTTCAAATTACAGACTGGAAGCTTCAAAAGGAGGGTGGTGCTTGGAATCATTGTTCTTCCTCTGTCAAACATGGTTACCTGCAAGGAAACACGTGCCGTCATCATTGCTTTGCACAAAAAGGGCAAGGCACAGGCAAGGATATTGCTGCCAGTAAGATTGCACCTAAATCAACCATTTATCGGATCATCAAGAACTTCAAGGAGAGCGGTTCAATTGTTGTGAAGAAGGCTTCAGGGCACCCAAGAAAGTCCAGCATGCGCCAGGAACATCTCCTAAAGTTGATTCAGCTGCGGGAATGGGGCACCACCAGTACAGAGCTTGCTCAGGAATGGCAGCAGGCAGGTGTGAGTGCATCTGCACGCACAGTGAGGCGAAGACTTTTGGAGGATGGCCTGGTGTCAAGAAGGGCAGCAAAGAAGCCACTTCTCTCCAGGAAAAACATCAGGGACAGACTGATATTCAGCAAAAGGTACAGGGATTGGACTGCTGAGGACTGGGGTAAAGTCATTTTCTCTGAATCCCCTTTCCGATTGTTTGGGGCATCTGGAAAAAAAGTTGTCCGAAGAAGACAAGGTGAGCGCTACCATCAGTCCTGTATCATGTTAACAGTAAAGAATCCTGAGACCATTCATGTGTGGGGTTGCTTCTCAGCCAAGGGAGTGGGCTGACTCACAATTTTGCCTAAGAACACAGCCATGAATAAAGAATGGTACCAACACATCCTCCGAGAGCAACTTCTCCCAATCATCCAAGAACAGCATGATGGAGCACCTTGCCATAAGGTAAAAGTGATAACTAAAGTGGCTCGGGGTACAAAACATTGATATTTTGGGTCCATGGCCAGGAAACTCCCCAGACCTTAATCCCATTGAGAACTTGTGGTCAATCCTCAAGAGGCGGGTGGACAAACAAAACCCCACAAATTCTGAGAAACTCCAGGCATTGATTATGCAAGAATGGGCTGCCATCAGTGGCCCAGAAGTTAATTGACAGCATGCCATGGCGGATTGCAGAGGTCTTGAAAAAGAAGGGTCAACACTGCAAATATTGACTCTTTGCATCAACTTCATGTAATGGTCAATAAAAGCCTTTGACACTTATGAAATGCTTGTAATTATACTTCAGTATTCCATAGTCACATCTGACAAAAATATCTAAAGACGAAGCTGCAAACTTTGTGGAAATTAACATTTGTGTCATTCTCAAAACTTTTGGCCACGACTGTAGACCTCAATCCTGTGTGTGTTTTGTGTTTACAGAAAGCAATGATGCGGAGGTCAATGTCGATGTGGGAAAGAGTGATGACAGTGATGAAGGCAGCAACGACTATGTCAATACTAAAGGTATGGCCCACGTTGGCACATTGAATAGAATATAACTTTTTAGGGATGTTCCTGATGTAATCAGGAATCCCTGCTTTTTTGACAGTTGTAATAACCCATGTAACTCTTTATTCCTTGGAAGGAGTGAGGGAGTAGCTCTTTATAAACGGTTTACTTTATTACTATCCCGGATCGTCATCCCTGTGTTTTGAGGGGATATTAGTTTTAACAGATGCTGCACCTAGTTTGGGTATAAACATGGGAACAAGTTAAAGGCTAAAACAAAGTCCTATGCATGTAGCCCACGGGTGAATTATCTGTTTTGTCACATATCAATTTTCCTAGTGCCAAACTTCACTTTTAAAAGATGACGTGGACTATATTGTGCCAATGAATTGAAAGATTGCCAAATAAGTCTGGTAATTAAATGTCTGCATAGGTTACAGTTCATGGTTCTTATTGATATGCATTAGGTCATTGTTAGGCTATCCCTAGACATTTGAGATATCTTCACGCCTAGCAGAGCCTCCAGACTTCTGTCATAAAGGGATCGATTGAATGAATATTTTGAATTTTTTATTGATATTCAAACAACACTTAAATAAATGGATATTAGAATATAAACAATAAAGAGAGATGCATGACAATAGAGCGCCTTTGGAATGTATTCAGACCCGATGACTTTTTCCCCATTTTGTTACAATACAGCCTTATTCTAAAATGGATTCAAATTGTGTTTTTTCCTCACTCTAAACACAATACTACATAATGACAAAGCAAAAACAGGCTAGAAATTTTTGCAAAAAAAAAAAAAAGTACTGAGTGCATTTTTTAAAGTATTCAGAGGCTTTACTCAGTACTTTGTTGAAGCACCTTTGGCAGCTATTATAGCATCGAGTCTTCTTGGGTATGACGCTACAAGCTTGGCACACATGTATTTGGGGACTTTCTCCCATTGTTCTCTGCAGATCCTCTCAAGTTCTGTCAGGTTGGATGGGAAATGTTGCTGCACAGCTATTTTCAGTCTCCAGAGATGTTAGATCGGGTTGAAGTCCGGGCTATGGTTGGGCCACTCAAGGACATTCAAAGACTTGTGCCAAAGCCACTCCTGTGTTGTGTTGACTGTGTGCTGAGGGTTGTTGTCCTTTTGGAAGGTGAATCTTCACCCCAGTCTGAGGTCTTGAGTGCTCTGGAGCAGGTTTTCATCAAGGGTCTCTGTACTTTGTTCCATTAATTTTTCCCTAGATCCTGACCAGACTCCTAGTCCCTGCCGCTGAAAAACATCCCCATAGCATGATGCTTCACCGTAGGGATGTTGCCAGGTTTCCTCCAGATGTGATGCTTGGCATTCAAGCCAAAGAGTTTAATCTTGGTTTCATCAGACCAGAGAATCTTGTTTATCATGGTTTGAGAGTCCTTTAGATGCCTTTTGGCAAACTCCAAGCAGGCTGTCGTGCCTTTTATTGAGTAGTGGCTTCCGCCTGGCCACTCTACCGTAAAGGCCTGATTGGTGGAGTGCTGCAGAGATGGTTGTCCTTCTGGAAGGTACTCCCATCTCCACAGAGGAACTCTGGAGCTCTGTCAGAATGACCATCGGGTTCTTGGTTACCTCCCTGACCAAGGCCCTTCTTCCCCGATTGCTCAGTTTGGCTGGGCAGCCAGCTCTAGGAAGAGTGTTGGTGGTTCCAAACTTCTTCCATTTTAAGAATGATGGAGGTCACGGTGTTCCTGGAGACCTTCAATGCTGCATAATTTCTTTGGTACCCTTCCCTAGATCTGTGCCTCGACACTTTCCTGTCTCGGAGCTCTACGGACATTTTCTTCGAGCTCATAGCTTAGTTTTTGCTCTGACATGCACTGTCAACTGTGGGACCTTATATAAACAGGTGTGCCTTTCCAAATCATGTCCAACCAATTGAATTTACCACAGGTGGACTCCAGTGAAGTTGTAGAAACATCTCAAGGATGGAAACAGGATGCACCTGACCTCCAATTTTGAGTCTCATAGCAAAGGGTTTGAATACTTATGTAAACAAGGTATTTTATTTTTATATATAAAAAATTGCTAACATTTCTACAAACCTGTTTTCGCTTTGTCATTATGGGGTATTGTTTAGATTGATGAGGAATTTCTATTTGATTTCATCCATTTTAGAATAAAGCTGTAACTAGAGGTCGACCGATTATGATTTTTCAACACCGATACCGATTATTGGAGGACCAAAAAAGCCGATACTGATTAATTGGCAGATTATTATTATTATTATTATTATTATTATTTTAAAAAAGTTAATTGTTTGTAATAATGACAATTACAACAATAATGAATGAACGCGTATTTTAACTTAATATAATAAATCAATAAAATCAATTTAGCCTCAAATAAATAATGAAACATGTTCAATTTGGTTTAAATAATGCAAAAACAAAGTGTTGGAGAAGAAAGTAAAAGTGCAATATGTGCCATGTAAGAAAGCTAACATTTAAGTTCCTTGCTCAGAACATGAGAACATATGAAAGCTGGTGGTTCCTTTTAACATGAGTCTTGAATATTCCCAGGTAAGAAGTTTTAGGTTGTAGTTATTATAGGAATTATAGGACTATTTCTCTCTCTACCATTTGTATTTCATTAACCTTTGACTATTGGATGTTCTTATAGGCACTTTAGTATTGCCAGTGTAACAGTATAGCTTCCGTCCCTCTCCTCGCTCCTCCCTAGGCTCGAACCAGGAACACATCGACAACAGCCACCCTCGAAGCATCGCTCCACAAAATCCGCGGCACAAAAGCCTTCGGCCCAAGGGGAACAACTACCCCAAGTCTCAGAGCGAGTGACGTTTGAAATGCTATTAGCGCGCACCCCGCTAACTAGCTAGCCATTTCACATCGGTTACACCAGCCTAATCTCGGGAGTTGATAGGCTTGAAGTCATAAACAGCGCAATGCTTGAAGCACAGCGACGAGCTACTGGCAAAACGCACAAAAGTGCTGTTTGAATCGAAGCTGACAAGCCTGCTGCTGCCTACCACCGCTCAGTCAGACTGCTCTGTCAAATGTCAAATCATCGACTTAATTATAATATAATAAACACACAGAAATATGAGCCTTAGGTCATTAATATGGTCAAATCCGGAAACTATAATTTAGAAAACACGGAACCGTTACGTATTTTATCTAACTGATGGCATCCCTAAGTCTAAATATTCCTGTTACATTGCACAACCTTCAATGTTATGTCATAATTACGTAAAATTCTGGCAATTTAGTTCGCAACAAGCCAGGCGGCCAAAACTGTTGCATATACCCTGACTCTGCGTGCAATGAACGCAAGAGAAGTGACACAATTTCACCTGGTTAATATTGCCTGCTAACCTTTCTTTTAGCTAAATACGCAAGTTTAAAAATATATACTTCTGTGTATTGATTTTAAGAAAGGCATTGATGTTTATGGTTAGGTACACGTTGGCGCAACGACCGTCCTTATTCGCAATGCGCAATACATTGATTATATGCAACGCAGGACAAGCTAGATAAACTAGTAACATCAACCACGTGTAGTTATAACTAGTGATTATGATTGATTGTTTTTTATAAGATAAGTTTAATGCTAGCTAGCAATTTACCTTGGCTTCTTACTGCATTTGCGTAACAGGCAGGCGGTTAGAGCGTTGGACTAGTGAACCGTAAGGTTGCAAGATTGAATCCCTGAGCTGACAAGGTAAAAAATCTGTCGTTCTGCCCCTGAACAAGGCTGTTAACACACCGTCCTAGGCCGTGTTCTTAACCGACTTGCCTTGTTAAATAAAGTTGTAAAAAATCTTCTTTTTTTTTCAATCGTCAAAATCGGCGTCCAAAAATACAGATTTCCGATTGTTATGAAAACTTGAAATCGGCCCTAATTAATCGGCCATTCCGATTAATCGGTCGACCTCTAGCTGTAACGTAACAATGTGGAACAAGGGAAGGGTTCTGAATTCTTCTGAATGCACTGTATATACCTCAAGCCTTTGTTTGTGTGTTCACAGAAAATAGTGGCGCAGAGGGCAATATGAATGTCGTTGTGGAAAAGAGTGATGACAGTGATGACGAAGGCAACGACTATGTCAATACTAAAGGTATGGCCCACATTGAATAGAATATAACTTATCAGGGATGTGATTTTTCCTGATTAATCAGGAATCCCTGCTTTTTCAACAGTTGTGATAACCCTTGGAACTCTGATTACTTTATTACTAACCGGGAGCATGGTGTAACAGGCCGGCAGCTGCACACAACTTGTGTATTGGGGTGCATTCCAATACTCTAAAAATGATACCAAAAGGTACTCAAGTGCTAAACAACCTGGTAATGTGTATGTGCAATGACGTTAATACCACATTCCTCCCCTCTTAAGATTTCAATATTACATCTTCACAAATAAACCCTTTTTTAACGATATCGAACATAAGACATTGCCTAAGCGCTTATTGCTAAGGGATAAAGGCCAGCATCCCGGAGTCACCTGTTGATGTTGAAACTGGTGTTTTGCGGGTACAATTTAATGAAGCTGCAAGTTGGGCACTTGTGAGGCATCTGTTTCTCAAACTAAACACTAATGTACTTGTCCTCTTGCTCAGTTGTACACCAGGGTCTCCCACTCCTCTTTCTATTCTGGTTAGTGCCAGTTTGCACTGTTCTGTGAAGGGAGTAGTACACAGCGTTGTACGAGATCTTCAGTTTCTTGCCAATTTCTTGCATGGAATAGCATTCATTTCTCAGAACAAGACTGACAAGTTTCAGAAGAAAGTTATTTGTTTCTGGCCATTTTGAGCCTGTAATCGAACCCATAAATGCTGATGCTCCAGATACTCAACTAGTCTAAAGAAGGCCAGTTTTATTGATTCTTCAATCAGGACAACAGTTTTTAGCTGTGCTAACATAATAGCAAAAGGGTTTTCTAATAATCAATTAGCCTTTTAAAATTATGAACTTGGATTAGCTAACACAACGTGCTATTGGAACACAGTAGTTCAATGCATCCATCTATTCTTGTCTATCAATAATGACAAGCCACTGGGGTCTGAACTTGGATGGAAAATGACTGCGGATAATAGTGGACGTTATTGCCACTCCTATTTGCTATATTTTCAATTTAAGCCTATTAGAGAGTGTGCGCCTGGAGGGAAGCAACAGTTATCCCCCTACCAAAGGATAGTAAAGCCCCATTGACCAGATGTCAATTTGTTTACTGTGAAATACAATGCTAACAGACTTTAAGCATGCTTATAGGAATGACATTCAACAAGCACAGCACTTACACAAATTACTGATTGGCTGAGAGAAATTTATGATAAAAAGATTGGGGGCTGTGTTAGACTTTAAGGTGGCTTTTGACATTATTGATCATAATCTGCTGGAAAAACATGTTATGGCTTTACACACCCCCTGCTATATTGTGGATAACGAGTTAGACAGGTAACAGAACACAGAGGGTGTTCTTTAATGGAAGCCTCACCAACAAAATCCAGGTAGAATCAGGAATTCCCCAGGGCAGCTGGCTAGGCCCCTTACTTTACTAACGGCATGTGTAAAGCCAGTGTGTCTATGTATGAGGAAGACTCAACCGTATACACGTCAGCTACCACAGCGACTTAAATGACTGCAACACTTAACAAAGAGCTGCAGTTAGTTTCAGAATGGGTAGCAAGGAAAACGTTTGTCCTAAATATTTCAAAAACTAAAAACATTATATTTGGGACAAATCATTAACTAAACCACAACTAAATATTGTAATGAATGTGGTAATTGAGCAAGTTGAGGAGAATAAACTGCTTGGAGTAACCCTAAATTGTAAACTGTCATGGTCAAAGCATATTCATACAACAGTAGCTAGGATGGGGAGAAGTCTGTCTATAATAAAGCGCTGCTCTGCATTCTTAACAGCACCATCAACAAGGCAGGTTCTACAGGCCTTAGTTTTGTCGCACCTGGACTACCGTTCGGTCATGTGGTCAGGTGCCACAGAGGGCCTTAGCAAAATTGCAATTGGCTCAGAACAAGGCAGCACAGCTGGCCCTTGGATGTATAGCAAAGAGCTAACAAAAATATGCATGTCAAATCTCTCCTGGCTCAAGGTGGAGGAGAGATTGACGTCATCACTACTATTTGTGAGAGGTGTTGACATGTAGAATACACTGGGCTGTTTGAACTACTGGCACACAGCTCGGACACCCATGCATACCCCACAAGATATGCCACCAGGTGTTTTCACAGTCCAAGTCCAGAACAGACTATGGGAAGCGCACAGTACTACATGAAACTCTATTCCACAGTAAAATTACATTTAAAAAAACTGATACATATATACTTTTTGGAACAGCAGGGCCTGTGAAGCAACAAACAGACACACACATACATGAATAATATTCACCAATACATTTATTGGTAGTCCAAAATATATTGCTATCAGGTTGTAAATCACTGCTGGCCAGGTACATTGTTTGCTGCCTCCACCCATTCGGGATTCATCTTCAATTACTAAATCTTTGGAACGAAAACGGACGACTCTAACTAAGGCTTGGAATGTTAATACAACCAAACTAGCGATGATCACAAGTCAGTCGTAATGTGGTTAATAGGTTTGCGCACGTGTCAAACACATGGGCCTGCAGGCTAAATAGGACTCGCAAGTATAAATGAGTCAACAATTTAGTAATTTACTTCATGAAATTAAAGCTTGATGCACTCACATCAGTGAATTCAACTTCAATTGCGCTGCTTTCATGTGCCCCGTTTACAGCGCACAGTGGAGAGAGTGTACAGACACATGCCACAAGCTAGGCTACTAAAATGTTGCAGTCTGGCTTCGGTATTTAAAGCTTCATGGTTAACCGAAAAACAAAACCTGCAATAAATGATATATATCCACACATCACTTATGTTGAAAAATACAATAATTGTTTTCATGTGACATTTGACTTAAATACAGTATGTATAATAAGTATGCTCCTATGTGACCAGTAGTATTCAAATTTCCCTTATGTCATTTGTTACCTTAAATGCTCATTTGTGACACAAAGTATTCACATTTTCATTACATATGTTCTTTGTCACAATACATGTTATGGGAGCATTATTTCAGTGATACCTGTCATGGTAATAAAACGAAACGAACAAACTCAAAACACTAAACTTAATCGCTTCTCAATTCAGCCATTTTACCGTTAAACCGTTCCCACGTGTCCTTTCGTTTCACGCGGGAAGTGCTCCATGATAGCAACAAGATAAAGAGCACATAGAACATAGTTAGGGGTTGGTGTCATTTAAATTACATATACAAAGTTTTTTTTTAAATATATAAAGCTGTTCAGATTCAGTTTAAGAAATCCTTGACCAATAATGCCCTATTTGCAATGATACAAGCATTTCGCTACACCCGCAATAACATCTGCATGCAACCACCAAAATTTGAATGGCGCTGCCCATACCATAATGAGACGGATACAACGCTGCGATCTCTATACGACAACGGGACAGAGAATGAGGATCAACTTTTTTAATGATTGTCAAATTAACATATATTTATAAATAGAGTATACTACAATACATTGAGTGCACCATGCTGTGTTAAAAATTCTGCATAGCAGCAAAGGCTGGACACATATTTCCCTCTTGTTTTAATAGGATGCATATAGCATTTTAACAGACGTAAGTGGGCATTATAAAAGGCCCATTGTTGTCAACGTGGGTTTGGCCAAGCAGGCTACTTTCCCCCATCGTTTATCAATACGATTTTGGCGGCAAACTATCTGAAAAAGCTTGAGGGTTTATCTGTTCTTTCGTTAGGACTCTGGCTAGCATTAGTAGTTGATCTTGTTGATGTGCATAGGCAACTGAGGGAGAGAGCCTACCTTTTCATGGTTGTTTCATCAATAGGGCTGTAAAGTTCCCAAAATGTAAGAGGACTCCCGTAGTATTTGCAGAAATCCATTCGGGTGGCTTTTGGCAAATGCGTTCTAATTATCTAAAGGCAGGCACACTGTTGCTATGGCCTGTAGTCACACAGTTGTTTAAAGTGAATGATGGCAGGTCTGTCTGGCAAATTAATTATTTGCATATAGGCCTACTATAGCTCTGATTGGCTTTGGTGCACCGGTCTGCATAGACTCTGGTCCTGGACAGGACAGCTAGCAGTTTTATTAAATTGTCCAAACAAGGCTGCTTTCCCACTCTATTTTGCTTTACAATTTTCACATGCCTTACTGTCATTCAAACATTCTATGAATTTTCCCAAAAAATTTAATTCCTGGGGGTGTATACGAACAGATTTGGTTTTGCTAAAACATCTAATAACCTAGCAGGTGGGTGATATTCTGAAACTCAGCTCTACATAAAAGTTGGTACTAACTTGTATTTTTTTTCTCTTAGACATGTGAAGCCTAGCAGATTCTGACGAGGAGGGAATTGAGTCGATCGACTGCTGGATTTATCATGAGTGCAACCAAGTTTCAAAGGGAAACCTACACAGCGTAACTAACATCTACATAGGGGTTCTGCAATATGGACGAGCACTGTGGCTGATGAAACATTTCAAAAGACCTTAACCTCATCCACCAGCTGTTTCCGAACTATGCGGTAATAATTAAGGCCTAGGGAGAACATGTTCTAAGTTTTATTGTATGGTGTAGGGCAAATGTCTTCAAACACATCTCTTGGTGCCCCAGCTGCAACCATGTTACATTTTTAAGCTCTTTCCTGACTATTGAAGAGAAAGGATGACAGTGGGGAAAAGAGGTGGTGTCGTAGGACAGATTTGAACCCATGTCGACGCCGCTGCATTATTGTTTTCAATGTAAGGATTTGCTGACGACTCCTGAGAATGTTCGTTCTAGTTTACTCATTTTTTCTAAGCTGTATTTCTTATTACTGTTGACTCAAATCTGGTTTGTAATAATTTTTTTGTCAATAAAAGAAATGCTTTGCCATAATCTATAGCCCTATTCGGACAGGATAAGTTTTACTGGGGGAGCTCAGTTAATGTAATGTGCACAAATCACCACATCCATAGTTTTCCCCATCCAAATCTGCCGTTTTGGCAAACTCCCAGGTCCTCTGATCTTATCCTGTCACCTGATATTAGAGTAATAGGTGCTGCACCCAGTTTGGGAAAGAACATGAACAAATAGATGCTTAAAAATACGCTTTGGATATAAACTACAGATTAATGAACTTTTGTCACATCAACTGTCTTAGTGCCATACTTCTTTTAAAAGATGAAGTGGAAAATATTGTGCCAATTAATTGATAAATGTTAGATGGTTCTTATTGACTTTCTATACACTGAAAGCCATTAGGTCAATATTAGGCTATCCCGAGATGTGGGAGAGCCTCCAGGCTTCCATCATGAGAAGGAAAAAAAAGAATTAGGGGCAGTTTAGAAAAACGGACAAGCTGGATATTAATTACATAGCCGACGTTCTATAGTAATACTAGTCCTGTGCGGATAGGGCTTATGAACCATTGTGATGTTTTCTGAATGAATTGAAGCTGATAAGGATGGCATATAGTTCACTATTAAAATATTGGTGTTTCAAATCAGTAATGATCATTCACATACACTGCTCAAAAAAATAAAGGGAACACTTAAACACAATGTAACTCCAAGTCAGACTTCTGTGAAATTAAACTGTCCACTTAGAAAGCAACACTGACTGACAAATGGAATAGACAACAGGTGGAAATTCTAGGCAATTAGCAAGACACCACCAATAAAGGAGTGGTTCTGCAGGTGGTGACCACAGACCACTTCTCAGTTCCTATGCTTCCTGGCTGATTTGTCATTTTTGAATGCTGGCGGTGCTTTCACTAGTGGTAGCATAAGACGGAGTCTACAACCCACAGAAGTGGCTCAGGTAGTGCAGCTCATCCAGGATGGCACATCAATGCGAGCTGTGGCAAGAAGGTTTGCTGTGTGTGTCAGCGTAGTGTCCAGAGCATGTAGGCGCTACCAGGAGACAGGCCAGTACATCAGGAGACGGTCAGAAACAGACTCCATGAGGGTGGTATGAGGGCCCAACGTCCACAGGTGGGGGTTGTGCTTACAGCCCAACCGTGCAGGACGTTTGGCATTTGCCAGAGAACACCAAGATTGGCAAATTCGCCACTGGCGCCCTGTGCTCGTCACAGATGAAAGCAGGTTCACACTGAGCACATGTGACAGACGTGACAGAGTCTGGAGACGCCGTGGAGAACGTTCAGCTGCCTGCAACATCCTCCAGCATGACCGGTTTGGCTGGGGGTCCGCACAGCCCTCCATGTGCTCGCCAGAGGTAGCCTGACTGCCATTAGGTACCGGGATGAGATCCTCAGACCCCTTGTGAGACCATATGCTGGTGCGGTTGGCCCTGGGTTCCTCCTAATGCAAGACAATGCTAGATCCCATGTGGCTGGAGTGTGTCAGCAGTTCCTGCAAGAGGAAGGCATTGATGCTATGGACTGGCCTGCCCGTTCCCCAGACCTGAATCCAATTGAGCACATCTGGGACATCATGTCTCGCTCCATCCACCAACGCCACGTTGCACCACAGACTGTCCAGGAGTTGGCGGATGCTTAAGTCCAGGTCTGGGAGGAGATCCCTCAGGAGACCATCCGGCACCTCATCAGGAGCATGCCCAGGCGTTGTAGGGAGGTCATACAGGCACGTGGAGGCCACACACACACTACTGAGCCTCATTTTGACTTGTTTTAAGGACATTACATCAAAGTTGGATCAGCCTGTAGTGTGGTTTTCCACTTTAATTTTGAGTGTGACTCCAAATCTAGACCTCCATGGGTTGATACATTTGATTTCCATGTGATTTTGTTGTCAGCACATTCAACTATGTAAAGAAAAAGTATTTAATAAGAATATTTCATTCATTCAGATCTAGGATGTTTTTTTTGAGCAGTATATAAATTTCAATAAATTATATATACACACACACACACACACACACACACACCTAAATTAACAAGATTCATTTTCAATAATTTCACCCTTGCACAGAAAATAAGAGTTCTGGTGGCATTTGAGGTTGAGTAAACTTTATTTTTATGATTTTTCATTTTTTGTATTTTTAGTTTATTTATTAATGGTTACCTGTAAAAGGAGAAAGGGAAGTAGGTTGGGGTTAAAAGGGAGCAAGTTTCATTGTGATAAGTCCTATGATTTCTTCAGTCTGAGGCCATGTCAATCCTCTCAACTTAAAAATGGAACCAGCTAGTGAGGACGACTCAGTCTTTCTAGGCTTTCATAAAAACAAAACCTTTTTTCTTCTCTGTCCTTAACCAAGAAGCCTTTGACGAGCTCTCTTTGATTAAGAACTCTGGCTTAAAAAAACAGGAGAGAAAAAAAAAAAGTTGCTTATTTTGAGGGCGAGAGGAGAGAAGTAGGGGGGGGCTTCAGTTCAGACTAGTTTAGGCGATCAGCGAACAACTTGATTGTGTCCCTCAATGGGATTGCGTCAGTCATAAGACTCAGGGAGGGACTGGGGGCATCAGCTCCCTGTCCTCAGCTCCCCTCTGTCTCCTGCTTCTTCTGTGGTCCTCTAAGTGTAGGTAGGGGTGTCAGTTTCCAGGGGGGTGGAAGGAGAGCTGCTGGGTGGGGTGAGCCTGCACCTGTACAGCTAGAACACAGAACAACAGTCACTGAAGAAGATCTGGAAATGTAAAGCTAATTTCTATTGGAGAGGTTTAGCTCTGACTTTAAGTTACTTACCCTGTGGATGTTGGATGTAGTAGTGTTGGTGCGCCCCCTGCTGGGGGGGAGGGCCGTGCTGCTGGGCTGAGCCTGGGCCTTGCTGTGGGGGTGGGGCATAGTGCAGCATCATCTGGGGCGGGCCGTGGCCTCCTGGGTGGTGAGGGCCAGACATACCTTGGGCAACATGGGCCTGGAGCGAGAGGGGGCAAGATGATGTCAACCATATTTAAAATTCAAGACTAGTGGTCTACAGACTCACGGAGATGGAAAGATTCAGAGCGCAAAATGGCTGGCTCTTTGTAGAACGTAGTCCTACCTTTGTTACTAGCGACTTTTTGGAGCAGCTCAATCGGAATGAGTTCATTGTGGGGGCAGTGTTAATATAACTCTGCTAACTGACAGGCCTGACTAAGATTGTGACATGTCAGAAGTGCTTCAACATCAAATATAAGAATTTCACAGAATATAATGTTCCTTGAGCTGTCAGTTTAGAGTGACCAAAAGAAGCAAAATCAGCTCTCATGTCTCGTCATCAAGCAGAGCAGCACCAGCTGAACCGTAGTTATCGATACCCAGACTTAGAGCCACCATGCGCAGGGAGCGAGTGACCGGAGCAGCTAATGGAGGAAGTTATTTCAGACAGGGCCGGGGTTTTAAATTTGGCAAAAGCCAAATCGGGCCTGGGTAGGGTAGGGCCTGAATATCGTAGGCATGGGTAAGCGCTCAGGCTTAAAGTTCATGCCAGTGCAGGGCTCTACAGTGTGGTGTAGGCAATGACGTTGTTGCTTGGTTCCTTGATAAAACATTTTATTTAACTAGGCAAGTCAGTTAACAAAATCTTATTTACAATGACTGTTCCTTGATCTGATCTACATAGGCTATGCAAAAGTAGTATTTTGCATTGATAACCAACTAATCTCAGCGACTGTTTAAACAAAACATTGTTGCCTTATTAGAATCCCCACAAAAGTGTATTTTGTTGAGAAGTAATAACTGATTCCAGGCTATTTTGAAACAGTAAAAACAGCTAGTAGCCATGTGTCTTTTCTCCTGAATATCAATTTGAGATGTAGGTTACTGCCAAGTATAACAATATTTGCCAGGGAATACTATATTTAAATATGATGATTTCACAAGGAGATGTGGTAAGCTAAAAGGCTAGCTAGTTTGCTATGTTTTTTGCCAGGTTAAAGCCAGCTAGTTACTACTAGCAAGGGAAGATCAACGTAACTCTTTTCACCACAAATGAGAAGACATAAATGGGAGTCTTGGAAACACGGACTGGCGAGGGCATAATGTTACCAGCCGGTGTCCACTGCTTCAAAAAAAAAAACAAAAAACACGCATGTAGATCAACAGCATGAAGCTCGTATCGGCCTTATGCAATTGAAACAAAAATACTGACTTGCTACATCCTAATATTATCACAATGTTTGACTTAGTATCACTGTTTGCTTAGATCTGTTAGTCCTTTCTTTCTGGAGAGTTGAATGTATGTGGGCTGTGGGTCAAGAGTAGTCTGGTGTTTACCTGTGTGAGCTGTCCCAGGCCGGGGTAGTGTTGGGCCATGGGCTGGTGGGTGGGCAAGCTGTAGCCCTGCATGGGGTAAGAGGCCTGGGGAGAGCTGTGGCCAGGGGGCATGTTAGGGGGTGTGGGCGCTGGCAGGGGCCCAGAGTGGTACATGGACTGGGGCTGGGGGCCTCCCTGGCCCGACTGAAGGGAGGAAGGGAAGTATGTTAGGAAATTACATACTCGTGATACACAACAATGAGACAAACACTATATTCACACACACAGACTAAAAACAGGCTGTTCAGGATAAATAGGCTGTGTTTTAGCCAGCCAAATAGAAAAAGTAGCCAGCTAGGTGCCTCTCGAAGAAGCTCCATTGTGGTGGCCTCTGGTACATTCTAGAGGTCGACCGATTAATTAGGGCCGATTTCATAACAATCGGAAATCGGTATTTTTGGACACTTAAAAAATAATTGTATCTTTATGTAACTAGGCAAGTCAGTTACGAACACATTCTTATTGTCAGTGACTGCCTAGGAACGGTGGGTTAACTGCCTCGTTCAGGTGCAGAATGACAGATTTTCACCTTGTCAGCCCGGGGAATTCAACCTTACAGTTAACTAGTCCAACGCTCTAACCACCTGATTACATTGCACTCCACGAGGAGACTACCTGTTACGCGAATACAGTAAGCCAAGGTAAGTTGCTAGCTAGCATTAAACTTATCTTATAAAAAACAATTAATCATAAATCACTAGTTAACTACACATGGTTGATGATATTACTAGTTTATCTAGCGTGTCCTGCGTTGCATATAATCGATGCGTTGCGTATTGTTGCTCCAAGTATACATTTTTAAACCTGCATATTTAGCTAAAAGAAATCCAGGTTAGCAGGCAATATTAATCAGGTGAAATTGTGTCACTTCTCTTGCGTTCATTGCACGCAGAGTCAGTGTATATGCAACAGTTGGGGCCGCATAATTAACCAGAATTATACATAATTATGACATAACATTGAAGGTTGTGCAATGTAACAGGAATATTTAGACTTACGGTTCCGTATTTCATTGAAAGAATAATCGTCTGGTTTCCGTATTCGGCCTTATTAATGACCTAAGGCTCGTATTTCTGTGTGTTATAACTAAGTATGATTTGATAGAGCAGTCTGACTGAGCGATGGTAGGCAGTAGCAGGCTCGTAAGCATTCATTCAAACAGCACTTTCGTGCTTTTTGCCAGCAGCTCATCGCGGTGCTTCAAGCATTGCGCTGTTTATGACTTCAAGCCTATCAACTTCTGAGATTAGGCTGGTGTAACCGATGTGAAATGGCTAGCTAGTTAGCGGGGTGCGCGTTAATAGCGTTTCAAACTTCACTCGCTCTGAGACTTGGAGTGGTTGTTCCTCTTGCTCTGCATGGGTAATGCTGCTTCGAGGGTGGCTGTTGTCGATGTGTTCCTGGTTCGAGCCCAGGGAGGAGCGAGGAGAGGGACGGAAGCTATACTGTTACACTGGCAATACTAAAGTGCCTGTAAGAACATCCAATAGTCAAAGGTAAATAAAATAAAAATGGTAGAGAGAGAAATAGTCCTATAATTCCTATAATAACTGCAACCTAAAACGTCTTACCTGGGAATATTGAAGACTCATGTTAAAAGAACCACTAGCTTTCATATGTTCTCATGATCCGAGCAAGGAACTTAAACCGTAGCTTTCTTACATGGCACATATTGCACTTTTACTTTCCTCTCCAACACTTTGTTTTTGCATTATTTAAACCAAATTGAACATGTTTCATTATTTATTTGAGGCTAAATTGATTTTATTGATGTATTATATTAAGTTATAATAAATGTTAATTCAGTATCGTTGTAATTTTCATTATTTAAAAAAAAAAAGTCAGATTAATCGCTATCAGCTTTTTTTGGTCCTCCAATAATCGGTATCGGCGTTGAAAAATCATAATCGGTCGACCTCTAGTACATTCTAATGCCTTGATTCCATCCAAAATACACAGCAAAATTATTACCTCCCAGATTGAAAAAACGTGTTGTAATTGTGTATTAAGACTTCACAACTTAAATTACAGAAAATGTATACATTCAGTTTGTTAGTTTGATATCTATATGATCAGTACTATTTTCCAAGAGAACATTCAACTTGAAACATTTTGTATCTTGAGATTGTCGTATTAACGGTTTTACTGCAAGATATGAATTGCCATAATGATCTGTATTTAAAGTACAAAAGTAAATAGCCCACATTATTGTAAATTAATTAAAGGTCAAATCAGTGTTTCCTAATCAAAGGGGTGCACATTTTTGCCCTAGCACAAGACCGCTGATTCAAATGATCGACTAATCGTTATCTTTGATGATTTGAAGCAATACTTTTAGCTGATTCCTTACTAAGGGCAATACATTTTAATATTTAATTCTGTTTTAATGCCTGGATTCTACAAGGGCCCTAATGATCATATTTGGACCAGAATGAGGCTCTCCACTACCTATTGCTGCAGCGATGATTCACTATCTTCATCTAATGTTTTCATAATGTATCTGCAGATAATCGCCAAAGATCCCAGGCAAATTAAGGAGCCAAATGAACTGATGCGATTCGGTAGTATACACTAACTGACGAGTCACTCACTTTACCGTCACTGTCGGGCAATCCGACATCCTACGAAATATTTATTTTTACTTGTCCAGATGCGACACCATGTACATATAAACCACGTTGCATGATTTATGAATGGCAAAGCGATAAATATCGACTTTATACAGTCAGTTCGACACCTTTTATAAACTAGTCAACACTTGCTTGTCAGTTGTCAATCAAAGCACAGTAGGCTAAATAGCCCATGCGACATGACGCTGCGTGGCTGGCTATGTGAAATGCTAACGAAAGTAAATTAAATGTGCAAGAAAACAATTAGTTTAAGTGGATTTCGACTCATCATTACCACTTACATTACATGGGACGAGCAAATCCACATTAATCTGCCGTTCTCCCTCCTCCGTGTAAAGACATTTAAATGCTACCAACCCCAGGCGGGACAGACCGCAGCAGTGTTGCCAACTAATTGTCAGGGTAAGTTGCTAGAGGCAGGTTGATTAGTTGCTAAAATACATTGTCATATCATTGCGTGATAACGTAGAATACACAATAACGTTACTCAAATTGACTGGCCATCTCGGTAAAAAATACGATCTGACATTTGTTCAGGTAGACTCCCACTCTTTTCTGTATATTTTCGATTGATGTTGTAAGTTCTGTTCAAGATCAAACATTCGTGACCAACTATATTCATTGGGTTTGGCTCGTCGAACCCGTACTGCTGCCAGCCAGCCAACAATGAGTTGCAATTTGCTGAAATTGCTGCTGACCTGCTGCTGCTTGTGCACGGGTTGAGCGCCTGCTGCTGACATCACTCACAATGCACTTTTGCAGCCAGGCACGTGTGTTGCGAGTGTGTGACAGATAATCCTTTTTGTGTCATTTAGAGGGAAAATGCATGCATTTTAGCATTTGAGTCACTTTTCAAAAGTTGCTAGAAGTTCCAAATACATTTTTTAAAAGTAGCTAAATTTGTTGCTAGATGCTGTTTGAAAAAAAAGTTGCCAGGGTAGTCTGAAACGTTGCTAAATCTAGCAACAAAATTGCCACATTGGCATCACTGGACCACAGGCTGTTTACCCATCAGCGCTCGCTTTGTGATTGACAGGAACCTATCCTATCAATAGACCGCTAGAACATTCATATTGTTCATTCTGGCAGTACAGGGTTTGACGGACTAGCGAATTGAATCTTTTACATGACAAGTAGCCTAGTTAATTAATGAAGTGGAAAAAGTAGAGGGTTGAAAAGGAGTCGGACCGACAGACTGTGCTAATGGTAAAACACTGAATTAGGGGCCTCAAGCTGGTCAATGTAAAAAGGCTTCCTGTGATTTAAAAACAATAAATATTCCAAGTATAAATACACATATATAAAGTACACACATATACTGAGCAAAATAGTGTTTCTTTAAATGGCGAACTTCAAGGAGTAGGGCATTGAAGGAGTTGGTCTGATAGGAATTTGTGAATTCATCGGCCTCCCACCTTGCTTGTTTGTGGAGCAATAGAGAACAAAAGAGAAAAGCACACCCTGCCACTTGGGCCAAGTCATGAGCTGGATCACCTATTGAGATGTGCCTTGTGTTAAGTAAATCAGATGTTGAGGTGAAAAGGAGACTGGAGTGTTTGTTATCCATACATATCCATTGCATTTAACACAAGTGACATGTTGCTTTACAATATTACTTTGTGTGGAAAGCCACATTACTTTATGAGAATTATAATTTTTTTTAATCAGCATTTGTTTGACTGTCTGAGGGAGCAAGGCACTCTCTACCAAAAATAGAAGCAACTAATTAATTTCAATAATAACAGTCACATGTTTAATCTAAAAGTTACAATTCAACTAATGCAAGAGCACCAGCCTCTGCCATATGGACACAGACAGATAAACCGTGATCCATTGGCGGCTAAAGAAAAAGGAATTCAGGTTGGCCTGTAGACTACAACGTCCATCGTCAACTAAGTAAAATACATAGGCCTAAAGCCGACAAATAAAAACAAGACAGACCGCACGTACATGACCCATAAAGATTTTTAAGGGCACACTTTCCACTAGATGGGAAAACCCCTCTATGGGCTTTGCTATCACAGAAGCGATCAATAGCAAAGATCAGAGGTGCGCCCTCTACACATTTCTATGGACAGCAGCAGCCATGACATTTTTCTAAAACAGCTTTTCATTGCTTGCTCAAGAACTCAATGAGGGATCAAGTCAAGATCGGATCATGGACACACGTGCCCGATTCTGCAAGTAACACTTTTTTTAACAAAGTAACTTCAATAATATTACGTAATTTGAAAAGGTAACGTAAACAGAATACTCATACAAGTAATCTGATTATATAACAAGTTACTTTAACGCACAACTCCCAACAATGCTGGAGCGTCACTTTAATTACAGGCTCCTCACATAAAACATGAAGCAAAATCACTGACAAGACAGAATCGATCCTACACCAGTGCATGAATCGCTCCCCCACATAAAGTAAGTGAAAGATAGCTGGTTTGAATACCGGAGCCGATAGAGTGATAAATCTGTCCATGTGCCCCTGAGCAAAGCGGCCGTACTACCATGGCTGAACCAGTAAAAAAACAACACATTTTACTGCACCTGTCCAGTGTTTGTGACAAAACAAACATGCACACACACACAGATGGGCGGGTTGGTTTACCTGTCCGTGCCCAGGGCTGGGGGCAGTGTGCTGGGGAGGGGGCTGGCTCCCAGTAGGGGTGCTGGAGGGCTGGGGAGGGTGCATGGAGCTAGAATGGTGGGAGAACTGCTGGGAGGCTAAGAGACAGATGGAAGACTAACTTGAACCTCAAGTATGTGGATTCAAACATCATTTACAAACCAAAGAACCATGAACAATGGCAATCTTAGACAGTCGCATCAATACATTTAATTTCTTCTAAGCAGGACCATGTCTAAAATGATGAAGTCTTGCCGAGTGTACTTTTAAACTGAAACTGTGCGTTATCTTACCATACATGGCCTGTTGTGGTCCCGGGGGACCCTCTGTCTGTCCGGGGTACTGAGGGCCCATAGCCTGGGGGTGGCCCGCCTGGGTCAGCATCCTGGCCCCACCCTGCAGCATGGAGTACACCGGCTAGCACAGGGGGGAGAGAGCGGATAAAGAACGAAAGGGGAGAAAGAAAAAGAGTGAGAAAAGGGAATATAAGAACATTTAATTTGTAACTATAGAGAAAACATATTAGCTAAAGTTTGTTGGCTAATAACTCATACATTATCGTTACAAATGTTATTGCTAGATTATAGAAGAAACATAGGTAGCTACTTTTTCTCCATCCACCGGATGATTCGACATGGCTACAGTAGCTAGCTAGTTACACTGTATCCTGCAGGGAAGAGCGTGTTCCACGACATGCATAAAGGAGTGTGGAAAGTGACTGATGAGCGCAAGCTGCATCTGTTCAACAGTTTCTACACTGTCCCATACGAGAAACAACAAGCGTTGATTCTCTCCGGCTTAGAACAGGTTAGAAATAAGACAAAACGCCTATTATTATAATAGCTATATTGAACACTTGCATAGTTTAACTTTGACAGTAATGATACGTACATTAACGTTAACTCTAAAAGTGCTGTGTTACACAATGGTGAAATACAAACTCATTCTGTGTATAGATTGGGAGTGTTTTGTAGTTCTATGGTATGTTCACATTGAGGGCTTCATTTTAAATGAGACTAAGATTTCATGACTCAACTTTTAAGAAAAGTCATTAGTGCTAAAGTTGATAGACCATCTTTAAATGAACCTCCATACAAATGAATTAACTACATATTGCGTTTAAGTTATTTACATAAAGGGCATCTGTACTTGAAAGTACTTAAAACATCATATCAGGTGTTTAAAAAAGGACATCTTACAAGAGTCATGCAAAATGTCACATATACTGTTCTTCCACAAACTGAAATCATCACTGGAGATATACTGTTCTTCCACATTCTTAAAATTAAAAACGGCAATAAAAAGTATTTTTTGAAATAACAAAAAAATATAAATTGTTGTTGGAAGATATGGGTATGGTGAATTATTTGTCAACCATAAAACACCTAATGTGGTACACACAATTAATAATATAAAAATAACTGATTATCTTAAAATGGAAAAATTGTCACATATATGGTTCTTCGTCTGTAGGATTCATTTAATGACATGAACAAAATAAACAATTTATTTCCTGTGCAAGTCAGGCATCTATTGAAACAAAGCCTCCATCCACAACACACATTGTGGACTGGTTAGCATTAGCAACATTAGCATGGTAGTAAACTACCTGTCCAGGGTAGTGGGGCATGCCCTGGATGACCTGACTGTACTGCAGGTAGGCCTGGGGGTAGGGGGAGGCCACCAGGGGAGGGCCTGCTGCAGACGCTGCAGCCTGGAGCATCTGGGGCTGGGAAGAGCCGTGGTGGTCCGGACGAGGGCCTACCACCTGGCCTGGGGGGGGGGTTAACAACATACAGATCATAACTTTAGTCTATAGTTCTTTACTTGTTGATTACAAATGTTCCAGAGTTGCTAAATTAAAAGAGCGTAACATTGAATAGAGATTATGACAGTGTTGCGACCAACCTATTGATTAGGCAACAGAATGGTGTGAGTACCTTTAGATCTGGGATACTTCCCCTGCTGGACTGAAGACATGGTGTACTGATACATCTGAGGAGCCTGGGAAACAAAGGACAGTTAGACCCCAACCTCAAATGTATACACACCATTTGTTTTTCAACACCCCAGACACACCAATGCTTATTTTTCACAGAGTCACACGCACAGCCTCAGTCCTAGTCATACCTGTACAGAGTGTCCCTGTATCTGTACGGGGGAGAGGTAGGACAGATAGGGGGTGCTGTAGATGGCCTGTTGTCCCGGGGGGGGCTGGAGCACCACAGAGGGGCTGGGAGGAGTGGGCCGCGGGGGGGTGGGGGCTGGGGACGGCTTCACCTGGGGAGGAGAGAATTCGCACAGTTCAGGTTGGTTTGTGAGGTAAGTAAGCGTGTGTTTAGCTGAACAAATCACACACAGTTACATCTGGTGTATGTGTCTGAACATATAGTTTGGACCACCACCCAGGACAATGGATCTAATCCCAGAAGCCGACCCAAAACAACGGCGCCGCAGAAGGGGCAAGATGGACCGACCTCCTGGTCAGACTCCTTAGACGTGCACATCGCCCACCGCTGCAGAGTATACTATTCGCCATGTCCAGTCTCTTAATAACAAGGTAGACAAAATTCGAGCAAGGGTTGCCTTCCAGAGAAACAGCAGAGAATGTTTCATGGCTCTCTTGGGATATGTTATCGGAATTGGTCCAGCCACTGGGTTTCTCCATGCATGGCGCCTACAGAGAAACACCTCTGGGAAGAGCGGGGGTGTATGCTTCATGATTAATAACGTCATACAGGAACTCAAGTCCCTCTGCTCACCCAACCTAGAATTCTTCAATCAATCAAATACTGGCTATATTACTTTCCAAGAGAATTCTCATCAGTTATAGTCACAGCTGTTTCCCCTCAAGCAGACACCAATATGGCCCTCAAGGAACTTCACTGGACTCTATGTAAACTGGAAACCAGATATCCTGAGGCTGCATTTATTGTAGCTGGGGATTTTAATAAAGCAAATTTGAGAACAAGGCTACCAAAAATTCTATCAGCATATTGATTGCACTATCCGCGGGGGTAATACAATAGACCACTGCTACTTTAACTTCCGCGATGCATACTCCCTCTCCCGCCAAATCTGAACACGATACCATCTTGCTCCTACCGTCTTATAGGCAGAAACTCAAACAGGATGTACCAGTGACTAGAACCATTCAACGCTGGTCTGACCAATCGGAATCCAAGCTTCAAGATTGTTTTGATCACACTGACTGGGATGTTCCGGTGAGCCTCAGAACAACATCGGTGAGTGAGTTTATAAAGAAGTGCATTGGATATGTACCCACTGACTATTTAAACGTACCCTAACCAGAAATTATGGATGGATGATGGCATTTGTGCAAAACTGAAAGCACTAACCACCTCATTTAACCATGGAAAGAGGTCTGGGCATATGGCTAAATATAAACAATGTAGTTATTCCCTCCACAAGGCAATCAAACAAGCAAAATGCCAGAACAGGGACAAAGTGGAGTCGCAATTCAACAGCTCAGACACAAAACGAATGTGGCAGGGTCTACAGGAAATCACAGAACACAAAAAGGAAACCAGCCACATCACGGACATAGACGTCACGCTTCCAGACAAATTAAAACACCTTTGCCCGCTTTGAGGATAATACAGTGCCAGCGTCGCGGCCCGCTAACAAGAACTGCGCCCCCCCACCCCCCTCTCCATGGCTAACGTGAGTAAAACATTTAAAACGTGTTAACCCTCACAAGGCTGGTGCCCCAGATGGCATCCCTAGCCGCATCCTCAGAGCATGCGCAGACCAGCTGGCTGGTATGTTTACGGACATATTCAATCGCTCCCTATACCGGTCTGATGGCCACCATCGGTCATCATGAACTGCTTTGAGAGACTATTCAAGGATCATATCACCTCCACCTTACCGGCCACCCTAGACCCACTTCAGTATGCATAGTGCCCCAACAGGTCCACAGACTGCCCTATCCCATCTGGACAAGAGGAATACCTATGTAAGAATGCTGTTCATTGACTACAGCTCAGCATTCAACACCGTAGTACCCTCCAAGCTCATCATCAAGCTGGAGGCCCTGAGCCTCAACCCCGCCCTGTGCAGTTGGGTCCTGGACTTTGACGGCCCCAGGTGGTGAAGGTAGGAAACAAGATCTCCACTTTGCTGACCCTCAACACTGGGGCCCCACAAGGGTGCGTGTTCATTGCCCTCCTGTACTCCTTGCTCAGCCACGCACGCCTCCAACTCAAATCATCATATTTGCAGACGACAACAGCAGTGGGGTTGATTACCAACAACGAGAGCTTACAGGGAGGTGGTGAGGGCACTCAGAGTGTGGTGTCAGGAAAACAACCTCTCACTCAAAGTCAACAAAGATGACATGGACTTCAGGAAAGAGCAAGAGGGAGCAACCCCCGTATCATCAAAGGGACAGCAGTGGAGAAGGTGGAAAGTGGAAAGTTCCTTGGTGTACACATCACTGACAAACTGAAATGGTCCACCCACACAGACAGTGTTGTAAAGAAGGTGCAACAGTGCCTCTTCAACCTCAGGAGGCTGAAGAAAATGTTGCTTGTTGCCCAAAACCCTGACTAACTTTTACAGATCTACAATCGAGAGCATCCTATTGGTCTGTATCACAGCCTGGTACGGCAACTGCTCCGCCCACCACCACAAGGCTCTCCAGATGTTGGTGCGGTCTGCACAACGCATCACCGGGGGCAAACTACCTGCACTCCATGACACCTATAGCACCCGATGTCAAAGGAAGGCCAAAAAGATCAAGGACAACAACCACCCGAGCCACTGCCTGTTCACACCACTACCATCCAGAAGGCGAGGTCAGTACAGGTGCATCAAAACTGTGACCGAGAGACTGAAGAACTGCTTCAATCTCAAGGCCATCAGACTGCTAAACTGCAATTACTAACTCAGAAGCTGCTGCCTACATTGAGAACCAATCGCCTGGCCACATAAACAAATGGATCACTAGTCACTTTAAATAATGTTTACATTACTCATATCATATGTATATACTGTATTTTATACCATCTATTGCACCATTCCTGTCACTCGGCCATCGCTCATCCATGTATTTATTTGTACATATTCTCATTCACCCCTTTAGATGTGTGTATTAGGTAATTGTTAGATATTACTGCACTGTCGGAACCAGAAGCACAAGCAATGCACCACACTCGCATTGACATCTGCTAACCATGTGTATGTGACAAATAACATTTGATTTGAATTTCTGGCCAAACAGGTTGCTGTGAGAAAACTTGTTCTCAACTACTTTCCTGTGTGTGTGTGTGTGTGTGTGTGTGTGTGAGAGAGAGAGAGACAGACAGACCAGGGTCATGGGTGCCTTGAAGACGAACTCTTTGGCGTTGGGGTTCAGCGTAGACTTCTTCACCTGACTAAAAAAAAAAAAAAACACAGAAGAAGAGCGAGATGAGAACTCCAAATCACCTTTCAAATCCCTTTTTCATACATCCATCCATCCTCAACATGGCAACTACCTTGCCCACCTGAGCATGGGGCTCACTTTACTTAATTTAGCACTGCATCAACATTGTTATATACCGTATATGCATTCATAACGGTATTCATGATATTTCACCCAGACCTAGCATAATACCTACAGATGTGCCAACATCGTATTATTACTAGGGTTGTAACGGTACACTACCTCAGTTCAGTCTGCACTGTGACCCTGTATGGATACACTGCATTGTAGCCTATGCCTCGAGTAAATCTGACCTTGAAAAAAACATTGTAGGCTATTCCGTTAAAACAACTAGCACCAATGCGCACGTTGTAATCAAAATTTGTATCTTAAATTGACGCATTTCAAACTTTCCTTTTGTTAAACAGCCTGGTATTGGCATATACATTACTCTTACAGAATTTCCACGTGGGAGAGGATATTGGAAATTTAATCAAAGCCTACTGGATGACAGAATAATTTATAACTGACTTTTTCCTGACAGAACATAGGTACAGCAGATCCCCTTATTGTATGGGACACTTTTAATAGTGCCTTTAGAGGCCATGAAATTCAGTATTCATCTATAAAACAAAAGCAATTTAGGTCAAAAGAGTCCATAATAACAAAGGAAATTGCCTGAGGTATAGTACCATATGACAAGCTGTAGACCACACTATCTACCAAGAGAGTTCTCATCTATATTATTTGTAGCCATCTATTTACCGCCACAGAACGAAGCTGGCACTAAGACAGCTCTCAACCAACTCTATAAGTAAAGAAAATGCTCACCCAGAAGCGGCGCTCCTAGTGGCCAAGGACTTTGATGCTGGAAAACTTAAATCAGTTTTACCAAATATTTTGTCACGTGCAACCAGAGGTTATTTTTTAAATATTTTAAACTCTAGACCACCTTTACTCCACACACACACAGAGATGCATACAAAGCTCTCCCCTGACCATCTGGCAAATCTGACCATAATTCCATCCTCCTGATTGCTACTTACAAGCAAAAACAAAAGCTCAATACGGAAGCGGTCAGATGACGCAGATGCTACAGCACTGTTTTGCTAGCACAGACTGGAATATGTTCCAGGGTTCATCCAATGGCACTGAGGAGTATACCACCTCAGTCATCGGCTTCATCAATAAGTGCATCGACGACGTCGTCCCTGCAGTGACTGTACGTACAGATCCCAACCAGAAGCCATGGATTACAGGCAACATCCGCATTGAGCTAAAGGCAAGAGCTGCCGCTTTCAAGGAGCGGGAGACTAATCCAGACGGTTATAAGAAATCCCACTATGCCCTCAGACAAACCATCAAACAAGCGTCAATACAGGATTAATATTGAATCCTACTACAACGGATCTGACTCACGTTGGCAGGGCTTGGAAACTATTACGGAATACAAAGGGACACCCAGACGCGAGCTGCCCATAGCCGCGAGCTTCCCGGATGAGCTAAATGCCTTATGTTCGCGCCGAGGCAAGTAACACAGAAGTATGCACGAGAGCACCAGCAGTTCTGGATTGATGGGGCTGTATGGAGCGGGTCGAGAGTTTCAAGTTCCTTGGTGTCCACATCACCAACGAACTATCGTTGTCCAAACATACCAAGACCATCGCGAAGAGGGCACGACAAAACCTTTCACCCCTCCTCAGGAGACTGAAAATATTTTGCAAGCTTCCTGCCATCCAGGACCTATATAATAGGCGGTGTCAGAGGAAAGCCCAAAAAATTGTCAGAGGCTACAGTCACCCATCTCCAAAATATTGCAATTTTTTTTAAACAAGCCTTAGAAAGTGGGATGCAATTTCAGATTGATCCACCTGAAAAGGAACAAATAATACAAATAGTGGTTAAACTCAAATATACTAATTGATTAATCTTTTAAAAAAAAGTAGAATCTTCATAAATGATATCATAAATAGGACTGGTGGAGTTGTCACACATGCAGCTAACGCAGACATATGGAAATGTATGTTCTACCCAAAATTAAAAAACTAATTGACGCATTACCACAAAAATGGAAGAGGCAAGTGGAAGGCGGGAAAATTACCGAACTTGCTGTCGGCCTTGCATGAAAGACCATGCAAGGCCAAATGGCTTCTTTGGGAACGGTGGGCAGTAGCTTGGATGAATAAGGTGCCCAGAGTAAATGGCCTGTTACTCAGGCCCAGAAGCTCAAATATGCATATAATTAGTCGTTTTGGATAGAAAACTCTGAAGTTTCCAAAACTGTTCAAATAATGTCTGAGTATAACAGAACTCATATGGCAGGCAAAAACCTGAGAAATTCAACCAGGATGGGTGAAATGAGTTTCTTAGCTTTTTAAGTGATTGCCAATCCAATATCCAGTGTACATGGGGTCAGATTGCACTTCCTAAGGCTTCCAGTAGATGTCAACAGTCTTTAGAAAGTTGTTTCAGGCTTCTATTGTGAAAGGGGAGCGAATAAGAGCTGTTTCAACAAGCGGTCATGCTGAAAGCCTTTAGTTGTCTCGCGCGTGACGGTCCTTTCCTTTCTAATAACAACGGAATTTTCCGGTTGGAATATTAAAGATTTATGATAAAAACATCCTAAAGATTGATTATATACATAATTTGACATGTTTCTATGAACTTTAATGGAACTTTTTTTACTTTTCGTCTGGATTTAGTGCCCGCGCTTTGTGCATTTGGATTAGTGAACTAAATGCGAACAAAAAGGAGGTATTTGGACAAAGATTGACTTTATCGAACAAAACAAACATTTATTGTGGAACTGGGATTCCTGGGAGTGCATTCCGATGAAGATCAAAGTGAATATTTACAACACCATTTCTGACTTTTGTTGACTCCACAACTTGGCGGGTATCTGTATGGCTTGTTTTGGTGGCTGAGCGCTGTACTCAGATTACCGCATGGTGTGCTTTCGCCGTAAAGCTTTTTTGAAATCTGACACAGCGGTTGCATTAAGGAGAAGTTTCTTTAATCCTATGTATAACACTTGTATCTTTCATCAAAGTTTATGAGTATTTCTGTAAATTGATGTGGCTCTCTGCAAATTCACATAATGCACCAATGTAAACAGATTTTTGGATATAAATATGAATTTTATCGAACAAAACATAAATGTATTGTGTAACATTAAGTCCTATGAGTACCATCTGATGAAGAGCAAAGGTCAGTGATTCATTTTCTCAATTTCTGCTTTTTGTGACTCCTCTCTTTGGCTGGAAAATGGCTGTATGTTTTGTGACTAGGCGCTGACCTAACATAATCGCATGGTATGCTGTCTGGTGAGGACCTGTCTTACAACAGGTCTACAAGCCCTCAGTCCAGCCTTTCTCAGCCTATTGCAGACAGTCTGAGCACTGATGGAGGGATTGTGCGTTCCTGGTGTAACTCCGGCAGTTGTTGCCATCCTGTACCTGTCCCGCAGGTGTGACGTTCAGATGTACCGATCCTGTGCAGGTGTTGTTACACGTGGTCTGCCACTGCAAGGACGATCAGCTGTCCATCCTGTCTCAGGCGTCTCACAGTACAGACATGGCAATTTATTGCCCTGGGCACGCCAGTCCTCATGCCTCCTTGCAGCATGCTTAAGGCACGTTCACGCAGATGAGCAGGGACCCTGGGCATCTTTCCTTTGGTGTTTTTCCCCAGTCAGTAGAAAGGCCTTTTTAGTGTCCTAAGTTTTCATAACTGTTACCTTAATTGCCTACCGTCTGTAAGTTGTTAGTGTCTTAACGACTGTTCCACAGGTGCATGTTCATTAAACAAGCATGGGAAACAGTGTTTAAACCCTTTACCATGAAAATCAGTGAAGTTAATTGGTTTTTACAAATTATCTTTGAAAGGCAGGGTCCTGAAAAGTTTAGTTGGGTAGAGATATTGTCAGCAGCATACCACCCTGCATACCACTGCTGGCTTGCTTCTGACGCTAAGCAGGGTTGGTCCTGGTCAGTTCCTGGATGAGAGACCAGATGCTGCTGGAAGTGGTGTTGGAGGGCCAGTAGGAGGCACTCTTTCCCCTGGTCTAAAAACATATCCCACTGCCCTGTGTAGGGTGCAGTCTTTTGGATGGGACGTTAAACGGGTGTCCCGACTGAGGTCATTAAAGATCCCATGGCACTTATCGTAAGAGTAGGGGTGTTAACCCCGTTGTCCTGGCTAAATTCCCAATCTGGCCCTCAAACCATCACGGTCACCCAGTTTACAATTGGCCACCTCACCCCTGTAACTATTCCCCAGGTCGTTGCTGCAAATGAGAACGTGTTCTCAGTCAACTTACCTGGTAAAATAACAGATAAATAAATACAGATATTCGATGTACCGATTCCAGGGCACATGAATTGACACGCAAAACGACGCCAAATTCAAAGCTTCTAATTTTTCAATTTAATTTTTACAAATTTCTTGAAACCAATAGAATGTTATATACAGTTGGAGTCAATAAAACTATTTTCAACAACTCCACAAATTTCTTGTTAACAAACTATAGTTGTGGCAAGTTGGTTAGGACATCTAATCTGTACATAAGTAATTTTTCCAACAATTGTTTAGAGACAAATTATTTCACTGTATCACAATTCCAGTGGGTCAGAAGTTTACATACACTAAGATGACTGTGCCTTTAAACAGCTTGGAAAATTCCAGAAAATTATGTCATGGCTTTAGAAGCTTCTGATAGGCTAATTGACATCATTTGAGTCAATTGGAGTTGTACCTGTGGGTGTATTTCAAGGCCTACCTTCAAACTTTAAGTGCCTCTGCTTGACATCATTGGAAAATCAAAAGAAATCAGCCAACACCTAGGGAAAAAAAAATTGTGGACCTCCACAAGTCTGGTTCATCCATGGGAGCAAATTTCAAACGTCTGAAGGTACCACGTTCATCTGCACAAACAATAGTACGCAAGTATAAACACCATGGGACCACGCAGCAGTCATCCCGCTCAGGAAAGAGACGCGTTCTGTCTCCTAGAGACGAACGTACTATGGTGCGAAAAGTGCAAATCAATCCCAGAACAGCAAAGCACCTTGTGAAGATGCTGGAGGAAACAGGCACAAGTGTCTTTACCCGCAATAAAACGAGCCCAATATCAACATAACCTGAAAGCCCGCTCAGCAAGGAAGAAGCCACTGCTCCAAAACTGCCATAAAAAGCCAGACTACGGTTTGCAACTGCACATGGGGACAAAGATTGTACTTTTTGGAGAAATGTCCTCTGGTCTGATGAAACAAAAATAGAACTGTTCGCCATAATGACCATCGTTATGTTTGGAGGAAAATGGGGGAGGCTTGCAAGCCAAAGAACACCACCCCAACCGTGAAGCACAGGGGTGGCAGCATCTTGTTGTGGGGGTGCTTTGCTGCAGGAGGAACTGGTGCGCTTCACAAAATAGACATCATGAGGACGGAACATTTTGAGGATATATTGAAGCAACATCAAGACATCAGCCAGGAAGTTAAAGCTTGGTCGCAAATGGGTCTTCCACGTGGACAATGACCCCAAGCACACTTCCAAAGTTGTGGCAAAATGGCTTAAGGACAACAAAGTCAAGGTATTGGAGTGGCCATCACAAAGCCCTGACCTCAGTCCAATAGAACATTTGTGGGCAGAACTGAAAAAGCCTGTGTGAGCAAGGAGGCCTAGAAACCTCACTCAGTTACACCAGCTCTGTCAGGAAGAATGGGCCAAAATTCACCCAATTTATTGTGGAAAGCTTTTGGAAGACTACCCGGAACGTTTGACCCAAGTTAAACAATTTAAAGGCAATGCTACCAAATACTAATTGAGTGTATGTAAAATTCAGACCCACTGGGAATGTGATGAATGATTTAGTTCAGCTTTATTTCTTTCTCTCTACGATTATTCAGACATTTCACATTCTTAAAATAAAAGTGGTGATCCTAAGACAGGGAATTTTAACTAGGATTAAATGTCGGAACATTAATGGAAGCAACAATCTGTCTGCAATATTAAAGCAGATAAAAAATAAAAAATGAAACAGTCTGAAACTAGTTATGTACGTTGTCGAGTTGTGGGGTCAATAAACCAGAATTGGAGGATCCTCAATTATCATTTAAAATCTCAAATTTCCCAACATTTTGGCTTCAAAGTAGACTATAATGGCAATGGACAGAGAGATGTGGATAAAACGCTAACAGTATGTCGCCACTGCTAAATGAGAATACCCTAATAAACATGTTGACACATTAACAACACCACAGAATACCGGAACAAGAAAAACAGCAACACATCGTCTCCTCTATGCATTCAAACAGCTGAGTATGACCAGGCCAAAGACATTACAAGAGCAAAATGTAGGCTATGTTAATATTTTTTACAGTCTGGGTTATAGCTGCGGATATACGCCCATTCTCGGTGGTTGAGAAAAGGGGGTTTAAGCACCTCGTAAAAGTGCTCGAGCTACGTTACCACTTCCCTCTTGCACCCATTTCAGCAAACAGGTTACTTGCTCTATATACGCAAACCAAAGCAGAAGTTTCCAGTGATTTGCCCTATGCACCATGTGTTGCGCTTACTTAACAGTGAGCCTATCACATTTACCCCGGAGTGGCACTGACGGAGGCAGTGCCATAGCGCGTTTGTAATCAAGAGGGAAGTGGGTATTTACCATATACGACTGGGAAAAACTCACTTGAACGGCCCTCAAGCTTGTAATTACTAATGGGAAACTTGTCTGTCATCCTGCGCACCCACTTCTCCCACATCACCTATTAAGGAAATGGCCTCAAAAACAGTATTTTCGGCAGTTAAATGCAACAGAACATTATTTATAAAAAGCACTACAATTTCTTTACAAGCACGAAAGCTGTACTTTCGGTTGACACAGCTCATTTGCATTTTGCAACGAGTTCAAATCGCATGAATGCATCCAACTAGTATTTATGACTTCACAACTGGTAAATTCCCACCTCCCACATGGTTACAAACACAGCATTGGAGTAAAACTTGAGAAACTTGAGGCCCAATCTAACAAGCTGGTCACAACAGACAATGCCAGGAACATTGTGAATGACATTACATCTTTCCTGTGACCCCACAACCGTAATACGTACCGAACGACGTAGGAGTAGACTATTGCACTACACTGTGGAATAAAGTACTGTATTGCACTGGTCTCGGGTCACACTTACTCAGCCACACCCTCTGCTCGCTCGCCACCCTCCTCCTCCTCCTCGCTGCCAGGGGACCTGGCTGGCTGGGGTGTCTGTCTGTCTGGTCCTGATGACTGAGAGGCGGTGTTGGGGGCTGGAGAGGGGGTAGGGGTGGTGGGGGTCAGGGTGAAGGAGGACCCCTCTGCAGATTGGGGGTCCTGGGAGGGGGTGTGGCCAGGGGCGGGTACGGACTCAGCTGTGGTGGCGGAGTCTGATGGGGAGGGCTGGGCGGAGTCTGAGGAGGTGGGGCCAGCAGAAGAGGGGCTGGGCTGTAGCTGTGGAAGAGAGCGAGTGTCAGAATCAGATAAGATACATGGGTCACACACAGGCATGCATGGACATGACACACTTACCCTGAACTCTTTGCCAAATTTCCGTAGCTCCTCCAACTGTGTTCTCTGCAGGACTGAGGGAACTGAGAGGGAGAGAGAAAATATTTTTTTTCAAAAGACCTGAGATAACGGAAAGGACACAGACCAGTCAAATGGAGAGAGGAAGGGCTGACCTTTGCCGCTCTTGCCGTCTTGAGGGCTGGCTGGGCCTTCTGTCCTCTCTTTAGCCGCTGAGCTTAGGATCTCATTCACTGAAAGCGAGAGAAAAAGAAAGCAAGAGACAGATGGAGAGATTAAGAGGTAGAGAAAGGAACAGAAATCATAAAATAAACAAAAAGAACTTCAATAAATGACAATTCTGTAAAAAGAAAATTGTGTAGTAATCCTCCTCCTCACCATCCACAGTGAACAGAGGGGTGGGGCCAGAGGACTTAGGTGTTGCCGAGGCGATCGAGGAGGAAGTGTCCAGGTAGGATGGGCCAGCCAGAGCGGGGTCGTCTGGTTTTGGAGACCGAGAGACTGCGGGGAGAGAAAGAGAAGAGGACAGAAGGGAAAAGGAGAGGTGAGGGTTGTGAATCGTCTAGAATATGAGTGTCGGAAATGTGTGGTTGTGTGCACTTACAGATGAGGTGTGTGTGTGTGTGTGTGTGTGTACCTGCAGGTGAGGACTGGGAGCTTGGGTTGCGCAGAGTTCGATTGGTCTGTACGGATCTCTGGGCTTTGGGGGAAGTTCTGGACGACACTGATCCATAGAAAGAGCCCAATTAACACTCAATATACCCCAAAACTCCCACACACTTCCTCCCTCAATATACCCAAACAGACAGAGGCCTTACCTCCGTTGACAGAAGAGCGCGAGGTATCAGTCAGAGCTTGTGGGTGAGAGATGGAGTGAGGGATCGGGTGAGAGGAAGAAGAGGGGGTAGGGCTACTGGACTGGCCCGGGGGGCTGGCTTGGGACTGGTGGGGAGAGTAGGCACCCCTGATGGACAGCGGGCTGCACCTATCAGAACCCTGGGATGGTCTAGAGGAGCCGGGGACTCCTGTTCGATTGGGTATTGGACCAGAGGCTCCTCCCCTCAGGCTGCTGGGGGGGACGCCCATCTCCCTGGCCCTCTGGGGAAGCGGAATATATTTACCGTCCCTAGAGAGAGAGAGAGATAAACTGAACAAAAGTATAAATGCAACAATTTCTAAGATTTTACTGAATAACAGTTCATGTAAGGAAATCAGTCCATTAAGGCCAAATCTATGGATTTTACATGACTGGGAATAGAGACATGCATATGTTGGTCACAGATACCATAAATAAAAAGGTAGGGGAGTGCAGTGCAGTGCTACATATCCTTCGCAGAGTTGATCAGGCTGTTGATTGTGGCCTGTGGAATGTTTTCCCACTCCTCTTCAATGGCCGTGCGAAGTTGCTGGATATTGGTGGGAAAACACTGTCGTACACGTCGATCCAGAGGATCACAAACATGCTCAATGGGTGACATGTCTGGTGAGTATGCAGGCCGAGAAAGAACTGGGACATTTTCAACTTCCAGGAATTGTGTTCAGATCCTTGCCGCATGGGGCCTTGCATTATCATGTAGAAACATGAGGTGATGGCTTGACAGTGGGACTCAGGATCTCATCACGGTATCTCTGTGCATTCAAATTGCCATCAATAAAATGCAATCGTGTTCATTGTCTGTAGCTTATACCTGCCAATACCATTACCCCACTACTGGGCACCATGTTGACATCAGCAAACCCCTCACCCACACAAAGCCATACATGCAGTGTGCCATCTGCCCAGTTTAGCTGAAACCGGGATTCATCGGTGAAGAACACACTTCTCCAGCGTTCCAGTGGCTCTGGTGGACATCCCTGCACGCCCTCAACTTGAGAAATCTGTGGCATTGTGTTGTATGACAAAACTGCACATTTTAGAGTGGCTTTTTATTGTCCCCAGCACCTTGTGCATCTGAATAATTATCATGCTACTTAACCAGCTTCTTGATTTGCCCCACCTGTCAGGTGGATGGATTACCTTCGCAAAGGAGAAATGCTCACTAACAGGGATGTAAACAAAGGTGCAAAAAATTTGAGAAGAATACGTTTCTGGTGACATGGGAAAGAAAGCTCATGAAAGATGGGTCCAACACTTTACATGTTGCAATTATATTTTTGTTCAGTGCATGTTAGAGTGTTATGTCTGTCTATACAACTGATTGAGTAGCCTACATCCTTGCACAGATGCAGTTTTGTCAACTGTGTTTATGCCTCCATGTATTGAGTTTAGAACTAAGCGTGTGCATGTCTGCGATTCTCCTACGGACTCACCTGCTCCCGGCACTGCTCTGGAATCCAGGGCTGCCCCTCTCCCTTCCCTCGTCTCTCTCTCGGACCACGGCACTGTACTTGTCCTCCTCACTCTTATCGTCGTTCTCCAGGTTGGTGCGGTGACGGTACTGGGGACTGCCCTCAATCTCATTCGCTAGGCGGGCCGCACGTGCCTCCCTCTGTCGGAAGCCATCCGAGCTGCCCCTTTCCAGGGGAACACTGTATGGGGAGAAAGAGAGATAAGACTTCCAAGGTCATTCAGAAACACGTGTGAGAACGGGAGATGCGAGTGAATAAGGATGTGTTCACACAGGCAGCGCAATTCTGATATTTTTTTCTCACCAATTGGTCTTTTGACCGATCAGCTCTGAAAAAGATCTGTGATAGGTCAAAATACCAATTAGTGGGAAAAAAAAATAACAGAATGACAGAGCTAAACTCAGGGTCCTGAAAAAGGGACGAGAGTCTTTCAAAGATATCTCATAAAAATCCAAATAACTTCACCGATCTTCATTGTAAAGGGTTTAAACACCGTTTCCCATGCTTGTTCAATGAACCATAAACCATTAATGAACATGCACCCGTGGAACGGCCGTTAAGACTAGAGGTCGACCGATTATGATTTTTCAACGCCGATACAGATTGGAGGACCAAAAAAAAGCTGATAGCGATTAAATCGGACGTTTTTTATTTATTTGTTATAATGACAATTACAACAATACTGAATGAACACTTATTTTAACTTAATATAATACATCAATAAAATCTATTTAGCCTAAAATAAATAAATGAAACATGTTCAATTTGGTTTAAGTAATGCAAAAACAAAGTGTTGGAGAAGAAAGTAAAAGTGCAATATGTGCCATGTAAGAAAGCTAACGCTTAAGTTCCTTGCTCAGAACATGAGAACATATGAAAGCTGGTGGTTCCTTTTAACATGAGTCTTCAATATTCCCAGGTAAGAAGTTTTAGGTTGTAGTTATTATAGGAATAATAGGACTATTTCTCTCTGTACCATTTGCATTTCATTAACCTTTGACTATTGGATGTTCTTATAGGCACTTTAGTATTGCCAGTGTAACAGTATAGCTTCCGTCCCTCTCCTCTCTCCTCCCTGGGCTCGAACCAGGAACACATCGACAACAGCCACCCTCAAAGCAGCGTTACTCATCGCTCCACAAGGGGAACAACTACTCCAAGTCTCAGAGCGAGTGCCGTTTGAAACGCTATTAGCGCGCACCCCACTAACTAACTGGCTATTTCACATCAGTTACACCAGCTTAATCTCGGGAGTTGACAGGCTTGAAGTCATAAACAGCTGCTGGCAAACGCATGAAAGTGCTGTTTGAATTAATGCTTACGAGCCTGCTGCTGCCTACCATCGCTCAGTCAGACTGCTCTATCAAATCATAGACTTAGTTATAGCATGATAACACACAGAAATAGGAGCCTTAGGTCATTCATTACCTTGCGTCCCACTTGGACAAAAAAACAGGGAAAATGCAGCGCGGCAAATTCAAAAAAATTATATAAAAATCTAACTTTCATTAAATCACACATGTAAGATACTCAAGTAAAGCTACACTCGTTGTGAATCCAGCCAACATGTCATATTTTAAAAAGGCTTTTCGGCAAAAGCATAAGAAGCTATTATCTGATGATAGCACAATAGTAAACAAAGTGGTTAGTATATTTCAACCCTGCAGGCGCTACACAAAACGCAGAAATAAAATATAAAACATGCATTACCTTTGACGAGCTTCTTTTGTTGGCACTCCAATATGTCCCATAAACATCACAATTGGTCCTTTTGTTTGATTAATTCCGTCCATATATATCCAAATGTCAATTTATAAAGAGCGTTTGATCCAGAAAAAAAAAAACTGTTTCCAAAATGCGCAACGTCACTACAAAATATTTCAAAAGTTGCCTATAAACTTTGCCAAAATATTTCAAACTACTTTTGTAATACAACTTTAGGTATTAGGTATTTTTTAACGTTAATAATCGATCAAATTGAAGACGGGTCTATCTATGTCACGAGACAGGTACAGGATGGCAACAACCTCCGGAGTTACACCAGGAACGCACAATCCCGCCATTAGTGCTCAGACTGTCCACAATAGGCTGACAGAGGCTGGACTGAGGGCTTGTAGGCCTGTTGTAAGGCAGGTCCTCACCAGACATCACCAGCAGCAACATCACCTATTGGCACGAACCCACCGTCGCTGGACCAAACAGGACTGGCAAAAACTGCTCTTCACTGACAAGTCGCGGTTGTCTCACCAGGGGTGATCGTCCGACTCGCATTTATCGTCGAAGGAATGAGCGTTACACTGAGGCCTGTGCTCTGGAGCGGGATCGATTTGGAGGTGGAGGGTCCGTCATGGTCTGGGGCGGTGTGTCACAGCATCATTGGAATGAGCTTGTTGCCATTGCAGGCAATCTCAACGCTGTGTGTTACAGGGAAGACATCCTCCTCCCGCATGTGGTACCCTTCCTGCAGGGTCATCCTGACATGACCCTCCAGCATGACAATGCCACCAGCCATACTGCTCATTCTGTGCGTGATTTCATGCAAGACAGGAATGTCAGTGTTCTGCCATGGCCAGCGAAGAGCCCGGATCTCCATCCCATTGAACAAGTATGGGACCTGTTGGATCGGAGGGTGAGGACTAGGGGCCATTCCCCCCCAGAAATGTCCGGGAACTTGCAGGTGCCTTGGTGGAAGAGTGGGGTAACATCTCACAGCAAGAACTGGCAAATCTGGTGCAGTGAGGAGATGCACTGCAGTACTTAATGCAGCTGGTGGCCACACCAGATACTGACCATTACTTTTGACCCCCCCATTTGTTCAGGGACACATTATAAACAATCTGTTAGTCACATGTCTGTGGAACTTGTTCAGTTCATGTCTTAGTTGTTGAATCTCACTATTTTCATACAAATGTTAAGTTTGCTGAAAATAAACACAGTTGACAGTGAGAGGACATTTCTTTTTTTGCTGAGTTTATATAGACAGATCGACCTGAGCATATTCCACAATCAGAATAAGGAGCTGAGGGGAGAATACTCACGTGTACATGGAGAGGCTGGAATCGTAGGTGGACGTGACGCCATACGTCTCCTCGTTAAACTTGAACATTTCGCTGGCATCCCAGCCATTAGACTAACAGAGACAGAAGAAACATCCAGTAAGTGTGTGCTTGTGTCTCACCAAGTGTGTGCGTGTCAGTAACCAGGTTTCCATCCAACCATTTCATGCTGATGAATTACTTGACACATAAAACTCAACAGACATGGTAGAAACAGCAAATTTGTAGTCAAAATATCCCATTGTCAACAACACTATTTTTTGGTCTGTGAAATTGATTATACATAATTGCGGAGGAAACGCTGTTTGCAATGATGTGTTACATTGTTGTAACCTACTACCATCACAACGTATGAAAGCATAAAGAGTTAATAGCGTTTAAGCTTGCTATTTACCACAAAAGTTTGTGACAGAACCAACAGTAGAGTAAAAACGTGATTGAAACACACTGAACTTCTGTTTTTTACTTGGTACATTGTAATTGAAACATATTTTTTATCACAGTTTTTTTTACATCAGTAACAAGTCAGTTTGATAGAAACCCACCTGCGGCAGGAACATTCAACATTTGTTTATGCAGATTGTAGAAACTGTTGCAAATTGGATGGAAACCTAGCTACTGTGTCTATTCATCTCACTGTGAGTGAGCGCCTCACCGTGTCCGTCTCCAGGTCGAAGCCTTCTCCATTGCTGTCCCCTCCGTCCCACCTCTGCAGCACCTTCTCCCGGTGTTCCCCGTTCACCCGCGATGAGCTGATTGCTGTATCTGTGAAAGCATCTACACGCACAAAGCCTAAATTTGAAGGTATGCGTCATCTACTAGGGGTACATAATAATGCACACACACACTTGGTTCACCCTGCCATCGGTCTCATTCAGTTCGACTACTACTTAAACACACATCCTTATCTTGAATCAGTTTCAGTCACACTGACAACGCACGCTCACACTTACCTCTGATGGCGTAGTTGAGGTCCACATCTCGGCAAGTCATTGTGACCAGGTCGCCGGGGCTGAAAATCATGGTGTCTGTGATCTCCTCGATCCTGGGCAGGGAGGGAGGCAAGCCTCCCCCTCCATCTCCATCCGCCTCTCCTCCTTCGCTCCGCTTGTGGACAGCGTCAACCACCAGCTCACACTGGAGTAAAAACACATTAGGACCACGGATAAACCACAGAGGTTAACCGAAGAGCAACTACAGGCAGTGGTCAATGTGACCTGGGGTGTACTCATTACGCTGATTCCATTGCAAAACACTGTCTGTTGCAAAACATTTTGCAACGGAAACCATTTACCACAAAACGTGGAACGTTTTGCAACAAAAACAAGTTTCTATTGGACAATTTTAGGTAAGTACCTCCTGGTGTTGCATGGTATACCGAAACGTCGGTAGTTTTTCGAAAGTAGAAGATAAGCTGTTCGGTACTAGATTTATTGTTACTTTCGGTATTTCTGTCAAATGTGTCCAACGGATCAAGCACATCTATCAGCACAGCCGACCTCTATTATAGTGAGCACTGTGCCTGCTCCACTTACTCATTGCTAGCCTGCACTGGGAGTCTGGGATGCATTGTGTTAGCTCATCACTCATGCTGCACACAATTTAACAGTTTAATAATGCGACACGGCGGAATGTAGAAATGTTGAAACTAGGCTAGAACACTTTACAATGCAAGATGACGCCGGTAGCTACCAGCTATTGTAGGTCAACTTTCCTTGCTAGTTGACAGCTAACATCAATTCACCACCCTAGGACTTTGTGAACTAGAAAGCAAACCATAATGCAAAATACGCTGATTTCAAAGTTGATAGCCACAAAAAACGTTATTCGTTTTCTTATTTCGGTCTCTCTCACAAAGATGATCTATTGCCTCAGCAAACTGACTGTGCTCCTACGGGCCGCCCCCCCTCTTGCCTCGTGAATGATGTCATTCCTGGTAGACAGCGCACAGTTTTATAAAATAAGCTACTTCAACAAATGTTGAGGAGTACAATTAAATAAATCAAAATGCTCAATGCATGCACACACTCCTATTGAATATGCATTGACCTTGTTTTTGGATATGCCAAGGCCACATCTTAATTTACCCAGTTTATCAATAGAGATTTACCATTCAAATAAATGACCATTATGTTGTTAGATTGTTCTTACCAAAGGCAAATTGATTGTATGGTTGTGAAATTGATTTATTACTGCATACACATGGCTGTCTAAAAATTAAATTAAAAAAACTATGTGAACAAATTCAAATGTACTGATATTTAACTCAAAAGATGCCCAACAATCAAACAGAACAGTAGCTGAGTTTATCTTGTCTGGATCAAATACCATTCTGTTACTTTCGTGACGTATTGAGTAAACCTGGTATCGAAGGGGAAAAAATCTGGTATTGTGACAACACTAGTCCCTAGAGTAAACGGTAAAAGTGGCGGCAAGTAACCGAAAGGTCGCTGGTTCAAATCCCAGAGGCTTGAACAACTGCTCATGGGGCGCCAATGACGTGAACGTTGATTAAGGCTCTCTGATTCAGAGAGGTTGGGTTAAATGGGTAAGACACATTTCAGTTGAATGCATTCAACATCTGACCACAACCATGTTTTTATGAGGGGTCTATAGTGTGTCGGTATGCAGAAAACCCATGTATGGTCTAATACAAGGTAGTATAAAATTACCCTTGAGCTGAGGGTCTTGAAGATGCCTTCATAGACATTTCCACTCTTCACTCGGACGTCACAGGTGGAGCCCTTGAAGGGTAATAATAATAAGGTTATTGGTCATTTCATTAAGATATACATTAGTAGACAGTTGTCACCACTTAAATAGTGGAAATAGTGCATCTGTTGCAACAAAGGCACCATGGTGGACCAGGGCCTAATTAACCAAATGAACTCACCACTACAGCTGTGAGATAGTGAAGCATCCTGGTGTTGTTGTAGACACCTTCAAATACCTGTGAGTTGTAAACAAACATGTTTGACTTCAGTACGACATGGACCTATTTTAAAGCTATAAAAAATGTGACCTTACTCTACTCGCAATATCCTTTCAGCATTTTAGAGTTTACACATTGTACAATAGTGCACTAGCATGGAAGCAAACAAAGCGAAAGACAACCTACATTATTTTATCAAAGAGGTAACTAGGCTATGCACGGTTGCATAAAACGTCTGTAGTACAAGCTGGATAGCCTACATTTCATGATATGTGACTTACGGGAGAGGACTGAGATGGAGGCTTCATTGTATTTCTTGTCCTGAATGTGAGGAGAGAACATTAACAACAGACAAGACAAATGGGTGTAGGTGGCTCAGGGGAAAATTCTGCAACGCAAGAAATATGCCGGAAGCTGCACCACTTTCAATGTAGCTAACTAATAAGCAAACGTGCAAAGAATTTTGGGCAAGGGACATTGCGTTGATCAAATGCGGACTTTTGAGCCTGGTGGTCCTCGACCTGTCATATGAATGCATGAAGCTAGCTAGATGATCTAGAAGATATGTCCATGCAGCCGTTTGGCAAAAGACTGACCACGGTCACCGATGCGTGCCGGGCGCCGGTGGTCTACGTTAACTAGCTATAACATTAGGTGGGGGGAGGTGGAAACAAGCTAGCCCCGTAGCGGATATGTTATGTTCTCTATTACTGTGTCGTTTGACATTGTTTGCGAGGCTTAACGAAAACAATTGTGTTGACACAAGCTGGCTAACTAGGGTAAACTAAAACAGAAGGTAACGTTATAGCGATGTGGCTAACAATTTAGCGAACGTTCCCTAGGGGTAGCCTGCTAACATGCAGCTATTTTAGCTAAATTAATCTGGTAACTAGTTAACAATTTGGAGAAATTGTGAAAAGATAAAAAATCTAAACAATAGCTAGCTAGCTATGTGTTGTCTAGCTAACGTTAGCTAGCAAGCTAAACAAGACAGCTAGTAGAATTTCTAGATATCGAGAGACACGTTGAATACAATAAATAATAAAGTAGTATTAATACTTTTTAGTCATGTGCATCCCTTTTACTCCGCAGTCTTGCTGATTCTGTTTAAAGTCGCACGATTTGACAGGCCAAACAAAATCTAAAACAAACGTTTAATAAAAAGAAAATAAAGAAAACACAGACAATCCCCTCCCCACAGAATGTGAATGGGTATACTGGCGTCAATCAAAAGTATCGTCTATCCCATTGGTTCGGACACCAGTCAATCATACCAATGTCAGATTTAGCAGACCCTCTTTGCCCATTGGCCGTAACCTAGATCTATTATATTAATTTGTTCCAATTGGCTTAAAATAGCGAGTTAAAGCCTCAGTTTGACATGGACACGCCCACTGTAATCCTCGTATTGACCGGTAAACCTCTATGGATATGTGGCAGATCCCCGGACTTGCTTGACGACAGTAGCCGAACATGTGCTTACCTTCCAGGCACAGCTCTGTTGGCATTGTTCCCGCTGATATGAGGGGGCAAAGCGGCAGGCCCTGCCGTTCCATTGGAGGTTTTTCGTCCGCCTGAACCGGGTTGTTGCTGGTGTGACACGTGCCAATAATTACACCTCAAGTAACAGTTATAAGGATTAAATTTGCCTTTAGTCTACTAAATAGTATTTGACTTTACCAGACTGGTTACCACGTAAGTCAATGAGGACACCATCGATAAAACTCACGTTAGCTAGCCAACTTAAAGCTAGCTGCTAACAAATATCACACAAGCTAGCTAGAATTCATACACATAGGAACCAATACATGTAGCAGCAAGCTACCCTTAGCAACTTGATACAACTACAACTCACGTTCTGTCGACGAAAGGACATTGCCTCTTCGGAACTTAATCGATAGTTAAGCTGGCTACTGTGGTACAGCCTTGCACGTTATAGCTAGCTCGATGGCTAGCTAGACGAGCAAGCAGTAATGTCCCTTCTGTAGCTAAAACTTTTAGGACGTCGTCTTTCGTTTCCTTTCCGTGGATTTACTCTTGCTTGTGGCTTACTCCGATTGCATGTCATTTGTAACTTGAACAAATTGTAAAACTCGGGGAAAACAAATTCGCCGGTTTGGCACCACAAAGATGTTGTCGTCTGCGCGTGGCTGACTGACTGGGTTGATGGGGGCGTGTACGAGTGTGCATGTGCGCATTCACAATTTAACGTGCACGCGCTAAACACTTTAGACCCCAAAACCGCGGTCGTCACTAATTTCAAGCCAAACCCCGCCTATTTCTAAAATGTTAAAATCTGATTTGAACCTTAACCACAACGCTAACCTTATGCCTAACCATAAATTATGACCAAAACGTGAATTTTTGTTTTTATGAATTTTTATGACATTCATTTGACTTTGTGGCAACTAGCGACAACCCAAAGCTGCAAGAATTACTGTAACATTCCTTTACATCCTTCCCCTTTATTCAGTAAGAAACAATAACAGTGAACCAAAGCAACAACACACTAGGCCATAATGTTTCAGTATAATTATATTATATCATATCATTAAATTCAATGTAGTACCTGAAACTAACCACAAAGGTTGGACAAAACCCTGCCCACCGTCAACACAAGGTCCCCAGCTAAAGAGAGAGCGAGAGACAGACAGAGACAGAAAGGCACAAATAGAGTTCAACATTTGAAAAGGATGAACAGGGGGATGGGGTAAGATGTGTAAAAGATGATTACAAGGCTCTGAGTAGAGGAGAGGACAAACAAGAAGTAAAGGTATAAACAAAGAGAGGGAGGAGGGAGACACAAAGAGAAAGAAAGATAGAGGCACTGAACTGAATGGCAAACAGACAGACATGGCCACACAACCCAGGCACAGGTTGAAGGAGTATGACAGAGGTGATAACACAAAAAGGCACGAGTAGAAAAATGCCTCCCTCCCCCTTATATTTTTCTTATATTCTATTTCGGCACATTAAAATTAAATTAGGATGAGGTCCAGGAGGAGAGGACTGTATGAGCGTGAGGGAAAGACTGAGTATGAGGCTTAGCAATATAAAAAAAGGCACAAACAAATTTCAACTGAAATAATCGGATGGGGGCAGGAACAAGTGTTACGCTTTACATGGAGTAAACAACATACAATAAAAGGCATTTTAAAAACAAAATAAAATGAATACTATTAATTCCGACCATCATTATTTCCATTATCATTATTGTTTAATCGTATCATTATTATTATCAATAATAAAGTATTTTATCTGAATATATATTCGCTCTCTCTCTACCTCTGGCCACTTCTCTACCATTAAAGAAAACCAGAAAATGAGGAGAGAAAAAGAGAGAGGTTGAAAAAGTGACTGAGGTATATGTATCCTGCCTGCCGGTTCTAGCCTAGTCTCTTTGCCACCTTGTAAGTATATGGTTGTCCTCCATCTCCACCTCTGTGAGAGTGTACTGTTGGCCAGTAGAATGTCTGCAGGATATTGAGGTATGGTACTGCTGGGTTCAGAGGATATCTCTCTCACTACCTACATCCATGAATGGATTCAAAAGTCTACAAAAAGCGTACCATGAGGTGTACCGGCAAAAAGCTTATCTCGCTAAACATTAGTGTACCTTTACTTAGTGTTGTACGGTGCTCCCATCCCTCTCTCTTCTCTTTCACCCGTTTTCTCTTTCTCTCCATCTGGCTGAATCTCCCAGAATGCTTGTGTTTTAATAGTGTTAGTACGTCCTTCTAACCCCCTCCCCCCACAGTCCCGTAATAAAATACAAATACTGGTTATGAATGGCTATGACTCCCACCTCCTCCACTCTCCCTTTCGCACAAACACCCCCCCCCCCCCTGCCTCCTCAGAAGAAGGAGTACTGGTTGTCAATGGCTCTTGCCCTCCCTCCTTCCCGCTCTTCACCCTCCACCCCCTCCAGTTGGCGGAGAGGAGCTTCTCTCTCCTCCCAGTCCTCCACTCCTTCTCCTGCACCTCCTGTAGTTCCTCCTCCACCTCCCAGCTCTGTCTCGTTCCCTCGTTCCTGGGGTGGGGTTGGGGGTGGCGGCCGGCCGGGGGGAAGGGGTGGTGGAGGAGGAGGCTGGGGAGGGCTACGGGGTTTGCTGGTCAAGTCTGTTGGGGGGAAAGAACAGCCGAGAGAGAAAAGCAGAGAAAGAAAGAGTGGAAAAAGGTGTAAATAAAGGAGGGGTGGGCAGGGCGGGGGACAAGATGAAAGTGAAATTTCCAGAGAGTGAGCAGTGAGAAGAGGAGGAAGAGGGGGAGAGACAGAGTGAGTGTCAAGGCCACAACGTCTGTGTGACAGGTCCATGTGAGTCATGGAATCAGTCGGGACAAACAAACTGTGCATGCACATACACACACACCTTGTTACCGTCTATTAAATACATTTCATATAAAGCACAAAACAACGCATCATCTGAAAATGTTATATGAAGATTCAACATGACCCTAAACTTTTTAGGAGATACAACATTCTATAGCAGAGGTGGTCTCTCAAGTCATTGCTCCAGGAGTGAGCTGTGTCCTCAAAAATACTCTGTGGTGTGTCCAGTTCTAGATAAGGTTAGTGCAGACTAGGTCTCTCTCTCTCTCTCCCGCTCCATTACGTGTCCCTCTCTCTCTCTCTCTCCCGCTCCATTACGTCTCCCTCTCTCTCTCTCCCGCTCCACTACGTCTCCCTCTCTCTTTCTCCCGCTCCACTACGTCTCCCTCTCTCTTTCTCCCGCTCCACTACGTCTCCCTCTCTCTCTCTCCCCTACATGTCCCTCTCTCTCTCCCGCTCCACTATGTGTCGCTCTCTCTCTCTCTCCCGCTCCACTACATGTCCCCCCCTCTCTCTCTCCCGCTCCACTACGTCTCTCTCTCTCTCTCCCGCTCCACTACGTGTCTCTCTCTCTCCCGCTCCACTACATGTCCCCCTCTCTCTCTCTCCCGCTCCACTACGTCTCTCTCTCTCTCTCCCGCTCCACTACGTCTCTCTCTCTCTCTCTCTCTCTCTCCCGCTCCACTACGTCTCCCTCTCTCTCTCTCCCGCTCCACTACGTGTCTCTCTCCCGCTCCACCACGTCTCTCTCTCCCGCTCCACTACGTGTCTCTCTCTCTCTCCCGCTCCACTACATGTCCCCCTCTCTCTCTCTCCCGCTCCACTACGTCTCTCTCTCTCCCGCTCCACTACGTCTCCCTCTCTCTCTCTCCCGCTCCACTACGTTTCTCTCTCCCGCTCCACTACGTCTCTCTCCCTCTCCACTACATGTCCCCTCTCTCTCTCTCCCGCGCTCCACTACGTCTCCCTCGCTCTCCCGCTCCACCACGTCTCTCTCGCTCTCCCGCTCCACTACGTCTCTCTCTCTCCCGCCCCACTACGTCTCTCTCTCCCGCCCCACTACGTCTCTCTCTCCCGCCCCACTACGTCTCTCTCTCGTTTCCCTCTCTCTCGCTCTGTCAAGTCTCCTTTCTCTCGCGCTCCGCCAAGTCTCCCTCTCGCACTCTACCACATCTCCCCCTCCGCCACATCTCCCCCTCTCTCACACAAACTCCGCCACGTCTCCCCCTCAATCGCTCCTCCACGTCTCCCTCTCTCGCGCTCCGCCAAGTATCCTTTTCTCTCGCACTCCAACGCGTCCCTCTCTCTCGCGCTCCTACACATCTCCCCCTCATTCGCTTCTCCACATCTCCCCCACGTCTCCCTCTCTAGCTCTGCCACGTCTCCCTCTCTCTCTCTCATCCAAGTCTCCCTCTCTCTCTCTCCCGCTCCGCCTCCCTCTTTCTCTCACGCTCTCCGCCACGTCTCCCTCTCTCTCTCGCACTCCGAAACGTCCCTCTCTCTAGCTCCGCCACGTCTCCCTCTCTCTCTCACGCTCCAAAATGTCCCTCTCTCTCGCTACGCCAAGTCTCCTTTTCTCTCTTACTCTGCCACGTCTCTCTCTCTCATCCAAGTCTCCCTCTCTCTCCCGCTCCGCCTCACTCTTTCTCTCACGCTCTCCGCCACGTCTCTCTCTCTCTCATCCAAGTCTCCCTCTCTCTCTCTCCCGCTCCGCCTCCCTCTTTCTCTCACGCTCTCCGCCACATCTCCCTCTCTCTCTTGCACTCCAAAACGTCCCTCTCTCGCACTCCGACACGTCCCTCTCTCTCGCTCTGCCACGTCTCCCTCTCTCTCCCGCACTCCGAAACGTCCCTCTCTCTAGCTCCGCCACGTCTCCCTCTCTCTCTCACGCTCCAAAATGTCCCTCTCTCTCGCTACGCCAAGTCTCCTTTTCTCTCTTACTCTGCCACGTCTCTCTCTCTCATCCAAGTCTCCCTCTCTCTCCCGCTCCGCCTCACTCTTTCTCTCACGCTCTCCGCCACGTCTCTCTCTCTCTCATCCAAGTCTCCCTCTCCCTCTCTCCCGCTCCGCCTCCCTCTTTCTCTCTCGCTCTGCCACGTCTCCCTCTCTCTCCCGCACTCCGCCACGTCTCCCTCTAGCTCTGCCACGTCTCCTCCTCGCGCTCTACCACGTCTCCTCCTCTCCCGCTCCGCAACGTCTCCCTCTCCCGCTCCACTACGTCTCTCTCCCACCCCACTACATCTCTCTCTCCCGCCCCACTACGTCTCTCTCTCCCGCCCCACTACGTCTCTCTCTCCCGTTCCACTACGTCTCTCTCTCGTTTCCCTCTCTCTCGCTCTGTCAAGTCTCCTTTCTCTCGCGCTCCACTAATTCTCCCTCTCGCACTCTACCACATCTCCCCCTCCGCCACATCTCCCCCTCTCTCTCACACAAACTCCGCCACGTCTCCCCCTCTCTCTCCCGCTCCGGCACGTCTACCTCTCTTTCTCTCCCACTCTGCCATGTCTCCCTCTCTCTCTCGCTCCGCCAAGTATCCTTTTCTCTCTCTCTACACATCTCCCCCTCATTCGCTTCTCCACATCTCCCCCACGTCTCCCTCTCTAGCTCTGCCACGTCTCCCTCTCTCTCTCGCACTCCAAAACGTCCCTCTCTCTCGCTCCGCCACGTCTCCCTCTCTCTCTCGCACTCCAAAACGTCCCTCTCTCTCGCTCCGCCACATCTCCCTCTCTCTCTCTCGCACTCCGACACGTCCCTCTCTCTCGCCACGTCTCCCTCTCTCTCGCACGCTCTGCCACATCTCCTTTTCTCCCGCACTCCGCCACGTCTCCCCCTCTCTCTCACGCGCCACCAAGTCTCCCTCTCTAGCTCTGCCACGTCTCCCTCTCTAGCTCTGCCACGTCTCCTCCTCGCGCTCTACCACGTCTCCCCCTCTCCCACTCCGCAACGTCTCCCTCTCTCTACCACTCCGCCACGTCTCCCCCTCAAACTCACGCTACAACACGTCCCTCTCATTCTCTCCGCCTCGTCTCCCTCTCTCTCTCTCGCTCCACCAAGTCTCCCTCTCTCTCTCCACCAAGTCTACCTCTCTAGCTCTGCAACGTCTCCCTCTCTAGCTCTGCAACGTCTCCCTCTCTAGCTCTGCAACGTCTCCCTCTCTAGCTCTGCAACGTCTCCCTCTACCACGTCTCCCTCTCTCAGCCATGTCTCCCCCTCTCTCTCTCCCGCTCCGCCATGTCTCCCTCGCTCTCTCACGTTCCGCAACGTCTCCCTCTCTCTCTCTATCGCTCCGCCACGTCTCCCCCTCAAACTCACGCTCCGACACGTCCCTCTCCCTCTCTCCGCCACGTCTCCCCCACTCTCTCTCACGTTCCGCAACGTCTCCCTCCCTCTCGCTCCGCCACGTCTCCCTCTCTTTCTCCGCAACGACTCCCTCTCTCTCTCCCGCTCCACCACGTCTCCCTCGCTCTCTCTCCCGCTCCGCCACGTCTCCCTCTCTCTCTCTCTCTCCCGCTCCGCCACGTCTCCCTCTCTCTCTCCACCACGTCTCCCTGTCTTTCTCTCCCACTCCGCCACGCATCCCTCTCTCTCTCTCTCTCCGCCACATCTCCCCCTCTCTCCCTCCGCCACGTCTCCCTCTCTCTCTCCCGTTCAGCCACGTCTCCCTCTCTCTCTCCCGTTCAGCCACGTCTCCCCCTCTCTCTCCCGCTCCGCAACATCTTCCTCTCCCGCTCCGCAATGTCTCCCTCTCCCTCCCGCTCAGCCACGTCTCCCTCTCTCTCTCCCGCTCAGCCACGTCTCCCTATCTCTCCCGCTCCGCAACATCTCCCCCTCTCTCTCCTGCTCCGCCATGTCTCCCTCACTCTCTCCGCCACGTCTCCCCTCTTTCGCGCTCCACCACGTCTCTCTCTCTCGCGCTCCGCCACGTCTCTCTCTCGCGTTTCGCCATGTCTCCCTCTCTCTCTCTCCGCCACCTCTCTCTCACTCTCTCCCGCTCCACGTCTCCCTCTCTCTCTCCCGCTCCGCGACGTCTCCCTCTCTCTCTCTGCCACATCTCCCTGTCTCTCTCTCCCGCTCCACCACGTCTCCCTCTCCCGCTCTGCCACATCTCCTTTTCTCTCTTACTCCGCCACGTCTCCCTCTCTCTCTCTCGCACTCCGCCACGTCTCCCTCTCTCTCTCGCGCACTCCGACACGTCCCTCTCTCTCGCTCCGCCACGTCTCCCTCTCTCTCTCGCACTCCGCCACGTCCCTCTCTCTCGCTCCGCCACGTCTCCCTCTCTCCCGCACTCCGCCACGTCTCCCCCTCTCTCTCCCGCTCCACCAAGTCTCCCTCTCTAGCTCTGCCACGTCTCCCTCTCTAGCTCTGCCACGTCTCCCCCTCTCCCACTCCGCAACGTCTCCCTCTCTCTACCACTCCGCCACGTCTCCCCCTCTAACTCACGCTACGACACGTCCCTCTCCCTCTCTCCACCAAGTCTCCCTTTCTAGCTCTGCCACGTCTCCCTCTCTCTCTCCACCAAGTCTCCCTCGCTAGCTCTGCCACGTCTCCCTCTCTAGCTCTGCAACGTCTCCCTCTCTCCGCCACGTCTCCCCCTCTCTCTCTCCCGCTCCGCCATGTCTCCCTCTCTCTCTCACGTTCCGCAACGTCTCCCTCCCTCTCGGCCACGTCTCCCTCTCCTTCTCCGCCACGACTCCCTCTCTCTCTCCCGCTCCGCCACGTCTCCGTCTTTCTCTCCCACTCCGCCATGCCTCCCTCTCTCTCTCTCTCTCTCCGCCACGTCTCCCTGTCTTTCTCTCCCACTCCGCCACGCCTCCCTCTCTCTCTCTCCGCCACATCTCCCCCTCTCTCTACTGCTCCGCCACATCTTCCTCTCCCGCTCCGCAATGTCTCCCTCTCCCTCCCACTCAGCCACGTCTCCCTCTCTCTCTCCCGCTCAGCCACGTCTCCCTCTCTCTCTCCGCCACATCTCCCTCTCTCTCTCCTGCTCTGCCATGTCTCCCTCTCTCTCTCTGCCACGTCTCCCTCTCTCTCTCTGCCACGTCTCCCTCTCTCGCGCTACACCACGTCTCCCCCTCTCTCTCTCTTCGCCATGTCTCCCTCTCTCTCTCTGCCACTTCTCCCTCTATCGCGTTCTGCCACGTCTCCCTCTCTTCGCCACGTCTCCCACTCTTTCTCTCCGCCACGTCTCCCTCTCTCTTCCGCTCCGCAACATCTACCTCTCTCTCTCCTGCTCCGCCACGTCTCCCTCTCTCTCTCCGCAACGTCTCCCTCTCTCGCGCTCCACCACGTCTCTCTCTCGCGCTCCGACACGTCTCTCTCTCGCGTTCCACCACGTCTCCCCCTCTCTCTCTCTTCGCCACGTCTCCCAATCTCTCTCTCTGCCACTTCTCCCTCTATCGCGTTCCGCCATGTCTCCCTCTCTCTCTCCGCCATATCTCTCCCTCACTCTCTCCCGCTCCACAACGTCTCCCTCTCTCTCTCCCGCTCCGCCTCGTCTCCCTCTCTGTCTCTCCGCCACGTCTCCCTCTCTCTATCTCCGCCACGACTCCCTCTCGCTCTCCGCCACGACTCCCTCTCTCTCGCTCCGCCACGTCTCCCACTCTCTCTCCGGCTCTGCCACGTCTCCCCCTCTCTCTCCCACTCAGCCACATCTCCCTCTCTCTCTCCCGTTCAGCCACGTCTCCCTCTCTCTCTCCCGTTCAGCCACGTCTCCCTCTCTCTCTCTCTTCGCCATGTCTCCCACTCTCTCTCTCTGCCGCTTCTCCCTCTATCGCGTTCCGCCATGTCTCCCACTCTCTCTCCCGCTCAGCCACGTCTCCCTCTCTCTCTCCCGCTCAGCCACGTCTCCCTCTCTCTCTCCCGTTCAGCCACGTCTCCCTCTCTCTCTCCCGTTCAGCCACGTCTCCCTCTCTCTCTCCCGTTCAGCCACGTCTCCCTCTCTCTCTCTCTTCGCCACGTCTCCCACTCTCTCTCTCCACCACTACTCCCTCTCTCTCTCTCGCTCCACCATGTTGTGGAGCGGGAGAGAGTGAGAGAGTTAGCGATGTGGCGGAGAGAGAGAGAGGGAGACGTGGCAGAGCGGGAGAGAGAGAGGGAGACGTTTCAGAGAGAGAGAGAGAGAGAGAGAGGGAGACGTGGCAGAGCGGGAGAGGGAGACGTGGTGGAGCCAATGTCTCCCTCTCCCTCCCTCTCAGCCACGTCTCCCTCTCTCTCTCCCGCTCAGCCACGTCTCCCTCTCTCTCTCCCGCTCAGCCACGTCTCCCTCTCTCTCTCCCGTTCAGCCACGTCTCCCTCTCTCTCTCCCGCTCCGCCACGTCTCCCTCTCTCTCTCTGCGCCACATCTCCATCTCTCTCTGCCACGACTCCCTCTCGCTCTCCGCCACGACTCCCTCTCTCTCTCTCTCGCTCCGCGACGTCTCCCCCTCTCTCTCCCGCTCTGCCACGTCTCCCTCCCTCTCTCTCTCCGCCACAACTCCCTCTCTCTCTCTCGCTCCACCACGTGTCCCCCTCTCTCTCTCCCGCTCTGCCACGTCTCCCTCTCTCTCTCTCCCGCTCTGCCACGTCTCCCCCTCTCTCTCTCCCGCTCTGCCACGTCTCCCTCTCTCTCTCTCTCCCGCTCTGCCACGTCTCCCCCTCTCTCTCCCGCTCTGCCACGTCTCCCTCTCTCTCTCTCCCGCTCTGCCACGTCTCCCTCTATCTCTCCGCCACGTATCCTTCTCTCTCTCCCGCTCCACCACGTCTCCCTCTCCCGCTCTGCCACGTCTCCCTCTCTCTCTCTCTCCGCCACGACTCCCTCTCTCTCGCTCCGCCACGTCTCCCACTCTCTCTCCCGCTCTCCCGCTCTGCCACGTCTCCCCCTCTCTCTCCCGCTCTGCCACGTCTCCCTCTATCTCTCCCGCTCTGCCACGTCTCCCCCTCTCTCTTCCGCTCTGCCACATCTCCCCCTCTCTCTCCCGCTCTGCCACGTCTCCCTCTCTCTCTCCCGCTCTGCCACGTCTCCCTCTCTCTGCCACAACTCCCTCTCTCTCGCTCCGCCACGTCTCCCCCTCTCTCTCTCCCGCTCTGCCACGTCTCCCTCTCTCTCTCTGTCTCCCGCTCTGCCACGTCTCCCTCTGTCTCTACGCCACGTATCCTTCTCTCTCTCCCGCTCCACCACGTCTCCCTCTCCCGCTCTGCCACGTCTCCCTCCCTCGCTCTCTCCACCACGTCTCCCTGTCTTTCTTTCCCACTCCGCCACGCCTCCCTCTCTCTCTCTCCGCCACATCTCCCCCTCTCTCTCCTGCTCCGCCAAATCTTCCTCTCCCGCTCCGCAATGTCTCCCTCTCCCTCCCGCTCAGCCACGTCTCCCTCTCTCTCTCCCATTCAGCCACGTCTCCCTCTCTCTCCCGCTCCGCAACATCTCCCTAACTCTCTCTCTCTCTCCTGCTCCGCAACATCTCCCTCTCTCTCTCTCGCGCTCCGCCACATCTCCCCCTCTCTCTCCTGCTCCGCCACAGCTTCCTCTCCCGCTCCGCAATGTCTCCCTCTCCCTCCCTCTCAGCCACGTCTCCCACTCTCTCTCCCGCTCAGCCACGTCTCCCTCTCTCTCTCCTGCTCAGCCACGTCTCCCCCTCTCTCTCCCGTTCAGCCACATCTCCCTCTCTCTCTCCCGTTCAGTCACATCTCCCTCTCTCTCTCCCGTTCAGCCACGTCTCCCTCTCTCTCTCTTCGCCACGTCTCCCACTCTCTCTCTCTGCCACTTCTCCCTCTATCGCGTTCCGCCATGTCTCCCTCTCTCTCCGCCACATCGCTAACTCTCTCACTCTCTCCCGCTCCACAACGTGGTGGAGCGAGAGAGAGAGAGGGAGTAGTGGCGGAGAGAGAGAGAGGGAGACGTGGCAGAGCGGGAGAGAGAGAGGGAGACGTTGCGGAGAGAGAGAGAGGGAGACGTGGCAGAGCGGGAGAGGGAGACGTGGTGGAGCCAATGTCTCCCTCTCCCTCCCTCTCAGCCACGTCTCCCTCTCTCTCTCCCGCTCAACCACGTCTCCCTCTCTCTCTCCCGCTCAGCCACGTCTCCCTCTCTCTCTCCCGTTCAGCCACGTCTCCCTCTCTCTCCCGCTCCGCCACGTCTCCCCCTCTCTCTCTGCCACGACTCCCTCTCTCTCTCCGCCACGACTCCCTCTCTCTCTCTTGCTCCACCACGTCTCCCCCTCTCTCCCGCTCTGCCACGTCTCCCTCATTGTCTCTCCCGCTCTGCCACGTCTCCCCCTCTCTCTCCCGCTCTGCCACGTCTCCCCCTCTCTCTCCCGCTCTGCCACGTCTCCCTCTCTCTCTCTCCCGCTCTGCCACGTCTCCCTCTATCTCTCCACAAAGTCTCCTTTTCTCTCGTGCAGCGACACCTCTCCCTCTCCCTCTCTCTCGCGCCCCTTCACCCTCTCTCTCTCTCTCGCTCCGCCAAGTCTCCTTTTCTCTCTCGCTCCGCCAAGTCTCCTTTTCTCTCACGCCCTGACACGACTCCCTCTCTCTCTCTCTCGCTCCGCGACGTCTCCCCCTCTCTCTCACGCTCTGCCACGTCTCCCTCTCTAGCTCTGACACGACTCCCTCTCTCTCTCTCGCACTCCGACACGTCCATCTCTCTCGCTCCGCCAAGTCTACTTTTCTCTCGTGCTCCGCCACTTCTCTCTCTCTCTCACGCTCCGCCACGTCTCCCTCTCTAGCTCTGACACGGCTCCCTCTCTCTCTCGCACTCCGACACGTCCATCTCTCTCGCTCCGCCAAGTCTAATTCTCTCGCGCTCCGCCACTTCTCTCTCTCTCTCTTGCGCTCCGCCACGTCTCCCTCTCTTGCGCTCCGCCACGTCTCCCTCTCTAGCTCTGACACGACTCCCTCTCTCTCTCTCTCGCACTCCGACACGTCCATCTCTCTCGCTCCGCCAAGTCTACTTTTCTCTCGCGCTCCGCCACTTCTCTCTCTCTTGCGCTCTGCCACGTCTCCCTCTCTAGCTCTGCCACGTCTCCCTCTCTCTCTTGCACTCCACCACGTCTCCCTCTTTCTCTCGCACTCCACCACGTCTCCATCTCTAGCTCTGCCACGTCTCCCTCTCTCTCTTGCACTCCACCACGTCTCCCTCTTTCTCTCGCACTCCACCACGTCTCCCTCTCTAGCTCTGACACGTCACCCTCTCTCTCTCTCGCACTCCAACACGTCCATCTCTCTCGCTCCGCCAAGTCTACTTTTCTCTCGCGCTCCGCCACTTCTCTCTCTCTTGCGCTCTGCCACGTCTCCCTCTCTAGCTCTGCCACGTCTCCCTCTCTCTCTTGCACTCCACCACGTCTCCCTCTTTCTCTCGCACTCCACCACGTCTCCCTCTCTAGCTCTGCCACGTCTCCCTCTCTCTCTTGCACTCCACCACGTCTCCCTCTCTCTCTTGCACTCCACCACGTCTCCCTCTCTAGCTCTGCCACGTCTCCCTCTCTAGCTCTGCCACGTCTCCCTCTCTCTCTCGCACTCCGACACGTCCATCTCTCTCGTTCCGCCAAGTCTACTTTTCTCTCGTGCTCCGCCACTTCTCTCTCTCTCTCACGCTCCGCCACGTCTCCCTCTCTAGCTCTGACACGGCTCCCTCTCTCTCTCGCACTCCGACACGTCCATCTCTCTCGCTCCGCCAAGTCTAATTCTCTCGCGCTCCGCCACTTCTCTCTCTCTCTCTTGCGCTCCGCCACGTCTCCCTCTCTTGCGCTCCGCCACGTCTCCCTCTCTAGCTCTGACACGACTCCCTCTCTCTCTCTCGCACTCCGACACGTCCATCTCTCTCGCTCCGCCAAGTCTACTTTTCTCTCGCGCTCCGCCACTTCTCTCTCTCTTGCGCTCTGCCACGTCTCCCTCTCTAGCTCTGCCACGTCTCCCTCTCTCTCTTGCACTCCACCACGTCTCCCTCTCTCTCTTGCACTCCACCACGTCTCCCTCTCTAGCTCTGCCACGTCTCCCTCTCTAGCTCTGCCACGTCTCCCTCTCTCTCTCGCACTCCGACACGTCCATCTCTCTCGTTCCGCCAAGTCTCCTTTTCTCTCACGCTTCGCCACTTCTCTCTCTCTCTCACGCTCCGCCACGTCTCCCTCTCTAGCTCTGCCACGTCTCCCTCTCTAGCTCTGCCACGTCTCCCTCTCTCTCTCGCACTCCGACACGTCCATCTCTCTCGTTCCGCCAAGTCTCCTTTTCTCTCACGCTTCGCCAATACTCCCTCTCTCTCTCTTGCGCTCCGCCACGTCTCCCTCTCTCTCTAGCGCTCCGCCACGTCTCCCTCTCGCTCCGCCAAGTCTCCTTTTCTCTCGCGCCCCGACACGTCTCCCTCTCTCTCTCCCCACGACACATCTCCCTCTCTCTCGTGCTCGAACACGTCTCTCTCTCTCTCTTGCGCCCCTTCACGTATCCCTCTCTCTCTCGCGTGCTCCGCCAAGTCTCCTTTTCTCTCGCGCCCCGTCACGTCTCCCTCTCGCACTCCGACACGTCCATCTCTCTCGCTTCCCCACGTCTCCCTCTCTCTCGCGCCCGGACACGTGTCCCTCTATCTCGCTTCGCCAAGTTTCCCTCTCTCTCTCGCTCCCCGTCACGTCTCCCTCTCTCTCGCGCCCGGACACGTCTCCCTCTATCTCGCTTCGCCAAGTTTCCCTCTCTCTCTCGCGCCCCTTCACTTCACCCTCTCTCTCGCACTCCGACACGTCCATCTCTCTCGCTCAGCCAAGTCTCCTTTTCTCTCTAGCTCTGCCACGTCTCCCTCTCTCTCTTGCGCCCCTTCACGTATCCCTCTCTCTCGCGTGCTCCGCCAAGTCTCCTTTTCTCTCGCGCCCCGTCACGTCTCCCTCTCGCACTCCGACACGTCCATCTCTCTCGCTTCCCCACGTCTCCCTCTCTCTTGCGCCCGGACACGTCTCCCTCTATCTCGCTTCGCCAAGTTTCCCTCTCTCTCTCGCTCCCCGTCACGTCTCCCTCTCTCTCGCGCCCGGACACGTCTCCCTCTATCTCGCTTCGCCAAGTTTCCCTCTCTCTCTCTCGCGCCCCTTCACTTCACCCTCTCTCTCGCACTCCGACACGTCCATCTCTCTCGCTCAGCCAAGTCTCCTTTTCTCTCTAGCTCTGCCACGTCTCCCTCTCTCTCTAGCGCTACGCCACATCTCCTTCTCTCTCTAGCTCTGCCACGTCTCTCTCTCTAGCTCTGCCACGTCTCTCTCTCTAGCTCTGCCACGTCTCCCTCTCTCTCTCGCGCTCCGCCACGTCTCCCTCTGTCTCTCGCACTCCGACACGTCCATCTCTCTCTCTCGCTCCGCCTGGTGTCCTTTTCTCTCGCGCTCTGCCAAGTCTCCTTCTCTTTCTCTCGCTTCCCCACGTCTCCCTCTATTTCTCTCACGTATCCCTCTCGCACTCCGCCACGTCTCTCTCTCACGCGCTCTACCACGTCTCCCTCGTCTCCCTCTCTCTCTCACACAATCCGCCACGTCTCCCTCTCTCACACAATCCGCCACGTCTCCCTCTCTCGATCTCCATCCACGTCTCCCTCTCTCTCTCGCACACCGCCACGTCTCCCAATCTCTCTCTTGCTTCTCCACGTCTCCCTCTCTCTCTCGCACACCGCCACGTCTCCCAATCTCTCTCTCGCTCCGCCAAGTCTCCTTTTCTCTCGAGCCCCGACACGTCTCCCTCTCTCTCTCTCGAACACGTCTCCCTCTCTGGCGCTCGAACACGTCTCCCTCTCTCGCGCCCCTTCACGTCTCCCTCTCTCTCGCACTCAGACACGTCCATCTCTCGCGCTCCACCAAGTCTCCTTTTCTCTCACGCCCGACGCGTCTCCCTTTCTCTCTCTAGCTCTGCCACGTCTCCCTCTCTAGCTCTGACACGTCACCCTCTCTCTCTCTCGCACTCCGACACCTCCATCTCTCCATCTCTCTCGCCCATGAGTATTCTTAGTGTTTCCTCTGGGTTTAGTAAGTAAAAATTTTGAATAAATGTAGTAATTTCTGTGAATAATGAATCTCTTTGTGAGGAATATTTATCACAGTAAAGGAGAAAGTGCATCTGTCTCTACCTCCCCTGTCATGCAGTGACCACATACACGCTCCTCTTAGGGTAGCCATGTCTTTTTATGTCTGCCGGTTTCTATTGCCAATCGGTGGTCACTCAGCCTGTACTTGGTAAGGATCTGTCTCTGCTTCGTATCTCTGACAGAGTAGAGATAATCAGCCAATTCATATTCTCTGTTTAGGGTCAGACAGCAATTTAGTCGCGTTTGGGATTTTGTTTCGTTTTTCCAATGTTGTAAATATGATTCCTTTGATTGGTTAATGATTTTGCTTATTGGAATTCTTTCTTTTGAAGCAGTGCTGGTGTCAGCTTGGTTGGTGAGGTCCAACACCAGGTGACTGAGAGGGCTCGTTTTTGGGCTCAGCTCTTGGGTTTGAAGTGCTTTAAATTGCAGACTTGAATTTGGACTTGAATTTAGATGTAGCCAAAATTTTAATGATCTTTTCTTTATTTTCATCATTACTGTAAAACGGCCCAATTCTGCCCTACATGCATTAGTTGGTGTATTTCTCTGGACCCCAAACCTCACTTCCATAAAGAGCTATTGGTAGGATTACACTGTCAAATATTTTGGTCCAAATTCTAATTGGGATGCTGATTTTGAATAATTTCATTTTTATTGCATACATTGATTGCTCTGCGGGCTTTTACTTTGAGTGCATTCACTGCCATCTCTCACACACACTCGGTCTCTCTCTCTCTCACACACTCGGTCTCTCTCGCTCTCTCACACTCGGTCTATCTCTCACACACTCGGTCTCTCTTTCTCACACTCGGTCTCTCTCTCTCTTTCTCTCACACTGTCTCTCTCTCTCTTTCTCTCACACTCGGTCTCTCTCTCCCTCTCTCGGTCTCTCTCTCTCTCACACACTCGGTCTCTCTCTCTCTCTCACACACTCGGTCTCTCTCTCTCTCACACACTCGGTCTCTCTCTCTCTCACACACTCGGTCTCTCTCTCTCTCACACACTCGGTCTCTCTCTCTCTCACACACTCGGTCTCTCTCTCTCTCACACACTCGGTCTCTCTCTCTCACACACTCGGCCTCTCTCTCACACACTCGGTCTCTCTCACACACTCGGTCTCTCTCACACACTCGGTCTCTCTCTCTCTCTCACACACACACTCGGTCTCTCTCTCTCTCTCACACACTCGGTCTCTCTCTCTCTCACACACACTCGGTCTCTCTCTCTCTCTCACACACTCGGTCTCTCTCTCTCTCTCTCTCACACACTCGGTCTCTCTCTCTCACACACTCGGTCTCTCTCTCACACACACTCGGTCGCTCGCTCTCTCACACACACTCGGTCGCTCGCTCTCTCACACACACTCGGTCGCTCGCTCTCTCACACACACTCGGTCGCTCGCTCTCTCACACACACTCGGTCGCTCGCTCTCTCACACACACTCGGTCTCTCTCTCTCTCACACACACTCGGTCTCTCACACACACACTCGGTCTCTCTCTCTCTCACACACTCGGTCTCTCTCTCTCTCACACACTCGGTCTCTCTCTCTCTCACACACTCGGTCTCTCTCTCTCTCTCTCACACACTCGGTCTCTCTCACACACTCGGTCGCTCTCTCACACACACTCGGTCGCTCTCTCACACACAGTCGGTCTCTCTCGCTCACACACTCGGTCTCTCTCTCTCTCTCACACACTCGGTCTCTCTCTCTCTCACACACTCGGTCTCTCACACACACACTCGGTCGCTCTCTCACACACACTCGGTCGCTCTCTCTCACACACTCGGTCGCTCTCTCTCACACACTCGGTCGCTCTCTCTCAAACACTCGGTCTCTCTCTCACATACTCGGTCTCTCTCTCTCTCACACACTCGGTCTCTCTCTCTCTCTCACACACTCGGTCTCTCTCTCACACACTCGGTCGCTCTCTCTCGCTCACACACTCGGTCGCTCTCTCTCGCTCACACACTCGGTCGCTCTCTCTCGCTCACACTCGGTCTCTCTCTCGCTCACACTCGGTCTCTCTCTCGCTCACACTCGGTCTCTCTCTCACACACACTCGGTCGCCCTCTCACACACACTCGGTCGCTCTCTCACACACACTCGGTCTCTCTCTCTCACATACTCGGTCTCTCTCTGTCTCACACTCGGTCGCTCTCTCACACACACTCGGTCTCTCTCACACACTCGGTCGCTCTCTCTCACACACTCGGTCGCTCTCTCTCACACACTCGGTCGCTCTCTCTCACACACTCGGTCGCTCTCTCTCACACACTCGGTCGCTCTCTCTCACACACTCGGTCGCTCTCTCTCACACACTCGGTCGCTCTCTCTCACACACTCGGTCGCTCTCTCTCACACACTCCGTCTCTCTCTCTCACACACTCCGTCTCTCTCTCTCACACTCCGTCTCTCTCTCACACACACTCCGTCTCTCTCTCACACACTCCGTCTCTCTCTCTCTCACACACACTCCGTCTCTCTCTCTCTCTCTCACACACACTCGGTCTCTCTCACACACTCGGTCGCTCTCTCACACACACTCGGTCGCTCTCTCACACAGTCGGTCTCTCTCGCTCACACACTCGGTCTCTCTCTCTCTCTCACATACTCGGTCTCTCTCTGTCTCACACTCGGTCGCTCTCTCACACACTCGGTCGCTCTCTCTCACACACTCGGTCGCTCTCTCTCGCTCACACACTTGGTCGCTCTCTCTCGCTCACACACTCGGTCGCTCTCTCTCGCTCACACACTCGGTCTCTCTCGCTCACACACTTGGTCTCTCTCTCTCTCTCACACACTCGGTCTCTCTCTCTCACATACTCGGTCTCTCTCTGTCTCACACTCGGTCGCTCTCTCACACACACTCGGTCTCTCACACACACTCGGTCGCTCTCTCACACACACTCGGTCTCTCTCACACACTCGGTCGCTCTCTCTCACACACTCGGTCGCTCTCTCTCACACACTCGGTCGCTCTCTCTCACACACTCGGTCGCTCTCTCTCACACACTCGGTCGCTCTCTCTCACACACTCGGTCGCTCTCTCTCACACACTCGGTCGCTCTCTCTCACACACTCCGTCTCTCTCTCTCACACTCCGTCTCTCTCTCTCACACTCCGTCTCTCTCTCTCACACTCCGTCTCTCTCTCTCACACTCCGTCTCTCTCACACACACTCCGTCTCTCTCTCACACACTCCGTCTCTCTCTCTCTCACACACACTCCGTCTCTCTCTCTCTCTCTCTCACACACACTCGGTCTCTCTCACACACTCGGTCGCTCTCTCACACACACTCGGTCGCTCTCTCACACAGTCGGTCTCTCTCGCTCACACACTCGGTCTCTCTCTCTCTCTCACATACTCGGTCTCTCTCTGTCTCACACTCGGTCGCTCTCTCACACACTCGGTCGCTCTCTCTCACACACTCGGTCGCTCTCTCTCACACACTCGGTCGCTCTCTCTCGCTCACACACTTGGTCGCTCTCTCTCGCTCACACACTCGGTCTCTCTCGCTCACACACTTGGTCTCTCTCTCACTCTCACACACTCGGTCTCTCTCTCTCTCACACACTCGGTCTCTCTCTCTCTCACACACTCGGTCGCTCTCTCTCTCACACACTCGGTCGCTCTCTCTCTCACACACTCGCTCGCTCTCTCTCGCTCACACACTCGGTCTCTCTCGCTCACACACTCGGTCTCTCTCGCTCACACACTCGGTCTCTCTCTCTCACACACTCGGTCTCTCTCTCTCTCACACACTCGGTCTCTCTCTCTCTCACACACTCGGTCTCTCTCTCACACACACTCGGTCGCTCTCTCACACACACTCGGTCGCTCTCTCACACACACTCGTTCTCTCTCGCTCACACACTCGGTCTCTCTCTCTCTCACATACTCGGTCTCTCTCTGTCTCACACTCGGTCGCTCTCTCAAACACACTCGGTCTCTCACACACACTTGGTCGCTCTCTCACACACACTCGGTCGCTCTCTCACACACACTCGGTCGCTCTCTCTCACACACTCGGTCGCTCTCTCTCACACACTCGGTCGCTCTCTCTCTCACACTCCGTCTCTCTCTCTCTCACACTCCGTCTCTCTCTCACACACACTCCGTCTCTCTCTCTCACACACACTCCGTCTCTCTCTCACACACTCTGTCTCTCTCTCTCTCACACACACTCCGTCTCTCTCTCTCTCTCACACACACTCCGTCTCTCTCTCTCTCACACACACTCCGTCTCTCTCTCTCTCTCTCACACACACTCCGTCTCTCTCTCTCTCACACACACTCCGTCTCTCTCTCTCTCTCACACACACTCCGTCTCTCTCTCTCTCTCTCTCTCACACACACTCCGTCTCTCTCTCTCTCTCTCACACACACTCCGTCTCTCTCTCTCTCACACACACTCCGTCTCTCTCTCTCTCACACACACTCCGTCTCTCTCTCTCTCACACACTCCGTCTCTCTCTCTCTCACACACTACGTCTCTCTCACACACTCCGTCTCTCTCTCTCTCTCTCTCACACTCCGTCTCTCTCTCTCTCTCTCTCTCTCACACACTCCGTCTCTCTCTCTCTCTCACACTCGGTCTCACTCACTCTCACACACTCGGTCTCACTCACTCTCACACACTCGGTCTCACTCACTCTCACACACTCGGTCTCACTCACTCTCACACACTCGGTCTCACTCACTCTCACACACTTGGTCTCTTTCTGTGGAGTCTGGTCTCACTTACACACAGTCAGAGATGGGGGTTGATGGAGAGTCAAGGTGGCGCGTGGGGATGACATCACAGACTGTGGGCCGGCTGCTTGCCCTGTCCCGGCCTGCGAAGAATGACCCAACGAAAACACAATAACAGAGACAGCCAATCAGAGCTCTGGAAGACACAGGAGAGGGGGGGAGGAAGGGGAGGGACAGAAAGAAGGGTGCAGAAGGAGAGGAGGTAGAGTGCTATGGCCTAGGGGCAGAGGGTAGTAGGGGCAAGGGGTTGATTTGGAATTGTGTGTGAAGGGAAAGGGGGGGGGGGCAGTTGTGTTTTAAGGACCAGGGGTGTATGGGTGGGAGCAGTGCAAATTGATGGGATCAGCCATGCGGAGCCACTCCAGTGTGTGTGTGTGTGTGTGCGCATGTAAGCACGCATGCTGTAGTGCAGGGACGTCGCTAGGCAACCGTTTCATCGCATCTTAAACGTCTAACCGGGTGGGCAATAGGACCTGGGGGAGGCTGCTGCTGACGCTAGTGACCGTTAGGTCTACTTGTAGCTAACATTTTGGCTACTTCTGTGGCTTGAGACTGCTAGCTAACAGTAAACAGACGGGAAAAGGCTCTGACAGGACGGATTCATGCAGATAGGCTACGATGTGAATTTGTGGTAACTTATAGAGTATTCGCTACTATAGACTTTGGTCATAATCATAGCTTTGTTAACCAACATGTTTTTATGTGAGGCTGCCTGTAAGTTACAGTGTAACTGACGTTACGAGCTAGCTAACGGTAACGGTGTCTTTTAAAATCGGCATAAGTTATGTGGCGATGATATCTAATTAACGTTGTATTTAATGTAGTTTTGCCATCTGTGCCAGGCTATAAATGAGACAGATGACGTAACATCATGCACATATATTTTCATACTCAACTTCTTTCATTCAGTAGGCCATTGCAAAACAATTATCAGTAGGTCATGTGTAGAAAAGGTGACAGGGTTGATCACAATGTCATTGTATTATCCTGAATTTCTCAACGGTAGGCTAGCTAACGACTAACGTTAGAGGGATATATACGGAAATTATTCAAGAGAGGCCGTGCCAGCAGCTCTGCCGGAGGCCAATCCGGTGAGAAATTAAGATTTGACCAGTTCAAATAAAAATAGGAGGTACACTTTGATGCGTCTACCCACAAAATAAGCATCAAATGAGAGAAGCAAGAGGGGCAGTTCTGTAATATAGGTTGTAATATTTGCTTGGGATCTTACTTTTTTTTAAAATCAGATTTCATTCCCAATTATTTTCCAGTTATTTTTATTTTGTTTAGCTCATTAGTTGAATTCAATTTTGTTCCATTGTGGATGATACTATTTAAGATGTTCCATGTGTCTGAATTATTGGGTAAATTTTTTAGCAACAATTAAAAAAAGGGTGACATTTAAATAAAGATATTTTTCTATTGGTATAATATGACCTGCATGTCTTGTCATTTCTCGCTCTCTCAAAATAAAATCCCCAAAGTATCGTGGCTACATAGTACAGCCATTTTTGCGCCTTTTGTTGGTGTTGGATGGATGGGGACAGAGTGGACTTTAATTTCTTTATTTGGAGAGAATTTAAGCCATATTAGATCAGTGTCTAACACAAACTATGAGACAGATATACTTTTAGCCAACCTTGACCAAAAATAACCTTATTTTGATAGATTTTGCACCTGTTATTACTCTAAAAATATGTTTTGGGGGCATTAAAACAATCCTGGGGGGGGGGGGATGCCCAGACCCCCCCTAAAAGCGGCTTAGCCCCCCTATCCATGAATCTCTAGTGACGTCCCTGCTGTAGTGGACACAGCATGAGGATGCTAAGCAGCTAGTCTTATGTTATAATGACATTGGCAGAAACATCATGCAGTGGCCATGTTTTAGCACACACACCATTACTATTGGCCTGTATACACACACACACACACACATTCCTGATCTTCAATGGGATGACACACACGCACACTGTATTGATTCACTGCCGTAATAGCATAGTGTAAGCCAATCATAATGCATAAAACACATACACCAGACATACAACGTACATACAACACCTTTAGAGGCCAGTGTAAACCCAGTGCAGTTTCATCCTAGTGGAACATCCTGTGACCTTTCACCCCTGACCTGTTACCTGGCTGCCGGACGGCGGTGGCTCCCACAAAGCTGATGAGGGTGACATCTGAGGCACCCCCAGACTCCAGGGGGATTGGGTGAACCCGGAAGTGCTCCAGCATGTCGAATATGGACTGGAACCACAGGTGCTGCACCCGGCACTGGCCGTCCTCGTTCAGAGACAGACGCAGGTGCTGCAGGGGACAGAGAGAAGGGAGAGAGAGGGAGGGAAGAGAAGTATGGCGAGAGAGCGAGAGAGAGAGTGGAAAAGGGAGGTATGGGGGAGAGAGAGAGAGAATGAGAAGGGGGATAGAGGGAAGGAGTAGAAGGGGAAGAGACGAAAGAAGAGAGAAGAGAGGGGGATATGGGTTAGCCTTGGATGCAACTTAGGTGTGATCTCGCACTCTGTGGCCGATGTGAGCAAAACGTTTCAACAGGTTAACAATCACAAAGTATAGGGCCAGATGGAATACCACTGAGCGTCCTCAAAGACTGCGCAGTCCTCGTTCCAGTCTGTCATCCCAACATGTTTCAAGCTGACCACCATTCTCACCGTTCCAAAGAGCTCCAAAGTAACCTGCCTAAATGACTATCACCCTGTGTCACACGCATCTGTAATTATTACGTGCTTTGAAAGGCTAGTCGTGACAAACATCAACATCATCATCCCAGACACCCTAAACCCACTCCAATACACAGATGACACAATCTCAATTGCACTTCACACTGCCCCCTCCCACCTGGACAAGAGGGGAAATAACTATGTGAGAATGGGCTACAGCTCAACGTTCAACAACATAGTCCCCTCCAAGCTCATCACCAAGCTAAAGACCCTGGGACTGAACCCCTCCCTCTGCAACTGGATCCTGGACTTCCTGACGGACCGGCCCCAGGTGGTGAGGTTAGGCAACAACACCTCTACCATGCTGACCCTCAACATGGGGGCCCCTCAGGGGTGTGTACTTAGTCCCCTCCTGTACTCCCTGTTCAACCTCGACTGCATGGCCACGCACGACTAAAAAACGAACAACAAGATTGCTGATGACGCAGCGGTGGTAGGCCTGATCACCGACAGCGATAAGTCAGTCTACAAGGAATAGGTCAGAGAACTGGCAGGACAACGATCTCCCCCTCAACGTCAGTAAGACTAAGGAGCTGAGCGTGGACTACAAGAGAAAGAGGGGCGAGCACGCCCCCCATCCATCAGGTTGTTGCGATGCGGGTCGAGAGCTTCAAGTTCCTTAGTGCTATCGAGAGCATTTTGACTGGCTACATCACCGCTTGATATGGCAAATGCACAAAGCGCTACAGAGTGCGTTGCGGACAGCTAAGTATATCACTGGGGCCAAACTCCCAGCCATCCAGGACCTCTAAACCAGACAAGTGTCCGAGGAAGGCCGGAAAAATTGCTAAAGACTCCAGCCACCAAAATCATAGACTGTTCTCTCTGCTAACCATCCAGCAAACAGTATCAGAACATTGGCTCTCGGATGAACAGGCTCAGAGAAAGCTTTTACCCCCAGGCCATAACACTGCTAAATAGCCAGACTGCAAAAAATAGTCAATTAATGGCACCCAAACTAACTGCAATGTCTGTATCATGACTCGTTTTACTGTGGATATCGATACCTTGTACCCGTCTCCTCCAACATCTTCACACGGTCCTTTGCTGTTGTTCTGGGATTGATTTGCACTTTTACGCACAGAAGTACGTTCATCTCTAGGAGACAGAATGCGTCTCCTTCTTGAGCGGTATGACGGCTGCGTGGTCCCATGCTGTTTATACCTGCGTACTATTGTTTGTACAGATGAACGTGGTACCTTCAGGCATTTGGAAATTGCTCCCAAGAATGAACCAGACTTGTGGAGGTCTACAATTTTCTTTCTGAAGTCTTGGCTGATTTCTTTTGATTTTCCCGTGATATCAAGCAAAGAGGCACTGAGTTTGACGGTAGGCCTTAAAATACATCCACAGGTACACCTCCAATTGACTCAAATTATGTCAATTAGCCTATCAGAAGCATCTAAAGCCATTTCATCATTTTCTGAAATTGTCCAAGCTGTTTAAAGGCACAGTCAACTTAGTGTATGTAAACTTCTGACCCAATGTAATTGTGATACAGTGAATTAATCTGTAAACAATTGTTGGAAAAATGACCTGTGTCATGCAAAAACTAGATGTCCTAACTGACTTGCCTAAACTATAGTTTGTTGAAAATAAATTTGTGGAGTGGTTGAAAAACGAGTTTTAATGACTCTAACCTAAGTGTAACAAGTTCCACAGACATGTGACTAACAGAAATTAAATAATAAGTCCCTGAACAAAGTGGGATCAAAATCAAAAGTAACAGTCAGTATCTGGTGTGGCCACCAGCTGCATTAAGTACTGCAGTGCATCTCCTCCTCATGGACTGCACCAGATTAGCCAGTTCTTGCTGTGAAATGTTACCCCAGTCTTCCACCAAGGCACCTGCCAGTTCCCGGACATTTCTGGGGCGAATGGCCCTAGCCCTCACCCTCCGATCCATCAGATCCCAGACGTGCTCAATGGGATTGAGATCTGGGCTCTTTGCTGGCCATGGCAGAACACTGACATTCCTGTCTTGCAGGAAATCACGCACAGAATGAGCAGTATGGCTGGTGGCATTGTCATGCTGGAGGGTCATGTCAGGATGAGCCTACAGGAAGGGTACCACATGAGGGAGGAGGATGTCTTCCCTGTAACGCACAGCATTGAGATCGCCTGCAATGACAACAAGCTCAGTCCGATGATGCTGTAACACACCGCCCCAGACCATGCCGGACCCTCCACCTCCAAATCGATCCCGCTACAGAGCACAGGCCTCGGTGTAAACGCTCATTTCTTCGGTGATAAACTAGAATCCGATCATCCCCTCTGGTGAGACAAAATCCGATACTCTTAAGCGAAGAGCAGTTTTTGCCAGTCCTGTCTGGTTCAGCGACGGTGAGTTTGTGCCCATAGGCGACGTCGTTACCGGTGATGTCTGGTGAGGACCTGCCTTACAACAGGCCTACAAGTCCTCAGTACAGCCTTTCTCAGCCTATTGCGGACAGTCTGAGCACTGATGGAGGGATTGTGCGTTCCTGGTGTAACTCGGGCAGTTGTTGTTGCCATCCTGTACCTGTCCCGCATGTGTGATGTTCGGATGTACCGATCCTGTGCAGGTGTTGTTACACGTGGTCTGCCACTGCGAGGACGATCAGCTGTCTGTCCTGTATGTGTGTATATATGTATGTATGTATGTATGTATGCATGTATATATATATATATATATATATATATATATACACACACACACACACATACACACACCCACACTACATTGACAATCCCACACATACCAAAACACACACACATTCACTACGTACGCACACACACAGAACACCTACACGCAGACCGACAACACAAACGCACACGCATAACTTGCCGCGGCTGCTCTGTTCTTTATTTTACTCTAATTATTACTCTTATTATCTATCCTGATGCCTAGTCACTTTACCCTGCCTTCATGTACATATCTACCTCAAACACCTCATACCTCTGCACTTTGATCAGGTACTGATACTCCCTGTATGTAGCTCCATTCTTGAGCATTTTATTGTATTCCTCTTTTTAATATTTCATTTTGATTTTAAAAACGCTGCATTGTTGGGAAGGGCTCGTAAGCAAGCATTTCACGGTAAAGTCCACACCAGCTGTACTTGGCGCATGTGATAAATAAAATCCGATTTGATTTGACACACACTCTCCCTCTCCCGTCTCTTGTACCTTGGCCTTGCCCTGGAAGTTGAAGGTGAGGACGTACTCCCCGCGGCGCGTCTCGCTCTGGCGCACAAGGAAGACGCCGTGGCTGGCCATACCCCCCGCCAGCACCAGCTGGGCCGCCTTGAGGCGCGACAACGTCCCGTGGAACCACTGGCACTCGCTCAGAGGGTGCTCCACCGCCTCCACCACGTCTGAGAACAGGAAGGAGCCTGGGAGGTGAGGAGGGATGAGGGGAAGGATGGATGAGGGGAGGAGGAATTTGGGGAGTGATGAAAAGATTAGACAAAAAAAAGGACTTGCTCTGTACATTCTGGTGTGTATGTGTGTTTGTGCAAGCGTTTGCGCGTGTGTGTGTGTGCGAACTGCGTAAGTAGCAGCCTTCACCTGTGGCATCTGGCGTCTCCGCAAATGGTGTGCCCAGGCCGGCTCCGCCCCCACGTCCGTCTGATTCGTCCAGAGGGGCGCGGGGCGGTAACTCTGGGGGGCGTGGGTCCATCAGCGGGGAAGAGCCGCCCACACCTCCATAACACACTGCAACAGGACAGGAGCAAAAACATCCGTCTTATTATTTAAGCAGACGTCTTATTCTTGTACTTTCAAATAGCAGCGGAACGTTGGACACATAGTTAAAACAACATTTGTCGTCTCGCTTTCTGTATCAGGTGTTCGAACTATATATTTGTAAAGCTGCAAAAAAATGGTGAAACACAGGGAAATCGTCACACAACGATCCCAAATGGGCTCCTAGATCCTATCCCGTGCAGTCATATTTGAAAAGATGGGATAGGTTAGGAATATGGTCGTAGATCCTCACCTTATGCTACATGTCTGCTATTTGTAGGTTCTTACAGATTAAGTGTCTAAGGCAGTGGTCACCAACCTTTTCTGAGCCACGTTGACTTTCATAATCGCATGCCGAGATCTACAGCGCAGAACTGTTTCTAAACATATTTTTTTTTATGTAAGCCTATGCAATATTTACCAAATAAAAACAGTTCTGTATGAATGAGGTTTATTGCAGTCGGCCTGTAATGGAGGCCACCCAAGCGGTGGAAGTTTCAGTAAGGAGGCAGACACTTCGATACGGGGCAAACTTAGAATGAGGTTGTTTATTTACAGCGGTGAGTTAAAGCCACCGGAAAACTGTACACTATGTACAAACAAAAATAACAAACATAACAAAAACTGGACAGGGCCATAAACTGGAAAATGTATCAAATAGTAAGTTGAGCTCCAAAGAAACCAAGCTTCAATCAATAATTGAAAATATAGCATTCAACCAGCATGGCAACCTTACCCTTGTCCTGTCTGGCCAACAATGAAATGGCAGGGTTTCAAGTACAATTCCCATCAGGTCTCACCATTTTAGACCAATCACAAATCAATGGTAACAATTATCTTACATAAAGGCCTGAACAGCACAATAAACATATACTGAACAAAAAAATAAACGCAACATGTAAAGTGTTGGTCCCATTTCTTGAGCTGAAAAAAAAGATCCCATGTTCAAGAAAAGGCTTATTTCTCTAAAATGTTTTGCACAATTAGTACCCTATCAGTGTGAATTTCTCCTTTGCCAAGATAAACCATCCACCTGACAGGTGTGGCATATCAAAAAGCTGATTAAACAGTATGATCATTACACAGGTGAACCTTGTGCTGGGGACAATAAATTGTCACAACACAATGCCACAGACGTCTCAAGCTGAGGGAGCATGCAATTGGCTTGCTGACTGCAGAAATGTCCACCAGAGCTGTTGACAGAGAATGTCATGTTCATTTCTCTACCATAAGCCACCTCCAACACCTCTACATCCGGCTTCTTCATCTGCGGGATCATCTGAAACCAACCACGCGGACAACTGATGAAACTGTGGGTTAGTACAACCAAAGAATTTCTGCACAACCTGTCAGAACCCGTCTAAGGGAAGCTCATCTGCATGCTCGTTGTCCTCACCAGGGTCTTGATCCGACTGCAATGGGCAAATGCTCACCTTCGATGGCCACTGGAGAAGTGTGCTCTTCACGGATGAAACCCAGTTTTAACTGTACCGGGCAGATGGCAAACAGCGTGTATGGCGTCGTATGGGCGAGCAGTTTGCCTCAGCGTCAGATGCCATGGCGTCGTTGTGAACAGAGTGCTCCATGGTGGCGGTGGGATTATGGTATGGGCAGGGTAAGCTACAAACAATGAAGACAATTGCATTTTATTGATGGCAATTTGAATGCACAGATATACTGTGACGAGATCCTGAGGCCCATTGTCGTGCCATTCATCCACCACCATCACCTCATGTTTCAGCATGATAATGCACGGCCCCATGTCGCAGGCTCTGTACACAATTACAGAAATATTAAAATTTCCCCTTTCTTCCATGACCTGCATACTCACCAGACATGTCACCCACTGAACATATTTGGGATGCTCTGGATTGATGTGTACGACAGCGTGTTCCAGTTCCCTCCCATATCCAGCAACTTCGCACATCATTGAAGAGGAGTGGAACAACATTCCACAGGACACAATCAACAGTCTGATCAACTCTGCAAAGGAGATGTGTCTCGCTGCATGCGGCAAATGGTGGTCACACCAGATACTGACTGGTTTTCTGATCTGTGACCAACAGATCTGTATTCCCAGTCATGTGAAATCCATAGATTATGGCCTAATAAATGAATTTCAATTGACTGATTGCCTTATATGAACTGTAACTAAGTAAAATCTTTGAAATGGTTGCATTCATATTTTTGTTCAGTGTATTTAGGCATTGAATCAAACATTCCTAAATACAAATACATTTCAATAAATTGTGCAGGACCCTGCATAAAGCATACATCCACCCCCCCCCCCCTTGGAATTCAACCACATACTGGAACCCTGGATAATTAGAGCTCCTGAACACAGTTCTGTTTGACAATCTAATACTGTAACACCAATGAAGTGGAAGAGGACAGAAAATCCCGAAAATGATCGTGATAGCAGCAGGGGCTGCTTGATGGTGGTGAGATGAGACACGCGGTAAGATGGCAGACAAAGAAAGAAAGAAAAAGTGGACTATCTCCTGAGTGAATATGGACTGGAGGATCTCCCAGAATGTTTGGAAGAGCTCGAGGAGGAAATTGAACGTGACAAGAGTGAAGATGAATTAACGGTGGTGACAGGTGCAGGGATGACTGCTGAGAAGAAAATTAAGTGTCGAAGGGAAGCAGCGCGGTGAGGAAGGTCGGCGTCAAGTCCATCAGAAACCCTTGTCCTCGAGGATGATAAGGATGATTCTGGCCCAGTGGGAGTGAGATTTTGTAGAGCGAATGGATCCTTGTATTTTGGCTGATCCGTATGTGGCGTCAGGTTGGGGACTGTTTAGTTGTTGAAGGTAACTCGGAGTGGACTCGTGATGATTTATTGCGTTTCCTCCGCCCAGAGGGAGTGGGCGCTCCGGATTAGCATTAAGTGTTGAGGAGGAGCAGTTGAAATTGAAGATCCCCCCCGGTGTCTAACGCCCGCCGTTTGGTGAGTGGTAGATCCAGTGGGGATCATCGAGCGTGGGGAAACAGAGAAGACATTGTCTGTCATGCTGAGTTTTGATGCAGAGTCTTGGCCAGATAAGGTCGTGGAAGGAAGTGTCAATTAACCCCATGAGAGCTTTTGTTCCCGAAAATACAACAGTGTTAAAGGTGTCAAGTCTATGGGCCATGTCGCAGCAGTGTGTCGGAGGGAGATGCCTAGATCTGAGAAGTGTGCAGGCGGGCATGAGACGAAGCAATGCGTGGTATCGGTGGAGAAAGTCATATGTGTGTTAAGTTGTGGGGGGTGGTCATGAGGCTGGAGATCGGAGGTGTCCGGTGAGAGAACGGGAGATTCAGGTTGCCAGGGTTAGAGTAGTACAGAAAGTGTCATATGCTGAAGCAGTAACATAAGAAAAGGCAGATAAGAAACATTAAATGCAGCGCAACAAAACAAATGATTGCTGCCAAAACCAAAATGAGAATGCCGGCTGAACTCACAACCTGCGTTTCTCTCCACAGGCTACATCGGCAGCACCAAAAGGACAAGGCATCATACACATACTGTATTCAATAAAGAAATGTGCATTTCGTAAACCCACAAACCATTTCCATGTCTGGTTGTATCTGCATCTGATGGTCAGTCTCAGCGGATGGAGGGGAGAGAGAGAGCAGCAGAAGGTCCTCCTCTCACAGTCCCTCGATCTCTCCTTTTCCTCCGGTGAGACTGACCAGAGAGAGGGGGACACAGTCTGATGACCAACCCCGAGTCGCACCACATTATTTCTGCCTCATGCACAAATTCATGTTGTTCCTATGACCAGAGAAAGTTAAATATTAGTCTGCATTTAGGATAGACACGACGAGCCGTTAATAATAAAAACGCAAGGCCCATCGATACACTTGGCTACTCATTCACTGCAGCTGCAGTGCTGGTTGTAGTGCGAGTGTAAGTAGGAAGAAGTGCGTTTGATGTTTTTTGTTAAGTGTTGAATTACACTGCTCCAAAAAATAAAGGGAACACGTCCCTAGGAGGGGTGCGTCACTTGAGTGGGTTGAGTCACTGATGTGATCTTCCTGTCTGGGTTGGCGCCCCCCCTTGGGTTGTGCCGTGGCGGAGATCTTTGTGGGCTATACTCGGCCTTGTCTCAGGATGGTAAGTTGGTGGTTGAAGATATCCCTCTAGTGGTGTGGGGGCTGTGTTTTGGAAAAGTGGGTGGGGTTATATCCTTCCTGTTTGGCCCTGTCCGCGGGTGCCCTCGGATGGGGCCACAGTGTCTCCTGACCCCTCCTGTCTCAGCCTCCAGTATTTATGCTGCAGTAGTTTATGTGTCGGGGGGCTAGGGTCAGTTTGTTATATCTGGAGTACTTCTCCTGTCCTATTCGGTGTCCTGTGTGAATTTAAGTGTGCTCTCTCTAATTCTCTCTTTCTCTCTTTCTTTCTCTCTCTCGGAGGACCTGAGCCCTTGGACCATGCCTCAGGACTACCTGACATGATGACTCCTTGCTGTCCCCAGTCCACCTGGCCGTGCTGCTGCTCCAGTTTCAACTGTTCTGCCTTATTATTATTTGATCATGCTGGTAATTTGAACATCTTGGCCATGTTCTGTTATAATCTCAACCCGGCACAGCCAGAAGAGGACTGGCCACCCCACATAGCCTGGTTCCTCTCTAGGTTTCTTCCTAGGTTTTGGCCTTTCTAGGGAGTTTTTCCTAGCCACCGTGCTTCTACACCTGCATTGCTTGCTGTTTGGGGTTTTAGGCTGGGTTTCTGTACAGCACTTTGAGATATCAGCTGATGTACGAAGGGCTATATAAATACATTTGATTTGATTTAAGAACACATTCTTATTTTCAATGATGGCCTAGGAACTAGGTTAACTGCCTCATTCAGGGGCAGAACGACAGATTTTCACCTTTATTTAACCAGGCAAGTCAGTTAAGAACAAATTCTTATTTTCAATGACGGCCTAGGAACAGTGGGTTAACTGCCTGTTCAGGGGCAGAACGACAGCTCGGGGGTTTGAACTTGCAACCTTCCGGTTCCTTGCAACCTTCCGGTTCCTAGTCCAACTCTCTAACCACTAGGCTACCCTGCCGCCCCACCTTGTCAGCTGGGGGGATCCAATCTTGCAACTTTACAGTTAACTAGTCCAACGCAATAACGACCTGCCTCTCTCTCGTTGCACTCCACAAGGAGACTAGTCCAACACTCTTACCACCTGATTACACTGCACTCCACGAGGAGATGCGAATGCAGTAAGCCATGGTAATTTGCTAGCTAGCATTAAACTTATCTTATAAAAAACAATCAATCATAATCACTAGTTAACTACACATGGTTGATGATATTACTAGATATTATCTAGCGTGTCCTGCGTTGCATATAATCTGACAGAGCATACAAGCATACAAGTATCTAAGTATCTGACTGAGTGGTGGTAGGCAGAAACAGGCGCATAAACATTCATTCAAACAGCACTTTTGTGCGTTTTGCCAGCAGCTCTTCGCTGTTTATGACTTTAAGCCTTTCAACTCCCGAGATGAGGCTGGTGTAACCCGAAGTGAAATGGCTAGCTAGTTAGCGCGCGCTAATAGCGTTTCAAACGTCACTCGCTCTGAGCCTTCTAGTAGTTGTTCCCCTTGCTCTGCATGGGTAACGCTGCTTCGATGGTGGCTGTTGTCGTTGTGTTGCTGGTTCGAGCCCAGGGAGGAGCGAGGAGAGGGACGAAAGCTATACTGTTACACTGGCAATACTAAAGTGCCTATAAGAACATCTAATAGTCAAAGGTTAATGAAATACAAATGGTATATAGAGGGAAATAGTCCTAGAATTCCTATAATAACTACAACCTAAAACTTCTTACCTGGGAATATTGAAGACTCATGTTAAAAGGAACCACCAGCTTTCATATGTACTCATGTTCTGAGCAAGGAACTGAAACGTTAGCTTTCTTACATAGCACATATTGCACTTTTACTTTCTTCTCCAACACTTTGTTTTTGCATTATTTAAACCAAATTGAACATGTTTCATTATTTACTTGAGGCTAAATTGATTTTATTGATGTATTATATTAAGTTAAAATAAGTGTTCATTCAGTATTGTTGTAATTGTCATTACTACAATTATTATTAATTTTTTTTATAAATCAGCCGATTAATCGGTATCGGCTTTTTTGGTCCTCCAATAATCGGTATCTGTATTGAAAAATCATAATCGGTCGACCTCTATTTAGGATAGTATCAAACTTTATTGTGGGGCCGTGGAAGCTGCTGGCACGGGGATTTGAGCTATCCGATTGGCCAGCGCAGTAGGCACACTTGATTTAGCTCTACAGGTCTGCCGGGTAGGCAGAGTTTGTTCCTTCAGACAAACAAAATGGTTAAAAATGGGAACACTTTGCCTACCCAGCACACAGGGCAGCTGAATCAAGTGCATTACCACCAACAGCTCAAGGCAAAAAAAACAAATTAAAAAGAGGAGCGCAAAGAAATGTTCGGCGATCGACTAGGAATGCCTAGTTGACTACGACTGCGATTGACTGGTTGGTATATACTGGTCTAAGAGTAGTGGCTTGGGGAGGTGTCACGGGGTCGATTTGGGATTTGGCATGCCCCACTCACCTTGAGAGAGGCGGTCACTGAATTCTGGCGTTCCACTAATGTCCATGGGTCCCCCACACACAGCTTCTTTGTCCTCCTGTTCACTGTAGAGTCAAGATACACAAAACTTGTTCTAGGTGGGATGTCGCTCCTACTTCTGTTGACCTCATCAATAGTTGACCGACAGTGAATACAAGAATATACACGGTCCCTCTTAACTCTCACTCACTCACCCCCCCCCTCCCCCCTAATCACTGACTTGAAAGAAAACTCATATTACTTAACACACAATTTGCTTACCTGATACATATACCGTTCCTGATGTCACTCAACCAGGCTCTCATCTGCACAGCATCTCGCGTCTCAATCACATACTGCACCTGTCCCTCCAACTGACAGAAAGAAAGATAGGGTTAGCGAGAGAGTGAGAATGGGGGCAACAGAGAGAGGGGGTGAGAGAGGGAGGGAGGTGAGAAAAAGAGGGCGAGAGAAAGAGGGGGGTGAGAGACAGATAGGGTGAGAGAGAGGGGGTGAGAGAGAGACAGGGGGGGTGAGAGAGGGAGGGGGGTGAGAAAAAGAGAGGGTGAGAGAAAGAGAGAGAGGGGGTGAGAGAAAGAGAGGGGGAGTGAGAGAGAGGGGGGGGCGACAGAGGGGGGTGAGAGAAAGCACGCAAGCGAAATACAAGTCAGTCTACAGATGCAAGCTGAACAGGAGCTGACTACCTGAATTAAATGAACTGAGAGAACAAGAAAGGGGAATTGAAAAAAATAAGGAAATGAAAGGATGGACAGATCAGAGTGTTACCTGCAGGAGGAAGGTGTTCTCCTTGTCAGGCACCTCCAGGGCTGTGGTGCTCCTCACATCCACAATAGAGCAGCATGGGATAGTCAACCTGGGCTTGGAGGACTGAGAAACAGGGGGAAAGAGAAGAACATTGAATAAATAAGACACCATCTATGCGCTCAGAGAAATTGTGCAATTTTCACAATATGACAGATCATTAATTTCCAAGCATTACAAAGGAGCATGTTGACAGGTTGTCATGCCTTTCAGTGTTATATCAAGGATACACAATCTACCCTGATGCCTCCAACCCCCCACCCACTGGTGAGCCAGGCCCAGTCAATCAGAATGAGTTTTTCCCCAAAAAAAGGGCTTTATTATAGACAGATATACTCCTCAGCATCACAACCGCAGGTGGTGGTCCGGTTGGACGTATTGCAAAATTCTCTAAAACGACGTTGAAGGCGACTTATGGTAGTGAAATTAACATTAATTCTCTGGCAACAGCTCTGGTGGACATTCCTGTAGTCAGCATGCCAATTGCACACACCCTCAAAACTTGAGACATCTGTGGCATTGTGTTGTGTGACAAAACTGCACATTTTAGTGGCCTTTTGTCTCTAGCACAAGGTTCACTTGTGTAATGATCATGCTGTTTAATCAGCTTCTTGATATGCCACAACCTGGTCAGGTGGATGGATTATCTTGGCAAAGGAGAAACGCTCACTAACAGGGATACAAACAAATTTGTGCACAAAATTTTGTGCTTATGGAACTTTCTGGTATCTTTTATGGACATGTTGAGTTTATATCTGTGTTAGGTTTTGCCACAATATATTGAAAAAGTGTTTTAATACCTCAATTACTAATCTACTCCCTTCCCTGAAAATCCCACCCCCAATAATTCCTTAACAGGTCTAAAAACCCTACCAATCCTGTGACTCTCACAAATATCCAGCTCCTCCCCTGACAATCCCACCCACAGTGATTGACAGGCTAAACTGTTAAGAATGTGGCCAGGATTTCAAATGACAATGAGGAACTTAAATCGAAAATGGGAGGAATAATATAGTTTTACCCAATAAGGATTTGAATGAAAATGTTGTTCTTTGTATGTTAAGAATAAGCATTGTTAAACTTCACAATAAGTTTTAATTTTTTTTGTCACAAATAATGCGATCACAATAATGTAGTACAATTACAAACATGAACTTTATCTTCCCCCAAAAATTCTCAATATGGCAGTGTTATCTGTTAGGGCATTAAACTGTCAACTTAAAAACAACAAACTGGAGTTTTGCATTTAAATTTCATCATTGATTATGTTCACGTAAAAACAATATAGCAAGCGTATTATTAATGTATCATTATCAAATATGATTTTTGGGGGCGCAGCTATATACACCGAGTATATCAAACATTAAGAACACCTTCCTAATATTGAGTTGCACAAGGCAGGTCTCACACTCACTTTAGGCGGGATGAAGAACTCCAGATAGTACTCCTCGCCCCGCTCCCCCTCCTTGTCCCTCTCCCTCAGGACCAGTCGGCACTTGTGCCAACGACCGCCCCTCCAGCCCACAGTGCCCCCGGGGACGAGAGGCTGCACTGCGGCTGTTTGAGCAGCATTAGCGGTGGACGAGGTGTTGTTTAAGCCGGTGCCAGCGTTGTTGTGTTCTTGTGTGCCGTGGTGCAGCAGGACAAAGGAAAAGCCAGGGAAACCACCGTGGCTCCCGGCAAACTCATCTGGCATGGAGGAGCTGACGCTGACTCCTCCCTCCCTCACCAGCCGGCCCGTCCTCAGGGTGGCGCTGCTGCTGCTGCTGGGGGGCAGGCCGGAGGAAGGCGACACCACGGCCGAAGTGGGCGCTGAGGAGAGAACGGGGGGTGGGGAGCGAGACAGACGCAACTTCTCCAGCCGGTGGCTCCACTTCTCCTTCTCTCCCCCCTCGCCATTGCTCCGCCGGCGGTCCCGCGCTTCCGACAACGAGAGGGAGGTGGCACTGCTGGAGGAAGACGGGGGCAGGGAGGAGGAGGAGGAGTGGGGGAGGGAGAGGGGAAGGGAGAGAGAGACAGGCATGGAGGAGGTGGGCGTAGGGGGCTGAGTACCAGAGTTCCTCTTGGAGGAAGAGCCGGTGGCAGCGTCTTGGACCCCCATTGTGTAGCTGTAGCTGGAGGGCAGCTGGGAGGAGCTCTGTGGGGAGTCGCTGGACGAGCTGCGCCAGTGCAGGATGCCCCGGACACTACCCCGCACGCTGCGCCCAACACTCCGCAGAGAGAAGCGCTTCTTCAGTTTGGTTTTGGACTGGCTTCCTGTCGAGGCCGGTGTGCCGTTACCCTTGGAGCGGGGAGGGGGTGTGTCAGAGCAAGGGGAGGCAGGCGCTTGGGGCATGTGGGAGGGGTCTTCATTGTCCAAGCAAACTTCCAGATCCGCCTCACCCTCATCTAGCTCCACCTCCTCCTCCATGACCGTTACGCCCGCCCAGCTATCCTCCTCTTCCTCGGCCGTTGTTTCTCCATTGCCCGGGCCGACGCCAGGGAAGTGTTTAACAGTAACTGGGGCACCCCTCTCTTCCCGCCCGCCATTGTTTCCTCCTCCCACTGAGGAGGAGCAGGAGGAGGATGAAGATGGGGGGAGGACCGTTGTGACAGCATAGGAATCTTGAAATTGGTCCCCACTTCGGGTTTCCAACACCAGCCGTGTGGAGGCAGGCTTGGGCAGGGCTCGCACCGGGTTGGCTGGGGCACAGGCGGGGTAGCAGGATCCCTCGGTGATGGGAGGGGGAGAAACCGCCTCCTCTTCCAGGGAGGTGGCGTCTAATTGGGGAGCCCAGCTCCCTGCCTCCATCCCGGGGGCTGTACCCGGCGCCCCTGCCACCCCCTCCAGTTCGCTCTGGAAATGTCGGACAAAGCGGTCAGTGAAGCGGCGACAGAAGGCGGCAGCAGAGTCGGGGGAGTAGTGCGGGTTCTCCAGGAGGAACGCCCGGAAGTGGCGGGCAAAGTCCCCGGCCGCCATGCGGGCATGCAGCTCACAGAACTCCGTCCAGCTCAGGCAGGGGGAGGGCGTGGGGGTGTCCGAGAGCGAGGAGGGGTGAGGCTGGGCCAAGGGAGGTGGCCGAGGGAACAGTGGCAACAGGGAGGGGGATGGAGGGGACGGGGAGGGTGACGGGGGCAGGGTAGAGGAGTTGGCTGCCCGCAGGCTAGGTGGGGTTAAAAGAGATCCGTTCATTCTACCAGGAGGGAGTGGAGGGGGGGCTGATTGGCCAATTAGCTGGCTGCTGATTGGTTTATCACTTAAGGTTGATTAATGAAATCTGCACAGCTCATCGGGGCTAATATACAAATGGGTGGGAATTCAAGTACCGTACTACACCAGACATAGAGTAGATTCACCCCCATTTAAAACCTTCAGCTAAAAGACTACCATAACAGACTGATGAGCACAGACAGAGAAGAGGTAGAAATATAGGGTGTCTGTCTCTGTGCAACATGCTTTCATACATTTAAAAAGGTCTATGATAAAAGACTGGGAGGAGTCAGGGAGGAGTCAGGGAGGAGGTATAGGACAAAGGGGCAAGGTAAATTAGGTGAGGTTCACAAGTGGCCGTCCTGCTTACGGTCCACCACACATCCACAAGAACACAACTGCAGCCTGTGAAAACAATACAAGCACAATCAAATGGTGACATCACATTACCTGTTACATATGTTCTCCAGATCCATAACAAACTCTATTATGATCTACAATATCTAATCACTGTGTAACTAATACAAATACCCCTAGCACCGGTTGCCACCTCTAATTGTTGTCTGTTAGCCTAGTGGTCACAACAGTTGTGTCAAGTGTCACTGATTTAAATTGAGTCGATGCTTTACACCCACAAAAACAACACATGTATTAGCAACCCGTTTGACTGACAGCCCATTCAATTGGGTAGCTAGAGATCTTCACATAACGGTACTTAGGTAGCTAGGTATGGTGAAAATCCACCAACTGATTTGTCAGTGTTCAGATAAGTAGCCGCGTAATCACTTTGACATATTGTAGCAAATCCAAAGATAGTGTAGCATAGCTAACTATCTATCTTGATGACGAAAAAAAAATACATTGCTGCTAGATTATTGTAGCTAGCTAGCTACACTACCTAGCTAGTTTGCAAACTGGCGCTGGATGTAAACAATCCAGATAGCCTGGTTGGTACTAACGTTACTGGCTAACGCAGTTAGCTGGAATTCACAAACCACTGTCGGCCTCGTCAGAAACTCGAGGCCAGTGCTTGATTGCTAAAATAACACAAAGGAGAGACAGTTCACTAACTAGATAGCTAATATTACAGAGTAATGATGGTGCGTGGGTATGGCAACATAACAGTGTGGCCATGTTAGCTTAGCTAACGTTAACTAGCAACAAAAGCCAGCACATCGCGTGATAAACAATCTAGTAAGCGTTACTGCGCTAGCTAGCTAACGTTCGCTAACTAGCGACCCACCACAGCTAGCTAGTAACGCCACCCATCTTCTGAACATAACCATGTTAGCTAACTAAATAAAAAGCACAAGCTTGAAGCAGTTAGCTAACTAGCCAATATTCAACAATGAAGCTAAAATGTAAGCCTAGCTAGCGGTTTTAATTCAATAACAGCGGTTTAGCCAGCTAACCGTAGCTAGCTAGGCTATGGCTATTATCATTGAATAAGGGGTGCTAGCTAATTGAAGTAATGTTATGTTTACCCACTTGTATACGCGTGTCTTCAAAATAGTGACTTTACAGTTAGCTAGTTAAATCGTAACTTGTGCCTCCCAGATGTGCTACTACAGCCGACAGGCGAATCGCTATAGGTACCGTCAATATGTGGCTAGCTATTATTATTAGCTAGCCAGCTATTAATAAAATAACTAATTTATCAATATTGCGTTGGCTTACATTACAATTCGTTCATATGTCCGCGATATAATTGTCGTTTTATAACAGTTGTGGCTAACACATGAATATTTCTGTGCTCCCTATCTCTCGCGATATAGTGGGAGAGAGAGGATGGGCAGCGGGAGGTGAAAGTAGACTAGCCAGGAGGAGTTGCAATAGTCTGTTTGCATTCAGAGTCCCTGGATGGTGGGGAAATGGAGGGGTTACTAAAAACATTTCGAAATTCATTAAATGAGTGTTGGTCTCATACTGAACTACCACGCTATCTATTTTTTTTTATTCATAATTTGCATGAATTTTTACAACATGTTTACAACAAGCCTATATAATTGCATATCATTTCAAATGTTTTTGTACTACTTGCATCGTACTAACTTGCATTGTTCCCCCTTTATGCTGCTGCTGCTACTCTCTGTTATTATCTATTTATCTAGGCATACGTTTAATAACTCTACCCACATGTACATATTACCTCAATTACCTCGACTAACCGGTGCCCAACGCACATTTACGCTGTACCGGTACCCCCTGTATATAGCCTCACTATTGTTATTGTACTGCTGCTCTTTAATGATTTGTTACTTTTATTTCTTCATTTTTACTTAAAAACACAGTGTTGGTTAAGGGCTTGTAAGTAAGCATTTCACTGTAAGGTATACTGCACCTGTTGTATTTGGTGCATGTAACAAATAAAATTTGATTTGAATTCAAATATATCCTTAAAGAGATTGGTAAATTATTTATTTCAAACTAGCTGAATAGATCCATGATTACTGTAGACTATAGTAGGCCTACATGCAGCATTTCTGTGTCAGTGGCCACAGCCTACTGCTGTGCTTGGTGTTGGTGTTGTCTTTATAGCTTGCTTTCAGTGTTGTGTTGTTTATACACAGTGTGTACTTACTGTCAATTTTTATCTCAATATCAAATCCTTTCTGCGTAACAGTTAAGTTCCTTACTGTGATTGTTTTCCAATAGTTTTCCAAGTTTTCTAAAATAGAGGAATGCACTACAATAGAATAGCATTGAATAGACTAAAATAGAATAGAGAATGATTAGCAGGTGTGTTCATAATTTCTCTTTCATTAAAAAAAATGTATACTGGAAATCTTAAATACTCTCGCTTTGATTGATTGTGATGATTGATTTGATGATTGTGGACTACAGGAAAAGGAGGACTGAGCACGCCCCCATTCTCATCGACGGGGCTTTAGTGGAGCAGGATGAGAGCTTCAAGTTCCTTGGTGTCCACATCAACAACAAACTATCATGGTCCAAACACACCAAGACAGTCGCGAAGAGGGCACGACAATGCCTTTTCCCCCTCAGGAGACTGAAAAGATATGCCATGGGTCCTCAGATCCTCAAAAAGTTATACAGCTGCACCACTGAGAGCACGACTGGTTGCATCACCGCCTGGTATGACAACTGATCGGCCTCCGACCGCAAGGCACTACAGAGTGTAGTACGTACGGCCCAGTACATCACTGGGGCCAAGACTCCTAACATCCAGTACCTCTATATCAGGCAGTGTCAGAGGAAGGCCCTAAAAATTGTCAAAGACTCCAGCCACCCTAGTCATAGACTGTTCTCTCTGCTACTGCACGGCAAAGGGTACCGGAGTGCCAAGTCTAGGTCCAAAAGGCTTCTTAACAGCTTCCATCCCCAAGCCATAAGACCCCTGAACAGCTAATAAAATGGCTGCCCAGACATTGTCCTCCCACCCCCTCTTTATGCTCCTGCTACTATCTGTTTATTATCTATGCATAGTCACTTTAACTCTATGTAACAGGGTTGGTTATGTTTCCACTTGCCTCTAAATAAATGTGTATTTAATGTTCAAGCATTGTTATTGGTTGGTTCAATTCCGATGACAATAAGGCATGTTGTTATTGGCCCCGCTTGCAGATGGGGGAGATCGCGAATGTCAGGTCTCCCCAGTATGAACATGTGATACAAGTGGTAGGTCACGTTCTGAATACTGTATTCTATTTTTCTATTTTACAATGTGTACAAGTTTGCTGTACATTGCTGATTTATACATGTGTGGGTACATGGGACCTGTTAGGGATTGAAGGGCTTTCTGGGGTGTTCTTTGGTATATGATTGCTGTATATAAGTGCGTTAGGTAGTATGCACCGATGTAATGGTCACATTAGACCACTGCTAACACAGTTGATTTAATGCTACAGATTTTACAATTGACAGCCATCAACATCATTAAGCCCTGCACAACTAACGTGCTGCTTCCTATTTAACTACAGATAATAAATAACGCTCAACTGGGACCACTGGCTGGGGTGATTTCTTTGAACCAATTTAACTACAGATAATAAATAACGTTCAACTGGGACCACTGGCTGGGGTCATTTCTTTGAACCTATTTAACTACAGATAATAAATAACGTTCAACTGGGACCACTGGCTGGGGTGATTTCTTTGAACCAATTTAACTACAGATAATAAATAACGTTCAACTGGGACCACTGGCTGGGGTCATTTCTTTGAACAAAACTCAATGCAAGGAGAGTATCTTTAATATCTGTTACACTGGTACCGTGACCTAGATTCTTGTCTTTGCTGGACATCACTTGGAGAAGTAAGGTGGTTGCTGATGAACACCGGAGGCCTAACGCATGGAACGCCGTTTGGGTCATAAACCAATCTCTTTAATGCTATGTGTGTAAAGTAAGCAGGTGCAGGCACTAAATTAACGCGTTCACGGATTAAGTTAACGTCTCCATGCACTAAATTAAAACCTGCATGCATCAAATAAGCCCGTGCAGCTGCTTGCAGGCAGTCCAACATGTGCTAAATAAGCGGTCCTGCACACATCAAATGAATGCCGACAGCTGCTAACTACACCTACACAAGCTAACTTAACGCATTCTTTAATATGCACATTTTACCAGCCAATTTCCCAAGCTCCTCCTTTCAACCAGATTTCATTAAATCGGTGTACAGTCAGTTTGATGCAACAACACCACAATTGAAGAGGACGAGAAGAACCTTAGTTATCTGCTGCAAACAGACTCTAAATGGCGGCACTCGGGTTCTGCTCTCCGGAAATCCTGGATTTGATGCCCTTCAGTCCACATTAACAAGGTTGATTAGTTTTAAATACTATTATTACTTAATCATAAAGTTGATCTGCTAGCTAACACAGAGGACGGATCTGTGTATGGCTATGCAGTTATGTTGGAGGCTAAGAGACTGAGACAGCAGTGCAAGTAACTTAAGCCTATGTGTCACTAATATTGTAAGTCTGATTAGGCCAAGGGAGTATTTTATATGTAGGTAATATATGTAGTATATATATTTTTTGTTTTAATGAATCTTGGTATTTAAATGGCTAAATTAGTTACTAATTAGCTTGCTAACATTCCTTAGCCGCACACTCTGGCCATAGCCGCAGTGAACGGCGTCATCTTGTAATATTTTTACAGCCCTGCTAGCTACATAAAAGTGACTCATATTCGAGGAGTACGGACGTCAAACATGATTTTGTATTTTTAGGCAAATCAACAACTGAAGATCTAAAACTTCAGGCAGGCTGGCTGGCTAGCTATAATTTCAATGCTACCTAGCCCTAGCAGTGCTAGCTCGCGATTAGCATGAAAACATATACAAAGCACATTTGACTGAGGACAACCCTGTAAAAATGTTGCTAATATCTACAACATACCAGCTTTCAAACAGCACAGATAATACTTTTGAATACCCTTTGAAATATTAATACTTCATCTAAGTCTAATGAACAACTTCAGACATAAACCAGGAACGTTAACGTGAGTACTATGGCACTGTTTGAACAGGAACCGCAGTCCCATCCCATCTCTAATTTCACAAAACTGTCGTCTTGCAGAATGGAAACCATGCAGAGGAGCCTTGAGTGGGCTAGGGGGAGGCTGATAAATGTCACTGCAGCAGACGACCTAGTTGATCAAGTATCTCAGTTCATTCAGGAGATTCGTACGTCTAGCTGGCATGCACAACAAGCATTGTAGTGGGTGTGGTTGGGCATACTGTTGATTTTCTTTTGCTCACTCTTTAGTCTCCTGCTGCCCATTCTATTTGTTCTTGGTCAACATTTCTATTTATGTCTTGGCTTTAAAATCCAATATTATAAAAACATTACTTGGTCACAATTTGTGACAGTTACTATAATTTAAAAGTGTTTTTGGAATGAGGAGGGTGGGCTGTGTCACAATACATTAAGTAGCCTAAACACAGTGTTGTATTACTGTTACAGCCAGTTCTGGTTACCGGGCTCCTCGGACTTGGAGTGGAGCACCTTGTTATGCCATCACTCAAGAGCAACTGAGGTTTCTGATGAGTTACACTTGTACACCAACAAAGACACTTTTGTTTATGGCAAAATGTATGACTTGAGTAAGACATTTGATTTTTGTATGTTATGTAATGTCCTTAATTTACTGTTTGCCTTCTGTGTAACAGCACTCTATAATGGCATATACAAGCAGGTGGACCGCATTATTGCTGTCTGTCTGGTACATGGGGGTGTAGAGCCACAATTCTTTTCAGAGAGGCTATACAGGCAAGTGTGTGCCCTACAACCTCCTATGCCAGAACTGAAAGAAATTGCGGAATATGACTTCAGAGAGAAGTTGGAGAAGGTAAGTAACTTTATACTGTCATGGATGTAATGTTACTGTTAATTTGCACTAAGTTTGAAAAAATACTAGGGTTGTAGTTGCTTATGAATACCTTTCCACATGGATTTGGTTTCCTTTTGTTGACAGTCTATCTTTTTTAAGGGTAGTGATAATTAGTTTATTGTTTTGCTAATTTGTCCCAAAACACTGTTATTGAACTATCTAAGATCCAGTTAGCACAAACTGTTGAATCGGCACAAGAAGAGGTCATGGAGGCCTCCGAACAACTGATCATGTTGGGTTAGGTGCGATACGTTCGTACATTGGAGGAGAATGATGCCCTGGTGGAGTCAGCCACAAAGTTCTACTTAGAAAGCAGGCTACGGGATGCTCTTGAGCAGTGAGTTTCCATATATCTAAGGAATCTCCTAAGTTTTGTTAAATTCTTTAGGGCAAATTCATTTTTTTACTTTATAGATTCAAATAGGGTCTCGAGTGTCTGTCTCCTGCCTTACATGAAACCTCTTCAGATAGGTTTTCATCTACGCTGAGAAGCCTCTTTTGGCCAAAGACAGCTTCTCTCTTCAAAGCAGAGCGCTCCCCACCTGGTACCAATCAAAGAGCAATCGAGAGCAGAGTCATGTGTTTCTGGAAGGACTGGCCGCTGGAGGTGGAAGGTTAGATGTAAAACCATGATCATTGAAGTAACATGGCCCATATCAGTAAAACATCACCTAATCGCTCTCACAACTGTGGGACAGCATTTTATAGACTTATTCTTTCATGGGCCCCCTAAGAATGTAATAGATAAATGAAATCCCAAACTACTTTCACTTAAGAGTATCGTGTTCTCCAATAAGTGTTACTTAGGGACTTTAATGCCCCCCCCCCCTCCCTTTTTTCAGGGGGAACACATACCCTTTAACCCTGGAGAAGGTTTTCATTTTCACTTCGGGGGCTTCAGCATTCCTAAGCTGGGATTTCCAGTGGAGCCACAGCTACAGTTCTCTCTGCTACCACACGGCAAGCGGTACCGGAGCTCCAAGTCTAGGTCCAAGAGGCTTCTAAACAGATTCTACCCCAAGCCATAAGACTACTGAACATCTAATCAAATGGCTACCCAGACTTATTTGCTGCTACTCTGTTATTATCTGTGCATAGTCACTTTAATATCTCTACCTACATGTATATATTACCTCGACTAACCGGTGCCCCTGCACATTGACTCTATACCAGTACCCCCTGTATATAGCCTCACTATTGTTATTTTACTGCTGTTCTTTAATTATTTGTTACTTTAGGTATTTTTTTAAACTGCATTGTTGGTTAAGGGCTTGTAAATAAGCATTTTACTGTAAGGTGTACTGCACCTGTTGTATTCGGTGCATGTGACAAATACAATTTGATTTGATTTAAAGGGAATTCATTTAAGGGGAATTATCCTAAAAGTTTATTGCATGACTACCTAGTAAGTCAGGAATACTGCAGCCAACGTTAATTGGTGATGTGTCCCAAAAGGGTTGGTATTATGAAAGTTTCCGACAGGATTGTCCATCAGCAACAAACAAAAAAGTTGTGTCGTGAAAGTTTTCTAAAACGTTACAACCAACCAGAGTCAATTGGACACAGTAATACATAATGCAGCTTTAATATTTCAATAAATGTATGATTTCTTAGTGGGTAAACTGAGCATTAGGAACAGTAGTTAAGTCATGTATGTCAAGGGACTATGTTACAATATGTGCAATGTTACCATAAATATTACAGTAAATATGGCCATTCCATTTACATGTGTTAAGGCAATAAAAACAGACACTGTAGTTGGTTCATAGGTCGTGGTGCAGCAAGTTGATGAGGAAAGTGGAGAAGCACTGGTGGGACTTTGAGTGGTGACTGAGGGCAGAAAAGGATGTCAGGGTGCCCAGGAACTTGAAGCTGCTGATCATTTTCATGTCAATTTACAGTAGATGGGAGAATGGTCAAGTATCACCATCTACTTTGTTTTGCTTATGCTGAGACTGTTGTCCTATCACCATCGTGTCAGGTCCCACAGCTCCTTCATGTACTCATGATCACTGGTGATCAGGTGTATCATGGTAGTGTTGTCAGCATGTGTAGGTGTTGGGTCCATTCTGGGATACACATTCTTGTGATAATGTAAAAAAAATAATTTTACCCCCAGAGGCCTGAGTCTGCTAACCATTTTGTGGGTCAAGATGATGTTGAAAGCAGAGCTATAAATGAAAACACACGGACTTATGTAAAACGTATACTTGACATTTGTTGGGATGATAAGCAAACTGGAGTTGGTCCAGTGAATATTTGCTACCATGTGCTACACGATATCTACTGTTCCAGTTTTTAAAATCGATATCGACTGGGCTGCAGTGGAGATGGTAAGAAGTTTCGATATCATGGGGACCTAACTTCTAACGTCCTTTCCTAGTACACCCACACAGACACTGCAGTCAAAAATGCCAACCAGCTGCTCTCCATCCTACGGTGGCTGAGTACGTTTTGCCTGACGTCAAACATTAACAAGAGTGTCGGATTGAAGTGTCTGGAAAAAAATGTAAACAGAAGAGAGGAGATTACCTTTGTACACTTTACTGGCACAGTGGTTTTAAAATAAGTTATAATTGTAGTCACTTTCAATTAACTCCAAGAGCCATAGATTGTTTGTAGTTCATAACATTAACACACGACTGACATTAAGTTTTGCTTGATTGTAGATTGGGATACATGTTTTAATAACATTGGATATTTGATTGGGCTTAATGCTGCACACCTTGCTGTGTTGTGCATGCCAACCAAGTGAGAATACTTGATGAATCAGGTCTTCTCTGCTGCGTTATCAGCCTCCCCCTTGCCCACTCCAAGCTCCTCTTCATGGTTCCCTTCTGCAAGACACAATTGTGTGAAAATAAAGCGTAAGGAATGGGAACCCTATTCCTTTGAAGCAGTAGTATATAGTACTGGGTAATGCCTGAAGTTATTTTACCCTAATAGGCTTCGATGGAATGTAAATATTCCAAAAACGAAGTGAACGTGCACATTAAAGTCTACTCTGTTCTAAAGCTACAGTATGTTGTAGATGCCAGCAAAGGTTTTACAAGGTTGTCACTAGCCAAACTTGCTTTATGTGAGATTTTCAGTGTCTTCATGCTAATCGCAAGCTAGAGTGACTAACGCTAGCATTGAAATGACAGCCAGTCAGGCTGAAGAAGTTGCCTACCTTCAGCTGTTGTTTTGCTTAAATTACAAGGCTTTGGGCTAAAAACATGTCCTGCTTCAGTACTAGCCAATAAGTCACATTTAGGTAGCTTGTCTTCCTTTAGTCACTGACAAAAAGAACACTAAAGACAATAGCCCAAAAATCGAGAACTACCAGGATTTTGAGCAGGATGTTTTTGGCAGTATTTCCATGATCTAATCTATGTATTCCTGGCCCTGCATTCCAAGCAACAATCTTGCTTATATGGGCACAAGGCGAGATCCAGATGCAGACACAGATGGTTGGAGTGTTTATTAATCCAAAAAGGGGTAGGCAAGAGAATGGTCGTGTACAGGCAAAAGGTCAAAACCAGTAGGTCTAGTAGGTACCAAAGGGCAGACAGGCAGAATGGTCAGGCTGGCGGCAATGGAGTCCAGAAAACAGGCAAGGGTCAAAACCAGGAGGACTAGCAAAGAGAAGAGAAAAAGGAGTACAGGAAAACACCATGCTGGTTGACTTGACAAACATACAAGACAAACTGGCACAGAGAGACAGGAAACACAGGGATAAATACACTGGGGGAAACTATCTCTGGAAGATGGCCACTGAGACAGGGGAGCTATCCAGGAAGAACCACTAAAACGGTGACAATCCCGTGACTTTTGTTGTAGTTTAATTAAAGATAATCCTATTATGTTCCTGTTTCATCTGGAGAAGAAGATGTATCTTTTTCCTTAGGAGATTTTCATTGATTATGTTGGAGTGTTTGTGTTGACCCAATGCCCTCAATAGAGAACTGTGTTCAATCAAGAAAACCTACTCCTGACTCGTTTATTCCACCTTCCCGCTTTAGAGTGACGCCCAATTACTTGGTCCGCTCACAATATTTATATCAGCCGATGTCACAAAGTGCTATACAGAAACCCAGCCCAAAACCCTAAACAGCAAGCAATGCAGATGTAGAAGCACATGTTGACAGTTTTTTTCAGCGGGGCTTTTAATAAAACACAAGAGGCGCTGTTCACTGCGAGTAGCAGTATGGCCGGGCAGAGTTTGAGGCTAACTATGTGATATAATATGGCAGGGGTTCGAGGCTACCGACCTTAGCTAAATTAGCTAGCCAGTATCTGACTTAGCTTATGCTAAACACTGCTGATCCTTGTGATAGATTAATGTTAGCTGAATTTTAGAGCCAGTGATGAGAAACAGATCCTTCCACTGTAAACCAGCTGATAAACTTTATGATTCAGTAACAACAATTTTCAAAGACAAAATCGTTACCTTGTAAAGGTTCATACTCTGCTTGCAGTGGAAAGGAAGTTCCTTCAAACTTAAATCTGAAAGGAGGAGATAGGGAAATTGGCTAGTAAAATTAGCATATTAAAGAACGCGTGTGTTAGCGTGCATATTTAGCAGCTGTAGGTGTTAATTTGATTGTGCAGGACTGCTTGCAGCCGTTTATTTAGCAAGTTGGATCGTCTGCAAGCACATTTGCACATGCTTTTTTGACTTATATAGGTGTTAACTTAACGCGTGAAGGCGTTAACTTAACGCGTGAAGGCGTTAACTTAACGTGTGAAGACATTAATTTGGCGTCTGCACCTGCTTACTTTACACGACCACGTGTTTCTAGACCCAATCTGAGTTCCATACTATGGTGTGCATATAAACTGTGGCATTCTGCATGAGCGGATTTCTCAGGAAGCTATAGAAGGCCAAAAGGTTCAAATCGTGTTACCTGTAACACTTCTTAACTTGTAATTATCATTTTTCACTTGCTTTTTTCAAGTGTCAAATGTCCTTTTTTGTACATGTGATTTTTTTTGCCTGTCTAGTGTGAGTTTATAGATGATTTGTACACTTGTTATGGTCATTTTTACACGTGTTCATTACACCTGTCCAGTGTGCATTTACAAGTGATGTTAATGCTCTAACTCAGAGACTCTGTCTAGAGTCTCACTCCAGAGACTGGGTGGACCGACCCCCGAGCACGGGGGCCAATCCAGCCAGCTCCCTTACCCAGGGATATGGGGGGGAGGGCCGGAAAGGGCTCAGGCTGACCCAGGGAGAGGAGGCAGACCCAGGGAGTGGGGCCCGACCCCCGGAGAGGACTGCCTACCTCCACCCACGGCCACCAGGGGGCGACAATACATCCACCCAACTCTGGGTGAGAGGGCCAGAGATCTGAGGCAGACCCAGGGAGGGGGGCTGACCCCCGCCCAGGGCCACCAGGGGACCCACTACATCCACCTAGCTCCCTACAGAGGGCCTAAGAGGGATGGGGCCAACCTAGGGAGAGGGGGGCCAACACCCGGAGAGGGGTGCCGACCCCCACCAACGGCCAAAAAGGGGTGCCATTACATCCAGCCAGCTCCCTGCACCAGGGAGATGGGAGAGAGGGCCAGAGAGGACTGGGGCCATCCCAGGGAGGGTGGGGGCATCCCCCGGAGAGGGGGGCCGACCCCCTGCCCTCAACCCCCAGACGGCGCCACTACATCCACCCTTCTCTCTTCACCAGGGGGGTGACCGCCAGAGAGAGGGCCCATGCCCGGCCCGTGACCACCAGGGTGTGCTACTAAATTCACCCAGAGAGGGCTGGAGCCAACCTAGGGACTCAGAGCCGATCCCAGGACAGGGGGTCTGACCTCCGCCCGTAGCAGCTTCATCCAGCCAGCTCCCTGCCCCAAGGGTTAGTGGGGAGAGGGCCCAGTGAGGGCCACCAGGGGGCGCCACTACATTCAGCCAGCTCGCTGTTCCAGCTTTAGAGAGAAATAGTAATGGCATATTTTTGTAGGTACTAACTCCGCCATGGTTCGTTCGACAGCCTATTGGGTAATACATGGCATTTACTTATTTGGTAAGTACAGGCTTAGGAAACGTTATACGTTTTGTTCTATGAGTTAATCTTCATCAGGTAACGTCACATTCTGTGATTTAAAAAAAAAGGATTTATGCACATAAAGGCTTCATAATTGATGAAGGTCATGTTAAATGACTAATACTATCTCATAGAAGAAACATATACGATCTCCTAATCCCGTCTTAACCTGACCTTATTTTTGGTCATTTTGTCATATTTCTACCATTGTTACATTTACATTTGAGTAATTTAGCAGACGCTCTGGTAATAATTTGACTAAATACATATACTGGGATGTCTTTTAGCATTTTCCTCACAGTAACACACACTTTCAGTTTTAGTCTTATTACACCAATTATTTACAGGATCGGTGGATCCCCGGCAGGACGGTTGAGCTAATGTAGGCTAATGTGATTAGCATGAGGTCGTAAGTAACAAGACAATTTCCCAGGACATAGACAATTCTGATATGGGCAGAAAGCTTAAATTGTTGTTAATCTAACTGCACTGTCCAATTTACAGTAGCTATTTTAGTAAGATAATACCATGCTATTGTTTGAGGAGAGTGCACAGTTATGAACTAGGAAATGTATTAATAAACTAATTAGGCACATTTGGGCAGTTTTGATACAACATTTTGAAGAGAAATACAATGGTTAATTGAATCAGTCTAAAACGTTGCACACACACTGCTGCCATCTAGTTGCCAAAACCTATATTGCACCTAGATTCCTAAGTGATATAGTTTATTTATTTTATTTTTACAGGGACAGTGCACATTAATCAACGTTTCAGTAAAAGTGCCGGTTTTAGCCAGCCGGCTAATTTTCAACATCAGTCCCTGGGCAGGTTATTATTATTATTATTAATGGCCTTAGTCTTGCATTTCAAAGATGATGGGGGGGAAAAAATCTTTGTGTTATCTTTTACCAGATCTAATGTATTATATTCTCCTACATTAATTTCACATTTCCACAAACTTCAAAGTGTTTCCTTTCAAATGGTATCAAGATGCATATCCTTGCTTCAGGTCCTGAGCTACAAACAGTTAAATTAAAAACCTCTTGAGGATCGGACCCTTTTTTTAAAAAAATCCCCTAAAATGACACCCAAATCTATGCCCTGAAACATCTATTCAGTTTCTCCACATTGAAATTAATGTCGGCTATCTTGAAAATAGGCTGTTGTGACTGATTTTATATTAAATCTTATGATGACTATGAAACTTTTCCAATGGGTCTCCTTGTTCTGTGTGAAGTTTGGTGTAGTTATCATTTATGGTACTATGTGATAATAAAGCACATCCCACTGCTGCCCATTCTGTCTCATCAATATACCTCAAAATACATACAGAATACATACAGGTATCAAAATATATAAAGGTATGACCTTTGACCCCCAACCAAGGTGGCCCCATGGAGATGTCATTAACAAACAGTGGGGCAAAAAAGTATTTAGTCAGCCACCAATTGTGCAAGTTCTCCCACTTAAGAGGATGAGAGAGACCTGTAATTTTCATCATAGGTACACTTCAACTATGACAGACAAAATGAGGAAAACAAATCCAGAAAATCACATTGTAGGATTTTTAATGAATTTATTTGCAAATTATGGTGGAAAATAAGTATTTGGTCAATAACAAAAGTTTATCTCAATGCTTTGTTATATACCCTTTGTTGGCAATGACAGAGGTCAAACGTTTTCTGTAAGTCTTCACAAGGTTTTCACACACTGTTGCTGGTATTTTGGCCCATTCCTCCATGCAGATCTCCTCTAGAGCAGTGGCGTTTTGGGGCTGTTGCAGGGCAACACGGACTTTCAACTCCCTCCAAATATGTTCTATGGGGTTGAGATCTGGAGACTGGCTAGGCCACTCCAGGACCTTGAAATGCTTCTTACGAAGCCACTCCTTCGTTGCCCGGGCGGTGTGTTTGGGATCATTGTCACGCTGAAAGACCCAGCCACGTTTCATCTTCAATGCCCTTGCTGATGGAAGGAGGTTTTCACTCAAAATCTCACGATACATGGCCCCATTCATTCTTTCCTTTACACGGATCAGTCGTCCTGGTCTCTTTGCAGAAAAACAGCCCCAAAGCATGATGTTTCCACCCCCATGCTTCACAGTAGGTATGGTGTTCTTTGGATGCAACTCAGCATTCTTTGTCCTCCAAACACGACGAGTTGAGTTTTTACCAAAAAGTTATATTTTGGTTTCATCTGACCATTTGACATTCTCCCAATCTTCTTCTTTCTGGATCATACAAATGCTCTCTAGCAAACTTCAGACGGGCCTGGACATGTACTGGCTTAAGCAGGGGGACAGGTCTGGCACTGCAGGATTTGAATCCCTCGCGGCGTAGTGTGTTACTGATGATAGGCTTTGTTATTTTGGTCCCAGCTCTCTGCAGGTCATTCACTAGGTCCCCCCGTGTGGTTCTGGGATTTTTGCTCACCATTCTTGTGATCATTTTGACCCCACGGGGTGAGATCTTGCGTGGAGCCCCAGATCGAGGGAGATTGTCAGTGGTCTTGTATGTCTTCCATTTCCTAATAATTGCTCCCACAGTTGATTTCTTCAAACCAAGCTGCTTACCTATTGCAGATTCAGTCTTCCCAGCCTGGTGCAGGTCTACAATTTTGTTTCTGGTGTCCTTTGACAGCTCTTTGGTCTTGGCCATAGTGGAGTTTGGAGTGTGACTGTTTGAGGTTGTGGACAGGTGTCTTTTATACTGATAACAAGTTCAAACAGGTGCCATTAATACAGGTAACGAGTGGAGGACAGAGGAGCCTCTTAAAGAAGAGGTCTGTGAGAGCCAGAAATCTTCCTTGTTTGTAGGTGACCAAATACTTATTTTCCACCATAATTTGCAAATAAATTCATTAAAAATCCTACAATGTGATTTTCTGGATTTTTTTTCTCATTTTGTCTGTCATAGTTGAAGTGTACCTATGATGAAAATTACAGGCCTCTCTCATCTTTTTAAGTGGGAGAACTTGCACAATTGGTGGCTGACTAAATACTTTTTTGCCCCACTGTACCAAAACATAAATCCCTTCCATCATTTATTCATTATTTTATCGTAACAATTATGATCCTCCAGCCTTCGTCTTGAATAGTGATTTCCTACTCATTCTAATGACACTCTATATCCACTAGATGGAGGTGTTTTGACTAAAGTACCAACTTGTCCAAAACCCCATCTGTTTGATTATTAGATTAATGTATTAATAGTCACTACCCTTTCCAAGCCACAAAGTCTGGAGGAAAGGACCTGGCTGCAGTGGAGGAAGGACCTGAGTCATTCATTCCAAAGGCCGTTTATTCTGGAACAGAATAATAAATCAAATGAAGCTTTATTTATATAGCACATTTCAGACATGAATGCAACACAATGCACCACAAGGAAAAAACTATGAATATAAAAACTGAAATATTTACACAAGAAACAAAAGAATAACAATTTTAAACTAAAACACTAAAAAAGCACCCTAAGGAAAAGCAAAGCTAAAAAAACGTGTTTTAAGATCCCTTTTAAATATGGCCACTGTTTCGGGCCCCCTCAGGTTCTCTGGCAGGCTATTCCAGAGGCTGGGGACATAATAACTAAAGGCTGCTTCTCCATGCCTCTTGGTCCTAGGCTTCGGGACAGTTAAAAGGCCAGTGCCAGAGGACCTGAGGGATCTACTGGGTACATGCAGCTGAAGTCGGAAGTTTACATACACTTCAGCCAAATACATTTAAACTCAGTTTTTCACAATTCCTGACATTTAATCCTCAGAAAAAATCAGTTTTAGGTGAGTTAGGATCACCACTTTATTTTATGGGGAAATGTAAGAATAATAGTAGAGAGAATTATTTAGTTCAACTTGTATTTATTTCATCACATTCCCTGTGGGTCAGAAGTTTACATGCACTCAATTAGTATTTGGTAGCATTGCCTTTAAATTGTTTAACTTGGGTCAAACGTTTCGGGTAGCCTTCCACAAGCTTCCCACAATGAATTGGGTGAATTTTGGCCCATTCCTCCTGGCAGAACTGGTGTAACTGAGTCGGGTTGGTAGGTCTCCTTGCTCGCACACGCTTTTTCAGATCTGTACACAAATTTTCTATTGGGCTTTGTGATGGCCACTCCAATACCTTGACTTTGTTGTCCTTAAGCCATTTTGCCACAACTTTGGAAGTATGCTTGGGGTCATTGTTCATTTGGAAGACCCATTTGCCACCAAGCTTTAACTGAAGTTTGATGTCTTGAGATGTTGCTTCAATATATCCACATCATTTTCGGTCCTCATGATGCCATCTATTTTGTGAAGTGCACCAGTCCCTCCTGCAGCAAATCATCCCCACAACATGATGCTGCCACCCCTGTGCTTGGGACAGTTGGGATGGTGTTCTTCGGCATGCAAGCCTCCCCCTTTTCGCCGAAACATAACGATGGTCATTATGGCCAGTTCTATTTTTGTTTCATCAGACCAGAGGACATTTCTCCAAAAAGTACGATCTTTGTCCCCATGTGCACTTGCAAACTGTAGTCAGGCTTTTTAATGGCATTCTTCCTTGCTGAGTGGCCTTTCAGGTTATGTAGTTATAGGACTCGTTTTACTGTGGATATACAGTGCCTTGCGAAAGTATTCGCCCCCTTGAACTTTGCGACCTTTTGCCACATTTCAGGCTTCAAACATAAAGATATAAAACTGTATTTTTTTGTGAAGAATCAACAACAAGTGGGACACAATCATGAAGTGGAACGACATTTATTGGATATTTCAAACTTTTTTAACAAATCAAAAACTGAAAAATTGGGCGTGCAAAATTATTCAGCCCCCTTAAGTTAATACTTTGTAGCGCCACCTTTTGCTGCGATTACAGCTGTAAGTCGCTTGGGGTATGTCTCTATCAGTTTTGCACATCGAGAGATTGAAATGTTTTCCCATTCCTCCTTGCAAAACAGCTCGAGCTCAGTGAGGTTGGATGGAGAGCATTTGTGAACAGCAGTTTTCAGTTCTTTCCACAGATTCTCGATTGGATTCAGGTCTGGACTTTGACTTGGCCATTCTAACACCTGGATATGTTTATTTTTGAACCATTCCATTGTAGATTTTGCTTTATGTTTTGGATCATTGTCTTGTTGGAAGACAAATCTCCGTCCCAGTCTCAGGTCTTTTGCAGACTCCATCAGGTTTTCTTCCAGAATGGTCCTGTATTTGGCTCCATCCATCTTCCCATCAATTTTAACCATCTTCCCTGTCCCTGCTGAAGACAAGTAGGCCCAAACCATGATGCTGCCACCACCATGTTTGACCTTTGACATTGACACCAACGGCATTCTGAACATATCAGTGGTGGACACGAGCAAGGGCAACGGGAACAAAATCACCATCACCAACGACAAGGGGCGGCTCAGCAAAGAGGACATTGAGAGGATGTTGCAGGATGCCAACAAATACAAAGCTGAGGACAATGCACAGAGGGAGATAATTGCAGCCAAGAACTCCCTGGAGTCGTACACCTTCAATATGAAGAGCAGCTTTGAGAGGAGCACGAGCTTCATTCATCATTACCAAGCTGTACCAGCAAGGAGGGATGACCACCGACACGGTCTAGCTCTGGTGCCAGCTCCCAAGGCTCAACCATTGAAGAAGTTGACTAAAGCGAAGGACTTGTATAATGGACTTTTCAAAATGCATTAGTACAGTATCACTGAATACGTTTTGCTATTCAGGAAATACTAATTTCTACTGCTTGACATTATAATGTCCTTTTATGGCTCAGAGCTATTCGGGAAGTGTTTATGTATTGGTTGAACTGTAAAGAGACAGTAGATGTTAATATGTCATTTCATATTGCATTGCTGGACATTGAAAATAAATTGTATTGAAATAAGTCTATAGGTCTGTTGGCTGTTTCCTTCTCATCGTAGCAGATTCAGTATTCACATAACGTGTTTTAAATATTTTTTTTTTTAACACAACACCATGAAATATTGTAAACAACTTTGATGGCTAAACCACAGAGAGAAGAGCAGGTGAAGACACCATAATAGCCACTGTGTGGAACTCTATTCTGTGATAACATCTGATACAATCATTATGGTCCTTCTTGGAATAAGAGGCACATTTCTGGTTATCCCAAAAGTAAAATCGTCACATTTATGGAACATATTATGCCTATAAAAAAAATATATATAGGTCACATTTTTCTTACTTTATTCTTAATGGTGTCAAGCTCAGAGAACCAAATATGATTGATTTGCAATATTTAATATTCCTTCGGTCACTGAAGGAAAGTACCAGATGAACTATTTTATTTTACAGTACCAGTCAATTATGGACACACCTACTAATTTCAGGGTTTTTCTGTATTTTTTACTATTTTCTACATTGTAGAAAAATAATGAAGACATCAAGACTATGAAATAACACATGGAATCATGTGGTAACTCAAAGTGTTAAACAAATATTTGATTCAAAGTAGCCACCCTTTCCCTTGACGACAGCTTTGCACACACCTGGAATGCATTTGAATTAACAGGTGTGCCTTGTTAAAAGTTCATTTCTGGACTGTCTTTCCTTAATGTGTTTGAGCCAGTCAGTTGTGTTGTGACAAGGTAGGGTTGTTATACAGAAGATATCCCTATTTGGTAAAAGACCAAGTCCATATTATGGCAAGAACAGCTCAAGTAAGCAAAGATTATTTTTTATTTCACCTTTATTTAACCAGGTAGGCCAGTTGAGAACAAGTTCTCATTTACAACTGCGACCTGGCCAAGGCAAAGCAGTGCGACAAAAAACAGTAGTTACACATGGGATAAACAAAAGTACAGTCAATAACACAATTAAAATATATGTACAGTGACAGTCCAAGACATGAAGGTCAGTCAATACGGGAATATTTCAAGAACTTTGAATGTTTCTTCAAGTGCAGTCGCAAAAACCATCAAGCGCTATGATGAAACTGGCTCTCATGATGATCGCCACAGGAAAGGAAGACCCAGAGTTACCTCTGCTGCAGAGGATACGTCCATTAAAGTTACCAGCCTCAGAAATTGCAGCACACATTAAAGTAACAGACACATCTCAACATCAACTGTTCAGAGGAGACTGTGTGAATCACGCCTTCATGGTCGAATTGCTGCAAAGAAAGCACTACTAAAGGACACCAATAAGAAGAACAGACTTGCTTTGGACAAGAAACATGAGCAATGGACATTAGGCTGGTGGAAATCTGTCCTTTGGGCTGATGAGTCCAAATTTGACATTTTTGTTACCAACTGTCGTGTATTTGTGAGACGCAGAGTAGGTGAACGGTAATCTCTGCATGTGTGGTTCCCAGTGTGAAGCGTGGTGGAGGAGGTGTTGGCGTACTTTGCTGGAGACACTGCCTGCGATTTATTTATAATTTAAGGCACACTTAACCAGCATGGTTACCACAGCATGCTGCAGCAATACACCATCCCATCTGGTTTGCGCTTAATGGGACTATCATTTGTTTTTCAACATGCCAATGACCCATCACACCTCCAGGCTGTGTAAGGGCTATTTTACCAAGAAGGAGAGTGATGGAGTGCTGCATCAGATGACCTGGCCTCCACAATCACCTGAACTCAACCCAATTGAGATGGTTAGGGATGAGTTGGACCGCAGAATGAAGGAAAAGCAGCCAAAAGGTGCCCAGCATATGTGGGAAGCTGGTGAAGCTGGTTGAGAGAATGCCAAGAGTGTGCAAAGCTGCCATCAAGGCAAAGAGTGGCTTCTTTGAAGAATCTCAAATATAAAATATATTTGTTTAACATTGTTTTGATTACATGATTCCATATGTGTTATTTCATAGTTTTGATGTCTTTGCTATTATTCCAAAATGTAGAAAATAGTAAAAAATAAAGAAAACCCTGGAATGAGTTGGTGTGTCAACTTTTGACTGGTACTATATATATTTTCTAAGGCTCTGGTCTGTCGTAGGAGTGAGGGTAAAATGTAGGAATTTTCTCTGGTATCCACTTTATGTTTTAATTATTATTTGGGGTATAGGGGAGGGTCACTTTAAGTGTTTTCGGGTAGGGTCAGGTCAAAATATATTTTACTGAAAGGAGGGCCGTAATTTTCATTTCAGAGATCCGATTTTCTCCAGGTATCCCTAATAAATAACGTACAGTCCATTATAAAAAAATATTTGACACAGCTACGCAAAATTCGTGGCAAGAACAGACATACGGAAGCTAGACAGCACTTATTAGCTGTATTCAAAATACAGATTCTCTCCCTTTTAAAATGGTTGGCATTTTAATAACCCACATATTAGGATTTGCTTATCCCATCACAATACGGTAGTTTAACTGGGGAGAATAACGGAACATTCAATGCAGTCGTCGGCATTTGGGAAGGATGTTAAGTAATATCCGTGGGTTTAAACCGGGGAAAGTTATTTCCTGAGGTTGACCAGGAGTGAATAAGTCATGCTTTGAGCTCTCACACCAACCCAACCAGTAGATGTTTTTCACGACTAAGACAGTTGGTGCCATTATAGAACAGCTCGGAAACAAATGATAATGGAACCGTCGGTGAACTCTCAGAAGGACGACACTGGTAAGAAAGTCACCAAGTTAGCCATCAACAAGTGCTTTAGCTACGCTGGCTTGATTGCTAGCTAACTAACGTTAACCCTTTGTGATAGCCAAATCTCACAAATGCGTGCGAATTTCGGAATGTAGCTACAGACCACTGAACATGTACGAAATGTTGTTATTGCTGGAGCTGTCACTTGCTGAGTGAACTCTTTTGATCTTCCTGTTACTACCACAAAGTCAAAATGGCTATATCGTTAAAATGTACTTTTAGGTCTTTAATTTAAGGTTAGTTAGGCATAAGGTCAGCAGTGTGGTTAGGTTTAAAATCAGATTTTCAGAAGAGGAATTGTAGAAAGAGGCAGGGATTTAGCCATAATAATTATGATTTTTGTGGAGACGTCAGTCAGCCTAATTAGAAGCTGTGGCAGGGGTGTGCCAAGGATTGCCATGTCTCCACTGGGAGACAGCCAAAACAATGTTATCTGTCAGTTCGATTGTCAACAGGTGTATTATTGCATTCGTGAATTGCTTTGCATGGGGTGTTTTATAATGTTGTTGACATTGGAAGGGATAGCCTGTGTAGTAGGCCTAAATGCAATTGCTTGCATGATCATGCTTTACGCAGCTCATAAGATATCTTGAAGTCTCTTTCTGGGACTGTTGAACCCCATTGTCCTGTGTTCACCATAAATTGAGAGATGACATCATCTGTTTTCCTTCTTGTCAGGTGCAATGGAGAGCTTGCAGGCCCAGCTAGCAGATTGCCGAGCGCAGCTGGAGCACTGGCAGGGCGTGGCGACAATCTGCGAACTGAGCAAACAGGAGGAGCTGGGAGAGCTGCAGAGACAGTGTGACCAGGAGATGCAGTCTCTTCAGGAGGCCCTCAGAGGTCAGAGCGAGAGCAACACATATAACACACACACCACACCACAACACACACACACAGTGTGACCAGGAGATGCAGTCAGAGGTCGAAGACATTTTTTCTACATACCAGTGTTTCCCTACCATTGTATAGATGGGGCGGGTCCCCTCTCTTCTGAGGAAGGTTGCTCTGTTCTATTCATCATCCATTCCCAATGGGGGCTATTGTCAACATTTTTGCACTAGATAGAGAATAGCGTGCCATTTGGAATGCAGACAATGTGTAGGACCCACCTAGATGGCCTGTTATTGTCTGTCATCTCGTTTCTCTCTTCTATTCTTAGAGACGGCTTCTCAGTATGAGGCTAGAATATCTACTCTGCAGTCTGAGCGTGCCCAGTGGAGGAGAGCCAGTGTGCAGTCTCAGGTGTGTGAGTGTGTTCACCTCAACGTTACTTAACCTATTTCCTTGTCTCTGACCTCTCTCGCTCTCGCTCTCACTCAGGGCAGTATAAAGAAGGACGGGGTGGAGGTGGGAGCTATGCAGTCCGAGGGCCAGTCGACAGACCCCACCAATAGCCTCAGAAAGCCAAGAACAGACGGATGGGATAGCCAACCAGCGGAGGCTGAGGGACCAGGGGAGGGTGAAGGGGCAGGGCTGGAGGGCTATTTCTCCCAGAACTGTGACTTCACCTCTTTCTCCTCCTTCTCCTTGGACACGCCCTCACTGCCCCGCCGCCAACCCTCCCAGGAAGACACCGCCTCCCTGGTCTCCACGGGAACCCTGGTGCCCGAGGCCATCTACCTGCCCCCGCCTGGCCACCGTCTGGTCACACACACCGAATGGGACTCGCTTAACACACAGGTGAACACACACACTTTGACATCAATTCACTAAGCAAACAAGTGAGCAATGCTGACTGCAAGAATGTCGACCAGAGCTGTTGCCAGAGAATTTAATGTTAATTTCTCTACAATAAGCTGCCTCCAACGTCGTTTTAGAGAATTTGGCAGTACGTCCAACCGGCCTAACAACCGCAGACCACGTGTAACCACACCAGGACCTCCACATCCGACTTCGTCATCTGTGGGATTGTCTGAGACAAGTCACTCGGAAAGCTGATGAAACCATGGGATTGCACAAACGAAGAATTTCTGCACAAACTGTCTGAAACCGTCTTCGGGAAGCTCATCTGCGTGCTCGTTGTCCTCACCAAGGTCTTGGCCTGAATGCAGTTCAGTGTCGTAACTGACTTCAGTGGGCAAATGTTCACCTTCAATGGCCACTGGCACGTTGGAGAAGTGTGCTTTTCACGGTAGAATCACGGTTTCAACTGTACCGTGCAGATGGCAGACGGCGTGTATGGTGTCGTGTGAGCGAGCGGTTTGCTGATGTCAACGTTGTGAACAGAGTGCCCCATGGTGGGTTATGGTATGGGCAGGCATAAGCTATGAACAACGAACACAATTACATTTTATCGATGGCAATTTGAATGCACTGAGATACCGGGATGAGATCCTGATGCACATTGTCGTGCCATTTATCCGCCGACATATATGACGGCGTGTTCCAGTTCCCGCCAATATCCTGCAACTTTGCACAGCCATTGAAGAGGAGTGGGACAACATTCCACAGACCACAATCAACCTGATCAACTCCCTCCCAAGGAGATGTCGTGCTGCATGAGGCAATTCGTGGTCACACCAGATACTGACTGTTTTTCTGATCCATGCCTCTACCTTTTTTGGGGTATCTCTGACCAACAGATCAAATCTATATTCCCAGTCATGTACAATCCATAGTTTAGGGTCTAATGAATTTATTTCAATTGATTTTCGTTATATGAACGATAACTCAGTAAAATGTTTTTGAAATTGTTGCAGTTATTTTTAAGTGTACTTAAAGCCTGTTTAAACAGCCAACATTGGTGTGTTTGACTATCAAACAGGTGAGCAGAACTGTACAGGTCTGTAATGGACTCGTGACGTCTTCTGTGGTTTGCTCTCGTGACGTCTGACGTGGTGTGGACTCATGGTGTCTAATGTGGTGTGGTCTGATGTGCAGGTTGTGGAGCAGGAGGGAGAGCTGAGTCGACTGAGGGAAGAGAGGACCAAGCTGGAGAACGAGCTGGACACACAGACTACTGAGACACACAAACACGTACGCACACCTTTACACACATGGCATATACTGTATATTGAGAAACGTCAGTTAACCACGGAATTGAATGTTACTGTGTGTCGTGTGTGTCAGGTCTCAGTTCTCCAGTCTCAGGTTCAGACCTCCGAGGCCCTCCTACAGGAGCTGCAGAAGTCTTTCAACCAATCACAGAATGCCATCCATAGCAGGCTGGTGAGTGACCGGCACTTGGTCCAACCAGGGAGGAGGGGGATGAGGTTCATGTAGTGTGTGTTTGAGATGTTTTGTGTGTGTGCTTGTGTTCCCAGGCAGAGCTGTCTCTCTCTCAGAGGAGGGTGTGTAACGAGCTGTCCAGGCTAAAAGGGGAGGAGATCGAGGAGATGGTTGGGGCAGGGGACACCAACACACCCCTTGGTCCTACACTACAGGTACAGTATGTTTGTATATGCGTGCACTTGTGTGTGTTCATACAGTCAAGAATCATTGCAATACAAAGGAAATATACTATTACTGTATGCACTACTGTACTCACCTGTAGGGGGCACACAGTGAGGAGAGGCTGCGTATTGAGATCGTCAATCTGAAGGAACAACTGGAGACCCGCGTGGAGGAGAGCGGTCTGTTCATCTGCCTTTCCTTTGCTCTTTCTTTGTGTTGATAAGTGTAATAGAAGTTGCCAGCTGGTTCAAAACCAACATACATTCTCTCTTTCTCCTATGGTTCTGCCTCAACAGAAGTTTTACAAGGTGAGTGGGCATTATTATATATATGTGTGTGTGTGAGAGAGATCATATGTAAGTGTGTGGTATAGAAGGCCATAGGAATTAAATCGGTAATGCATCACACACGGGCAGTTGATAACAAGCGTTGACCGTAGTAAACTCATAGGTTACGTCAGATTAGGTAGGCTAACGAAGACGACTGTAGACGAAAGTCAGGGAGGTGCATCTGCCACAGCCAAGACCTTTATAAAGGTCTATTAAACTTTTCTTTAACCCCAGATCACACACAAACTGAAAACATACTTTCTGAAGTGCCTTCAGAAAGTATTCACACCCCTTGACTTTTTCCACATATTGTTCGACAAAAAAATGTAAATTATTAAATTGAGATTTGTCACTGTACACCGTAATGTCAAAGTGGAATTGTGTTTTTTAAAATATGTACAAATTAATTAAAAATGTAAAGCTGAAATGTGACCTACCACTTGGATTTGGTCCTATGGAGAAAAATGGTATATATACAGTGGGGAGAACAAGTATTTGATACACTGCCGATTTTGCAGGTTTTCCTACTTACAAAGCATGTAGAGGTCTGTAATTTTTATCAGAGGTACACTTCAACTGTGAGAGATGGACAAAAATGTACAAAAAATACAGAAAATCACATTATGATTTTTAAGTCATTAATTTGCATTTTATTGCATGACATAAGTATTTGATCACTTACCAACCAGTAACAATTCTGACTCTCACAGACCTGTTAGTTTTTCTTTAAGAAGCCCTCCTGTTCTCCACTTACCTGTATTAACTGCACCTGTTTGAACTCGTTACCTGTATAAAAGTGTGTCCACACACTCAATCAAACAGACTCCAACCTCTCCATAATGGCCAAGACCAGAGATATGTAAGGACATCGGGGATAAAATTGACCTGCACAAGGCTGGGATGGGCTACAGGACAATAGGCAAACCTGTCTGTCTGCTTTCCATCAGACACTAAAACACAAGGCCAAATCTACACTGGAGTTGCTTACCAAGAAGACGGTGAATGTTCCTGAGTGGCCGAGTTACAGTTTTGACTTAAATCAGGGTGAATATGGCGAGACTTAAATGGATTTCTAACAATGAACAACAACCAATTTGATAGAGCTTAAAGAATAATGGGCAAATGTTGTACAATCCAGGTGTGCTTAGAGCAGGGGTGGCAAACTCATTCCATGGAGGGCCTAGTGTATGCTGGTTGTTGTTTTATCCTTTCAATTAAAACTTAGACAACCAGGTGAGTGGAGTTCCTTACTAATTAGTGACCTTGTACAATCAAGTACAAGGGAGGAGTGAAAACACTGCCCCGAGTTTGACACATTTCTTAAAGACTTACCCAGAGACTCACAGCTATTATCGCTGTCAACGGAGATTCTAACCTGTGTGAATACTTATGTCATGAGATATTTCTGTATTTACTTTATTTGTTAACATAAAAAAAAACATGTTTTCACTTTATCATTATGGGGTATTGTGTAAATGGGTAAGCAGGAAAAAAATTGATTTAATCCATTTTGAATTGAGGCTGTAACACAACAACGTGGAATAAGTCAAGGGGTATGAATACTTTCTGAAGGTAGTGTGTAAAGTATTTGTTAAAGGTCTCAAATACCAAAAACATTGATTGGTTGACAAGTAGTGCCTCCCAGTAGCCAGGCGATGGCTGCATGGTGCCGTCGGTGAAAAGCAACTGCAGCAATTGAAGGAGACTTCATCAAACCGCATAACCTTTGATCACATGGTTGTTTTTGTGACGTTCATGCAGTTATCCACATAATGCAATACACTTTGAAAGGCGGTGACTTGACAAAACGTATCTGCTCGAACACGCCTGTTGTCTTTCCCTTGTGAAACCGGTCTTCTAACCTCGATGGGACTTCCTTGTTCAATAAAAGCTTTGCCCTCTGCAGTGCAGCTGTCCAGTCTGAAGACCGAGATGGAGCGGGTCCAGTGTCAAAAGGAGACGCTGCAGTTGGAGCTACAGAACGGTCGCACCGAGCTACAAGGCCTCGGCGTGGCGCTCTCACACCTACAAGGAGACAGCAAGACTCTCAGCCATGACAAGGTACTGTACAGGGGGACCAGGGATAGCTTTGTGTCCGTCAGTGTTGTACCTTTTGTGTACTTAGTGTTCCCAAAGTAGGAAAGATAACATGTTACTGTAGTTCTTTCCCTCTCTCACCATTCTCACTCCCTTTCTATCTCCCTCCTAGGCGTCCCTCCAGCAACAGTGTTTGGAGCTGCGTAGCCAGATCATCAGTATGCGTTCTCAGGTGGACACCAGCCAGATGGTGCAGAGGGACTTTGTCCAGCTTTCACAGTCACTGCAGGTACATTACACAGATTCAGGACCAGCCCACTGGGGGTGTATTCACATTGGGTTGGTTTATGTTATTTTACAGCACTGATCTAGGTCAAGTCCAGGTGGATTCCATATCATTTTTGTTCCATAGTCAAATGACCATGAGGCTTCTTACTCCACCCTCTCTTTCCCTTTTGTCTGTCTCTCCGTCCTTCATCGCTTTCCTCTAGGTGAAGCTGGAGTTGATCCGTCAGGCTGAAACTCTGGACCAGGTCAGTGACATCTTGGAGGAGGGGCTTCCTGAAGAGGGTGCCCCACCCACTGATGCCACGTGAGTCTATCAGAGCAACACAACAGAGCCAAAGCGACGGGAGAAACGGGAAGTATTCCAAGGGTGACCAATAAGAACGAGGCTGGACATGAAGTGCAACCGTAACCATGGAGAAAGACGTGACCACTATCCCCGCTTTGAAGAGGAGTGGGCTTAACAAGGCACTGTGAATAATCACTGATAGACAAATCACCTTTCATTCCAGACAACTAATAATGAGTCAGATCTATGCTGGCCTTGTTCAGGCCAATCCTCTCCAACATTGGGAATCACCACCTCAGCTTGTAATGTGACTTGGAATATTTGTACTTTGGAGCTGTTCAATGATGATATATTTTTGGTTGCACCTCGACTTGTTGCTTGAGCGCCCTCCACATCTTTCCATATTTGGGAGTTTAAAAAATGTATTTTCTCACGTTCAATGACAAAACACTCATTCGAAGACTGGCCTTAACCCCCTTTTTTAACTGGACTCATCGACATTCCCGCCAGTCGGATGTGATGAGAAACACTCCATCACTGCTTTAGTGGAAGTCACCAAAATGCAACATGTTGAAAATAGGCCAGTATCTACTGTAAGTTATACCGTATTATGATACTTCTGACACATGGAAATGCACACACTCACCCACCTCTCAGGACCAGTGGGCACTTTGCTTGACTTCCAATCATTGATCTACAAGCACTGCCCTTGTTGATACCAGCGAGTAACACTAAAAACTCTATAAACAACCACTCCAGTGACACAATTACCTTTATACCTTTTTTAGACTTTACCACTTTTTAAAATGAAGAATAAGATAAGAAACCTGTGAATGAATTTTGCATTCTCTTGTTGATACTAATTGCCTTAATATATAAATATACATTGAAAAACGACTCATTGCAGGATCATGTTTTTCTTGTGTAATTGTTTGCGGAGAGAGAGGTGTGTGTCCACCCTGTTATACAGCTGTGAAGCATGGATTCCTTAGTCGGCACATAAACCCTGGAGGCCTTCCAAATAAAGGGCCTCAAGAAGATCCTCTGTGTTACCTGGCAGGATGCAGTACACCACACGTAGGTACCCAAATGGGCTGGCAGTGGTAGCATGCAGTCCACCTTAAACAATCACCAACTAAGATTGCTTGGTCATGTCATCTGCGTCCTAGAGGGCCGACAGTGCTCAACGGCCACATGAAGGCCAACGCTCTGCTGGTGGCCAGAAGAAGCGGATGCAGGAACGAATTAAAAGCACTCTGAAGAGGTGCAAGATCAATCCATCCAGTATAGAAGACCTAGCCACCTGAGGCATGCTCACAGGGCTATTCCTGCCCCCTCCAACCAAGCCTTCACATGCGCTGTCTGCAGCTGTAAATCCATGATTGATCTCCACAGACACCAAAGGACTCATACGTGAAGGCGAAGATGCTTCTCATCAACCATAAGTAAGTATGTGATATACTGGGAATCAAACCAATAACAATTAACCAGCCACTCTTGTATTCTCTTTTAATACAGTTTTTATTTTTTAAGAATAGTCAGAATAATTTGAATATATTGTTCATAACACTTTCTTATATATTAACTTAATTTCAATACATACACAAAGAAATATATATTTTTTTAATTTTAAATTTTTAGTTTTTTTTGTTTTAATTTTCTGGTGGCTTTTGTTTCATTCTTTGATCTTGTTGGACTTTTTTCTCTCACTTCTAGTGATGGTCTGCGCTCTGGTTTTCTGGGAAGTGCTTCCACCCTTCCTCTTCTCATTCTTTTCTCTCCTTTATACTCCTGGTGTTCTTTTAGTCCCACTTCTTGCTTACTAGATTGTCATCAGCAACTGCAAGGGAAAGAGAAGGGTATTGGCAACCGGATAAGGTAGGACTAGACTTAAGTCCCAAATTGAGCACTAGCCCCTAGGGCTCAATTTGGAGGATAGGTATAAGCAATATGGGGAACATTCCAACCCAGCCTAAAATTCCCATATTATTAGAAATACAGTCCTTTTAGATCTACATGAAGTACTATTGATTGATGTGGAGTTGGGCATTCATCTATTATTCTGGCCATTTAGTTACATTTTAGTTCTGCTCAATTGACGTTATACAACACTTATCTACTCAACAGCAAATATTGGTGGTTCTGTGTAGCTCAGTTGGTACAGCATTTTATTTTTTACCTTTTATTTAACCAGGCAAGTCTGTTAGGAACAAATTCTTATTTTCAATGACGGCCTAGGAACAGTGGGTTAACTGCATGGCGCTTCCAATGCCAGGATTGTGGGTTCAATTCCCAGGGGCCACCCACTTAAAATGTATGCATGCATGACCAAGTTTTGGATAAAAGCGTCTGCTAAATGATACCAAAAGTATTACTATGTTCATAAAATAAATCAGACTTTTCCATACAATAATAGGCTACTATTGTGTGTTGACTGTAGTTAAATGTTAATGTTGGAAAAATTGTATATTAACAAGTTAAAACTGCAAAGGCTAACCTTGTCCTACCACTACCTACATGTACGAATTACCTCAAGTAACCTGTACTCCCGCACACTGACTCGGTACCGATACCCCCTGTATATAGCCTCGTTATGTTATTGTTTTTATTCTTTTTGACTTTATTTTGTCAATATTTTCTTAACCAACAGTGCAGTTCAAGAAGAGTTAAGGGCTTGTAAGTAAGCATTTCACGGTAAGGTCTAAACTTGTTGTATTTTGGCGCATGTGACAGTTTGATTTGATTTGTCCCCAAGCTAGATCTTGCTGGTGGAAGAGTCTACAAAGGCAATTACTACCTAAATGTGACACAGCCATAAAATTAGACAAACTTTTATTAAGCAATATGGGGATACATAGAAACGTGTAGGAAGACACAGACTTTAGTGAATACATATTTTTATGAATACATATTATATATTATCAGTGTAAATTTAGTGTTGACACCATCTGGATACAAAACCATTGAATCATAAACAAAGTGAAAACGGGATGGACGGGGGGAGTAGCGAAGGCAGTGGCAGGTATAGGAAAAGTGGGGGAGAGGGCAATGAAGGCACCCGGTGGGAAGAGAAATCATTAACTTATTAAAGGTTTTGCAATTTAAATAGGTAATATTTAGAATGGATGAAAGTCTTAGTAAGCCCTGGAAGCAGGTATGAAAGTCTGGAGCAATGTTCACTCTAAGCTGTTTGCGTGCACAGACACGCACCACCTCCAGGACTCCCATGCAGATGGTATGTCAGCCCGCGCAGGGATGCAAGAGATTGAATTTAACTGAGTTCACTCTGTGTAGATCAATGTTTATCTGATTTAATCAACATTATATCAGCCACTTTTCAGTGCAACAAAACAAATCTAAGATTGAGTCTGTGATTTTTGTTGTAGTTCGAGCCACAACTAGCCTAGGCAGCCGATAGTGGGCTCTAGATATTTTCTTCAACTACAGCACAGTGGTGGAAAAAGTACTCGATTTGTCATACTTTAGTAAAAGTAAAGATACCTTCATAGAAAATGACTCAAGTGAAAGTCACCCAGTAAAATCTTACTTGAGTAAATGTAAAAAAAAAATATTTGGTTTTATATATACTTAAGAATAAAGTATACATTTCAAATTCCTTAAGCAAACCAGATGGCACCATTTTTTTCCCCCATTTTTTTCTTTCTTCAAATAGCCAGAAAAACGCTCCAACCCTCAGACATAATTTACAAACGAAGCATGTATTTAGTGAGTCTGCCAGATCAGAGGCAGTAGGGATGACAATGTGTTATATTAATAGGTGTGTGAATTAGACAATTTTTCTGTCCAGCTAAGCATTCAAAATGTAACGAGTACAATTTGGGTGTCCGGGAAAATGTATGGAGTAAAAAGTACATCATTTTCTTTAGGAATGTAGTGAAGTAAAACTATGAAGTTGTCAAAAATATGAAGTGAAGTACAGATACCAAAAAAAAACGACTTAAGTTCTTTACATCACTGCTACAGTACACTCTTTTCTAAAAAAATAAAAATAAAATAAAAATAAAAAAATCAGACAGCCTGCCATTAAAGCTGGTTAAGAAGGAAAATTATGCTTTTGTAGCATGAATGGAGGATGCTTCATGTATGAGCCGGCCCACAGGTGACATGAATGTTTTACCTGCTGGGCACATCAATCCTAAAAAAAAATAGTACAGCTCAAACGCCCACTATCGGTTGTCTAGGCTAAGCCAAAGCGCACCGGAGTATAATTCTATTGACGGGTAGTGCACGAGTGATCTTTCAATCACCAGCCAGTGGAGCCGCTTTTCAGAGCTGTGCGTGTGCACGGTTGTTGATATTCTTTGCGAGTTATTAGCCCAGTTATATGTAAGTATTGGTGTCACAAAGGCTTATGACAGCAACCAGGTTTTCCTTCTCCTCTGGCCATGCCCCTCCCTGGCTAATTACCACACCTGTTCCCAGTGAACTAATTGACATTCCTGCACTATTTAAGCTGCAGTTTTCCTCCTAGCTTTCAGTTGTGCTGGTGATTCAATCCGGTGGCCATCTTGCCTTTTGTTCTTTCTTTGTTGTGCGTGACTGACAAGAAAAAACACAATTCCATAACCTCCAAACAACCCAGTGTGCTCTGTGTATGCAATAAAATCAAGTATTGGATTCCTGGCCATCTCCTCATTCCTCTAACATACTACCGCTATTGCACATTGGTCAGGAACAGTCCTAAACCTAATTTACAGTCCACCCTAGCCCTAACGCCTTTTCTTCAATTGGTCAGCGATGGGGTGTTACTGCTTCCTACAAGAGCATAATGTAAAAACGTTTTTAAAAGACTGCTTTGAACACCCCATATAGGCTACTGTAGGCTATATCATAGAAATCAGAATTGTGAAAATGTTATGGGATTTGCATTGTTGGTTTTGTTGATAGGCCACTCTGATAGGTCTACATTATGCTCAAATAGCCACAATATCCTATTGGCTACTGTCTAAAACTGTAAAGTTACACATTTCTCCCAACATTCCAGTTTCCACTAGCAAGACCTGAAATTTGCTCAGTGCCCAAAATAATTAGAGGTAATATTTCTGTGGATATTACAGGATATTATTACAAGGAATGTTATAGATTTAATTGATAACAGATTGTGTGTCCTTACCCTCCAGGTAATTGCGGGCCACAAACTTGAGGACCTCGTCAATGAGGATGACGGGGATCGAGAGCTTGAGCACCACCATCCATTTTTCCACGTTCAAGTGGGTCAATTTAAAGATCATCTGCAGCGGAGAGGACAGGCACATTTCAGACACGTATCACACACTACTACTTAGTTATCACATACTCTTACGGCTAGATTCAATCTGATCGGGCTATGCACCGTTTTAAAAGAAATGTTTCCGCGCTTGCGTAGACCACTCACTGTAAACTGTGCATATGTCGGCTCAATCTGAAATGACCTTTAAATGTAAATCGCACTATAACGGTCCAGATTGAATCTAGGTCTTACTCAATTGTCAAATACTCTAACTCAAGTATCACTCTTACTTAGGGCTCTATTCAATCTGTATCGCTGAAGCGTTAGACGTGAATGCAGTCTTGGCTAATGCGGGAACATTGCTTTTTAAATTTCAATCGCGCTCTAACGCTACATTTCCGCAATACGAATTAAATAGCCCTTCATGTCAGGGAACACAGTCAAGGGGACTGTATAAAAATGTATGGCTGGGGGAGAGAGAATCAGACAGAAGGAGATTGAGAGAGAGTAAGACAAAAAGGAGGCAGAGAGCAAGAGATGGATCTGGGATCAAAACGAGTGGTCCTTGGAGCCGGACAGGACAAGCATGTGAGGTGAGGGTTGTGGTGCGAGGTAAGGCAGACTCACGGGCATGGGGTCTACGTAAATGATCACAAAGTGGAGTGACATGGAGAGGGACATGGCTCCAACCAGCCACAGGTTGCTCCAGGGGGGCATGCGCAGCAGGGACTGGTTCTCAGACAAACTGGGGGGGGGGTACAGAGGGGTACAGAGGGGTTACGTAATGCACGCTGGCTAAACACTGTGTGTGTGCACTGAGATGTTTGAATCTTTTTTTAAATGTACATTTGATTTGTGGATCCAAATAAAGTATTTAAAATGTGTGTGTTGATGCAGGTGTGTGTTGATGCAGGGGTGTGCAGAAGTGTGTGATCTGACATTACATGGTGAGGGATGAAGGATAATGTTTGTTCTGCAGGTTTATTCTAAAATTACTCTTCCAATTTCTTTGGGGTTACACTACACTTTCAATGTTATAGCTATTTATAAACATAAACAAGTGTTTTATGTAACTTTACTGTTCTACCTCTAAGTTGATATACTGTGTATCAAGAATTACAGTGCTAACAAACTACCAATGTCGCAAGTTTTGAGGACACAGATTAAACCTACTCCTGTCCTGCATTACAAAGCATGCCAAATGGATCATCTCCATTGAAAGTGCTTTTTTGTTGTTGTCAAGGAGTAGGCTTAATCTGGGATACGGGCCCTTAATGTTATGCATAATTTAATCTTGCATTTCTAACATGGATCTTCAAACATTCCTTTATATTGAACCAGTCAGGAACCAAAGTTGCAGTCTGACCTGTTGAGGGCATTGCACATCTCGATGGTGACTAACACAGACAGGGCCATGGTCATGGGGGGAGCGGCCTCAAACACCTCGCAGTGGACGCCGACAAAGTCCTCGTTTTCCTCGTGGCACTGCATGAAGTGGGACTGAAGAGAAAAATCAAGATAATTAGGATGGAACCATTTACTGGATTATCACAGAATCATTCACTACATTTTTTGCTCAGTAAGAAGTTTACATTTAGATCCTAGGTAGCCCCTACCCATAACATTAAATATCCCCAAAATGGATGATGATGATCATGATGAAGGTCTTTGACTAATGGTGTATTTTAAATGAGGATCTCTTGATGATGATGGTTTTAGAACAATGACTCAACATATATGAATTTGGAACCGCAGTGGCACTGTAGCACTTTTGTACGGTTTATTTCATTATCTGGGATGGCGTTTCATGACTGTTTTTGTCTGGTGAAGCTAAAGACAAATTTCTACATTGTATGGACAAAGTTTTTCTAATTCTAAAAAGCAATAGTTTATTATGTGATACAGGTGTGTTGGTGCTGGGCTGGGACAAAACGTGGAGACCAATCCCTGTTCTACAGAGTGGTTAAATCCCAAATGTGACTATTTCCAATAGTGCACTACTTTTAACCAGGGCCCTATATAGGGAATAGGGTGGGACGCAACCTCTGTTCTACACACCAGACTCCACATTTTTTCTCAATAACGAATTGAAATGTAAGTCCTAGGTAGCCCCTACCCCCAGGATTGTATAGGGAAAAAATACATGAATTCAGAGCGACAGAGAGCCAGACTAGGGTTCCGATTTGGGATTGGGATTGTCTGCTTCATTTTTATTTTATTTAAACTTTATTTGACTAGGCAAGTCAGTTAAGAACAAATTCTTAATTACAATGACAGCCTGGCTGGCAGAAGGCCTCCTGTGGGGATGGGTCCCTGGGATAAAAAAACATCACAAGAGAGACAACACAACAATACATAAAGTGAGGCCTAAGACAACAATATTTAGTGGCAAATCTGATGGCCGAATGGTAAAGAACATCTAGCCGCTCAATAGCAACATGACCTGCCGATCTATAAATTATGTCTCCGTAATCTAGCATGGGTAGGATGGTCATCTGAATCAGGGTTAGTTTGGCAGCTGGGGTGAAAGAGGAGCGATTACGATAGAGGAAACGAAGTCTAGATTTAACTTTGACCTGCAGCTTTGATATGTGCTGAGAGAAGGACAGTACACCGTCTAGCCATACTCCCAAGTACTTGTATGAGGTGACTACCTCAAGCTCTAAATCCTCAGAGGTTGTAATAACACCTTCTTATCAAACCACATAACCTTGTTCTGAACACCTCCAAACCAAAGGTCAAGGGTAGAGAAAGCTTGTTGGACACTAAGAAAGCTTTGTTGAAGAGCATTTAACACAACATCCAGTGAGGGGCCAGCTGAGTACAAGAATGTATCATCTGCATATAAATGGATGAGAGAGCTTTCTACTGCCTGAGCTATGTTGTTGATGTAAATTGAGAAGAGCGTGAGGCCTAGGATTGAGCCTCTGGGTACTCCCTTGGTGACAGGCAGTGGCTGAGACAGCAGATTTTCTGACTTTATACACTGGACTCTTTGAAAGAGGTAGTTAGCAAACCAGGCCAAAGAGCCCTCAGAGACACCAATACTCCTTAGCCGGCCCACAAAGATGGAATGGTCTACCGTATCAAAAGCTTTGGCCAAGTCAATAGAAATAGCAGCACAGTATTGATAAGACTCAAGGGAAATTGTGACATCATTGAGAGCCTTTAAGGTTGCAGTGACACTTCCATAACCTGAGCGGAAACCAGATTGCATACCCGAGAGAATACTATCGACATCAAGAAAGCCAGTCGGTTGTTTATTGACAAGTTTTTCCAACACTTTTGATAAACAGGGCAAATAGAAAGAGGCCTATAACAGTTAGGATCAGCTTGATCTACCCCTTTACATAAATGACGAACCGTGGCTGCCTTCCAAGCAATTAGGAACCTCCTCAGAAAGGAGAGACAGGCTTGGCGATGGTAGGGACAGCAGAAAGGGTCTGAAACATCTGACCCAGATGTTTTTCGGGGGTCAAGTTTAAGGAGCTCTTTTAGCACCTCAGACTCAGTGACTGCCTGCATGAAGAAACTTTGTAGCAGGGCAGGGGAAAAATAGGGAGAAGCATCTGGGATAGGTGCATTAGAAGGAGTGGGATATGAGGAAATGTTGGATGGGCAAAGAGGCATGGCTGAGTCAAATAGGAATCCTGACTTAATGAAGTGGTGATTAATTAAAGAGCTCAGCCATGTGCCTCTTGTCAGTAACTTCCGCATCATCAACATTAAGGGACATGAGCAGCTGTGAGGAGGAGGGTTTATTCTCCAGGTCTTTAACTGTTTTCCAGAACTTATTGGGGTTAGACCCACAGAGAGAGAACTGCTCCTTAAAGTAACTAACTTTGACCTTACGGGTAGCCTGAGTGCCCTTATTTCTCATTTGCCTGAACGATAGCCAGTCAGCCTGAGTATGCGTGTGCCGAGCCTTTCACCAAATGCAATTCTGAGGTGGAGTAACTCTGCAAGATCACGGTCGAATCAGGGGCTGAACCTGTTTTTAATTCTCATTTTCTTTATGCGGGCGTGTTTGTTAACAATACCACTGAAAAGATCAAAAAACAATGTCTAAATGTCTTCGACAGAGGGAGAGGCCAGTTCATGAAGGAAGGCTTGCTCATTAAATTTTTTTAGCAAGCTTCTATGACAAATCAGGATAGGTCGTTGCACTGAGAAGCAATTATGAACACAGGCTGTAAAACAATGATCATCACTAAGGTCATTACAGAAAACACAAGGCCGATACTGTACCTAATCAGGATTATTTGTGAGGATAACATCGAGGACAGTAGTCTTTTCTGAGTGTTTGGAGTCATACCTTGTGGGATTGGTAATAATCTGAGACAGATTTAGGGAGTCCCATTGCTTTAGGACTTGGTCAGATTTGGTCAGGACTTGCTTAAGGGGGTGCTCCTCCCATAGACACCAATGTGATAGCAGTCTGCTTAGTTCATTGACTTCCATTGAAATAAAAATTAGGGAGTGGGAGGTCTTGCTTCCTCTTCCGTATCTAATGCTACCACTCACCAACTGGTAGAAAGACACACCAGGGCCGTCCTCACTGTAGAGGAACCACCAGGCGGCAGCAGCAACAGTTGCAACACCAACGTAGCCTGGAACACACACCACAGGAAGTCAGGTAACATTGATCTAAATTGTAATTTGTCCAATAGATTTGATGACCTTTTCCTGTTGAAGTATCGAGATGAGATGATTGCATACTTTGTTGTTGTTTGCTTGTGTAGAATTTCATTACTTTTAATGAAATGTGTATTTTTTATCTACCGTGTTCCTTTATCACTAGGATGTACAGAAACGGTGTAACATTAATTTGATTATTGCTTTGGCTGCAGTTTGTGTCCCACCACCATGCCAATAAAGCACTGCTCCATTTAAATGTGGTGTGGTAGATGGCATGACATGTTGTCCACCCAATAAAAGGACCAGAGAATGAAGTACTGAAAGCATAAGCTACAGTTAGCTTATGCAGTGCATAGAATGTGGTGAGTAGACTCGGAAAGAGAGAAAGAATAGTTGAACAGTTTTGAACAAATACATTTCTTCAAAAATTATGGAGAAGCAAGAGAGAGAGAGAGAGAGAGCTAGCTATATTTTGTTGTATCCCCCCCCCACTTACTAAGCTAGTGAATACAGCTAGCTAGTTTAGCCTATGTTGAATTTCAGAAAAAAATAAAAGTGAAACATTAAAGTTATCCTCTTTCAATAAAACTATACTAAATACATTCACATCACCAAATAATTGATTAAACACATTGCTTTGCAATGAAGGTCTACAATAGCTTCAACAGCAGGGTAGCACCATGGTATAGCCGGAGGACAGCTACTTTCCGTCCTCCTCTGGCTACATTGACATCAATTCAAAACCTAGGAGGCTCATGGTTCTCACCCCTTCCATAGACTTACTTACACAGCAATTATAACAACTTCTGGAGAATGTCCTCCAACCTATCAGAGCTCTTGCAGCATGAACTGACATGTTGTCCACCCAATCAAAGCATCAGAGAATGAATGTAGTATTGAAAGCATAAGATACAGCTAGCTAGCACTGCAGTGCATAAAGTGTGGTGAGTAGTTGACTCAGAGAGAGAATGACAATAGTTGAACAGTTTTGAACAAATAAATGTATTATATATAGAAAGCTAGCTATATGTGACCTGATTCAAGACACTAGGCATATGTCGCAAGTCACGACTTCACAGGAGAGCTGTTTGAACGTAAAAAAATATTTGTTTTATCAATATGCGTTTTTTTTTGGCAGAAATACCTTCACGAACATGTGAACTTTCATGTGCCTTAATATCAAACTTGTATGCCATCTGTAAATATGAATCAAATTGTTAAATTACGAGCCTAGTTGGTTTAGTCACAGAAAAAGGGAGCAACCTTCCCGTTAGCCATGATTGGCTGAGATAATGAGTGGGCTGGACATGCCGAGAGATGAGTTTCGATTGGTCTGCCATATGGCACGCTTCTGTCTACTTGAGCTGGTCAGTATGTCTAGGTACTCGTGTGAAACGCGGCTTATTTTATATATTGCGTCGTAAAACTGCATAAACCTAATGTCAAGTTAAAGTGTACTGTTAGCTAGCTAACTTTAGCTGTAACTGTTGGACCAATGATACACCCTAGATCAGCTAGATGTCGGCAAGAGTGTGAAAGGCGGTGTTGAATGTGCGACTGTCTGTCACCTTGATTACTCAAATTTTTCTCTCAACCTGTGCACATACGTTGTAAACGTTCATTCATAGGTTAGGTTGTAGCAACCTAATGATGGGTAAAGAGAAAATTTAGTATCATGTAGTAGCCTAAACCTAGCAATGTTACATTGAACTGGGTGAATGGAATATGAATGACAGTCATCCAATGTGCTGTAATAAAAATAAGGCCATGCTCATTAAAAAATAATCGTCCTCCCTTATGTTAAACGACACCGACCGCCACTGCTGTACGCCCATTGTTGGGCAAAGCAGCAGTCGGTGAGGGTTGAGGCTCTAAGTGTTTGACATTGGGTTGCAGTTAGATTTACGACTGAGCCAGGGATAGTTCAGGGTTGGAGTGTCGGACATAGCTTCATGAGGTACATGATAGTGAGCATATGTTGAACCTGGAACATGGCTCTGTTCCAATATCCACGCTAGCATTCTACATAACCCCTGTTTATACCTCCTGCTAACAGGTCCCATGTGGCTCAGTTGGCTTTGCATGGAGCTTGCAATCCCAAGGTTGTGGGTTTGATCCCCACAGGGCATAATTATGAAAAAGGTATGTGCTTTACTGTAAGTTGCTCTGGATAAGATTGTCTGCTAAATGACAAAAAAATGTAATATTTTGACCTGATCTTGTTTGTTTACACTTGGAAGATCTGATTTACAATTAGATCACAATGAGTCTTTTAATTGTCTACACCTGTCTAGAAATGTGGGCACAATTAGAATGTGAACAAAGGATGGGCTTTAGACACAATATCCACCTTAGCATACTACTGAGAAACAACACCCACACTAGCAAACTACTTAGAATGAGGCAGTGTATTGGTCATGCATTCACAATGATATTCTAGTGACCCCAATGGTTGTTGAAAGAAAAGGAGAGTAGGAGGATAGCAGAATGGCCAGTGCATTTGTAATTGTATCGTTTTGTTTTGTATTTGGTGTTTTTGACGTGTTCCTGACTTTACAGAATACATTTCCATGAAAATGGACAATAAAAGTGTTGGTATGGTATGGTATCGTACCTCCAATGGCAAGGTATCTGAAGAACAGCCATCCAGAGATGAGGGGCTCCTTGGGGGAACGGGGCAGCTTGCCCATGATGTCCAGGTCAGGGGGGTTGAAGCCCAGGGCAGTGGCAGGGAGACCATCAGTCACCAGGTTGACCCACAGCAGCTGGACAGGGATCAGAGCCTCTGGCAGACCCAGGGCAGCGGTCAGGAAGATACTGAGAGAGATGGAGGGATGGATGATGAGCGAGGGAAAGAAAGAAAGAAAAAAGAAGAGTCATTTGTGACTAGCACTGTGTGTGGCCATCATGTTGATGTTCTTGCTCACAGTGGTGTCTTGGCCACTCATGTATTGGCAGTCAAGTGGTTATGCTGCTACTACAGTGAATCTCTGTCTTCCAATAAATCCCTCTGGATTAGCAGTCAACCACGGTTATGTCTCAGTTGTGATGTGGTCACTTCACCCCCCCCCCCCCCCACCCCCCTCCACACCCACACCCCCCACCCCGGACACTCACCAGACGACCTCACCAACGTTGGAGGAGATGAGGTAACGGATGAACTGCTTCATGTTATTGTAAATGGCTCTGCCCTCCTCGACGGCTGCCACGATGGAAGAGAAGTTGTCGTCGGCCAGGACCATCTCAGAGGCAGACTTGGCAACGGCAGTGCCAGAGCCCATGGCGATGCCGATCTCGGCCTTCTTCAGGGCGGGGGCATCGTTCACCCCATCTCCGGTCTGGTGGAGGGGGAGGAAGAGAGACAGAAGGAAGAAAAGAGAAGGTAGAGAAGGAAGATGACTGTTAGTGTTGTGTTCTGGATGATATGAATCGTATTACTGCAAATATTCAGTTTTTTGTCATTTGGATGGTTGTACAATAAAGCTTTTGGGTTTTCAATAGATGTCTCCTCTGTTCCTGTTTCCTCCCCTCACCATGGCGGTGATCTCATCGAAGCCTTGCAGGAACTCAACGATCTTGGACTTGTGAGAGGGCTCAACGCGGGCATAGCAACAGGCCTTGCGGACTGCTTTTTTTTGCTCGTGGAGGGGCAGGTCGTCAAACTCACGGCCAGTGAAGGCTCGGCCAGTAGTGTCCTCATCCTCGGTGAAGATGCCAATACGACGGCAGATAGCCACGGCTGTTCCCTTGTTGTCACCTGGGAGGGAGGGAGGATAATGAGTTGTAAGATATTGTTTCTCAATTGATTTCAGAATGAACTATAATGGAGGAAAGACAACCAACAGAGAAGAGGTAGATGGATGGAAACAGTGGGAATGATAAAGACATGGAGACAGAGAGTAAAAGGGAGTTAGGGTTTAAAAAATTGGGTAACTTTCCCAAAATCCCAGGTTTTCCAGAAATCCTGGTTGGAGGATTCCGGATTTCCTGTTTATTCTGTCTTTATTCCGGGAACTTCCAGCCGGGTTTTCTAGGAAACCAGGGAACTTTAGGAAAAGCAGCAGATTTTTACTGTCCAGTATACTGACCAGTGATCATGATGACACGGATGCCAGCAGCCCTACACAGCTCAATAGCTCCAATGACCTCCTTACGAGGGGGGTCCAGCATGCCCACGCAGCCCACGAAGGTAAGGTCAGTCTGAGGACCACAGACAGAGAGAGAGAGAGGAGACGTAGGGCAAGTGCTTTAGAAATTAAATGAGTTGTTGTGCAAATAAAGCTTGAATGCAATGAATTTAGATAAAAATTCCAGTAGAATTGTTTGTATTTACCTAGTAATTATTATAATAATTGTTTTGTTTGTTTTGTTATTATACATTTTCCCCCCAATTGTTAGTTACGACCTTGTCTTATCGCTGCAACTCCTCAATGGGCTCAGGAGAGGTGAAGGTTGAGACATGCGTCCTCTGAAACTTCTTAACACTCTGCACACTTAACCCGGAAGTCAGCTGCACCAATGTGTCGGAGGAAACACCCGTTCAACACCACAAGGAGTTGCTAGAGCGCGATGAGCCCCCCCCCCCCCCCCCCCTACCCTATGGGGTTCCCAGTCACGCCTCAGCACTGCGATCCATTGCCTTAGACCGCTGAGCAACTCAGGAACCCTTTTATTTACCTAGTAATTAATACAGTAAGTACTTTAATTCCCCCCCCCCCCCCCCTCTCTCCCTGAAGCGCTCCCCCCCTTTTCTCCTCTCCTTTCTCACCTCGTAGTCGCCAAACTTGGTGGCGTCTTCGAGGTTCATCTCTTCCATGCGGAGGGGTGTGTCGCGGGTGGCCAGTGCCAGACAACGCAGGGTGTCACGGCCGGTACCCCACTCCTTGATCACAGCCATGATCTTGTTCTTGACAGGCTCGGACAAGGGCACACGGGTGGTGCCAACGCGCACATATGCACACCTCTCAATAACACCCTCGGGAGCGCCCTAGAGATAGAGGGAGAGAGATAACAGTCAGGGCTCAAGGAGCATTTTGGAACTTTATTAACAATCACTGCAAGATTGCTATAGAGATTACTGATATGACAACGTCACTGGGGCGTTTACTCTGAGCATTTCCATAGAGACGGTTGCCGGTATTCTCTCACCTTGACGAACATCTTGTTGCCGACAGCGGCCTTAGAGGACTTGGCTGGGGAGCAGAACACTGACATGGACTTCCTGTCTCTGGAGAACTCCAGGGTGAACTCCTTCTTCATCAGCTGCTTGATCACCTGGGAGAGAGACGGAGAAGACATGGGTCAGCTGGAGAGAGAGGAATGAGAGGGATGGAATGGGGGAGGAGGTTGGAGAGGGGAGCCAGAAGGAAAAGAGGGAGGTGAGAGAGGGTGGACTGGAGTGAGGGAGGAAGGAAGACTCACAGAGCAACAGGCGTTGGCTCTGTCGGGCTTGGACAGGCCGCGCACTTCAGTGTTGAACACATTCATCTTCTCAACCAGGCAGCACAGAGCGGTCTCAGTGGCCTCGCCCACCTTCTCATAGATTCCCTTAGTCTGCAGGAGAGAGGGGAAAGACACTATCAGATCTGGGCTAGACTAATACACATATCAGATACATAAAATAACAGCTACACATATATATATACAGATACTGAGTGCTGACACACGCATGCACACACACACACGCAAACTCACAAACACTCACTTACATCGTTGTAGTCCATAGAGGAGTCATTGCACAGAGCACAGATGGTGGACAGCTCCACCAAGCCATCATACTGGCCACACTTCACTAACGCACCGTTCTTAGTACTGAGAGAGAGATGGAGAAGACAGTCAGGTGTGTGTGTGTGCGTGCGTGCGTGCGTATGTATGTGTGTGTTTCCAGGCTATACTCACACTTCTCCCTCGGGAGTGTACTTGGAACCGGAGATGTCAAAAGAACCCAGAGAAACGCTGTCTCCGTCCACTTTGTCAATAATGAACATCTGGAACCACATCACAAAGACAACACACACACACACACTACTTAACTATGGATTTAAAAAAGCCAACTGAACCAATTTCTTAATCACCGTTATTTTGTGAGTAGGGTGGATTTTGGAAGGACAATAAATTTATCTAATGTATATGTGAGTACATTTTTAAAAGGCAACAATGTATTTTGGGTTCGCTACGGTATATGCCCAAATGTTGAGCATACTCACAATCCTATTGCAGTTGGCTGCCTTACAATTGTACTTTGAATCAACAAACTCTGCTCGAGGTGAGCTGAATTTGAATAAGCTTGATGAGTAAAATTACAAAATGTATGTTTGCTCAAAACCACTGAAAAGCAGAGCCATCATTATCTTGTTTCCCAGCACGCTTTATTGCAGTTAGAGTTTTCAATACCTGTATTTTTGTATTCATACCCCTTGACTTATTCCACGTTTTGTTGTAAAAGCCTGAATTTAAAATGGATTCATTTTCTAATCCATCTACACAGAAAACCCCATAATGACAAAGTGAAAACATGTTTTTAGACATTTTTGTTTTTGTCAATTTCGCACTAGCATTTTCCAGCCCTAACGCCAGGTTCTGCAATTTACCTGTCTAACATCAGCTCTCTAGCTTTGTAGGGGAGGGGTGGCAATATTTCAGATGTGTCCTTAAAATCACATCACAATTTCATGCAGTGCTAATGGGAAGTTTTAAGACTCATAAAAAGCAGGTCTTAGCAGTAATGCAGTTGATACTTACATGGATTTTGAGAACGAAAGTGCAGCCTATCCAGCCATGATGCACAGTGAGTACCCATGGAAGAGAGATGCGATTTAATGCTGCTGAATCTAGTATTTAGAAACATAAACTATTGGTTCCCCCCCCCCCCATTTAGTTTACTTTGATTAAGAACCAAGCATAGCCTATCCTTCCCTTAATCAAGGATGGTTTAGCACCATCACATAGGTGTATATTTTTTTGCCTGGCCATTAGCCAACTAGCCAATGAGTAAGTTAGTTTTAAATGGTATACTGAGCGTGCTTTGAAATATTTTGGATGTTTTTGCCCTCATGCTTTTTCATTTGGTATTCAAAATTCACATACCTGCATACTTCATTTCGCTTGTTTGAGTAGGTTTTCCATCTCCATTTTCAAAGAGCGCCCCTCACCCAATTAACATTACCAAAGACACCCGCGCTCCTCCAAACTATTCAACCCTCCTATAATGCCATATCAATGCTGTATTTTTTTCAGAATCTCCCTAGGACATAGGCAACGATACAATTGACTGGAGTCTAGTTTGTATATAAACGTGAATGTTATGCATAAAGACATTTAGGCTTGCCCTGTGCACACATGCTAACGAATTAGATAAGTGATTTGTGATATCAAGCTTCTGACCCAATCCTTATTAGAAATGTTGTTGTTGGTGCTGCAAAATTATGTTATAAATACTGTTATTGCATCAAATGATTATTTTATGCAACAGAATAAAGGGTTCATAGAACACTCTCATCTGTGTGTATTTTACTGAGAATGGGCCTCTGGGAGATTTAATGCTGACAGAATATTTACAATGTCTTTGGGTGATAAAACTAACAAGACTACATTCCATAGCATGAGTTGGTGTTTCTGTACTGAGGTGCCAGGGTGGAGATGGCTCAGTATGGAGTTGGGGGCCAGACCCTAGTTTCTACACAATGAGAGCAGTCTTTACAGCAGATACTGTTTGCTGTGAATTATTAGTATCTTTCATACGAATCTTAATCTTGTGACCCATTCCATACATCTCTTGTTTGTCATGAACATCCAGGAGGATGGACTTTGCTATAAAATGCTGTGGCTCAAATCCGCTCATTGGGCTCTCAACGAATCACCTACGGGAAGGCCGTTGACAAGCTCCGTTACTGCAGTAATTAAATCATAAAGTTAACTTGTTTTAAAGAATTTCATTTAAAGAAATGAAAAGTCTCTCCTTTTGATTAGAATAATTCCACGACATTGGTTTAAAAAACAGATTGTTTTTCATTTAATTTGATTGAAAACCAAACGTTGAAATATTCACATCCAATATTTCAAACTTAGAAATATTCACATCCATGGGTTTATGGTGATTAAGTAAGCTGCTACATGGTTCAAATGCAATGCAATTTTCATCTGCTATTTCTGTGGTGCAGATGTTATCTGTAAGATGGTTCCATAATGTTTATAAAACATTACATTTGCCAGTAGTATAATGTTGTGGACATTTCCCCTTTCTCTTCATATTGGATCTCTATCCAGCACCTGTGAAAGGTTTGGATGTGCATAAAACCCTTCATAGTCTAAGATGCCTTGTCTGTATTATATGCCCACAGGAAGCAATTATGGTTCAGGTATCTGCATTTAGACATACCTATTTAAATGTCATTTCGTTTTTATTAGAATTTGATTACAATTATACACAGTCTTTTTAGGCCTTTATCAATAGCCTAGTGAATGTAATCTTGCTTATTGACTACGTTTGGCATGTCCAGACTGCAATTTACAGTAGGCCTAGGAGCCCCCTATATCAGTGCAAATGCTATAGCCTATTTAACAATGTATTTCCATTCTGAAGCAATGCAATGCTTATATAAACAGGTCGACAGCAAACATGTTCAACGTATGTTCAACGTATGTTCAACGTATGTTCAACGTATGTTGCAAATATGGGGCAGGCTATTTAACGAACTAGGCTATAAGGGAGTAACATTCAAATTGGAGTTGATAACAACGCAATACACAAAAGACTGTAAATACACAACTTGAAGCAACCACCTATTTAGCCATGGAGCATGTTCTGATTGGCCAGTGAGGGGCAAGCCTCGACACACCCACAACTGGTTTATTTATCAAAACCCAGCCCTTTCGCACCACCACCAGCAACTGTGCCTATAATTGTTGTGGTGAAAATAGCAAAAATATTTCTGACATACCCCTGAACCTATAGTGCTTACCGCCAGTGCTTAGATTTACCACTGCATTAGGTTTGTTGAAATAGAGCCGAAAATCTCAATTTAAGGTATTTTAAATTCAGGCTGTAACAACAAAATGTGGGGAAAAAACCAAGGGGTATGAATACTTTCTTAAGGCACGGATTAGTTGATGACAAATAAATAACGTACACTGAGTGTACAAAACATTAGAAACATCTTCCTAATATTCACCACCTTTTGCCCACAGAACAGCCTCAGTTAATCGGGGCTTGGACTTCATCGAAAGCGTTCAACAGGGATGCTGGCCCATGTTGACTCCATTGCTTCCCACAGTTGTGTCAAGTTGGCTGTTGCAGTATGTCCATTGGGTGGTGGATCAGGCTTGACACACAGGGAAACTGTTGAGCGTGAAAAAAACAGCAGCGTTGCAGTTCTAGACACACTCAAACCGGTGCGCCTGGCACCTACTACCATACCCCGTTCAAAGGCACTTAAATCTTTTGTCTTGCCCATTCACCCTCTGAATGGTGCACACACACAATCCATGTCTCAATTGTCTTAAAAATCCTTATTTAAACTGTCTCATCCCCTTCGTCGACACTGGTTAAAGTGGATTTAGCAGGTGACATCAATAAGGGATCTTAGCTTTCATACTGGATTCACCTGGTCAGTGTTCCTAATGTTTTGTACACTCAGTGTACATTTTCAGAAACTAATCTAATGTGTTAGTAGTTGGACGTTTTGCACCCGTTACTGAGCTGTCTGTTCCAGTGTATATGATTTAGGCAGTCTCATTAATCAATCTTCCTTACTCCAGCAGTTATTCTCAATGCAGGTTGCGGGTGAATAAAAGTTACAATTGCTGGATATCCTCGCTCTGGATTCCAATAGGAATTAAACATCACTTTGCAAACCAGCATTGAGGTTTATAGCAACGTACAATTGTAAGGGAATCAGCTGCAATAGGATTGTGAGTGTTCTGCAATAGGATTGTGGTTAAATAAAGGTTAAATAAATAATACAAATATATAATAATAATGGCATTCAGGTTGATTCAACGTACAATTGTAAGGCACGCAGCTGCAATAGGATTGTGATGGGACTCCTATTGCGGCTGGTTGCCTTACAATTGTATGTTGAATCCACATATTTTTTACAGTGTGGTGGATCACTGGTGCGTTTGTGTGTGTGTGTGTTGTGTGTGTGTATGTTTGAAAGCACAGCGCACGTGTGCATGTGTGTGTTTGTGCGACGTGTGTGTGTGTGTGTGTGTGTGTGTGTGTGTTTGAACGCACGTGTGCATATTTGTGTTTGTTCGACATGTGTGTGTGTGTTTATACGAACGTGTGCATGTTTTTGTTTGTTCGACGTGTGTGTGTGTGTGTGTGTGTGTTTACCCACCTTGGTGACACACATCTGGTTGGTGGTGAGGGTGCCGGTCTTGTCGGAGCAGATGACGGAGGTGCAGCCCAGGGTCTCCACAGAGGGCAGGGAGCGGACGATGGCATTCTTTTTGGCCATACGGCGGGTACCCAGAGCCAGGCAAGTGGTGATCACAGCGGGTAGACCTGGGGGGGAGAGAGAGGGGGAGAAGGGGGACAGATGGTAGAGAGAGAGAGGGGGAATGAGTGTTATTAGTTAGGCAGTGAACCATGTTCATGTTCTTGTGATGAGAAACCTTGCTTGAGACCTGAAGATTTGCATTAGTTCTGCTACATAGGCTTTAGCTCAGCAGGTTAACACAGTCTCAAGGGTGATTGGTTGATTGACTTTTGTCCACTTTATTTTGACCCGTCTAGACTATTTAGATTAGATTAGTGCTAGTCCAGTATCAGTTGCTTACCCTCAGGAATGGCAGCCACAGCCAGGGCCACAGCGATCTTGAAGTAGTAGACGGCCCCGCGGATCCAGGAGCCTCCATGAACGGGGTCGTTGAAGTGGCCAATGTTGATCATCCACACGGCAACACAGATCAGGGAGATGACCTGTTATGGAATAGACAACAAAAGGTTGTCAGATAAAGCCTGGTTTAAAATATATATGTAATGCAATTGTCATCATTACACTATTGGTTTCTTTACATTGTAAGTCTATGGACAAGGTATGACTTGGTTTTATTTCCCTGACACTGTTTCTAAATGCTTACATTTTACCATTTGTGGCTCAAATCCCACTGTCATTTTGTAATTTCGGTGAAATATCCCTTTAAAGTTGTATCAAATCAAAACTGGCAAAAATTGGCTACTTGACCATTTTAAGGCAGCGGGGAAACTAATCTTGTTGCAACAACTAAGGTAGTGTAGTAGTAGTAGCAGTAGTAGTAGCAGTAGTAGTAGCAGTAGTAGTAGTGTAGTAGTAGCTGTCTGTCTCACCTTGGAGAGCTGCTCTCCGAACTCGTCCAGTTTGGCCTGCAGGGGGGTCTTCTCCTGCTCTGTCGCAGCCATCTGGTCGCGGATCTTCCCGATCTCTGTAGAGACACCAGTCGCCACGGCTATGCCGATAGCCTTGCCTGAAGCGATGTTGGTGCCCTTGAGGGACGGACAGAGGGAGGGAGAGAGGGAGCGAGAGAAAGGGAGGGAGAGAGAGGGGGAGAAGGAGATAGAGGGGAGTGGTCAATTAAGGCTGTAAGGGTGGAGGAGATGAAGAGTGGAAGAGGCTCATAAAGAGAAGGGCAGGAGTGTGGAAAACAACAGTTAGATTGACGGAGATTCTGAGATGGAGGAATAGAAAAATAGATAGATGGATAAATATATAGGAGAGTCCCTCACAGAGAAAAGCATGTTCTTCTTGTCCTGGTTGACAGCTCTCATGTCTGGGACGGCATCGGTGTGCTTGATCACACTGACAGACTCACCTGAGCGAGGAGAGAGACAGAGCAGATAGAGTGACTTTTACAACAAAATAGTTTTACATGTATTTATATTAGGGCTGTCAAAAGATTAAAAACACTTAATAAAGTTAACTCTCTGGATTTGATTGCAAATTCCGAATGTAATTTAAGATTTTTCATACAAAAAAAACATATCAAGAATATTGACGTCTTGATTTGGTCTAAAATAATGGTTAGTCAAATAGATGTATTTTATTTTGGCCAAATTGAAATATCACACTTTATTTAACCTCAATGTCAACTTGTTTTTACATGGCATTGTAGATTTTAGCTGTATAGATTATGTATTTTGGATGTTTTCAGTGTTTTCAGATTCAACGCTTTCAGACAATGCGATTAATCTCGAGAGAGAGAGAGAGAGAGAGAGAGAGAGAGAGAAAAAAAAAGTGCACTGAAATTACAAAAAGTTAACTTGAGTTAACTGATTAACTCTGACAGACCTAATTTATTTCCATTGTAGTCTTGTAAAGAGGGTTAAGACAGAGTTGATAATATCACTCACCGGTGAGGATGGACTGGTCAACACGCAGAGTAGTAGAGTTTATTTTGACGAGTCTGATGTCAGCGGGGACTTTGTCACCAACTGGGGGAAGAAAAAAAAACATACACTGTGAGAATGGCGCCGGAGGGGATGGCTGCCATTTTACGGGCTCCTAACCAACTGTGTTATTTTGTTAGTTTTTTTTTGTGTTGTTTGTAATTTATTTTTAAACTTATTTTGTACATATTGTTGCTGCTACCGTCTCTTATGACCGAAAATAACTTCTGGACATCAAAACAGCGATTACTCTTTAACAAGTCAGACGTGAAGGATATACTGCTTTCTCGGGAACGGGCCAAAATCCCTGTCATTTACATGAAGAAATTCGAAGAATTCGTAGGCGAGTGAGTAATCCTCCATTACCATCCATTCTATTGGCCAATGTGCAATCATTGGAAAACAAAAAGGATGATATACAATCAAGACTACCCTACCAACAGGGCATTAAAAACTGTAATATCTTATGTTTCACCGAGTCGTAGATGAACAACGACACGGATAATATAGAGCTGGCGGGATTTTTCATGCATCGGCAGGACAGAGAAACTACATCTGGTAAGACGAGGGGTGAGAATGTGTGTCTATTTGTCAATAACAACTGGTGCGCGATGTCTAATATTAAAGAAGTCTTGAGGTATTGCTCACCTGCTCTCCTGCACTCCCTGTTGACCCACGACTGCGTGGCCAAACACAACTCCAACACCATCATTCAGTTTGCTGACTGCACAACAGTGGTAGGCCTGATTACCGACAACAATGAAACAACCTATAGGGAGGAGGTCAGAGACCTGGCAGTGCGGTGCCAGGACAACAACTTTTCCTTCAATATGAGCAAGACAAATGAGCTGATCGTGGACTACAGGAAATGGCGGGCCAAACAGAGGCCCCCATTAACATCGACTGGGCTGTAGTGGAACGAGTCGAGAGTTTCAAGTTCCTTGGTGTCCACATCACCAACAAACTATCATGGTCCAAACACACCAAGACAGTCGTGAAGATTGCACGACAACACCTTTTCCCCCTCAGGAGACTGAAAAGGTTTTGCATGGGTCCCCAGATCCTCAAAAAGTTATACAGCTGCACCATCGAGAGCATCCTGACCAATTGAATCACCGTATGGCAACTGCTCTGCATCTGACTGTAAGGCGCTACAGAGGGTAGTGCGTACAGCGCAGTACATCACTGGGGCCAAGTTTCCTGCCATCCAGGACCTATATACTAGGCGTTGTCGAAGGAAAACCCCCAAAATTGTCAAAGGCTCCAGTCACCCAAGTCATAGACTGTCCTCTCTGCCGCCGCAGAGCAAACGGTACTGGTGCGCCAAGGCTAGGACCATAGCCTCCTTAACAGCTACTACCCCAAGCCATAAGACTGCTAAACTGTTAATCAAATGGCCACCTGGACACCCCCCCCCCCCACCTAGCTACATGCACAAATTACCTCGACTGACCTGTACCCCAACATTGACTTACCCCCTGTATATAGCCTGGTTATTGTTATTTTATTGTGTTACTTTAAAAAAAAGTACTTTAGTTTATTTGGTAAATATTTTCTTAACTCTTTTTTGAACGGCCTTGTTAGGGCTTGTAAGTAAGCATTTCACTGTAAGGTCTACTGCACCTGTTGTATTCGGCGCATGTGACAAATAAAGTTGGATTTGATTTTTAGTTCAAGGTAGCTGTCTCAACTTTATGCATATACACACAAACTCCACTCCACTTCAGAGTTCATTTAACGTATGTTCATAACAACACTGTACATAGTTAAAAATATAACATTCCAAACGGCTTTCTCTTTTGAAACTTTTGTGTGCTTCATTTTAACTGTTCATTTGTGATTGTTTATTTTACATGCTTTGGCAATGTAAACATTGTTTCCCATGCCAATAAAGCCCATTTGAAGAGAGAGAGAGAGAGAGAGAGAGAGAGAGAGAGAGAGAGAGAGAGAGAGAGAGAGAGAGAGAGAGAGAGAAAGAGAAAGAGAAAGAGAAAGAGAGAGAGAGAGAGAGACTAGTTTTAACACTGTGGATGAATAGTGACACTGAAAGCTGACCCCACAGACAGACAGAAAGAGAAAGAGAGGGAGAGAAAGACAGAGAGGGTGAGACCTTGGGGACACAGTGATATGGAGAGAACAGGTGTATGGGAAAAAGTGAGAGCGAGAGAGAGAGACAGGTGTTAGTAATAAGCATACACGTTAACTCTCTATCTCTCTCTCAAATTCAAAATCAAATTCAGATTGCTTTATTGGCATGAAATACAATTTGTAGATATTGCCAAAAAAGTATAGTGGTACAGCATTTCAGTACAATGCAATGAGGATAATGAAATACAGTTAATTTCAGTAGTAATAATAACAGCACATCTAATCATGTATACAGGTACAACACTACTGCTGTTGTATTGTGGAATCTTCGATCGATCAGTTTTATGAAAGAAAAATAAGATTATAAAAAAAAAAAAAAGAATGGCTAATAAAAACAAAAACAAAATGGATGATGGTTCCACTATGTATTACTGTCAGTTACATACCATCTCTTTCTTGTTCTCTCTCTCCTTCACACAATGACACTTAGTCATTGTCATACACTCTCTATCCCTCTCTTTCTTACTCTCTCATATACACACAGGCACACACACACACACACTCATTCACATGTCCAAGCCACACATCTAGTACATTGGTGCAGGTCCTGTGTGGCTCTGTTGGTAGAGCATGGCACTTGCAACACCAGGGTTGTGGGTTCAAAAGAAAAAATGTATGCACTCACTACTGTAAGACACTTTGGATAAGAGCATCTGCTAAATGAGTAAAATGTCAAATGTAAATGTAATGCATTGATTATAGTGTTTGTTCTTGGTAGATCACCTGCTAAATTTGGAAATTGTGCCTGCAAATGAATAACACGCATGAAACAGTAAAATGCGCCCTTATTAGTCAAATCTGTCCCTTAATCTATACTAGGATCAGATTAGCCAACCCTAAACCTAACCTTAAACATTAGAGGGATAAACCAGTCTGACCAAGGACCAGGCGCTGGTATACATTCCAAATGGCACTCTATATCCTGCTTCAGTGGTTCCCAATCTTTTTCAGTTACAGTACAGAATTGTACTCTGCCCTGAGTACCCCTGAAGTACCCCCTCATGTGCCTTTTACCAGTAGCTCTATGGTGTCATGAGTCTTCTCAAGTACACTCTGTGGATAGTCCAAGTATCCTCAGGGGTTCTAGGGCCTACAGTATATAGTGCACTACTTTTGACCAGAGCCCTATGGCTATAAAGTGAATAGAGTGCCCTTTGGGAAGTGCCTGTCAACCAGTAGACTGGCAATATAGGTATGGGTATTAGGCCTTGTTTTTTTTGGAAGAGGTGGTATAATATATCAGCAAACCCTAAAGACGTGATGTCCATCTGAGAGGATTTGACCCATTCAAACACTTTGTGACAAATTGTACACTTTGTGATAAAAATAGTTGTAAAAAGGGCTATATGCTTTAATCTCTACACCTGATAGGCAAGGTAGATTTTTTTTGCTTACATCAGATCTACATTTATTTTAGTGGCTTGTGGGTATTGGGGCTAAGGGTCGACTTGGAACTGGGCCTACAACTTTTGGGCTTATAGGGGTAGAAGTTGCCCTTGGGCACAGATCTAGGATCAGTTTACGCCTAAATCTGAGCCCTTTTGTCATTAGGAGAGAAAAAAAACTGAACCCAGATCAGTGTTTATGGGGTTATACAGTTATTACGTAAATCTGAATCACTGAATCTGAATCTTACCGGACACCTCCACCACATCTCCAGGGACGATCTCCCTGGCCTTGATCATCTGGACGTTCTTCCTGTCCGACCGATAAACCTTCCCCATCTCAGGCTCATACTCCTTCAGAGCCTCGATGGCGCTCTCTGCATTGCGCTCCTTCAGGGCAACAATAACCCCACAGAACATCAGTTCCTCCTATTCCTCCTGACCTCCCTTCCAGAAGTGTAAAGCCTGACTTATGCCAACATGCCCACCCCCTACACCCATCACATCCACCCCCTCCTCGCTCCCTTGTCTCATAACCCCCCTATGTGTGAATCCTTGTGCATAGTTTCCAAATGACCACCACAAGGCCAATATGGACCCGCTGCTTGTGGCTTGCGGTAACCCGATCGTCCCTCTGTATTTTTTACTGTGGGTTTGGGGGCTGATGCATTTTCCCCTATAACACCCCTCCCCTACCCCCACGGGTAACACATTCTGACCCTGAACGACTAAACTAACGCACGTGATGTATTGTGTGTGTGTGTGTGTGTGTGTGTGTGTGTGTGTGTGTGTGTGTGTGTGTGTGTGTGTGTGTGTGTGTGTGTGTGTGTGTGCGTGTGCGTGTGTGTGTGCGTGCGTGCATGCGTGTGTGCGTGTGCGTGTGTTTCAACTAACTGACCTGCCAGACTCCAACGATGGCATTAGCAATGAGAATGAGGAGGATGACTAAGGGTTCCACAAAGGCTGTGACTGTTTCCTCACCTTCCTCAAACAAGGCCAGCACCTGAAAGCAAGAGGGAGGGAGGGAGGGAGGGAGGGAGGGAGGGAGGGAGGGAGGGAGGGAGGGAGGGAGGGAGGGAGGGAATTTATGTTTATTGATAATGGAATGGAATGCACTTTTATGACACTTGACAATATGCGCCCGTAACAGAAACACTTTTTTTCCCACTATATGCCAGCCTTTTTTGTCTGTGTGTCCGTGCACGTGCATGTGTGATAGAGGAAGTTTTGTGTGTGTGTGTGTTTCTTCACGTGTGTATGCGCGTCCGTGTACGTGACTGTGTAACGAGTTGTTGTCACTGGTCTGTTTAGGAAAGGGGCTGTGTTGACATGGACACAGATCAGTTATGGTCCACTGAAGCAGAGGAAGAAGCAATCTAACCCACAGAGAAAGAGAGATATCCCTCCATCCCTCCATTATTGTATACATCCATCCATTATCCTTTATTCCCTATTCCTTTGTCCAAACCGTCCTCTTTTACCTTCTTCCATCGCCTCTCCCTTCTCTACTCTGTTGTTCCTTAGTGCAAAGATTTAATTCTTCCATCCTCTTTTTTCTTTCTTTCTTTCTTTCTTTCTTTCTTTCTTTCTTTCTTTCTTTCTTTCTTTCTTTCTTTCTTTCTTTCTTTCTTTCTTTCTCTCTTTCTTTCTTTTGTTTGTTAATTTTTTGTTGTTGTCTCTATCCACTTATTCTGTTATTCCCTCTCTTTTAAGGACTATGTCATTCATCCTCTCTGTCTTCTCTATTCTAAAATATACTGCATTGAAATCCATTGAAGCCTACTCACACGTACCATAGCCATTGAAAGCACATGAAAAACATTACACTGATATTGCCAATGCATTTATATATTTATACAGTATATTAACTATATATTATGCATTTATTAATTACATATCACTATCATTACAGTGTCTTTCTCAACCATATACTATATGTACCTGTCATCTGAAACAAACAATGCCATTGTGCAATACTATCTCTCTCGCGCTCTCTCGCCGGCAATCCTTTGTTCCTTTCATCCCTGACCTTTGTGGAAGGATACAGTTTCTCGGCCTGGCTTGAGACTCTCTTAAAATAACACTCTCTCTCTCCCCTCGCGCCCTCTTGCCACACAAACGCACGCACGCACGCACGCACACACACACACACACACTCACACACACCACGCACACACACAGTACATCGCACACACACCACGCACACACACACATAGTACATCGCACACACACACCACGCACACACACAGTACATCGCACACACACACACCATTCTTTCTAAGGCCATAATGACAGCTGGTCAGGGACAGAGTGTAAAGGGTTGAGGTGGGGGGGTTAAAACATTATGTCACCCCTCTACTCCAAAACAGATTTGAAGAGAGAGAGCTAGACAGGAGGGCAGATGGGAGACAACAGTGAAATGAAATAGTGAGAGAGAGGGAGGGAGGGGGAGGGAGGGATTCCTAGAGTGAATGAGCGAGTGTGTGTGAGTGAGTAAGCGAGGGAGTGAGGGAAAGAGAAAGGGAGGACATCAATCCATATGAAATATAACCTGACCGGTCACAGCATGTGTTCTGTGTGTGCGTCTGCGCAAAGCATAACTGACCTGTGTGTGTACAGTATGTGTCTTTCATAGTGCAGGTATGTAACCTTGTATGCATGCATGTGTGTGTGCGCGTGTGTGTGTGTGTGCGCGTGTGTGTGTGTGTTAGCTGTCAGTGTCATCTCAGAGCCTCTGCCACCATGCACACCTGCTACGCTGAAACATTTACCCATCCTGCACTGGGGTAAGGAGAGGACGTGGAAGGAGGAAATTGACAGGAAGTGACTTCACAATGATCTTACAGGTGCTAACACCAACAAACACATAAATACACCCAAACATATCGACCTGTGTAGACCCTACCCTCTATGCACTTGTGGAGATCTGAGAGGACTCAGTAGGTATTATCAATACATGAATATCTTCCCCTTGCTCTCATTACACCAATCATTGAGGAGCAGACCAGACAACATCACTTTACCCTGTCTTGTGTCATTACTCTGCAATATTTTCCCTGTAACCCATAGCAACATATATACTCCATAATCGGTCAAAATCAGTGACAACATTTTGTCTACTTACAAAAGAGATGCAGGCAGCCAGCAGAAGGATTCTGACCAACAGATCCTCAAACTGCTCTACGACCAACTCCCAGATGGTCTTACCTGAGAGAGAGGAGAGAGGAGAGAGGAGAGAGGAGAGAGGGAGAGAGAGAGAGAGAGAATGTCATTGGATGCTGTAGCCAACCATTGCCTTGATGACAGCTTTGCACATTCCTAAGATCACCATGCCAATGCCAAGCATCGGCTGGAGTTGTGTAAAGCATTCTCTGGAGTGATGAATCACACTTCACCATCTGGCAGTCCAACAGATGAATCTGGCTTTGGTGGATACCAGGAGAATGCTACCTGCCCAAATGTATAGTGCCAACTGCGAAGTTTGGTTTAGGTGGAATAATGGTCTGGGGCTGTTTTCATGGTTCGGGCTAGGCCCCTTAGTTCCAATGAAGAGAATTCTTAACGCTACAGCATACAATTACATTCTAGACGATTCTGTGCTTCCAACTTTGTGGCAACAGTTTAGGGAAGGCCCTTTCCTGTTTCAGCATGATAATGTGTGCACAAAGCGAGGTCCATAAAGAAATGGTTTGTCGAGATCGGTGTGGAAGAACTTGACTGGCCTGCACAGAGCCCTGACCTCAATCCCATCTAACACCTTTGGGTTGAACTGGAACACCCACTGCGAGCCAGGCCTAATCGCCCAACATCACTGTCCGACCTTACTAATGCTCTTGTGGCTGAATGGAAGCAAGTCCGGGCAGCAATGTTCTAACATCTAGTGGAAAGCCTTCCCAGAAGAGTGGAGGCTGTTATAGCAGTAAAGGGGGGAACAACTCCATATTAATGCCCCTGATTTTGGCATGAGATGTTCAACGAGCATACATACTTTTGATCATGTGCATGTCTGATCTCGCAAACAATGCAAAGTAGCTCTAATCTAGAGCCAAGCGTGTTGATGTTTAATCCGAGGGTATCCTGCTATTGACACACTTGTTCAATTATGCAAAATAAAGTGACAACAACAGTAATTAATGAGGCAGCCTAGACAGCGCAGGTGAGTGCAAATAGGGTAGACAGAGCAAGTGTTTGGTTGCTGCAGCCTTGTTTCTCTCCTTTATGTTAGTGTGCTAATATATGCAAATACACCCAGTGTATTTATGCAAATTAGGCACATATACTTTCCATTATTGTAACACACAATTTCAAAATATATATAACAAATATTTTTGTTGTTGAAATTTTACAATAAATTTAACATCTAAATTCCCACCTAAACCCCTGGACTACATTCAATATTTGTCCATGTCAGTAAAATATTTTATGTGCTATAATTCAGTCAATATCTGATGGTTTATAAAAATTCTAAAAGTTTGGAGTACCTTCATCCATTGTCCAACTGTTGCATTTAATTAGAATTGTTCTTAAAACCTTTTAACAATTTCGATGACCATTGCTAATGTCTCTTTTGGCATCATGATGATTTAGTACTGTCAGATGTGAGAATCATCACCGTTACAGGGAGGGATAGTCAGTGTGATAATAATCTCTCATGGGCAGACAGACACACGCAACACAACTGGAAGGTTCCCACTAGATAACACAGCCACAAAGGCTAAGAGGTGTGTTTCATAAAAAATGTATCCAAGCAAAAATGACCTTTTTTTGGTCTTAAGTCAAGGTTAGGGTTAGGCATAAAGAGAAGTGTGGTTAAGCGTAATGTTAAGGTTAGGGTTCGGTTTAAAACACTGGAGGTTGCTGAGGGGAGGAAGGCTCATAATAATATCTGGAATGGAGTGAATGAAATGGTATCAAAAACATGGAAACCGTATGCTTGATGTGTTCAATACCATTCTATATATTCTGTCCCAGCCATTACTATGAGGCGGTCTTCCCCAACTGAGGTGCCACCAGCTGCCTGGGGTTTCAAATCAGATTTTAAGAAGAGAAACTATGGAAATAGGTGTGGTTTATGACTTTGTGACTGTGTAAACTAGTGATAACCCAACTGAAGCATCTGACGCCATTATGCAAGTTTTTACTTCTGGGTTTTCAAGGTTTTGTGTGACAGATGTGATGGGTAAGTGAGGACACAGATCTGTGCATAGGAATATCCTCCTCTTTCAGGGTTATGACACGTCTGACAACAAGAGCAATCCCATTCACATCCTCCTCTTCCTTCTCTCTGAAGTGTGTAGCCACTCCCTGTCAAGCATCTGATTTGGATAAGAAATATGGCTACCCTACACCAACCAATCCAAATGGGCGATTCAGAATGTCTGGAGGGTTTGTGATGACAGATGTCACGACTGACAGGATGCCCATCATTCCAGGCAGGAAGCATAACAACAGGTGTGTGATTATGTGTGTGTATGCGTGTGTGGCAAGAAATAAAGAGGTAGTGTGACTGATGGGATGTGTAACATCCCGGACACTGGGACGGAAATAGGAGTGTGTGTGCAGACCGACCACAGACAGGTGTGTGAGGGGCAAAGATAAACGTTGGTAACTCACCAATCTCAGCTGGGAGCTCTGTAAAAGGGGAAAGCGAAGAGAGGAGATTGTTAGCATAGCATTGCTATTTGATACTAACATCGCTAATTGAGGATAGCATTAGGCTTACTACCTCTATCTTTGATAGCAGAAATGCTAATTATACACTGAGATTAAATGTAAAGGACTAGATTTACGAAGCCTTTGTTCTCGCCTGTTTAACGGTCAGATCAGGTCTTTGAAAATACAGGTGCAAACATTTGCACTTGATACACATGACTATAGTTAATTAGCTAAAAACCTTTACTTTGCTCATGTCATCCACCTTTTCATTGATAACTTACGTCAGGATTGAAATCTCTCTGAACTCATTTCTACAGTAGCCATAGAAAACCTTTGTCCTTCTCACCGACCTCTGATTGGTTAGCCAATTAGAGCCTTGAGTCTGTCATTGCTTTTCATTGGTTGGATGAGACAATGACTATACCAATGCTTCATATCATGATTTACGCATGGATGACCAAGAGGAAACATTTTTATAAAATATTATCATAAGCCTCATAACTTAACTTTTGCCGCTGTATATCTTGGCTGATGCTTAGCCACTCAATGTTATTATAAAGTGTGCTAACTGCAAATATACAAAAATTAAAGGATTTATACAACGGATATGGAAGTAGAAGTTGTCAGGAACTTCTGGAAACCAACCAATCAACCACAATAGGGAGCCTGTACTGGACTGATCACGAACTACACTACCCAAGCATCCCTTGGTGCCGCTGACCTTGAAATGGTATCTGACACACCATCACAAGGTCACGTGAACCATTTTGGTTGCCGCGCGCCAATGTGTCAGTCAGCCAGCCAGCAGCCAATCACAAAGAGACAACATCCGACCTTCCCCTGGTCATAACCAAAACAAAGACTAGCTGTTGTCCAAGCCAGTGGAACACCTGTTGCTGTCTGTCTGTCCCTCCATCGCATTCATCCTTTCCACAGCATTTAGCACCAATGAATCCCATTTTGGGTCCGAACCTCTACACCCAACCAGATCCTCTTCCTTTTCCCCTTCTCTTCTTCCTCCTCACCATTATCTTTCCAACAAGCCCTATCCCTCCTCTTATCCACCTCCATGTCTCTCTGTCCATCCCTTGGTTTCTCTATGCTTTTCCATCAATCCACCCATCTATCCATCCATCCATCACAGTCTCTCTTTCTCACCGTTGTGACCATATCTGGCCAGGTTCTTCTTGAACTGTTCTGGTGTGAGGCCGGTGGTCTGGTCGACACCAAAGTATGACACGACCTCTTCCGAATCTTTTGCGTGTGCATTCTCCATCCTCACCAAACAGGAGACTCTTCAGGAGAAGAGAACAAAACAAAGATACGTTTAGGACACGTCTATCCGGTAATGCGTGGCTTGGTGCAGTAGGTAGTTCTCCAGTTATGAGGTTTTACAACCAGAGAAATAAATTGTTACCCACCACTTTATAAAAGTGTGGGATGGGGATAAAACCTGTCAACCCCCTTCGTTCGCTCTCTCCCCTCTCTCTCTCACTGCTCTTTCTCTCTCACTTCTCCGGCAAAACTGGAGCCCTGGACTGACAGAAAGTGCAACCTGGCACAAGCTCCTGAAAAGTTTTATATGGACACAAAAGTGAGGCGATTGGTGCTCTCTCACCATGCGCTTGCACCTCATTGGCTGAGGGGAGCAAAGGTGGGTGGCCCGGGAGGGCCCTATGAGGGGGGGGGGGGGTCACGCGTGGAAGTATTGGGCACCAACTGCAGAGGGGGTCCGCTGTGTGCCGTCAAACTGAAAATAAGATACATTTTTGGATCGAGCATGGTAAGTAGAACAGGGAGGGGGAGATGGGGGCAGCGGTGCTTTGAATCAGAGGTAGGGGGCTTTGAATGATGGGTCCAGTGTGCTACAGTATGTATGGCAGATAGGACAGAAGGGGGGTAAAGATAGAGAGGCAGATAGAGATAAAGAGAGAGGGGGGGTACAAAGAGAGGCAGTTAGAGATAAAGAGAGAGAGGGGGTACAGAGAGAGAGGCAGATAGAGATATATAGGATATAGAGAGAGAGGGGGTACAGAGAGAGAGGCAGATAGAGATTTATAGAGAGAGGGGGTACAGAGAGAGTGGCAGATAGAGATAAAGAGAGAGAGGGGGTACAGAGAGAGTGGCAGATAGAGATAAAGAGAGAGAGGGGGACATAGAGAGAGGCAGACAGAGAGTACAGAGTGAGTTTTAAACTTCCTTAATAAGCACAATGTCTCGAGTAAAAACCAAATTGGATTTATACCCAAACATCGCACGACCGATCATATTTCCACCCTAAACATCCTGATAGAATAACATGTCCACCACAAGAAGACCAAAGTGTATGCTCGCTTTGTTGACTTCCAAAAAGTATTTAATTCTATTTGGCGTACAGGACTGTTCTATAAAGTTATTGAAAGCGGTGTAGGGGGTCAAACGTATGACATAATTAAATCAAATGGCATAACAGATGTGACTATTTAGGGGGGAAACAGGTGCAGCGTCAATATTGGCAAGAGAAGAACAGAATTCTTTAACCAAGGGTGGGGCCTTTGGAATAGTTGCAATCTCAGCCCCACGCTCTTCAATATTTACATCAATGAATTCGGACACTATTCTAGAAAAATCCTCAGTCCTTGGTGTTAGTCTCCACAATTAAGAGGTTAAATGCCGGCTCTTCGAAGATGACTTGTGCTTGCTGTCACCCACAGTACATGGCCTCTAGCAGAGTCTGGACCTGCTAGAGCAGTACTGCTAGACCTGGGCCCTGGCAGTAAATCCCAAAAAGATTTTAAAAATAATGATTTTCCAGAGAAGATCCAGATCAGGGAATTAGACCGAAGTTCTCAATTGGCACAAAATATATAGAGTACTGCACACACTACAATTACTCAGGTTTAAAACTAAGCTCAATTGGACACCTAAATGAGGCAGAGAATGAACTGAGAGGGAAAGCACGCGGGTCATTCTACACCATTAAAAAACAAATTAAAATTTAAAATACCTATTCAAATTTGGTTAAAACTAATTGAATGTGGTATTGAACAAATTTTGTATAATTATAGTGGTCTGAAAATATTCCAAGATCAGGTTGTGGGTTGTCTATAATAATTCATAATTCCTTTAGTGTTTTTAAAATATCCAGATAAAAATCCCAGAATGCATTAAATCCAACACTGCGGTATGGAAGGGGACATCTCGTGACTGTCACGTTCTGACCTTAGTTCTTTTGTTATGTCTTTGTTTTAGTATGGTCAGGGCGTGAGTTGGGGGGGTTGTCTATGTTTGTTTTTCTATGAGTTGGTATTTCTGTGTTTGGCCTGGTATGGTTCTCAATCAGAGTCAGCTGTCAATCGTTGTCCCTGATTGAGAACCATACTTAGGCAGCCTGTTTTCACCCTTGATTTGTGGGTGATAATTCAGCAGGAATTGTTGGACTCAGTTGGCCACATGTCCAGAGAGTGGCAGTTTTTCTTGGAGACAGACGACCTGTCTCATCTTGCAAGACTGTTTGCTTAGAGAAGCAATTGGAGCCCCCCTGTTTATTTTCAACACCTCCTAACCCCCATTGCCAACCATTTCATCTTCACCTCAGTCTAAAGTCTACATCCAAAGTACACCTCCAAGAGACTGTAAACAAGCGATCCCTCACTTGTAAAACAGCCATTAAGTCTATGTTTAAAATGTATATAGGCCCTACTGACCAACAGCTCTATATGTCACATTAGCTGGTACATAACCAGCAATCTAAATGACAACCAAATGTACTTGAAAGGCTATTTAGCTAGTTATGATCCATGCTAACTGGCTTTGTTTTCGCAACATGTTATGCTAACTGGCTAGCTCTCAGACCAAGGTTACAGTAACATGTATTGTTATGTTATGCTAACTAACTAGACCTAACATGCTATGCTAACTAGCTAGACCTATCATGATATACTATAGAAAGTAGCTAAACCTAACATGCTACTATAAATAGCTAGACTTCACATGCTATGCCATGCTAACTAGCTAGACCTAACATGCTATGCTTACTATCTGCTACTAACATTGAATTGGAGGAGGGTTTCTCCACAGGTGGCAGCTAGCCTGGGGTGCCACTCACTGTTGAGGGCGCAATTAGCTACGCGAAACGGCGATAATTTGAAGATACTTTTTTGGATAGATGCTTGCCTCAATGGAATATTGAGGAGACCCCATGAATCAATACAAATAAATCTTCAGGATTCAATTCAAACTGAATACTGAAAGAAAAATATATATATATATATGTTTCAGAACATCTCCAGGTGTCCCTGGCCAATAGCAATAGAGAAGAACATGGTGGTTGGAGAGTGAGTGACTAGTGACAGACGGTAGGAAATAGGAATGTTTTGGCTATGAATGGATTGAGAACAATTGGGAATATCTGTTGTTGACTGGGGATATTTCACAATGGGAGAGGGGCTACAAAGAGGACAGAGGGGAAAATAGTTAACTGTACAGAAGGGCCCATTTCTCCGGTGACAGATGACAACACTTGCTATTAATAGGTAGGGTTATCCTTGGGTGTTTTAGGTAAAAGGAGACAGGTGGGGGTTGCAGTTGAGGATTTCCCAGAGAAGACAGAGGGGATAGGCTAGTGTTACTGTACCCTTCCGGCCGCCTTTAACACTGCATTTATTCTCCCTATCTCTCTCTCCTATTTCTTTCACTTGCTTTCTCAACTGTCACTCCTCAATACTGTCTTCCCATATTACTCACTTATCTTCTCTGTTCTCAGGCTTTCTCTCAATCTCTCTCCTCCCCTCTCTCCTCTGAGTTATATTTAGCCGCAGGGGGTTTGGTGGTAGAGCCGTCAACCCCTCGGCCCCACTGCCACTCCGAGCCTTACAAGGCCTAGGCAGGGACACGGTTGCCTGGTAACCGGCCGTGTTTTCACCTAAGCTGTGAAGGTCCAGTGTTCGACCCCCACCTAGCCTTCACCGTACTAATTATCACCATCACTACCACCACCGTCATCCTCGTCCTCCTCGTCATCCTTCACGGTGTTAATGCGGCCGCTTGATAAACAGATGTCCAATGGAACGACGGTCTGTCCGCTCGCTCCTCTACGGTGCTTCAGTGAGTTTTAGAGAGGAGAATTGTATGTGCTGAAACAATTGGGGAAAAGGTGCTTGAAGACTGTCGTCTGAAGTATGGTGGCCTGGGGTGGACTAACCTAGCAGTTACTGAAGCCGCTGCCTACAGAGGACTGGAATGCCGATGTTGGCATGGATTTGAACAAACTTCTCCTTACTTACTATATCTTTCTAAATAATCTTTCAAAACGTTTTTTAAAAGTTGAAAGTATGAGTTTATTTATTATATTCACTGCTGATTTCTCCTCCTTCACCATCACCACCGGCAGCATTACCTTTTTACTCCACCTCCTCCTCTTCCTTCACCTCCTTTTTTCAATATACATTGTAGAGAGTGAAACAGAAGAGAGGAAAATATTCAGCTTCTCTTGGAGGACAATAGAAGTAGATTTCAAAAGTGCTTCTTTATTAATAAAACCAATGTGCTTCAGTGTTGCCTGAAACAACCGCATACAAGAGGTCTTCTTCAACAAAACATTTGAACTGTTGCAGTGCAACATTACACACCTCCATTACAAAGATAAAAGGAGTGAGAGAGAAAAGGAGTCACAGAAAGAGGGAGAAAGTGAGAGCTTGTGATAGCAAAAAGGAGTGAAAGACAAAGGCCATACGGATAATTAAGGTCAGAGGCATTATCAGCAACTGCTGGAGAGACTGAGGTCATAGGAGGAGAAAGCAAGGCAGGGGAAGAGATTACAGTATACCGGTCTCCTACTCTATAGCCTGAGTGTCACGCCCTGACCTTAGAGATCCTTTTTATGTCTCTGTTTTGGTTTGGTCAAGGCGTGAGTTGGGGTGGGCATTCTAGGGTTTTGTGTTCTATGATTTCTATTTCTTTGTGTTTGGCCGGGTATGGTTCTCAATCAGGGACAGCTGTCTATCGTTGTCTCGGATTGGGAACCATACTTAGGTACCCTTTTCCCACCTGTGTGTGTGTGTGGGAGGTTGTCTCTGTTTAGAGCACTTTTCTTGTGAGCTTCACGGTTTGTTTTTGTAGTGTTTATTATTTTGTTTGGCATCATTTTGCTTAAAATAAAGAAAATGTACGCTCACCACGCTGCACCTTGGTCCTCATCCTTCAACAGCCGTGACACTGAGTCCCAAATGGAACCTTATTCCCCATATGACTCTGGCCAAAAGTAGTGCACTATATAGGGAATAAGCTCTCCCTGAACGTCAGCAAAACAAAGGACCCCAATCCTGATTTACATGCAAAAAGTGCAAAGCCAGATTGTTGTTGTGGCAGCCAGGTTCAGATAACATAACTAGAGAAAATAAGGAGAGGAATATAGGGAGAGAGAGACACAGTGTGTGTGAGAGTGACAGAAAGACAGAGAGAGAGAGGAAGAGAAAAGAAAGGAAGATGGGAGGGGAGGGGAGGGAGAGGAGAAGAAAGACACAGTGTTCTATTACATTTATAATGGTAACACAAGCTGAGGGTGTTGTAACAGGTGTCGTAACAGGTGTCTATGAGAGAGAGAGTGTGAGAGAGAGAGAGAGAGACAGAGAGAGAGAGAGAGAGATAGTTGGGGGCGTCAGTCCAAGTAATAGACAGAGGACACAGATAAAGGCAGATTGTTGTCGACTGATGAGGAGGAAGCAAGATTGATGGCCAATGACAGTCCACTCCTTATAAGTGCACTTCAGATAAATGCAAACTCTGTTTAGGTGCACTACAGTTTGCCAGTCCCAATTAAATTGCTGTACACTGTTCCTAATTGCTCCTGAAACTAAATACTCTGATGTATGTATGCTGAGCTGTACCAAAATGGCACCCTATTCCCTATATAGGGCACTACTTTTGACAGGGCCATAGGGCTCTGGTTAAACCTCTCTAGCAGACTGCCCTCTGCAGGCCAGTATACTGAAGGAGAATGAAATATATTAAATGTCTTTGCTAACCTGTCTGTGTGAGCAATGAGAAGAGATTTGTTAGTGTCCATTTTGAAACCTGATACCGGGTGGATTTGATTTTATTGTGTTTCTGTCCCTGAGGTTACATTTACATTGCACACACATGCCTGGTTTAACGTCTCTCCCCACCATGCCACCCTAGTCAGAGAGGTAGAGAGAGAGGGAGGGATAGAGACAGAGAGGTACAGTGGCATAGAGTAAATGAGAGAGGGAGAAACAAAGAAAGAGAGAGATGTGTAAAGAAGATGGCTAGAGAGAAATAAAGAATCATAAAGAACGAGGGAGTAGAGGTGCTGAAACACAGAGAGACTGACAGAGGAGGAAGGAAATGGGAAAGATTACAAGAATCTACAGTTGAAGTCGGAAGTTTACATACACCTTAGTCAAATATATTTAAACTCAGTTTCTCTGTCTTAGGTCAGTTAGGATCACCACTTTATTTTAAGAATGTGAAATGTCAGAGTAATAGTAGAGAGAAGTATTTATTTCAGCTTCTATTTCTTTCATCACATTCCCAGTGGGTCAGAAGTTTACATTCACTCAATTAGTATTTGGTAGCATTGCCTTTAAATTGTTTAACTTGGGTCAAATATTTTGGGTAGCATTCCACAAACATCTCACAATAAGTTGGGTGAATTTTGGCCCATTCCTCCTGGCAGAGCTGGTTTAACTGAGTCAGGTTTGTAGTTCTCCTTGCTCGCACACGCTTTTTGCGTTCTGCCCACACATTTTCTATAGGATTGAGGTCAGGGCTTTGTGATGACCACTCCAATACATTGACTTTGTTGTCCTTAAGCCATTTTGCCACATATTTGGAAGTATGCTTGGGGTCATTGTTCCTTTGGAAGAACCACTTGCAACCAAGTTTGAACTTCCTGACTGATGTCTTGAGATGTTGCTTCAATATATCCACATAATTGATGCCATCTATTATGTGAAGTGTACCAGTCCCTCCTGCAGCAAGCACCCCCACAACATGATGCTGCCACCCCGTGCTTCACGGTTGGGATGGTGTTCTTCAGCCTGCAAGCCTCCCCCTTTTTCCTCCAAACATAACGATGGTCATTATGGCCAAACAGTTCTATTTTTGTTTCATCAGAGCAGAGGACATTTCTCCAAAAAGTATGATCTTTGTCCCCATGTGCAGTTGCAAACCGTAGTCAGTCTTTTTATGGCGGTTTTGGAGCAGTGGCATCTTCCTTGCTGAACAGCCTTTCAGGTTATGTCGATATGGGACTTGTTTTATCAAATCAAATCAAATCAAATGTTATTTGTCACATACACATGGTTAGCAGATGTTAATGCGAGTGTAGCGAAATGCTTGTGCTTCTAGTGCCGACAATGCAGTAATAACCAACAAGTAATCTAACTAACAATTCCAAAACGACTGTCTTATACACACAAGTGTAAGGGGATAAAGAATATGTCCATAAATATATATAAATGAGTGATGGTACAGAGCGGCATAGGCAAGATACAGTAGATGGTATCGAGTACAGTATATACATATGAGATGAGTATGTAAACAAAGTGGTATAGTTAAAGTGGCTAGTGATACATGTATTACATAAAGATGCAGTAGATGATATAGAGTACAATATATACGTATACATATGAGATGAATAATGTAGAGTATGTAAACATTATATTAGGTAGCATTGTTTAAAGTGGCTAGTGATATATTTTACATAATTTCCCATCAATTCCCATTATTAAAGTGGCTGGAGTTGAGTCAGTGTGTTGGCAGCAGCCACTCAATGTTAGTGGTGGCTGTTTAACAGTCTGATGGCCTTGAGATAGAAGCTGTTTTTCAGTCTCTCGGTCCCAACTTTGATGCACCTGTACTGACCTCACCTTCTGGATGATAGCGGGGTGAACAGGCAGTGGCTCGGGTGGTTGTTGTCCTTGATGATCTTTATGGCCTTCCTGTAACATCGGGTGGTGTAGGTGTCCTGGAGGGCAGGTAGTTTGCCCCCGGTGATGCGTTGTGTAGACCTTTAGTTCAGTTACCTTAGCTTTCTTGGGAACAGGAACAATGGTGGCCCTCTTGAAGCATGTGGGAACAACAGACTGGGATAGGGATTGATTGAATATGTCCGTGGACACACCAGCCAGCTGGTCTGCGCATGCTCTGAGGGCGCGGCTGGGGATGCCGTCTGGGCCTGCAGCCTTGCGAGAGTTAACACGTTTAAATGTTTTACTCACCTCGGCTGCAGTGAAGGAGAGGCCGCATGTTTTGGTTGCAGGCCGTGTCAGTGGCACTGTATTGTCCTCAAAGCGGGCAAAAAAGTTATTTAGTCTGCCTGGGAGCAAGACATCCTGGTCCGTGACGGGGCTGGTTTTCTTTTTGTAGTCCGTGATTGACTGTAGACCCTGCCACATACCTCTTGTGTCTGAGCCGTTGAATTGAGATTCTACTTTGTCTCTATACTGACGCTTAGCTTGTTTGATTGCCTTGCGGAGGGAATAGTTACACTGTTTGTATTCGGTCATGTTTCCGGTCACCTTGCCCTGATTTAAAGCAGTGGTTCGCGCTTTCAGTTTCACGCGAATGCGCCCATCAATCCACGGTTTCTGGTTTGGGAATGTTTTAATCGTTGCTATGGGAACGACATCTTCAACGCACGTTCTAATGAACTCGCACACCGAATCAGCGTATTCGTCAATGTTGTTGTCTGACGCAATACGAAACATATCCCAGTCCACGTGATGGAAGCAGTCTTGGAGTGTGGAATCAGATTGGTCGGACCAGCGTTGAACAGACCTCAGCGCGGGAGCTTCTTGTTTTAGTTTCTGTCTGTAGGCAGGGATCAACAAAATGGAGTCGTGGTCAGCTTTTCCGAAAGGAGGGCGGGGCAGGGCCTTATATGGAAGTTAGAATAGCAGTGATCCAAGTTTTTTTTACTGTGGATATAGATACTTTTGTACCTGTTTCCTCCAGCATCTTCACAAGGTCCTTTGCTGTTGCTCTGGGATTGATTGTCAACACCACTACGGTGAAAAGTCCGGACCATGCCCCTCAAGTGGATTTACCGGAGGAGTACCAGGATCTGCACCGGGTTTTATCTAAGACCAAGGCTCCACGCCTGCCTCCCCATCACCCCTGGGACTGTGCCATTGACCTGTTGTCTGACGCAGCCCTCCCGAGAGGACATGTCTATCCCCTCTCCTATGAGGAGACCGAGGCCATGTGGACCTATGTACAGGGGAGTCTCCAGCAGAGTTTTGTCTGCCCCTCTAAGTCACCATCCTCCTCAAACTTATTTTTTGTTAAGAAGAAAGATGGGGGACTGCGCCCCTGCATTGATTATCAAACACTGAACAAGGCCACCATCAAGTTCAGCTATCCTTTACCCCTCATCCCAACCATCATCGAACAAATGCACGGGGTGCAGTACTTCACAAAGCTGGACATGAGGAGCGCCTACAATCTGGTGCGCATTCGTGCAGGCGATGAATGGAAGATGGCTTTTTCCACGACCACAGGTCATTACGAGTATCTCGTGATGCCCTTTGGACTGTCTAATGCTCCTTCAGTCTTCCAGGCCTTCATCAACAAAGTGTTTTGAGACATGGGATGGGGCATAGTGGTCTGTATAGACAACATTTTCATCTATTCTGCTGACCCCGACCAGCATGTCTTGTTAGTCAGGTCTGTGCTGAAAAGACTGTTGGAGCATGATTTATATGTTAAACAGGAGAAATGTTGGTTTTCCAGTGGTCTGTGTCTTTCTTGGGCTATCTCATCTCCATGGAGGGAGTGGCGCTGGAGCAGCAATGCGTCAGTGCAGTCAGGTCATGGCCCATCCCCAATTCCATGAAAGCAGCCCAGCGATTCCTGGGGTTCTCCAAATATTTTCGGAGGTTCATCCGAGGCTTCAGCACAGTGGTCGCACCTCTTACCTCCCTGCTGAGAGGAGGTCCCCAGCGGCTTCATTGGACGGCGGAGAGGGTGTTCGAGACGCTGAAGGCACTTTTCACTACTGCTCCCGTGTTGACACATCCCGACCCCTTCACTCCCCTTCATCGTTGAGGTGGATGACTCCGAAGTAGGAGCCGGGGCCGTGTTATCTCAACGCACAGGAACCCCTCCAAAGATGCGGCCTGCACTTTCTACTCCAAGCAGCTGAGCCCCGCCCAGAGGAACTATGACGTAGGGGACCGGGAACTCTTGGCGGTCAAGAAGCCTCTGAAGGTGTGGAGGCACTGGCTGGAGGGTTCCAAACACCCTTTCCTGGTGTGGGCGGAAAACCGCAACCGGGAGTACATCAGGGCAGCAACGAGGCTAAACCCGAGACAGGCAGGTGGGCTCTATTCTTCAACAAGTTCCAATTTACAATTTGCTATAGGCCAGGCTGGAAGAATGTGAATACGGACGCACTGTCTCGCCTCTAAGATGCAAAGGAGAGGCAGGGGGAAGACATCCCCATCATCCCTCCGTTCCGCGTCATCACGCCAGCAGTGTGGGACATGGACGCTGACATACGGCAGCGTCCATGCGTACGGAACCTGCACCTGCACAGTGCCCGGAGAACCGCGCCTACATGCTCACAGGTATGTGGGACCGCCACCTTTCCTGGGCACACGGCGCCTGTTTTGGGTCATCCTGGGATAGGCTGTACCATCGCCTGCCTAACGGAGAAGTACTGATGGCCCACCTTGGCTAGGTATGTCCGGGTCTCTTCCTGCTCCATCTGTGCTCAGTCAAAGACACCCAGACACCTCGCTTATGGAAAGCTCCTTCCCCTGCCGGTTCCACAACAACCCTGGTCTCACCTCTCGGTGGACTTTGTCACTGACCTTCGCTCCTCCCAGGGGAACACCACCATTCTTGTCATTGTGGACCGGTTTTCCAAAATTTGTTGCCTCCTTCCTCTGCCTGGGCTTCCGTCGGCCATGCAAACTGAGGTGGCTCTTTTTATACACGTCTTCTGGCACTACGGGATCCCGGAGGATATTGTGTCAGACCATGGCCCTCAGTTCACCTCAAGTGTATGGAAGGCGTTCCCTCCGCCACTCCTCTACTAACCTTAACCCAACACACACTGGAAAGGAGTATCAGCTGACCCTGGCACCTTGGGATCCGAGCCTGCTGAGGAGAACTCATCTCAAGAGCGCCAAGCCAAGCGCACAAGGAACAGGCCGACCGCCACCAGGTGACCGGATCTGGCTCTCCACCCAGAACCTGCCCCTCCGCCTGCCCTGCTGGAAGCTGAGCCCGCGGTTTGTGGGGCCGTTTAAAGTCCTGAGGAGGGTTAATGAGGTAACATACCGTTTACAACTCCCTGTTGATTATCGCATTAACCCGACCTTTCATGTGTCTCTTCGGCGTACTCGGTCCGTGAGTTCCTGGATTCAAGGCATCGGGGTTAATGTGCCTCTCCAGTGCCTCTTCGACTGGGTAGGGTACGGCCCAGAGGAGTGGTGCTGGGTTCCTGCGGTGAACATCCTGGATGCTTTGCTGACCAGGGATTTTCACAGTCAGTGACCGGACCGCACCGCTCCCTGTGTTCATCCCCGAGGCCGGTGTTGTCCCGCTGCTGGTGCAGCGCGTTGGTGGGTACTGTCACGGATCCCCCCCGGTACTGCTACTCATTCTGTTCACCAGTTCCGGAGGTCAACGTCACCGGCCTTCTAGGCTGCACTGAACTTTCATTATGCACACCTGTTTCCAATTCCTCACTGATTGTGTTTGTATAAATGTGCCCTTTGTTTCCCCATTGGGATGCCGATTTATTGTTCCCATTTCCGTTGGTTGTGTGAGTACCTATGCATTGTCTCAGCCTGTACTGCATATTTTGTGCATTGTGTATTACTGGTTTTGCCCTGTGTCGTTGTACAAGGTTTACCCTCGCTCTTTTGTTTGGGTACATCCCAGTATTTTGTTTACGTGTTTGTTTTGGGTACATTAAAAACCTCTTAAGGATCCACTCCTTTTTTCCGCCTAAAATGACATCCACAAATCTAACTGCCTGTAGCTCAGGCCCTGAAGCAAGGATATGCATATTATTGGTACCATTTGAAAGGAAACACTTTGAAGTTTGTGGAAATGTGAAAGGAATGCAGGATAATATCACTTCTATGGGACTGGGGGGCAGTATTGTGTAGCTTGGATGACTAAGGTGCCCAGAGTAAACTGCCTGCTACTCAGGCCCAAAAGCTAGAATATGCATATAATTAGTAGATTTGGATAGAAAACACTCTGAAGTTTCTAAAACTGATTGAATGATGTCTGTGAGTATAACATAACTCATATGGCAGACAAAAACCTGAGAAAAATCCAACCAGGAAGTGGGAAATCTGAGGTTTGTAGGTTTTCAAGTCTTTGCCTATCCAATATACAGTGTCTATGGGGTCATATTGCACTTTCTAAGGCTTCCACTAGATGTCAACAGTATTTAGAACCTTGTTTCAGGCTGCTACTATGAAGGGGGAGCAAATAAGAGCTGTTTGACTAAGAGGTCTGGCAGAAAATGCCATGTCAAACAATCAGTCTGCTCAGTCACTGTCGGCAGACAGCAATGAATTTGATTGTACTTTTAAACCGGTGCACCGTGTTTTTTATGGAATGCAAATGGAAAAGTAAACTAGGCCAGGGTTTCCCAAACCCGATCCTGGGGGTGGCTGTGTAGTGCTAGGGCAAAGACCAAAACGTGCACCTGGGGGGACCCAGGACTGAGTTTGAGAAACCCTGGCCTAGACAGCCAATAGTTGCTGGTAGATCTGCATTATTGTCTAGGATAAAACATTTGTGTCCCCCGTGGACCGTCTCGTACATAAAGCATCCTCCATTCAGGCTGCAAAGGCATAACTTTTCTCCTTAACTAGCTTTAATGGCAAGCCGCCTGAAAAATATGTGTACTGTCTTAATAAAACAAAAGTTTCACAATTTTTTTAATTTGTTGGACAATTTAGGATGTTGCACATCACGTTCAGCCAGTTTTCCCAAAAATGGTGGTGCAAAATATTGATCCATTAAGATATTTTTCCCATCAGGAAATGCGGGAATATTCTGGTAGGCCGGTCTGATCGGACCTGCATGGGCATGCTCCTCAACTGTACTTTTTGTTTCTTTCTCTCGAATAATTAATTGTCAATCCTTCCTTATGACCCAGATGGAATCACGTGATCGTTTCTTAACCCATAGAAAGTCCTGACTCCCGCCCAGTTGACTACTTTCACATGGTGGAAGGCCTCAATGGCAATGTCCATGCCAAAATGGGTTTTATCCATCTTGAGCAGGGCTCTCCAACCCTGTTCCTGGAGCGCTACCATCCTGTATGTTTTCGCTCCAGCCCTAATCTAGCACACCTGATTCTAATAATTAGCTGGTGGATAAACTGAATCAGCTTAATTACAACTGGGGTTGGATTGAAAACCTGCAGGAGAGTAGCTCTCCAGGAACTTGGTTGGAGAGCCCTGATCTAGATTCCTCTATCAAATGATGATTTGTTCCGTCTTCCAAGGAACTATTCTGAGTAGTCTTGTGGGGTCATAATAAAGAGAAAAAGAAAAGGTGGCATGGAGAAATTGAGAGAAACGGCAAAAAGATAAGACCTAGGCTGGCTGCTGCCGATAGAGATAGCGAGGGAGAGTGATGGGGTTATTGACAGGGTTGCAGAGAAAAGTGCATTGCTGAGCTGCCTGTTGACCATGTAAGATAGGACAGCCTTCTGTGGTTTGAATGAGATTCACTACATGGCCAAATGTATGTGGACACCACTTCAAATTAGTTGATTCGGGCTATTTCAGCCACACCCGCTGCTGACAGGTGTATACAATTGAGCATGCATGCAATCTCCATAGACAAACATTTAGTAGAATGGCCTTACTGATGAGCTCAGTGACTTTCTTCTTTAAAAATTATTTTTTTTAAAATTTACCCCTTTTTCTCCTCAATTTCGTGGTATCCAATTGTTGTAGTAGCTACTATCTTGTCTCATCGCTACACCTCCCGTACGGGCTCGGGAGAGACGAAGGTTGAAAGTCATGCGTCCCCCGATACACAACCCAACCAAGCCGCAAGCCAGGAAGCCGGAAGCTGGAAGCCAGCCGCACCAATGCACCGGAGGAAACGCCGTGCACCTGGCCACCTTGGTTAGCGCACACTGCTCCCAACCCGCCACAGGAGTCGCTGGTGCGCGATGAGACAAGGACACCCCTACCGACCAAGCCCTCCCTAACCCGGGCGACGCTAGGCCAATTGTGCGTCGCCCCACGGACCTCCCCGTCACGGCCGGTTACGACAGAGCCTGGGCGCGAACCCAGGGACTCTGATGGCACAGCTGGCGCTGCAGTACAGCGTCCTTAACCACTGCGCCACCTGGGAGGCCAGCTCAGTGACTTTCAAAGTGGCACCGTCATAGGATGGCACATTTCCAACAAGTCAGCTCATCAAATTTCTGCCTTGCTAGTTTCCCCGGTCAACTGTAAGTGCTGTTATTGTGAAGTGGAAACGTCTAGGAGCAACAACGGCTCAGCCGCTGAGAGGTAGGCCTCACAAGTGCGTAGCACGTAAAAATCGTCTGTCCTCGGTTGCAACACTCACTACCGAGCAACTGCCCGAATTTATAGTGCCAACTGTAAAGTTTGGGGCTGTTTTTCATGGTTTGGGCTAGCCCCCTTAGTTCTAGTGAAGGGAATTCTTAACGCTACAGCATACAATGACATTCTAGACATTCTGTGCTTCCAACTTTGTGGCAACAGTGTGGGGAAGGCCCTTTCCTGTTTCAGCATGACAATGGCCCTGTGCACAAAGCGAGGTCCATACAGAAATAGTTTGTCGAGATCAGTGTGGAAGAACTTTGACTGTCCTGCAGAGCCCTGACCTCAACCCCATCGAACACCTTTGGGGTGTATTGGAACACCGACTGCGAGCCAGGCCTGAACGCCCAACCTCAGTGCCCGACCTCACTAATGCTCTTGTGGCTGAATGAAAGCATGTCCCTGCAGCAATATTCCAACATCTAGGGAAAAGCCTTCCCAGAAGGGTCAATGCTGTTATAGCAGCAAAGGAGGGACCAACTCCATATTAATGCCCATGATTTTGGAATGAGATGTTTGATGAGAAGGTGTCCACATACTTGTGGCCATGTAGTGTATGACTCAACTGAGGGAATGGTTTCTGACATTGACATATGACAGAACTGAGCATACCTGTGATTAGAATTAGATTTACTGTCTTATTATTAGGCCTACTATTGACAAACTTATAGGATACACGAAGGGAGTCCAGCAGCACGCCTTCATCCCACCATGCAGCATTCCCCCTCACCCTTTACACTTGAAATTCCCACAACTATATCTTGTACCAGTCAGTCCCTGGTTTCACCTGACAAAATGTAGGCTACGTCATATTAACATCACCAGTTTTAGGCAGAAGTTAGATGCATCCATGCATGTTCATTTCTGTTCGCTTGTCACAGATGCGGAATGTTTGGTTCCACCCACTTCCACACCCCAGGAGGACCTGCCCCCTGCTAAGGAGTCCCCAAAACACCCTCATGGTCAGGATGTTCCGTTCCCTCAACTATTCAGAGCAGCTTCTGAAATACAGTATGCCTGGACAATTTTCTCACTGCCCATATATAAAAAGACACCAAACATGGAGTCGATATCCTAAAAATGCATGATCCCTGCTGAACAGAACACATTGTACAAACATTTGCGTTTATTTATATAATTTTGAATGAAACGTACTACCAATGTAGGAAAAGAAAGTAAAACATTACTGATCATCCACAGATCCTCATGGTTGTGAACTGTTTGTTCACAGGCAGCTGCTGTGCTTATTCATTAGTCTAACAGTTAGAAACAATTGACATTCATGGTCAGAAAACGTGTGGAACAGCACAATTGCTGCTTTGAACAGTTACGTGAACAAAAGGAACAGCGAGTAAATAGTATCGCAAAAGTAATTTAATGCTGAGAGTTCACCTTGTACAAAAATACAGGTCCCATGATCCTCATGTTATTATTGGTTTATTGCAGCATAGGTGTTTGTCTGAGTCAGATGTTGAAGCCTGGAGTAGCAAACAGGCACAACTGTGGATACCAAACATTGTAAAAACGTATATAAATACTTTGTTCAATTCATAATGTAGTTTGTAAACCGTATCTAATCTCATACAAAAATACAGGTCCCATGATGTTTGTTGTTTTTAAAATCTACCTATCAGGTAACATGGTAGTGAAAAATATTGGGAAATGAATATTACAGTGCGTGTCGAGTTAGGTTCTGAATGCTCATATTAGAAATTTAGGCGATCTATGGTTTACAACTACATGAATGAACAGATATTGGACTGACAACACTTGTACAAGGATTACATTTCCCATGTCGCCCTGCGTACTCCGGAGGGACACGTAAATGGTGCGTTCAAGACAACTCTGAAATTCAGACATTCTCTACTTGGACATTCGTTGTAGAAAGAAGAGGCCAGAGTTTTCCTACTTGGAGAGAATCAGAATCAACCAATAGGAATCTGTACGCCAGGGCTGTTCAATTACAGTCCTGGAGGGCCGAAACCCTTTTTTGTTTCTACCTGGTAGTTAATTGCACTCACCTGGTGTCCCAGGTCTGAATCAGTCTCTGATTAGAAGGATGAAAACCAGAAGTGCTTTGGCCCTCCATGACTGACATTGAACAGCCCTGCTCTACACAAATAACTTATGTTCATTTTAACTCTTGAGTTTCAGAATTGTCATGAATGCACCATAAGGCATGGCCAGGAAGGTAAAGCCTGAACAGTTTAAACCCTACATTACATTTGGTCCTCTACAGTAGGAATGTTAAGTGGTACGTCAGTGGTTTCCTCCATTTTCTTTTAGTCCATATCTTGATCACCCACACTCTGGCGAAGGTATTCCTCATAGAGCTTCTTCTACAGGAAGGGAGAGATACACACAGTTAGTGGTCAAGCACACACAGCACTGCATGCTCACACACATACCACTGCATGGTCACACACTACCTTCTTTGTCTTCACCACCTCCTGCACATAATCCAGCTTTTCCTGTAGCTGCCTCTTCTGTCGGCCAGAGAGAGTGGGCTGAGTCCTGCAGAGATAGAGAGCGATGCTTTAGGCATAATTCATTGATAACTGGTGGTACTTGAACAAGATGCCGCAGTTTGTGAGTGTGCTCAGCTCTTACCTGAAGGAGAAGCGGGCAAGGATGAGGAGTAGGAAGGAGAGGAAGATGAGTCCGCCACAACTGTAGAGCTGGTACTCCACGGACATGGAGACAAACACTCTCACTACAGGAGCCTGTGTGTGTGTGTGGGGGGGGGGGAAGAGTCACACAAACACAAAAATTCCACGACTACGTCTCACACACACACACAACCACACAGTCAGACTAACAACCACCACCCCTTAAACACAGTCTCTCTCTTACAAATACACTGACCAGGTAGAGAGAGAGGGCCTCGATGCCGTCATCCCCCAGGGCCATCTCTAGCAGCTCTTTGGAGAAGCTGCCCAGCACCAGGGCTGCCATCAGCATGAAGGGGACACTGAAGCCTAGAAGAGCCAACAAACAGCCCTTACAGCGCGCCCGCCGGTTATCTACACTGGTCTGCCTGAGGGAGGGAGAGAGAGAGAGAGGGTGGGTATTGTTGTGTTGGAAAGGAGAGAAGATCAGTGATGTGTGTGTCATCTACAATATCCTCAGTCATACAGTCTTTTTTATCAGCAAGTTGAGAATAAGTGCAGGTGTAAAACACACTGCATGCATGCGTGTGTTACCTGTCTTGGCTGAGTGTATCTGCAATGGCCTCAGTGATAAGCTCACAGTCCTTCTCTAGTGAGTTGAGTGTGTTCTGGACTGTCTGGTTGATGGTCTTCTCGATGGTGCGACATGCCTCCTCAATCTGGTTCACACAGCGACTGGGCTGGGGTTGGGACAAGCAGGTGGAAGTGAAGTTCAAAACATATGTACATAGTATACATACATTTTATTTATTTAGCTAGGATAGTCCAAGATTGCCCAGGTTGTCACATGCAGTGACTTTCAGGTGCCGTGTACAAAAAGGTGGGTGTGGTGCGGTGGCTACCTTGTTGGGGTTGGGAACATAGATGGTAGGCATGTCAAAGCCACACTTGTTGAGTCCCGGCCGCTTGCACAGCTCCTGGACTATCTGCATCATCACCCTCTGAAAGAGCCAATCACGACAGGGATATATTTTCTGATTAGCTAATGTTTGAAACTTCAAGCTGGGAGCTGTTAGATTATAACAAACTGGCCATCTTCCTCCCAGCCCCTTGTCAACCTTGCTCATAATGTAGATATGTATACGGTGTGTGTAATAGAGAATTTCCAGGTGAAATAAACACAAAAGCGGCCGTTGATAAAGTAAAAAAAATATATTTTAGTACAATTTGCTCGAGGGAGAAACCTCCAGCACAGAAGCAGAGAAAATGTCTTCCGAGCCTTCCCTGAGCTGGCCCTAATATCCCAAGCACATATGTTCTCTAAACACATAAAAGACAAGGCAGTGAATCACACACTCTCACAAGAGTACAATAATAACCAGTGTGTCCTCGGAACTGGCACCTTTAGACTGGCACCAACACTATCAGCAGATAGGTTATGGACAGTTCTCCTTCACGTCTGGCCTCCAAGTCTAGTGATTAAAAACCTTGCACGAACAGAATCATGTGTATAACAGAAAATAAAAAGTATAATACATTGCGTTAATAACTTAAGTGAATATCAACTTTATTCATCTTAAATTTCCCACTACAGTGTGTGTGTGTGTACCTGTCTGTCCGACTCTCCCCCGGCCTCGTCGGCCTTGCTGAGGTACAAGCGCAGGCGGTCACCGTGCTTCTCGTTGAGCTTCTCCACGATGTTGAGGGTGCGCTTGCACAGCGCCTGGCCCATGGGGTCAAAGAACACCAGGATGAGGTCACACAGCTCACCTGGGAGGGGACAGTACCAGTCAAAAGTATGAACACCTACTCATCCAAGGGTTTTTCTTTATTTTGTACTATTTTTTGTACTATTTTCTGCATTGTTTAACTATGAAATAACACATATGGAATCATGTAGTAACCAAAAAAGTGTTAAACAAATCTAAATATATTTTAGATTCTTTAAAGTAGCCACTTGATGACAGCTTTGCACATTCTTGGCATTCTCTCAACCAGCTTCGTGAGGAACGCTTTTCCAACCGTCTTAAAAAGTAGTTCCCACATATGCTAAGCACATTTTGGCTGCTTTTCCTTCACTCTGCGGTCCAACTCATCCCAAACCATCTCAATTGGGTTGAGGTCAGGTGATTGTGGAGGCCAGGTCATCTGATGCAGCACTCCATCACTCTCCTCCTTGGTCAAATAGCCCTTACACAGCCTGGAGGTGTATTGGGTCAATGTCCTGTTGAAAAACAAATGATAGTCCCACTAAGCGCAAACCAGATGGGATGGTGTATCGCTGCAGAATGCTGTGGTATCCATGCTGGTTAAGTGTGCCTTGAATTCTAAATAAATCACAGAGTGTCACCAGCAAAGTACCCCCACCTCCATGCTTCACGGTGGGAACCACACATGTAGGGATCATCCGTTCACCTAGTTGGTGTCTCACAAATACGCGGCGGTTGGAACAAAAAAAATAAAAACGCAAATTTGGACTCATAAGACTAATAAGATTTCCCACTGTCCTTGCTCGTGTTTCTTGGCCCAAGTCTCTTCTTATTATTGGTGTCCTATAGTAGAGGTTTCTTTGCAGCAATTCACCCATGAAGGCATGATTCACACAGTGTCCTCTGAACAGTTGAGAGGTGTCTGTTACTTGAACTCTGAAGCATTGGGCTGCTATTTGAGGCTGGTAACTCTAATGAACTTATCCTCTGCAGCAAAGTAACTCTGGGTCTTCCTTTCCTATGGCGGTCCTCATGAGAGCTAGTTGCATCATAGCGCTTGATGGTTATTGCGACTGCAATTGAAGAAACTTTCAAAAGTACTTTACATTTTTCTGATTGACTGACCATGTCTTAAAGTAATGATGGACTGTAATTTCTCTTTGCTTATTTGAGCTGTTCTTGCCGCAATATGGACTTGGTCTTTTACCAAATAGGGATATCTTCTGTATACTACACCTACCATGTCACAACACAACAAATAGGCTCAAACACATTAAAAAGGAACAAAAATCCACAAATGAACTTTTAACAAGGCACACCTGTTAACTGAAATGCATTCCAGGTGACTACCTCATTGATGCTGGTTGAGAGAATGCCAAGAGTGTGCAAAGCTGTCAACTTTGGAGAATCTTCAATATTGATTTGTTTAACACTTTTTTGGTTACTACACGATTCCAGATGGGTTATTTAATCTTCACTATGATTCTACAATGTAGAAAATAGTAAAAAATAAAGAAACTCTTGAATGAGTAGGTGTGTCCAAACGTTTGACTGTTACTGTATATTCACAAAATTACACACCCTACACCACCATATTGTGGTGACCTACCCAGCCACATGATGGCCTGGTCCACATCGAAGGGGTACTTCATGTCCCCGTCCACCAGGCCAGGAGAGTCCACAAACGTCACTAGGCTGAAGCGTTTCTGCCTCGATGTGCAGATCTCAGTGCCCAGGTACTCAGACACACCTACAGGTAGAGAGCGAGAGCCCTTTACTTGAATGGTATTTTCATGCATTTCACACAAAGTGCTGACTAATGTTTAGAATGGGTCGTCAGTCATGCTACCATTACCATTGTATTTATATTGCATCATATAATACAGGGGAGGGAGTTGTTTCCTGAGTCTTACTATGACGCAGACTAATGAGGTTGAATCAACTCTGAAGTCTCACCCTTGATCTCGTGTAGCGGTTTGAAGTGTGGGTAAAGGTGCAGCGTGGCATTTCCCTGAAATACAGCAAGAAACAAAACAAAGTTTACATTCTGCGAGAAAAACAAATATCCACCGTGTGAGCACTTACTCAAGTGAAAAGGTTAAGCCCCTCAAAGTACCTCAACCAAAGTGCATGACGTGAGGAGCAAACTGAAGGGGAAATTCACTCAGAACTATACCAGCAGTACTCACTGTGAGAGACTCTCTCTTGCGGCCACTAGTAACAAAGCTGAAGCCTTGCGTCTCAATGGCCACTCCTGTGCGCTGGATGTGCTCCTCCACATACCTGAGACAAAGTTTCAGCAGACATTAACAAGCACTCTCTCTGGCATTCATGTCCACACACACACAATGACAAATGGACCATGGGACATAATTACAATGACTTTGAAGCAAAAGGAAGCATAGGGGACAGTAAGTATCAGTGAACGGAAAAGTCCCTGTCCCTGATGGAATACTTTTCAAAGTACATCCTTCTCTCTACCCCTTCTGGCGTTGTCAATGATAACCTTGATTTGATTGAACATTACCAGTTGATGAAGGAGCTCTTGCCGGCCGAGTGGTTGCCCATCAACATGACCGTGATCTTTTTCCTGGGTGCCAGCAGAGACACGCCAACTGACTGGGCCACTGCTACCAGCCCTAGAATAGAGACAGCAGGGGATGTGATCAGGACAATTAGCTAACGTTAGATAAGCGAACATCGGCTAGCTAGCTATGGGATAAATATTAGCCACAAACTTGCGCATCGATTTGATGAGTTTCATATAACGCTGATTGATCAAATTTGGTAGTTTATTAGCATTAGCCGCTAAGCTATAGCTAGCTAACTAATCTAGCTATTGCTAACAGCTCCTGCTGGTAGTCACATTATAGAGGCAATCCTAATTGAAATATTAACAAAAGTGTCCTCCCCACCAGTTTCAGTAAAAAGCTGAGGGATGTGGCTGGAGATATACAAACTTCAAATCCATAGACTACGCTATGTATGCAAGGGTTCTGATGGGGTTCGACTGTAGAACTAAGCTCTGGCATTTATACGTCTTATTCTTCAGGAATCAATGTGTAGCTAAATACCATAAATGTATAAGCAACTAAGTAGGGTCCCCCTCCCCCCAAAATGCATATTTTGACCAATGGGTAAAATAATTTGTTAAATTGTGTAGATAACCCCCCCCTTAACATCATGTAGCTCTGATACACTACATATACAAAGGTATGTGGTCACCCCTTAGCAGTAGAATGGCCTTACTGAAGAGCTCAGTGACTTTCAACATGGCACCGTCATAGGATGCCAACTTTCCAACATGTCGGTTTGTGGGGGACCAACTCCACATTAATGCCATGATTTTGGAATGAGATGTTCGACGAGCAGGTGTCCACATACCTTTGGTCATGTAGTGTCTGATTGGAGTTTAACTTTACAGTAGTACAATTCAATTCAAAACCTACGTTTTTGACCAAAAAACTCAGATGCTTATAAAAGGGTCTAAGATTAAATTGTTCCTTCTCTTATTTGTTCCTGACCTGCTGTGATGAGACACTTTATTTCTCTCTCCAACCCATGGACTTTTGGGACATGGCCTTTCAGGCTATGATTTCGCTCTCTCTGACCATGCTTAGAATAATGCCTTGTAATTCTTGTTAACGCCTTGTAACTTAATAAGCTTTAGGCCTTGCATGGGTATCCAGCCATTTCATAAAGTATTTAAATACACGTGTATTTAGAATTCTATTCCCAGACTTTTCTTCAATGCCTATTAGTGTAACTCAAGTCTCCTTGCATATTCCTATTTATACTATGGAGTCAGATAAAGATATTTAATTGAATGGGCTAATTGCTTAGTCTTATGAATCGCATGTGATTTATATATACACTAGGAAAAAAAAAAAAAAAAGACATCCTCTCACTGTCATCTGGGTTTATTTTCAGCAAACTTAACGTGTAAATATTTGTATGGACATAAACAAGATTCAACAACTGAGACAAACTGAACAAGTTCCACAGGGGGGGTCAAAATCAAAAGTATCAGTCAGTATCTGGGTGTGGCCACCAGCTGCAGTAAGTACTGCAGTGCATCTCATCCTCGTGGATTGCACCAGATGTTCCAGTTCTTGCTGTGAGATGTTACCCCACTCTTACACCAAGACACCTGCAAGTTCCTGGACATTTCTGTGGGGGGGGAATGGCCCGAGCCCTCCGATCCAACAGGTCCCAGATGTGCTCAATGGGATTGAGATCCGGGCTCTTCGCTGGCCATGGCAGAACACTGACATTCCTGTCTTGCACAAAATCACGCACAGAACGAGCAGTATGGCTGGTGGCATTGTCATGCTGGAGGGTCATGTCAGGATGACCCTGCAGGAAGGGTACCACATGAGGGAGGAGGATGTCTTCCCTGTAACGCAGTGTTGAGATTGCCTGCAATGATAACAAGCTCAGTCCGATGATGCTGTGACACACCGCCCCAGACCATGACGGACCCGCCACCTCCAAATTGATCCCGCTCCAGAGTACAGGCCTCGGTGTAACGCTCATTCCTTCGACGATAAACACGAATCTGACCATCACCCCTGGTGAGACAAAACCACAACTTGTCAGTAAAGAGCACTTTTTGCCAGTCCTGTCTGGTCCAACGACGGTGGGCCCATAGGTGACGTCGTTACCCTGTGATGTCTGGTGAGGACCTGCCTTACAAACAGGCCTACAAGCCCTCAGTCCAGCCTTTCTCAGCCTATTGCGGACAGTCTGAGCACTGATGGAGGGATTGTGCGTTCCTGGTGTAACTCGGGCAGTTGTTGCCATCCTGTACCTGTCCCGCAGGTGTGATGTTCCGATCCTGTGCAGGGTTTTTATTTTTACACGTGGGTCTGCCACTGTGATGACGATCAGCTGTCCTCCCTGTCTCCCTTTCTTAGGCGTGTCACAAAAAAAGTACGGACATTGCAATTTATTGCCCTGGCCACATCTGTAGTCCTCATGACTCCTTGCAGCATGCCTATGGCATGTTCACGCAGATGAGCAGGGACCATGGGCATCTTTCTTTTGGTGTTTTTCCAGAGTCAGTAGAAAGGCCTCTTTAGTGTCCTACGTTTTCATAACTGTGACCTTAATTGCCTTCCGTCTGTAAGCTGTTAGTGTCTTAACCGTTCCACAGGTGCATGTTCATTCATGGTTCATTGAACAATCATGGTTTAAACCCTTTACAATGAAGATCTGTGAAGTTATTTGGATTTTTACAAATTATCTTTGAAAGATACGGTCCTGAGAAAGCGATGTTTTTGCTGAGTTTATAATATACTGCATATTCACATATCAAATATTACTGCCCACTACAGTTAATGGTGATCCCGACGTAATATCTCTTCCAAATCATTTGGAGTTTATTTCATTAGATTCCCCGATATATATTACGAGCACATGCATGATGGAGAATATGCAAGCAATAGATATGTTTGAGTTACAGCAATCTCAAATTAATGATATGATCAAGAAAGGCAAAAATGGTCTGACATTTAATTTACTAGGGATGAAATTCTTCATTAACTGGCAATATGTTGGAATGCATAAGGAAAAAAAAATCTAATACATTAATTCTATAGCTTGTGTTTATACTTGGAAAAGGTGAATTGTGACACAGCAAACTAGTGTTGAACAAGCTTGATATGACTGAAGTCCCAGAGGACCTCATAGCGCAAAATAGAGCAGTTGCAATCAGAACTTCTATCATGCGAAAAAGAGCATGATTTGACAAGGTCATTTCTTCATGACGCACAGAGAGATGTGTTATAACAGGGCACAAATAATCTCCAAAGTGATTTGTTGGAGTCACGTTGTTGGAACCTAGACTGAGGAAATCCTAACTCGTCATAAGATGCAGAAATCATGGGATTTAGGTAGAGGCAGACCATCTCGATTCTTATTCCAACATAGAAGCTCAAAATCTACCCTAAAACTTAGGATGTTGATTATTTGACGGTGTTAATTTCTTCCTTTGCAACTCAATTTCTATAATCCATATATGATGGTTATATAGGCTACTTTTGAGAATGTGCTTTCTTTAATGTACACAGATTGCTAGATAAACTGTGTTTTTTTAAATGAGGCATTAGTTTATTTTCCTATGCGTGGTGCATATGGCCAATGTATAGAAGTGTGCACACTATGAAAAGTCATTGCTTTGTTTGTCACAAAATGGCCTCAGAACTTTCACCATTAGCATATCAATGTTAGCATCTCAGTTTACAGAACCTAACACACATTTACAAATTGCTTATGAAACAACTGAATTTACACTAATTCTCACACAGACTAGGATTTGTCAGATATATTTTTCAGTTGCTTGAAAGTTGTGATTTAACTTTTGGAATTGTTCTTGATTATTTACAAATTCTGCTCATTTTGTTAATTTTCAAAGAGAATCCATTTGCTCTCAAAGCGAGGAGAGTTTGCAAGTTGTGTTTTAAATATACTGTCTTCATGATGGTGACCTTTGATCTCTTATGTCCAGTACTAGTCAAAAGTTGACACCAACTCATTCAAGGGTTTCTTTATTTTTACTATTTTCTACATGGTAGAATAATAGTGAAGGCATCAAAACTATGAAATAACACATGGAATCATGTAGTAACCAAAAACAATTAAAACATTAAATATATACAGTGCATTGCAAAAGTATTCGGCCCCCTTGAACTTTGCGACCTTTTGCCACATTTCAGGCTTCAAACATAAAGATATAAAACTGTATTTTTTTGTGAAGAATCAACAACAAGTGGGACACAATCATGAAGTGGAACGACATTTATTGGATATTTCAAACTTTTTTAACAAATCAAAAACTGAAAAATTGGGCGTGCAAAATTATTCAGCCCCTTTACTTTCAGTACAGCAAACTCTCTCCAGAAGTTCAGTGAGGATCTCTGAATGATCCAATGTTGACCTAAATGACTAATGATGATAAATACAATCCACCTGTGTGTAATCAAGTCTCCGTATAAATGCACCTGCACTGTGATAGTCTCAGAGGTCCGTTAAAAGCGCAGAGAGCATCATGAAGAACAAGGAACAACACAAATACAGGACCATTCTGGAAGAAAACCTGATGGAGTTTGCAAAAGACCTGAGACTGGGACGGAGATTTGTCTTCCAACAAGACAATGATCCAAAACATAAAGCAAAATCTACAATGGAATGGTTCAAAAATAAACATATCCAGGTGTTAGAATGGCCAAGTCAAAGTCCAGACCTGAATCCAATCGAGAATCTGTGGAAAGAACTGAAAACTGCTGTTCACAAATGCTCTCCATCCAACCTCACTGAGCTCGAGCTGTTTTGCAAGGAGGAATGGGAAAAAAATTCAGTCTCTCGATGTGCAAAACTGATAGAGACATACCCCAAGCGACTTACAGCTGTAATCGCAGCAAAAGGTGGCGCTACAAAGTATTAACTTAAGGGGGCTGAATAATTTTGCACGCCCAATTTTTCAGTTTTTGATTTGTTAAAAAAGTTTGAAATATCCAATAAATGTCGTTCCACTTCATGATTGTGTCCCACTTGTTGTTGATTCTTCACAAAAAAATACAGTTTTATATCTTTATGTTTGAAGCCTGAAATGTGGCAAAAGGTTGCAAAGTTCAAGGGGGCCGAATACTTTCGCAAGGCACTGTAAGTGTTGCTAAGTACCTGGGGGTTGTGTGTGCCACTCTCTGCAGCTTGCTGTAAGTCATGCTTCCAATGACACCATCCCCCGTAGTGTGGAGTACTAGGTACGAGAGACTTATAACTGGTTTTCAGTGTCTCCAAAGCGCAGGGAGGCCTACAAGGCCATATATGAGACCAACTGTGGGGAGAAACCTTTAGATAACCAAGGTGTGTGCCACGTTGGCTCTCCATTGAACCCACGGTTTCACGCATTTTGGACCAGTGGGAGGAGCTTAGGCTGCATTTCACAGTCACCAAGTCCAGTGAACACTGCTACATGGCTGAGGTTTTATACTCCATGTACAGTGATCCTCAAAACATATTGGATCTGACTTTTTTAAGTCAGTGCTGGGTGAGGTACAGTTGGCCATCAAGGCTTTTGAGGGAGAGCAAGTAGATCCTCTTAAGCTACTTGACAACTTGGATAGCCTGATCAAGTCTGTGAGCAGCAGGGTGCTGAATCCACTGGCAAATGTTGATGTACTCAAAGGGCCAACAGATGGATACATCAGTCCCAAACCGTACCGTGGTTACCTTTTTGAGTCAAAGGCAGCTGAGCTCCACCTTGCGCCTGAGGATGAAAACAATGTCGAAAGTGGGGTGTAGCCTTCACCGTCTCCCTCACTAATGAGTTGAGGGTGAGGGTGAGACTGCCGGACAACATCGAAGCATTGCAGTAGATGTCAGTTTTCAATGTGGAGGAAACTCTAAAGCACAATAAGAGCCCTGGAGAAATAGCCAAGCTCTTTGGCTACTCCCCTACAGTGATAGACAAGATTGTCCAGCAATGGCGTGCCATCCATCTAAGTAAATGGAATGAGACAAAAAACACACTGGGCTTCTGGAGTGTGATTTGGAAGTTCAGAGATGCAGCTGATATCAACCCGTTTCAAGAACTTGCCATGGCTGCTGTGTCTATGTTGTCCTTGCCACACTCGAATGCTGAAGTCGAGAGTATTCAGCCAGATGAGTGTGGTAAAAAGCAAACTTAAAAATCAGATGTGCTTACAGACCCTTAACTCCATCCTGTACATTCGATATGGACTGAAGCTGTCTGGTGAGGCTTGCTATGAGCACCAGCTGCCTGATATTATTTTGCAGCTTTTTGGCACATCAGCTGCTTACTCATTTAAGTCAGCTCCCTCAGTTGCTGAACCTGCCATAGAGAGCCTTGACCAAAATGACGATGACCCACTCTTTCTGTGAGCCAGCACAGCCTGTGTGTGTGTGGAGGGGGGTCTGAAAAAAATATATATAATGGATTAGGGCCAGACTAATTACCATAATTTTCTCACATTGCCATTGACAGTTTGTTCTATTGTCTCTTTTTGGTCCATTTAGACTGTTAAAGTAGATTGTATACAAAAAAATGTTATGGTTAAAAATGTTCATGTTTTACTGTGACTTGTTGTAGGCTCCTAAGTGGACCATAAGGTTAAAAACCAAACCAAATTAAGAAAAATAAACAAAAACAAAAAATTTAAAAACTAAGTAACTCCGTCAGGGTGTCTCTTTTGGGTCACTTTTGCCGATCCCAAGCCCGGATTAAGCAGGAGGGTTGGAATTGTGACATAAAATTTTTTTTTTTTTAAATCGACAGAAGAAAGTTAATTTGTAGTTCTAAAAATATTTAGGGTGTTTTTTTTACTCAATTTGTCTCTCCCACGACGTTATTCCTCTCTCCTACAGCATCCATCACAATTACATGCACATGGCAAATTATGCAAATTAGGCGATGACGTGATTTAGCGACTTTTAGGACAGCCAATAGCTACTTTCCTTACTGAGGAGTTAGCAACACTGTCAAAACTCCTTACCCGGAACCCAAACCGGCTGCGCTATCATACATACATTTATTTTGTCCCCCTACACCAATCACCACACGCAGGTTAAAATATAAAAACAAACTCTGAACCAATTACATTCATTTGGGGACAGGTCGAAAAGCATTAAACATGTATGGCAATTTAGCTAGTTAGCTTGCACTTGCTAGCTAATTTGTCCGATTAAGCTAGCTTGCTGTTGCTAGCTAATTTGTCCTGGGATATAAACATTGAGTTGTTAGTTTACCTGAAATGCACAAGGTCTTCTACTCCGACAATAAATCCACACATAAAACGGCCAACCGAATCGTTTCTAGTCATCGCTCCTCCTGCCAGGCTTTTTCACATTTGAACTTATATGGTGATGCATCTAAACTTTCATATTATTACCACGACGACCGGCAAAACAGTTCGTCTTTCAATCACCCACGTGGGTATAACCAATGAGGAGATGGCACGTGGGTACCTGATTCTATAAACCAATAACAAGATGGGAGAGGCAGGACTTTCAGTGCGATCTGCGTCAGAAATAGAATAGAAAATAGTTATATTTTAGCCCTTGGCATGGCAGACGCGCGTTGGCGCAATAAATGAATAACAGATTTCTAAATGTATTTTGTGACGCTCGCGCACGCGACTTGTCCGGTCTGGTCAGCATGTTAGGTTAACAAATTTGGAAAGCCCTGCCCAAAGTCACTGCTTATGCCTGGAGCCAGCCCTGCTCAGAACTATGCTGTGTGAAGATAGACAAATCAGACAAATCAGACGTTGGAACTATAATGTTCTAAGTAAAATGCATTTTATAACAGAAGTAAACAAAATTATCACTATAGAGTGAATGGACACAAACTAAGCCCTTTTAACGTAATGTTAGTAGCAAGCTACTAGCAAGTGAAGCGTTAGTCAGAATCAATCGGGTGGGTATAATTTGTGGAACATTCCAACAGGAATAAGTTCCTAAAACGTCGTAAATAACAAGGTTGCCAACAAACAACGCATACAAAGTTGTATAGAGGGCGAATAAGATACCGGGTAGGGAGTGGGCTATTTCATTACGTTTTCACTCACCGCGTTTATTATGTATTCACCTGCGTTTAAAATGTCTTCACTCTGGTAGCCTATGGACAAACATTAAGAATAAGTTACGTGGTGAGTTGAAGCCTATTCGGCAGCTAGTTAGCTAGGTATATTGATCGTGCTAACTTTTATATGCGTTTGTTGGCAACCTTGTACATTACGACGTTTTTGTTACAGATTCCTGTTGGAACGTTCCACAAATTATACCCACCCGAATCAATGAGTCATACCAAATATAGCTAGCTAGACATACAGGCTGAATGACATTCCGACTGCAAATGCGTGTTGAAATTGCTGCTCTCTTCATTTGATCAGACATTAGCTAGCAATCTAACTCACCACTGTCGGCATCGATGTACAACTGATGACAGTCTCGTAAAATCCGCTCATCGCAAGACACACTACCAGATAACAAGTCGGCATTTGCCGCGATTCGGCTCTTGATTTTCCCAGACATTGCAAAACGTTAATCCAAACGTATGACGGAAAATAAATGTTTTAAACTATAAAAAGTATTAGCTAGCTCTCATTCAATTTCAGACTGATCTAAATTGCCCCTCTTCTTACTCCGTCTAAATTTAAATCACCCCGGTCCGTTGTAGAGGAACGTCGGAGCCACGTCGTCACCCAGTATATGCAAAGCCTTTCGGGTAGTGTAGTTCCTGGTTCTTTTTATTTGGTATCATGTCGTTTGCACGTGCCATCAGCTACAGTGCAGTAGTGTGTGGTCAGTCATGTTACATTTTGTAATACAAAAAAAGGACAAAATTGCACCACCAACTAACCCTAAACATATATACCAATAATAATTGATGTCTTTACATAACACTTTGCTTCACAAAAAAAAAAAATAGACCAATATAGTTTAAAATGCCTTTTTTTGATTATGGCACTTTTTGATTTCGGTGCCAGGGAGTAACAAAGAAACAATGAGAGCATTTATTTTAAGCAAACCATGTTCCCATCAGCCCTGGTTACAGAGGGAGTGTTTACAGAGTAGTCATTGGTGGACACCACTTTTTTTGTTACTCCCTGACCAAGGCCATGATGGCAAAACAGTGATTATGCTGCAGGGCCTTGCTCTGGCCAATCCTCTTGAACATGAGAACAGTGTGTCACCACTTGATGTCACACTACCTCAAAATTACATCACTATATTCTACTCAACCTTGCACCAACATCAGTGCGAATCATCTTAGTCCTTCAGCCAAACACTGTTTCCATGGTTACCAGTGAGCATGCCTCTCCTTAGCGATCACCTCCAAGAAATGGAGTGGCTTGCATAGAGGGATAGGACGGAGTCGAGGTCAATCCAGTGGACTTGCCCGGCATCATCGCCCACTTGCATTGGGAGCTCGCTCACACTGTTACCTAAGGTAACCAGAACAAGAATCTAAATTTCAGAGAGCTGTAATGTATGTACAAATAAAGAGCAGAATGGGGAACAATTAAAAGTATAAGGAAACATGTTGCATGCTATCCTACTGTGATAATAGCAAAATCCTTATTGTTTTCATTGAATTTAGTCAACATTGTTTCTGCATAGATAAGACTACCCTAATTTGTTGTTTATCAGTGTCTGTAATATTATAAGAGTAATCATTAATATACCAGTATCATCATGGAAATTGAGAGCACCCGTTTCCATCCAAGAGTTGTCATTATTTCTTGGGTTATCTACATAGCCATTATAAACCTAAGAAGTAGATGAGGGACAGAGAGAGAGAAAGAAAACATGGTTTATGTCAACTAAACAATGTCACTATAGGGGTAGCATGAGACGGAGTCTACAACCCACACAAGTGGCTCAGGTAGTGCAGCTCATCCAGGATGGCACATCAATGCGAGCTGTGGCAAGAAGGTTTGCTGTGTCAGTCAGCGTAGTGTCCAGAGCATGGAGGCGCTACCAGGAGACAGGCCAGTACATCAGGAGATGTGGAGGAGACCGTAGGAGAGCAACAACCCAGCAGCAGGACCACTACCTCCACCTTTGTGCAAGGATGAGCAGGAGGAGCACTGCCAGAGCCCTGCAAAATGTGCATGTGTCTGCTCAAACGGTCAGAAACAGACTCCATGAGGGTGGTATGAGGGCCCGACGTCCACAGGTGGGGGTTGTGCTTACAGCCCAACACCGTGCAGGACGTTTGGCATTTGCCAGAGAACACCAAGATTGGCAAATTCGCCACTGGCGCCCTGTGCTCTTCACAGATTAAAGCAGGTTCACACTGAGCACATGTGACAGACGTGACAGAGTCTGGAGACGCCGTGGAGAATGTTCAGCTGCCTGCAACATCCTCCAGCATGACCGGTCATGGTGTGGGGTGGCATTTCTTTGGGGGGCCGCACAGCCCTCCATGTGCTCGCCAGAGGTAGCCTGACTGCCATTAGGTACCGAGATGAGATCCTCAGACCCCTTGTGAGACCATATGCTGGTGCGGTTGGCCCTGGGTTCCTCCTAATGCAAGACAATGCTAGACCTCATGTGGCTGGAGTGTGTCAGCAGTTCCTGCAAGAGGAAGGCATTGATGCTATGGACTGGCCCGCCCGTTCCCCAGACCTGAATCCAATTGAGCACATCTGGGACATCATGTCTCGCTCCATCCACCAACGCCACGTTGCACCACAGACTGTCCATGAGTTGGCGGATGCTTTAGTCCAGGTCTGGGAGGAGATCCCTCAGGAGACCATCCGCCACCTCATCAGGAGCATGCCCAGGCGTTGTAGGGAGGTCATACAGGCACGTGGAGGCCACACACACTACTGAGCCTCATTTTGACTTGTTTTAAGGACATTACATCAAAGTTGGATCAGCCTGTAGTGTGGTTTTCCACTTAATTTTGAGTGTGACTCCAAATCCAGACCTCCATGATTGATAATTTTTGTGTGATTTTGTTGTCAGCACATTCAACTATGTAAAGAAAAAACTATTTAATAAGAATATTTCATTCATTCAGATCTACGATGTGTTATTTTAGTGTTCCCTTTATTTGTTTGAGCAGTATATATATATATATATATATATATATATATATATATATATATATCATATTTTACCTTTATTGAACTAGGCAAGTCAGTTAAGAACAATTTACAATGACAGCGTACCAAATGGCAACCATAGCATGGCAGCAACACATGACAACACAGCATGGTAGCAACACAACATGGTAGCAGCACAAAACATGGTACAAACATTATTGGGCACAGACAACAGCACAAAGGGCAAGAAGGTAGAGATAACAATACATCACACAAAGCAGCCACAACTGTCATTACGAGTGTCCATGATTGAGTCTTTGAATGAAGAGATGAAGATAAAACTGTCCAGTTTCAGTGTTTGTTGCAGCTCGTTCCAGTCGCTAGCTGCAGCAAAATGAAAAAACGAGTGACCCAGGGATGTGTGTGCTTTGGGGAACTTTAACAGAATGTGACTGGCAAAACAGGTGTTGTATGTGGAGGATGAGGGTTAGACAGAGGAGGGAGGGAAGGAGGAAGGAAGGAGTTTAAAGAATCCCACTGACCCCTGGGATGGCCCACTCCCCACAGTCTCTCCTAATGATGGACACAAACTGCAGAACTGGCAGTTTGGACACTGGGCGTGACACTTGCTGTCCAGCTGATTCTCTCTTCCACCTGTAGGGTGGTGACACATACAGTAGAGACAGGATAAACTACGGAGACTACAGTACGGAAATCTACCCCTAACTCCATAGGCCAGGGGTATTCAACTCTTACCCTACGAGGTCCGGAGACTGATGTTTTTTTGTTCTACCTGATAATTGCACACACCTGGTGTCCCTGGTCTAAATCAGTCCCTGATTAGAAGGGAACAGTGAAAAAATGCAATGGCACTAGCTTCAAGGTCCAGAGTTGAGTTTGAGGGTCATAGGCACTTCTGAGAGAGATGTAACCAATATGGTGAGGACTCCACATAGCCTTTCAGAGGGCACGGTCATGGTGGAGCTACCTGGGTTGGGGGCCATTCCATTTAAATTCCAGTCAATCCAGGAAGTACACTGAAATTCAATTTTTTTCCCCCAATACATTTCAATTTGGAACATTTATAATTTGGTTTACTTTCTGAATTGACCACAACCCTGGATACTACCATATTGCTTACACAAATGATCTTGCCTAGGGGGTAGGAGTGGCCAAAATTGGGCACAGGAGTTGGTTCGACTTTAAAGAGAGTTTGTGGGAAGGTTCGGGTTTAGTTATCTGAAAAGTATGTGCATAGTTTAAGAGTTGATGGAATAAAGTGGGAAAGTTACCTGGTAGCATACGGGTCTGCTGCGTGATTGGGTTCTCACCTAGAGGGAGCCAGGGGTTAGGTTACGTAAATTATTTAAAATTGATATGAGGTCATATTCATGTGGAACTCAGTAGCAAAACACTACTTTTATTTTATTTGACCTTTATTTAACAAGGCAAGTCAGTTAAGAAAAACATATTTTTTTTAATGACGGCCTAGGAACAGTGGGTTAACTGCCTGTTCAGGGGTAGAACGACAGATTTGTACCTTGTCAGCTCAGGGGTTTGAACTTGCAACCTTCCGGTTACTAGTCCAACATTCTAACCACTAGGCTACCCTACCGCCCTTACTTACCCAGCTAGCAATGAGGAAGCGGCCCTCTTCCAGGGAGCCGGAACTGATTGAGTCGGCCCGGAATCGGGTGTCGGACTCGGTCCAGAATCAAAATGAATGACTGCCCAGAATCGTTTCTGTCTACAGGAATTCAGCCGACTTTGCTGGCATCTTACCAGAATCCCCCCAGAAGCGGCCCGATGCAAATTTAAATAAATGTATACAAAATTACCCGATTTAGTCATTTTAAATATTACTATTATACTTTTTATACATACAAATTATACCCATCCACACACAAAAAAAAGTGTCAGAGGAAACACCATACACCTGGTGATCGTGCATGTTCCTGGCCCATCACAGCTTGATGTGACAAGGGCATCCCGGCCGGCGAAACTCTCCCCTAACTTGGACGATGCTGGACCAATTGTGCGTCACTTCATGTGTCTCCCGGTCGTGAGACAGATGGTTTTGGCATGTGTAGGGGAGATGGGTGGAAATCTTAGAACATAACAATGTCACTGAGGGAGAGAGGTTCATGTATAACGTTTACATTATGTCAGGATATGTTATTGTTAGCCCTCAGGGACCCTCTGGGAGGTGAAGAGACACTGTCTAGTATCAATAACCATGACAGCCTTGAGTTGGGGAGGAGTGAGCGCTTTGGGGTAAAGGTCACGATAGAACATACAATATATCACAAAAACAGTATGAGGGAGTGTGAGAGCGATGACACCAAATTTAACACACCTGCTCCCCATTCACACCTTAGACCTTGTAACACTAACGAGTCACATGACACCGGGGAGGGAAAATGGCTAATTGGGCCCAATTTGGACATTTTCACTTAGGGGTGTACTCACTTTTGTTGCCAGCGGTTTAGACATTAATGGCTGTGTGTTGAGTTATTTTGAGGGGACAGCAAATGTACACTGTTATACAAGCTGAACCCTCACTACTTTACATTGTAGCAAAGTGTCATTTCTTCAGTGTTGTCACATGAAAAGATATACTCAAATATTTACAAAAATGTGAGGGGTGTTCTCACTTTTGTGATGTACTGTATATAACTAAGGTTCTGTCTACCAACAGAGATCTATTGGCTGTTCAGATGTGGAGGAGGAGACTCAACCTAGGAGAAAGCGTTAAATATTAGTGCTTCTGTGAAATGTTGTTTGTCTGAATGCAGGTGTATCGACCCTTTGGGAAGAATTAAAATTGGTGAAGCTTTCCTAGTGTCCGTGGATTCATTTACTCTTAAAATTAGAACCTAACAAGATTACATCAGCATCAACAGTATTAATACCTGCTAAAACTGATTTTCTTGGGGATCTCCACAATTTGACCCAAAAATGGCATCCTTGGCATATTTGAATGCTGTTGATGTTGACCTGTGAAAGACCTGTGAAATAATACAACATTGTAATAATACTTAATAATCATTAATATCAACTAATCAGTTACAACCAAATGTCAGTAAAACAGATGACAAAATTAATTTGTAACCCTCTCTCTCTCTCACACCCGATGTCCTGATCGGCCCATACAGGCTTGATGAGCACAGACGTGGCAGTGTAGCTCACTGGGCTGTACTGAGGCCAGTCGGTCTTCCAGTCCACTTTGTCATCAGGCACTGGGAACTGCTGTGTCTCTGAGCAGGGGTACTTTGGTCATCTGGCCTTGCTATGAGGGGCTGAGGAGGGCATGGTGAAGACACTGGGCGGTAGCACACAGACTACAGGCACTGGTACTGAGGCTTTTACTAACTCTGGCAGAAAACTGGTCAGGAGAGCATGAGGCGAGAGGCCTGGGGAGGGAGAGAGAGATTTAATATCTAAAAGTAAAATTTGAAGTAACCTCAGCAATGTATGACAATAGTAACATAAAACAGAGAGGAGCTACAATGCAGACAACAAGGCAATAGTAGTCTATAGAAGGTGAAAAGAACAGAAACTACCTAATGATATGAAAATAATGATCTTAGGTCTCCAAAATTACTTCAGAATGATTCCATACCTGATTCCTGAAATGCAGAGGCAATATGGAAATCCTAAAAGGGTAAGTTCTATTTGAATCGGCCCAACCCAGTTTCGTCCCACTCGTACCAGTCAGTCAACACAGTACAGTCCTGTATACACACTGATAATGATGCAGTAACCAGGCAATACAGTCAAAGCCTGCTGCTGCGCACCGAATCGTGTAGGAATATTTCAGTGTTGTTGCGGACGGCGCATTCAGAAATAATTTTGAAGCTGCCTTTGCTCATGTGATTCGATGTTTAATTCAGTTGCAACACACTTTACAAAAGACTTGTCTAACTAACCTCAGAAAGACCACAGCCTGTCGTTTCTAATAGGAACAAATGAGTCATAGTGGGCAGAACAAGCAAGGAGGGGGGAAGAGCCAAGTAGGAGATAGGGAGATCCTATTGTTGTGTTCTAGCATGCATTTGCATATTTCTGTTAGGGAACATCTACTCTGTGAAGTGCGCGTGTGCAATAACTCAATTAGCCCTTGCACTCCTAAACAACGCGATTTAAAAAATCTTTGGCAAAGGGTAAAATATACTAAACTTAGTCCACTCTGTTTGTAGCAGATTGTAGTTTTGGAAACAGAAAACTGTATTGAATTCAAATGTTTCATCGATGAGAAAATTAGCATAACGTCTGTCAAAATCCATCTCGTTCCATCTTCTCCCACTGCCGGCCACTGGGCTTCCTATCATCACCATATGTGGTAGTGAGTGGAAACGCTACCCGGATGCTTCACACCTGAGGTCATCTGCCTTTGGCCTAAAGAGCAGGAACCTGGACTTCAAAGAAATTGAAAATACAGACATTGTCATCATACAAGAATCATGATATAGAAGAGATGGACCCACTGGTTGCCCTCTAGGTTACAGAGAGCTGGTAGTCCCATCCACCAAACTACCAGGTGTGGAGCAGGGAAGGGACTCAGAGGGTATGCTAATCAGAGTAGGTATGTCATCAGGAGCAACGTGCTCTCTGGATATTCAGGCGAGTGTCTGTTGACTATTGGGCGTTGCACCATGATCCTTGTCTCCTTCTGGTTCCTCCAGGTTCCTACCTGGTGTATCAGCATCCTCTCCTTTCGTTCCCTCCGGGCTCAATGGTCATTCAATCTCCCTTGGAGCTTTGGTGCAGTGGTTTAGATGGTACCACGTGGTGCTTCCTTCCACCTGGACGGCTGTTTGTGTTGCTAGGACCACCTTGTAGGGACCCTCTTGCCATGGCTCGTTCCACTTCCTTCGGAACACACGGATGTAGACCCAATCTCCTGGTATCACTTGACAGGGAACCTCTGGTCCTGGTTCAGGTTCTCACCCTTTTTCCTGGAGATAGATAACTTTATGTATGGCAGTTAGTTGTCTCATATGCTTTTAACTCTATTTCTAATTGTTCTAATGGGGGTCCTTTTTAAGCCTTCGCTGCTGTACTACCTGTTTTACTGTCTTTTGAATAAATGCTGATCCATTGTCTGAACTAATTTCTGTTGGTATTCCGAACCTAGGTATTACTTCTCTGGTCAAGAATTGTATCACTGTTCCTGATCCCTGAGCAGTTGAGGGTACTGCTTCTACCCATCTGCTGAATCTGTCTATGATAGCCAGCATGTATCTTTTGCCATTCACTGGTTTTATCATATCCACATAGTTCATTACTAGGTGTTGGAATGGTCCTTCTGGGACCAGTATATGGCCTATGGGTGTGGTTATCCCTATCCTCACATTGTTTTGAGCACAGAGCTCACAATTCGCTAATGCATCATCCACCATTGCCTGTAGGTATGGTGACCAGTAGCCTTGCTTTTTAATCCTTTTTATCACCTCCCCCGTTGCGCAATGGTCCAACCAATGCGCATCAGCAATAAGCAAATTAAGCAATATAGTAGGTGCCACTATGTCCCCTTCATGGGATCTCCAAAATCCCCTGTCATCTTTGGTTGCCCCTCTTTGGTGCCACATGGATTGCTCATACAGTCCGGCACATTCCTGCATCCTAATGATATCATCCGACCTGAGGTATTGATTCAAGGATAACCATCGGTGCTGTTAAAATTGAAATAGTGTATTTAGATGCCTTATCAACCGCATTGTTTCCCTTAACAACAAAGTAATTTCCTGTTTTATGTGCCTGGCATGTTACTATCGCTAGTCTGGTAGGATACATCAATGCCATCATTCATTTTACAATTTGTACGTGATGTTGTATGTGGGTACCATCACTTTTCTTAAAACCTCTTTGTTTCCACACAGCTCCAAATAAATTGCATACTCTGTGTACATAGGCTGAGTCAGTATATATATTTACTGAAATACCTTTCCCTTTAACGCATGCTGCAGTAAGAGCCATTAGTTCTGCCAACTGAGCTGAACATGGTTGTGGATAGTATTCTGTTTTTTCCTCTAAAAAATATTATCCCTGTTTTCTTACTACTGCATATCCTGCATGGTTACCAGTATAGTCTTTGTAACAGGAGCCATCTACAAAGTATTCTTCTAAACAAGTCCTTCTCTGTCCTGTCCAGAAAAGGCGTAGACTCAAGATCTGGTCTTAGTTTGGTAAATGTTAGAGATACTGCTACACAATCATGAGTAGTTCCTTCGAATTCCAATGGAATTCTTTCAGCTGGATGTACTGTATTACATCGTTAATATAGACATCTGAATAATTTAGCAGTGTCATGTATTCTAAAGTTCTTGAATTGGTTAATACACATTTTGTGAGGAGGAGGTGTGTGAGGAGTGTTACTTGATATCCCAGAGTTATGGTTGAAGCTTTATCATATGCATACTGCAATGCTGCCACTCCCTGATAACAAGGAGGATATCCCTGGGCAACAGAGTCCAGTTCAGTACTGTAGTAAGCAATGGGTTGCTTCCGCCTTCCACTACATGTATTCTGCATAAGTACCGCTGCTACATAACCATCGCACCTGTTTACTACATATAACAAAAATGGCTTTGTGTAGTCTTGAGCCGCTAAGGCTGGTGCTGTTTCAAATGCAACCAGCGCATCATTGTTCCAGTCGAGTTTAGCCCTGAGATTAAGCTGACCTGCTCCTTTCATTATTTCTCTCAATGGGGCAGTCTTCACTACATATTCTTCTATCCAGTCTGAGCTAAATCCAGTCATTCCTAAAAAGGTCATCATTTGAGCTACTGTTTGTGGCAAGGGTGCTTTACTGATTCCTTCCAGCTGTTCTGGTGCTATTGCCTTGGTTCCATGAGCTATAGTTCTTCCTAGGTACTCAACCTGAGGCTGGCAGTATTGAAGTTTTGTTTGAGACTTTGTCCTCCCTCTGCCAATCTGTTTAGCACTGAGAGGCATAATTTGGATTTATACATGTGTAAGTGGCTCCAGTATCTATCAACATAGGTGTGCCTCTGTTATTTATTTGAACCTGCAGCATAGGTTCTTGATCAGCGCTTGTGGTCATTATTGGAAACTGCCCCTCCCCTGTAGGATTCTCTGGGCACCCCTAGTATCCCTGATTAGGCCCCGCCCATGGGTTCCTTTAATCAAAATCGGGTATAGCGTTCCATATCTTTCAGGTTCTTTCATCTTCTTATCTCTCTTTCATCGTCATAGATCATGTCCCAAAAACTGGCTATATCTTCTTCACTTTCCCCCTCTTGTATCCTACATGCCCGTTCTCTCCGTTTCTTTTCATTTGCTCTATCCCTTTTTTCACTTAAGCATTTTTCTATATTTCTTATTTCTCCATCCACTCTGCTGTTTCTTGCTTCTATTTCAGTTACTATGTCTTCATCCAGTGAATCTTCATCTACATCCTTTTGAACCTTCCTTTTAGCTAAGGCCTTACTTAATCCTTCATAACAATTAAACTTTTCTGGGTTCCTTCCTGCACCTTGCTCAATCTCCCCTTTCCATATCCTTTCTTCACTCTAAAGGAAGTATAGAGGAAACAACCCCCTCATCCTCTAATTCCACTTCCCCTTTTATTTCCACTATACCAGACACCAGCAGGAATTGTCCATTGGTGGAGGTTCTGTAAACCATTCCACCTTCTTCCTGTCTGATTTTTCATTGTCTTTCTCTAACATTCCTCCTCTAGCTGTCTTTATACTTTTTAACAATTCCTCACCTTCTACTTTAAACATTTGTCACCTTGCTTTCTCTAGCTCTTTTATTTTTACTTTTCTTTCCTGTGTCCCTTGCTTTATGTTTTTTTCATTAGAGTTTCCATTTCCTCACACACTGAGACATCAAATGTTCCCTCTGGCCATTTAGTACCCATTTTCCTGGTGCCTTTTTCCCCCATTTCTTAGACATTTCTATTAGTTATTTTTTGCATAAGGGATGTCGAGCGCTCAGGATGTCTACTGCCGCTTTACTCATTATTACGTCCTGAGGGGGCTCTGTTGGTTCCATCTTCCAGCACCCCCGCTCCGGAGCCCATGGAGTTGGAAGGGGCTGCGCATAGGGAGGCTGGAGGAGGGGCCATCACATGGACCATCTGTGGCCGCAGAGGATGAATGGAGGTCTGAGCCTGTGCATTCACTATAGAGGTCTCAATCAAATCACGGTGAGGCACAGTTACCCGCTACCTTTTTTAAAAATGTTTTATTTATTTACATTTTACCCCAATTTCGTGGTATCCAATTGTTAGTAGCTACTATCTTGTCTCATCGCTACAACTCCCATACGGACTCGGGAGAGACGAAGGCTGAAAGTCATGCGTCCTCCGATACACAACCCAACCAAGCCGCACTGCTTCTTAACACAGCGCGCATCCAACCCGGAAGCCAGCCGCACCAATGTGTCGGAGGAAACACTGTGCACCTGGCAACCTTGGTTAGTGTGCACTGCGCCCGGCCCGCCACAGGAGTCGCTGGTGCGCGAGGAGACAAGGATATCCCTACCCGCCAAACCCTCCCTAACCCGGACGACGCTAGGGCAATTGTGCGTCACCCCACGGACCTCCCGGTTGTGGCCGGTTACGACAGAGCCTAGGCGCAAACCCAGAGTCTCTGGTGGCACAGCTGGCGCTGCAGTACAGCGCCCTTAAACACTGCGCCACCCGGGAGGCCCTACCCGCTACCTCTTATCGCCACAGCGATTGAGTCAATACATGGGGTGCGCTTCTTCATGAAACTGGATCTCAGGAGTGCGTATAACCTGGTGCATATCCGGGGGAGGGAGACGAGTGGAAGACAGCGTTTAGTACTACCTCAGGGCATTATGAGTACCTCGTCATGCCGTACGGGTCGATGAATGCTCCATCAGTTTTCCAATCCTTTGTAGACAAGATTTTCAGAGACCTGCACGGGCAGGGTGTAGTAGTGTATATCGATGACATTCTGATACACGCGCCGAGCATGTGTCCTTGGTGCGCAGGGTACTTGGACGGCTGTTGGAGCATGACCTGTACGTCAAGGCCAAGAAATGCCTGTTCTTTCAGCAGGCCGTCTCCTTCCTAGGGTATCGCATTTCCACATCAGGGGTGGAGATGGAGAGTGACCACATTGCAGCCATGCGTAATTGGACGACTCCCACCACGGTAAAGGAGGTGCAGCGATTTTTAGGGTATGCCAATTACTACCGGAGATTTATCCAGGGTTTTGGTCAGGTGGCTGCTCCAATTACCTCACTGCTGAAGAGGGCCCTGTAAGGTTGCAGTGGGCGGCTGAGGTGGACAGGGCTTTTGGCCAGCTAAGAGCTCTGTTTACTTCGGCTCCCGTGCTGGTCCATCCGGACCCCTCTTTGGCGTTCATAGTGGAGGTGGACACGTCCGAGGCTGGGATAGGAGCCGTGCTCCGCACCTGTGCTTTCTTCTCGAAGAAGCTCAGCCCGGTGGAGCGTAACTATGATGTGGGGGACCGGGAGCTGTTGGCTGTGGTTAAAGCGTTGAAGGCGTGGAGACATTGGCTTGAGGGGGCTAAACCCCCTTTCCTCATCTGAACTGACCACCGCAACCTGGAGTACATCCGGGCAGCGAGGAGACTGAATCCTCGTCAGGCAAGGTGGGCCATGTTCTTTACTCGTTTTGTGTTTACCCTGTCCTACAGACCAGGTTCCCAGAATATGAAGGCAGACGCACTGTCCCGGCTGTATGACACAGAGGAGCGGCCCATGGATCAGACTCCCATTCTCCCGGCCTCTTGCCTGGTAGGGCCGGTCATGTGGGAGCTGGACACGGACATTGAGCAGGCGTTGCGTACAGAGTCCGCACCCCTCCAGTGTCCCATCGGGCGTATGTACGTTCTGTCACCTGTCCGTGATCAGTTGATCTATTGGGCACACATCACCCTCCTCTGGTCATCTGGGGATCGGTCGGACGGTGCGCTGTCTGACTGGTAAGTACTGGTGGCCCACCTTGGCTAAGGATATGAGGGTTTATGTTTCCTCCTGCTCGGTGTGTGCCCAGTGTAAGGCTCCGAGACACCTGCCCAGAGGTAAGCTACACCCCTTACCCGTTCCACAACGACCTTGGTCACACCTGTTGGTGGATTTTTTTAACCGATCGTCCTCTTTAACAGGGAAACGCTACGATCCTGGTCGTTGTGGATCGTTTCTCTAAGTCCTGTCGTCTCCTCCCTCTGCCCGGTCTTTCTACGGCCCTACAGAGTGCGGAAGCCCTGTTTACTCACGTCTTCCGGCACTATGGGGTACCTGAGGATATAGTGTCTGATCGGGGTTCCCAGTTCACGTCGAGAGTCTGGAAGGCGTTCATGGAGTAACGGGCAGGTAGAGAGAGTCAACCAGGATGTGGGCAGGTTTCTGCGGTCCTATTGCCAGGACCGGCCAGCGGAGTGGGCGGTGTTCGTGCCCTGGGCTGAGATGGCGCAGAACTCGCTTCGCCACTCCTCCACTAACCTCTACCCCTTTCAGTGCATATTGGGGTACCAGTCGGTTCTGGCGCCGTGGCATCAGAGTCAGACTGAGGCTCCTGCAGTGGACGACTGGTTCAGGTGCGCGGAGGAGACATGGCAGGCCGCCCATGTTCACCTCCAGCGAGCCGCGCTGCGCCAAAAGACCAGTGTGGACCGTCACCGTAGTGAGACCACGGTGTTTGCACCGGGGGACCGGGTCTGGCTCTCGACCCAAAACCTGCCCCTCCGCCTGCCCTGCCGGAAGCTTGGTCCGCGGTTTGTGGGGCCTTTCAACGTCCTGAGGAGGGTGAACGAGGTGTGTTACAGATTACAGCTTCCCTCTGATTACTGTATTAACCCTTCGTTCCATGTGTCTCTCCTCAGGCCGGTGGTGGCTGGTCTGCTCCAGGAATCTGAGGTGCGGGAGGTTTCTCCACCCCTTCTGGACATCGAGGGGGCCCAGGCGTACTCCGTTCATTCCATCTTGGATTTGAGGCGTCGGGCAGGGGGCCTTCAGTACCTCGTGGAGTGGGAGGGGTACGGTCCGGAGGAGAGGTGCCGTGTACCGGTTGCGGATGTTTTAGACCCCGAACTGCTGCGGGAGTTTCACCGTCGCTGGCCGGATTGCCCTGCACCTCGCCCTCGGGTCGTCCCCGAGACCGTTTGGCGTCACCAGCTTTCTAGCCATCGCCGCTCCATTTTTCATATTTCCATTTGTTTTGTCTTGTTCCATACACACCTAGTTTTCATTTCCTAATCACACTGAATATATTTAGTCCTCTGTTCCCCTCCATGTCTTTGTGTGAAATTGTTTTATGTTATGTGGGTATGGTCACTTTTGTTCATGTTCCGTGTTTTGGGCACGTTTATGTACTTACATGTATGTGCATTCGTTTGGACCGGAATAAAAAGTGTGCCTGATTTCGCCTCCAGTACACACCCGTAACAGTCAGACTGTCACGTTCTGACCTCTATTTCCTTTGTTTTTGTATTTATTTAGTATGGTCAGGGCGTGAGTTGGGTGGGCAGTCTATGTTTGTTTTTCTATGTTTTGGGGCAGTTCTATGTTTTCGGCCTAGTATGGTTCTCAATCAGAGGCAGGTGTCATTAGTTGTCTCTGATTGAGAATCATACTTAGGTAGCCTGGGTTTCACTGTGTGTTTGTGGGTGATTGTTCCTGTCTTTGTGTAGTATTCACCAGATGGGCTGTATTAGGTTTTGAGTTCCCACGTTTCTTGTTTTTTCGTTAGTTTGTTCATGTATAGTGTCGTGAATAAAATACAATGAACAACCACCACGCTGCGCTTTGGTCCGCTTCTCCTCCTCCTACAGACGAACGCCGTTACAGAATCACCCACCACAACAGGACCAAGCGGTGTGGTAATGGGCAAAGGAAAAAGCAGCAGCAGGAGCAGCGCGAGGAGGTATGGACATGGGAGGACGAATTAGACGGAAGAGGACCCTGGGCTCAGCCAGGAGAATATCGCCGTCCCAAAGAAGAACTGGAGGCGGCGAAAGCGGAGAGGCGCTGGTATGAGGAGGCAGCGCGGCGTCGTGGATGGAAGCCCGGGAGTCAGCCCCAAAAATTTATTGGGGGGGGGCTAACAGGGAGTATGGCTACGCCAGGTAGGAGACCTGAGCCAACTTCCTGTGGTTACCGGGGGGCTAGAGAGACCGGGCAGGCACCGTGTTATGCTGTGGCGCGCACGGTGTCCCCAGTGCGGGTGCACAGCCCGGTGCGGTACATTCCAGCTCCGCGTATCGGCCGGGCTAGAGTGGGCATCGAGCCAAGTGCCATGAAGCCGGCTCTACGCATCTGGTCTCCAGTGCGTCTCCTTGGGCCGGCTTACATGGCACCAGCCTTGCGCACGGTGTCCCCGGTTCGCCTGCATAGCCCAGTGCGGGCTATTCCACCTCGCCGCACTGGCAGGGCGACCGGGACCATTCAACCGGGTAAGGTTGGGCAGGCTCGGTGCTCAAGAGCTCCAGTGCGCCTGCACGGCCCGGTCTATCCGTCACCACCTCCACACCCCAGCCCTCCGGTGGCAGCTCCCCGTACCAGGCTGTCTCTCCGGCCCATCCGTCCAGAGCCTTCCTCCTCTCCAGCGCTGCCGGAGTCTCCCGCCTCTCCGGCGCTACCAGAGCCTTCCTCCTCTCCAGCGCTGCCGGAGTCTCCCGTCTGTCCGGCGCCTCTGCCGGAGTCTCCCGTCTGTCCGGCGCCTCTGCCGGAGTCTCCCGTCTGTCCGGCGCCTCTGCCGGAGTCTCCCGTCTGTCCGGCGCCTCTGCCGGAGCCTCCCGCCTGTCCGGCGCCTCTGCCGGAGCCTCCCGCCTGTCCGGCGCCTCTGCCGGAGCCTCCCGCCTGTCCGGCGCCTCTGCCGGAGCCTCCCGCCTGTCCGGCGCCTCTGCCGGAGCCTCCCGCCTGTCCGGCGCCTCTGCCGGAGCCTCCCGCCTGTCCGGCGCCTCTGCCGGAGCCTCCCGCCTGTCCGGCGCCTCTGCCGGAGCCTCCCGCCTGTCCGGCGCCTCTGCCGGAGCTTCCCGTCTGCCCGGCGCCTCTGCCGGAGCTTCCCGTCTGCCCGGCGCCATCGGAGCTTCCCGTCTGCCCAACGCCATCGGAGCTTCCCGTCTGCCCAACGCCGCCAGCGCCGCCCGTCTGCCCAGCGCCGCCAGCGCCGCCCGTCTGCCCAGCGCCGCCAGCGCCGCCCGTCTGCCCAGCGCCGCCAGCGCCGCCCGTCAGCCAGGAGCCGCCAGTGCCGCCCGTCAGCCAGGGGCCGCCAGTGCCGCCCGTCAGCCAGGGGCCGCCAGTGCCGCCAGTCAGCCCAGCGCCGCCAGTCAACCAGGGGCCGCCAGTGCCGCCAGTCAGCCAGGGGCCGCCAGTCAGCCAGGGGCCGCCAGTGCCGCCAGTCAGCCAGGGGCCGCTAGAGCCCCTCCGCCCGGAGCAGCTGTCCCTCTGTCCCGAGCAGCTGTCCCTCTGTCCCGAGCAGCTGTCCCTCTGTCCCGAGCAGCTGTCCCTCTGTCCCGAGCAGCTGTCCCTCTGTCCCGAGAAGCTGCCCCTCTGTCCCAAGCAGCCCCTCTGTCCAGTGGGGTCATTGAGAGGGGTGGGCATGGTGAGTAAGCCACGGAGGCGGACAATAAGGCGGACTGAGACAATGGCGAAGTGGGGTCCGCGTCCCGCGCCAGAGCCGCCACCGCGGACAGACGCCCACCCAGACCCTCCCCTATAGGTCAAGGTTTTGCGGCCGGAGTCCGCACCTTTGGGGGGGGGTACTGTCACGTTCTGACCTCTATTTCCTTTGTTTTTGTATTTATTTAGTATGGTCAGGGCGTGAGTTGGGTGGGCAGTCTATGTTTGTTTTTCTATGTTTTGGGGCAGTTCTATGTTTTCGGCCTAGTATGGTTCTCAATCAGAGGCAGGTGTCATTAGTTGTCTCTGATTGAGAATCATACTTAGGTAGCCTGGGTTTCACTGTGTGTTTGTGGGTGATTGTTCCTGTCTTTGTGTAGTATTCACCAGATGGGCTGTATTAGGTTTTGAGTTCCCACGTTTCTTGTTTTTTCATTAGTTTGTTCATGTATAGTGTCGTGAATAAAATACAATGAACAACCACCACGCTGCGCTTTGGTCCGCTTCTCCTCCTCCTACAGACGAACGCCGTTACACAGACAGGTGCTAATGACCCAGAGTACATATATAGTGCACCAGTTTTGCTGTCTCCTTCTGAAATAATTGCCACATATGTACTGAAAAATTCACAATAATATAGAGCAGACCTAACTCACTCTATTAAATTAATCAAAACATGAACATTTTACATTTGGATAGAAATTCAAAAGGAAATGATCTTAACAGAGAAAAATGTCTTCCTGTGTGATACCTACATCCCCCCACTAGAATCCCCATACTTTAATGAAGACAGCTTCTCCATCCTGGATGGGGAAATCATTACTTTCCAGGCCCAGGGACATGTGCTAGTCTGTGGTGATCTAAATGTGAGAACCGGACAAGAACTTGACACCCTCAGCACACAGGGGGATAAACACCTGCCTGGAGGTGAAAGCATTCCCTCCCCCATATGCCCCCCTAGGCACAACTATGACAATAACCAACAAAAATGGGTCACAACTCCTGCAACTCTGTCATACACTGGGTATGTACAGTACATAGTCAATGGTAGGCATCGAGGGGACTCCTATGGTAGGTACACCTATAGCTCATCCCTTGGCAGTAGTACTGTAGACTACTTTATTATTAACCTCAACCCAGAGTCTCTCAGAGCAGTCACAGTCAGCCCACTGACACCCCTATCAGATCACAGCAAAATCACAGTCTACTTGAACAGAGCAATACTCAATCATGGAGCATCAAAGCCAAAGGAACTGAATAATATTAAGAAATGTTATAGATGGAAGGAATGTAAGAGAGAATACAGTATATGGCATGTGTTCAAAAGTGATTGGTGATCTATTTTTAGTATCACGAGTTTATTGACATCCTGTTCGGATGTTCTCTCGCTATTGAGTGAGTGCTTATGTAACATGATAGTGCAGCTGTTTTGGTTAAAGCAAATGTTTGCAATAAAAATGTCCTGGTGATTGATGTGTATGACCTTGTTGAACTGAAAGAAAATTTGAAACTGTTGGGAAATTTTGTAGAGAAGTTATGGATCTGCTGTGTATCTTGTAAACCCCTTGTATATGAAAAAGTAATTTCCGGGGTAGGTCTGCCAGAGTATAATTAAGACCTGTGAACACTACAAGCAACAAGTGAGATAAACTACAGTACATAAAACATGGCTCTGGACCAAATCTCTGCGTATTGTGTGTTTTTAAAAGCATGCACAGAGGGCAACTATTTTGTGCCTGTCTTTGGCCTCAGGTGGGGAGATTATTCCAACAAGCTTTCTCTAACCTTAACCGTGTTCTGAACACCTCCAAAGCAAAGGTCATGTGGTTCGGTAAGAAGAATGCCCCTCCTCCCACAGGTGAGCTTGAGGTAGTCACCTCATACAAGTACTTGGGAGTATGGCTAGACGGTGCACTGTCCTTCTCTCAGCACATATCAAAGCTGCAGGCTAAAGTTAAATCTAGATTTGGTTTCCTCTATTGTAATCGCTCCTCTTTCACCCCAGCTGTCAAACTAACCCTGATTCAGATGACCATCCTACCCATGCTAGATTACGGAGACATAATTTATAGATCGGCAGGTAAGAGTGCTCTCGAGTGGCTAGATGTTCTTTACCATTCTGCTATCAGATTTGCCACCAATGCTCCTTATAGGACACATCACTGCACTATATACTCCTGTAAACCGGTCATCTCTGAATACCCATCGCAAGACGAACTGGTTGATGCTTATTTATAAAAACCTCTTATGCCTCACCCCCCCTATCTGAGATATCTAGTGCAGCCCTCATTCTCCACATACAACACCCGTTCTGCCAGTCACACCCGTTCTGCCAGTCACATTCTGCTCGCTATCATCCAGACGGCGAGCTCAGTACAGGTGCATCAAAGCGGGGACAAAGAGACAGAAAAACAGCTTCCAACTCAAGGCCATCAGACTGTTCAACAGCCATCACTAACATTGAGTGGCTGCTGCAGACATACTGACTCAACTCTAGCCACTTTAATAATGGAAAAATGTATGTAATAAATGTATCACTAGCCACTTTAAACAATACCACTCTATATAATGTTTACATACCCTACATTACTCATCTCATGTGTATATACTGTACTCTATACCATCTACTGCATCTTGCCTATGCCGTTCGGCCATCACTCATTCATATATTTTTATGTACATATTCTTATTAATTCCTTTACACTTGTGTGTATAAGGTAGTTGTTGTGAAATTGTTAGGTTAGATTACTTGTTAGGTATTACTGCATGGTCGGAACTAGAAGCACAAGCATTTCGCTACACTCGCATTAACATCTGCTAACCATGTGTATGTGACAAATACATTTTGATTTGATTTGTATGCAGTTTATATTACAACTTCTTGTGTTTTGTCTAAATGATTGTTCTTTAGTAAATAGGACACTCAACAGTGTGTTAGTCCGAGAAACATTAACTAGTTTTATGTTTGTGAAACCTTGAAATGTACACAATGTGAAGTGATTTTGTAACCATAGTTTTGAATGGGTAATTGTATCAAATATGTATCATTGTATGTTTGAATTGGCGTTCAACATAAACTCTTTTCCTCCCTGTCTTGTAAACCCATTCTTGTAAGTTGGAGCTACTGTACAGGATTTTCTGTGGCTGCTGTACAGTTTTGAGCACTTGACAAGACGTTGACATTTCTGGGTATGTCTCACCTGTAACATAATAATACTAATGATTATGATAATAATAATATTCTATATTATTTTTTTAATAATAATACAAATCTGTCAATCAACCAAATGTATTTCTTAAAAGCCCTTTTTGCATCAGCAGTTGTCACAAAGTGTTTTACAGATACCCAGTCTAAAAATCTAAGACCCATCAATGCATATGCTGAAGCACAGCATCTAGGAAACACTCCCTAGAAGTCCTAAACCAAGGATTAAGACTAGAGAGGAACCATGCTCTGAGTGGACATTTAACTAGAGAGGAACCATGCTCCAAGGGCTGTGCTGAGTGGACGTTTAAGAGTACATGTGCCCCTTATTGTTATTCAAGATGTTCCAACGTCCGTAGATGACCATTAGGGTCAGATAATAAACAGGTGGCTATAGAGTGGGCAAAAGTTCATCACTCAGCAGTCAATGTCATGTCTTTTGTCTTTTTCATAGCCTGAGAGAGAGAGAGAGAGAGAGAGAGAGAGAGAGAGAGAGAGAGAGAGAGAGAGAGAGAGAGAGAGAGAGAGAGAGAGAAGATCTATAACATAAAGTTATCACATACGCACACTGTAATTATATTAATAATTTCCTCAAAATTGTCTTTCATAACTGTTGCAAAACATTGAAACGGTGTTAAATATTTTACTCTGGTATACATTGCGAGAGGTAGTAGAGAGAGAGAGTAATATTACCCGGGTAAGTGTGATAAATATGTCACGTTCTGACCTCTATTTCCTTTGTTTTTGTATTTATTTAGTATGGTCAGGGCGTGAGTTGGGTGGGCAGTCTATGTTTGTTTTTCTATGTTTTGGTCTAGTTCTATGTTCGGCCTGATATGGTTCTCAATCAGAGGCAGGTGTTCGTCATTGTCTCTGATTGGGAACCATATTTAGGTAGCCTGGGTTTCACTGTGTGTTTGTGGGTGATTGTTCCTGTTTTTGTGTTTGCACCAGACAGGGCTGTTTTGAGTTCTCACGTTTCTTGTTTTTTTCCGTTAGTTTGTTCATGTATAGTGTCGTCAATAAATACAATGAACAACCACCACGCTGCGCTTTGGTCCGCCTCTACTTCACAAGAAGAGAATCGTTACAGAATCACCCACCACAACAGGACCAAGCGGTGTGGTAATGGGCAAAGGAGAAAGCAGCAGCAGGAGCAGCGCGAGGAGGTATGGACATGGGAGGACGAATTAGACGGTAAAGGACCTTGGGCTCAGCCAGGAGAGTATCGCCGCCCCAAGGAAGAACGGGAGGCGGCGAAAGCGGAGAGGCGCTGGTATGAGGAGGCAGCGCGGCGTCGTGGATGGAAGCCCGGGAGTCAGCCCCAAAAATTTCTTGGGGGGGGGCTAACAGGGAGTATGGCTAAGCCAGGTAGGAGACCTGAGCCAACTTCCTGTGGTTACCGGTGGGCTAGAGAGACCGGGCAGGCACCGTGTTATGCTGTGGAGCGCACGGTGTCCCCAGTGCGGGTGCACAGCCCGGTGCGGTACATTCCAGCTCCGCGTATCGGCCGGGCTAGAGTGGGCATCGAGCCAAGTGCCATGAAGCCGGCTCTACGCATCTGGTCTCCAGTGCGTCTCCTTGGGCCGGCTTACATGGCACCAGCCTTGCGCACGGTGTCCCCGGTTCGCCTGCATAGCCCAGTGCGGGCTATTCCACCTCGCCGCACTGGCAGGGCGACCGGGACCATTCAACCGGGTAAGGTTGGGCAGGCTCGGTGCTCAAGAGCTCCAGTGCGCCTGCACGGCCCGGTCTATCCGTCACCACCTCCACACCCCAGCCCTCCGGTGGCAGCTCCCCGTACCAGGCTGTCTCTCCGGCCCATCCGTCCAGAGCCTTCCTCCTCTCCAGCGCTGCCGGAGCCTCCCGTCTGTCCGGCGCCTCTGCCGGAGCCTCCCGTCTGTCCGGCGCCTCTGCCGGAGCCTCCCGCCTGTCCGCCGCCTCTGCCGGAGCCTCCCGCCTGTCCGGCGCCTCTGCCGGAGCCTCCCGCCTGTCCGGCGCCTCTGCCGGAGCCTCCCGCCTGTCCGGCGCCTCTGCCGGAGCCTCCCGCCTGTCCGGCGCCGCTGCCGGAGCCTCCCGCCTGTCCGGCGCCGCTGCCGGAGCCTCCCGCCTGTCCGGCGCCGCTGCCGGAGCCTCCCGCCTGTCCGGCGCCGCTGCCGGAGCCTCCCGCCTGTCCGGCGCCGCTGCCGGAGCCTCCCGCCTGTCCGGCGCCGCTGCCGGAGCCTCCCGCCTGTCCGGCGCCGCTGCCGGAGCCTCCCGCCTGTCCGGCGCCGCTGCCGGAGCCTCCCGCCTGTCCGGCGCCGCTGCCGGAGCCTCCCGCCTGTCCGGCGCCTCTGCCGGAGCTTCGCGTCTGCCCGGCGCCTCTGCCAGAGCTTCGCGTCTGCCCGGCGCCATCGGAGCTTCCCGTCTGCCCAGCGCCGCCAGCGCCGCCCGTCTGCCCAGCGCCGCCAGCGCCGCCCGTCTGCCCAGCGCCGCCAGCGCCGCCCGTCTGCCCAGCGCCGCCAGCGCCGCCCGTCTGCCCAGCGCCGCCAGCGCCGCCCGTCTGCCCAGCGCCGCCAGCGCCGCCCGTCTGCCCAGCGCCGCCAGCGCCGCCCGTCTGCCCAGCGCCGCCAGCGCCGCCCGTCTGCCCAGCGCCGCCAGCGCCGCCCGTCTGCCCAGCGCCGCCAGCGCCGCCCGTCTGCCAGGGGCCGCCAGCGCCGCCCGTCAGCCAGGGGCCGCCAGCGCCGCCAGTCAGCCAGGGGCCGCCAGCGCCGCCAGTCAGCCAGGGGCCGCCAGTCAACCAGGGGCCACCAGTGCCGCCAGTCAGCCCAGCGCCAGCGCCGCCAGTCAGCCAGGGGCCGCCAGTGCCGCCAGTCAGCCAGGGGCCGCCAGTCAGCCAGGGGCCGCCAGTGCCGTCAGTCAGCCAGGGGCCGCTAGAGCCCCTCCGCCCGGAGCAGCTGTCCCTCTGTCCCGAGCAGCTGTCCCTCTGTCCCGAGCAGCTGTCCCTCTGTCCCGAGCAGCTGTCCCTCTGTCCCGAGCAGCTGTCCCTCTGTCCCGAGCAGCTGTCCCTCTGTCCCGAGCAGCTGCCCCTCTGTCCCAAGCAGCCCCTCTGTCCAGTGGGGTCATTGAGAGGGGTGGGCATGGTGAGTAAGCCACGGAGGCGGACAATAAGGCGGACTGAGACAATGGCGAGGTGGGGTCCGCGTCCCGCGCCAGAGCCGCCACCGCGGACAGACGCCCACCCAGACCCTCCCCTATAGGTCAAGGTTTTGCGGCCGGAGTCCGCACCTTTGGGGGGGGGTACTGTCACGTTCTGACCTCTATTTCCTTTGTTTTTGTATTTATTTAGTATGGTCAGGGCGTGAGTTGGGTGGGCAGTCTATGTTTGTTTTTCTATGTTTTGGTCTAGTTCTATGTTCGGCCTGATATGGTTCTCAATCAGAGGCAGGTGTTCGTCATTGTCTCTGATTGGGAACCATATTTAGGTAGCCTGGGTTTCACTGTGTGTTTGTGGGTGATTGTTCCTGTTTTTGTGTTTGCACCAGACAGGGCTGTTTTGAGTTCTCACGTTTCTTGTTTTTTTCCGTTAGTTTGTTCATGTATAGTGTCGTCAATAAATACAATGAACAACCACCACGCTGCGCTTTGGTCCGCCTCTACTTCACAAGAAGAGAATCGTTACAAAATAAAAACATATACCAATTTCATTTAAGTACCAAAAAACTGACAGCTGTGCCATATAAATTGCAAAATAGTTGGGAAGAGAATTTTGATGTACCCATTCCATGGCACATGGTTAATGAATTGATATGCAAAACAACACCAGATTCAAAACTTCAAATTTTTATATTTAAATTACTATACAAAATTATTGCAACCAATGGAATGTTATGGACATGGGTGATACAATCTTTCCAGCTCTGAAGAGTTTGCTATGAGGAGGCAGAGTAATTAGATCATTTATTTTGGCATTGTCCATATGTAACTCGTTTTTGCACACAGGTCCAGGAATGGATGAAGAATTGCAACATTTGCCTCGAACTAACACTGCAGAAAGCACTACTGGGTGATTCAATAATATAATAATTAATTTATCAAAAATCTTTATTTTTAATTTACAATCTGTAGAAGCTATGAGAATAGAAAGGTTCAGTACTTTTGTGAAACATCACAGCACAGTTGAAAAATATACGCCAAATAGAAATCCAAAATGGATGGTGTTAAGAGATCGATGGGAGGGGTTGAATGGAGCTGAAGGGTGGGACTAATAACAAGATAACCAATGTAAAACATACGGTGTCTAAATGTATGTAGGTTCAGAAATGTTGTGAAATACCACAGTTACAAATAGAAATCAAACTGGATGAACATCAGAAATAAAGGAAGGACTAAAAACAAACAAAATATAACTATTGTAAAATAGATTGTGTCTGTAAAATGTGTATAAGATGTATAAACTGAAGGTAGAAGCCTAAGTGTTATTGTTTATTAGTTTACTCCAATTGGGGGAAGGGTGGTAGGGTTTGTGGAGAATAATAAAGGTATATTCTAAAAAAAAGTGTGTTTATCTATATAGGTATGTGTATGTATATGTGTGTATATGTGTAATCGGTGCTGTACTGCACCGCTGTAACTCTGCGTTGTGTGTGGTTGATTGAGACTATAGACGTGGACTTTGGAGATCAGGTTGTTTTAATGAATCAGAATTCACTCTCTGCATCCTGCATCCAGAAGAAAATAAAACAGTTGTAGAGCACCTATGTTCTGCGAATCGTCGCCTCTTTCTCTCATAGTGCATCAAAATGATTTTAGAATACAAAAATTAGTACAGCCTCTCCTTACTATGCATCAACACATAACATATATTTTACATAGATAAAACCACATATCTGCATCCAAAAACAAAATAAAACATTTGTAGAGAATATATGTTCTGCGAATCGTCCCCTCTTTCTACAACATATGCACAATACAAGGGACTGGGATCATTTGAGGTGCTAGCCATTGTTCACACATACAATAAATGGCCTGCTAATACCTTAGCTAGCTTTTACCCACATGTTGAATACAGAATGTTAATTTCATCCTAAAAAGTACAAGTACGGCCTCCCGGGTGGCGCAGTGCAGCTGTGCCACCAGAGACTCTGGGTTCGTGCCCAGGCTCCTTCGTAACCGGCCGCGAAACTAGGCAAGTTAGTTAAGAACAAATTCTTATTTACAATGACGGCCTACCCCAGCCAAATCCTCCCCTAATCCAGATGACGCTAGGCCAATTGTGTGCCGCCCTATGGGACTCCCGATCAAGGCCGGTTGTGATACAGCCGGGATCGAACCAAGGTCTGTAGTAACATCTCTAGCACAGAGATGCAGTGCCTTAGACTGCTGCACCACTTGGGAGGCCCTAGGTGAATGCAATAAGTGTAAGTAACTCTGGATAAGAACGTCTGCTAAATGACTAACATGTAAATGTAAAATGGGTTGTAAAAATACATGAAACATGCCCTGGGTGTGGGGAAAATGAGGAAATAAAGGTTTTTATCACAATCAACATCACATTGGATCACTTTTAAATGCGGAAGACACATTTCAGTTGAATACATTCAGGTGGAACTGACTAGGTATCCCCTTAACGGAAGACACATTTCAGTTGAATGCATTCAGTTGCACAACTGACTAGGTATCCCCCTTTCCCTTTCCCTTTTATTTGGGTTCAGTTTAAATTGTTCTATTCAGCCTGCCATCCAGATGGTGGCAGTAACGCATAGTTGGGATGTCAACCGCTGCTAAAATTCCAAAGCAAAGAAGAACTAGAAACGAATTCATTTACACAGTCTGGAGGGGGGCATTGAACGACTCGTATTCATCCGTCAACGAAACGAACCAAGGAAATATATTTAACAGTCCTATCAACCTGAAGTCATTTTTAGAGTTGCGCCAGGCCCCCTCCCAAATATTGACTGAAAATAGTAGATTTCTAGACTGAATCATGGCGGATTCGAGCAACAGTGCTGCTTCGACTGGAGCTACAGGCTCGAATACTGGTGCCGCCGGGGCTGTTGAGCCGGAGCGAGCTACTGGAGCTGCGGGGATCAAGCCCGTGTTGGAGATGGTAAAGGGGCAGAACTTTGACGTTGGACCCCGCTATGTCAACCTCTCGTACATCGGGGAAGGGGCCTATGGAATGGTTTGGTAAGAGAAAATAAACAATGTTCGCCGTAAAAACGTTGCCTTCAGTATTTATATATATATTTTAAACAAGCCAGCTAAGCTTCGCCTGAAGGCGTTGGCTAGCTCACTGCCTCCTCATATCGCCTAATAATTGACATATTGACAACTAACGTTATCTGGATGTAAACGCACAAGTCTGCACATACCCTTGTTGTGTATTCAATTGCACTTAACGTTACCACTGGTAGTGAAACTATTTATACGTAGTTAACTGGCTAGCTAGCAACAGATTGACAGCGTTTGGCTCACTTAGCTAGCTAACGTTACAGTAGTTAGGCTTGTAGGTAGTTACTAGCTAGCTACGCTGTGTGGTTTTACTATGTTTTGATGCCCACCTATTGTATCCCAGTAACGTGCATAATTGCATAAAACGAACAAGCTAGTTTCTACAAGACAAAGCATACGTCATTTGTAGTACATTGGGGCAAACAACGCTAGCAATCTAGCTAGTTTGCAAACTAACTAGCTATATTATAACCGCAACGCAGGCTAACTTGCTAGCTAAAAACGTTATCTTACAATTAGCTACCTAACTAGCTAAGTCGCTAATAGGCGTGGTTATTATGAGGCTGCCAAAATCTTTTTCAATACAGGAAGTGGGATGAAGTGATTGCGCAGGTCTTTGTAATCTTGATACATTTAAACAGTCCATCGTTACTAGCTAGTTAGTTACCGGTAGCTAACTAAACAGTTCGTTGGTTAGTTAACCAACCTCACTGATCGTACCACTAGTTTTCTAATAGAAAATGTCTCGCGAGGCTTTCTGTGCAACGTTGCATAGTGCACAAGGTGGGCGAGAGAATTGTTTAATTAAGCAAGATCAAAGATTGAGTTTAGCACGATTTCAGATGTTTTTATTGGTCCTTTTATGGTAAAGGAAACCATACTTTACAGCTATATGCAGTATCAACATTTTATCTACGTCTTGTAGGTGTATGGATGTCAAGTCAGCAAGGCAAGTTTTGACTTGTGAGTCAGGGCAAGCATTTCTGGCCTTATCCAAGTTATCTAAACAATGGGAAAGTGTTACACCATTATTTCATACATGACATTTTTGACCAAATGCAGAACTTCCTAGGGCACGCCATAGCAAGCACACTCTGAATGTAATCAAAACCGTGTATAGACTGAATATTTATTTTTAATGGCTCAAGAATGGCTTTTACATTTCCTTGACAGTTGTATTTACTAAGTTGTCAATTAGAGCCTAACCTTTAATAATTCAATATGAGCCCCTCTTCTGCAATGGTTCCTCTGGTTGTCTCATTGTGCTCATGCTCACGTGTCAGTCATCACTGTGTCACTATTATAAAGAACTGCCATGTCATATGCAATGTGCTGGGCTTATTGTGCAGGTTGTAACTGGAGCCCTCTCTTCCCCATCTCTCCCCCACATCTTTCTCTCTCCCTGTCTCTCTCTTACATCCCATCTCTCCTACCTCTCCCCCATATGTCTCCCTCTATCTTCTCTCTCCTCCACCCCACGCAGCTCGGCCAATGACGGCATGACAGATTCTCGCGTCGCCATTAAGAAGATCAGTCCATTTGAGCATCAGACGTACTGTCAGCGCACACTGAGGGAGATCAAGATCCTGCTGCGGTTCCGCCATGAAAACATAATCGGCATCAACGACATCCTGAGGGCCCGCCGCATCGAGTGCATGAGGGACGTGTATTCTTTTACCCGGAAAGGGGGATACCTAGTCAGTTGTACAACTGAATACATTCAAATGAAATGTGTCTTCCACATTTAACCCAACCCATCTGAATCAGAGACAAATGGGGAAACTGGCTCTCTCTCTGTCTCTGTCTGACAACAGAATAGGCCTAATTTAAATAATAGTAATAAAAGAACCGAAATATGCAGGGAAGAGCATGCCCAGAGCTAATGGCTGAACAGTACCCGGATTGAAATTGGACTGGGAGAGAAGGCCAACGTTGTTATTATTATTATTATTATTATTTTTTACATCTGCTCCACCCACCTGCAAAATTACACAAGCATGGCTCCTCGCTCCACTCAGCTCACATGCTCTGGTGTGGTATTAAAAAAAGATTCAGCTTTTCTCCACTCATATAAAATGACGTAGTATTGCATGACATGGGTTTATCAAAGGCTATTTTTTTTCTCAGACCAGCAAATACCTTGATAGATTTATGCAATTCATCCAGGCTGTATCACAACCGGCCGTGATTGGGAGTCCCAATTGTTCCTAACTGACTTGCCTAGTTAAATAGAGGTAAATAAATTTTAAAAAATGCTTTTATTATAAAGTTTAAAAAACAGTTTCTGAAACTGCATAGCTAAGGCTCTAGTCTGTCCAAGGAGTGAGGGTAAATGGTATGCATTTTCTCTGCTATCTACCTTGTTTTAATTATTATTTTGGGTATAGGGGAGGGTCCAAAAAAATTACATTTGTGGGAGGGTCTGGTACAAATATATTTTACTGAAGGGGGGGCCATCCATTTTCATTTAAAAGTTGTCTGAGTTTTCTCCAAGTATCCCTCATTATAAATGTGCAGTCCCTAAATGTTTTGCATGAGTGCAGTATTTCCTTGTTCCTAGGTTGATGACTTAACCTTTGTTTTCAGTGTTATAATTCCCTGCAGAAGCATTGTAAAATAAGCAAATTCATTGGACCTGCGCTGAAGCGAAAATTACTGGAAGTAAATGTTAGCAATACAGGGGGGACTACGCGATATTATTATGGGTGTGTAAAGGCCTTTATGTTTACTAAAACTCCACCAAAAATTCACACTGAATACAGGGAATTGTTTACGGTCAGGTTTAAATGGATATGTGGTTGTTGACCCGTAGTGCCTGTAACTGTCATATTCCTCCTCGTCCTCTGTTGTCTCTTTAAATGGCGCCTCCTGCTGGTTCCCAGCTATATAGTGCTGAACCTTATGGAGACGGACCTTTTCAAGCCTAGATCTAACAGAATAACATGGGTTATGGTTGGGTCCCCCTCTGTTCGTTAGGCTCCTTAACCCCTTGTTTCCCAGCTACATAGTGCAGGACCTGATGGAGACAGATCTGTACAAGCTCCTGAAGACCCAGATGTTGAGCAACGACCACACCTGCTACTTCTTGTACCAGATCCTGAGAGGCCTGAAGTACATCCACTCTGCCAACGTGCTGCACCGTGACCTCAAGCCCTCCAACCTGCTCATCAACACCACCTGCGACCTCAAGGTAATGATAACCAGAATACTACTACTAACCCTATCTACAATACTACTACTGCTAACTCCAACACTATAACTAACCCCAACTGTAACCTTAAGGCATGGTTAGCTACCCATTGGTCTAAGATTGGGGCTGATATTTATAAAACGTTTCAGTATAAGTGCTGTTCTATGCCTTGTATTGCCTTGTCAATTCTTTTTTTATTTATGTAGCTAGGCAAGTCAATTAAGAACAAATTCTTATTTTACAATGACGGCCTACCCAGGCCAAATCCTCCCCAAATCAGGACAACGCTGGGCCAGTTGTGCGCCACCCTATGGGACTACAGATCACTGCCGGTTGTGATACAACCCTGGATCAAACCAGGGTCTGTAGTAACGCCTCTAGCACTGAGATGCAGTGCCTTTGACCGCTGCGCCACTTGGGAGCCTTAACTATTGCCTACCACTGGGCGCGAACTCGTGATACTCAGTGCCGAAGCGTGTTGCTCAGACCACTGTGCTACGGCAGTTCACTAATGGACAGGAGGCACCTGATCCTAGATCAGCACTTTTTCTCTGAGACACTTATGAATATGCCCATGTTTACCTTAGCTATCACCCAATCATAACCATTAGAGAGTGGGGAAATCTAACCTTGGACCAGTGGTTAGGGTCTAACCAAGGTGTGAAGAAAAGTATATACTCTATAACCAGAAGAGGGCGTTGTGAGGATTTGCTGGCATGAACAGGCCCGTATTTATTCCGCCGATTCTGTTGCAAATTGTTTCTTAAGTTGAAGCTTTGCATATGTGTGTCTACATGCTTCTCTGCGTGTTTTAACAAGCCTCTTCCGTCAGATCTGTGACTTTGGGCTGGCACGGATAGCTGACCCAGAGCATGACCACACAGGCTTCCTGACAGAGTATGTGGCTACGCGCTGGTACAGGGCTCCTGAGATCATGCTCAACTCCAAGGTGTGTGTGTGTGGACTGTGCATTGATTCCATGTCTGTGGACCATATTTTCTCTGTCAGGGCTACGCCTAGTCCTTTGTGTATGTGAATGAATGTGTTTGTACTAACTCCGTGTGTTATTCAGGGCTACTCCAAGTCCATTGATATCTGGTCAGTGGGCTGTATCCTGGCTGAGATGCTGTCCAACAGGCCCATCTTCCCTGGGAAGCACTACCTGGACCAGCTCAACCACATACTGGGTGAGAGACAGGTTGTGATCCAAATGGCAGCCTAATCCCTATCTAGTGCACTTCTTTTGACCAGAGCCTTATGGGCCCTAGTCAAAAGTAGTACAATATAAAGGGAATAGGGTGTGACACTCCCTCAAACCTTTGCATGACTTGCTGTGTGCTCTTTTCTGAAATACCCTTTGGAAATATCCTTGACTTTGGCGTCTGTCTGTGAGAAGGGTGGACATGCTGAACTTGCCTTATACACTGAACAAAAATAGATCCTCAGTATCTTGTCACGGTATATCTATGCATTCAAATTGCCATTGGTAAAATTAAATTGTGTTCGTTGTCTGTAGCTTTTGCCTGCCCATACCATAACACCACCGCCACCATGGGGTTGACATCCACAAACCACTCGCCCACACAACGGCATAGATTCTTGTCTGCCATCTTCCCGGTACAGTTGAAACCAGGATTCATTGGTGAAGAGCAAACTTCTCCAGCGTGCCAGTGGCCATTGAAGGTGTGCATTTGCCCACTGAACTCTGTTCTGACGCAGAACTGCAGTCAGGTCAAGACCCTGGTGAAGATGACAAGGACGCAGATTAGCTTCCCTGCGAAAGTTTCTGAGAGTTTGTGCAGAAATTCTTTGGTTGGGCAAACCCACAGTTTCATCAGCTGTCAGGGTGGCTGGTTTCAGACAATCCTGATTCTGGATTTGGAGGTCCTGTGCTGGCTTGCTTCCATGTGGTCTGCAGTTGTGAGACTGGTTGGACATACTGTCAAATTTTCTAAAACGACACGGTAGAGAAATTAACATTAAATTCTCTGGCAACAGCTCTGGTGGACATTCCTGCAGTCAGCATGACAATTGCATGCTCCCTCAACTTGAGACATCTGTGGCATCGTGTTGTGTGACAAAACTGCACATTTTAGAGGGGCCTTTTATTGCCCCCAGTGCAAGGTGCACCTGTGTAATGATGATAATTCTGTTTAATCAGCTTTTTGATATTCCACACCTATCAGATGGATGGATTATCTGGGCAAAGGAGAAATACTCACTTAACAGGGAAGTAAACAAATTTGTGCACAAATGGATCTCCTGAAACATGGGACTAACACTTCACATGTTGTGTTTATAATTTTCGTTCAGTATAAATGTTATATTTCCATTTTCAAAGCATTTCAACTGTTTGCTACCTTGCGTCCTGCTGAACATGTTTAAAGTGTGTGATTGGTTGTGCAGGGATCCTGGGCTCTCCCACTCCGGACGACCTGAACTGCATCATCAACATGAAGGCCAGGAACTACCTGCAGTCTCTGCCTGAGAAACCCAAGGTCCCCTGGAACAAGCTGTTCCCCAAGGCGGACAGCAAGGGTAGAATACACATATACACACATTATTACATTATAGTAATTTATCTTACCCAGAGTGACTTAGTTCGTGCATTCATCTTAGGGTCACTAGGTAAGATCGTTATTGTAAGTAAAACTGTTCTTCAATAAAGCAGCTATTAGCTAAGTCAGTGCAATGTTTAGTGCAAGAAAGGCAAGTACAACAGCATTGTTTCATTATTTTTCACACATGCATGTGTACACACCTTCCCATGCTAACACACACAAAATGCATACATTCACAGTTTTTGCTTGCATTTGCAAGCATTACATGCATACACACACACTCACACTTCCCTTTTCCTAGCTTCACTATTGGTCCCTGTTTTCCTACTCATGTGTGAGCTTATGGGAATACTGGCTTTTGGTACACCGAGTAGACTTCAACCTAGTTCAAATGGTAACATTAGGTGTCTCCTTCCCTTTCATGTTGGATTGTGGTATTTATGGATAATCTATTGATTTTGGGAAGAACTATCCATTTAAAGGTCATGAACAGTAAAAATCCTGTTTTTCATTCAATTTGGATGAAACAAGATCAAAGTATGTTGACCAAAGTATGAAAATGACTACATTGATCAAGTTTGATCATAAAGTTAGTGGTCCCCTCCCCCATGTCAAACACTTGGATTCATGAGGTGGGATTAGTAAGGGGATAGGGTGACATCACCCTAACTAATTGTAATACACCAATGGTAACATAATATTCCCTTACCTAATTTAAATAAGTATAGCCTTGTAACCAACATTGGCGAAGGGTGCCAAACTGTGACTGTTGGGTGTCAGCAAATATATAATACAAATTTTACACTTCATCTATGGCAAAGATGTTTGTTTCTCCTTTCATCTGTGTCTGGTGTTAGCTAGTTACTGGCTAGCTAGGTCTTCAGCCAGCTTGAAACAAAAGGGGGGAAGAGTCATTCAGTTGTCAACACATCCGTCAGTGTTGCTGTGAACCGCATCCCAAGAGACATGCCAAACATTGATGCAATTTCGATGTGCTTTGAGTTGCTTTGTGTCTCACAAAATTAGCTTGAGATGATTTTACTGCAACACGGCCCCACTGCATCCAAGTTGATTTACACACTACTGGTCAAAAGTTTTAGAACACCTACTCACTCAAGGGTTTTTCTTTGTTTTTACTATTTTCTACATTGTAGAATAGCGTTGAAGACATTAAAACTATGAAATAACAGATATGGTGTTTTAAAGCTTTTGACCGGTTGTGTAGGTCTTTCAAAGAGCTGTCAGTCAAGGCGAGTTCATGAATGTAAGCTCCCCGGCCCACTCAGTATGTCTTTTCAAACTTCCTGGTAGTTAGCCATGAGAGGGGGGGGATTCATTTTTCTCCGATGTCGAGCATTTCTATCCAAAACAAATATTATAGCTGAGTAACTCAAAAGGCTTTTACATGGGAATCAGAATGCCTGTTAAAGACCTTTTTAACAACACCCGTCTCTCCCTCCTCTCCTCCCTCTAGCTCTGGACCTGCTGGGCCGCATGTTGACCTTTAACCCTATCAAGCGCATCACGGTAGAGGAGGCCCTGGCTCATCCCTATCTGGAGCAGTACTACGACCCCACTGACGAGGTATGACAGCAGCAGGCCGCCCTCACATACACTAGTGCCCTCACATACTGTAGTGCCCTGTCCAGAAACCATCGAAGGCCCTTTACACATATGAAATTCATTACTCTGGTTCAATTTCCTGAAGCGTTTGAGAATTCTACAAAATATGTTTTGCTTTCACAACGCCTAGAAATAGACCACATTTTACATGCTAGCTTTCTAACGGTCAAAAAGTTCCACGCGGCTCACGCTGTCAAGTCACAATACCTGAAACTTTGGTCCTGGATTGGGGTCCCACTACTCACGCAGGTCCAGGATTTGTTTCAGCCATGGTTTGTTTGCGTTTTGCACATGCGTTATAGCGTGGATCAGTAGGGATGCGCATCTTTCCCTCTCAAGACATTTCGATGCGTATCTAGATACATGGGCTCTGATGCCATACAAGAACGATATATTTTAGTTTGAAGCGATTCAGTTTAGAGAACAAATTGATGTGATACGATTCGATACATTAACATTTGTTGAATAAACACATTTTCCATTCTAAATAGAAATCTGCCGCTGGATCTCATGAGCTGGGCTTCTCTGAGCTGTATGTATGTGAGCAAGCCTCGTTCAGCAGGTATAGCCAGTAGCTTACTTTTATTCCAGTAAAACACTATTTTCAACAGCATATAGATGATAATACCCTAGCAAATTAGTTGAGTTGTCACTCGACTATAGTAATAAAGCCTAATATCGCGCAAGCCATTTTGGCATTTGAATGCTGAAGGTGCAGATGTGCAAGATTCAGGACAGGCAGCCTACCTCGCGTTGGTCAGGGTGTCAAGGCTGGGCACAGTGTGCAGTTTGGTTAGGATACTGATAGGCGTGTAAAGTTTCAACAAACCCACTGTAGCATTGTACTTCTCATAACCCACTCTGGGCTAATGTGATGGGCTGTAACTGCTAAGTAGCTCTCTGTTGCCCTGGCAGTCCGTCCATACAGTATGTAGTAAGTGCAACACATTGGATAATTCATTGATGACTTCAGCTTGCTTATATAGAGTGGGTACTACTTGTTTGCTGAAATGGGTATGAGAGGGCGAAGTTCATAAGCACTTTCAAGAGGTGCTGAAAACACCCTATTCTTCTCAACCACTGAGAATGGGTGCATATTTGTGGCTATAAACATACCAATCGCTCTTGTAATTTCTTTGGCCTGGTCAGAATCCACTGAGAAGGGCTGTTTGCTCCAGTGGTAGGAATACTGGGGTGATGTCGGCCCGTCAAAATGAAATCCAATTTTGGTGCCATACACATTTAGCAGATGTTATTGTGGGTGTAGTGAAATGCATGCGCGCGCGCACACACACAGCAATAGTTAAATAGGATGGCATTGACCAGAGTACAGTAATATACATGTGACATGAGTAAAACAGTATGCAAACATTATTAAAGTGACCAGTGATTCCATGTCTATGTACATAGGGCCTCCAAGGTGCAGGGTTGAGTAACCGAGTGGTAGCCGGCTAGTTACAGTGGCTAAGTACTAGGTGGTGATACAGCCCGACAAGATGCATCTGTAAAAGTTTGTTAGGGTCTTAGGGGCCAAGCCACATTTTTTCCTGATGTTGATGATGGAGAATTCTCCTGGTTTATCGACCCCACCACTCGCCATTGTACAGAACTGGATCCTGGCTGCGTATCACAAAAGGACAGCAATTGAGATTTTATTTTGGATTAAAATGTTTGCATGAGCACTAGTTGTTTCAACGGAATAGTCTGAAATTGTTTTTTTTCCCCCCCGGCTCAGATTGACTCGAGGCATACAACATAACGTAGGCATAGCCTAAAGGCCTAGTGTTTTTATACATTTTCTTGAATTTATTTATTTGGGTTCACAGTGCGGACCGAAACGAGGTCCCCGTGCTGAACGGTTCGGTACGAGATTTTCAGAAGGTAGAAAGTAATATGAGCAACAACCAAAATGTGAATCGGCAATTCTGAACGTTTGAATCTATTTTCTTTCTGACGATGCGAGCTGCATTTGGATCGGTTTGTTGTCCGTGGACCGATGCAGTCGTATCTTAAAAATTTGAATCAGGGACTGATGCGTGTCATGAATAGTTACATCCCTACGGATCAGGGTACCAAACGCTCCAGGATCATATGTGAAAGCGCCCTAAGGTGTTATGATTTCATGTACTGTAGCCTATTTGTTGTATACTGTTATTACACTTAAGAAAGTATACTTAGCAAAAATATAAACGCGCCATGCAACAATTTCAATGACTATATTGAGATACAGTTCATATAAGGAAATCAGACAAATTAAATAAATTCATTAGGCCCTAATCTATGGATTAAACATGACTGGGCAGGGGTGCAGCTATGGGTGGGCCTGGGAGGCCATAGGCCCACCCCCTGGGGAACCAGTCCCAGCAAATCAGAATGAGTTTTTCTGAACAAAGGGGCTTTATTACAGAGAAATACTCCTCAGTTTCATCAGCTGTCGTAGCTTTTGCCTGCCCATACCATAACCCCACCGCCAACATGGGGCCCTCTGTTGACATCCTCAAACCACTCGCCCACACAACGCCATAAACTCTGTCTGCCATCTGCCCGGTACAGTTGAAACCAGGATTCATCTGTGAAGAGCACACTTCTCCAGCGTGCCAGTGGCCATCGATGGTGAGCATTTGCCCACTGAAATTGGTTATGACAATGAACTGCGGTCAGGTCAAGACGTGGTTGAGGACAGCGAGCACACAGATGCGTTTCCCTGAGACTGTTTCTTCCTTGTGCTAACCCATAGTTTCATCAGCTGTCCGGGTGGCTGGTTTCAGATGATCCCGCTGGTGAAGAAACCGGCTGTGGAGGTCTCAGGCTGGCATGGTTACACGTGATCTGCAGTTGTGAGGCCGGTTGGTCATACTGCCAAATTCTCTATAGTGACGGAGGGGGCTTGTGCTAGAGAAATTAACATTCAATTCTCTGGCAACCGCTCTGATGGACACTCCTGCAGTCAGCATGCCAATTGCACGCTACCTCAACTTGAGACATGTGACATTGTGTTGTGACACAACTGCACATTTTAGTGGCCTTTTAATGTCCCCAGCACAAGGTGCACCTGTGTAATGATCATTCTGTTTAATCAGCTTCTTGATATACCACACCTGTCAGGTGGATGGCAAAGGAGAAATGCTCCCTAACAGGGATGTAAACTAATTTGTGCACAACATTTGAAAGAAATAAGCTTTTTGTGCGTATGGAAAATTCTGGGATCTTTCATTTCAGCTCATGAAACATGGGACCAACTTTACATTTTGCATTTCTACTTTTGTTCAGTGTAGTATTTTCATTGTGTGTGTGTAGCCTGTAGCAGAGGAGCCGTTCACCTTCACCATGGAGCTGGATGACCTGCCTAAGGAGAAGCTGAAGGAGCTCATCTTTGAAGAGACGCTCCGCTTCCAGGCCACCTACCAGGGCTCCTGAGACATAGAGGTACACACGCATACATACACTCACATCGCTCCATAACGCTTACTAGAGCTTTGAAAAAGATAGGTGGGCATTCCGCTCACACATGAAGACACTTTTAGCTGTGACGTTTTTTCTTTTGTCATTTTCCTCTCCTGTTCATGTGTTTCAGCGTTGAAGACAAGTGACAAAGCGAGTCTTGAAACAGGAAGACTCCAAACGACAAGATACAAAAACAACATATATACAGCATACAAAAAAAAAGGACCAGAAACATTTAACAGTTAGTATTTTCTTATATATATATTTTTATTTCTATCGCGGGGAAGTTGTTTTTTTTGGTGGGGGGACTGTTGTCTACTTAAAGGAAAGATTCACCCATTTTTGAATGTTATTTTGTTTATGTGCATCTCAGCGACGTTCTATTGATTCCTGGGTTATTTCATGTGTATCCTGAGCTATTGCCAATCAACCAGGCAGAAATTCGGATGGTATGTCGTAGCATTGTGATAAAGACACTCTCACTACACTGTAAGTTAATAGGAATTTGACTGTTATATCGCAAAAAACATCTATAATATGTCAGATTTGGAATACTGGCTGATGTCACATGGGAGGTTGTCTTCTCTCGAATGAGCCATTGATCATATTTTGGGGATTATTCCTACCTCGAAATGTGTAATTAAACAGAGGGTCCACCACATTTCTCCTATTTGTCTGCTCTTTAAGTTGATGATGCATTTCATGGTTCCATTGCGTATGTCAGACTCTGCTCTGCGAGGCACATCGAGCTGCAGGTTAAACATGGTGAGATTGTAGACTCCTAAATTGATAGTGATGTTTGTTTAGGCAATTTTACAACTAACTATTTTACATGCTGATATTGACTCTGGTGTTATTTTGTGTAGCTACATTTTGCTTGCCAGCCAGCCCATAAAGAGGGCATTGGATTGTGGGTTCCATTTTCACATGTTGCCACCAACCTTATTATAACAACAAAATGAAACATTTGTTCACAAATATATTGTTCTTACATTGACACTGTAAATTATAGGAATTAGTGGTTTTGGGTGGATATTTTCTTTAAGTACTACTGTGCTCATTTTAACCACCACCAGGATACTCTTCCCTCTATCTCTTCTTTAACTGCTTTCTGTGAGGAGTGTGTACTGTTTAAAAAGCAAGACCTTAATCTTACCCCCGTCTGACCGACTCCATTTTACCACTCTTCCCTGTGAGCCTTTGTTCTTTTTTCCCCTCTCTGTAAATCTGTGCTCTTTCTCTCCATCTCTTTCTCACTAGCCACAGTATGTGTTACTGTATTAACCAACACCTTAACTGTCTGTCTTGCTCCATGGAATTGTTGTTTGAGAAAAAAAGAGAAAGAAAAGATGGATGGGCGCCGGTTATATGTGTACATACATGGTTTTGTTTGAGTGATCTCGTGGCGGTTTGGTTTGTACACCATTATTTGAATGTTTATGATCAGTCAGGAGTCGTATTTGTATGTTTTGAAGTTTATATTTGACAATAATTTAATGGTTTTATTGGGGGGTGATTTTTAGACATTCTTTACTTGCAAAAACAAACATTCTATGTTTTACTGGCATGTTGAAGTTTTATATTTCGTTGTCTTTTCTTTAGAAATGATGTATGTTGTTCATCTAAATGAACATGCATACATTCTTGAAATGTACAAAAGTGGCAAAGGGAGAGTGGGATGGAGGCATGGAGAGACGAGAAATGGCTTGAATGGTCTTTGTACTGTAACCCACAGCTGGCTTTCTCTATCCACACATAAAGAGGACTTCAGAGTTTTCAGATAGAAATGCATGACCTAGAACAGGCAGGATTACCCCACATCTTAGACATGCTGATGTGATTTCCCTATTCTTTCTGTGCTAGTCTCTGACTCACTAACACCGATCAGCGACATGCCACAGACCCTCACCGGTCCTTAAATGGGAGGTTAAGAAAAAAACTCCAATCTTTGTTGGAGGGGTACCTATAGTATGTTTCTTTTTGCCCAAAACCAAATTCAACTTGAAATCAGCCTCCATATTAGAAAATGTTAAGTTCTCTGCCTGTTTGCCATTCCTCCCCCTCTCCTCCCTTTATGTGTCTGGTATCGTTTCAGGGAGGACAGTGATCTGTAAATACTGTTCATTTATTTAGTTGTGGAGGGTCACAGGCAGAATCAGCAGATTTCCGGCTGACATATACTTCAAGCTTGTGTTAAACTGATAATGGTTGCCACGGTTACTGTGTCTATGGTAATTAGTGGCTGATTTGCTCTTTGTTTTATGGTGATTGTTGCTCAGAGCTTAACGCATCGCTGTCAGATCCCAGAATGTCACATTTTCCACTCGCATCTAACAGTGGACTGCTCCATTTTGCCATAGCACATCCTCAGCCCCTCAGAAGCTATAAGCCTCTATTCATTGGTAGAAGTGGCCCTACTTTCAGATCTGGGATCAGTTTAGCCTCTCCTAATCCTTACATTTAGTCAATAGAGGAGGCGGAGAGTAAATCTGAGGCCAGGTCTGTGTTCAGTACATTCTGGAACGTTCAATTGAACGCAAGCAATGCTGTACTGAACGACCAGTTGATAAACAGGGAGGGGTTGGGTAACGCTGTCAGCATGGCTACTGCCCTTTTTAAAACGCTGTCAGTTATGAGCAAACACACATCAAAGTGTGTTCAAGAATGTTTTTGGGAAACGTGTCGGTCAGCACAAACCGTTCCGCAACGTAGCAAATGTTAAAGCGAACTGAACGCACCTCTGATCGATCAGTGCATATGTGCAGTATCATCCATTCCACATCCCTCGATTACCAGCCATGCTATACTCAAAGGGCTTTCCCTCTCAGGTCCCACCCACCTTACATTTATCTTGCTTCTGATTGGCTGAGACCTCCCAAACCACATCCCAGGTTGTGCTGCCATTTGTTGACTCATTTCTTTTTCTCTTATTTCCTCCTGTACATTTTTTTTTTCTCCTCTCTCGAACTAATTCCCCATCATGGCTAGAAATTACAGCAGATCCGATTTAAAGGTGAGGAGCCTTTCTTGAGTGACATCTGTCAGTCATGTTGGGGGAAGAGGGGTTACTTGCGTCAGCCATGTCAATCATCTCAATCACCGCACCTGCACTTTGCCACAGTAACCAAACTTTTTCCCCTTCTGTTTTTTTCTTTCTTGTTTTATTTTTTAACTGTTTCTCTTAAGTCAAGACATTGGCCTACTCTTTTGCGGTTACTTACATTTCTTCTTTTTCCTCCCTCTAATCTGCTTGCTTTTCTGGGCAGATTTTTCATGGAAGCTCACTGGAGCTCGTCACACTTTTTATTGAGTGTGTGCGTGTCAAGTGTCTTAACACACGTTTGCGGTGTCCCACCCTGGTCTGCACTGTTTCATGTGTGTGTGTATAGTCTGTGGTTGAAACACAGCAGAAACTACTCCAATCGACAGGATGTATGCATGTTTCTCTGCGTCTGTGTTTTATTGTTTTGAAACGCACTCCAGAGGCTTTCCCCTTACTTGTATCTGCATGTTTGGATTCTTGTGACTGTCTGTCGTTCTCTGACCAAAAGCTGCTTTACTATCCCCCAACCCCTTTTTACCCCCCTCCCACCAGCGACACGACCCAACTGACCGCCAGTCTCATCGGAGGACCATGCGAATGAACCAACGGGACCATGTTTGCAATACGCAATCACTCACTTTTTCACAGACACACGCATACACACATCCTTGCACACCACATATGCACACGCACGCAATACATGAATAAAACATGCATAGTCAGGCAGGTTTCTAAATAATGTCCTTTTTTAATTAAATGGCTGTTCTTATTATTGTTATAGTGAGTTGTTTATTTTTTTTATACAAGGGAGTTTTTTTTGTTTTTTATTTCTCTTTTTTGTTTCACTTATGGTTGTGCTATAACTAGTAGTGTTTTCACAGATATGAGCTATTGAGGGTTATCGTCTATGAGTATTATGAATTAAACAATTATATACATATAATAAATACAATTCCTGATACTGGTGAACTGTCTGGTTTTCTTTGTCTTATGGTCTGCCCTTGATGGTGGTACTGAATGGCAGTGTGGACAGCGTTCTAGAAATATCTTAGGATAACAGTGAATTTACCAGTAATATTCGCTGTTAACGTGTCACAACCGGCTAAAAAAAGAGTAATCTCCTCCCTCCTGTTCCAAGCCAAGTTGTCTGTCCTTTTCCTCCTTGGCATGTCTCTGCATGGGTTTGGTATTCTCCCACAGGGCTCAACCTCTGTTTACTTCATCAAGGTTTGGGAATACGTAAAGCACGACTTTAGTTTAATAGCTAATGCAGGTTTGGGTGACCGACTGCATTTGCTATACTGGTTGGTTACAGAAGGCAAAGGGCACTAGAACGTCTTACAATTTGCAGTACCTGCTTAAACTGGACCTTGGATGTGTGTGTGTGTGTGTGTGTGTGGCCTTGTCAGTTGAGGAAGGAATGCTATACTGGGGAGTGAACAATTACTTTTCCCTCTGGCATACATGCTATGCTTTTGCTTCTCTCCGAATATCTAGTTTCTCGTTTGCTACCTTTCAGCATTTGTATTGGTGTAAACAATGCTGTGCTATACAGTATTCTGCTGAAGTTGCATGCCTGCTTGTGAAAGTGCATTTACATCTATTCTTTGTTAAGTACACAATGTCTATGTGTGTGTTTGCGCCCGTGTGTGATTAAAAATGAGTTTACATACCCATCCTTTGTTAAAAGGTTCCTGACGGCATCGAAACCTGCCATGTATCAACGCTTGCTGACACGCTCTTTAACAGCCTATAGTGGTAGCTTTCTCTCATATCTGTTGCTAGAGGTAGCACCCATAATGTTATCATTACATTCATATTCCCACCCATAAATGCATGTTATTTGAGGTTTGCTTTTAATGTATTTTATAGCCGCACTTCGTGTAGGATAGTTCCATTTACATGATTACCTTATCACACACACAGTGAAAGAGAGCGTGAGTTTGTGTCACAAAAGGTAGTAACGCCTGAGAGAAGAACAATATATGCCACAGGGAAGGGAAAAAGAGGGGAAAGAGAGGTGTGGGAGGCCAGCTCCTACTGACGGACTAGTATTAACTGTAATTTTATGACTTCGTGTGGGTCCCAGTTACTCAGTGAGGGGGAACGGTAAAAAGGGAGAGTGCGAAGGAGATAGGGTTGACTACAAACAGAACCCATGGAGGGAAAGAGAGGAGCGTTGGGTGAGGTTATGAGTAAGAGTTTTGCTAAGCATTCGAGTGCAAGTTATGGGAGTAGGACCTTGTGGCACTTCCTTCGGATGCCTCCTTAGGTTGTACCAGTTTTTCAAGTCCTGTTTTTTTTTTTTTTTACTGTATGAAAGTTGTTACAACATTGTTGTAGGCTGAGAGGTGACCAATGGACTGACAGAGAGAGAAACCGAGTGATCAGAATAAAAGTAGGAGTAGTAAAGTGGAAGATAGAAAGAGAGAAGATAATTGTGTGAAAAAGAGTCAAGTGAAGTTTATAATATGACCAGATCAATTGAGTGTCTTTAGATGCACTTGAAGAGGATTTGGAGTGGTTTCTACATTGGCTGTTAGTTACCTATGTTATGAAGCAGCACGGTGGGCGATAGCTGAAAATATTTTATTACAACTTAAGGGACTCATATCTGGCAGGTTATTTTCCATCAGTACACAGCCTGACACTTGTAGGTGTTCTATTCATTTATTGTTAGAGTATCTAGGAGGATCCAAAGGCCTTTTGATACTGCGCCTAATTGCCTTCGGACACTTTTGAGGACCGTTTGCTGAGGAGAATTGATTATGGCCAGTTTCCTGTACTTTATCCTTCCGGCCCTAGGGGGCTACACCCTGACGTCGCTCTACCTGTTGAAGAACCCTCAGATCCTCCACAAGAAGAAACGGGCTGCCTTCCACTGCACCCACATCTCACACAGAGGAGGTAAGGAAGGAACGGTGGAGGGATGTGGTAGTTAACGTGCTGTTTCACTTTTCATCTGTAATCATTGATGTGAATGGACTGGACAAGTGAAAGTGGGATGTTTGGAGCCTGTGGTGTAGCTGCATGCAGGAATGCTGAGTGTCTATTGATTTGACCCAGAGTCACACTATATCTGGATAAATATTTGGCTCTGATTTGAACTATCCTGTTATTTCAAGTCAGTGGGGATCAAGGAAAAGCAGGCTAGAGAGCGAGAGTCTTGGAGCTGGATATGACAGTGATGTTCTCTGCTTTTCTGATCTGTCTTGGCAGGAAGCGGCGAGAGGATAGAGAGCACCATGGAGGCCTTCACACAGTAAGTGACCAACCCTAACCAAACCTGGCTTCAGATCAGTTACAGTGCGTATCATAAGTATTCACCCCCATTCGATTGCTTCACATTTGATTGTGTTACAAAGTGGTATTAAAATGGATTTAATTGTATTTTTGTTCAACAATCTACCTAAAGTCAATACATGTTAGAAACACCTTTGGCAGCATTTACAGATGTGATTCTGTTTGGGTAAGTCGCAGACGGCGATTTTTAAGTCTCGCCATAGATTTTCAAGCAGATTCAGTCAAAACTGTAAGTAGGCCACTCAAGAACATTCACTCATTGGAGGCTGCTCATAATGAGTCAATGGAGTGGTAACCACATGGAGTGGTAACCACATCTTTAATGTGTTTGATACCATTCCATTTACTCCATTCCAGACATTATTATGAGCCGTCCTCCCATCAAAGTTTATTTGTCATGTGAAATGAAACTTACAAGCCCTAACCAACAGTGCAATTTAAGTTTAAAAAAATAGGTATTAGGTAAACAATAAATAAGTAAAGAAATAAAAAACAGTAAAATTACAGTAGTGAGGCTATATACAGGTGGTACCGGTACAGAGTCGGGCTAATTGAGGTAATATCTACATGTGGGTATTGTTAAAGTGACTATACATAGATGATAAACAGAGAGTAGCAACAGAGTATAAGAGGGGTTGGGGGGGGTCTTGAATGGCAGGACACAATGCAAATAGTCCGGGTAGCCATTTGATTACCTGTTCAGGAGTCTTATGGCTTGGGGGTAAAAGCTGTTGAGAAGCCTTTTGGTTGTAGACTTGGCGCTCCGGTACCTACCGCTTGCAATGCAGTAGCAGAGAGAACATTCTGACTGTGGTGGCTGGGGTCTTTGACAATTTTTAGGGCCTTCATCTGACACCGCCTGGTGTAGAGGTCCTGGATGGTAGGCAGCTTAGCCCTAGTGATGTACTGAGCCGTGCGCACTACCGTCTGTGGTACTTTGAGGTCGGAGGCCGAGCAGCTGCTCTCGATGTTGCAGCTGTAGAACATTTTGAGGATCTGAGGACCAAAGCCAAATCTTTTCGGTCTCCTGAGGGGAATAGGTTTTGTTGTGCCCTCTTCATGACAGTTTTTGTGTGTTTGGACCATTCTAGTTTGTTGGTGATGTGGATACCAAAGAACTTGATGCTCTCACCCTGCCACACCACAGCCCCATCAATGAGAGTGGGGTGTGCTCGGTCCTCCTTTTCCTGTAGTCCACAATCATCTCCTTTGTCTTGATTACGTTGAGGGATAGGTTGTTATTCTGGCACCACCCTGCCAGGTCTCTGACCTCCTCCCTATAGGTTGTCTTGTCGGTGATCAGGCCTACCACTTGTCGTCTGCAAATGTAATGATGGTGTTGGAGTTGTGCCTGGCCATGCAGTCGTGGGTGAACAGGGAGTACAGGAGGGGACTGAGTACACACCCCTGAGGGGCTCCTGTGTTAAGGATCAGCGTGGCAGATGTGTTGCTACCTACCCTCATCACCCGGGGGCGGCCCGTCAGGAAGTCCAGGATCCAGTTGCAGAGGGAGGTGTTTAGTCCCAGGATCCTTAGCTTAGTGATGAGCTTTGTGGGCACTATGGTGTTGAACGCTGAGCTGTAGTCAATGAATAGCATTCTCACGTAGGTGTTCCTTTTGTCTTGGTGGAAAAGAAAAGTGTGGAGTGAAATAGAGATTGCATCATCTGTGGATCTGTTTGAGCGGTATGCAAATTGGAGTGGGTCTAGAGTTTCTGGGATGATAATAATAGTGAGCCATGACCAGCCTTTCAAAGCACTTCATGGCTATGGACGTGAGTGCTACCGGTCTGTGGTCATTTAGGCAGGGTACCTTAGTGGCAGGTTACCTTGGGCACAGGGACTATGGGGGTCTGCTTGAAGCATGTTGGTATTACAGACTCAGTCAGGGACATGTTGAAAATGTCAGTGAAGACACCTGCCAGTTTGTCAGCACATGCCCGGAGTACACGTCCTGGTAATCCGTCTGGCCCAGCGGCCTTGTGAATGTTGACCTGTTTAAAGGTCTTAAATCGGCAATGGAGAGCGTGATCACACAGTTGTCCGGAACAGCTGGTTCTCCAATGCATGCCTCAGTGTTGCTTGCCTCGATGCGAGCATAAAAGTGATTTAGCTTGTCTGGTAGGCTCGTGTCACTGGGCAGCTTGTGGCTGTGCTTCCCTTTTGTAGTCTGTAATAGTTTGCAGGTCCTGCCACATCCGACGGGTGTCGGAGCCGGTGTAGTACAATTCAATCTTAGTCTTGTATTGGCGCTTTTCCTGTTCGATGGTTCGTCGGAGAGCATAGTAGGATTTCTTATAAGCTTCTGGTTTAGAATCCCACACCTGGAAAGCGCCAGCTCTACCCTTTAGCTCAGTGCGAATGTTGCCTGTAATCCATGGCTTCTGGTTGGGGTATGTACATTCAGTCACTGCGGGAACGACGTCCTCGATGCACTTATTGATAATGCCAGTGACCGATGTGATGTACTCCTCAATGCCTTCGGCAGAATCCCGGAACATATTCCAGTCTGTGCTAGCAAAACAGTCCGTAGTTTAGCATCTGCTTCATCTGACCACTTTTTTTTATTGACAGTCATCGGTGCTTCCTGCTTTAATTTTAGCTTGTAAGCAGGAATCAGGAGGATAAAATTATGGTCAGATTTGCCAAATGGAGGGCGAGGGAGAGCTTTGTATGCGTCTGTGTGTGTGGAGTAAAGGTGATCTAGAGTTTTTCTCCCTCTGGTTGCGCATTTAACATGCTGATAGAAATTAGGTAAAACTGATTTAAGTTTCCCTGCATTAAAGTCCCCGGCCACAAGGAGCGCCGCCTAACGGTGAGCGGTTTCCTGTTTGCTTATTTCCTTTATGCAGCTGACTCAGTGCAGTCTTACTGCCAGCGTCCGTCTGTGGTGGTAAATTAACAGCCACAAAAATGTTTTGATTAACTCTCTTGGCAAATAGTGTGGTCTACAGCTTATCATGAGATACTCTACTTCAGGCAAGCAAAATCTAGAGACTTCCTTAAATTTCGTTCACCAGCTGTTGTTTACAAATATACACAGACCGCCCCCCCCCCCCCCCCCCCCCTTCTGATGAGAAAGCAGCCCCTGAGCACTTGGCTCGGGTAACCCCAGAACGAGGGTCCTTGGTACAGGTGTGAGCGACCAGTGCAACCCTCCACAAAAACATTACTTTGACAACAGTGCCCCCAAGTTTGGTTGCTGTCCAAACAAGGTACTACGTCAGCCCTTGCCAGATCCCCCTGTGCCCCTTAAGTGGTTGTTGGTAGCAGAGTTGAGGGAATTAGCAGGGTTGGACAGGACCATGCTATTATCCCACAAAGTCTCTTTGGTTGTCAAAAGTGGTGGAAAAATAAGTAATCTCTCCCGGTCCCCATGGTGGTTTCCCGACCCTTCAGATGGCATTTCACGGGAGTCTCACTGTCTGCACCAACCAATGGCGCACATACGCAGTGTCACCCTGGATCATACCAAAAGTAATGTTGGGGTACAGGCTACAATTTGTTGTGCATTCCCCACACTTCTGCAGCATCATCACTTCGACTGTTCCCGAGTCCTCGGCGCCCATTTTGAGGGAGGAAATATCCTCCTGTCTCCAGAAGCAGGTAATCCGAGTGGTTCCAATGTTGAAGATCCAGGACGGCTGGTACGGCTGGTATTTCCTGGTTCCAAAAAGGGACGGGATTGTACGTCCCATTTGAGACCTACGTGCCCTCAGCAAGCACCTCAGTCTACATATTCTGAATGTTCACAAGACGATTGGTATTACACACATCCATGCTAGTCCCATATTCAGTCTCTAGGCTTCATAATAAACCAGAAAAGAGCCGTCTGACTCCATCTCAGTGCATTCCGTTTCTGGGTCTCGAGCTAGACTCACTCGCCTATCACACTTTTCTATCCCCACGGAGGGTGTCTGGATTCCGTCTCTGCTTAGGCAAATTTTGGCTTCTGTAATGGAAGTCGTTCCCCTTGGGCTATTGTTGACGTGGCCCTTCCGGTGCTGAGTGCTAGCCACTCACCTCGATGCATCTCGCAGCCTAAGCTGGTTGCTTCAGGTGTCCCTGTCAGGCCAATGGGTCCTGGCCCGGTGGTGTGACCCTCTGCTATTGTCAGGGGGCTCCCATGGGCTGAGTTGTATCCCGCAAGGTGATTTATTTTTTATTTTACCTTTATTTAACTAGGCAAGTCAGTTAAGAACGAATTCTTATTTTCAATGACGGCCTAGGAACAGTGGGTTAACTGCCTGTTCAGGGGCAGAACGACAGATTTGTACCTTGTCAGCTCGGGGATTTGAACTTGCAACCTTCCGGTTACTAGTCCAACGCTCTAACCACTAGGTTAACCACTGATTTTCTGGATTTTTTTTCTCATTTTGTCTGTCATAGTTGAAGGGTACCTATGATTAAAATTACAGGCCTCTCTCATATTTTTAAGTGGGAGAACTTGCACAATTGGTGGCTGACTAAATACTTTTTTGCCCCACTGTACTTAAAATGTTAGCTAACCCTTCCCATAACCCTTTTAGCTAGCCCTTCCCCTCATTTGTTTTGATGATGTGACATCATGAAAGACAGAACCACATAACTGTACCTCTGTCTACACTTCTTAATTATGAGGTTTGCATCTGAATGTTGTATAAAAATAATGATTAAGTATCTGAATATTTTTGAAAAAATAGAAATGTGATTTGTCTTCTACATGAGAAAATGTTTTTTTTATGTAGTTTACCAAGTGAGTAACCACGCCCACGTGAGCACAGTAATTATGCGAAACGTAATGGAACGCCCTTTTTCCCCAATTGTTTAAAAGGACGCACTGAAGAATTAACATATTAGACCAGTTATGTTCAGCATCAGCTGAAAAGGTTACAAATGGTTCAGAAATCTACCACTCTATAGACCAAGCGTGAGCCGAATGTTGCAAAATGGTTATAAACTCAAACTATCGATCACTACAGAAGAAGCAAATCCTAGACGTCGCCTTATCAATCTGCAGGTGGAAGCATACGTAGCCTAGGATGAGAACATCGATAACCTCTGAAGCATTCTAACGAGATCAACTCTGAGAACTACTGTACAAGGTACGGTGAAGTATCCATTCTTACCACCACCACCATGACCAGTAGTTCTACCTAAGGACATGGTGATCTCTGGTGGTTGAACCAGAGTCGTACACCCAACATCTCCGTGACCAAGGATTTGGACGATCAAGGACAGCTCAGTCATAAATACATATATTGTGTTCTCTTTTCCCGACTGAGCGAATATTAGAGTGCTTAAGAGTTTGTATTTTGTGAGCATAGCTTCCCAATGTCCAATAGAGTAACTCCTTTGTCTCCTCGCCACCGTGTTATACCCAAACGGTCCTGTTTTGCTAGTCTTCGAGAGACAATTTACTGTATAATGTTTGTGTATTCTGTAATTGTTTAATTAGTTAGTAAATGAATAAATAATTGAGCTGATTCATCAATAAAGTAGGGTTAGTGCAGACGTCAAGAAATTACGACGTTCAGAATGACTGAGGTAATAATACATTAATAAGTGACTGTAATCGATAAGACATGAAAATATCTGAAGAGTTCAATTCGGGAAATAGTGACTCTTTAAACTTTTTCCCATGGTGCCACGACGACTTAGTTCATTAATGTTACAAGATTAGTTTAATTACGTAATAATAATTACACAGAGAATTGATTTGATATAACAGTCTTCACATTAAGCAGAAGTCACGACAGTATGCTTATCATCAATAAGGACTGGGGAGAATTTCAGGATAAAAAAAGATACAGAATTGATCTAAGCACAGGCAAAACCTGGTTCAGTCTGCTTTCCACCAGACACTAGGAGATTAATTTACCTTTCAGCAGGACAATAACCTAAAACACAAGGCCAAATCTACACTGGAGTTGCTTACCAAGAAGACAGTGAATGTTCCTGAGTGGCCAAGAAGACAGTTTTGACTTAAATCTACTTTCAGGCAAAACCTGAAAATGGTTGTCCAACAATGATCAACAACAAATTTGACAGTTTGTAGAATTTTGAAAAGAATAATGGGCAAATGTTGCACAATCCAGGTGGGGAAAGCTCTTAGAGACTTACCCAGAAAGACTCACAGCTGTAATCAATGCCAAAGATTATTCTACAAAGTATTATACAACGGGTGGGTCTAATATCTTGTGTTTCACTGAGTCATGGCTGAACGAAGACACAGATAATATTGAGCTGGCTGGGTTTTCTGTGCATCGGCAGGACAGAACAGCTACATCTAGTAAGACGAGGGGTGGGTGTGTGTGTCTATTTGTCAATAACGGCTGGTTTGTGATGTCTAATATTAAAGAAGTCTTGAGGTATTGCTTGCCTGAGGTAGAGTACCTCATGATAAGCTGTAGACCACACTATCTGCCTAGAGAGTTTTCATCTATATTATTCGTAGCTGTCTATTTAACCAATACAAACCGATGCTGGCACTAAGACCTTACTCAACGAGCTGAATAAGGCCATCAACAAACAAGAAAATGCTCATCCAGAAACTGCGCTCCTTGTGGCTGGGGACTTTAATGCAGGCAAACATAAATCCTTTTTATATCATTTCTACCAGCATGTCACATGTGCAACCAGAGGGAAAACAACTCTAGACCACCTTTACTCCACACACAGAGATGCATACAAAGCTCTTCCTCGCCCTCCATTTGGCAAATCTTACCATAATTTTTTCCTCCTGATTCCTGCTTACAAGCAAAAGCAGGAAGTAACTAGTGACTCACTCAATACTGAAGTGGTCAAATGAGAAGACTGTTTTGCTAGCACAGACTGGAATATGTTCCGGGATTCATCCAATGGTATTGAGGAGCATACCACCTCAGTCACCAGCTTCATCAATAAGTGCATCGATGACGTTGTCCCCACAGTGACTGTAGGTTGTCGTGGAAATTTCCTGTATTACCAAATCATGAGAGAGCAAACCACACAAGTCAGTTATCATAAAGTCCATCTGTAATTATATGAGCTTCACCATAGCCGTGTGACTCAGATCAATTCAGTGTCTATAAATGAATTCCCTGAGAGTGTCAACATAATGGCAACTGAGATCCTTTATAGCAAAGATCCACTCCCTAGTCGACATGACAAACCACAGGTCTTGGGAAAACTGCAGAAAGGAAGAATTTTACTTGAGAGAGGAGTATCCCATAGCCAGACAGTATTGGCTATAAATTATCGTTCAGTTTGGTCTCCTAAACAAAGTTTTATCCCGTTCTTGGGACCACTTAGGATCAAAACATAACCTCATCCAATGGCATATACAGTGGGGAGAACAAGTATTTGATAACCTGCAAAATCGGCAGTGTTTCCTACTTACAAAGCATGTAGAGGTCAATTTTTTGTATCATAGGTACACTTCAACTGTGAGAGATGAAATCTAAAACAAAAATCCAGAAAATCACATAATGATTTTTAAGTAATTAATTTGCATTTTATTGCATGACATAAGTATTTGATACATCAGAAAAGCAGAACTTAATATTTGGTACAGAAACCTTTGTTTGCAATTACAGAGATCATACGTTTCCTGTAGTTCTTGACCAGGTTTGCACACACTGCAGCAGGGATTTTGGCCCACTCCTCCATACAGACCTTCTCCAGATCCTTCAGGTTTCGGGGCTGTCGCTGGGCAATACGGACTTTCAGCTCCCTCCAAAGATTTTCTATTGGGTTCAGGTCTGGAGACTGGCTAGGCCACTCCAGGACCTTGAGATGCTTCTTACGGAGCCACTCCTTAGTTGCCCTGGCTGTGTGTTTCGGGTCATTGTCATACTGGAAGACCCAGCCACGACCCATCCTTCAATGCTCTTACTGAGGGAAGGAGGTTGTTGGCCAAGATCTCGTGATACATGACCCCATCATCCTCCCCTCAATACGGTGCAGTCGTCCTGTCCCCTTTGCAGAAAAGCATCCCCAAAGAATGATGTTTCCAACTCCATGCTTCATGGTCTAAACTCAAGATGGTGTTCTTGGGGTTGTACTCATCCTTCTTCTTCCTCCAAACACGGCGAGTGGAGTTTAGACCAAAAAGCTCTATTTTTGTCTCATCAGACCACATGACCTTCTCCCATTCCACCACTGGATCATCCAGATGTCATTGGCAAACTTCAGATGGGCCTGGACATGCGCTGGCTTGAGCAGGGGGAACTTGCGTGCGCTGCAGGATTTTAATCCATGACGGCGTAGTGTGTTACTAATGGTTTTCTTTGAGACTGTGGTCCCAGCTCTCTTCAGGTCATTGACCAGGTCCTGCCGTGTAGTTCTGGGCTGATCCCTCACTTTCCTCATAATCATTGATGCCCCACAAGGTGAGATCTTGCATGGAGCCCCAGACCGAGGGTGATTGACCGTCATCTTGAACTTCTTCCATTTTCTAATAATTGCGCCAACAGTTGTTGCCTTCTCACCAAGCTGCTTGCCTATTGTCCTATAGCCCATCCCAATCTTGTGCGGGTCTACAATTTTATCCCTGATGTTCTTACACAGCTCTCTGGTCTTGGCCATTGTGGAGAGGTTGGAGTCTGTTTGATTGAGTGTGTGGACTGGTGTCTTTTATACAGGCAATGAGTTCAAACAGGTGCAGTTAATACAGGTAATGAGTGGAGAACAGGAGGGCTTCTTAAAGAAAAACTAGCAGGTCTGTGAGAGACGGAATTCTTACTGGTTGGTAGGTGATCAAATACTTATGTCATGCAATAAAATGCAAATTAATTACTTAAAAATCATTCAATGTGATTTTCTGGATTTTTGTTTTAGATTCCGTCTCTCACAGTTGAAGTGTACCTATGATAAAAAAATGCAGACCTCTACATGCTTTGTAAGTAGGAAAACCTGCAAAATCAGCAGTGTATCAAATCCTTGTTCTCCCCACTGTATCAATTGTCAATTCTAGACACTCCCATCTCAAATACAATCCCTCCTGGACAAGATCACGGAGAGGAGTGACTGGCACACAGACATTGTGGAGCCAACTAACTGGTTCCCCTTTAATCACGCCATCCCTTCACCTGGTTTAGAAATAGTTACAGACACATTCACAGATAAGACTAACCTGACCTCTCCCCTCTCTGGACCCCAAGTAACTGAGCCCTAGCAGAGAAGGGATAACTGCACACTGTCAACAGTATTTTTCAAAAAGAAGACATTCTAATGACAATAAATAAGATAAAACATCTTATTTATCTATGTTACCCAACTAATTCTGATTTTGCTATCCCAACCAGAAGTCATGGATTACAGGCAACATTCGCACCGAGCTAAAGGCTACAGCTGCCACTTTCAAGGAGCAGGACTGTAATCCGGACGCTTATAAGAAATCCTGCTATGCCCTCAGACAAACCATCAAACCCTGCAAAGCATCAATACAGGACTAAGATTGAATCCTACTACACCGACTCTGACGCTTGTTGGATGTGGCAGGGCTTGCAAACTATTACAAACTACAAAGGGCAACCCAGCCGCAAGCTGCCCAGTGAGGCGAGCCTGCCAGATGAGCTAAATGCCTTCTATGCTCGCTTTGAGGCAAGCAACCCTGAAGCATGCATGAGAATGCCAGCTTTTTCGGATGACTGTGTGATCACACTCGCCGTAGCTGATGTAAGCAAGACCTTTAAACAGGTCCACATTCACAAAGCCACGGGGCCAGACGGATTACCTGGACGTGTACTCAAAGCATGTGCGGAACAACTGGCAAGTGTCTTCACTAACATTTTCAACATCTCCCTGACCGAATCTGTAATACTTATGTGTTTCAAGCTGACCACCATAGTCCCTGTGCCCGTGAAGGTAACCTGCCTAAATTACTACCGCACCGTAGCACTCATGTCGGTAGCCATTCAGTGCTTTGAAAGACTGGTCATGACTCACATCGACACCATCATCCCGGAAACCCTTGTCCCACTGCAATTCACATACCGCCTCAACAGATCCATAAATGACGCAATCTCAATCGCACTCCACACTGCCCTTTCTTACCTGGACAAAAGGAACACCTATGTGAGAGTGCTGTTTATTAACTACAGCTCATCGTTCAACACCATAGTTTCTACAAAGGTCATCCCTAAGTTAAGGATCCTGGGACTAAACACCTACCTCTGCAACTGGATCCTGAACTTCCTGACAGGCTGCCCCCAGGTAGTAAGGGTAGCAACAACATGTCTGCCACACTGATCCTCAACACTGGGGCCCCTCAGGGGTGTGTACTTAGTCCCCTCCCGTACTCCCTCTTCACCCACAACTGTGTGGCCAAGCACGACACCAACACTATTATTAAGTTTGCAGATAACTCAATGATGGTAGGCCTGGTCCCCGACAATGATGAAACAGCCTATAGGGAGGAGGTCAGAGACCAGGACAACAACCTCTCCCTTAATGTGAGCAAGACTAAGGAGCTGATCGTGGACTTACATGAAAAGTAGGGCCGAACAGGCCCTCATTAACATCAATGGGGCTGTAGTGGAGCGGGTCGAGAGTTTCAAGTTCCTTGGTGTCCTCATCACCACAAACTATCATGGTCCAAACACAACAAGACAGTCGTGAAGAGGGCACGACACCTTTTCCCCCTCTGGAGACTGAGGATTTGGCATGGGTCCCCAGATCCTCAAAAAGTAATACAGCTTTGCTTTTACACTGATGCTACTCGCTGTTTATTATCTATGCATAGTCACTTTACCATATTACCATATTACATATTACCATATTACATATTACCTTCAACATTTCAACATTGTTTCAATATTCAAACTCAATCTCAAGCTGTCCCATAGTTATGAAAGTGTCGGGAGTCAGGATGAGACAGACAGGCAGGCAGCATTTCTCAGCCAGTCGAAATCATGAATCAGCTGGCATCATTTTCATGGATATATACAAAGAAATATCAATTGAAAAAAGATCAAATGAAATGAAGTCCGACTAGTTTAAAGTCTATCCAGCTTCAGTTTGAAGTGTTTGTGTTAGCTGTGTTTTTGGCTAGCTCCTCTGAACAACAGTGTCCTGATGAGAGAGCACATTTTCTATGCCAGGAGAAATCGCGCCTCATTAGCATTGTATCCAAATAGATTACACTAGAAAGCAACTTAAACAGATGCAAATTAAGCTACTTTGCTGTTATTTTGGCTGCACTGTTTGACGTGACTGTAAGTTAGCTGTAGTTGGCTAGCTAGAATTCAAGGGATAAAAATGTTGCCAGCCAGTATGGGTATGGAACATTTAGAACGAATGACTAGAACAATTTAGAACAAAAAGACTGAACAACTGGGTTGAGTCTCTGGCAAACGAACCGGCTTGGGGTGCAACCTTAGATTTGTGTCAGGACTATATCTTGTGGAAGGATGAAATAATTTTAATAAATTCATCAAAATATGTCAATCGTTATTTGAATATGTAGGTAACCCTCTTAGCCGGTGTTTGAAGGGTATTGGCACAGTTTGCCGGCCCTCCACGAACACCCGTGCCAATATATCCTCCAAACACAGGCTTCTCGGGCATTATCACTTAATTGAATCAGGGGTGTGAATACAGTACTTATGTAAATTCGATATTTGAAAAGAATAAATGAAACATCTTTTAACTTTTATGTGTGACAAATTTATTTAATCCATTTTGAATTCAGGCTGTAACACAACAAAATGTGCAATAAGTCAAGGGGTATGAATACTTTAGGTCCATTGTTATTTTGACATACTTTCGATTTGGTTTTAGTCATTTTAAAGTATGTTTATTTGATTTTTTTGTATTTTTTCTCAAACCACCCTAAAGCTGGATTGGACCCCCTCACAGGCCAGTATGTTTGACACCTCTGAGCTAGATTCAATCAGATCAAGCATTGACATGCGCTAACCTACACCTGCATAGTTGGTGTTTCAAATCGGTGAGCAGCTGCTTGTGTGGTCATTGTCACAAAGCCACACCCATCCCACTCACGTTAGAAGTTCAGAACTAGAAAATGTAGGCTATATAGAAATAATGAAACTCAAATTAAAAATCATTAAACAAAATATTTCAGCCTAATCGATGTGTAGATTGTATCACACATTCCAGTGTTGGAACTTGTAAACATGGCTACATGGGATTACTACTAATGTGCCAATGTCTACAATAAGTATGATGCCGGGAGCCACTTGTGGATTGACAGCTCTAATGCAGTTCCACCTACGACACGTTCAAAACAACAGTTATGCGGGTGTCGGCATTTAATCTACCCCCCCCCCCCCCCCCCCCCTCCCCCTCAGTGCGGTGGAGCAGGGTACAGGAATGCTGGAGCTGGACTGTCACCTGACCCGGGATGGTCATGTGGTCGTGTCACATGACGAAAACCTCCTGAGGCAGACTGGCCATGATGTCACCATCTCCTCCCTAAACCTAGAGGTTAGAGGTCAAATGTATATTAAAACCATAGAATATAAAACACCCCTTGATTGTTGCTTGAACTCTTTGTTACCATAGCTATTCTGACCTTAATGTGTTTGTATTATAATGTGTATACATGTAGGCCCCTTTTATAATGTTCCATAAACTGTTTTAGCTTTTATAAACTGTCCCATACAGTAATGAGACAGTTCATTCATTTTGTAGTATAAAATATTAATTGTGTTTTCTTTTCAGGACTTACCCTTGTATAAGGACAGACTGGAGGTCACATTTAATGCAGGTCGGGCAAACATTTAATTCCAAAATCAATGGCATTAATATGGAGTTGATCCCCCATAGCTGCTATAACAGTCTCCACTTTTCTGGGAAGGCTTTCCACTAGATGTTGGAACATTGCTTCAGTGACTTGCTTCCAATCAGCCACAAGAGCATTAGTGGGTTTGGGCCTCGCTTTGTGCACGGGGGCATTGTTTTTCATTTTAAACCTTTCTTTTTTTTTTTTTATTATTAGTTAAAAAATATATTATCCTTTTTTAACCCCTTTTTCTCCCCAATTTCGTAGTTAGTCTTGTCCCATACGGACTCGGGAGAGGTGAAAGTCGAGAGTCCTCCGAAACACAACCCAACCAAGCTTCTTGACACAATGCCCACTTAACCCGGAAGACAGCCGCACCAATGTGTCGGAGGAAACACCCTGACTGTGTCAGCGTGCACTGCGCCCAGCCCGCCACAGGAGTCGCTAGTGCACGATGGGACAAGGATATCCCTGCAGGGCAAACCCTCCCCTAACCCGGACGACACTGGACCAATTGTGTGCCACGCCATGGGTCTCTCAGTTGCCGCCGGCTGCGACAGAGCCTGGACTCGAACCCCGAATCTCTAGTGGCACAGCTAGCACTGCGATGCAGTGCCCTAGACCACTGTGCCAATCGGGAGGTCTGCACGGGGGCATTGTTATGCTGAAACATGAGGGCCTTCCCTAAACTGTTGCCACAAAGTTGGAAAGGGGCAAGCACAGAATTGCCTAGAGAATGTCATTGTATGCGGTAGCATTAAGATTTCCCTTCACTGGAACTAAGGGGCCTAGCCCGAACCATGAAAAACAGCCCAAGGGCATTATTCCTCCTCCACCAAACTTGACACTTTGCACTATGCAACTACCTCTGCAACTCAATGCTGCAAGGCAAACGCAGCTTTTCATTGGAAATTCGTGTACTTCTGGTGTACCAAAATACAACGACGTTGTCAGCCTAATTAAGGCACACACACAGAGACACACACACTCATCCACCATACTTCTCTGACAGAAGTGGGTCAATGGCATAGACAAATGCTCTTTGTGAGGTTTCGCACCAATGTGTGTGTGCGTATATGCGTGTGCGTGTGTGTGTGTGTGTGTGTGTATTATCATGACATTCCCTACCTCACCCTTCTCCCTCCCTCCCATCCCCTCCCTTTCTTCCTTCCTTTCCAACACCAGGCCACTACAGCACCGGTACAGACAGGAAGTTCACCCTGTTGGAGGAAGTGTTCAGGAAGTTCCCTAAGATGCCAGTCAACATCGAAATCAAAGAAGACAACAGCTTGCTGATGGAAAAAGTACAGGACTAAGCTAAATCCAATCAAATTCAACTTTATTTACAGAATATACTTTATAAATATAGCAGTGAGCAGCAATGAACGGGGTTCACAGGAAGACAGAAAGGACACAAGATAGTTGGATAGCAAAGCAAGCACTATATCATGTAGGAACTATCTTCCTTTATGTGCAATCAGTGAAAGCATTACCATGGTTCTCTCTCAATACCACAAGGATGACGACATCTATAATGCCACCAACTGGTCCAGTGCAGCCATTTCAGGTTGCAGTGACTTTATCACACAGCTTCTAAGGACATATACATTGGTTTACATACCAAATTTCATGGCCCCATGTCTATCGGTTCAGTTCTTATAGCCCTGGTGTTATATGGTGCCATCTAGTTGTGTGACGTGGCCGACTTTGAATGCAGCAACTAATCCTTCTCCAATTCATTACAGGCTAATTCATTGAGTCTATACCAAATCTGGAGTCAATATGATTTATGTTTCATGAGAAGATTTGTGTTTTTAGCATTAGCATATGCTAACGTGCAGGTTACAGTGCAGCTATATTTGAATTTAACAACTAAAACCATTAAAGACTGATGTCATGAGTAAATAAAAAATCTGGACATAATCTGACATATGGTTCATGAGAAGATGATTGCAGATGTTTTTGAGCATAAGCGTTCCTTATGAAAATAAGTTGTTAAGTTCTCTTTTTTGAGTAATCAATAGCAATTTCAGTTTCAAGTTGATAGGCCATTGTGAAGTGGATTTACAAAAATGGACACAAAAAATCAGATTTTTTGATTTGTCATTAACCAAACCCCAAGCTTGGTGTTATTTGGACTTGTTTTCTAAAATTCTTAAGATGGATGAAAAAAATATCCTGACAGGCCTTATGGGTCCTTGAGGCAAATTTGTTCAGCATGAGGAAAGACACCTACGTGGATATGAGGGTTTAAGTGAGACCGCTTATAACATTGCCACCTATAGGACAATCGGTACCATTCTTTTTGACACATTTTACTCATGGTCTTTGTGTGCCAAATTAGGAAAAAAGTTACCAATCTATGCTTGAGTTATTTGACTATGTCAGGGAAAAAAAGAATCTAACGATAATAGGTTTCACAGCTTCACTAAATGTTTTAGTCACAGACAACGAATAACTCCCCTCTCCCTTTCTGCCCTGGTCTCTCTCTCTCAGGCGTCCAACATGGTGAAACAGTATGATAGAGAGAACCTCACAGTGTGGGCGACTGTAGACTCTACCATTATGAAAAAGTGCCGCAGATCTGTAAGTGTCAACTAGGGGAAGATACAATAAACTGAACCAGGGGTCTAACTCCAACTCCTGTCCTAGGGAGAGATATTTCCTTGCACTCTCTCAACCCAGCCTCTCTCTTCCCTGTCCCTCCTGCTCTCTTCTATCCCGTTCCTCCATCTCTCCCTCTCTCTGCTCTCCCTCTCTCCTTATAGAACTCCACCATGCCCTATAGTTTCAGTATGAGACGAGGGCTGCAGCTGCTCCTCCTTTACTACAGCGGCCTGCTGCCCTTTGTTCCGCTGGGAGAGAGCTTCCTGCAGTTCTACCTGCCACGCATCATTAACAGGTGTGTGCGTGTGTGTGGGTGCGTGTGTGTCATGTATGTTTTTCTGCGTATGGGTTCCAAAGTTTATGTGCTGATACAGTACCCATCTGACTTCACCATCATCTGTTATGTCTGTGCATGGATGTGTGTAGTCACATGTTTATCTTTGAGTATAGGTGCAGACGGATGTGTGGTGACAGAGAGCTTTCTATTGTTCTTTCTCTGGCAACCCTGTGTGTGTATGTCGTAAAGTGTAACTATCAAATAATCTCTTTCTATTTCTGCAGAACATATATTCCTGAGGAGCGTCTTCTGAAGAACAGAATGGTCATCTATCTGATAGAAAAGTGGGTACATTTACTACAGTAACAAAGCAGTTCCCTTTCCCTACTAAAACCAACAGACCATGTACAAGCTTTGATAAAAGATTAAACCACCTGCAAAACGTTAATGTTTTTCCAGATTAACGATGAGGAAGAGTCTATTCAAACATCTGGCCAACAGAGGAATTCAGGTACAGAGCAACCGCCATCATTACTATTATCATCATAATTGTTACTGCCATCACTTCCTAGCCCCTTCTGCTAACCGCTTCAGTATGTCATGGCCCATCAGTAGGGTCAGCAGAGCTCCTGTTACATCCCTCTTTCCCTTATCCAGCCCTTTAAGAACTATAGACACTGAGTGTCTAGGGCAAGGAGCAAACATAGGAGTTCCAATCCAGCTCGATTTTAGTGGAGTTTCTCTGTTCTACTGATCTATAATGGGCTTTTGGATGATCAGTGGGCAATGGCTGGCCTACCCCACCAAGATGGGCCGGCCCAGTTCTGATAGACTGAGGTCATGCAAACTCACATTCAAAGTCAAACGCGGCATCAGTAAAGAGACCTGCTCCAACTCCGTCATCAGTTAGTCAGTCAAGATCATGGGTGGTAAAAAACGGAAAGGGTGCCTATAAACTTGGAACACATTCTACATTGTCACCTCACTCAAAACATCCTATTTTTGGGGTGGCTAAAACTATGATTTGGTCAAACAGTAAAGTGCATTATCCTAATGATTCCTGTAATGAAAAAGAGGCTGCCCTCCAAATGTGCCTGTGTCCTCACTGGGGCCTGCTGATGCAATGAGCAAGCCACTCTCCTCTCCCCCCATGCGCTCGAGAGAAAAATGCTTTCTAAACGTACAACAAGCTTCATCCCCCTGTCCCTGTCGGAAGAGAGGAGGGTCTCAGCTTTCTGTAGGTATACTTATTTATTTCCCAACTCTCAATGTTTAGCTCAATCACAACTATTTTACAACCAAGATATTTTATATGGGTTTGAGATATGGAGCTCATGGGTAGTAGCCTACAAATGTGTTTTTTAGCACATAACATTTAGTGTTGGATTAATACATGGCTACTAGCAGTGGGTATTGTATTTAGAGTTAGAAATTTAATTGTGCTTTTTTAATAGCTTCCACTTCTACAGGTGTTGAACCCTACATTAATTAGCCTATGATATTAGTTACTGCACATTAAGATGTATGTAATTCATCTCTATAGAACAAAAATAAATCTGTAAATCCTGGAGTCCTATTTTGACAGTAAAATATAGCATCTATAGTTTAATTTTGAACCCCAAAATTCATGACAATCACTGGATTAGCACATAAAAATATATTGAAACATGCATTCCTGCTTGGGTGTGAATACCTCCGTAGTCTATTATACTTCTTAATAAAGTACTACAAATGACTTATAAGATGATTACTCGTGATTTGGGTCCGACCAAATCATGGGCTGGTGCCACCAACTGTAAAAGTAAGTGACACCAGTGGAAAATGACAGTCTGGAGGCCTGTAATAGAAACGAATAGGGTAGGTGTTGATTCAGGGGAACACATATGATAGGCACTTGTTTGAAACATATCTTAAAGCCTAGATTCAATCAGATCAAGAGTTAACCAGCGATAGCTGCATTGCTGATGTTTTGGCGGTGTTGGAGCTGTCAAATCGGTGAGCAGCTGCTCTTGATTATTGTCACAAAGCCACACCCCTCCCACTCGCGTTAGAAGTTCAGAACAAGAAAGTGTAGTCTATATAGAAATAATGATGCTCATATTGAAAATCATTCAACTAAATAATGAGGATTTCTATCAGCCCAATCGATGTGTAGATTAATATCTCAAACTGAGTTGGCGGCACGAGTAGTGGTGTGGGCTCCCAGTCCACCCCTGCAGCCCAGCTCACTAATAATCACCTATATTTTGACAATTTTTAGTGCAGCGCTCTTGACCTTGTTGAAGACCGAATGCACACCCGGGTCAAAATGAGTTTGACACTCCTGGTGAAGGGACAGGTGACTGAAATGGAACCAGGGTCATGTTCATTCAAGAACACCATAGCAAAATGTTGCGCAACAAAAAATGTAACTCAGCATTTCACATTCAATGTTCAGATAGTAACTCCCTGTTTCACTTTGTTTTGTACCTAATAAGCACAACCCAGCCCTCTCACTCATATCCGCCAACATGGAAAATACTATAGTAATTATTGTAGTGTTTTTGCGGATTTTAATATACTGTAGTGTTTTTATGTAGAGTTTTTGCATAATGTACTATACTGTAGAATTTACGGTAGTGCTTTTGCAGGCATTACTGTAGGATTTACTATAGTGTTTTTGTTTTATTATCTTTGACATAGAAGTGGAGGCTTTCTCCTTCAGGAAACCTACTGGAGAAATACTAAAAAAGCAAATTTGACATAACCTGTAGGTAGGTAGGACTGGAGTCAGAACGAATAGTTCAGAGCTTCTGCTCTTTTCTATAACCTGTAGGGATCACGATATATGGTCCATACTTAGCATGTAGATGTCTCACTTACAGTGCATTCAGAAATTATTCAGACCCCTTCACTTTTTCCACATTCTGTTATGTTACAGCCTTATTCTAAAATTGATAAAATTGTTTTTTTCCCCTCATCAATTTACACACAATACGCCATGACGATAAAGCAAAAACAGGTTTTTAGAAACTGAACTATCACATTTACAAAAGTATTCAGACCCTTTGCTATGAGACTCGACATTGAGCTCAAGCGATCCTGTTTCCATTGATAATCCTTGATGTTTCTACAACTTGATTGGAGTCCACCTGTGTGGCACAAAATGGGGTGAGGGGAATGGGCAGGGTATATGCAAATGGTATACTATAGTTCCTCATCACCTCTTTGAAGTCACATAGATGGTATCCAGAGAGTTAGGAAAATCAGCCTTTAATTTCCTTGCACCTTACTTGTGGCATGATCTACAATACACTTTATAATTGGTGGAATTTGTGCCTCTATGGTATTTCAGACGGTTGTTAGGGGACCTTTTTACTGAAGATTGTCTTTTCTGTTTTTCTTTTTGTGTATATGAATGTGTTTAGATGTGTATTTTGGTGCTTAATACAGGGCTCATCTGGAAAAGTGACCTTGGTCTCAGCATTGACTACTTGTCAAAATAAAGGTTAAATTAAAAGAATGGTATTTACTATTGTTAAATAAGTGTAGTGTTTTTGCAGACATTACTGTAATATTTACCTCACTGCTTATTTTTGCTGATAATACTGTAGCATTCTACAACATTCTAAAGTACAAGTACAACACATGATCAAGGGATACTAAAGTGTGTAGTACAGTATACAAAAGTTTACTATAGAATTCTTTAGCACGTACTGTAGTATTTTTCTCATGTGGGATAACTGACGTCTGGCCCTCTCTGTCCTCAGGTGCACCTGTTCGTCTGCAACGAGGATCCTGACATCGAGGCGGCGTTCGAAGCAGGAGCCACAGGCGTCATGACAGACTACCCCACCCTCCTGACTGACTACCTACACAGACACAGGAGTCAAGACTGACAGCCCAAACCTCCAATCAAACTACTAATTCACAAACAGGTTCTTAACTGACAGCTCGAGCTACCTATCAATGTACGAGTGGAAAGAACCACACTGAAATCGCAATTTTCGGTCTCTACCGATGAGCAGAAGGACAGCTCTGTGAAGAAGTTGCCTTAAAAAGCACAGATCCAAGACCAGCGCAACTTTCCGAAATCCCAACCTTAACCAATAGAGGGAAAAACACATAACCAATCTCTGATCAATGTCTTTAGGCAACTTCATTCCATCTACACAAAAGTATGTCACTTACACGTACTGTCTTTTGGTTAATGGATTGTGGCCATATATTGAGACACTGTTCACCTCTCTCTGCAACCCTCCCAAACCCTAATGGATCTATCAGTGAATGTCTGGATGTTGTTGGGAGGAGAAGTGATTTCTTTAAGTATATATCCTTGATGTTCTCTCATGGTATTATGACATTTACATAATGGAACTGACTTTTGGGGTATTGACATGCTATACAAATTGTATGTTTATCAATGCAAAGATGATTTAAATAAATACTTGTATAGTTAAGCATTCAAGGCCAACTTCCATTTGTTTATACCACTGGAAAATAACGGCTTCCAACACACACAGTATTTATGTGTTTACTTGCTTCACTTCCTCATTCTCTCAGCCCAGGCCATGGTCAAAGTCCGTTCACAGTTCTTAACAATAATCTACCAGCCAGTCAGGTCCCAGTGGGAAACAAAGGCTGCACTTCCTGGTTCTCTGTGCATTGGATGCAGTATAGCAAATAGGTTAAAATAATAAGTAGATAAATTCAAACAACTCTTTAGAGACGTATTAAGAGATTAAGACCTTGTCCTTTAGAATTCGGAGAAATAAGCCTTCTGTGACACACACAGCAGCCACAACGAATAAGAGCTGAAAACACAGGGCACTGGACTGGTTCATCTAAATCTATATAAGAATTTCAGACTTGAGAGTTGAGCACAAGTCAGATCTTTAGCTAATGTACATTTCTAATCATGTTCATGTATAATGATTTAATTATGTTTTTAGAACAATAATTTGCCCCATTGTTTTCATTTTTGTTTGTGGATTTGATGGTATGCCATCTAACAGTGGCTATATTAGTAGGCCTACTGCCAATGTTATGTGTCAATACTACTGCCTGTGTCTAAGTTTAACTTAGAGTGGATGCGAATGTCTGGTGCCTGGTGTGGATGTAGGTCTGGGCACCACTCCCCCCGTGGTGGGGGTGAGATGCCGGCACGAGCAGTGGTGTGGGCTGGTATGGATAAAATGCCAAAGTCGAATTCTTGTCCCAGTCCACCCCTGCAGCCCAGCTCACTAATAATCACCTATGTTTTTACATTTTGACAGCGAGGACATATAACCAATTTTCAGTGCAGAGCTCGTTAATCCAGTTGCTTTATTAGGCCTACAGTTATTGTGTTATGTAGCAAGTAAACTGTAGCTAGTATACGGTCTTGAGCTGCAGTATCATATCCATAGAATTAGAATAATTTTATAGGATCTCTGATCTTTCTCATGCGTGACCAAGGACAACATGGACAGGATTCAGATGACTTCTACATAGCTTAACCTATGAAACTAGTTCCCCTACATACGGGTCTTGACGAGAGAAAAAAAACTTGTCGGGGGAGGTTCTCTTCTGCACTGTTCAACCAATCCAGTAAATGTGGAGGAGAACAGATGGCGTGTCGCCATAGAAAGGAGTCGCCCTACCTCAGTGGAGTAGCCTTGTTAACGTCCAAAAGAGGAAGTTGAGTCACAGGCTCTCTTTCCATTTCCCCTGAAAACCGGAACATCTGGTCGTTGGGGACTCAGCAGAGATACTTAAAGTAGGAGATAGGAATCTCAGTGGCCAATGAATGGTAAAACATATAATGCCCCACTAACAGACTTTTGACCAATCGTGTTCACGTTGTCATTCTGCGTCATGCAGTTGCTAAACTAATCATCAAGCAATCCCTTCTAAAAGTCAGGGTTTGACGCCACATTCATGTGCAAGTCGGACCTAAGAAACTCTGACATTTCCGACTTGCTAACTGGTTGTAGTTATATACCACGTTCAGCAAGTCGGAAATTTCTGTGTTTCCTAGATCCGTTTAGCATATGAACAGTACCACCGTATGAGTCATAATATCCATAAAACCTTGCAGTGAAACGGTTCCAATCATTTTTCCCATAAGCGAGTTTAGAAATACTTAAAATAAGGTCTGTGTATTGTGCAGTGGTGAATAGTACTTAAGTAATTTTGTGTGGTATATGTACTTTGATATTTCCATTTGACAACTTTTACTTAACTACATTCATAAATAAAATTATGTTTAAGCTATATAAGCTAGCTAAATTTAGTAATTAATAAATTGGCTACATTTCTTTAAATTGACTATTCTGTGAACTGGCTTGTGCAAGTTTTAAAATGGTCACAATACCTGTTAGCAATGGTGTCAGCTAGAGATGACATGCAGGGATTTGTAATCTTGCACAAAGTCTACTTTGATGCTAATTACTATTTTGGAATCTGAGGGTAAATAGAGACATATGTCACCTTATCCAGGAGAGATTTACATAGTTATCGAAACATCATGCCAGGGTAAGCCCACACCAAACACAAACCTTATTTTAAAATCCCTTATGGGAGAAATGAATGGTGGAAAAACGATATTAACCATTTTCCTGTTTGACAGCTAGGTTTTATGGGTATTATGACACCTCCGCTGTGGGGCTCTATGTCGAGAAACCTGACTAGGTAATCTCACGATTTAAAAGCTATATGACATTACAGAGAGCAAGTTAATCGTTTCACATTTCAGAAAATATTTGTAGTTGAACTTGTTCTTCACAGGAGGCTGCTGGGGGGAGGACGGCTCGGCTGGAATTGCAAACATGGAAGGACAAACATGGAATGGCATCAAATACATGGAAACCATGTGTTTGATACCATTCCACTAATTCCGCTCCAGACATTACCACGAGCCCGTACTCTCCAACTAAAGGTGCCACCAACCTGCTGTGGTTCACGTAATTCGTGCTAATGTTGAGTTTTTGACCTAGTGCCCAATTGACTTCCATTCCCTCCTTGATGGAGTGATCTCCTGTCCGAGAATGCACCGAGCTGCCCATTGACAAAGCATTTGCAGCGTACACAATGTGCGTAAATACGATTCCAATTGAGCTTCCTTCCCATCTCCTCAAAAGTATCCTTTTTTTTTTTTTTTCTCCTCAAAAGTATATCTGGACTCGGCAGAGGCTAATGGTTCCAGCAACCTGGAAACTTGGGAAAAAACGAGCTCCGACTAGGAAAAATCGTTTTGAAAGGTCATCCAACTCGGAATTACAATTCGGAAATTTGGGCATATTTCTAGAGCTCCGATTTACCGACCAGAAGATCACTGCCGTCACGATTTTTTTAAATTACCTTTTTCCCGAGTTCCCAGTTGTCTTGAAAGTACCATAACTATGGCATTGTTCTATTAAACTGGCCCGGGTTAAATGTGCCTATAGCCCGTCGTGTGACTGGGTGAGCGCGAAGCGCCCTGCTCAAATCGAACAAATCTGCACCGCTTGGTTATGTTGTCAACAAGGCAGCATTGTTCATGCTTCAGAAACATGGCTCACAACCATGCCTGGGAATCGAATGCAATAAACTTTCAGCCATGCCTACATGGCGCCCGGTCGAATCTCCTCATTGAAATGAGTACAAATTCAATTTAAAACTGTTCGACCTACATTCCCCCCAGTCAATCTGACGATTCCCATTGGTCGTAGGGGATTGTTTTGTAGCTGGTGACGTGTTTGGTTCCGCCTCCTTAACCAGCTTTGTAAACAAACACTGCATAATATTGCAGTTTGTCCGTCACCACGAAAATATCCTATCTGCAAAAAACGTAGTCGGAGTAGCTATTGTTATTTTAACTACAACATACACGAAACTGTTTCATCTCCGATGAAAAACGTGTTCCTGTTGTCAAGTGTGAGAGACCGAGAGAAAATCTGCACCACGATTCTTCTTGTTTGTTTGGATCCATCTGTCCGATGGTTTCTTGCTGAAGAAGTGACCCAACAAGCTATCTCCTAGACGATTTAGCAATTTACTGATGCATCTTAGTTGACCATCTTAGTTGCTGGTCATATCTTCGTTCAAATTAGGTCTTCCACTGAAACCCCGATAACTACTTTAGGTGAGTCCAGGGCTATTCTATTGTGCTTGTATTTCCTTCCATGTAGGTTGCTAGCTAAACCTGAAATGGCGGGTTTACAGTAAACATTATCAGCGTCTTCTCTAAACTCAGATTATGGTTCAGTTGCTAGCTAGCAAGTTAACGTCAACATGTTAGCTAGTCTCTCACGATAGTTGGCTAAAATGGATAGCTAGCTACAGAGGAAGGCGGTCGATGAATAATTCACTGTATGCATCGTTTTGGGGAATTATTGGCTAGCTGCCTATGTAACAGTAACGTAAGTTAGCTAACGTTAGCTAGTTGCTTTGTCAGAATGTGGGGCGAGTCCGCCAACGTTATCAGGCCAGCAAAATTGCAAGGATCAGAGTGATGTTTTGCTTGTTCTTGTGTATGCCGTGGCATTAATACCGAGGCGTTATTTTGAAATTACTCTAGCTACACTAATGGATTTTCACACGGACATTTAACCGTTTTAAATGACATAAGACTTGAGTAAAAAGTAACACATTTTCCTCATCCATCTGTGGAGCGCTTCTAACTGACCATACATCGTCGGGTTTAGCTGGTACAGTAAAGTAGGTCAATGCATGTTGTGTTCTGTCTGGTGCAATGGTCAGAGTTATTGGGATCCTTGCGACGTCCCTACCCAAAACTTAACCCCTAACCGTAAACCCTTACTTAAAACATATCAAATGCAAACTTCAATAGGTAGGGACGTTCCAAGGATCGCTTGATAGCACGGACCCTGCTGTAATTTTACCAGGAAGTGTGCTGTGAATTAGACATGCATATGGCTTAAAATAAAGTCACTAATATGCGCCCAGACCTGTTTCCCACTCCTAATAATACAGTTAGTTAATTATTGTGTGATTCCTTCTGACATTTTTTGACACTCAAGGTGTCATGCCTAAATGGAGGAAATTAACAGTTGAGTGCATGCGTTTTCTACAATGCTGGCATTACTGGACAGGACAGAGGACAGACAGCCAACTGTTATTGAACTTGTTTCTTTCTCTTGCATTTTTCAGTTGAAAGCCATGGGAATCATACGTTTTTTGTTTGTGTTTACCCAAATTTGCCTAACCCTATTTGGCAAATAAGCTTATAAAATGGCATTTTCTCATAGTTACTACACTTCACAAATAGTGAAATTTAGGGTTTACCACGATCACATTTAGGAGTAGCCTAGCGTTAGGAGCCCCAGGAATGCCCAATATCCTCTCTGTCTCTCCTGTTAATCGCTAAGTCTCTCTGTTTTCTTCTCTATCTCCTCAGACATGGTGAAGCTGACGAAGGCTAAGACGTTCCAGGCATACCTAGACTCGTGCCACCGGAGGTACAGCTGTGTTCACTGCCGAGCACACTTGGCCAACCATGATGACCTCATCTCCAAGGTGAGACTACAGGGACCGTTTATGGCCAGTGGGTTAAATTCCATATAATTGTGTTGGATGCAGGGGTTGGAACCCGGTTCAGGGAACAGAACAGAAAACTGGAAAATGTCATTTTTCAATAACAGATACAGAACGAAAGTGATCCATACTGCTCCATAAGAGAACCATTATTTTAAAAGCATGAAAACCAGTTAATGTTATTTTATGTTCCAGGCATTTTTTTCCTAGTCCCACAAATAAAACGCAACAAAGCGCCTATGCAAAACCCTCTCTATCACTCAGAAACATATTCCAGTGTCTGTCTGCAAGCTGAAAATCTTAGACTAAACACACACAGGCGATCTGCCCCTCCCCCCTCTGAAGCATAGGCTACTGTACTGATGTTAGAAGCATAAGAAGACTGGATAGACATTTTTAATTAGCTAGAGAATAATGGATTTACTTTTTCAATGTCAGTTAACTGCTTAGTTATCACATTTCACGTTGGACTTATTTTTTATTCTGGTGCCGTTCTGCAAACACAAGTGTTAGCTTGCTAGTTCAAAGTTCCCTCATAGAAGCTGCTCCGCCTAGGTATAATTCTGTGGACCTAATTCAGATAATGGATGTCATAGCAAGATGCCTAGCACTTCAAGCCTGCTCCTCAACCCTCTCTCCTGACCCATAAGATTTCAGTCACACCTTGCGAAATAGGCTACACTTGTCTGTCCATCACGCATGTAAGCAACTAGCTTTCCTGCTCTATCCGCACTGATTGGGAAATCATTTACTGAGCTAAATGTAGAAACTGTTGATTTCACAGGTAAGAAAATAAACAGAAAGGAACTACATAAACCGGTACTTTTTTTGGGTTCAAAACTGTTCAGAGTAGAGGTCGACTGATTATGATTATTCAACACCGATACCGATTATTGGAGGACCAAAAAAAGCCCATACCGATTAAATCGGTCGATTGTTTTTATACATTTATTTATTTGTAATAATGACAATTACAACAATACTGAAACACTTATTTTAACTTAATATATCAATAAAATCAATTTAGTGTCAAATAAATAATGAAACATGTTCAATTTGGTTTAAATAATGCAAAAACAAAGTGTTGGAGAAGTAAAAGTGCAATATGTGCCATGTAAAAAAGCTAACGTTTAAGTTCCTTGCTCAGAACATGAGAAAGCTGGTGGTTCCTTTTAACATGAGTCTTCAATATTCCCAGGTAAGAAGTTTTAGGTTGTAGTTATTATAGGACTATTTCTCTCTATACCATTTGTATTTCATATACCTTTGACTATTGGATGTTCTTACAGGCAGGCACTATAGTATTGCCAGCCTAATCTCGGGAGTTGATAGGCTTGAAGTCATAAACGGCGCAATGCTTGAAGCACAGCGAAGAGCTGCTGGCCAATGCAGGAAAGTGCTGTTTGAATGAATGCTTACGAGCCTGCTGCTGCTTACCACCGCTCAGACTGCTTTATCAAATATAAAATCATAGACTTAATTAAAATATAACACACAGAAATATGAGCCTTAGTTCATTAATATGGTCAAATCTGGTAACGATAATTTTGAAAACAAAACGTTTATTCTTTCAGTGAAATACGGAACCGTTCCGTAATTTATCTAACAGGTGGCATCCATAAGTCTAAATATTGCGGTTACATTGCACAACCTTCAATGTTATGTCATAATTATGTACAATTCTGGCAAATTAGTTATGGTCTTTGTTGGGAAGAAATGGTCTTCACACAGTTCCCAACGAGCCAGGCAGCCCAAACTTCTGAATATACCCGGGCTCTGCTTGCACAGAATGCATGAGAAGTGACACAATTTCCCTACTTAAAAGAAATTCATGTTAAAGGCAATATTAACTAAATATGCAGGTTTAAAAATATATACAGTGCCTTGCGAAAGTATTCGGCCCCCTTGAACTTTGCAACCTTTTGCCACATTTCAGGCTTCAAACATAAAGATATAAAACTGTATTTTTTTGTGAAGAATAAACAACAAGTGGGACACAATCATGAAGTGGAACGGCATTTATTGGATATTTCAAACTTTTTTAACAAATCAAAAACTGAAAAATTATACATTTCTTGCATTGTCGCTCTCCCTCTCTCTCTCCCTGTCTTTGTGGCACATTTGAGTTCATTCTCTTTTTTCTGTCGTCCAGTCTTTTCAGGGAAGCCAGGGACGTGCTTACCTTTTCAACTCTGTGTGAGTATCTTTACATGTCATCCAGTGTATTGGCCATATAGCCTACACAGTGTACCCATAACTAATGAGCAAAATAGTATCCCTTTTAGGTCCCTAAAACACAGTCCCACCTTAGTTACCGCTCAAGCCTCAGTACACTGCCATTATCATGCATCTGCCAGGTTCTCCTTATGCCACTTTAGTGTGTTTACTCTAGTCCTGTAAGCCATACAAGACAGTTCACTATTCTAAAAGTGAATGTCACGTACTAGTTACCTTCTGTTTGCTGTAGTTTGAATTCATTTTTTAAACTAGGCAAGTCAGTTAAGAACACATTCTTATTTACAATGATGGCCTAGGAACAGTGGGTTAACTGCCTTGTTCAGGGACAGAATGACAGATTTTTACCTTGCCAGCTCGGGGATTCAATCTAGCAACCTTTCGGTTACTGGCCAAACGCTCTAACCACTAGGCTACCTGCCGCTCCATTTGATAGTTAGCATGTCATTTCTCAGCTGGTGCATAGCAAACACCCTCCGATTTGGGGCTAAATATTAGGTTCTGGATAGCATTATCACATTTCTTGTTTTAAAAAAATATATATAAATATATATGCTTATCTGGCTGGTCACCAGAAAATCTGATAGGCTTAGGTCAGGTCACAAAACAGACATTTGTGGCGGGGAACCATGTCGGTAATTAACCTGTGGTTCTTGTTCCGGATGTTTTCAGGGTGAACGTGGGCTGTGGTCCTGCCGAGGAGAGGCTGCTACTCACCGGGCTCCACGCTGTGGCAGACATCTACTGTGAGAACTGCCATACCACACTGGGCTGGAAATACGTAAGGACAAACACACACACACATACTATGCTACTTATCTATGTCTACACACTGTAAAATAACTCATAATATCCTCAATCCCCAATTCTCAAAAAATGTGGATGTCTTTTAAGCTTGTCTACTATGCACTCCAGCCTCTTATCCCCCCCACCATCTCTATCCCTACAGGAGCAGGCCTTTGAGTTGAGTCAGAAGTACAAGGAGGGGAAGTTCATCATTGAGCTGTCCCACATGATAAAGGACAACGGCTGGGACTGAGAGGTGAAGGGAGATGTTTTCATTGATGTTTCATCCCTCATCCATTGTTCTTCCTGGCCTGAATGTGTGTCCCCTCACCCTGCGTAAGGGCCATCGGCTCTGCCACTCCGTCACTTCATACAGCTTTGCCAAGAGTAGCATGTGATGTTTATATATATATATATATACACACACACACAGACTATACCAAACATTAGGAACACCTTCTTAATGAACAGCCTCAATTAGTCTGGGCATGGACTCTACAAGGTGTCGAAAGCGTTCTACAGGAATGCTGGCCCATGTTGACTCCAATGCGTCCCACAGTTGTGAAGTTGGCTGGATGGCGGAACATTCTTGATACACACAGGAAACTGTTGAGTGTGAAAAATCCAGCAGCGTTGTAGTTCTTGAAACAATCTGATGCGCCTGGCATCTACTACCAAACCCCATTCAAAGGCACTTAAATATTTAGTCTTGCCAATACACCCTCTGAATGGCACATATACACAATCCATGTCTCAATTGCCTCGAGGCTTAGAAGTCCTTCTTTAACGTGTCTCCTCGCCTTTATCTACACTGATTGAAGTCGATTGAACAAGTGACATCAATAAGGGATCATAGATTTAATCTGGATTCACCTGGTCAGTCTGTCATGGAAAGAGCAGGTGTTCTTAATGTTTTTGTATACTCTGTGTTTGTGTGAGATATATACATACATACACACACTCGTAGGTTTAATGAGTTTCATATAAAACCTACCCCAGTTACGGGAGCACCTTTGTCAATATCCCAATGTTTAGTTTTATTGTGGTAGAGAATTAGCGAGTACAGGCTGTGTGTGTGAGCGCGAGCGAGAGTTTGTATACACTTGGGCATGTGTGAGTTGTGTGTTTACGAGTGTGTGTGTTGCAGTGCGACCACCTTAGCAACCTCACTAAATCCTACTCATGTAATCCGTGCGTCTGTGTGGGATTGCAGTTATCAAAAAAACGAAATTCTCTCATTAAGTGCAATTCACAGGGTTGAGACAAAGCGCCCTGAAAGCTGTTCCTTTTTTTGGAGTTTAGGTGAATGAGTGAAAAAGCAAGTTATACCTTGCTTTGTGTGTGTGTGTTTTTTTTTTAAACTTCATACTTAATGTTTGATGGTGCAAGCAGAGTTGGAAAAAAAGTAATTATGTTTAGTGCTGCTCTGTCATGTTACTGTTGGAGTATGAAGTGCAATACTGTAGGGTGTGTCTGCGGGGTTAAAGTTCACTTTAAAATGTCATCAATATAACATTGGTCATGTTTTTTATCCTTTAAATGGCAATCAATGTATTCCGTTGTTAATAATGTCAAGGGCTGCAGCATTACAGTTTGTAAGTGTTTCTGTGCGATTGACCCATGTGAGTTTGAATACTGTGTGTAAATGTTTGGCGTATGGGTATTCTCTCTGTAAGCTGCCTGTGGGTATGCATTTTATGGTATGGTGGGTGTTTATACAGCGTGTAAGAAGTGTGAGTGTAAGATTGTATGATCAGATACAGTACTTTCTAGACAGTTAGCAAATACTTTAGTTTGGGGGTAAAATCTATTGTTTCTGATGTAATTGGATATCCATTTTTACATTATTTCCATTTGAGATCAAGCTTGTAAATACAGCTTAACACTGAGCAGCATGTACATAAGCATTTATTTGATAATATTAGAGAGCAGTGTGTAATATCAAACAGGATTGATATATCTACAATTATGTAGCAGATGGTGACTATGTAAGCTTTTCATTGAAGTGTTTTATTTGAACCTGAACTTGCAACATTAAAGTATGTGGTAAATATACATGCCTGTTGTTTATTACAGTAGCTATGTTTCCATCCAATTGGTGAAAGATTTTATCGAATATTTCAAAATCTTGCATAAACCAAATATTCACATTTTTCCACCAAATGGACCAGTTGCTAATAAAAAGCAGTGCGTTATGACGTAGTGCATAATAAAAGGTACTTTTTCGCTTAAGTTGTCATGTACCGAATAAAATCGAAAGTTCTCAATATATTTTCAACTCGCAATTTCAACTCTAGCAATAATTTTGTCACAGCTGTTGCATTAAATGGCAAATGTGCCACTCCGGTCTTGGCACGTGCGCTCTAGACAACAGCTCGCACATATAGTGCGGGTAAGGTTTGCCTACATTATAAGATTATAATGGATAAGAGCGACATATGTGTGTAATATATATATTTGTTTTATGTCACCCAATCCTCGATCATCATGTAATCAGAATAAATTCAAACACCACGCTATCACCGCACGGAACTAAAAACTGTCACTTTCTCTTTGGAAGAGCGGGGATAGATTGCCTTGTAAAACCACGCAGTGCGCCTTGTCGGATTTTTGAGGATAGTTAGTGGGTGGTCCAAATGATTAGCCAAGCAAGGGAGGTTTGCAGCGTTAGTCCCTCAGCCCTCGTTTTTAGTCGGCTTTGCGAGTGTACAATTAATTATGTTCACTCCGGGACCTGAAACTCCCCATAATTCACTTCTCGACGATTGTACATCCGCTAAGAAAAGTCCGCGAAAACAACATCAATAGACATACAAGTAAGTAAAAACGAATGCAAATAAGTTTAAATGTTGCTACGACGTAAAAAGTAAATGTTTTTGTTTTGTCTTTTGGAAATTGTAGAAATAAAACATTTTCCTTCTTCGGGAGTTCCAGCTAGGCAGAGTAACATTAGCAAATTGGTTCGCTAGCTATCATACAGTAGGTGTAAATTAATAAGTATATATTTAATATAAGTATACATGCACTCATAATTGACTGTAGCGCATATAAAGCTACCCGTGGCTGAAAATACAATCATCGCGGAATTAAAGAGTGACGTTTATTTCCGGCCAAAGGTGGACCATTTAAAAATCATTCCTTCCTCCCTTACCCTACAAGTGTATATGTAACAGTATAGATTCCGTCCCTCTCCTCGCCCCTACCTAAGGCTCGAACCAGGGACCCTCTGCACACATCTACAACTGCCTCCCACGAAGCATCGTTACCCATCGCTCCACAAAAGCTACTTCAGGCTCAGAACTAGTGACGTCACCTATTGAAACGCTATTAGCGCGCACCCGGCTAACTAGCTAGCCGTTTCACATCAGTTACAAATACTCGTCAGACGTCATGGTACGTCAAATCAAATTTGATTTGTCACATACACATGGTTAGCAGATGTTAATGTGAGTGTAGCGAAATGCTTGTGCTTCTAGTTCCGACAATGCTGGAGAGACGCTATCCGAAGCGGTGCAGCCAACGGGTTTCTCCACACATCGCGCTGACAGAAACAAACATCTTTCTGGGAAGAAGAGGGGCGGGGGCGTATGCCTCATGGCCAACGTGACATGGTGTGATGAAAGAAACATACAGGAACTCAAATCCTTCTGTTCACCTGATTTAGAATTCCTCACAATCAAATGTAGACCGCATTATCTACCAAGAGAATTCTCTTCGATTATAATCACAGCCGTATATATCCCCCCCCAAGCAGACACATCGATGGCTCTGAACGAACTTTATTTAACTCTTTGCAAACTGGAAACAATTTATCCGGAGGCTGCATTCATTGTAGCTGGGGATTTTAACAAGGCTAATCTGAAAACAAGACTCCCCAAATTTTATCAGCATATCGATTGCGCAACCAGGGGAGGAAAGACCTTGGATCATTGTTACTCTAACTTCCGCGACGCATATAAGGCCCTGCCCCGCCCCCCTTTCGGAAAAGCTGACCACGACTCCATTTTGTTGATCCCTGCCTACAGACAGAAACTAAAACAAGAGGCTCCCACGCTGAGGTCTGTCCAACGCTGGTCCGACCAAGCTGACTCCACACTCCAAGACTGCTTCCATCACGTGGACTGGGAGATGTTTCGTATTGCGTCAGATAACAACATTGACGAATACGCTGATTCGGTGTGCGAGTTCATTAGAACTTGCGTTGAAGATGTCGTTCCCATAGCAACGATTAAAACATTCCCTAACCAGAAACCGTGGATTGATGGCAGCATTCGTGTGAAACTGAAAGCGCGAACCACTGCTTTTAATCAGGGCAAGGTGTCTGGTAACATGACCGAATACAAACAGTGCAGCTATTCCCTCCGCAAGGCTATCAAACAAGCTAAGCGCCAGTACAGAGACAAAGTAGAATCTCAATTCAACGGCTCAGACACAAGAGGCATGTGGCAGGGTCTACAGTCAATCACGGACTACAGGAAGAAATCCAGCCCAGTCACGGACCAGGATGTCTTGCTCCCAGGCAGACTAAATAACTTTTTTGCCCGCTTTGAGGACAATACAGTGCCACTGACACGGCCTGCAACGAAAACATGCGGTCTCTCCTTCACTGCAGCCAAGGTGAGTAAGACATTTAAACGTGTTAACCCTCGCAAGGCTGCAGGCCCAGACGGCATCCCCAGCCGCGCCCTCAGAGCATGCGCAGACCAGCTGGCCGGTGTGTTTACGGACATATTCAATCAATCCCTATACCAGTCTGCTGTTCCCACATGCTTCAAGAGGGCCACCATTGTTCCTGTTCCCAAGAAAGCTAAGGTAACTGAGCTAAACGACTACCGCCCCGTAGCACTCACATCCGTCATCATGAAGTGCTTTGAGAGACTAGTCAAGGACCATATCACCTCCACCCTACCTGACACCCTAGACCCACTCCAATTTGCTTACCGCCCAAATAGGTCCACAGACGATGCAATCTCAACCACACTGCACACTGCCCTAACCCATCTGGACAAGAGGAATACCTATGTGAGAATGCTGTTCATCGACTACAGCTCGGCATTCAACACCATAGTACCCTCCAAGCTCGTCATCAAGCTCGAGACCCTGGGTCTCGACCCCGCCCTGTGCAACTGGGTACTGGACTTCCTGACGGGCCGCCCCCAGGTGGTGAGGGTAGGCAACAACATCTCCTCCCCGCTGATCCTCAACACTGGGGCCCCACAAGGGTGCGTTCTGAGCCCTCTCCTGTACTCCCTGTTCACCCACGACTGCGTGGCCACGCACGCCTCCAACTCAATCATCAAGTTTGCGGACGACACAACAGTGGTAGGCTTGATTACCAACAACGATGAGACGGCCTACAGGGAGGAGGTGAGGGCCCTCGGAGTGTGGTGTCAGGAAAATAACCTCACACTCAACGTCAACAAAACTAAGGAGATGATTGTGGACTTCAGGAAACAGCAGAGGGAACACCCCCCTATCCACATCGATGGAACAGTAGTGGAGAGGGTAGCAAGTTTTAAGTTCCTCGGCATACACATCACAGACAAACTGAATTGGTCCACTCACACAGACAGCATCGTGAAGAAGGCGCAGCAGCGCCTCTTCAACCTCAGGAGGCTGAAGAAATTTGGCTTGTCACCAAAAGCACTCACAAACTTCTACAGATGCACAATCGAGAGCATCCTGGCGGGCTGTATCACCGCCTGGTATGGCAACTGCACCGCCCTCAACCGTAAGGCTCTCCAGAGGGTAGTGAGGTCTGCACAACGCATCACCGGGGGCAAACTACCTGCCCTCCAGGACACCTACACCACCCGATGTCACAGGAAGGCCATAAAGATCATCAAGGACATCAACCACCCGAGCCACTGCCTGTTCACCCCGCTATCATCCAGAAGGCGAGGTCAGTACAGGTGCATCAAAGCTGGGACCGAGAGACTGAAAAACAGCTTCTATCTCAAGGCCATCAGACTGTTAAACAGCCACCACTAACACTGACACTGACTCAACTCCAGCCACTTTAATAATGGGAATTGATGGGAAATGACGTAAATATATCACTAGCCACTTTAAACAATGCTACCTTATATAAATGTTACTTACCCTACATTATTCATCTCATATGCATACGTATATACTGTACTCTATATCATCGACGGTATCCTTATGTAATACATGTATCACTAGCCACTTTATACTATACTATACCACTTTGTTTACATACTCATCTCATTTGTACATACTGTACTCGATACCATCTACTGTATCTTGCCTATGCTGCTCTGTACCATCACTCATTCATATATCCTTATGTACATATTCTTTATCCCCTTACACTGTGTACAAGACAGTAGTTTTGGAATTGTTAGTTAGATTACTTGTTATTACTGCATTGTCGGAACTAGAAGCACAAGCATTTCGCTACACTCGCACTAACATCTGCTAACCATGTGTATGTGACAAATAAAATTTGATTTGATTTGATGCAGTAGTAACCAACGAGTAATCTAACCTAACAATTCACAACAACTACCTTATACACACACGTGTAAAGGGATGAAGAATATGTACATAAAGATATGAGTGATGGTACATACGGCATAGGCAAGATGCAGTAGATGGTATCGAGCACAGTATATACATATGAGATGAGTAATGTAGGGTATGTATCCACTTAATTTGTGGGCTGAGGGGATAGGGTGTGTCTTTTAAGTGTTTGAACCGTCGTTATGGTAATGTTTATTCATATATGTTAATTGCACGCAAATAAAGGTTGATAAGCTACCGCACCCACAACGGAAGCACTGTCATGGCCTCGGATTCGAAGGTGTTAGAACAGACCAGGGGAGAACTACTGCGCCTCATTGAAGCCACAGAGGTTCTAGGGTGACCGCGGTACTGCAGATATTGTTAGCAGAAAAAAGGATCCACCATTATAGTGAATGGAAAAATGTCAATCTTCATGTAAATAAAGATGTATGTCCTTGAACTGATTATTTTAAAATCGAACACAGGATATAAGGATAATTTAGTGGCTAATGGCAGCCTGCAGTACTCCGGTCAGCCTTTTAAAAATATTTGTATTTATTTAACCTTAATTGAACTAGGCAAGTCAGTTCAAAATTCTTGTTTACAATGACAGCCTACCCCGGCCAAACCCAGACAATGCTGGGCCAACTGGGCGCCGCCCTATGGGACTCCCGATCACAGCCGGATGTGATCTATTCTGGAATCAAACCAGGGACTGTAGTGACGCCTCTTGCACTGAGATGTAGTGCCTTAGACTGCTGCGCCACTCAGGAGCCCAAAAATGTTGTTCCTCAATGAGAGGGTGCAGCACTGAGTTAGCCTGCAACGTCACTTGCTGGAGCAGCTCAGACTGTGCATGTCTCAATGAGATACCATCTTAATCTTAACCAACTTAATTTGGCTTCAATGCGCTATTGAGTCTTAGCATAAGAATGAATGGTGTCACATGATTGATGGCTTTGTCCATTTATATACAGTACCAGTCAAACGTTTAAACACACCTACTCATTCCATCGTTTTTCTTTATTTTGACTATTTTCTACATTGTAGAATAATAGTGAAGACGTCAACACTATGAAATAACACATATGGAATCATGTAGTAATCAAAAAAGTGTTAAACAAATCAAAATACATTTTAAATTTGAGATTCTTCAGAGTAGCCACTTTTTGCCTTGATGAGAGCTTTGCACTCTTGGCATTCTCTCAACCAGCTTCATGAGGTAGTCACCTGGAATGCATTTCAATTAACAGCTGTACCTTGTTAAAAGCTCATTTGTGGAATTTCTTTCCTTAATGCGTTTGAGCCAATCCGTAGTGTTGTGACATGGTAGGGGTAGAAAGGAAGACTCAAAGTTACCTCTGCTGCAGAGGATAAGTTCATTAGAGTTACCAGCCTCAGAAATTGCAGCCCAAAAATAATGCTCCACAGAGTTCAAGTAACAGACACTTCTCAACATCAACTGTTCAGAGGAGACTGCATGAATCAGGCCTTCATGGTCAAATTGCTGCAAAGAAACCACTACTAAAGGATACCATTAAGAATAAGAGACTTGCTTGGGCCAAGAAATACGAGCAATGGACATTAGACCGGTGGAAATCTGTCCTTTGGTCTGATGAGTCCAAATTTGAGATTTTTGGTTCCAACCACCGTCTCACACGGAATAGAATAGGTGAACGGATGATCTCCGCATGTGGTTCCCACCGTGGTTCCCACTCTGAAGCATGGAGGAGGAGGTGTGATTGTGTGGGGATGCTTTGCAGGTGACCCTGTCAGTGAATTCAAGGTACACTTACCCAGCATGGCTACCACAGCATTCTGCAGCGATACGCCATCCCATCTGGTTTGCGCTTAGTGGGAGTATCATTTGTTTTTCAACAGGACAATGAACCAACACACCTCCAGGCTGTGTAAGGGATATTTGAACAAGAAGGAGAGTGATGGAGTGCTGCATCAGATGACCTGGCCTCCACAATCACCCAACCTCAACCCAATTGAGATGGTTTGGGTTGAGTTGGACCTCAGAGTGAAGGAAAAGCAGCCAACAAGTGCTCAGCATATGTAGGAACTCCTTCAAGACTGTTGGAAAAGCATTCCAGGTGATGCTGGTTGAGAGAATGCCAAGAGTGTGCAAAGCTGTCATCAAGGCAAAGGGTGGCTACTTTAAAGAATCTAAAATATATTTAGATTTTGTTAAAACACTTTTGGTTACTGCATGATTCCATGTGTTATTTCATAGTTTTGATGTCTTCACTATTATTCTACAATATAGAAAATAGTAAAAATAAAGAAAAACCCTTGTGAGTAGGTGTCCAAACTTTTGACTGGTACTGTATATACACACAAATTAATGGATTCAAATGAATGGATTCTGCTATTTCAGCCACACCCATTGCTTATAGGTGTATAAAAATTGATATTCCAATACAGCCATGCAATCTCCATAGGAAAACATTGGCAGTAGAATGGCCTTACTGGAGAGCTCAGTGTCTTTCAGTGTGGCACTGTCATAGGATGCCACATTTCCAACAAGTCAGTTCATCAAATCTCTGCCCTGCACTAGGTGCCTCAGTCTCAATGAGTGCTGTTATTGTGAAGTGGAAACGTCAAGGAGCAACAACGGTTCTGCCGCAAAGTGGTAGGCCACACAAGCTTACAGAACGGGACCGCCAAGTGCTGAAGTATGTAGCGCGTAAAAATCATCTATCCTCAGTTGCAACACACACTCGAGTTCCAAACTGCCTCTGGAAGTAACGTCAGCACAAAAACTTTGTCGGGACTTCCTTAAATGGGTTTCCATGGCTGAGCACCCGCAAAAAAGCCTGTAAAGCCTGTAAAGCTCGCTGTCATTGGACTCTGGAGTAGTGGAAACGCAGTCCAACGGACAAATCTGGGTTTGGCCGATACCAGGAGAACGCTACCTGCCTGAATGCGTAGTGCCAACTGTAATGACAATGGCCCCTTGCACAAAGCGAGGTCCATACAGAAATGGTTTGTCGAGATCGGTGTTGACTTGACTGGCCTGCACAGCACAGAGCCCTGACCTCAACCCCATCGAACACCTTTGTGATATATTGGAATATCAATGCCCAACCTCAATAATGCTCGTGGCTGAATGGAAGCAAGTCCCCGCAGCAATGTTCCAACATCTAGTGGAAAACCTTCCCAGAGGAGTGGAGGCTGTTGTGGCAGCAAAGGGGGGACCAATTCCATATTTGGAATGAGATGTTCGACGAGCAGGTGTCCACATACTTTTGGTCATGTAGTGTAGTGTAATACAGTGTATTCGTATCCAAACCTCTTGACAAAGTAATGAGTAAAGGGTCTGAATGCACGTTTGAATGTACGTTTATTTTTAATACATTTGCAAAAAAATCAAAACCTGTTTTCACTTAGTCATTATTGATGAGATTATTATTTTTTAAATTCATTTTAGAATAAGGCTGTAACGTAACAAAATGTGGAAAAGGGGAAGGGGTCTGAATGCACTGTATGTATCTGTCGTGTCTTTGGCTATGCCGGATTAAGTGATATGAGATGCTATTCTATAAAATCCTTTCTCTGTAATTCATATTAGCTGATTGGGCTAATCATGTAAATGTAATTAACTAGAAAGTCGGGACACCACAAAATAATATTTATAGAGCTTTTATCTTCCGAATAAACTCTTAAAGACCTAGTAATATTTTACATCAATAGCAGTCAATATTAATCGTCACCTTATTTCAGTCTCTCTTGGTTATATTCACGAACCCTGGCTAACAAGTTGAATCAGCAATACAAAAATTGGGTTTAATTATTTATTTACTAAATACCTAACTAATCACACAGAATTACATTAGCACAGAATTAATCATACCTTGATTACAAATTACGGCATAAAGGAAAACGTCCCAAGCGCGCAGAACAGATATGACAGCTGGTTACCCAAAGAAAAGGGTCTGGGTTTGAGTGAAAGAGCGGGAAGACTGAGGAACAAAGGGAGAAGCGATGTCTCTATCGTAAATACAGTATCTTATGCATTCTAAATTACCGCTCATTTGGAAAAGGAAAATGCAATAAATATTTACTCTGAGCTGCGCTTCGGTAGGTTGGTGGTAGATGGAAGGCCGTGTTGCCCAACTGAGTCCTTTGTCCTTTGAAGAATGTATCTGGTAGTAAATTGGATACGTTGTAGTAACGTCGTTGTGTGGTAGACGGGATCCTCTGTCTGTTCTTTCCTAGCCCACGTTTGCAGCTGCTGTTGCTAACTCAACGGCTAGGAGGTATCACTTCTGTAGTGAATAAGAGTTCAAGTTCATACCATTCGCAACCAAAGCTCACGCTGAGGTTGGCTTAGTTCTGTAGTTGACATGTTAGTCCTTTTAACGTATGGACCGTCGTCCTCACATCCTCGGAACAGGAGGTTACATTTTCGCCAAGGCTTTATATAGTGGAGCGAGAAGGGTGTGTTTGAAAAGTTTTATAACCCATGTCTCTTCACATGGGCAGGCCACTGATTGAGCAGAGCCCTAACCTTATGAAAATCCAAATCTCTCATTTGGAAGCTAAAATTACATTTAATCTCTTCACCAATCATTTTTTATTAAAACATTTACATTGAACAACAATTCCATGTGAATCCGATAACTACAATGTGCAGACTTTCCACTGTAGAGTTTGTAATCCTATCATTGATGAGACTGTCTCAGATGACAAACGAACTGACATCATATTCATTAAGTACCACCACATATGTTCAATTGGTCGGATTACCAGAAATAGTTCATTTCCCCCCACCTTCTGATGTTCCCAGAACCTCTATGTTAACCAAGGGATTTTCAAATGTCACATCAGTAGGGTAGAGAGAGGAAAAGGGGGGGGGGGGTATTTATGACTGTCATAAACCTATCCCCAGGCCAACGTCATGACACATCTGTTGGTCACAGATACCGTAAAAAAAAGTAGAGGAGTGGATCAGAAAACCAGTCAGTATCTGATGTGACCATCATTTGCCTCATTCAGTGAGATACATATCCTTGTCATAGAGTTGATGAGGCTGTTTATTGTTGCCTGTGGAATGTTGTCCGACTCCTCTTCAATGGCTGTGAGAAATTGCTGGATATAGGCGGGAACTGGAACACACTGTCATACACTTCAACTAGAGCATCCCAAACATGCTCAATGTGTGACATGTCTGGTGAGTATGCAGGCCATGGAAGAACTGGGACATTTTCAACTTCCAGGAATTGTGTACAGATTCTTGTGATATGGGGCTGTGGGATCTCATCACAGTATCTCTGTGCATTCAAATTGCCATCGATAAAATGCAATTGTGTTTGTTGGTAGATAATGCCTGCCCATACCATATCGCCACCATGGGGCACTATGTTCAATGTTGACATCAGCAAACCGCTCGTCCATACGACATCATACACATGATCTGTGGTTGTGAGACCGGTTGGACGTACTGTCAAATTCTCTAAATCGACAAAACAACGGCTTGTGATAGAGAAATTCATTTTAAATTCTCTAGCAGCAGCTCTGGTGGACATTCCTGCAGTCAGCATGCCAATTGCACGATCCCTCAAAACTTCAGTCATTTGTGGAATTGTGTTGTGTGACATAACTGCACGTTAGTGGCCTTTAATTGTCCCAAGCACAAAGTGCACCTGTGTAATGATCATGCTGTTTAATCAGCTTCTTGAAATACCACACCTGTCAGGTGGGTGGATTATTTTGGCAAAGGAGAAATGCTCATCATATCAAGGATGTAAACACATTTGTGCACAAAATTAGATATGTAACATTTCAGCTCATGAAACATGGGACCAACACTACATGTTGCGTTTATATTTTTGTTTTTTTATGCCATTATAGCATCTGTGACAGCATAGACAGGTTGGACGCGTGCACATGGGGTAAAACAGATGAGGTTGATGTAGATTGTTGACAACACGTGTAAGCTATATTTAGTCTCCAATGTTTATTTTAAACATAAATGGAAGCACGTACATCGTTTTCGTGACATTGTTAGCCAACCTGTCTATGTGCAGCGCCATTGAGGCAATCTCCATTTTAAAGTAGTACGTTTTGCGCCCAACTCATAGGAATCCCCACCCAGTTGACTACTTTAAAATGGTGGAAGCCCTCAATGGCAATGTCCATGCTAAAATGGGTTATATTCATGATGAGTCCTATTATCAATGGATCAGTGACATAGCTTTTTTTCTGTGAAGGTTATAAAACTGTCATGAAAAATGCACTGTGCCAAATTGATGTAAATGTGCATACTATGTTTATTTTTTGTAATTCATTTATTTAGTTGTCACACTTTACCAACCATATCTAGCTAAAGTAGGGCAGTCTCATAGGCTTTTCCAATGGAGGAAAGATATCAAGGCACAAGGCGAGACCCAGATGCAGAGGCAGATGGTTGGAGTCTTACAATGTTTATTAATCCAAAAGGAGTAGGAGAGAGAATGGTCGTGGACAGGCAAAAGGTCAAAACCAGATCAGAGTCCAGGAGGTACAGAGTGGCAGACAGTGTCACACCCTGACCATAATTTGCTTTGTATGTTTATATGTTTTGTCATTGTGGGTTGAGGGTGATTGTCTATGTTATGTTGCTTGTTAGCACTGTGTTTCAGTAGCGTCACGGTTGTCACTTTGTTGTTTTGTTTTTGAAAGTGTTCAGCTTTTCTATTAAAAAATCACGAACACTTACCACGCCGCATCTTGATCCTCCTCTCTATCTCCAGACGACAACCGTGACAGAATCACCCACCACAAAAGGACCAAGCGGCGTGGCAACGGGCAGCAGCAGCGATGTCAGAAATTCTGGACATGAGAGCGAGATCTGGACTGTGTCACTACTTGGGAGGAGATAGACAGGTGGGTGGTCGACCCAGGGAGAGTGCCGGAGCCCGCCTGGGATTCTCTGGAGCAGTGTGAGGAGGGATACCGGCGAATGGAGTCAGCACGGTGGCGCGGTAGGAAGCCAGAGAGGCAGCCCCAAAAATGACTTGGGGCTTGGGGGGGAGCACCACAGGGAGTGTGGCGAAGCCAGGTAGGAGACCTGTTCCAACTCCCCGTGATTACCGGAGAGCGAGAGGGACCGGGCAGGCACCGTGTTATGCTGTGGAGCGCACGGTGTCCCCGGTGTGGGTGCATAGCCCGGTGCGGTACATTCCAGCTCCTCGTATCGGCCCGGCTAGAGTGTGCATCGAGACAGGTGCCATAAAGCCGGCTCTACGCATCTGGTCCCCGGTGGGCCGGCGTACATGGTCCCCTTGGGCCGGCGTACATGGCACCAGCCTTACGCATGGTGTCCCCGCTTCACCAGCACAGCCCTCGCCGCACTGGCCTGGCTACCGGGAGCATGCAACCAGGTAAGGTTGGGCAGGCTCAGTGCTTAAGAGCTCCAGTGCGCCTGCACGGTCCGGTCTATCCAGTGCCACCTCCACGTACCAGCCCTCCTATGGCAGCCCCCCGCACCAGGCTGTCTCTCCGTCTTCTGCCTACAAGTGCTTCCTCCTCTCCAGTGCTGCCAGAGCCTTACTCCTGTCCTGAGCCGCCAGAGCCTTCCTCCTCTCCAGCGCTGCCAGAGCCTTCCTCCTCTCCAGCGCTGCCAGAGCCTTCCTCCTCTCCAGAGCTGCCAGTCTCCCGTCTGTCCAGAGCTGCTAGAGTCTCCCATCTGTCCAGAGCTGCTAGAGTCTCCCATCTGTCCAGAGCTGCTAGAGTCTCCCGTCTGTCCAGAGCTGCTAGAGTCTCCCGTCTGTCCAGAGCTGCTAGAGTCTCCCGTCTGTCCAGAGCTGCTAGAGTCTCCCGTCTGTCCTGAGCTGCTAGAGCCGCCAGTCTGTCCTGAGCCGTCAGTCAGCTAGGAGCTGCCAGAGCCGTCAGTCAGCCAGGAGCTGCCAGAGCCGTCAGTCAGCCAGGACCTGCCAGAGCCGTCAGTCAGCCAGGACCTGCCAGAGCCGTCAGTCAGCCAGGACCTGCCAGAGCCGTCAGTCAGCCAGGACCTGCCAGAGCCGTCAGTCAGCCAGGACCTGCCAGAGCCGTCAGCCAGCCAGGAGCTGCCAGAGCCGCCAGCCAGCCAGGAGCTGCCAGAGCCGCCAGCCAGCCAGGAGCTGCCAGAGCCGCCAGCCAGTCCCGAGCTGCCCCTCAGTCCGAGCTGCCCCTCAGTCCCGAGCTGCCCCTCAGTCCCGAGCTGCCCCTCAGTCCAGTGGGGCCCTTTAGTAGGGTTGCCAGTCCTAGGTTGGCGGCGAGGGTCACCGTTCCTAAGGGGCCACAGAAGCGGATTAAGACTATGGTGGAGTGGGGTCCACGTCCAGCGCCAGAGCCGCCACCGCGGACAGATGCCCACCCCGACCCTCCCCTATAGGTTCAGGTTTTGCGGCCGGAGTCCGCACCTTGGGGGTGGGGGGGTACTGTCACGCCCTGACCATAGTTTGCTTTGTGTATTTATATGTTTTGTCGTTGTGGGTTGAGGGTGATTGTCTATGTTATGTTGCTTGTTAGCACTGTGTTTCAGTAGCGTCACGGTTGTCACTTTGTTGTTTTGTTTTTGAAAGTGTTCAGCTTTTCTATTAAAAAATCACGAACACTTACCACGCCGCATCTTGATCCTCCTCTCTATCTCCAGACGACAACCGTGACAGACAGGCTCATAGTCAAGGCAGGCAGAATGGTCAGGCAGGTGGGTACAGAGTCCAGAAACAGGCAAGGGTCAAAACCGGGAGGACTAGAAAAAGGAGAATAGCAAAAAGCAGGAGAACGGGGAAAACCGCTGGTTGACTTGGAACATACAAGACAAACTGGCACAGAGAGACAGGAAACACAGGGATAAATACACTGGGGAAAACAAGTGACACCTGGAGGGGTTGGAGACAATAACGAGAACAGGTGAAACAGATCAGGGTGTGACGAAAGAGATCAATTTTATATTAGGGACCCCCTGTACTTAGGTTACGCAGGGCTCTGGTACTTGGAGTACTGTTATCCTGTTTATTCCAATGGCACCTAACAGAAATATAGTAGGGTGAATTCAGAAGAAGTGGAACTTCTTAAATCCTCAATATTATCATCTATATTATTATCATATAACAAATTGTAAATTACATTTTCAATGAGGTACAATTAGGACTATTTAGTATTTTGTTATTTTATTAGGATCCCATTTAGCTGTTGCGAAAGCAGCAGCTACTCTTCCTGGGGTCCACACAAAACATGAAACATTACATAATATAGAACATTAGACAAGAACAGCTCAAGGACAGAACTACTTACAGAAAAAGTATGTGAACCCTTTGGAATTACCTGGATTTCTGCATAATTTGGTCATACAATTTGACCTGATCTTCATCTAAGTCACAACAATAGACAAAGACAGTCTGCTTAAACTAATAACACACAAACAGTTATACGTTGTCATGTCTTTATTGAACACACCGTGTAAACATTCACAGTGCAGGGTGGAAAAAGTATATGAACCTTGGATTTAATAACTGGTTGACGCTCCCTTTGCAGCAATAACCTCAACCAAATGTTTTCTGTAGTTGCGTGTCAGACCTGCACAACGGTCAAGAGGAATTTTGGACAATTCTTCTTCACAAAACTGTTTCAGTTCAGCAATATTCATGGGATGTCTGGGGTGAACCGCCCTCGAGGTCATGCCACAGCGTCTCAAATTGGGTTGAGGTCAGGATTCAGGACTGGGCCACTCCAGAAGACGTATTTTCTTCTGTTGAAGTCATTCTGTTGTTGATTTACTTCTGTGTTTTGGGTCATTGTCCTGCTGCATCACCCAACTTCTGTTGAGCTTCAATTGGTGGACAGATAGCCTTACTTTCTCCTGCAAAATGTCTTGATAAGCATGGATTTCATTTTTCCGTCAATGATAGTAAGCTGTCCAGGTCCTGAGGCAGCAAAGCAGTTCCATATTTTACAGTTGGGATGAGGTTTAGATGTGTGGAGAGAAGTCACTGCACACCAACATAGTGTTGCGTGTTCTTTCCAAACAACACAACTTTATTTTAATCTGTCCACAGAATATTTTGGAACATCCAGGTGCTCTTTTGCGAACTTCAGACGTGCAGCAATGGTTTTTTTTTGGACAGAAGTGGCTTCTTCCGCGGTGTCCTCCTATGAACACCACTCTTGTTTAGTGTTTTACGTATCGTAGACTCGTCAGAGATGTTAGCATGTTCCAGATGTTTCTGTAAGTCTTTAGCTGACACTCTAGGATTCTTCTTAACCTCATTGAGCATTCTGCACTGTGCTCTTGCAGTCACCTATGTAGGACGGCCACTCCTAGGGAGAGTAGCAACAGTGCTGAACTTTCTCAATTTATAGACAAGTTGTCTTACCGTGGACTGATGAACATCAAGGCTTTTAGAGATACTTTTGTAACCCTTTCCAGCTTTATGCAAGTCAACTATTCTTAATATTAGGTCTTCTGAGATCTCTTTTGTTCGAGGCATGGTACACATCAGGCAATGCTTCATGTGAATAGCTAACTCAGATTTTGTGAGTGTTTTTCATATTGCAGGGCAGCTCTAACCAACATCTCCAATCTTGTATCATTGATTGGACTCCAGGTTAGCTGAGTCCTGACTCAAATTAGATTTTGGTCATTAGCCTAGGGGTTCACATACTTTTCCCAACCTACACTGAATGTTTAAATGATGTATTCAATATAGACAAGGAAAATGCAATAATGTGTGTGTCATTTGTTTAAGCACACTGTTTGTCTATTGTTGTGGACAGATAAAGAAAGATAGAGGAAGATCAGATCAAATGTATGTAGAAATCCAGGTAATTCCAAAGGGTTCACATACTTTGTCTTGCAACTGTACATAAAAAAAAGTACACAGCCTACATACACAAACTATCTAGGTAAAATAGGGGAGAGGCGTTGTGCTGTGAGGTGTTGCTTTCTGTTTTTTTTTAAACCAGGTTTGTTGTTAATTTGAGCAATATGAGATGGGAGTTCCATGCAATAAGGGCTCTATATAATAATGTACGGTTTCTTGAATTTGTTCTAGATTTGGGGATTGTGAAAAGACCCCTGGCGGCATGTCTATTTGGGTAAGTGTGTGTGTCAGACCTGTGTTTAAGTTGACTATGCAAACAATTTGGAATGTTCAACACATGAATGTTTCTTATAAAAAGAAGAATGGTGTCCCACAAACTGAAAATATGGTTTTGGCTCAGTGTACACAAATGGGTGTCATGCCTCCTGTGAATTTTATATCAACATTTGCCCTGATTGTGTCATTAAGAAACATCTTGAGGATTTCATAAATGTATCATATGTTGGGCTAATATAGATAGATGTGAGAGAAAAAATGACAAGATTATGTTTAATACTGTTCATGAATCGAATAGCTATGGCGAGTACTCTCATCTGTGACTGAGTTGGGCCTCTGGAGCTTGAGCTGACAATTGACAATGACTGATAAAAAACATACAGTCGGCATTCCATAGATATGATGTGGTGTGTGTGACCCGAGATAGAGATAGCCTGGAAAAGTTATAACAATCCCTCATTGTCTCATCTTCGTCCTGGCATCTGGGAAACTAAGCCGGGTTGGGGGTAAAACAACATTCTGCGCGGATAACCAGGAGATGAACCCTGGTTGGGGTTCATAATGTGGCTTATGATGCCCATGATCAGCATGGGAGGGGTGGAACCAGCCCTGGCTAAGAATTTTTAGGTCTTCTGTATAAGATCTGTTTTTTCATTATCAGTTAAGCTCTCGGCAGCACACTGCAATAATGAATCAATATTAAATAAAGATGATTGTTTGAAGAAATGACAAAGTCTCTTGATTAGAATATTCCACAACAATATCGAAAGAGGTTAAAGAAGACGGAAATGCTCTGTCCCACTTTTTCTGAATTCACCCTATGTAGCCTACACATATCAAACAAGCAAGGCACAGTGATTTAATGTTATTTTTTCATCGTCATTGCAACATTGGCTAAACAGAAGCTGGCTATATGGCAGCATAACTATAAAGATGACATCAATGCAATGTGTAGACTGCGTCCTGCTTGTGCTATGACAATATCCGTTACAACAGACAGAGAAGGTTGTAGTCTTCATATATATTTTTGGAACGTTCGTTCAAATTGCAGCTGTTCAGAAATATCAGGCAGAGAGATAGGCTACATCATCATATTGATCAAATTGGTTGAGTGTTCAGAAGAGGGTGAGTAAAAGAGAGAAATGTGACTCCAATGAAAAATAGCTGCTGCTGTGGCAGAAGCTAATGGGGACCTGCAAGGCGGGTGCAAAACCTTTGTATTCGTAGCCTCAGCCTTTTTTTATACAGTCGGACTTTACTTGAATAAAAACTGGACGGAATTTTGGTTAACTACATTTTAGACACCGTTCTGGACTGGTAACAGCACAAATACATAGTCCATGAATACAGCAATTAAAGTTAAAGTTCAAATCGCTATTGTCCATTCTATTTAAGAATGGACATTTGTCTTTGGCTTCCAGGCCTGTGCTTCATACACATAGCAAACATACAGACAGAAAACATAGAAACAGTAGTTTCACCATACTTTCTGCAAAATATGACTGATTATTGTGTTGAGGCTTGTGAAAAGCCTTAGCCTCACAGATCCAGCGTTGTTCATGGTTGAAACAGGACAGGTAATTTCAGCTCTCCAGGGGGTCTAAAGGATTGACCAAGATCTCCACCGAGTCCTCCTCCACCTCTTCGCAATGGTGGAAAAAGTACCCAATTGTTATACTTGAGTAAAAGTAAATATACCTAATAGAAAACTACTCCAAAACAATGACCCAGTAAAGTACTACTTGAGTAAAAGTCTAAAGGTATTTGGTTTTAAATATACTTAAGTATCAAAAGTAAAAGCATATTAATGGCGCTGAAGGGGATGGCTGCCGTTTTATGGGCTCTTAACCAACTGTGCTATTTTTGTTTTGCATTGTTTGTAACTTATTTTGTACATAATGTTGCTACTACCATCTCTTTTGACCGAAAATATCTCCTGGGCATCAGAACATCGATTACACACCTTGAACTGGATGAATCATTTTTCTTTAATGAGTCGGACGAGAGGGATTTACTCCAGACGAGGCCATCATCCCCGTCATTCACAGGAGAAAAAGACGGCGATATTGAGGAAGAAGATCGGGGTGCCTTGTAAGGATCCGGCGACGAGTGGCTAATCTGCCTTTGCCATCGGTACTATTGGCCAACATACAGTCGCTGGATAACAAAGTGGACGAACTACAAGCATGTATACCCTACCAACGGGACATTAAAAACGGTAATATCTTATGTTTCACTGAGTCGTGGCTGAATGACGACATGAATAACATATAGCTGGCGGGTTATACACTGTATCAGCAGGATAGAACAGCAGCCTCTGGTAAGACAAGGGGTGGCGGTCTATGTATATTTGTAAACAACAGTTGGTACACGATATCTAAGAAAGTCTCAAGGTTTTGCTCGCCTGAGGTAGAGTATCTCATGATAAGCTGTAGACCACACTATCTACCAAGAGAGTTTTCATCTATATTCTTCAAAGCCGTCTATTTACCACCACAAGCCGATGCTGGCTCAAAGACTGCACTCAATGAGCTGTATACGGCCATAAGCAAACAGGAAAACACTCATCCAGAGGCGGCGCTCCTAGTGGACGGGGACTTTAATGCAGGGGAACTTAAATCCATTTTACCTCAATTATACTAGCATGTCAAATGTGCGACCAGAGGGAAAAAAACTCTAGACCACCTTGACTCCACGCACAGAGATGTGTACAAATCTCTCCCTCGTCCTCCATTTGGCAAATCTGACCATAATTTTATCCTCTTGATTGCTGCTTACAAGCCAAAACTAAAGCAGGAAGCACCAGTGACTCGGTCAATAAAAAAGTGGTCAGATGAAGCAGATGCTAAGCTACAGGACTGTTTTGCTATCACAGACTGGAATATGTTCTGGGATTCTTCCGATGGCATTGAGGAGTACACCACATCAATCACTGGCTTCATCAATAAGTGCATCGATGACGTCGTCCCCGCTGTGACTGAACGTAACATACCCCAACCAAAAGCCATGGATTACAGGCAACATCCGCTCTGAGCTAAAGGTTAGAGCTGCTGCTTTCAAGGAGCAGGACTCTAACCTGGAAGCTTATAAGAAATCCCACTATGCCCTCCAACGAACCATCAACCAGGCAAAGCAGCAATACAGGACTAAGATCGAATCGTTCTGCACCGGCTCCGACGCTCGTCTGATGTGGCAGGGCTTGCAAACCATTAGACTACAAAAAGGAACAATGGCCAGTAATGGCTCAAGCCTACCAGACGAGCTAAATAACTTCTATACTCACTTTTAGGCAAGTAACACTGAAACATGCATGAGAGCATAAGCTGTTCCGGACGACTGTGTGGTCATGCTCTCCAAAGCCGATGTGAGAGACACCTTTAAACAGGTCAACATTCACAGGGCCGCAGGGCCAGACGGATTACCAGGACGTGTACTCAGAGTATGCGTTGACCAACTGGCATGTGTATACACTGACATTTTCAAACGGTCCCTGACTGAGTATGTAGTACCAACATGTTTCAAGCAGACCACCATAGTCCCTGTGCCCAAGAACACTAAGTTAACCTGCCTACAGTAAATGACTATGGCACTCTTTAACCATGAAGTGCTTTGAAAGGCTGGTTATGGCTCACATCAACACCATTATCCCAGAAGCCATAGACCCACTCCAATTTGCATACCGCCCCAACAGATCCACAAACGATGCAACCTCTATTGCACGCAACACTGCCCTTTCCCACCTCTGGACAAAAGGAAGACCTACGTGAGAATGCTATTCATTGAGTACAGCTCAACACCACAGTGCCCTCAAAGCTCATCACTAAGATAAGGACCCTGGGACTAAACAAACACCTCCCTCGGCAACTGGATCCTGGACTTCCTGGTGGGCCGCCCCCAGGTGGGAAGGGTAGGTAACAACCCTTCCCCTCAGGGGTGTGTGCGCAGTCCCCTCCTGTACTCCCTGTTCACTCATGAGTGCATGGCCAGGAACGACTCTAAAACCATCATCAAGTTTGCAGATGACAACAGTGGTAGGCCTGATCACCAACAATGATTAGACCGCCTATAGGGAGGAGGTGCGAGACCTGGCCGGGTGGTGCCAGGACAACAACCTCTCCCTCAACGTGATCAAGACAAAGGAGATGATTGTGCACTACAGGAAAAGGAGGATAGAGCACGCCCCCATTCTCATCGACAATGCTGCAGTGGAGCAGGTTGAGAGCTTCAAGTTCCTTGGTGTCCACATTACAAACTATCATGCTCCAAACACACCAAGACAGTCGTGAAGAGGGCATGACAAAGCCTATTCCCCCTCAGGAGACTGAAAAGATTTGGCATTGGTCCTCAGATCTTCAAAAGGTTCTACAGCTGCGCCATCGCTGGTTACAGCACTGCCTGGTATGGCAACTGCTCAGCCTCCGACCACAAGGCACGACATGGGTAGTGCGTACGGCTCAGTACATCACTGTGGCCAATTTCCTGCTATCCAGCACCTCTATACAAGGCGGTGTCAGAGAAAGGCCCTAAAAATGGTCAGACTCCAGCCACCCAAGTCATAGACTGTTCTCTCTGCTACCGCATGGCAAGAGGTACCGGAGCACCAAGTCTAGGTCCAAAAGGCTTCTTAACAGCTTCTACCCCCAAGCCATAAGTTTCCTGAACAGTCAAAGGGCTACCCAGACCCCTTTTAACCTTTTAAGCGCTGCTGCTACTCATCTGTGCATAATCACTTTAATAACTCTATCTACACTACCGTTCAAAAGTTTGGGGTCACTTAGAAATGTCCTTGTTTTTGAAAGAAAAGCAAAAAAAATTGTCCATTAAAATAACTTCAAATTGGTCCGAAATACAGTGTAGACATTGTTAATGTTGTAAATGACTATTGTAGCTGGAAACAGCTGATTTAAAAAAAATAAAATAATAATGGAATATTTACATAGGCGCAGAGGCCCATTATCAGCAACCATCACTCCTGTGTTCCAATGGCACGTTGTGTTAGCTAATTCAAGTTTATCATTTTAAAAGCCTAATTGATCATTTTAAAATCATTTTGCAATTATGTTAGCACAGCTGAGAACTGTTAAAACTGGCCTTTAGACAAGTTGAGTATCTGGAGCATCAGCATTTGTGGGTTTGATTACAGGCTCAACATGGACAGAAACAAAGAACTTTCTTCTGAAACTCGTCAGTCTATTCTTGTTCTAAGAAATGAAGGCTATTCCATTCGAGAAATTGCCAAGAAACTGAAGATCTCTGTGTACTACTGCCTTCACAGAACATCGCAAACGGGCTCTAACCAGAATAGAAAGAGTGGGTGGCACAAATGAGAGGACAAATACATTAGAGTATCTAGTTTGAGAAACAGAGGCCTCACAAGTCCTCAACTGGCAGCTTCATTAAATAGTACCCGCAAAACACCAATCTCAACGTCAACAGTGAAGAGGCGACACTGGGATCCTGCCTTCTAGGCAGAGTTGCAAAGAAATATTCTTATCTCAGACTGGCCAATAAAAAGAAAAGATTAAGATGGGCAAAATAACACGAACACTAGACAGGAACTCTGCCTAGAAGGCGAGCATCCCGGAGTCGCCTCTTCACTGTTGACATCCAGCTAAAATGATTTGATTTGGAAATGTGATTTTATTTATCCGATATTTTCCTAGCCAAAAAAAACGATACCGATAACCTTTTAAGCATTCTAATACAGTTAAATAGTAAACACACACGCGTGGACGCAGTGGTCTAAGGCACTGCATCTCAGTGCAAGAGGTGTCACTACAGTCCCTGGTTCAAATCCAGGCTGTATCACATCCGACCGTTATTGGGAGTCCCATAGGGCGGCGCACAATTGGCCCAGCATCGTCTGGGTAGGCCGTCACTGTAAATTTGAATATAATTTGTTCTTTAACTGACTTGCCTAGTAAAATAACGGTTTCACACACACACCACCCAAAAAGTTATTTTATTGGCATTTACGTATGTCCCCATTACCATTGTCCCCGTTTCTTTCATTTACTTGCTGCGCTGTTTCATTTGTCATTTGTTCAGTCGTTTCGTTCTCAACCAGGATTTCTATGGAACGCCATTTGGGTGTTTAAATGTCTAAAAATAAACACGTCAAATAACACTATTTGACATGTCAAATAAGCTTGTTGAGCAATCAGGACCTGAATATGACTACCCGTCACAGCATTTAATGCATTCATTAATTGTTTACGTAGTTATTACACATTGATTACACTATCACCCGTATTTCGTATGTCACAACGATTCGTCGATATGTATGCTATAATGCTGGTAAAGTTGTCTCGCGCACCTACAGTGCTGGTGATAAAAATAAAAAACAGCTAGCTAGCTCGTATGCAAACAATTTTCTTCCCCAAAAACTTAGCAAAAGGACAATCTGTTTCAGTAGCTATATTTAGCTGGATAAGTATATAGCTAGGTGTCATCTAAAATAAGCCTAATTTATAAGACAGTTCTTATTTGATTAATGGTTGTCAGTCCCATATGTGAAGCTAGCCACAATAAGGATTAGCTACAATAGTGGACTTTGCGGGTTAGCCTTCAAAATAAAAGTATGTCATTGACAATGATGCGAACACATACAAATAGTAGAATTATGCCATAATTGAATAGACCATGCTAAACGAGGTTGGAATGTTATATAAAATCAACAAAATACAATTTGTTTGACAAATCTGTTAATCACTCTGGATGTATTATACTTTAGAATTACATTGGGGGCATACTTATTTCACTGTACAGCCTTACCTATTGATTGTGGATCAATGACATGGGATATCAGTTTACTCAGTGACACCCAGAGAACATTAGCATCGTAACTCTTATTGCAGGACTCTGAAACAACAGTGAATTAGCCACATTTTTGTCAACCTATGTGTACTGAACACTATTCAGAGGAAAAACAAACTGCATGGATGTTTGAGTCTGATAACTCTGAGGAGGACATTGGGAAAATATATCTTTGGTATTGAGTAGACTGATACCCCATTTCATAGATCCCCAATCCTAAGGTAAAGCTGTACAGTGCAATATGAATGTCAATACACACAATAGGCTGACTGGGGAGGTGATTTCTCACAGTCCCATGATGAGATGCTAATATTTGTGTAAACTCTTCAGTTGTGTTCTGTTGGTGTCACCGAGTACACTGGTAACCCATTTCAACCCAAATCAGTAAACACGGGCACCCTCATAGATGTCATCCTAACTAATTCGCCCTCCAAATACACCTCTGCTGTTTATGTAATAAGCTCACATAGTTGCTATCACAATCTCCAAACCACAGTTGTCACTGACTAGTTGGATATTAATTTCCCACTGAGGAAACAATTTCTGTAATTACAGCATTCATAAAAATATTTTTTTACCCGTTTTTAAAAGAAATGTTCATTTGAGTAGAATTTAAGTGCCTTTGAACGGGGTATGGTAGTAGGTGCCAGGCACATCGGTTTGAGTGTGTCAAGAACTGCAACCCTGCTGGGTTTTTCACAGTCAACAGTTTCCTGTGTGTATAAAGAACGCTTTCGACACCGTGTAGAGTCCATGCCCCAACCAATTAAGGCTGTTTAAGGGGGTGCAACTCAATATTAGGAAGGTGTTCCTAATGTTTTGTAATGAGTTTTCAGAGTAAATAGAAACTTAACTTTGTATCTTTAAAATAGTCTCAGAGTTAATAATTTAACTGCGTACACATACCTGAAAATTAGTGACAGTGAGAAGCTACAAATGATTATATAGCTCAAACTATATAAAGAAAATAAACATTACCATATTCTGTATGTTGAGTAACAATATACGATAGAAAGAATAATAGCCACATGTCAGTGTGTATATGTATATATGTGTGTATGTATCTATACATAAATGTGTGTGTATATACAGTGTCTTGCGAAAGTATTCGGGCCCCCTTGAACTTTGCGACCTTTTGCCACATTTCAGGCTTCAAACATAGAGATATAAAACTGTATTTTTTTGTGAAGAATCAACAACAAGTGGGACACAATCATGAAGTGGAATGACATTTATTGGATATTTCAAACTTTTTTAACAAATCAAAAACTGAAAAATTGGGCGTGCAAAATTATTCAGCCCCCTTAAGTTAATACTTTGTAGCGCCACCTTTTGCTGCGATTACAGCAAATCGTATATCTATCAGTTTTGCACATCGAGAGACTGAAATTTTTTCCCATTCCTCCTTGCAAAACAGCTCGAGCTCAGTGAGGTTGGATGGAGAGCATTTGTGAACAGTAGTTTTCAGTTCTTTCCACAGATTCTCGATTGGATTCAGGTCTGGACTTTGACTTGGCCATTCTAACACCTGGATATTTTTATTTTTTAACCATTCCATTGTAGATTTTGCTTTATGTTTTGGATCATTGTCTTGTTGGAAGACAAATCTCCGTCCCAGTCTCAGGTCTTTTGCAGACTCCATCAGGTTTTCTTCCAGAATGGTCCTGTATTTGGCTCCATCCATCTTCCCATCAATTTTAACCATCTTCCCTGTCCCTGCTGAAGAAAAGCAGGCCCAAACCATGATGCTGCCACAACCATGTTTGACAGTGGGGATGGTGTGTTCAGCTGTGTTGCTTTTACGCCAAACATAACGTTTTGCATTGTTGCCAAAAAGTTCAATTTTGGTTTCATCTGACCAGAGCACCTTCTTCCACATGTTTGGTGTGTCTCCCAGGTGGCTTGTGGCAAACTTTAAACGACACTTTTTATGGATATCTTTAAGAAATGGCTTTCTTATTGCCACTCTTCCATAAAGGCCAGATTTGTGCAATATACTTGTTGTCCTATGGACAGAGTCTCCCACCTCAGCTGTAGATCTTTGCAGTTCATCCAGAGTGATCATGGGCCTCTTGGCTGCATCTCTGATCAGTCTTCTCCTTGTATGAGCTGAAAGTTTAGAGGGACGGCCAGGTCTTGGTAGATTTGCAGTGGTCTGATACTCCTTCCATTTCAATATTATCGCTTGCACAGTGCTCCTTGGGATGTTTAAAGCTTGGGAAATCTTTTTGTATCCAAATCCGGCTTTAAACTTCTTCACAACAGTATCTCGGACCTGCCTGGTGTGTTCCTTGTTCTTCATGATGCTCTCTGCGCTTTTAACGGACCTCTGAGACTATCACAGTGCAGGTGCATTTATAAGGAGACTTGATTACACACAGGTGGATTGTATTTATCATCATTAGTCATTTAGGTCAACATTGGATCATTCAGAGATCCTCACTGAACTTCTGGAGAGAGTTTGCTGCACTGAAAGTAAAGGGGCTGAATAATTTTGCACGCCCAATTTTTCAGTTTTTGATTTGTTAAAAAAGTTTGAAATATCCAATAAATGTCGTTCCACTTCATGATTGTGTCCCACTTGTTGTTAATTCTTCACAAAAAAATACAGTTTTATATCTTTATGTTTGAAGCCTGAAATGTGGCAAAAGGTCGCAAAGTTCAAGGGGGCCGAATACTTTCGCAAGGCACTGAATATAACTTGATAACCCTTCAGAAGGTAGATGATTTACCATAAACTAATGAACAATGTGACCACAGCGAGTCAGGATTTCAGGAGACATTAAACTCTTATTTACAATATGTTTGCCTTTTCTTTGCTTTCTCAGTGAAGTGGTGCACCAACATCAGTTCCGTCTCTTACTCTCTACGCTAGTTACCTCACACAACTTAACTGTAAATCAGACACAATGTCAAGTAAAATGGCAACCACTATCTTAGTGGAACAGGACCTCTTCAACTGTCCCATCTGTCTAGACATGAAGGATCCGGTGACTATGCCCTGTGGACAAAGACACTGTATGGGCCGTATCCAGGGATTATGGGAGAAGGAGCTGTTGGATACCACCAAAATCACATTTTATTGGTCACATACACATGGTTAGCAGATGTTAATGCGAGTGTAGCGAAATGCTTGTGCTTCTAGTTTCGACACTGCAGTAATATCTAACAAGTAATCTAACAATTTCCCAACAACCTAATAAACACATCTAAAGGGATGAATGAGAATATGTACATATAAATATGGATGAATGATGGCCGAGCGGCATAGGCAAGGTGCAATAGATAGTATAAAATAAAGCATATACCTATGAGTATGAGTAATGTCAGATATGTAAACATGATTAAAGTGGCATTATTTAAAGTGACTAGTGATTGGGTCTCAGTGTAGGCAGCAGCCTCTCTGAGTTAGTGATTGCTGTTTAGCAGTCTGATGGCCTTGAGATAGAAGCTGTTTTTCAGTCTCCCGGTCCCAGCTTTGATGCACCTGTACTGACCTCGCCTTCTGGATGGTAGCAGTGTGAACAGGCAGTGGCTCGGGTGGTTGGTGTCTTTGATCTTTTTGGCCTTCCTGTGACATTGGGTGCTGTAGGTGTCATGGAGGGCAGGTAGTTTGCCCCCGGTGATGCGTTGTGCAGACCGCACCACTCTCTGGAGAGCCCTGTGGTGCAGTTCCCGTACCAGGCGGTGGTATAGCTCAACAGGATACTCTCAATTGTGCATCTGTAAAAGTTTGTGAGGGTTTTGGGTGACAAGACAAATTTCTTCAGCATCCTGAGGTTGGAGAGGCGCTGTTGCGCCTTCTTTACAACACTGTCTGTGTGGGTGGACCATTTCAGGTTGTCAGTGATATGTACGCTGAGGGACTTAACTTTCCACCTTCTCCACTGCTGTCCCGTCGATGTGGATAGGGGATTGCTCCCTCTGCTGTTTCCTGAAGTCCACGATCATCTCCTTTGTTTTGTTGCCACACTCCAAGAGCCCTCACCTCCTCCCTGTAGGCTGTCTCGTCGTTGTTGGTAATCAAACCTACTACTGTTGTGTTGTCTGCAAACTTGATGATTGAGTTGGAGGCGTGCATGGCCACGCAGACATGGGTGGACAGGGAGTACAGGAGGGGGCTGAGCATGCACCATTGTGGGGCCCCAGTGTTGAGGATCAGTGAAGTGGAGATGTTGTTTTCCACCTTCTCCACCTGGGGGTGGCCCGTCAGGAAGTCTAGGACAAAATTGCACAGGGCGGGTTTCAGACCCAGGGCCTCAAACTTAATGATGAGCTTGGAGTGCACTGTATATATACAAAAATACAACCAAGTATTAGACAAATAATTTTTCAAAGAAGAAGCAGGAAGGGTAATAGGAATATATACACATTAGGAATATGTTGAATTTTTAAGTGGTAATGCCCTCGAAGGCGGTGTTTGGAGGATATAATTGGCACAGGTGTTGTTAGGCCCGAGACAAAGTTGGCGGCAAACCGTGCCAATATATCCTCCAAACACTGGCTTGTAATTCATACTATTTCATCCTTCCACAAGATATAGTCCCGACACATCTAATGTTGCTACCCAAGCAGGCTGGTTGTTCGTTATATCGGTTTGGTTGCTTGAGACATGACCTAGTCGTTCAGTCTTTTTCTTCTGTATCTATGGACGCGACCCTGTCATTTGTTCTAAATGTTCCATTGCCATACTGACTGGCAACATTCTTATCCCTTGCTTGCTAGCTAGCCAACTACGGCTAACTTACAGTCACGTCAAAAAGTGCATCCAGACTAACAGCAAAGTAGCTGCGTTCGCATTTGTTTAAGCTATTTTCTAGTGAGATTTATTTGGATACATCAATAACAATTAGCTAACGAGGTGCGATTTTGCTTGGCATAGAAAATGTGCTCACTCGTCAGAACACTGTTGTTCAGAGGAGCTAGCCAACAACACATCTAATGCAATCACTTCAAACTGAAGATGGAAAGACTGCAAAACATTCACCTTATTCTAATTTACATTTCTTTGTACATATGCATAAAAATTATGCCAGCTGATTCATGTTTTCGACTTGCTGAGAAACGCTGCCTGCCTGTCTGTCTCGTCCTGACTCCCGACACGTTCATTACTATGGGACAGCTGGAGATCGAATTTGAGTATTGAAACAATGTTGCAAATGTCGGAGAGACAGACAGCAAGGTTTATACAAATCTCCGTTGTTGAAAACTAAATGTTAGTCTAAAAGTAATGTGTGATAATGTCTAGATGCTTTTTATAGTAGAGATCAAGTTTATAAATTGCTGGGCTGATGAGACAGTGGATTGCGCAATCAGATGGAACAGAGTAAATAGGCATTTTATCAGATTAAGCCTGTGGTAACTTGTGGAATAGACATCTGCTGGAATGCAGTTTTAACCAATCAGCATTCAGGATTAGACCCACCCGTTGTATAATCTTTGTATGAAATATACTATGACTACTACAGAAAATGCTGGGATGTGCAATAAAGTAAATAGTATTGACCGCGTGTGTGTGTCAGTGAGTGTGTCTCTCTCTCTCCGTGTTGTTGTCTTCCTACCTCCACTGCACTCTGCTGCAGCAGCTGAGCTGTCTGTACTACGTCTAGCATCACTGGGACCAGAAGATGAGGGGACCACACTGCCTGTACTGGGCCCAGCAACATCCTAGTTGTGAATGAATAAACACATACAGATTAGACAAATAAGAAAATTACTGAAGGCATTTAGCCTTATAGATCAGTGGTTCTCACATGTGAAACTCAGCAGCATTGCAGTTCTTAACACAAACCGTTTTTTAACTTACCCTTTATTTAACTAGGCAAATCAGTTAGGAACAAATTCTTATTTTCAATGACAGCCTAGGCACAGTGGGTTAACTGCCTTGTTCAGGGGCAGAACGACAGATTTTTTTAACCTTGTCAGCTCGGGGATTCGATCTTGCAACCTTTTGGCTACTGGTCCAACGCTCTAACCACTAGGCTACCTGTCACCAGCGTACCTGGCACCTACTAACATACCTCTTCAAAGACACTTAACCCTCCTGCTGTACTCTGGTCGAATTGGTCCGATTTTCAAGTTCTCTCTCTGAAAAATATAGTTAATTTATTCTGATTGTCATAAGGTTCCATGACTTTGTCCACACAGGGCATCTGAACACACAAAATACATTTGGATGATTTTCATTACATTTTGGGTGTTTTATTTAACTTTTATACACCTGTGGTGTTCCTGGTCAAAAACGACCGGTCACTAGAAATGAATGGTTGAGACTACAATTAGTGTAGAAAATTGAGTTCAGGCACATGCCCATTCATCAGATGGACACACTTCCTCTCCCAGACCCCCACATGCAGGTGTGTTTGAACACACACACACACACACACACACACACACACACACACACACACACACACCTCACTCGCCTTCTTGGCTTCCATGGCAACCCCCACAGGAACCTTTCCCCAATAGAATCTTTCCCCCACGGGAACCACATCTGTCGGCATTCTCACAAGCAATCGCAACATTGTTTCAATAATATATATAACTTTTCTTGCATATAGAGCTTTTTTGGTATATAGCTTTTTTGAGGCCTTGCTCACAATTCATTCTGTGGCAGCACAATGACCAAATTATATACTGTATGTGAGGCTCTTGATCATATCTTTGATCATGATACTGGTGAGGAGAGAGGCCAGGAAACTGACAGTGAAGACGCATTAGAGGAGGAAGTGTCAGAAGTTGAAGACAACACAGAATATGATCCAGACCAAGAGACAACCGATATGGAACAATTCAGTAATGAGGAAGAGGGCCCTGCTGAGGTTGTTGTTACATTCCGGTCAAAGAATGGGAATTTGTCATGGTCTTCATCCCCACCTGAGAGGAGAGGTCGGTTGTCGGCTGGAAATGTTATCAGGATGATCCCAGGGCTAACGAGATACCCCATATCCTGAGTTGATGACATAAAATCCTGCCACTATTTAAGCATTAGAAATGGTTTCAAAACGAACGTCCTTGTTAAACTTTGACACAAATTAGTCTGTGATAAATAACATATGTTTCATCTGAGTATTTGTTATAGTCAAAATAATCCATACATTATGCTTTTTTTACTAAAAAGCGAGTTGTATGAGCTCAGTTCAATGAGGCCTACAGGCCATAAATAGCAAATAATGGTTCAGAACTTGTAATGTTCACAAGAAGTTAAGTTGATAAAAAGATCTAACACAACATTAGGTGATAATATATGTATTATTTTCGATTTATAATTGATAATGAATAATGATAATGATAATAATAATAATAATAATGAAACGAACACAACAGGAGAGTTAAATCTTTTGTCTTGCCCATTCACCCTCTGAATGGCACACACACAATCCATGTCTCAATTGTCTCAAGGCTTAAAAACCTTCTTTAACCTGTTTCCTCCCCTTCATCTACACTCATTGAAGTGGACATCGATAAGGGATCATAGCTCTCACATGGATTCACCTGGTCAGTCTACGTCATGGAAAGAGCTGTTCCTAATGTTTTGTACACTCAGTGTTTATCTACTATATACTGTATATACTGCTGTTTTGGAGTTTGACTGACGGGGATGGAGTTCATATATATGTTCAGCTTACAATGAGGAACCCTATTGCGCTTGCCTGAGGGGAGAAGCTGAAGCTCTGGGTGGAGTACATGGGAGGGTTATGACATTATTTTCTTGGCCAGTCTCATGATTGTTTGTTCATAAGCACAGTCTGCAATGTAGAGCTACCTCACACCTACTGTATCACCTTCATGGCAGTCTGGACCAGGTGATTGATTTGTTATTTTAAGGTAACTGACAAGGTGCCAAACCAGGCTGAAATGCCATAGGATAGAATGCTCTCTATGACAGCCTGGTAGAATAGGATCATGCCCTTCTGTTTGACTCCACAAACCCTGAACCTAGGCAGAAAATAAAGGTGTTTTTGGACACTAGAGCATTTGTAAGCGTGGAGTACTGAGTATTGTCCACATTATGGGGCGGCAGGGTAGCCTAGTGGTTAGAGCGTTGGACTAGTAACCGAAAGGTTGCAAGTTAGAATCCCCGAGCTGACAAGGTACAAATCTGTCGTTCTGCCCCTGAACAGGCAGTTAACCCACTGTTCCTAGGTCGTCATTGAAAATAAGAATTTGTTCTTAACTGACTTGCCTAGTAAAATAAAGGTGAAATTAAAGGTTGTCCACATTGTGGACCACCACAGGTGAGTGGTCACCAACAGATTTGGGGTCAAAAAACATTTACGCAGTTTGCTGGACATTTAGGATGAGGTGGTGTTCATCACATCACTACACAAACCTTTGTATCTCTGACATATACACAGTAGTGTCAGTCTCTGTAAATTAGACAGAGAATGGCAATATTATCAGAAAACTGGACAATATAGTTATCAGGGTGTCTACTTGTACATTCATTTGTATACTGTGTGAATAGGATGGGTGAACTCTCAGCCTTGGGGGGCACCTCAATGACCTTGGGCTCCAGTTGGTCAGAAATGAGTGATACCATCTGATGGTATAGAGTTTGACTGACATCTGTCTGAGTTTACTGAAGAGGATGTGTGACTGCAAGATGTTAAATGCTGAACTAAAATTCACAAATAGCAGCCTTGGGGTTCTCCAGATGTTGCAGGATGAGATGCACTATGCTGAAGATTGCATCATCAGTGCCACGCTTGTATTTGTAAGAAAACTGATACACACCATGATCTTTTCAAGACAATTCATTACAATGGAGGACAGAGCAACAGGTAAACAGTCTTTGTTTTCTTTGGGAGAAGGCTTTTGGGAAAGAGGGGTGATGATTGTTTTCTTTCACCGAGGTGGAACCGTGTGGGAATGTACAGACAGAGGTCTCAACTTTTTTTGTACATAATGCTTCTGTCATCATTTCCTATGACCGAAAAGAGCTCCTGGACATCAGAACAATGATCACTAACCTCGGCAGCGAAGGACATACTACTCAACCGGGACCAGGCCCTTATCCCTGACACTGAGAAGAGGAAAAGACGAGCTCCGTTCGAGATTATTCTATTAATGGGACCTGAATTACCATAACTCATGCGCTGACCAGCTGGCAAGTGTCTTCACTGGCATTTTCAAAGGATTATTCCACCAACTCCATGGGCCTTTTCTACAGACAGCATAGGTGTAATTTCCGCAGCCCCATCATTGGGCTCCTGAGTGACGCAGCGGTCTAAGACACTGCATCTCAGTGCTAGAGGTGTCACTACAGACCCTGGTCTGTACAGACCCTGATTCCAGGCTGTATCACAACCGGCCGTGATTGGGAGTCCCATAGGGCGGCACACAATTGGCCAAAGCGTCGTTAGGTTTTGGCTGGGGTAGGCCGCCGGTTTAAATTTGAATTTGTTCTTAACTGACTTGCTTAGTTCAATAAAGGTTAAATAAATGTACCTTATTGTAAACCAGGTGGAAGGAATGCTGAAATTACAGATTGTGCCTTTAAATGAACAAGATAACCTGAAAATACAAGGGGGCTGTCATTCATGGCATGGACAATATGTCTTCACATTAGGCTACTCATACAGCAGATAAACTCATACTCAGGGTTGTTGTTACTTGTGGCATCAAGTCAACAAGGTGAAAAGTTTATACACCAATAGGTGTAGTCGGCCATAAAACTTTGAAGAAGAAAATTATTAATGGGAAACATGGGAAATGCAGTTTAGACGCGGAGTCTGGGGTCGCCATCATCATGCGTTTTTTCCCCCCGATGTTCAGCCAGTGACGATATCAGCAGGCATTATGTGTTTGTTTTACGAATAAGTACTTGAAGTAGATTTATTTTTGTTTCTGTTGTCGTTTTATTTAGGCTTTTGCCAGTGTATTTGCTTCCCTTCGTCGTCTCCGTTCGCGGGGATCTCAGAGGTAACGTTCGCTATTTGGTTAAGTATGCTAAATTGGCTTAATAGTTATTGCCAGCTACCATGCGGGGATAACATATTTCGATATCTAACGTTAGCTAGCTGACAAAAAAAGATATAATGACCTGACTGCTGTCCAAATAATGTTAGATAACGTTACCTATATTGTTTTTGATGCATTCCACAAGTGTACAGCGCACGGTAGCTAGCTACGCTAGTTGCTAACTAGCCTATATAGAAGGCCGATTTGGGCCAAAGTTTGGCCCGTAAGGCAGGGGGCTCGTTAAGCCTCGGGTTCGATCACTGAGGGGTAGGGCTCGCACAAGAAGTGTGTGTCAACGTCGTCATCTTTATAAGTGCAGTAACAAGCTAGTCAGGTAACGTTAACAGTTTAATTTCGACGTAATGCCCGCTGACGTTAGTTATTTCGCTAGATATTTCATTGTAGACGAACTACCGTAGCCGGTCATTTGTCCCTACTAATAGTTTAGTGCGTAGCTAAAGAAGCTAGCTAGCTATCTCCGTTTCTGACACATCTCATACTACTAACGTTAGCTAGCTAGGCTTGTTTCTCTTTCCTGCTGCGAAGTGTTGTGGGGTGGTACGTTATAGTAGCTAGCTAGTTAGTTGGTTACCTAGAAATTGTTGGGTTCAAAGGCAGGTCACTGTTTTTTTTTTTACTAAACCTTAGCTAGCTATCGGTGACTATATTCTGTTCTACTAAGGTAGCTGTTGCAACGTTAGCTAGCAATCTGTTTTATTTAAGAAGTAAACATAATTTCAAATCCCAAATGTTTATCATAGATAAGCATTTGGGAGAATTGAAATTGTCATTGTCGTTTACTTCCTGAATTAAAACATTATTGACCCCAACCTTGCCAACTAGTTTGTTTATTTATAAGCTGTGTTTGACAGTGTGGCCTAGTTTGGAATCTCTTCTATATCATCAATATGGTTTATAGGGGAGGGTTATTATAATTACCTATTTGTGCATTGTACCTACCCAATACACTCCCAGTTTAGTATTTATTGGCATGCCTAACTCCATAGTGCATGGCTTAAGATACTATGGCCAAATTTTTTTTACAACGGCGTCGTGGTCAATTAATATTTTCAGTTTACTTCCTAAATTGACCCCAACCCTGGTCTGCCAGCCTAACGTGGTTGATTTTTGTGACCTGGTTGTAGGCTATGTTTGTTTTGTTCGGGTCTGACTAATAGGCCTACTACCCTCAACCATTCCAGTTCCAATCATTTTAATACTCACACTTATCTGACCTTTGTCCTTTTCCCTCCCGGTCCACAGAGGAGCTATGTACAACGGCATTGGCCTGACCACGCCGCGAGGCAGCGGCACTAACGGCTATGTGCAGCGTAACCTGTCGAGCGTGCGTGCAAAGCGTCCACGGGACGAGCGCGGTGGCGAGCGGGACGAGAAGGACCGTGAGAGGCTGGAGAGCCAGCTGAACCGTCAGCCCAACGCAGAGATCCTGGAGCACCAGAGAAAGAGGCAGCTGGAAGTCAAGTGTGCAGAGCTGCAGGACATGATGGAAGAGCAGGGGTGAGAGAGAGCGAGGGATGGGTGGATAGGTGTAGGAGGGAGGGATGGGCAGGCAGGGGGTGGGGTGGAAAGGAGAGAGGGGATTTAATTAAGCTGGCCCGGGTTGCACTGGGCTATGGCCCGTCACGTCACCGGACAAAGCCGGTGAGGTAGGTGTGCCCTGCCCAAATTGAATGGTAATCTGCACCACTCTGTCATATTGTCAACAATGCAGCATGTTGAGTTGTTTATAAATATAAAATATATGTTCACATTTTCAAACTAGCTTCCATTGGGAAGGCAGATGAAGCAATCACTTTCGTATGCGAACACAGAATCCTAAACATTACTCCACATGCTTAACCAACGTCACTTTTTTTGGGGAGGCGATGTTGGCCAGAGCGGGGCCCCTGGTTCAAGCCCGGGAAGCAGCCTGGTTCCAAAACGAATGCAATCACTTTTCGCCCAGTGCAAACTCCAGGCAGGTGGGCCATTTTAATCAAATCCCCTCAGAAGAGGATGTGAGGGACAGAGATTTGGAGAGAAAGGGTGAAGATATGGGGTGCTGAAGGAGAGCGTTCGGTGTCTTAACTGCTGAGCCGTGTGTGTGTGTTGACAGGTACTCAGCTGAGGAGATTGAAGAGAAGGTGAACAGCTTCCGCATGATGCTGCAGGAGAAGCAGGAGCCGCCTTCAGCCCCTACCGAGAGACCATCGTAAGTACACACCACCACAGATCACTATAGAGTAGTGTGATCACTAGGGACTAGTGACATTTCTACTGCAGACCACCACATGGCTGCACAAACTTTTAAATGAACTACAATCAAGCTTTATTTATGCGGAACATTTCAGACAAGGGGAAAAAAAACTACGAAAATCAATGAAAATAAAAACTGAAATATTTACTAAACAAAGTAAAATTATTAAAAAACAAAAGAATAACAAATAAATATAAACTGAATGACTAAAAAGCACCCTAAGGAAAGTAAAGCTAAACATTTTTTTTAAAAGATCTATTTTTAAAATGTCAAACGTTTCGACCGCCTCAGGTTCTCAGGCAGACTATTCTAATGGCTGGTGGCATAGTAACTAAAGGCTGCCTGGTCATGCCTCTTGGTCCTAGGCTTTGGGATTGTTAAAAAGTCAGTGCCAGAGGACCTGAGGGACCTACTGGGTACCTAACTTAAAAGCATGTCTGACATGTATTGGGGTGCACAGTCATGGATTGATTAAAAAAATCTTAATCTTAAAATGTTTTTTAAAACTCACAGGCAGTCATTGCAGAGACCTTAAAACCGGTGTAATGTGTGCTCTCCATTTGGTCTTGGTCAGTACCCGTGCTGCAGCATTCTGTGTGTTTTGCAGTTGACCAATGGCTTTCTTGGGTAGACCAGACATTACAGTTGTCAAGACTGCTTGTAATAAAAGCATGAATGTGTCTCTGTATCAGCCTGAAAGAGAAATAGCCGCACCTTGGCACTGTTCCTCAGATGGTAAAAAAATATTGTGGTCACATTCCTATTGTGTGATTTGAAATTGAGAACAATTGAAAATAACACCAAGGTTTTTTTACCTGGTGTATTACCTTTATTGCCCCTGAAAAAAAATGTGCAGCCAGATACATTCTGTGCTTTGGCTCCAAAAATAAGTACCTCTGTCTTGTCTTGGAGCTAAAATCCTTGGGTGACACAAATGGAAAGTAGTCTAGTCTGCGTAGCAGTGGAAATCAATGCTGTGCTTTCTGATAATGCAGCCAAGGGGTTATAGATAGATAGACGGACCGGACCCAAAATCAAACCTTGTGGAATGCTATCAAGTGATATGTAAACTCGGCAACAACTAAGACATAAACTGAAAAAGTTCCACGGAAATTGAATAATGTGTCCCTGAACAGGGGGGGGGGGGGTCAAAAGTAACAGTCAGTATCTGGTGTGGCCACCAGCTGCATTAAGTACTGCAGTCCATCTCCTCCTCATGGACTGCACCAGATTTGCCAGTTCTTGCTGTGAGATGTTAGCCCACTCTTCCATCAAGGCACCTGCAAGTTCCCGGACATTTCTGGGGGGAAGGGCCCAAGCCCTCACCCTCCGATCCAACAGGTCCCAGATGTGCTCAATGGGATTGAGATCCGGGCTCTTCGCTGGCCATGGCAGAACACTGACATTCCTGTCTTGCATGAAATCACGCACAGAATGAGCAGTATGGCTGGTGGCATTGTCATGCTGGAGGGTCATGTCAGGATGACCCTGCAGGAAGGGTACCACATGCGGGAGGAGGATGTCTTCCCTGTAACACACAGCGTTGAGATTGCCTGCAATGATAACAAGCTCAGTCCGATGATGCTCTGACACACCAGACATTGACAGACCCTCCACCTCCAAATCGATCCCGCTCCAGAGTACAGGCCTCAGTGTAACGCTCATTCCTTTGACGATAAATGCGAATCCGACCATCACCCCTGGTGAGACAAAACCGTGACTCGTCAGTGAAGAGCCATTTTTGCCAGTCCTGTCTGGTCCAGCGACGGTGGGTTTGTGCCCATGGGTGATGTTTTTGCCGGTGATGTCTGGTTAGGACCTGCCTTACAACAGGCCTACAAGCCCTCAGTCCAGCCTCTCTCAGCCTATTGCGGACAGTCAGCACTGATGGAGGGATTGTGCGTTCCTGGTGTAACTCGGGCAGTTGTTGTTGCAATCCTTTCCCGCAGGTGTGATGTTCGGATGTACCGATCCTGTGCAGGTGTTTTTACATGTGGTCTGCCACTGTGAGGACGATCAGCTGTCCGTCCTGTCTCCCTGTAGCTCTGTCTTAGGCGTCTCACAGTACGGACGTTGCAATTTATTGCCCTGGCCACATCTGCAGTCCTCATGCCTCCTTGCAGCATGCCTAAGGCACGTTCACGTAGATGAGCAGGGACCCTGGGCATCTTTCTTTTGGTGTTTTTCAGAGTCAGTAGAAAGACTTCTTTAGTGTCCTACGTTTTCATAACTGTGACCTTAATTGCCTACTGTCTGTAAGCTGTTAGTGTCTTAACGACCGTTCCACAGGTGCATGTTCATTAACCTCTCTGGGATATGTGGGACGGTAGCGTTCCACCTGGCCAACATCCAGTGAAAATTCAGAGCGCCAAATTCAAATAAATTACTATAAAAATTTAACTTTGATGAAATCACACATTCAATATACCAAATTAAAGCTAAACTTGTGAATCCAGCCATCGTGTCAGATTTAAAAATGCTTTACGGCAAAAGCAAACGATGCTATTATCTGAGGATAGCACCCCAGTAAACAGAGAGAGAAAATCATATTTCAACCCTGCAGGCACGACACAAAACGCAGAAATAAAAATATAATTCATGCCTTAACTTTGACGATCTTCTTCTGTTGGCACTCCAATATGTGCCATAAACATCACAAATGGTCCTTTTGTTCGATTAATTCCGTCGATATATATCCAAAATGTCCATTTATTTGGTGCGTTTGATCCAGAAAAACACAGGTTCCAACTTGCGCAACGTGACTACAAAATATCTCAAAAGTTACCTGCGTGCATTGTCCAAAATACTTTAGTAATACAACTTTAGGTATTTTTTTTTTACGTAAATAATCGATAAAATTGAAGATGGGATATACTGTGTTCAATACCGAAGGAAAACAAAGTGAAGCGGGCTTTCAGGTCACGTGCCTCTAACAAAGAGTGCACATCCCTCGAGCCTCATTCTGAACATTGTTACTTCATTTCTCAAAGGAAAAACCTCAACCAATTTCTAAAGACTGTTGACATCCAGTGAAAGCGATAGGAACTGCAGGGAAGTCGATTAGAAATCTGTATTCCCAATGAAAACATATTGAAAAGAGTGACCTCAAAAACCCAAAAAATCTGAGCGATTTTTTTTAAAATTTTTTTATTTTTTTAAATATTTTGTATGTGTATGTATGTGTGTGTGTGTGTATATATATATATATATATATATTTATTTATTTTTTATTTTTTTATTTTTTTTTTCCTCCTCTGGGTTTCGCCTGCCAAATAAGTTGTGTTATACTCACGTGATTCAAACAGTTTTAGAAACTTCAGAGTGTTCTCTTTACAAATCTAGTAATAATATGCATATCTTAGCTTCTGGGTCTGAGTAGCAGACCGTTTACTTTGGACACGCTTTTCATCCGGATGTGAAAATACTGTCCCCTGTCCCAAAGAAGTTAATTGTTTATGGTTCATTGAACAAGCATGGGAAACGGTGTTTAAACCCCTTACAATGAAGATCTGTGAAGTTAATATGTAAACATCCCAATATCTTTGAACGACACGGTCCAGAAAAAGGGATGTTTATTATCAAACTTCTCATCAGGTCTTGCCTGACTGATACCCAGACTGTTTATCTCTGAAATATGCCGCAAACTCATCACATTTCGATGTTGAAGAAACTTCATATAGGATTTATCAGGCCACCTGGTCGAGAAGAGCAGTCTCAAATTTATTCTGATTCAGTGATCAAGTTAGAAAAGTTTCCTCAACTGGCATTGCTAATTGCCTTGTTATATATGCCAAGTTGCTCTCTCAGAATATCATAATGGACCTGCAACTTTGACTTTCTCCAGTTCTGCTCTGCCTTTCTGCAAATTCTCTGAAATGTATTAGTTTCCATAGTCATCCAGCGGGCTCTCCAGTTGGATGTGACCTTTTTCAACTTTACTGGAGCTATGGCATCAATGATTGCCCTTTAATTGCTATTAAAGTTGTCAACTAAATCATCACAAGAGGAAGGCAGAATAGGTGGAGTATTGTTCATACACTCAATAAAACCTTAAAGCGTTTCTTAATAATGCGTTCAGCATTACTCTGTTATGGGCAACAAGGTAGTCAGCTGAAGCAACGTCAACAATCGAGGATATGTCAATAGAATGCTCCTTGGTAATAATCAGGTCCAGAGTATGGCTGCGGTTATCGGTCGGCCCAGTAACATGTTGGATGAAGTCCATAAAGCTCAAAAGATTCAGAAATTCAATATCCTTGGAGTCACTCTTTGTCAACATGATTATTCAAAAGGCACTCGCACATCTGAGCTATCTATTTTGCAGGTGCATGGTAACAGTTTAATAAAATGAGAGAAAATAAGAAACTCAAACACTGCTCTTGATAGTATCAATGCTCTTTAACTTCTTGACGCAACCCATCCCGTTAGCGGGATAATTGTCATCAACAACCGCTGAATTGCAGAGCACCACATTCAAATAATATTACTACAAATATTTATATTCATGAAATCCCAAGTGCAATATAGCAAAACACAGTTTAGTTTTTTGTTAATCCACCTGTCGTGTCAGATTTTGAAAATATGCTTTACAGCGAAAGCAATCCAAGCGTTTGTGTAAGTTTATCGGTCACTAGACAAAACATTATGAGCACCTAGCATCAAAGTAGCTTGGTCACAAATCAGAAAGCAATAAAATTAATCGCTTATTAATCGCTTACCTTTGATCTTAGGATGTTTTCACTCACGAGACTCCCAGTTACACAATAACAATAAATGTTATTTTGTTCCATAAATACCTCAGTTTGTTTGGCGCGTTATGTTCAGAAATCCACAGGCTCGAGCGGTCATGACAACGCAGACGAAAATTCCAAATAGTATCCGTAATGTCCACAGAAACATGTCAAACGTGATTCATAATCAATCCTCAGGTTGTTTTTAAAATATATAATCGATAATATATCAACCGGCACTGTCTCCTTTTCAGTAGGAGAGGGAGTCAATGGCTCCCCCACTGTGTTGCGGAAGCAAAACTCATGCGAACACCCAGCTATCCACTGACGCGATGTTATCTTTCTCACTCATCTTTCAAAATAAAAGCCCGAAACTATGTCTAAAGACTGTTGACACCTTGAGGAAGCGATAGGAAAAGGAATCTGGTTGATATCCCTTTAAATGGAGCAAAGGCAGGCTATGGAACATGGAGCTTTCAAAATAGAAGCCACTTCCTGGTGTGATTTTCCTCAGGTTTTTGCCTGCAATATCAGTTCTGTTATACTCACATATCAGTTCTGTTATACTCGCGCTAGCGTCCCACCTGGCCAACATCCAGTGAGATTGCAGAGCGCCAAATTCAAATACAAAAATACTCATTATTACATTTCAGAAAAGATACAACTATTTTACATTGGTTTAAAGATTAACTTCTTGTGAATCCAACCACGGTGTCATATTTCAAAAATGCTTTACGGCGAAAGCATACCTTACAATTATTTGAGAACATAGAGCAGACAAATCATTACAAACAGTAACCAGCCAAGTTGAAGAGTTACACAAGTCAGAACTAGAGATAAAATTAATCACTTACCTTTGATCTTCATATGTTTGCACTCAGAAGACATTAATTTATTCAAAAATGTTTCCTTTTGTTCGATAGTCTCTCTTTATATCCGAAAACCTCCGTTTTGTTCGCGCGTTTTCTTCAGTAATCCACAGGCTCAAACGCAGTCACAACAGGCAGACAAAAAAAATAAAATTGTATCCGTAAAGTCAAACAATGTTTATATTCAATCCTCAGGTTGTTTTTTGCCTAAATAACCTATAATATTTCAACCAGACAATAACGTCGTCAATATAAAAGGTAAACAAGAAAGGCACTCTCTCTGGTCGTGCGCATGAAAAAGCTCTGACATGGCAGAGTCCACTCATTCAGACTGCTCTTACTCCCTCATTTTTCAGAATACAAGCCTGAAACAATTTCTAAAGACCGTTGACATCTGGTGGAAGGCATAGCAACTGCAATTTGAGTCCTAAGTCAATGGATACTGTAATGGCATTGAATAGAAAACTACCCCCCCAAAAAATGTCTTACTTCCAGAATGGATTTTTCTCAGGTTTTTGCCTGCCAAATCAGTTCTGTTATACTCACATTATTTTAACAGTTTTGAAAACTGTTAGTGTTTTCTATCCAAATCTACTAATTATATGCATATCCTATCTTCTGGGCCTGAGTAGAAGGCAGTTTAATTTGGGCATGCCTTTCATCCAAAATTCCAAATGCTGCCCCCTACTCTAGGAGAAGTTAAGATGTATGGGCCACTCTTCACCTGCCTAGAGGTAACCAATGGAGTAACAACCAAATTATCGTTACAGCCATGTTTTCTGACAGTCTCCAATCTATCAGACTGGTAGGAGATGAGTTTGTATAAACTCACTGGAAAGCAGATAAAGGAACATAAATTAGGTTGCTCGCAATAACCAAAGTGGCCATTTCTATAGGAGTTGATATGGTTTCCAAGTCCTTTATTGCTTCTAACAGGGAGAACTGGAGTACTACCAGACCCTGTCTGTCAGTCTCTAAAACAGTTTGTGATGTTGCTGGAAATTGGAACCCCTGCGCTTAGGGGTAATCATATCTCTTTTAAAAAGTGCTGGTTGCGCACACAAAAAGACATTCTTGTCATTGCAAAGTTTCTTCAGGTGCTCGTTTAGGGCAAAGAGTCGGCTGAAAAGTTCCAAACCCCTTCGGTAGCTCAGGAGGGGGCCAGAGAATTATCTAACCTGTGCCAGCGAGGGTCGTAAAAATAAACTCCTAAAATGAAGGTTGTTTAAACTAGAGGTCGACCGATTGATTTTTCAACGCCGATACCAATTATTGGAGGACCAAAAAAAGCCAATACCGATTTTAAAAAATATTTTTATACATATATATATATATATATATATATATATATATATATATATATATATATATATTGTAATAATGACGATTACAATGATACTGAATGAACACTTATTTTAACTTAATATAATACATCAATAAAATCAATTTAGCCTCAAATAAATTAAACATGTTCAATTTGGTTTAAGTAATGCAAAAACAAAGTGTTGGAGAAGAAAGGAAAAGTGCAATATGTGCCATGTAAGAAAGCTAACGTTTAAGTTCCTTGCTCAGAACATGAGAACATATGAAAGCTGGTGGTTCCTTTTAACATGAGTCTTCAATACTCCCAGGTAAGAAGTTTTAGGTTGTAGTTATTATAGGAATTATAGGACTATTTCTCTCTATACCATTTGTATTTCATATACCTTTTGACTATTGGATGTTCTAATAGGCACTATAGTATTGCCAGTGTAACAGTATAGCTTCCGCCCCTACCTGGGCTCGAATCAGGAACATATCGACAAAAGCCACCCTCGAAGCAGCGTTACCCATGCAGAGCAAGGGGAACAACTACTCCAAGTCTCAGAGCGAGTGACATTTGAAACGCTATTAGCGCTCACCCCGCTAACCCGCTAGCCATTTCACATCGGTTACACCAGCCTAATCTCGGGAGTTGATAGGCTTGAAGTCATAAACAGCGCTGTGATTCAAGAGCTGCTGGCAAAACGCACGAAAGTGCTATTTGAATGAATGCTTACGAGCCTGCTGGTGCCTACCATCGCTCAGTCAGACTGCGCTATCAAATCATAGACTTAATTATAACATAATAACACACAAATACGAGCCTTAGGTCATTAATATGGTCGAATCCGGAAACTATCATTTCGAAAACAAAACGTTTATTCTTTCAGTGAAATACAGAACTGTTCCGTATTTTATCTAACGAGTGGCATCCCTAAGTCTAAATACTGCTGTTACATTGCACAACCTTCAATGTTATGTCATAATTACGTAAAATTCTGGCAAATTAGTTCGCAATGAGCCAGGTGACCCAAACTGTTGCATATACCTTGACTCTGCGTGCAAAGAACGCAAGAGAAGTGACACAATTTCACCTGGTTAATATTGCCTGCTAACCTGGATTTATTTTAGCTAAATATGCAGGTTTAAAAATATACTTCTGTGTATTGATTTAAAAAAAGGCATTGATGTTTATGGTTAGTTACATGTTGGAGCAACGACATTCCTTTTTCGCGAATGTGCACCGCATCGATTATATGCAACTCAGGACACGATAGATACACTAGTAATATCATCAACCATGTGTAGTTATAACTAGTGATTATGATTGTTGATTGTTTTTTATAAGATAAGTTTAATGCTAGCTAGCAACTTACCTTCTTACTGCATTCGCGTAACAGGCAGGCTCCTCATGAGGAGCGTTGGACTAGTTAACCGTAAAGTTGCAAGATTGAATCCCTGAGCTGACAAGGTAAAAATCTGTCGTTCTGCCCCTGAACAAGGCAGTTAACCCACCGTTCCTAGGCCATCATTGAAAATAAGAATGTGTTCTTAACTTCTTATAACTGCAATCCCGTTAACGGGAGCAATTTGACAAGAGCCAGTCAAAGTGTAGGGCGCCATTTTCAAAACATCAAAAATCTCATAATTAACATTCATTAAACATACATGTGTCTCATACCATTTTAAAGCTATTCTCGTTGTTAATCCCACCAAAGTGTCCGATTTCAAATATGCTTTTCAGCAAAAGCACCACAAACGATTATGTTAGGTCTCCACCAAACCACAATAAGCACAGCCATTTTACAGCAAAATATAGCATTCACAAAAAAACGAAAGAGAAAATTAATCACTACCCTTGAATTATCTTCATCAGATGACATTCATAGGACTTTGTTACACAATACATGCATGTTTTGTTTGATAAAGTTCATATTTATATACAAAAAAACTCTGAGTTTACATTGGCTATTTAGATTCACTAGTTCCAAAAACATCAAGTGATTTTGCATAGCCACATCGTTTCAACAGAAATACTCATCATAAATGTAGATGATAATACAAGTTATACACATGGAATTATAGATATACCTCTCCTTAATGCAACCACTGTGTCAGATTTCAAAAAAAGTTTACGAAAAAAGCCAGCCATGCAATAATCTGAGACGGAGCTCAGAACAGAAGCCAAATTAGCCGCCATGTTTGAGTCAACAGAAACCAGAAAACACATGATAAATGTTTCCTTACCTTTGATGAACTTCATCAGAATGCAGTCCTAGGAATCTCAGGTTCACAATAAATGCTTGATTTGTTTAAAAATGTCAGTTATTTATGTCCAATTAGTTACTTTGGTTAGCGCGTTTGGTAAACAGTTCCAAAGTCACAAAGCACGTCCACTATAACGTGACGAAATGTCCAAAAGTTCCGTAACAGTCAGTATAACATGTCAAACGATGTACCGAATCAATCTTTAGAATGTTGTTTACATATATCTTGAATAACGTTCCAACCGGAGAATTAGAATGACTTCAGATGACCGGTGGAACGCAGGTCCTTCCCCTGTGAACGCGCATAGTGAAAGCATGGTCAACTCGTGGCAGTGGTGACTATTTCCTGTCTCATTCGACCCCCCCCTTCACATTAGTCATCAGACAAAGTTCTATTGACTATTGACAGGAAGAGGAATTTCTCAGGTTTTTGCCTGCAATATGAGTTCTATTATACTCACAGACATAATTCAAACAGTTTTAGAAACTTCTGAGTGTTTTCTATCCAATAGTAATAATAATATGCATATATTAGCAACTGAGACTGAGGAGCTGGGCACCTTTTCATCCAAGCTACTCAATACTGCCCCTGCAGCCATAAAAAGTTAACTGACTTGCCTAGTTAAATAAAGATGTAAAAAAATAAAAATAAATTGGCAAATATACAGATTTCCGATTGTTATGAAAACTTTAAATCGGCCCTAATTAATCGGCCTTTCCGATTAATCGGTCGACCTCTAGTTTAAACCTACGTGAGTGACGATGGTGTCAATATTGGAGTAGTTGACCAGAACTGTAGGCAGGAGAGTTGATGTCATGGACACAGGCTCCTGGATGACAGTGAACCTTAGTCGGTCCACAGGCCGTAGGCAGGCCAAAATCTCTCACCATCGAGCTGCCCACAATGATTGTGAATCCGATAGGGAAACAACCTGCTGAACTGTGATGGCTGTGGGGGAGGGTGCCACTGGGCCCAGCATGCTTTTGGTATACACCCATGGTCCGTGCTGACTGCTAGGTCCGTCTCAAGTGGGGAAAAGCTGTTTGCTAGCTGGATTGGATCTTCTCAGATAGCTGGGTGGCCAGACTTCGTCCCCGATCTCCTCCACCTGTGTACAGTCTCCCATGGGCCGCTGAGTTGAGCTTCACATCTGTCCGTTGGATTGGGACAGATCAACGCTGCCCGACTCATCATTAGCTTTGCTATAGGAGGCATTTAAAACATATTTGGTTTGCCTGGGTTACAGCAAGGTTGGTGTACTTAGAAAGTAGATGTTTATTTTCTCGCAGCCGAGCTAACAGCCGGGGGATCTCTTCCCTAAGATGTTTGATGGTGGTGCATTTAGGGCAGACAAATCCCTGTCCATTTTCCAGTTCCACCTTATCTTCATCTTGTGATTGTGTGGAAATCATCTCACACCTGAAGCATTTGCGCCCAGCCATGAATGGAAACACTGGTGGGCTAGCACGGCCAACGTTTGGATACTAGGACCTATTGAACTATGGTCCCCCTCCTTCAGGGCGACAGAGACTCACGCCCTGGCTGCAGCCAATCAGCAGAAGAACGACCGGCTAAAGGCGGCATTCGGCATCGCCACTGACTACGTAGACGGCTCCTCCTTCCACCCGGAACGCAAGGAGCGAGAGAAGGAGAAGAGGGAGCAGGAGAGGCTGGAGAAAGAGAAGCAGCAGAAATACGTGTGAGTCGAGGGGAGGGGAGGGTTCTCCTAGCTAGACTTACTCGTGTAACTCTGATTTTCCTTTGTTTATCTGTTACTTACCATCTCTTTCTCTCCCCCTCCGTCTCTCTCAGGCTGGTAGAAGAGTCAGAGGACTCGGACTCACCAGCCCGAAAGCAGAGCCGTAAGAAGAAGAAAAGGAAGAAAAACAAGAACAGAGACAGGTGAGGGAAGGGAGAAAGTCCTATTTTGTGTGCATGCATAAAAATAATGCATAGCTTGTTTGATTGACAGATAACTTTACTCTCTTCTTCAGCTCAGAGAGTCCCTCCCCCTCTCCTACACGGGTGAAAACTAAAAAGAGGAAAAAGAAAAGGTTTCCATTCATTTTTTTCCATTTTGCAGACAGTGAATGGATTTCATGTCCAGCGTAGTTTCATAACATTGGTATTGTTATTTCAGAACATCTAAATTGAAGTGGATCAGAACCTCTTGTGTAAGGGATGTGCTAGCTTTTAGTTTGCTAGCGAGGACTCATACTTAGCACCTCTGAATGTAATTTGCCTACCGATGTTTACGTGGAGAATCACGTGAAGAAATGACATCTCCAGCAGGCGTTCCCCCCCAAAGCAAAGCATGCTGAACGATCAACAGACAAACACTAGATTCCCGTTCGGTGTGATGTGTGCGAGCCTTTTACCTTTTTCAGCTTAATGAACAAAGACTTTGTTCTCTGTTCTAGGGACAGGCTAGAAAAAAAGGGTGACACAGACAGGTGGGTCCTACAGAAAGTGGTTCATAGTGTGTGTGTGTACTAAAATACTTTGTTTTCCCTCTCAGCTCCTCAGACGAGAAGCAGGCGTCCAAGAAAAAACGCAAGAGAAGTGAAAATGAGACTCCGCCCCAGGGTAAGACACGGCGCCATAGGAGTGGGTCCTCAAGCTCTGCTCACAGGTACTTCCGGGTCACCAGAGGTCATGACTCACAATTTGGGGTTGTAACTTCCCCTAAAATTCCCAGGTTTTCCACAAATCCTTGTTGAAGTTACCGAAAATGTGCAACCCTATTCATAGTTACTCAATTCCTAGTCATTTAATAACTTAAAAGTCAAGGCAGAGTTTTGAGTTGCACCCCATGCTGTTATTCCATCTCTCATGCCTTGTCTCCATCAGCCAATCCCCTCCCCTGCTGAGAGAGAGGCAGCAGAACCAGCCAGTCAAGAGAGCAGAAGAGGGGAGAAGGGGGCTGGCTCCTGACAGGAGGGGTTGTAGTCGTGAGGACGGGAGTCCACAGCGTCCTGGAGGCAGAGTGGTAAGACCACCTGTGATTGGTCCGGTGATCAGATCTCTACTATTTCAAAACCTTCTCTCCTGTTTTGTGACAATTCGGCATAATCAATGGCCTTCAGCACTCTCACTCATTCTCCTTTTTTTCCTCTCACCTCACTCTCCTTACCTCCTTCTCTCCCTCTCAGAGATCTCCCAGGTATCACAGCTCCCCTGAACGCCAACCGAGGGCAAACAAGGAAAAGGAGAAGGAGCGACTGAAGGACAAAGAGAAAAAGAGAGAGAAGGAGCGTGAGAAAGTGAAGCCTACAAGAAAGAGACACGACTCCTCTTCCCCCTCTCCTCCTCGACTGGAACGAGAGAAAGCCAGGCGCTCCAGAAGTGGAGAGCGAGAGAAGGATAGAGGAAATCAGAGAACAATGCTGCAGAGGAGCAGAGACGACTCTTCATCCCCCTCTCCACCCCCGAAACAACCGGACACCAGGAAACAGAGGAGCGGAAAGGAGGACAAACCACAAAGACGAGACTCCTCTGTGTCTCCATCACGAGAAAAAGAGGGAGCAAGGAGTGGAGAGGGGGAGCGAGGAAAGGAAAGAAATGTCCCCCCCCGAGCCCCAGCTGACAGAGAGAGGGGGAGAGGGAATGAGAAAGGACCTCTCCCTAGTCGGAAAAGCGATGGAGGGAGGGGTAGAAACTCATCCCGCGACTCCACATCCCCTGTCCCTCAATCACCTCTCGCCAATGGACGACAGAAAGAGAGGGAGCGTGAGGGAAGGACAGAGAACGAGTGGAAACCGGAGGAGAGGGGTAAAGGGAGGGAGAGGGAATTGAACGAAGAGAGGCAGAAACAAGATGAGCGGAGGAAGCAGGAGAGTGAAAGGGAAAAAGAGAGTGAGCGAGACCGAGATGGAGGGAGAGAGCGCGAGAGATCTGGCAGATTGTCTTCTACTCAACAACATCCGTCTATCTGTTTGTCTGAAGACCTCCCCGTGGAGCGAGTTGGGGAGAGGGGGACAGTCGAGAGGGAGCGAAAAAGACAAACTGAGGAGGACACCAGGCGGGAGAACAGAGACCAAAGCCTGTCGGAAAAGGAGCAAGACAAGGAGAAGCCGAAAGCGAAGGAAAGCAGCAGCAGTAGCAGCGGGAGTGACAGCGACAGTTCTTCCTCATCCTCCTCTGGCTCATCTTCTTCATCCTCCGACGAGGAAGAGAAGAAAAGGGAAACCATGGCGAAGAGCAGCCCGGTGAAGAAAGCCCTCCCCTCCCTCATCGCTCCTCCCGCCCTAGGTGCCGCCTTCCAGAGGTATCTGGCCAATGGGGACAGAGGGAGCGCTTCGGAGAGTGACGAACAGAGAGCTATAGGGAGAGAGAAGGAATGTGAGAGAACGGGAGGAGGGGACAGGGTCATGCTCTCTGAAAGGGAACACCCGCCCCCTGCCGCCCAACGCCCCCCTGCTGCCGAACGTTCCCCCCCCACAGACAGAGAGAAGGAGCGAGGGAGGGGACAGGAGAGGTACAGCCCAACGGAGGTAGAGAGCTCCAGCCCTCCACCCTCTCCTCCCAGAAGAGGAGCCCCCCAAGGCAGAGGCGAGAGGTACGCCCCCACTGAAGTGGAAGGAGAAAAGGAGCGGGAGAAGGAGAAAGAGGGAGGGGTGAAGAGCCAGGCCAGGAGGGCAGAGAGGCACAGCCCCTCTGAGCAGGAGTGGGAGAGGAAGAGGGCGCCCTCCCCAAAAGCCCCCGCAATAGCAGTTGTCCCGCGGCCCTCCCCCCCTCGCCGCACCCCACCACGGCAGTACCAGGACCCCCCCAATCACTCCCCCAGCCCTCGACGACAAGCCAGCACCCGGAGAGCCTCGCCCCCTACCCGCTCCCCGACTCGCGCCTACGCACCACGGCGGAGCCGCAGCCGGGAGCTAGAGCACAACCGAGAGAGTCAGAGAGCGAGGGATAGAGGGGGAAGGGATTGCTCCAGAGACAGAGGAGCCTGGAGGAGCAGGTCGAGGAGCCCCAGAAGACGCAGTCCCCTCTACAGGTACGACCAGGACCTATTCACAACAAATCAAACACAACTCAACTATACACACATCAAACATCACACACAGTGGGGCAACTTCCTGCGTACATAAATCAATAATAACTCAATTCAAATCTGCCAAGACCTCAGAATGCCAAACCGGATTCTAAATTGTTTATTTAATTTGTGTATTTATTTTCTCGCCCCTCAGGTCTTGGCGATCCCCCTCTCCCATTCGAGGAAGTAGAAGCAGCCTCTCGCTATCCAGAGAAAGGCGGAGAGACCAGGAGAGAGAGAAGAATAGAGAGCTGGAGAGAGCGAGGGAAAAAGAGCGGCAACGTGAAAAAGAGCAAGAGAGGCGAGAGCGTCAACCTATTAAAGAAGTCCCCCCACCCCGTCGCTCTTCCTCTTCTGGTTCTTCTTCCTCATCCCCCTCTCCGGCCCGAGAGAGGAAGGAGCTGCCTGTAGAAAAAGTGATGAAACCAACGGTGGAGAAAGACCGAAGAAGTGATAGAGACGAACGAGAGAAAGGGGGAGACAGAGGAAGGAAGGCTCGTTCCATACCCTCACCGCTCCACTCCAAGGAGACCAGTCCCCTTCCCAGCCAATCAGAAATCAGAGCCCACCCCAAAGAAACACGTCACTCTGACCCACCCCACTTCAGGTCACCACAGGCCCTCAGCCATTCAGAGACCAGAGTATCTCTACGAGACACCTCGAGGACCCAATCTCCTCTCCCCTCACGCGGCGCTACTGATCCCTCAGACCGACCAGTCAGGACTGAAAACGGTGTGAGTGAGAAGGGGGCCAAAGAGAAAAGGAAAGGAAAGTTAGGCAGCCCCAGCTCTTCATCTTCTTCTTCCTCCTCCTCATCTTCCTCTTCATCAGACAGTTCTGACTCTGATGCAGAGCAAGGAAAAGCGTAAGGAGGGGTGTTAAATGATTGACATGTTTTACATTTGGATCACATTGTGGATAGAAATGCCGTAAATGGAGCTGACATAATTCCTCTCTTTACAATATCTCCCTCTCTCTCTCCCAGAGGTGACAGGATAACGGCTGCCCATAGCTCCTCCTCCTCCTCCTCTTCTGAAAGTGAGAAGGAAGACAAGAAAAAGTGGTAACCAAAAAGACTAGGACCACCAGAATTGTTGTTAATGTTAACTATTTGTTAACTATTTGTCATAGATCTATTATTTCCATTGGTTCTTGACCCAGAACTCTAGTTATGGAAATTACAATATTATTAATTACCTAATGTTATTCAAAAAGTCTGGAAAATTCTGTAACATACAGGAACCAGTTGATATTTGACACCTCTGTCATCTTTTCCAGCCCAGCGCAACCTCAAAGAGTGCCAGCTGATTCGCTGAGAGACTCTCGCTCCCTCAGCTACTCTCCACCCAGACAGAGGCGACCTGCACATTCTCCACCCACCCGCAGGTCAGTAGTCAACTAGCCAATTTGAAGGCAAACATATTTTTCTGTGTTCCTATAGGACAAAACAGACTAATCTTTAAAATGATTGACTCCAACAGAAGGTATAGGTTTTGAGAAATAAAGTAAATGTACTTGCTACAACAGGTGATTTTCACCTTGCCATCTTAAGATGTATGCACTAATTGTCAGTCGCTCTGTATAAGAAGTCTGCTTAAATGACTAAAATGTAAACAAACTATTCTAGCAACTACTGTATGTAAATAATTATTGTGGAGTTATCAGTACTGATTGTATTGGGTTATTCTCCCCCTCTTTTCTAGGAGTGGCAGCAGACAGTCCCCAAGCCGATCGCCAAGCAGTAGGAGAAGAAAATGATCCTTCGCTCTGAAGTGTAACTGCCACTTTCCCTCCCCCTTCCTCCATCCAAACACTTCTGGGCTGGATTGAACTGGACTGTATCATTTGGATATTAAAGGGAGGGGAAGTTAAGGACATTTGATCTGTGAATGACTGAGTGAATTAAGCTTTGTTGTTGATTCTGTGGCATGAGGATAGCACCACAGGAAGAAAACGTTGGCAGAATTTGAATCGCAACAGAGACCAAGAGGTCTGCTTTTAGTCAAGGGGTTTTGTACATTTTGTTTTATGCTGTACTGTAAGGAAGAAATGTAACTGTAAATGGTAGGTGGAAAAGCCCATGGTAGGAAAGTTAAGCACAGAAGCTTTCCAGACTCAAAACACTGTGCACACCCACACAGTCCTATTCAATCATCTCAAAACAACAAAGTAACATTCACTGTGCATTTTCTTCCCCTCTGTATTTGTGTTGATCAACATGTAGATATGACCCATCTGTGTTTTGGTTATCGCTGAATTATGTGATGTTTCCATGTTGATTAGAAACTGCAACTCATGGTTTGTTTCTCTTTGAAAATAATGAATAATAATAAAAAAGTTGTATCATTTGTGTTGGCAGTGATTAATTTTCAACCATTCAATTGTTTGTAAGTAATCTCTGCAACATTGAACTAAAATGTCGTGCCATTAAATGCGGATTTATTTGTAAGTAAAAACAAGTGCAATCACTAACTAACCATGTTTCCATCCAACCTTTTTATGCGAGGAGTTAAGTACATGACAGGCCTGATGGAAATAACATTTGTTGGTAAACTTTCCAAGTGTAGTGGGAACGCTTTTATGCACAAATATCGATATAGCTAAGTAAACTTGGGAGTCAGGCGAACGTGTTGTCGGCTCGCTACGACTAGTCGCGATCATCGCGCAGGGTGTAATTGCGGCATGCAATTCTGGGCATGTACAGGAAACCCTCTATATTTAGGTTTGTCCATTTTTAATATTGGACAGGCGGGGGCAGTACAGTAGGTGGCGTTAATGCACAATAACGTTGGATGCCAGCCACCGCTAAACTCCATAGGAGTGCACTGTTTTCCCGCAGCAGTATGGGGGGTGATGAAGGTCATAAATAATACTCGTGAAGCTACTGATACCTCTCACGAAGTCACCTAAAGTACCGCAATGAATTAACATCGACTGTCAAAGGAGACGTTTTTTTTTCTAAGGCGTCAAACTTCCGACACGTTCACGTCCTGTAGACGTATCGTTCACGTCGCATAACGTGGCAATGGCACGTCACGTGTCAGTTTGGGTGTAAGTTCATGGACGAGCTTACCGTGAACGCCTTAACGTCTACATATGTTCTTGGTCACGTGTTAGTTTAGTTTATTATTAAAGATCTCACCATTAACCATGTACATGATTTTGCAAAAAATATATATTAATTGCCAGAGTAATCTAATCAAATTCATTAGCAATTTCCTCATTAGCAATTATATTATTTTAGCTAAATCGACAATCACCTCAACACAAAAATGATTAGGCTAGTTGATATCACAGCCAGCCACCATTACTGTGTAGATATGCCTATTTCTCACATCAATACAGACACAAGGGCTCCTTTGTTGGACGTAGCCCTACTCAGAAACAAGAGGTAGCCTTGGTCTTTAGTGGTGCATTAAAAACAACTTGGAAGTCAGCAATCTCTGACTTCCGACTTCAGTGCGTTCAAGACAACTGGGAACTCTGGAGAAAAAGGAAAAACGAGCTACCTGGGATTTTCAAATATTTTTTAACAGTCATCCAACTCGGAATTCCAATTCAGAAACTCTGGCATCTTTCTCTGATTTGACCTCTTTTTCCCCACTTCCCAGTTTACCGGATTAACTGTCACCATGCAATCCTTAGGCTATACATATATGTGGAGATGTCTTATGGTTAAAAGCAGGGTTCGAATTGAGGGAGTATGTGATACTGTTTATGATATCTGAAAATGTGCATGTACATCCTGGCTTATCTACAGTTGCTAGCCCCAATTCTGACTTGTGCTCTGATATCTGCTTCACTGATTTCTGCTCTCTTAAAAGCCTGGGTTTTTTGCACATTAACACTAGAAGCTTATTACATAAAATTGATCAATTGAAAGTGTGGGTTCAAAGCTCCAATCCAGATGTGTTGGTCATTACTGAGACGTGGTTAAGAAATAGTTTCTGGTTATACCTTTTTTTCGGAAAGACAGATCTTCCAAAGGTGGGGGAGTGGCAATCTTTACCAAGGACCACCTTCAGTGACTTTCAAATAGCTCTTTGTTGACTGTTGCTGGGTGCTACCGTCCTCCATCAGCACCGGCCTGTACCCTAAACTCTCTCCTGGCCCCTTACACTAAGTCTGAATATGTCCTGCTAGGTGACCTAAACTGGGACATGCTTAAACCACCTGACCAAGTCCTAAAGCAATGGGACTCCCTAAATCTTTCTCAGATTTTTACCAATCCCACAAAGTATGACTCCAAACACCCAGAAACGGCTACTCGTCTTGATGTTATCCTCACAAATAATACTGACAGGCATTAGTCTGGTGTTGTCTGTAATGACCTTAGTGATCACTGTTTTACAGCCTGTGCTCGTAATGGCTGCTCAGTGAAACGAACTGTCCTGATTTGTCATAGACGCTTGCTAAAAAACTTGAATGAGCAATCCTTCCTTCATGAACTGGCCTCTGTAAAATGGTATAGAATCAGCTTGATCCCTTCTGTCGTAGATGCTTGGACCTTCTTTTTTGATATTTTCAGTGGTATTGTTAACAAACACACCCCCATAAAGAAAATGAGAATTAAAAACAGGTTCAGCACCGGGTTCGACCGTGATCTTGCAGAGTTACTCCACCTCAAGAATTGCATTTGGCGAAAGGCTTGGCACACGCTTACTCAAGCTGACTGGCTATCATTCAGGAAAATGAGAAATAAGTGCACTCAGGCTATCTGCAAGGCCAAAGTTAGTTACTTTAAGGAGCAGTTCTCTCTATGTGGGTCTAACCCCAAGAAGTTCTGGAAAACGGTTAAAGACCTGGAGAATAAACCCTCCTCACAACTACCCATGTCTCTTGATGTTGATAATGTGGTTGTTACTGACAAGAAGCACATGGCTGAGCTCTTTAATCAACACTTCATTAAAGTCCGGATTCCTATTTGACTCAGCCATGCCTCCTTGCCCGTCCAACATTTCCTCATCTCCCACCACTTCTAATGCGACTGTCCCTGATGCTTCTCCTTCTTTTACCCCTGCCCCGCTACAAAGTTTCTAGCTGCATGCAGTCACTGAATGCGAGGTGCTAAAGGAGCTCCTTAAACTTGACCCCCAAAAGAATGACCCAGATGGTTTGACCCTTTCTTCTTTAAGGTTGCTGCCCCTATGTCCAACCTTTTTAACCTGTCTCTCCTTTCTGGGGAGTTTCCCACTGCTTGGAAGGCAGCTACAGTTCGTCCTTTATTTAAAGGGGGAGATCAAGCTGATCCTAAGTGTTATAGGCTAATTTCTATTTTGCCCTGTTTGTCAAAAGTGTTGGAAAAACTTCTCAATAATCAACTGACTGGATTTCTTGATGTCTATAGTATTCTCTCGGGTATGCAATCTGGTTTCCACTCAGGTTATGGATGTGTCACTGCAACCTTAAAGGTCTTCAATTATGTCACCATTGCCCTTGATTCTAAGCAATATTGTGCTGCTATTTTTATGGACTTGGCCAAAGCTTTTGATACGGTAGACCATTCCATTCTTGTGGGCCAGCTAAGGAGTATTGGTGTCTCTCAGGGGTCTTTGGCCTGGTTTGCTAACTACCTTTCTCAAAGAGTGCAGTGTATAAAATCTGAAAATCTGCTGTCTCAGCCACTGCCTGTCACCAAGGGAGTACACCAAGGCTTGATCCTAGGCCCCATGCTCTTCTCAATTTACATCAACAACATAGCACAGGCAAAAGGAAGCTCTCTCTCATCCATTTATACGCAGATGATACAGTCTTGTACTCAGCTGGCCCCTCCCCGGTATTTGTGTTTAATGCTCTACAACAAAGCTTTCTTAGTGTCCAACAAGCTTTCTCTGCCCTTAACCTTGTTCTGAACATCTTCAAAACAAAGGTCATGTGGTTTGGTAAGAATAATGCCCCTCTCCCCACAGGTGTGATTGCTACCTCTGAAGGTTTAGAGGCTGAGGTAGTCACCTCAAACAAGTATTTGGGAGTATGGCTAGACGGTGCACTGTACTTCTCTCAGCACACATCAAAGCTAAATCTAGACTTGGTTTCCTCTATCGTAATCGCTCCTCTTTCACCCCATCTAACACTGATTCAGATGACCACAGATGACCACTGATTCAGACTACCCATGCTAGATTACGGAGACATAATTTATAGATCGGCAGGTAAGGGTGCTCTCAAGCGGCTAGATATTCTTTACCATTCGGCCATCAGATTTGCCACAAACATCACTGCACTATACTCCTCTGTAAACTGGTCATCTTTGTATACCTGTCGCAAGACCCACTGGTTGATGCTTATTTATAAAACCCTGTTAGGCCTCACTCCCCCCATCTGAGATTTTTTTTTTTTTGTATTTTTACCCCTTTTTCTCCCCAATTTCGTGGTATCCAATTGTTGTAGTAGCTACTATCTTGTCTCATCGCTACAACTCCCGTACGGGCTCGGGAGAGACGAAGGTTGAATGTCATGCGTCCTCCGATACACAACCCAACCAGCCGCACTGCTTCTTAACACAGTGCGCATCCAACCCGGAAGCCAGCCGCACCAATGTGTCGGAGGCTACACCGTGCACCTGGCAACCTTGGTTAGCGCGCACTGCGCCCGGCCCGCCACAGGAGTCGCTGGTGCGCGATGAGTGCGCCAATTGTGCGTTGCCCCACAGACCTCCCGGTCGCGCCGGTTACGACAGAGCCTGGGGGCGAACCCAGGGACTCTGATGGCACAGCCAGCTGTGCCATCAGAGTCCCTGGGTTCGCGCCCAGGCTCTGCAGTGCAGCGCCCTTAACCACTGCGCCACCCGGGAGGCCCCATCTGAGATTTCTACTGCAGCCCTCATCCTCCACATACAACACCTGTTTTGCCAGTCACATTCTGTTAAAGGTCCCCAAAGCACACACATCCCTGGATCGCTCGTCTTTTCAGTTCGCTGCAGCTAACGACTGGAACGAGCTGCAACAAACATTCAAACTGGACAGTTTTATCTCAATCTCTTCATTCAAATACTCAATCATGGACACTCTTACTGACAGTTGTGGCTGCTTTGTGTGATGTATTGTTGTCTCGACCTTCTTGACCTTTGTGCTGTTTGACTGTGCCCAATAATGTTTGGTGCTGTTACCATGTTGTTAAGTTGTATTGCTACCATGCTGTGTTGTCATGTGTTGCTGCCTTGCTATGCTGTTGTCTTAGGTCTCTCTTTATGTAGTGTTGTTGTCTCGTGATGTGTTTTGTCCTATATTTATATATTTTTTAAAACCCCAGGCCCCCGTCCCCGCAGGAGGCCTTTTGGTAGGCCGTCATTGTAAATAAGAATTTGTTCTTAACTGACTTTCTTAAAGGTTAAATAAAAAATAAATACAAAATAAAATGTGAGGATATTGGCCTATCCCTTGTTATGGAGACGGGCAAAATGCATATGCATTTTGCTTAGCCATGGGAAAAGCAACGGTCCAGATTATATTAAGTGATCTAGGCAATAACAATGATTAATTCCACGATTATTTCCGCAGTCTGTTAGCCTATCGAAGGTCTTACTCAGCCTCAACATCACAAGAAAATGTGGTTGGTTTATTAAATGCCTACCGCAAAATAACAAAAAGTTAGAATCAGTATTGGTATATGCATAGACCGAACAGTTTAACAGATTCAGGAGAATCCCATTGAATCAGGCTATTAATTTCAGTGCAGTTGCAGTTTTACGCATATCCTTTGATCACAGATCATGAAGCCTGAACATGTCAACTGTTTGTCATTGATTTAGCCCACAGATTTGATACGCATCTTTTAAAAAATCTGGATTTGACAAACGCTTGACTAGGATCCACACATTGGTACTTACCTTACAGATCACAAAGTCAGCTAAGTTCCACTCCATTCATATGCAAATACATTTGCATATACACTGGCTGGTCTGGCTGGCATGTTTTCATTTTAAACAGGCCCTCACTTATCTACACTGAAATAATATTAGTCCTCAAAATGATTTTTAAAATCATACCTCATTAGTACACCCTTGTGGTTGAACATATATATTGTATGTCTTCAACATTATTCTTTGCACATGGCAGTCTCGTTGGTCCGTTCATCCAAACGTGGAGTCACCATACATCTACACATTCACATGATATAACTCACATTTATATATATATATATATAAAATAGATATGTGGCAATTTCGAAAAAGCTCATTTTTTAAAAATATATATATATATTTAAAAAAGTAAACCATTAGAAACCTAGCCTAACTACATTACTTACAATGGGGAAAATACCAACTAGTTTTTCACATATTCCTTGAACACCATCAAACTCATGAACTATGTAATTAACCATGTTACATCAATAATTTGAGTCATATTGCAATTTTGCACATTTACATACCTGAATTTATAGGGTTAATTGATGAGGCGGGGGAAACGTTCGTTTTCAGAACTAGTCATTCTCCAAGAATGAAGAAGAAATGTCCAAGATCTCACAAATGCACTCCATTGACGTCACAGCTTCCTCTAGCGGCAGTAATTATATAAATCAATTAAATGCAAATACCAGGGAGGCCTAGAAATGGCTCCATAAAATAACGAAATAAAATGACCTTACATATACACATGGCATATGTTTGGGTACCACTTTAACATCTCTGATCTGCTTGCCTCAATAAACGAATGCTAGAACATTGGTAGCCAGGATTAGCTATTTGTGTCTAGTCTCTTAATAATTGCACAATGGTGCAAGTTAGACATGTTATCATTTGTTTGCATGTGAGCATGTCTTTTTTGTTGGTCCTGTCAATGTTGAGTGATCACACATGCCTCAGCTTAAAGTGGGGATGTTTCATAGTATTTCTGATCATCTTAACTCACCACCAATGAATTACATTTTTTTACAGAAAACCACTGAACCACCACTGCAATATTGGCCTACACTCAGATAAAAAAAAGTGCTGTCTGCAAACTAACAGGATTCTTCTTCTATCCCCATAGAACACTTTTTGGTTCCAGATAGAACCCCTTCTGTGTCTTGGTAGAACCCTTTTGGGCTCCATTCCACAGAGGGCTCTACATGGAACCAAAAATACTTCTCCTTTGTTAACAGCCAAAGAACCCTGTTGGAACCCCTTTCTCAAACAGCGTGCTCAACAAGTTTAGCCTGTTAAGTTTACACCATTTCATTCTGTACTCAAACATCAGCCTGTTTAAAATAACACGCAACAAAGCACCACCACCTTTTGAACGTTTTCGTCAACATCCGCTCAGACTTAAATCGCAGTGTTCCAAGAACCTCCACCAGGGGTGACTGTAGTATCCTCAGACAAAAAGGAGACAAGAGGCACCTAGCACTCATTTTAGATCCCAAGGAGTCTTTATTTTCATACTGTATGCTCTCACTCTCATCACCATCTCCTCATGTCTTTACTTAGAACTCCATCCATCCACACACATACACAAACTACACTATAGCATCTTGCTTACATGTATCACATTTTAGGCATCCAGCTGAGGCCTTGGATGGATCATGTTGCACTGAGATGGACACAGGAGAAAATGTACAGTCATTTTTAGTGTCGTGGCAAAGTAATTGAACAGGAGAAGAGGATGTGGTTACTTGTGGAGGGAGAACAGTGAGGGTGGTGGGTTTAGCAGCTGATTGGTTGCTCTGGCTACTAAAAGTAGGAGATTTAGAAAGAGATTTAGAAATTAGTTCGACATTGCCATAGTTCAACAGCCGTCATTAACACACTCCCAGAGATTGCAATACATTCTGTATTCACTGAATTATGTAGCCTACCCATCCCCATTTACAATTGTATTCATCAATGATAAAAATTATACTAGAGCACATTCAATTACATTATTATTGTAGACTATAGACTACTCTTGTATCTACCTTGTACAATACTGTAATCATTGAATGAAGTAGCTTACCCATCCACATAATACTAGCACACAGTTACACTGTTGTAGAATAGGCTACTTCTGTATCCGCACTATATTAGGATACCGTTGTGATTTTGTCAGGCATGATTTTAGGTCTTCGATCAAAGTTGCATGTTGTACCTCATTTCCCTTCTTTAGTGAAAAGTAGTTGTGTCCCCCATTCAATTCAGTTCGAGTGTGAATGTGTAGTAGAGGTCGACCGATTATGATTTTTCAACGCTGATACCAGATAATTGGAGGACCAAAAAAATCTGATACCGATTAATCGGATGATTTTTTATTTGTAATAATGAAAATAACAATACTGAATGAACACTTAACTTAATATAATACATCAATAAAAATCCATTTAGCCTCAAATAAATAATGGAACATGTTCAATTTGGTTTAAATAATGCAAAAACAAAGTGTTGGTGAAGTAGAAGTGCAATATGTGCCATGTAAAAAAGCTAACGTTTGAGATCTTTGCTTAGAACATATGAAAGTTGGTGGTTCCTTTTAACATGAGACTTCAATATTCCAAGGTAAGAGGTTTTAGGTTGTAGTTAATATAGTATTTATAGGACTATTTCTCTATATACCATTTGCATTTCATATACCTTTGACTATTGGATGTTCTTATAGGCACTATAGTATTGCCAGTGTAACAGTATAGCTTCCGTCCCTCTCCTCATCCCTACCTGGGCTCAAACCAGCAACACATCGACAACAGCCACACTCGAAGCAGCGTTACCCATCGCTCCAGAAATGCCACAGCCCTAGGGGAATAACTACTCCAAGTCTCAGAGCGAGTGACATTTGAAACGCTATTAGCGTGCACCCCGCTAACTAGCTAGCCATTTCACATCGGTTACACCAGCCATTAGGCTGATAGGCTTGAAGTCATAAACAGCGCTGTGCTTGCGAAGAGCTGCTGGCAAAACACAAGAAAATGCTGTTTGAATGAATGCTTACGAGCCAGCTGCATACCATCGCTCAGTCAGACTGCTCTATCAAATCATAGACTTAATTATAAAATAACACACAGAAATACAAGCCTTTGGTCATTAATATGGTCGAATCCGGAAACTCTGTCACGTTCGCCGTAACGATGAGATCAAGGCGCAGTGTGATTTGAATACATTCTTCTTTATTTACAAAGAACACTAAACAAACGAACAAAACAAACGTGACTCTAATAATAACAAGTGCTGACAATAACCCACCAAACCAAAATGGAAAATGGCAACCTAAATAGGATCCCCAATCAGAGACAACGATAAACAGCCGTCTCTGATTGGGAACCAATTCAGGCCACCATAGACCTACATTTACCAAGACAATACCAAAACCCCATAGATATACAAAAAACCCTAGACAAGACAAAAACGCACCCTGTCACACCCTGACCTAACCAAAATAATAAAGAATACAAAGATAACTATGGTCAGGGCATGATACTATCATCTCGAAAACAAAATGTTTATTATTTCAGTGAAATACGGAATTGTTCGGTATTTTATCTAACGGGTGGCATCCCTAAGTCTAAATATTATTGTTGCATTGCACAACCTTCAATGTTATGTCATAATTACGTACAATTCTGACAAATTAGTTCGCAATGAGCCAGGCTGCCCAAACTGTGGCATATACCCTGACTCTGCGTGCAATGAACGCAAGAGAAGTGACACAATTTCACCTGGTTGATATTGCCTACATGATGGTGTGTATACCTGATAGTGTGTTCCAACCTCCATGATTGATGACATCCCCACCTCTCTCTCTCTCTCTCATGTGAATGACATTGTTGCTGGGGTACAGCAGTATCAATCACCACTATTGGACAACCTCAGGAAGCAGATGGAAGCAGTGCTAAAGAAGCATTCAGGAAGCACATCAGGTCAACTTGAAAAAGATGCAATGGATATATTTGACAATTTCATTGACCCTTTTGCTGGCGTTGCAACAACATTTAGACAGGACAGTGGTATTAAGAAGCTGTTTGGATGCAGAGGAAATTCCAATTGCTCGAACCATATGCAGGATGAAATGTGGAGGATCAAAATACATTTTCATCAAAGATAAATTATTTTATTATGTACCATTAGTCAAAAGTCTAGAACAGTTCTTATCACACCCAAGGATTTTGTCTATGGTTGAAAAGGGACCCCAGATGTGCAGGGAAAGTTTTTTCATGACATGGTTGATGGTGCTCTTCTAAAATCACATCCCTTATTTTCAGAGAAACCAAAGGCATTGCAGATTGTTCTGTACACGGATGAAATAGAAATCTGTAATCCACTAGGTCCTTTGCATCAAAAAACAAGTTAATTGTGTACTACACCCTAGGAAATATAAATCCAAAATACAGGTCTAAACTGGCTGCTATCAGGCTACTTGCCATGGCTAGATCAGCAGTCCTCCGTCAATCTGGTGTAGATGTAATATTGAATAGAATCAAGGAAGACATGGATGCAGTGTACAGTGGGTTAAAATGCTAACTGTTAACGGAGAGAAAATTATATATTGTGCCATGGTTTCTCTGTGGAGACACCCTGGCACAACAGGGTTCAAAGAGGGTGTGGGCTTTGCCTACAGTAAGTGCAGACACTGTGAGTGTTCTTTTGAGGGCATGCAGTCACTCTTCAATGAGGATGGATATACTAAAAAGACATTGGAGAAGCATGTCAGTGTGATGAAATAGAAAAGGCACAGACGGACTTGCTTCGCAACAGCCTGAGAACAACATATGGGATCAATAGAAGGAGCAAGTTTGTTGAATTCCCAGCCTTTGATATCATACAAACTCTGCAAGACATTATACATGTCATTCTGGAGGGCATAGCCCCATTGGAAGTCAAATGTGTTTTGAATCATCTCGTTGTGTCAGGACAGATTGATCTGGACTCAGTGAATTCTGCTATTCTTGGTTTCCCTTATTCCCCTCTGTTAGAGATCGGCCATCCCCAATTTCTGTTTGTACATTAAAGTCAAGTGATGGTAAACTAAAACAATCATCTGGGCAAATGCTTGTCCTGCTAAGGATATTGCCATTTATTTTTGGAGAGTTTGGAAGTCAATGCATATATACAACTGATAATTGAGCTAATAGAGATAGTACAGATAGTATTTGTACAGATAGTATTTGCGCCTGTTCTTTCCATTGTGACTGTGTCTAGGTTGAAGTTACTAATTGAAAATCATTTGAAGCATTGGAAGGCGCTTTTTCCAGACTGCAATGTTACACCTAAACAGCATTATATGATACATTTGCCATCACAGATAAAGTCATTGGGTCCAATGGTTAGACATATGTGTATGCGGTTTGAGTCTAAAAATTGTTTCTTTAAACAATGGGCTTCCAATGGGCTTGGGCTTTGCAAGTCTTTGATCAATCAGAATCAAATATATGAAAGCTGCCAAAATGTTGACAGTTCAATGCACCCAATTTTTTCAAATGAAAGGGAGATGGGACCTGTATCAGAGGTTAAAGATCTACAATATTTACGTGGAAAATTGTGGGACTTCCTAGGTTTCAATGAAGTAAACCATGCTGTATCAGGCAAAAGGCTTGTAATAAATTCTAATTTGCCAATGTACTGAATGGTAATATGCCAGAATTTGGACTGGTCAAAAACATATGTTTCTTCTTGATTCTAGGCTTTATTGTTTGGAATATCAACCATTTCAAACTATACGCTTTGATAGAAACGTCATGGCTTATCAAGTTGAGGTCCCACACCTTGCACAGGCCACTGAGTTAGTAGGATGCTGAAAAGCTGGTTGATTTTTACATCTTAGTACACAGTTAGCAACAAGAGCCAAACTTATGTACAAGTCAAATACCATCTTGGGGATGTAATAGAACAGTTCAAATGCCTCATAGTGTGTTCCCCAGTACTGTATTTTGTCTACACGATTGCTGTGTGTAAGATTGACAATGAAACAGTGAATTCCATTTGGTCATTATCTGTTCTTAATATGTGAAGAGATGAAAAGGATAAGATGCTTGAAATAAGAAATTCTGACTTTGACAAAGCAGTTTTGTACTTGTCAGTGTTGATCAAACAGCTTTATAATTCTGGTAATTCTAGTTTTGAGTATTAAGTTACTTATTAAGTTACTTACTTGACTATAAACTTTTATACTAATGTCACCAACCTGAGTTAAAACGATATGTAATCCCCCCCCAATTTGATGTGGTCAAAACATTAGCTTGTATAGTTGGGTAATATACATTTTAATTAGATATGGCAAAATAATTATCTTAATTTAGGATGATAGTAAATCAAGCAAACTAAATTATTTTTTTCAACTATCACAGATTTCTCACTAGTTTAATGATTTTGTGTTGACAAAATGTTAAGGGAATTTTTATCAATGATGACTAATTATGTATACATTTCAATCAGGACTGACTAGTCCAAATGCTATTATGTACTGTACATATATGAATTTGCTCTCTTGCTCCCATTCCCATTTGTATATAATCTAGTCAGGAGTTTAGTAACAATGACGGTCTGTTCCTTTGTACAAATGAATGAACTATCTCCAGATGGCAGGGACGGACTATCTCCAGACTGTCTGGAATGCTGATTTACAGTGACTGACCTTGGCTTTAGGAGAGGAGGGAAGGCTCGAGAACTATAGGGCCTCTCTACCGGTGTCATGAAAGAGATAGAACATTTAGAAAACGCTGACATCATTTTCAGTTTATAACCTGTGGTAAAATGTGTATGTACCCAGTACTCTCTTGAATTAAACGCTATTACCTGACTTTTAAGACTGGTCTCGATCTATTTCATGCATAATATGATAAACTTACAACTTATCACGAAATAGAGAGAGTGTTAATTTGGTTTTGGCTACAAAACATATAGGAATTTAGAATTCCTCTAACACAAAACACTCCTTAACATAATTTAACCCGAAAGGCGGTCTACACTAGAACCTGCATAGGGCCTGTGCAGCGGGCTGAATGTTTGACATCCCTGTCAAATCAAATTGAATTAGTCACATGCGCCAAATACAAAAGGTGTAGACCATACAGTGAAATGCTTACTTACGAGAGCCCCTAACCAACAATGGAGTTTAAAACAAAATACAGATAAGAATAAGAAATAAAAGTAACAAGTAATTAAAGAGCAGCAGTAAAATAACAATAGCGAGACCTATGTACAGAGTCAATGTGCAGAAGGCACCGGTTAGTTGAGGTAATATGTACATGTAGGTAGAGTTATTAAAGTGACTATGCATAGATGATAATAACAGCGAGTAGCAGCTGTGTAAAAGAGGGGGGGGGGGGGACAATGCAAATAGTCTGGGTAGCCATTTGATTAGATGTTCAGGAGTCTTTGACAATTTGTAGGGCCTTTCTCTGACACCGCCTGCTATAGAGGTCGTGGATGGCAGGAAGCTTGGCCCCGGTGATGTACTGGACCGTTCGCACTACTCTCTGTAGTGCCTTGCGGTCGGAGGCCGAGCAATTGCCATACCATGCTGTGATGCAACCGTGCCTGGCCGTGCAGTGCTCTCAATGGTGCAGCTGTAGAACCTTTTGAGAATCTGAGGACCCATGCCAAATCTTTTCAGTCTCCTATTCCCCGAATAGGCTTTGTTGTGCCTTCTTCACAACTGTCTTAGTATGTTTGGACCATAATAGTTTGTTGTTGATGTGGACACCAAGGAACTTGAAGCTCTCAACCTGCTCCACTGCAGCCTCGTCGATGAGAATGGGGGCCTGCTCGGTCCTCTTTTTCCTGTAGTCCACAATCATCTTGTTTGTCTTGATCACGTTGAGGGAGAGGTTGTTGTCCTGGCACCACACGGCCAGGTCTCTGACCTCCTCCCTATAGGCTGTCTCGTCATTGTCGGTGACCATCGGTGTCATTGGCGAACTTAATGATGGTGTTGGAGCCGTGCCTGGCCGTGCAGTCATGAGTGAACAGGGAGTGCAGGAGGGGACTAAGCACGCACCCCTGAGGGGCCCCTGTGTTGAGGATCAGCGTGGTGGATGTGTTGTTACCTACCCTTACTGCACGGCCAGGCACGGTTGCATCACAGCATGGTATGGCAATTGCTCGGCCTCCGACCACAAGGCACTACAGAGAGTAGTGCGAACGGTCCAGTACATCACCGGGGCCAAGCTTCCTGCCATCCACGACCTCTATAGCAGGCTGAGGGGCCCCTGTGTTGAGGATCAGTGTGGTGGATGTGTTGTTACCACCTGGGGGCAGCCCGTCAGGAAGTCCAGTTGCAGAAGGAGGTGTTTAGTCCCAGGGTCCTTAGCTTATTGATGAGCTTTGAGGGCACTATGGTGTTGAACGCCGAGCTGTAGTCAATTAATAGCATTCTCACATAGGTGATCCTTTAGGTGAGAAAGGGCAGTGTTGCGTGCAATAGAGATTGCATCATCGGTGGATCTGTTGGGGTGGTATGCAAATTGGACTGGGTCTAGGGTTTCTGGGCTAATGGTGTTGATGAGGTGTTCTCCTCAATGCCATTGGAGGAATCCTGGAACATATTCCAGTCTGTGCTAGTTAAACAGTCCTGTAGCTTAGCATCTGCTTCATCGGACCACTTTCTTATTGATCTAGTCACTTGGGCTTCCTGCTTTCATTTTTGCAGGAATTAGGAGGATATAATTATGGTCAGATTTGACAAATGGAGGGCGAGGGAGAGCTTTGTATGCATCTCTGTATATGGAGTAAACGTGGTCCAGAGTTTTCTTTCCTCTGGTTGCACATTTAACATGCTGATAGAAATTTGGTAAAACGGATTTAAATTGCCCTGCGTAAAATTTTCCGGCTACTAGGAGTGCCGCCTCTGAGTGAGCGTTTTCCTGTTTGCTTATGGCGGAATACAGCTCATTCATTGCTGTCTTAGTGCCAGCCTCTGACTGTGGTCAGAGCTATGAATAAACAGCTATGAATAATACAGATGAAAACTCTAGGTAGGTAGTGTGGTCTACAGTTTATCATGAGATACTCTACCTCGGGCGAGCAATAGCTCGAGACCTCCTTAGATGTTGTGCACCAGCTGTTATTTATGAAAATACATAGTCCGCCGCCCCTTTCTGCAGATTGCGTAACAAAATACACATCATAATTCAAACAATCATAATGCTTCTACTCTTTCTCTCTTCTCTCACTCCCTCTCTTTCTAGGAATGCCCACGCCCTCAATATGGCAAGTGGATCAGCTGCCTGATGACCGACTCTGATTGGATGGTGAGGAAGGGCAGCCCTTGCAATTTAGTTTTTTCCCATAAGTCAACGGTCCCTTCCCCCATAGGATGAGCACTCTCTTTCTAGAAATTGTCCTGACTTGTTCAGTACCTCAGTCTGAAATGCGGCACTTATGTTGTTATCAGTGTGGTTGCCATGGCGATACATTAGAACAGTCGCGAAGGTCGACTCCACCTGTGGAATGTCTTGCGCTGTTATCTTTTAGTCCTTCAGGATGAAAAGTCGAGATGCCTGAAATGTTTTTTTGCAATGCCGATACTGTAACATTACTCAGCGTTTCCTCCTACAATTTGATCTCCTTTTAATGTAGTTAAATAATTCTGTGCCTTATTTTTCCCCACCATCTCTGTGGAGGAGGCCCATCCGTTTCCCTCTGGCACCTCCGCTCCATGTCACCCACCTCCATCTTCTCTCTCTCCGGATGCCAGCGACAAGCCAACTTTTACCAGGACATGGTGAGACGTGTGTGTGGGTCAGACTGTGTGTGGAAAGGGAGAAATAAAGTTTGTGTTTGTCTTTCTCTAACTGCAGACAGTGTATGTGTGTGACCCCTCCCCCGTCTGTAGATCTTGTCGGTGGGTGAGGGCCAGTGTGTGTCCCACTGTCTCCTCGGGGGAGAGGTAAAGGCTCAGATCCCCTGCACCTCCCACTCCCTCAACACGCTGGCACTGAACCTCAACAGCACTGTCATTAGACAGACCATCTGAACACTCCACATTACTCATCCAACCCCTCAGGTTAAATTTCCTTCTTTGATCGTCCCGCTTGTTTTCTTCCTGTTCTTGTTCATAAGTCCTGTGTGGCTCAGTTGGTAGAGCATGTTGCTTGCAACGCCATGGTTGTAGGTTCGATTCCCATGGGGTACCAGTACGGGAAAAAAAGTTAAGTAATTATGCACTCACTACTGTAAGTTGCTGTGGATAAGAGCATTACTAATGATTACATTTTTGTCCACATCAAAGCTTCAGTACATTTAAAAACATTTTTTTATTAAACCTTTATTTAATTAGTCAAGTCAGTTAAGAACAAATTCTTATTTACAATGACGCCCTACCCTGGCCAAACCCGGACGACGCTGGGCCTATCGCCGCCCTATGGGACTCAGTGATACAGCCTGGATGATATTATTGATATTCAGTTTAGATATGGTTTCAGTTTTGATATGGTCTCAGTGTTGATATGGTTGAGTTTTGTTGAGCAGAGACTGTGGTGGTTTTTGGTGTATGAAGGAAGTGGTTGTGATGTCTTTGCTTTTCCAGGTGCTGACAGTAGGTGGAAGCAGTCACCAGATGGACATATTCACCAACCTGTCACACAGAACCTTCTCGCTGTCTTTCTGAGGACACACACATAACCCGATTTGAGCTCATAATGTGCTATTCCTTGATTAATTGTACTATACTATTGTGTACATAACTCATGCCTCTCTTGTCCAAAGGACTTCCATTCCAGGATTCATCCTGATGTGTTTTATGATAATAAAATATTTTGATCACTTTTCCATATCTGTGCATCAGTCTTGATGAAAAATTAACCCCGGCTTTATGCTCTGAAGGAATACATTGTTTGAAAAATCTCTATATCGTGTCTCATAAAGCCTTGGATTATTCCATTTAGATTTCTAGAATATTGGTTTCCCTCCCCAGTGTTTATATTTCATATTTGTAGAGATAGTGTAAGTAACCCAGCCTACTACTATAATCACATTAAACAAGTATAGTACAAACAGACCTATTTTTTTGTATGTATTGATGAGACAAGATAAAGCACACTGAGCAAGATGGGGTGAACAGAGAGAAGGGAGAAGCACATGATTTGGATGTGAGTGACTCAACAACACTCATGTGTGGCCTGAAGACGTCGGGCCGTTGACTAGTCTAAGGCTCCGACCTTTCCTGAGTCATCCCCCCCCGGAACGGTCAACAGATCCTCGTATTTCTCCTTCCGACTGACCTGCACAAGTCATCGCTATTGATCATTTTGTAGCACGACGCGTTTGTAATGCGCATAGAAATGTAGCTACTCTCGAGGAATTAGTCCTATACCGTTATCTAGCCGAGTTGTGTTTTGCGCTCATTACATTTTTATGACAAAGTAACTTTTAACTTCGTCTGTGGGTGAGCGGCTAGCAAATAGCAATTCCCAAAGATCCCGGATACAAACGAATCTAGCCTCAGCTCAGGCAGTCACTGCTGATCCTAGCGGTTGATAATGTCCTCTGGTTACATGGTAGGTAAGTGTGTTAAACCCACATGTCTATGGTTTAAATTAAATCAAACATTGTGGTTTGTCATCAACTGTTTTTGAGTAGTTTGCGATTGTAGCTAATTTACGAAGTGTGTTATTGTTGAGACCTAGCCAGCTTGTTTTTCCTCAGACAGCAGACGATTGTGGGTTTGGGTAGGGACTAGGGAGGGACACTTTCCCAGGGTTTTCAGTAATGTTTTCATTGATAATCACGATGAAGAAGAAGAAGCCATAGAAAATATTGTAACTTTGTACGAATGTGTCAGGATTTATTTTCAAGAACTAACTAACTTTCGCCCCATGTACTCTTTAAAAAAAAAATGTGTTTATTATGGGGAAAAACTGTCCTCAGTTCTTGCCATTCTTTCGCCCTAAAATCGGCGACGCGGACAGACATGAGGGATTCTTTTGCTGTCCCTAAAAATACTTTGGTCACTTAGTTAGTGAATATCAAAGAAAAAGTATGTTTCTATGATACACACTTTCTACTATTTAACATTATAACCTTTCCCCAAACATTTTGTTTTAACCTCTTCCCAATCCATTACGCATTCAACCATATATGCAGGCTGTTTCATATAGGTGTGGTTCATATAGGTCTATTTTTAATGTGTGTGGAGAGAGGGAAAACGGTTGGAAACGTTACAGTTAGAGACACAGCTGTGTTAGTGAACAGGGAAGGGAGGGTGCGGTGCATACAGGGACTGGGTTGGCATGTGGTCACAGGGAATTGACAGACTACAGGTTGTCTCATCACTCTGTCCCTGTATATTGTCATTGATAAATGTGCCATAGATGTTCTTTTTCAGGGTATGGGCCAAACAAGGGAGCTGAGGAAAGCCTGAAACAAACCAAATACTGTGAAGGTGTCCAACATTTATTTTCCCATAGCTCAGAGAGGAAGTGTAACCAAGGGATTGAGACCGAAGCAGTTCAATGGATGAAAACATTGCATGGACTGTAGATTGAAAGAGGAAGTACTTCACCCTCTCAGATTTTTGCTTTCCGTCTCTGCTTGTCCAGCCCTTCAGGCCCCTCTGCCTGTTATTTTGTTTCTTGTAAGAGGTGCGTGATAACTTGATGCAGAGATGACAGCAAGACTGTGGAATAAGCAAGAGTGGTAACTGAGAACAGCAGTGACGTGAATTCTTACATCCGTAGGCTACCCATTGGAATATCTAAGTATTAGCTAATCAAGCAACAACAATCCATCTACCTTGGACACAGACTAACAACTATGAGCACTTTCAGACGCTCATGGAGGAAGTGACTGACTCTGCCAGACCGCAATTTGACGAGGATAGTCTCTTTGCCCTTGTGTAGAGTTTAAAGTGTCAGAAGTCCTTCAACATCTGTCACTACAGCCCAACTAAGGGGGAAAAACACATTTCTGCACTGGACTGGTAGAAAGAACTTAGGTGAACCTGTGAGTCTGAATATGGTGCTGCAATGAACTAGGAATCCCCTACTGGAGTTAGTGGGAGGAACTGGAACTGAGGTGAAACCCAGAACTAACCGAGGCCTTAGCACGACAACGGAATGCCATGTACTAAACTGGAAATGCGCTTGATTTAACTGGTAATTATTGCACTTTGGAGGTAACAGAAATAGTTTGTAATATTGGAACTGATCTGGGAAATCAGTAGGAAATTAAATTGCAATGGAAGTGTTTTGAGGATGTTTTCTGTACATCTTCCAATCTGAACTGGTAGCATTTGGGAAGACTGGAAACTGTTCCTGTGGAACGGCATTTATTGGGAGAGGATTACTGAAACCAACAGCACTGTCTGCAGAAATGGCGGGCCCGGGAAAGGACTACAACCATCTCTTCAAACTGCTCATCATTGGAGACTCCAGTCAGTGCATCTTAACTTCCATCTTCATACAAAGTTCCTGTGGTCCCTTAGTGCTTACTTTGTCTGTGTTAAAATAGTGTAATTCAAGTGTAGCTGTGCTGTGACACTGATGTTTAGCGGGCAGGTCATATTTTGTGAGTTGTGATTTAAAGGATTAGGTTACTGTTTAATCTCCTTAGTAACACAGAAAATATCAGTCAGTCTGCTTAATCATTGGGTGATTATGATGAACATGCCTCACTTACTCACCAAGCTTACAGCTCTGATGATTGACGAAGTAGACTTATTTGTTGCCAACTCTTCAGACAATATGATAGATTTTAAAACATTTACCCATGATGTAGTGATATGGCTTGCTGTATGTTGGCTACTTGTAATAGGACAATAAGTAGCCTGACACTGTGTACTCAGAAGTGAATGAAGAAAGGCCTAATCACCTAACCTCTCATACCTGTCTAACCTCTCTGCTCAAGATGTAGGGAAAAGCAGTCTACTACTACGATTTGCAGATAACTCCTTCTCTGGTGAGTTGCTGTTCTCTATCTGGTCAGTGTATATACTATTAAACGATGTGAGTGGTTAGGAACAGTGTTTTCTATATTTTCTTCAAGATTGTGAATGTGTGCATAGCATGTGGTGTGTGTGTGTGTGTGTGTTTCTAACCTCTCTGCTTTGGCCTGCAGGCAGCTACATCACTACAATTGGTGTGGACTTTAAGATCCGTACGGTAGACATAGACGGGGAGCGAGTCAAACTGCAGATCTGGGACACGGCGGGCCAGGAACGCTTCAGGACCATCACTTCAACGTAATCTATCATCTATATTAATGATCTATCTACACGTATAGAAGCTATACAGTCGTGGCCAAAAGTTTTGAGAATGACACATATTCATTTCCACAAAGTTTGCTGTTTCGGTGTCTATTTTTGTCCATGTTACTATGGAGTACTGAAGTATAATTACAAGCATTTCATAAGTGTCAAAAGCTTTTATTGACAATTACATGAAGTTGATGCAAAGAGTCAATATTTGCGGTGTTGACCCTTCTTTTTCAAGACCTCTGCAATCCGCCTTGGCATGCTGTCAATTAACTTCTGGGCCACATCCTGACTGATGGCAGCCCATTCTTGCATAATCAATGCTTGGAGTTTGTCAGAATTTGTGGGGTTTTGTTTGTCCACCTGCCTCTTGAAGATTGACCACAAGTTCTCAATGGGATTAAAGTCTGGGGAGTTTCCTGGCCATGGACCCAAAATATCAATGGTTTGTTCCCTGAGCCACTTAGTTATCACTTTTTCATTATGGCAAGGTTCTCCATCAAGTTGGAAAAGGCATTGTTCGTCACCAAACTGTTCCTGGATGGTTGGGAGAAGTTGCTCTCGGAGGATGTGTTGGTACCATTCTTTATTCATGGCTGTGTTCTTAGGCAAAATTGTGAGTGAGCCCACTCCCTTGGCCGAGAAGCAACCCCACACATGAATGGTCTCCGGATGCTTTACTGTTGACATGATACAGGACTGATGGTGAGCTTCTCCGTACAAGCTTTTTTCCGGATGCCCCAAACAATCGGAAAGGGGATTCATCACAGAAAATGACTTTTCCCCAGTCCTCCGCAGTCCTGTCCCTGTAATTTTGCAGAATATCAGTCTGTCCCTGATGTTTTTCCTGGAGAAAAGTGGCTTCTTTGCTGCCCTTCTTGACACCAGGCCTTCCTCCAAAAGTCTTCGCCTCACTGTGCGTGCAGATTAGAGGTCGACCGATTAATCGGAATGGCCGGTTAATTAGGGCCGATTTCAAGTTTTCATAACAATCGGAAATCTGTATTTTTGGGGCGCCGATTTAAAAAATATATATTATTTTTATACCTTTATTTAACTAGGCAAGTCAGTTAAGAACACATTCTTATTTTCAATGACGGCCTAGGAACGGTGGGTTAACTGCCTTGTTCAGGGGTAGAACGACAGATTTTCACCTTGGGATTCAATCTTGCAACCTTACAGTAAACTAGTCCAACGCTATAACCACCTGCCTCTCGTTGCACTCCACAAGGAGACCGCCAGTTACGCGGATGCAGTAGAAGCCAAGGTAAGTTGCTAGCTAGCATTAAACTTATCTTATAAAAAACAATCAATCAATAATAATCACTAGTTATAACTACACATGGTTGATGATATTACTAGTTTATCTAGCGTGTCCTGCGTTGCATATAATTGTTGCAACGCTGGGGGATGATTTAACAAAAGCGCATTTGCAAAAAAGGCACAATCGTTGGACGACTGTAACTAACCATAAACACCAATGCCTTTCTTAATATCAATACACAGAAGTATATACAGTGCCTTGCGAAAGTATTCGGCCCCCTTGAACTTTGCGACCTTTTGCCACATTTCAGGCTTCAAACATAAAGATATAAAACTGTAATTTTTTGTGAAGAATCAACAACAAGTGGGACAATCATGAAGTGGAACGACATTTATTGGATATTTCAAACTTTTTTAACAAATCAAAAACTGAAAAATTGGGCGTGCAAAATTATTTAGCCCCCTTAAGTTAATACTTTTCGCCACCTTTTGCTGCGATTACAGCTGTAAGTCGCTTGGGGTATGTCTCTATCAGTTTTGCACATCGAGAGACTGAAATTTTTTCCCATTCCTCCTTGGAAAACAGCTCGAGCTCAGTGAGGTTGGATGGAGAGCATTTGTGAACAGCAGTTTTCAGTTCTTTCCACAGATTCTCGATTGGATTCAGGTCTGGACTTTGACTTGGCCATTCTAACACCTGGATATGTTTATTTTTGAACCATTCCATTGTAGATTTTGCTTTATGTTTTGGATCATTGTCTTGTTGGAAGACAAATCTCCGTCCCAGTCTCAGGTCTTTTGCAGACTCCATCAGGTTTTTTTCCAGAATGGTCCTGTATTTGGCTCCATCCATCTTCCCATCAATTTTAACCATCTTCCCTGTCCCTGCTGAAGACAAGTAGGCCCAAACCATGATGCTGCCACCACCATGTTTGACAGTGGGGATGGTGTGTTCAGCTCTGTTGCTTTTACGCCAAACATAACGTTTTGCATTGTTGCCAAAAAGTTCAATTTTGGTTTCATCTGACCAGAGCACCTTCTTCCACATGTTTGGTGTGTCTCCCAGGTGGCTTGTGGCAAACTTTAAACAACACTTTTTATGGATATCTTTAAGAAATGGCTTTCTTCTTGCCACTCTTCCATAAAGGCCAGATTTGTGCAATATACGACTGATTGTTGTCCTATGGACAGAGTCTCCCACCTTAGCTGTAGATCTCTGCAGTTCATCCAGAGTGATCATGGGCCTCTTGGCTGCATCTCTGATCAGTCTTCTCTTTGTATGAGCTGAAAGTTTAGAGGGACGGCCAGGTCTTGGTAGATTTGCAGTGGTCTGATACTCCTTCCATTTCAATATTATCGCTTGCACAGTGCTCCTTGGGATGTTTAAAGCTTGGGAAATCTTTTTGTATCCAAATCCGGCTTTAAACTTCTTCACAACAGTATCTCGGACCTGCCTGGTGTGTTCCTTGTTCTTCATGATGCTCTCTGCGCTTTTAACGGACCTCTGAGACTATCACAGTGCAGGTGCATTTATACGGAGACTTGATTACACACAGGTGGATTGTATTTATCATCATTAGTCATTTAGGTCAACATTGGATCATTCAGAGATCCTCACTGAACTTCTGGAGAGAGTTTGCTGCACTGAAAGTAAAGGGGCTGAATAATTTTGCACGCCCAATTTTTCAGTTTTTGATTTGTTAAAAAAGTTTGAAATATCCAATAAATGTCGTTCCACTTCATGATTGTGTCCCACTTGTTGTTGATTCTTCACAAAAAAATACAGTTTTATATCTTTATGTTTGAAGCCTGAAATGTGGCAAAAGGTCGCAAAGTTCAAGGGGGCCGAATACTTTCGCAAGGCACTGTATTTTTAAACCTGCATATTTAGCTGAAATAAATCCAGGTTAGCAGGCAATATAAACCAGGTGAAATTGTGTCCCTTTTCTTGCGTTCATTGCACGCAGAGTCAGGGTATATGCAACAGTTTGGGCAGCCAGGCTCATTGCAAACTAATTTGCCAGAATTATATGTAATTATGACATAATATTGAAGGTTGTGCAATGCTGTTTTGTCAGCAGCTCTTCGCAAGCACAGTGCTGTTTATGACTTCAAGCCTATCAGCCTAATGGCTGGTGTAACCGATGTGAAATGGCTAGCTAGTTAGCGGGGTGCACGCTAATAGCGTTTCAAATGTCACTCGCTCTGAGACTTGGAGTAGTTATTCCCCTAGGGCCGCGGCTTTTGTGGAGCGATGAGTAGCGCTGCTTCGAGTGTGGCTGTTGTCGATGTGTTCCTGGTTCGAGCCGAGGTAGGGGTGAGGAGAGGGATGGAAGCTATACTGTTACTTTGGCAAAACTATAGTGCCTATAAGAACTTCCAATAGTCAAAGGTATATGAAATACAAATGGTATATAGAGAAATAGTCCTATAAATACTATACAACCTAAAACCTCTTACCTTGGAATATTGAAGTCTCATGTTAAAAGGAACCACCAAATTTCATATATTCTCATGTTCTGAGTAAGGAACTCAAACGTTAGCTTTTTTACATGGCACATATTGCACTTTTACTTCTCCAACAGTTTGTTTTTGCATTATTTAAACCAAATTGAACGTTACCTTATTTATTTGAGGCTAAATAGATTTTTATTGATGTATTATATTAAGTTAATAAGTGTTCATTCAGTATTGTTGTAATTGTTATTATTACAAATAAATAAATAAAATCGGCTGATTAATCGATATCGGCTTTTAGTGGTCCTCCGATAATTGGTATTGGCGTTGAAAAATCATAGTCGGTCGACCTCTAGTGCAGATGTACTCACACCTGCCTGCTGCCATTCCTGAGCAAGCTCTGTACTGGTGGTGCCCCGATCCCGCAGCTGAATTAACTTTAGGAGACGGTCCTGGCGCTTGCTGGACTTTCTTAGGCGCCCTGAAGCCTTCTTCACAACAATTAAACCGCTCTCTTTGAAGTTCTTATGATCCGATAAATGGTTGATTTAGGTGCAATCTTACTGGCAGCAATATCCTTGCCTGTGAAGCCCTTTATGTGCAAAGCAATGATAACGGCACGTGTTTCCTTGAGGTAACCATGGTTAACAGAGGAAGAACAATGATTCCAATCGCCACCCTCCTTTTGAAGTTTCCAGTCTGTTATTCGAACCTAATCAGCATGACAGAGTAATCTCCAGCCTTGTCCTCGTCAACACTCACACCTGTGTTAACGAGAGAATCACTGACATGATGTCAGCTGGTCCTTTTGTGGCAGGGCTGAAATGCATTGGAAATTTTTTTTGGGGGATTCAGTTCATTTGCATGGCAAAGAGGAACTTTGCAATTAATTGCAATTCATCTGATCACTCTTCATAACATTCTGGAGTATATGCAAATTGTATGATGGCACACTGAGGCAGCAGACTTTGAAAATTAATATTTGTGTATTCTCAACTTTTGGCCACGACTGTACATCAATATATCAATACAAACGCTGTTTATCACCACAGTTGGTTCTGAAACCCACTGTAAGATTTATGCTCAATTTCATATTTGTTCAGTTTTATAGTCAAATCAATGAGACTTTATTTGTCACATGCCGAATACAACCAGTTAAGACCTTACCGTGAAATGCTTACTTACAAGCCCCTATTAACCAACAGTGCAGTTCAAGAAGAGTTAAGAAAATATTTACCAAATAAACTAAAGTAACAATAACGAGGCTATATACAGGGGGTACCGGTACAGAGTCAATGTGCGAGGGCACAGGTTGGTTGAGGTCATTTGTACATGTAGGTAGGGGTGAAGTGACTATGAATAGACAATAAACAGTGAGTAGCAGCAGTGTACAAAACAAATGGGGGGGGCTCAATATAAATAGTCCGGTGGCCATTTGATTAATTATTCAGCAGTCTTATGGCTTGGGGGTAAAAGCTGTTAAGGAGCTTTGTGGTCCTAGATTTGGCTCTCCGGTACCACTTTCTGTGCCGTAGCAGAGAGAACAGTCCATGACTTGAGTGACTGGAGTTTCTGACAATTTTATGGGCTTTCCTCTGACACCGCCTATTATAAAGGTCCTGGATGGCAGGAAGCTTGGTCCCAGTGATGTACTGGGTCGTACGCACTACACTCTGTAGCGCCTTACTGTCAGATGCCGAGCAGTTGCCATACCAGGTGGTTATGCAACCAGTCAGGATGCTCTCGAGGGTGTAGTTGTATAACTTTATGAGGATCTGGGGACCCATGCCGAATGTTTTCAGTCTCCTGAGGGGGGAAAGGTTTTGTTGTGCCCTCTTCATGACTGTCTTGGTGTGTTTGGACCATGATAGTTCTTTGGTGATATGGACACCAAGGAACTTGAAACTTTCGACCTGCTCTACTACAGCCCAGTTGATGAGAATGGGGGCCTGTTCGGCCCGCCATTTCCTGTAGTCCACGATCAGCTCCTTCGTCTTGCTCACATTGAGGGAGAGGAGGTTGTCTTTGCACCGCACTGCCAGTTATCTGACCTCCTCCCTATTGGCTGTCTCATCGTTGTCGGTGATCAGGCCTACCACTGTTGGCATGGCCGATTTAAGAAAAAAATATATATATATATTTTTTTAATTAGGGCCAATTTCAAGTTTCCATAACAATAGGTAATTGGCATTTTTGTACCCTGATTACATTGCATTCCACGAGGAAACTGCGTGGCAGGCTGATCACCTGTTATGCGAGTGCAGCTAGGAGCCAAGGTAAGATACTATCTAGCATTAAACTTATCTTATAAAAGACCAATCAATCTTAACATAATCACTAGTTAACTACACATGGTTGATGATATTTCTAGGTTAACTAGCTTGTCCTGTGTTGCATATAGTCAATGCGGTGCCTGTTAATTTATCATCGAATCATGGCCTACGAATCACGGCCAAACAGGTTATGTTTAACAAAAGCGCATTCGCAAAAAAAGCACAATCGTTGCACGAATGTACCTAACCATAAACATCAATGCCTTACTTAAAAACCATAAACATCGATGCCTTTCTTAAAATCGATACACAGAAGTATATATTTTTAAACCTTCATATTTAGTTAATAGAAATTCATGTTAGCAGGCAATATTACCTAGGGAAATTGTCACTTCTCTTGCGTTCATTGCACGCGGAGTCAGGGTATATGCAACAGTTTGGACTGCCTGGCTTTTTGATAACTAATTTGCCAGAATTTTACATAAATAACTTAACATTGAAGGTTGTGCAATGTAACAGCAATATTTAGACTTAGGGTTGCCACCCATTCGATAAAATACGTAATGGTTCCGTATTTCACTGAAAGAATAAACGTTTTGTTTTTGAAATTATAGTTTCTGGATTTGACCATATTAATGGCCTTTATTTTTTATAATTAAGTCTATGATTTCATATTTGATTGAGCGGTGGTTGGCAGCAGCAGACTCGTAAGCATTCTTTCAAACTTTCCTGCATTTGACAGCAGCTCTTAGCAATGCTTGAATCACAGCGCTGTTTATGACTTCAAGCCTATCAACTCCTGAGATTAGGTTGGCAATACTAAAGTGCCTATTAGAATATCCAATAGTCAAAGGTATATGAAATACAAATGGTATAGAGAGAAATAGTCGACGCGTCATAATTCCTATAATAACTACAACCTAAAACTTCTTAACTGGGAATATTGAAGAACTGGGAATATTGAACCACCAGCTTTCATATGTTCTGAGCAAGGAACTTAAACATTAGCTTTTTTACATGGCACATACTGCGCTTTTACTTTCTTCTCCAACACTGTTTTTGCATTATTTATACCAAATTGAGCATGTTTCATTATATATTTGAGACTAAATAGATTTTATGTATTAAGTTAAAATAAATGTTCATTGTTTGTTCAGTATTGTTGTAATTGTCATTATTACAAATATAGATTATATAAATAAATATTTTAAAAACTACCGATTTAATTGGTATCGGCTTTTTTTGGTCCTCCAATAATCGGTATCGTCGTTGAAAAATCATAATCGGTCGACCTCTAATTGATACCAGCCTGGGCAGAGTGCCAACCAACAATAACTATCCCCTGAAAAACAATGTAACGATTTCCCCTTTTTTTTTTTTTTTTTTTTTGTGCATTTTCCAATTAAGAACATTCAAAACAAAAGTGAAAAGATATTAGACAACGATAGGACATAGTGACAGTAACAGACGAGCGTAACAAAAATAAATAATAATAATAATAATTATATAAACATAAAATAAGAAAAAATAATAATAATAACGAGACATTAGATCACCTGCCGTAGGCTACATATTATACATTACGTGTGAAACATTATGTGAGGATTATATATAGATTAAATCAATGAGATGTGGGGGGAGATTCTCCATATAGTCAAAAGGTTGCCAAATTCTGCAAAATGTCTATAACTTATTCCTCAAGCAGTAAGTGATTTTCTCCAAAGGGATACAACTATTAACTTCCGATAGCCACATTGCAACTAGCAGGGAGGAATCCAATTTCCATTTCAAGGCAATACATTTCTTGGCGATCGCTAGCAATATTTCTGTTGGCTTTATAGTATGGCTTTGCCTAAGATTGGTGTTAGTAAAGTTACCCAGTAGACAGACCTCCGGGTCTAAAGGGAATGCAACCCCGTGAATTGAGGATATGGTATCGCATACCCCCTGCCAGAAACCGTGTCGTTTTGAACACTGCCAAGTGGAATGGAGGAATGTTCCTTCATCTGAGCCACATCTAAAACATAGGGAGGAGATATCTGGGTTGAACTTGTGCAGTCTAGATGGGGTGATATAGAGCTGATGGAGGAAATTAAACTGGATCAGTCTGTATCTGGAGTGTATGTGGATGTAACACCATCCCTGCATAGGTCACTCCATAGATCCTCATCAAGATCAATACCCAGATCTTTTTCCCATCTAAGTCGGGGTTTATCTAGCCCAGGCAGTGTTAGTCCTGACATAAGAGCATCGTATACACGGGAAATGGTCCTGAACAGTGGTTGGTCTGCGTGGCAGAGTTGTTCAATAGGTGACATCTTAGGTAGGTTCCATTGTCCCTTGAGAGTCACCCTAATAAAGTTTCGTAGTTGTAGGTAGCTAAAGAAGTCCCTGTTAGGCAAGTGGTATTTCTGTTTCAGCTGATCAAAAGACATAAGAACTCCCTCCTCGTAACAATGTTCCAGAAGAGTGATGCCCTTATCAGACCATGGTCTAAAGTTACTATTCTGGAAAAACATAGGGATCTATTGTTCCATAAAGGGGTTTTAGGGGAAAGGAATCCCCCTCGTCCGAACAGCTCATGCAGTTTGCACCATGCCAGGACAGAATGTATGATTAAAGGGTTGTCTGTGATGGTTTTTATAGATTTTCTGTCCCATTTGTAAAACAAATCTGCCCCAGTGTCATCATTTACCTCAAGCTTTTCAATGTTCAACCATGAGGGAGAGGGACCATTTATCCAGGCCAACCCTAGGGGTTTTGCCGTGCCAGATAAACCGTCTGGTCAGCTTGTCGAGAGAGGAAAAAAATGCTGCGGGAACAGGGATAGGGAGAGATTGAAACACATATAGAAATCTGGGCAGGACATTCATTTTAATTACATTGATTCTACCCAGTAGAGTGAGAGGTAAGTCCATCCATTTACAAAGGTCAACCTCCACCTTTGGCAACAAACTGGCCAGATTGAGTTTTATAGAGGTTGTTCAGATTACCATCCACCATTATGCCCAAATATGTGAAGCCCATAGGCGACCATCTAAAAGGAAACTTGTGCTTGATGGTATGATGGTCAAAGACAGACAACGGTAAGATTTCGCTTTTATCAAAATTGACCTTATATCCAGAGACAGAACTATAACACTGTAGTAGGATCTGCAAGTGAGAGAGGGAGTGTTCTGGGTTTGTTAGAAATAAGATAAGGTCGTCCGCAAAGAGTGATAATTTATGGGTATGGGGGCCCACCTCAAAGCCATGTATGTCGGGGCACGTTCTAATAGCCTCAGCCAACGAGGGCATGGCGAGGGCAAAGATGGCGAGGGCAAAGAGGTGGGGGCTAATTGGGCAACCTTGTCTGTTCCCCCTATAAAGAGGGAAAGAGGAGGAAGTAATCCCATTGGTAGCAATCCTAGCTTTAGGAGATCTGTAGAGTGATTTTATCAAATTTACAAACACGGTACCTAAACCGAACTTTTCCAAGACGCGAAAGAGGTATGGCCATTCAACCCTATCAAAGGCCTTTTCAGCGTCGAGGGAGACTGCGACACTAGGTATTTTGTTTTTGTTAGCAAGGTGAATTATATCAAAGAACCTTCTGAGATTATTGGAGGACAATCTATTAATTATGAAGCCAGTCTGATCTGTGTTGACCAATAGGGGAAGACATGACTCCAGTCTCTTAGATAGCATCTTGGTGACCAGTTTACAATCTGTGTTAAGGAGAGAGATTGGTCTATAGGAGGCGCACTTTAGCGGGTTTTTCCCTTTCTTGTGGATTACAGTAATCACTGCTTGAGAGAAGGACTCTGGAAAGCAGTTGTCTTCTCTGGCTTTTTTAAGTACCTCCATAAGGTAGGGGACCAACAGCTCCCTAAATTCTTTATAGAACTCTGGAGGGAAGCCATCCTCCCCAGGAGACTTATTAGAAGGTAAGGATTTAATGGCCTCCAACAATTCAGGAACTGAAAAGTGTTCACTCAGGCGCTCGCTGTCTTCCCCTGACAGGCATGGGAGGTTGAGAGAGGAGAGAAAGGAGTCGATCTCTGATAGATCATCGCTTGATTGGGAAGTGTAGAGGTCTTCATAGTATTTCTTAAAAGTATTATTAATTTCAGTAGGGTCGAAAGATATCTCATTAAGAGTTTCTATGGCATTAATTGTCCTCTTACTGCTTTCAGTTGCCATGCCAATACTTTGTGAGCTTTCTCTCCAAGCTTGTAATAACGCTGTTTTGATTTAGTGATGGCCCTCTCAGCTTGATATGTGTTCAGAATATTATATTTAAGTTTTTTATTTACCAAAAGCCTGTATAGATCTTGTCGGGCCTCTTTGGTAGGTTCTCTCTAGCTCTGAGATTTCAGAGTCAAGGGCACTCAGTTCCGCACCGTGTTTTTTCTTCAGCCCTTTAGTATAGGAAATAATCTGTCCCCTCAGATAGGCCTTCAATGTGTCCCAAAGAATGAAGCTGTCAGGAGCAGAGGGTTTGTTTGTCAAAGTAAAAATATTGATCTGCTCTTTGATGAATGCACAAAATTCAGGTTGCTTTAGGAGTGTAGAATTTAGTCTCTATCTATATGCTCCATTTACCTTGGTAGGAATGGAGATTGATAATACCAGAGGAGAATGGTCACTAAGCAATCTGGGGAGATACTCGACATCTAACACTCTATGAAACAGTTGTGCCGAAAGTAAAAAGTTATCTATGCGTGTGGGTGTGAATAAAAAGAGTAGTCCCTATCCTGTGGGTGCAACTGTCTCCAGATGTCTAGTAAATTGAGATCTTTCATGAATGACATGGTGAGCTTGCTGGCTTTGGTAAGAAGTGAGGGTTTATCAGAAGACCTATCAAGAACTGTATCTAAGCAAAAATTTTAATCTCCTCCAACCAGTAGCAATCCTGGTGGTGCTTGAGCAACCTGAAGGAAGACATTCTGAATAAACATATGGTCATCAAAGTTAGGAGCATAAATATTCAATAGGGTCCAAGACTCTGAAAACATATGCCCCTGCACCAAAACAAACCTACCAGAGGGATCAGAGATGGTGTTGTTTACGCAGAAGGGGATGTGTCTACTTATCAAAATTGCAGTTCCTCTTGCTTTGGAGTTAAAAGAGGATGCAAAAACTTGTCCTACCCATTCCCTCTTCAATTTCTTGTGTTCACTGGCTGTAAGATGTGTTTCTTGTAAAAACACAATGTCAGCCTTTAATTTCTTACGGTATGTATAGACTCTTTTCCTTTTAATCGGGCTGTTAAGACCTTTTACGTTGAATGTGATATATTTTAGTGGATTAAGCATAGGTTGGGTTTCAAATATGTAACTGAATAAAAATCTATCATATGCAGATAATTAGGAAATGTTTCAACTTTGGTTTGAGCACAAAAGTGACCTGTGTGTCTCTTTAGGAAGGAAACAATAAACATAGAAAAAAGGAAGAAAAAAATAATAAAAATCCCACCCAACCCGATTGTCAGACTAAAACAACAATCCCAACAATCAAACATGAATACACTTGTAGAGATTACGTTGCTGCTCGCTTTCCATCTTGCTCTTACTAGCTAAAACTTGGCGTAAACTAAAACCTGCGAGCTCTCTAAGTTGAAAACAAACGTTGCGAATAGATATTTATGACTGAATATTTACTGCCCACGGTAAGGGATGCTTGAGTCTCTTTTCGAAAGATTAACATAAATGAGGGGGAAAGCAGTGGGCCTAAGCCCACTTATTGCTTCGCCCAGTAGATAACGATTTCCTCTTTTATACAGTAGTCTTTACAATCCTTTGCTATTTTCCCCTTTCTTCCTGTTCCCCTACCAGGTATTACAGAAATACCCACGGTGTGATTATTGTTTATGACGTCACCAACCCAGAGTCGTTTGTGAACGTGAAGAGGTGGCTTAATGAGATCACTCAGAACTGTGACAACGTCTGTAAGATCCTAGGTGAGTTTGGTGTGCTGAGGTGATGTGATGGAGGAAGATTAAAGTAGATGGCAAGATAGATTGGATGAATGGATATTCACTAAAAATGACTTTTGACTTCCAGTCCAATGTGTTAATGTTATGGCTGATTGTGAACTGATAGACACACATCATATATCCCAAAAGTATGTGGACACCCTTTCAAATTAGTGGATTCGGCTATTTCAGCCACACCATTGCTGACAGGTGTATAAAATCGAGCACACCGTCATGCAATCTCCATAGACAAACATTGTCAGTAGAATGGCCTTACTGAAGTGCTCTGTGACTTTCAATGTGGCACCGTCATTGGATGCCACCTATCCAACAAGTCAGTTCGTCAAATTTCTGCCCTGCTAGAGCTTCCCCAGTCAACTCAAAGTGCTGTTATTGTGAAGTGGAAACGTCTAGGAGCAACAACGGCTCAGCCGCGAAGTGGTAGGCCACACAAGCTCACAGAATGGGACCGCCGAGTACTGGACCCCGTAAAAATCATCTGTCCTCGGTTGCAACACTCACTACCGAGTTCCAAATTGACTCTGGAAACAACGTCCACAGAGTAACTGTTTGTCGGGAGCTTCATGAAATGGGTTTCCATGGCCGAGCAGCCACACACAATGCGCAATGCCAAGTGGTGTAAAGCTCGCCACCATTGGACTCTGGAGCAGTTGAAACTCGTTCTCTGGAGTTCTGAATCCCGCTTCAACATCTGGCAGTCCGACAGACAAATCTGGGTTTGGGGGATGTCAGGATAACTCTACCTGCCCCAATACATAGTGCCAACTAAAGTTAGGTGGAGGAGGAATAATGGTCTGGGAATGTTTTTCATGGTTTGGGCTAGGCCCCTTAGCTCCAGTGAAATGAAATCTTAATGCTACAGCATACAATGACATTCTAGACGATTCTATGCTTCCAACTTTGTGGCAACAGTTTGGGGTAGGCCCTTTCCTGTTTCGTCATGACAATTACCCCGTGCACAAAGCGAGGTAAATACAGAAATGGTTTGTCGAGATTGGTGTGGAAGAACTTGATTGGCCTGCACAGAGCCCTGACCTCAACCCCATAGAACACCTTTGGGATGAATTGGAACACCAACTGCGAGCCATGCCTAATCGCTCAACATCAGTGCCCAACCTCACTAATGCTATTGTGGCTGAATGGAAGCAAGTCCCCGCAATAATGTTCCATCATCTAGTGGAAAGACTTCCCATAAGAGTGGAGGCTGTTATAGCAGATTTGGCATGATTTTGTAATGAGATGTTTGATGTGCAGGTGTCCACATACATTTGGTCATGTAGTGCTGTCCAAAACAACATCTTTCATTCATCCCCACTTCTCTCTCTCGCCCTCTCTCAGTGGGGAACAAGAATGACGACCCCTCCAAGAAGCAGGTGGACTCCCAGGATGCAATGCATTTCGGGGAGTCGGTGGGCGTCCGGGTATTTGAGACGAGTGCCAAAGAAAATATCAACGTTGAAGAGGTGAGCCAGGCAGTCATGTTCCAAACCCAGGGTGTACCTCATTCACTTCCTCCTAGTAATAAAATAAAATTAGTCAGCTCCGTCAAAATAAAAATAAGCCTCAAATATCCAGGATGTCTTTGGGAAAGCTGAGCTTGAGACCTGATATGTCTCTCACAGGGAATTTTCAGTTTATTTAGCTTTTTTTTATGGAAAAAAAAAAAGTACACTGCTATCAGAAGCCATGACATCATTTTCTGGACTTTTCCATACTGTTTAAAGGCAGAGTCAACTTAGTGTATTTAAACTTCTGACCCACTGGAATTGTGATACAGTGAATTATAAGTGAAATAATCTGTCTGTAAACAATTGTTGGGAAAATGACTTGTCATGCACAAAGTAGACGTCCTAACCATCTTGCAAAAACTAGTTTGTTAACAAGACATTTTGGAGTGGTTTTAATGACTCCAACTTTATGTATCGTGGTGTGTATGTATTTTACAGTCATTGCCCTGTTTTGCTCCTTTGTCTTCTACCTCTCCTGCTCCTCCCCTCTTTCTCCCCCTCTCCTTCCCTCTCTCAGATGTTTATGGCTTTCACTCACATGGTCCTTCGGACAAAGAAGCAGAGTCAGAGTCGTGCAGAGAGAGAGCGGGAACGAGAGAAGGAAACGGTTGACATCAACTCTCACAGACACAGAGAGAGGAGGAAGAGGGGGAAGAAGTGTTGCTGAGGGAGAAAGGGAGGAGATTTTCTAAGAACAGGACAGACCAATGGAGAGTCGAGCATCCAAAGTCTGTCTGCGCTCATGTGGAAAGAGCCAGGACATTACATGTTGACATTGCACTGAGTCAAGATTACAAGAGGTTAAGGACAGAGAACCACTGTTACGTGCCGAATTTTTACCCTAGCAGTTATTTTTTATGAATGTATATTAATGTCATTTTATCATTAAAAAGGAAACTGGATCCCCAAAGTGTCAAACTGTTATTAAAACCCCTAATTTAGGAAATACACTAATGACTTCAAGTGACTAGAGTGATGCATCTGTCTTATTTGTAATGAAAAAGACTGTCGTGACAAATATAATGTCTAAATAAACTGAGCAATAAAGTCAATCTGTGTGCTTTTTATATGCAATATACCATTCCTAAAACCTATTCAGTATTTCAATGCTGAACCCCATTACACTCTTGTTTACCGTTTTTTTTTTTTTTTTTGTCTGGTAAATTAACACAAGATTCCCAAGTGTGTGTGTGATACACATTGTCTAGTATATCCATCCCTTAAAGTCAGTTTGTGCCAGTGCTTCAATGTTGACAATTAGGGCACTTGCCTACTTACGGGAAAAAAAAGTAAAAGGCATAAAACCATGTGAAGACAAACTTGGGTTATGTCCAATATCACAACACTTTGAATTTGTTTTTAAAAGGCCCATATATAGAAAATTCCATGGGAGAGGCTTAGCTCCAGAAAGATACATGTATTATTACTTTGGTATCTCCAAACTTAATGTATTTAAGACATCAACATTCACTATTCCAGGCCGGCAGATGCCGATATTGAGTCGTTTCATCTCACTGTCCAAAGGGTATGTATGCAGCCGACTCTACACTTGTCTCCCCCGTGAATCGGTTCATATATAAAACATTCTGCATTCAGGCTGCAAAAGCGTTGATTTCTTCCTTAACTCAATGTAATGGCAACACAGGAAATATGCATACTTTATGAAACACCATTTCCCACCAACATATTAGACTGGCTAAATGCTAGTCCCGGATGTTGCGTATCACGTTCAGCCAATCAAGTTGCAGCAGTCTGTTATTTACTCTTGGTCTGAATGCTGTACACAATGTCAGGAAGTAGCATTAGCCACCCTTGAATGGAGGTGGAAAATTCTGTTTCATGAAGAAAGTATGCATATTTTCCCTGTTTTTTCCCCCGACTTATCACCATTAAATTGAGTTATGGAGAGTAGTCGACACTTTTGCAGCCTGAATACATTCCCTATGGACGGTGAGATGAAACGACTCAATATCACCATCTGCAGGCCTTTGGGCTACTATACCATTAGTTTATTTGCAAAGCCATGGGTGATACAAAATAGACAGATCTATTGTAATGCAAGACTATGGTAATTGGTTTCTTTTTTTACACAACTATGCATTTTGTGCCTGTGTAACACCAATGTTCAGTAACTATTTACTCAATTATCTTGAATGCACCCCTGGTTGCTCAAGCGGTTTGAGAAACACTCTTTTCACTCCACTTTGGTACGGAATTACTTTTATGTAGCAGGTTAGGATAATTATCATGCAGGTTTGGAGACAGAGGTTAAGGTTAGGAAAAGGGTTTGGGTAAGTGAAAATGCTCTCCTAACCTGCTATGAAGGTTTAGCGAGCATGGAGAGGCCAGAGATAGCCATACTAGTAAATTGAGCTGGGGCGGACTTGCATTTTACCCACACCAGCCCACATCACTGCAAGTGCCGCCAACTCACACCCCATATACACCCTCCTTAGACACAGGCAGTAGTGCTGACACAACATTGGCAGTACAGTACAGCGTTTCTCAACCATTTCTGTACCAGTGACTGACGAGACATGGTCCTCCTCTTTTTTAACCAGCCCATGTTTAAAACAAATACAATATGTAAAAGCACCACTGGAAATACAACTCACCACTTTGCCTCTGCTCTAGCCATTTTGTTTGCCTCCCTGTTGTGCTGTCGATCTGTCTCAGCATCTTCTCTGCTGTCACTCTGTGCTTCATCTTGTTCTCTGTCTGTCTGCTTAAGCCTTCCACGTTATAAAAGCCAAGCTAATGACTTAGGCTATATTGCAAATTAGTGCCTGTCATATGTGTTCTCCTGAATCAACACCTACTATAAGTGTTCATTACTATTACAGGGCTCTACATTTTCCCCTGGTGTCACTGGTGCCACTAACCTTTACAGTTGGTTGCACCAGCCCATGATTTAGTCAGACTCAAATCATGAGTAATTATCTTAGAAAGTAATTGTGGATTGACAATTAGACTATAGTTGCTAATTTACTGTCAAAATAGGACCAGAATTTCCAGATATATATTTTTTGAATGAAGATTAATTACATACATCTTTATATGGATCTAATATCATAGGCTAATTAATTTGGGGAAGAGGATGTGGAAAACTCAAAACACATTAACTAGATCGTTAACTGTAACTTCACTGAACAAAAGTATAAATGCAACATGCAACAATTTCAAAGATTTTACTGAGTTACAGTTCATATAAGGAAATCAGTCAATTGAAATAATTGCGTTAGGCCATAATCTATGGATTTCACATGACTGGGAATATAGATATGCATCTGTTGGTCACAGATACCTTTTAAAAAATGTAGAGGCATGTAACAGAAAACCAGTCCGTATCTGGTGTGACCACCATTTGCCTCATGCAGCGCGACACATCTCCTTCACATAGAGTTGATCAGGCTCTTGATTGTGACCTGTGAAATGTTGTCCCACTGGCTGTGTGAAGTTGCTGAATATTGGCGGGAACTGGAACACGCTGTCGTACACGTTGATCCAGAGCATCCCAAACGTGCTCAATGGGGCTGTTCATTTTCATGCTGAAACATGAGGTGATGGCGTCATGGTATCTCTGTGCATTCAAATTGCCATCGATAAAATGCATTTGTGTTTGTTGTCCGTAGCTTATGCCTGCCCATACCATAGCCCCACTGCCACAATGGGGCACTCTGTTCACAAAGTTGACATCAGCAAACGGCTTGCCCACACAACATCATGAATATGCCCGGTACAGTTGAAACTGGAATTAATCGGTGAAGAGCACACTTCTCCAGCGTGCTAGTGGCCATCAAAGGTGAGCATTTGCCCACAAGTAGTCCATTAAGACGCAGAACTCCAGTCAGGTCAAGACCCTGGTGAGGACGATGGGCACACGATGAGCACACAGATGGGCTTCCCTTGAACGGTTTCCTAAAAGTTTGTATCTTTGGTTGTGCAAACCCAGATTCATCAGCTGTCTGGGTGGCTGGTCTCAAATGATCCCGCATGTGAAGAAGCCGGATGTGGAGGTCCTGGGCTGGTGCAGTTACACATGGTCTTTAGTTGTGAGGCCAGTTGGACGTACTGCCAAATTCTGTAAAAAACTGCACATTTTAAAGTGGCCTTTTATTGTCCCCAGCACAAGGTGCACTTGTATCTTGGCAAAGGAGCAATGCTCACTAACAAGGATGTAAACAAAATTCTAGAGGAATAAGCTTTTTGTGCGTATGGAACATTATTTTATTTCAGCTCATGAAACATGGGGCCAATACTTTACACTGTTTGTTAATATTTCTTTGCCACCTGCTAGTAGCCATGTGCATCAGTAAGTGTAATGTCCTAAAAAAATCTCTCTCCATTGAATACAGGCGGTTGATGTTAACAACCCTCTATCGAAATATTCCAAAAAGTATTACAATAATGAGACATATCCTCCAATCCAAAGAAAGGATAGGCGGGAGCTAGACTGGCCGCCATGCTGCTTTGTGGAAAACGATTCCCATTGTTAAGGTGGAAAGACATGTATCTTGTCAGTACATCCATAATTTGCAGTCAAAACTTGATCACATGATTTTTGTAAAGATCATGCAGTCGACATGTACTAAGTGGCCACGACCATGGTGGTGGCAGCATCATGCTGTGGGGATGTTTTTCAGCTGCAGTGTCTAAGCAGTCCAAGAAGCTGGATATCATTATATCTGCAGCCGAGAAGTTTTTGGGGTTCCAAGACTTTACGGCAGAAGCACTGCAAGGACTATTGTCTCTAGGAAATGTCCCACCCTCACAGGAGTCTTCGGAACCTGATTGGAATTATTATTTTTGTTTTTTTTTACAGAAAAGCACATTGATTTTGTTTATTTAATTTATTTTTTGATAGTTTGTATGATATTGATACATTTTTTACCCATATTTTTTGGTCTTCATTTTTGGGATCATTATTATCCACCTGCACAGTAGGTGGTGAAATACAATTGTTGTGAACACCATTATATCATAGAAGAAGAAGAAAGTAGTCCCTCCCATCAAAGGAGTCATCTCAGGGGTGATGACTGATGTTCAGGTTGAATACCTGAAGAGAATTCCTGGTGTGGTTGGTGCCGTCGTCTGACCCGTTAGGTAATTGGGGAAAAAGAAGAGTCTGTAGGTCCTTTTGTTTTTTGACAAATAGCAAATACCTACGCATGTGAAGCTTGGATATAAAAGGTATACTGTAAGAGCTTTCGTCCCCAAAACACTGCAGTGTAAGAATTTAAAGGATTTGGCCATGTTTCAAGTGTGCACAGATGGACAGAGTATATTTGAACGGTGTGTAGAAGGATGACGGTGTTGCAATTGTGGTGGGAATCAGGATCCCGAGATCCTGGAGTGCACTGTAAGGGTGAAGGAGACCGAGGTGGCAAAAGTTAGAGCAGTCAATCGAATCTCCTATGCGGACCAGATTAAAATAATTGAGAAAACAAGTGATAAACTGTACGGCACAAGTCTCAAAGAAGTCTAAGAAACTGGACATTTTTGTGGCTGCAGCAAAAACGTTTTTGCGCAGGAAGACCCGCCCTCCCAGGTTCCCCTTGAGCCTGTGTAGTGATCAGATGTGTTTTATTTATTTTTAACTGAAAAGTTGTTTGATTTAGTTTAGTTTATTTATTTATTTATTTATTGGTCATTTTGTAGTTTTTTTGCAGGGTATTTAGTTCCATTTTTGGTAATCCTGTTTCCATCCCGCATAGTAGTTGGCGGGATACACATTACATTGTGCGATCGCCAATATACCATAGACGAAGTAGAACAGGCGTTGTGCTGAAAATCTCACCCCTGCTAGAATTCTCCTTCCCTTCGCGTTCTTCATTGCTGCGACTTGCTTGCCAGTTGAAATTTCTGCTCTTCACTCAGTTTTCGGTTTGGGTATTTGTTTCAAGTGTATGTGGCGGTTCTAGCTTGTATAGCGCTAAATCCGCTACTGTTTTGTATTAGTCTATAAATAAATCTATTTGCCAAAATGTGTCATCTCTCCCATGTCTTATTCGACTAGTATATTTGAAAGTGTAATGATAATAATTCAGCCATAGTTGTTCTGAAATGTTTATTGCTTGCCAACGATTTACTCCCTCTGTTTAATATAACACACATACATGTTGTTCTATAGAAAGTATTTGACTAGCCACAAAATTAAGGAAATTACAAGGTGGGGAGAATTCTGGCAAGGGGGAGATTTTCAGTCACAACACCGGTCGGTGGAACGAAGATGGCCGCTGAAAGCGAGTGAGTTTGTTGATGAGAGCGTGTAGGTAGAGAAAATGTGTCAACTATTTATATAATACGTTAATTCATATTCAATACCATTTACTTAAATGTATATTCAAATGATATGTACGTTGTAGATTGTGGTTAGCTAGCCATGGGTCGCTAGCTTGCTAGTTTACTAACGTTAGCTACACCCAAGTTAACCAACAACACGGCTGAGTGCAGGGGATGATGCAGCCAGGCATCATCTTGCAAGCAAACTGTTTTTCAACATTGTAATTTACTAAATATATTACATACAGTGGTAGTTAGCTGACATACATTTAGGAAAATACATTAAGCTTTTATCTGATTGAACCAGAATCTGTCTTTAAAGGAGACGTTGAACGTGGCAGGAGAATTTCCATGTTCAACGTCTCCTGTAAAACCAGATTATGGTTCAGTGCTTGGTCGTTCCATGTCATTTCAGCAAGTCATGACACCAACCATCTCAGATTGTTCTGAAATAATTTCCGTAGTTAGAAACCTATAACATTAGCATTCTTGACACATTATTTTGATTAAATGTAATTTGATCTCTGATAAATTAATAAGCTAACTGATTACACCCAAATTGGCCATGTAAATGTATAGAATTCATAATACCCAATAAATGTAGTACCTAATGTAACAGTATAACTTTAGTCGGTCCCCTCGCCGGGCTCGAACCAGGGACCCTATGCACACATCAACAACTGACACCCACGAAGAAGCGTTACCCATCGTTCCACAAAAGCAGCAGCTCTCGCAGTGCAATGGGAACCACTACTTCAAGGGCTCAAAGTGAGTGATGTCACCGATTAAAAAGCTATTAGCCGCACCACCGCTAACCAGCTAGCCATTTCACATCGGTTACACTAACATCCGATTTTGACCAAACTTTTTTTCTAACATCGAGTAAGGCATGAAGAATACAAGGAAATGGTCAAATGCCAGCCATGGACCCCTCAGCACCAAACCCACCACAACAAGGAGTGTGACAAGTAGTATGGAGCTGCCCACCCAATTTTACCTACCTCATCCCCATACTGTTTATATTTATTTACTTTTCTGCTCTTTTGCACACCAATATCTCTACCTGTACATGACCATCTGATAATTTATCACTCCAGTGTTAATCTGCAAAATTGTAATTATTCGCCTACCTCCTCATGCCTTTTGCACACAATGTATATAGACTCTCTTTTTTTTCTACTGTGTTATTGACTTGTTAATTGTTTACTCCATGTGTAACTCTGTGTTGTCTGTTCACACTGCTATGCTTTATCTTGGCCAGGCCGCAGTTGCAAATGAGAACTTGTTCTCAACTAGCCTACCTGGTTAAATAAAGGTGAAATAAAAAATATATTGTTTCTTTGTCTTATGTAATGGATTCTCTTTTTTTTCCCCTGTTCAGAGAAAATAGTCATTGAAGTTGTTAGGTTTATATCCTATCCTACATTCTGAAATTACAAGGTTCTGACCACTAGACGGTGTTGTTCCTGCTAGGAGGTGATCAAAAAAGAACAGCCCCTCAATATTAAAGGGATAGTTAACCAAAATCACAATTTGTTTCCTTACCCTGTAAGTGGTTTATGGACAAGATATGTCAGCAACCCATGCTTTTGGTTTTGTTTACCTGGCCACTGTTTCAAATGCTAACGTTTTAGCATGTGTGACACAAATCCAATGCAAGTCAATGGTACAGTGCCTAATAGAAAGTCTACACCCCCTTTGATTTCTTCATATTTTATTTTGTTACAAAGTAGAATTAAAATGGTTTAATTGTCATACTCTGTCAAAGCAGAAGAAAAATAATAATATATTTTTTAAAGATAAAACTTGCGGCAGGTAGCCTAGTGGTTAGAGCGTTGGGCCAGTAACCGAAAAGTTGCTGTATCGAATCCCTGAACTGACAAGGTAAAAATCAGTTGTTCTACCCACTGTTCCCCGGTAGGCCTTCATTGTAAATAAGAATTTGTTCTTAACTGACTTGCCTAGTTAAATAAAGGTTACATTTTTAAAATGTACTTTTTTTTTACCTTGATTAGATAGGTATTCACCACCATGGTGAATGAGTCAATGCAACATTTACAGCTGTGAGTCTTCCTAGGTTAGTCTCATAAGAGCTTTGCACACCTCTATTGTGCAATATTTGCCTGTTATTCTTTTCAAAATGGTTCATGCTCTGTCAAGGTGTTGGATCATGGCTTGACAACAATTTTCAAGTATTGCCATAGATTTTCAAGCAACTACTGAATAAGTCAAAACTGTAACTTGTCCATTCAGGACAATTCATTAATTTGGCTTTGTGTGTAGGGTGTTGTCCCGCTGAAAGGTGAATTCCTGTCCTAGTGTCTGGCGTTAAAGCAGACTGAATCATGTTTACCTCTATGATTTTGCCTTTGCTTAGCTCCATTTCTTTTCATCCTGAAAAACTCACCAGTCTCTGCTGATGTTAAGCATACCCTTACCATGATGCAGCCACCACCATGCTTGAAAATAAGGAGGCAGTTACTCAGTGATGTTGTGTTGGATTTGCCCCAAACATAAGGCTTTGCATTTAGGCAAAAATATTATTTTACACTATTACTTTATTGCATGTTTTGGAATATTCTTTGTATTTTTATTATTTTCACAGTCATTTAGTTTATTATTGTGTAGTCTAGGGCTGACCTCATTTAGTCAACTGGTTGATAGGCTGTTGGTCAACCAATATTTCATTAGGTGAGCGCTAGCAATGTTAACCAGTATATTGGTGTTGAGAACAATGCGGCGGAGGCAACAGAGTTGGGAGATTAGAAAACAGACTTTGCCTCAATTGTCTAAGTCTAACTAGGTATTTTGTCTTTATTTTTTTACAAGGCGGTCAGGGAAGAACAAATGTTTATTTACAATGATGGCCTACACCGGCCAAACCCGGATGATGCTGGGCCAATTGTGCGTCGTAGCGCCTTAGATCGCTGCGCCACTCGGGAGCCCAATAATCAATAGCCTAACTATAAAATGTGCCTGGCTTTATAAATCAATCATATATCTACATAAATATGACATATTACATCTGTTGCCTGTTTGAGTGTTTGGATGATAGCCTACTGATTCCATGAGCACCAAGTCTCACTCAACAATTTCACAAATGTGGCTGTTTTAATTTTTTGCTACGCTGTAATAAAGGCTTTACACTTTTTTTTTTTTCATTAGACCAGCCTCTGGTATTATTTGTAATTTATTTAGTGTTTACACCGTTCCAAATTGTCAGAAATTATTTAGAATAATAACCCTCCTTTTTCCTTAATCTCGTTATTGTTATTGTCATCATAATAATGAATGTCATTATCATTAGTAGGCTTAGTATAGCCTTGTATATAACCACCATCGAGCTGTAGGCCTAAAAGCGCATCCTGTTTAGTCTTCATAACGTAACTTACTTAGGCCTATATTTCAATACTTATCTAGGCTACTGTATCAATCAGTCATTTATTTGTTCATGCCATCAGACAACATACGAGTCATTCATGGTCATTCTGGTCACCCCCAAAGCCAATTCCTCCTTTGGTCGTCTTTCCTTCCAGTTCTCTGCTGCCAATGACTGGAACGAATTGCAAAAATCTCTGAAGCTGGAGACTCACATCTCCCTCACTAGCTTTAAGCACCAGCTGTCAGAGCAGTTTACAGATCACTGCACCTGTACTTAGCCTATCTGTAAACAGCCCATCTATCTACCTACCTCAACCCCATACTGGTATTTATTTATTTTGCTCCTTTGCACCCCAGTATCTCTACCTGCACATTCATCTTCTGCCGATCTACCGCTGATCTACCATTCCAGTGTTTAATTGCTATATTGTAATTACTTCGCCACCATGGCCTGTTTATTTCCTTAACTTACCTCATTTGCACCCACTGTATATAGACTTTTTGTTTTCTTTTGTTCTACTGTATTATTGACTGTATGTTTTGTTTATTCCATGTGTAACTCTGTGTCGTTGTATCTGTCGAACTGCTTTGCTTTATCTTGGCCAAGTCGCAATTGTAAATGAGAACTTGTTCTCAACTTGCCTACCTGGTTAAATAAAGGTAAAATAAAATACATTTAAAAAAATGTCTGAAACACATGCTTCTAGCAAGGGCAATTTTGGGGCTTCACCATGTTTCATTGAAATGTACAGCTGTGTGTCATCCGCATAGCAGTGAAAGTTAACATTATGTTTTCGAATGACATCCCCAAGAGGTAAAATATATAGTGAAAACAATAGTGGTCCTAAAACGGAACCTTGAGTACACAAGTCTGGTTCATCCTTTGGAGCAATTTCCAAATGCCTGAAGGTACCACGTTCATCTGTACAAACAATAGCACAATAGCACAAGTATGAACACCATGAGACCATGTAGCCGTCATACCACTCAGGAAGGAGACGCGTTCTGTCTCCTAGAGATGAACGTACTTTGGTCTGAAAAGTGCAAATCAATCCCAGAACAACAGCAAAGGACCTTGTGAGTATGCTGGAGGAAACAGATACAAAAGTATTTAGATCCTCAGTAAAACGAGTCCTATATCGACATAACCTGAAAGGCCACTCAGCAAGGAAAAAGCCACTGCTCCAAAACCGCCATAAAAAATCCAGACTACAGTTTGCAACTGCACATGGGGACAAAGATCATACTTTTTGGAGAAATGTCCTCTGGTCTGATGAAACAAAAATAGAACTGTTTGGCCATAATGACCATCGTTATGTTTGGAGGAAAAAGGGGGAGGCTTGTAAGCCGAAGAACACCATCACACCTGTGAAGCACGTGGGTGGTAGCATCATGCTGTGGCGGTGCTTTGCTGCAGGAGGTACTGGTGCACTTCACAAAATAGATGGCATCATGAGGAACGAAAATGATGTGGATATATTGAAGCAACATCTCAAGACATCAGTCAGGAAGTTAAAGCTGGGTTGCAAATGGGTCTTCCAAATGGACATTGACCCTGAGCATACTTCCAAAGTTGTGGCAAAATGGCTTAAGGACAACAAGAGTCAAGTTATTGAAGTAGCCATCACAAAGCCCTGACCTCAATCCTATAGAACATTTGTGGGCAGAACTGAAAAAGCGTGTACGAGCAAGGAGGCCTACAAACCTGACTCAGTTACACCAGCTCTGTCAGGAGGAATGGGCCAAAATTCACTTAACTTACTGTTGGAAGCTTGTGGAAGGCTACCCGAAACATTTGACCCAAGGTAAACAATTTAAAAGGCAATGCTACCAAATACTAATTGAGTGTATTTAAAAAAGTCCTTAAACTTCTGACCCACTGGGAATGTGATGAATGAAATAAAAGCTGAAATAAATGATTCTCTATACTATTATTCTGACATTTCACATTCTTACAGTAAAGTGGTGATCCTAACTGACCTAAAACAGGGAATTTTTACAAGGATTAAATGTCAGGAATTGTGAAAAACCGAGTTTAAATGCATTTGGCTAAGGTGTATGTATACTTCCGACTTCAACTGTAGGTCTAAAATGCACGCAGTGCTTGCTCCATACATAATTTATCTTCATCTCCAGTATTTTCCATAACTAGTCAAATTTATTCCGCACATCTGACTTCCTCTTTACCGCCTGTGCAACCAATCATAAACATTCCACCATTTTGAGTTTATTTGTCATGCACTCTTTCCACCAATTTTGCTGTCACGTGTTACGGTGTTCAGAGTTTGTTATAACCAATTTAATGATGTGATTATGATATGCTATAGATCAGGCCCTATTGTCACCTGTATGCGACACTTACATGTCACGTAAAGAGAGAAAGGTTTGAGGGAATATGGAATGTTTTTCCTAAACAGATGAGGGATTTTGTTAACAACTTTTCAGTCAGAAATGGCTGTAATTATGTTGCAGCTTCGGCAACACGGACAGTGTGGTGGTCGCTGCAGCAGGGAGGAGGGGGAGATAACAGGTGCTAGGCACAGTCACTCGCTGTCTTTCTTTTTAACACACCGCAGCAAGTCTGAGCCTGGCGGCACAATCAAATCAATTGCGGTCGGACTCCCTCTAGTCATTTGTGTGTCTTAATTATTTAATCAAAATGTTTGCTTAAAGCATCAGACAAGCTCAGTGAATATAGTTTATTTGAATAAAACACATAGGATGTGTCTATATATGGAAAAATACACATTTTAAACATTTTGACCAATCAATTGGTCGAAAGAACAGGTGACTCTTGATCAACCAATATTTGTTTTTGTCGGGGACAGCCCTAGTGGAGTCACTACAATGTTGTTGATCCATTTTCAGTTTTCTCCCATCACGACCATTGAACTCTGTTAGCTGTTTTAAAATCACCAATGGCTTCATGGTGACATCCCTAAGCAGTTTCCTTCCTGACCTGCAGCTCAGTTCAGAAGTACGACAGCATCTTTGTGTCTGGGTGGTTTAATACATCATCCACAACAATTGATTTGTAATAATGACAATTACAACAATACTGAATGAACACTTATTTTAACTTAATATAATACATCAATAAAATCAATTTAGCCTCAAATAAATAATGAAACATGTTCAATTTGGTTTCAATAATGCAAAAACAAAGTGTTGGAGAAGAAAGTAAAAGCGTGCCATGTAAGAAAGCTAACGTTTAAGTTCCTTGCTCAGAACATGAGAACATATGAAAGCTGGTGGTTCCTTTTAACATGAGTCTTCAATATTCCCAGGTAAGAAGTTTTAGGTTGTAGTTATTATAGGAATTATAGGACTATTTCTCTCTATACCATTTGTATTTCATATACCTTTGACTATTGGATGTTCTTATAGGCACTTTAGTATTGCCAGTGTAACAGTATAGCTTCCGTACCTCTCCTCGCTCCTACCTGGGCTCGAACCAGGAACACAACGACAACAGCCACCCTCGAAGCAGCGTTACCCATGCAGAGCAAGGGGAACAACTACTCCAAGTCTCAGAGCGAGTGACATTTGAAACGCTATTTGCGCGCACCCCGCTAACTAGCTAGCCATTTCACATCACATCGTTACACCAGCCTAATCTCGGGAGTTGATAGGCTTGAAGTCATAAACAGCAGAGCTGCTGGCAAAACGCACAAAAGTGCTGTTTGAATGAATGCTTATGAGCCTGCTGGTGCCTACCATCGCTCAGTCAGACTGCTCTATCAAATCATAGACTTAATTATAACATAATAACACACAGAAATGCAAGCCTTAGGTTATTAATATGGTCGAATCCGAAAACGATAATCTCGAAAACAAGACGTTTTTTCTTTCAGTAAAATACGGAACCGTTCCGTATTTTATCTAACGGGTGGCATCCATCAGTCTAAATATTCCTGTTACATTGCACAACCTTCAATGTTATGTCATAATTACGTAAAATTCTGGCAAATTAGTTCGCAATGAGCCAGGCGGCACAAACTGTTGCATATACCCTGACTCTGCGTGCAATGAACGCAAGAGAAGTGACACAATTTCACATGGTTAATATTGCCTGCTAACCTGGATTTCTTTTAGCTAAACATGCAGGTTTAAAAATATATACTTCTGTGTATTGATTTTAAGAAAGGCATTGGTGTTTATGGTTAGGTATACGTTGGAGCAACGACAGTCCTTTTTCGCGAATGCACACTGCATCGATTATATGCAACGCAGGACACGCTAGATAAACTAGTAATATCATCAACCATGTGTAGTTATAACTAGTGATTATGATTGATTAAGTTTAATGCTAGCTAGCAACTTACTTTGGCTTCTTACTGCATTCGCGTAACAGGCGGGCTCCTCGTGAGGCAGGTGGTTAGAGCGTTGGACTAGTTAAGCGTAAGGTTGCAAGATTGAATCCCTGAGCTGACGAGGTAAAAATCTGTCGTTCTGCCCCTGAACAAGGCAGTTAACCCACCGTTCCTAGGCCGTCATTGAAAATAAGAATGTGTTCTTAACTGACTTGCCTAGTTAAATAAAATAAATTTAAAATCTGCAAAATTGGCATCCAAAATTACCGATTTCCGATTGTTATGAAAACAACTTGAAATCGGCCCTAATTAATCGGCCATTCCGATTAATCGGTTTACTTCTAGTATGTATGTATGGGGGACAGAGGAAGGGGTAGTTAATCAAAAATCATGTCAACCCCTATTATTTCACACACAGTGAGTCCATATAACTTATGTGATTTGTTAAGAAAAATTTTACTTCTGAACTAATTTTGGCTTGTATGAACAAATTGGGTGAATACTTATGCAACAACTATTTGAGTTATTGGCTTTTTATTAATTTGTAGAATTGTCTTTTCACTTTGACTTTATGGAGTAGAGCAATGACAAAGATTTATTGTAACTATTTCAATCCCACTTTAAGGCAACCAAATGTGAAAAAAGTTCAAGGGGTGTAGGCTTTCTATAGGCACTGTATCTATATTGTCATTGTCGCACTTCATATCCAAATCATCTATAAGTAACATCATTGAGCAATATATTTTTAGATACTTAAGGATGACTTGGACATGAAGCATGGAAATGCAAATCAAGGTACCATTGACTTGCATTGGATGCAAAAAAAAATTGTGGACAACAAAACCAAAGCATATGGGGGTTCTTAAAAACCCCCACCTGGAACCGCACCATCTAGTGGTCAGAACCTGGTAATATCAGGATGTAGGACGGGACAAAAGCCAAACAACTTTAATTACTAATTTCTCTGAATATGGGTTTGAAAACCATCACCAAATTCACTGGGAATACATTACACAGGATGAAGAACCGCAGCTTTTCAGACTTAGAGAACTAATACTATATGCTCGTTGTTGGGGTGGGATTGGCAGGGGGGAGGGAGGTGGTATGTGGGTGGCTTTTGACCACTTCTTTGTATTCCTCATGTCTAACTCATTGTTGGAAAAAAAAGTTGGGTCCAAATCAGGTGCTCGGTACTATATTTATTGAATATTATATGAATCCTATAAATGAAAATAGACAATTTGGGTGCAATCAATTAGTTTAGTTTCACAGAGATCAAATTATATTGAGACAAAATCATTTCTGAATAATCTAAGATGGTGGGTGTCAATCCTTTCTCGCGCTTTTTGAGGTTGAACGACCCTGGCTTGATAGCTGTCATTTATAGCTGGCTTGATAATTTGCCACACATGATTAACTGAGCTATGTAGGCTCTACATTTTACATCTGGTTTAGCTAGCTAGCTAATGATCCTGCTCTGCAGTAAGTTAATAAATTACAGTTTAAGCCATTTCTGCTGTAACATCCAGATTGGTGCATCATTCATTGACATTGGCTACATCTCCTCTCTATGGTGTGCTGTCCGAGATTGAGGTTCTCCAGTCCATCTATCTGGATGAGCTGCAGATTAACAGAAGAGATGATGGGTGAGCCACTCTATTTGATGATAGTGGTGTTCTGGGGCCTTGGGCTAAGACCTCACTTCGATGGTAGCAGGATTTTGCTGACTCATGAATCTATATAAATACCAGCTGTAGCCTGATTGCAGATCTGTTTGTGCTGGTGTGGCATAGCAACAAATGACAAAACAACTTGGTTCACCTTAAGCACATACAGTACAGATCTGTGACCAGACTATAATACTATAGGCACACAAACACCACACACACACACACACACCATTGTATCAGAGGTGCAGTGTGCTAGTTAGCTATGTGTTATGTTGCATCACGAGGATGGGCCAAATAGAGGAATATTGCAGGTCTGTTGCATCATACTCAGCTGATTGTTGCGTTCCCTCTGTATTCAACATCCTGTCCTGCCAACTGCTCTTTGAAGAGGACTATCAGCCTTCACACTTAAACAGACATCTCTTTCTGCTCTCTTTTCTATCCCTGGGTGTTTTACTATAGCACATGACTGATTAGCCTCCCCCGGACAATAGATAAGACTAGATGAATAGCTGATAGACTTCAGGCTTTGAAGTGTGTGCGTGTGTTTAATAGAAATTCTCTGTTGCTCTCTCTTATAGGGTATAGAAAGAAGGTGAGTCTGGTTCTATATCCCTCCACGGGTGAAGATTCCCTCTCTCAGTTTGTGCGACTCACCCTGACTTTGACTCTCGACTTGCAGGTATGCTCATATTCCCTTCTTCCTTGTCCTTTGCAATCCCCCAAATATATTCCCCATCCCCTGGTTTAGGGCATGTACAGTGCCTTGCGAAAGTATTCGGCCCCCTTGAACTTTGCGACCTTTTGCCACATTTCAGGCTTCAAACATAAAGATATAAAACTGTATTTTTTTGTGAATAATCAACAACAAGTGGGACACAATCATGAAGTGGAACGACATTTATTGGATATTTCAAACTTTTTTAACAAATCAAAAACTGAAAAATTGGTCGTGCAAAATTATTCAGCCCCCTTAAGTTAATACTTTGTAGCGCCACCTTTTGCTGCGATTACAGCTGTCAGTCACTTGGGGTATGTCTCTATCAGTTTTTCACATCGAGAGACTGAAATGTTTTCCCATTCCTCCTTGCAAAACAGCTCGAGCTCAGTGAGGTTGGATGGAGAGCATTTGTGAACAGCAGTTTTCAGTTCTTTCCACAGATTCTCGATTGGATTCAGGTCTGGACTTTGACTTGGCCATTCTAACACCTGGATATGTTTATTTTTGAACCATTCCATTGTAGATTTTGCTTTATGTTTTGGATCATTGTCTTGTTGGAAGACAAATCTCCGTCCCAGTCTCAGGTCTTTTGCAGACTCCATCAGGTTTTCTTCCAGAATGGTCCTGTATTTGGCTCCATCCATCTTCCCATCAATTTTAACCATCTTCCCTGTCCCTGCTGAAGAAAAGCAGGCCCAAACCATGATGCTGCCACCACCATGTTTGACAGTGGGGATGGTGTGTTCAGCTGTGTTGCTTTTACGCCAAACATAACGTTTTGCATTGTTGCCAAAAAGTTCAATTTTGGTTTCATCTGACCAGAGCACCTTCTTCCACATGTTTGGTGTGTCTCCCAGGTGGCTTGTGGCAAACTTTAAACAACACTTTTTATGGATATCTTTAAGAAATGGCTTTCTTCTTGCCACTCTTCCATAAAGGCCAGATTTGTGCAATATACGACTGATTGTTGTCCTATGGACAGAGTCTCCCACCTCAGCTGTAGATCTCTGCAGTTCATCCAGAGTGATCATGGGCCTCTTGGCTGCATCTCTGATCAGTCTTCTCCTTGTATGAGCTGAAAGTTTAGAGGGACGGCCAGGTCTTGGTAGATTTGCAGTGGTCTGATACTCCTTCCATTTCAATATTATCGCTTGCACAGTGCTCCTTGGGATGTTTAAAGCTTGGGAAATTTTTTTGTATCCAAATCCGGCTTTAAACTTCTTCACAACAGTATCTCGGACCTGCCTGGTGTGTTCCTTGTTCTTCATGATGCTCTCTGCGCTTTTAACGGACCTCTGAGACTATCACAGTGCAGGTGCATTTATAAGGAGACTTGATTACACACAGGTGGATTGTATTTATCATCATTAGCCATTTAGGTCAACATTGGATCATTCAGAGATCCTCACTGAACTTCTGGAGAGAGTTTGCTGCACTGAAAGTAAAGGGGCTGAATATTTTTGAAATTTTTCAGTTTTTGATTTGTTAAAAAAGTTTGAAATATCCAATAAATGTTGTTCCACTTCATGATTGTGTCCCACTTGTTGTTGATTCTTCACAAAAAAATAGTTTTATATCTTTATGTTTGAAGCCTGAAATGTGGCAAAAGGTCGCAAAGTTCAAGGGGGCCGAATACTTTCGCAAGGCACTGTATTTAGGTTACTTGTGTAAAAAAAAAAAAAAAAAGATTTGTGTACCCACCTAAATATACTGGCGTTCCCTGCTCCTGGAGAGCTACCTACAGGGTGTGTACACTTTTGTGTATTGGTGCAGGTATGTAACAGAAGTCTGCTTACCCAGTAGCACCGGAGTTGAGGGGTCCCTATGTGAGTTTTGAGACAACCCTCCATGTAGCAACAACACTTCCTGTAATATTGTTTCTGAATCATGTGAAGTTTCAGCTTTCAGAATTTCAGAATCCTGCCCTGTCCCTTTCGTTCTCAGGACATGCCACTTCCAATGTTATACACTGATCTCTCTCTCTTCCTAAGTATCCCTCCTCTCCTCCCTCCATTTCCATCCACAACCCTCGGGGTCTTTCTGATGACAAGCTTTGCAGGTACCTAGAGGAAATCTGTTGTCCTCCATCTTAGGTTCATTGTAGTCTTATCCACTGCTCTGATGAAGGGTTGTTAAAAAAAATGTTGTGTCCCCTGTTGCTTGTATTGCTCCCAGATTTATCTCTCTCTCTAAGTGTGCAGAAATGTCTGCAGAAAGAGGTGGTGTCCTGCCTGGGTTCTGCTGTGTTGTACCAGCTCACTGAGGCCAGTTCTCTTTCTCTCGCTTTATTTCCCACTCTCTCTCTCCGTTTCCCTCATTTTCTCTTTCTCTCACTCCCTCTGTTCTTAGTTGGAGACCACAGTAATTTAAGTACTGTATTTGTGATATTAAAATTAGAACTGTGGCTCGAGGATGCCCTTTGACCTGATTTTATTTTATTTAGAAATGTATAAATAGAGATGAATATCAAGTACCTGACTCAGTCCCTCTTTTCGGTCTCTCTCAGAAAGCCAAAGAGATCCTGACAGAGAGCAATATGTCAATTATTTATTTATTTTAGCTATATTCCTGGATATTTTACAGTGATGATTCACTTTGTGGTCAGTTTGACTGGTGGTTCTTTCTTTATACCTCCCCTGTACAAGCTAACGGTTGTGTGTCCCGTGTGTAGAGAACCTCTGACTTACAACTTTGACCAGCTCCTGTCCAATTCCGCCCCTAGCTTTCCAAAGGTAAAGACACAATTGCACACACTGACAAACACACTGTACTGCTATGTAGCTGTTCTTTTTTCTCTACAGCACTGTAATATATATTTTTTAAATTAAGGGTTTGCAATTTTAACTAAACCCCTTGAGCGACACACAACCCCTTAAATTATAGTGGCTACTATTGCAAATACATCCATGCATTTATGCTGACCTCTACTTCACTCAGCTGGAGGGACTGGTGATAGGGGTGGAGTTTCGTCAGAAGTGGGCTGAGCTCCAGAACCTTTTGGAGCATTAGAAAGCTAAAGGCGGGATTATCGACACAGAGGCAGAGTCTAACCGCTTCCTCATACATATTAATGAGGTAAGGAAGCAAGGAGGGGCTTAGAAAAAAATATTTGCTGAAGTGTCAGTGTGTGAGCACATACTTTCCTGATAATGTATCTTAATTAAACATTAATTGTTTTTCATAGCCGCCTCCTGACTCAGACAATGTCAGCGCTGATGGGAATGCCTCTCCCAGCCGATCACTGCCCTCCCTTCCCCCTGCCTCCACCAAGCAGATCACAGCACCAAAGCTGCAGCACGCTGGCCACTCACGTCGCAGGGGAGGGCTAGGTCATCAGTACTGTCACCAAGTGCCGCAGGGCCACTTCAGGGGTCCCGGGAGGGAGAGGCAGGCCAGAGGCAGGGAGAGAAAGGCCCCACACCCACCCAGGGACACCGGTGAGAGGAACTAAGAACAACTATGTCTGTACCTCAATTTACATTCTCGACACACCTAAAATAAAGCTGTGCACTGTCTGGTACCTAGATTAACCAGTGTGTCCTGCCTTCTTTCCTATTGCTGTTTGAATTGTTGTCCGTGGGCAGTTTAGTTTATGCTGAAGCATTCTTTTTACTGCATAAGATAAAGAAATGACGGGCCACATTTGTCTGAGGGAACATACAGCATCTTTATTATTGACAGAAATCAGCTGAAATTGACCTGCCTTGAACATCACACACTTCAACTTATTTCCCCCCACCCTCTTCCTTTTTTCCCCTCCTGCTTTCGCTCCTCCCCTTATTTCTGCATACCAACCCCTCCCCCTGGGCGTCCAGCCTCACCCCCAGCCCAGTAGTAGTAGTTGTAGGCCGGACGAGAGCCCTCCTGCTGGAAGTCTGGCCGCTGCAAATGCGGCCCAGTGGGGACACTGACAACCCGGGGAAGCGTTGCACTGGCCTGGAGATGTTTCTGTACTTCAGGGTTTTAGGAAAACAGCTCCACCTGAGAGTGGGACAGGAGTATGAAAGGATAAGCTTAGGCACTGTACATTATTTATGAGGGATACCTGGAGAAAATCTGACCTCTGAGATAAAAATGTATGGCCCTCCCTTCAGTAAAATATATTTTTACCTGACCCACCCTGAACGCTTGAAAAAAGTGACCCTCCCCTATACCCCAAATAATAATTAAAAAGGTGCATTATGCAGAAATCGCTCCGCGGTTTCCTGGCTGCAAAAATGCTAATAGTCGCCTAATTTCAGTAACGAAACAAGGACAGACCAGAGCCTTAGATATGCAGTTTTAGAAACTGTTCTGTGTTTTGTAAGCATTACATGGCAAAGTAGCCAGAAGATTGTGGATTCGCAGACTGCAGACAAGGTTGAAAATAACTCCATTATAATAAAAGCACAACACAAATGCAGTACATCTCTTCATTTGCGGTCCGATAAAAAATTGCCTCTTATAAACGCATTTCATGGAGTTCTACGTCATTTTACATGACTGGAGACACAATCTTTTTTAATTCCACATCCGAGCATGACAACAAATTAATGAATGCATGCAAATTGACCCCGCCCTTATAAATCAAAATCAACTTTTACAGGCGGAGGCGTTTCACATTATTCACTTAGCCTACCACAGCATTTCCCCCCCTCTCTTTATGGAAGCCCCAGAAACTTTCCATAGCCCCCCTACATACAGTACAAGTCAAAAGTTTGGACACACCTACTCATTCAAGAGTTTATTTTTACTATTTTCTACATTGTAGAATAATGATGAATACATCAAAACTAGGAAATAACACATCATGTAGCAACCAAAAATAAAATATATTTCGTATCGCTGCAGAATGCTGTTGTAGCCATACTGGTTCAGTGTGCCTTGAATTCTAAATAAATCATAGACTATGTCACCAGCAAAGCAACCCCACACCATCACACATCCTCCTCTGTGCTTCACGGTGGGAACCACACATGCTGAGATCATCCATTCACCTACTCTGCATCTCACACAGCGGTTGGAAGCAAATCTCAAATTTGGACTCATCAGACCAAATGACAGATTACCACCAGTCTAATGTCCATTGCTCAAAATTCTTGCCCCAAGCAAGTCTTCTTATTATTGGTGTCCTTTAGTAGTGGTTTCTTTGCAGAAATTCAACCATGAAGGCCTGATTCACCCAGTCTCCTCTGAACAGTTGATGTTGAGATGTGTCTGTTATTTGATCTCTGTGAAGCATTTATTTGGGCTGCAATCTGAGGTGCAGGTAATTGCCAATTTCTGAGGCTGGTAACTAATGAACTTATCCTCTGCAGCAGAGGTAACTCTGGGTCTTCCTTTCCTGTGACATTCCTCATGAGAGACACTTTCATCATAATGCTTGATAGTTTTTGCGACTGCACTTCAAGAAACTTTCAAAGTACTTGAAATTCTCCTCGTTGACTGTCCTTTGTCTTAAAGTAATGATTATCTTTGCTTATTTGAGGTGTTCTTGCAAACATGCTACAGCTATGGCTGTAGCCAAGAACTTACAGATGGAAATTATTCCTAGGTGGGGTCTGGCATCCTAATTAAGCTCGGACAATGGCACACATTTTGTAAATAGGGTTATTCAAAATATTTCTGAGAGTCTGTGAAGGTTGCTGAGAGATCTACGTGGGTTCACGCCGGCCACTGCAGGAAGGTGCCATACGACCCAGTCCAAGCTGTACCAGAGGATGAATCGCTGCAGAGGACCTAGCTGGTCATGGGAGGATCAGGGCCAGATTCTGTGTATCCTGTTTGTAGCTTTTCTGGCTAGCTTCTTTATTGCAGCTGCTGTATGGATCAGAGCAGACCAGAGGAGGTGATGACAGGAATGCTAACAGTCTGACCAATTCCAGTGCAGTCCCACGGCGGGACTTAAATAACAGCCGCTCAAACAGAAATAAACGTTCAGCAACTTGGTGGTATCACCAAGAGACGCTGAACATTTCAACACCATGGAAAGACAATGTATGGTATGATATGCTGACGTTTCACGTCAGACAACGGAAAAATGGGACTTGTATAGCATGCCTTCCCACCCCTACTAGTTCAATTTCTATGTTCACTCTGTATAATAACCTATAAAGTGTAGTGAGTACTAAATGTGTTGTGCTACTAATGACATACTGTGTTCATCTGTACAAACACCATGGGACCACGCAGCCGTCATGCCACTCAGTTAGGAGAAGCGTTCTGTCTCCTAGAGATGAACGTACTTTGGTCTGAAAAGTGCAAATCAATCCCAGAACAACAGCAAAGGACCTTGTGAAGATGCTGGAGGAAACAGGTACAAAAGTATTTTTTATCCACAGTAAAACGAGTCCTATATCGACATAACCTGAAAGGCCGCTCAGCAAGGAAGAAGCCACTGTTCCAAAACCGCCATAAAAAAGCCTGACTAAGGTTTGCAACTACACATGGGGACAAAGATTGTACTTTTTGGAGAAATGTCCTCTGGTCTGATGAAACAAAAATAGAACGAGGAATGAGGAATGAAAATTATGTGGATATATTGAAGCAACATCTCAAGACATCAGTCAGGACATTAACGCTTGGTCGCAAATGGGTCTTCCAAATGGACAATGACCCCAAGCATACTTCCAAAGTTGTGGCAAAATGGCTTAAGGACGACAAAGTCAAGGCATTGGATTGGCCATCACAAACCCCTTACCTCAATCCTATAGAAAATTTGTGGGCAGAACTGAAAAAGCGTGTGCGAGCAAGGAGGCCTACAAACCTGACTCAGTTACTTACACCAGCTCTGTCAGGAGGAATGGGCCAAAATTCACCCAACTTATTGTGGGAAGCTTGTGGAAGGCTGTAGTTCAGCATAGTTCAACTGTAGTTCAGCATCGTCGTGGTTCTATGATATGTTAGGCCCACGGGGTACTCTGATGTTACAAGTTCTCCTCCCAGTAGCGATTGTGCTATGCCTTATGTTTTGTGCCTGTTCTATTTTGATAACATGTATGAGGGCTGTATTGCTGAAATGGGGTGGGGTTGCTCTGGGCCCTGACAAATCCTGAATGATGCCTCTGCTAACAAGGGATGATAGAACAGAGGATGAGGACTCTAATTTGAATGAGTTGCCAAACTATTTATCTTATGATGAAGGTGATGATGATGAAGAACGCTCACCTGTTTAGAATAATAGTAAATGTGTTTTTATAACTGAAGTTATTTTTTATTAAACTCCATTGTTGCATATACTGCATTATGCATTGAATATTTGCTTTTTACTCTCTATGAAGAATAGGCTTAAATCGTATAAACTGTATGCATCTTTTGTTTTTCTTCAAGGTTCATGCAGGTGACTGTATCATAGACAAATTGGTAGAATGCTTATATGTGTTGGCGGTTGAAATGGGAGACAGTGCTAAGGTTTTTGGGAGGACGTTGAGTCTGTGATAGAGCTGTCACATGCAGCAACCAATGCAATGAATTATTGTTTTTATGTTTCTTGTTTTATGAAGAATGTATGCACCACTATGTGGAAGTAAAACCTCAATGAACCAATGAATGGTTATTTACAATGGTAATATACTAGTGCAAGGAAGTTTTTTTTTCCTGTAAGTTTGAGTTGGAAGTGGTTTGTTTTATTTGTACTAATGTTTTTTAAAAGTTGCAATCCTATTTTAAATTGAGACTAGGTTTCAAGATGGGGGGAATGTCGTAGAATCACAACATTATGTTAATCACATTACTCTTAAATTAGAATGTAATCCTATATTAGTACTCACATTGTATGTTTTTCTTAGAGGCAACAGAATAGGATTGTTAGAACTTTCATGTGTCTGTGTGAAGAGAGAGAAGCCTGAGATTTAACGCCGACGAGTAGATTTACGATGGCCCGGTGATAACCTAAAGACTTCTTTGCATTCCAATCCATGATTATTGTCTGTGTGCCTGTCTGTCGGTAACAGGGAGAACCAATCACCAGTTTTTTTAAGAAAAATATTTAGTATTCTAGGTTGCATTAGTATTTTTTGTATAAGCAAGGAGTAAATGAACTAGAGACAGATACAGTGCCTTGCGAAAGTATTCGGCCCCCTTGAACTTTGCGACCTTTTGCCACATTTCAGGCTTCAGACATAAAGATATAAAACTGTATTTTTTTGTGAAGAATCAACAACAAGTGGGACACAATCATGAAGTGGAACGACATTTATTGGATATTTCAAACTTTTTTAACAAATCAAAAACTGAAAAATTGGGCGTGCAAAATTATTCAGCCCCTTTACTTTCAGTGCAGCAAACTCTCTCCAGAAGTTCAGTGAGGATCTCTGAATGATCCAATGTTGACCTAAATGACTAATGATGATAAATACAATCCACCTGTGTGTAATCAAGTCTCCGTATAAATGCACCTGCACTGTGATAGTCTCAGAGGTCCGTTAACAGCGCAGAGAGCATCATGAAGAACAAGGAACACACCAGGCAGGTCCGAGATACTGTTGTGAAGAAGTTTAAAGCCGGATTTGGATACAAAAAGATTTCCCAAGCTTTAAACATCCCAAGGAGCACTGTGCAAGCGATAATATTGAAATGGAAGGAGTATCAGACCACTGCAAATCTACCAAGACCTGGCCGTCCCTCTAAACTTTCAGCTCATACAAGGAGAAGACTGACCAGAGATGCAGCCAAGAGGCCCATGATCACTCTGGATGAAATGCAGAGATCTACAGCTGAGGTGGGAGACTCTGTCCATAGGACAACAATCAGTCGTATATTGCACAAATCTGGCCTTTATGGAAGAGTGGCAAGAAGAAAGCCATTTCTTAAAGATATCCATAAAAAGTGTTGTTTAAAGTGTGCCACAAGCCACCTGGGAGACTCACCAAACATGTGGAAGAAGGTGCTCTGGTCAGATGAAACCAAAATTGAACTTTTTGGCAACAATGCAAAACGTTATGTTTGGCGTAAAAGCAACACAGCTGAACACACCATCCCCACTGTCAAACATGGTGGTGGCAGCATCGTGGTTTGGGCCTCCTTTTCTTCAGCAGGGACAGGGAAGATGGTTAAAATTGATGGGAAGATGGATGGAGCCAAATACAGGACCATTCTGGAAGAAAATCTGATGTAGTCTGCAAAAGACCTGAGACTGGGACGGAGATTTGTCTTCCAACAAGGCAATGATCCAAAACATAAAGCAAAATCTACAATGGAATGGTTCAAAAATAAACATATCCAGGTGTTAGAATGGCCAAGTCAAAGTCCAGACCTGAATCCAATCGAGAATCTGTGGAAAGAACTGAAAACTGCTGTTCACAAATGCTCTCCATCCAACCTCACTGAGCTCGAGCTGTTTTGCAAGGAGGAATGGGAAAAAATTTCAGTCTCTCGATGTGCAAAACTTATAGAGACATACCCCAAGCGACTTACAGCTGTAATCGCAGCAAAAGGTGGCGCTACAAAGTATTAACTTAAGGGGGCTGAATAATTTTGCACGCCCAATTTTTCAGTTTTTGATTTGTTAAAAAAGTTAGAAATATCCAATAAATGTCGTTCCACTTCATGATTGTGTCCCACTTGTTGTTGATTCTTCACAAAAAAATACAGTTTTATATCTTTATGTTTGAAGCCTGAAATGTGGCAAAAGGTCGCAAAGTTCAAGGGGGCCGAATACTTTCGCAAGGCACTGTATTTGGCACCATGTAAATCTTGATGTCTTTTGCATGAGAGCAAAATGTACCTTTTATATAATTTCAATGTATCTGTTCTTCATCACAAGGACTCAGGAAGACTATAAAGAGTTGTAACCGAATCCTGTTTATTTGGGCTTTAACTCTACACCATTGGGTGACTGTTAACGTTCCATTACTGCAGTAATTACTAATAAAGTTAATTGTTTTGAAGAAATCTACAAGTCTCTCCTTTGATTAGAATAATTCCAGAACACATGCAATCATTTGAACTTTTTTTTGCTATTTTTATACAGGAACATAAAACTAAAACTGAGGGAGCCAGGTACACTCATGATCCTCATACCAGATAATTGCCAAATTCGTGTTTCTAAAAGTGAATGCCTGTAACGTATACGCTGGGAGTCAGAAAGCAAGTGCAGGTGGTGAGTTTAATAATAAATGGCACATCAACCAATATAACAAACATGAGTAGCATAGAGACATGAAACACATAAACCACACTGACTGGAGAAAGAACCTAAGGGAGTGACAGATATAGGGGAGGTAATAAGTGAGGTAATGGAGTCCAGGTGTGTCTGATGATGACGTGCAGGTGCGCGTAATGATTGATGCCAGGACCGGTGGCTAGTATACCAGTGACGGTGAACGCCAGAGGGGAGTAGATGTGACATTGACTGTGTGATGAAAATGTTCTTGTGTGTATGAACGTATGTTTAGCACAATGGTGCTTTTCTAATAACCAACTTGGTTGGGTTCATGCGAGTGACTGATTGATTGTACAAAGTAGGAATCCACACCCTCACTGAATCAATTTGGCAGTATGCCCAGAACATTGCTCTGGGAACTAGGAGTGATGATACAATAGCTCAGTTTCAAGGTATGAAGCCTGGTGTGGTATCAGTCAGGCTCATGCAGGAACCAACCATGCTTTAATGACTTGTTTGTGTAGCAGTATGAAGTTTCATCGGGCTTGTATTGAGTTTGTAAACCTCTCTGGCCGTGATAAAGATTGCTTCATTTGCTTTGTATTTGAGTCCTTAGTGGTGAATTTCCACGACAACTGTATAGCCTAAGGAATTTGTTTCACTTAATTCTAAGTAGTAACTATAAATAACATTTTATACAGTCTGTGAAATTTATTGGCATGTGTTTGACATTTTGAATGCTCATGCCAGCCTGTAGTTGTCACAAATGCTTCATACTTGATTTCTTAAATGGCAACATATAGAAATAATAATGAATTTCCTTCTGACTTGCTCCTGAACGATGGTGTTTAAAAGACTGTTGAAATGATCACCACGATCACACAATAGTGTACTTCCCAAGCAAAATTTTAAAAAAGTATCCTCGGCTATAGAAGTTTGTAGCGAAGCCTCTGAACATCATGGAACCAAAGCTATCCTGTATGTAGAGTCACGTCTTTCCCCTGCATTGTACAGCTTGTTTCTAGCATAAAGCATTGTGGACTAAAGCGTTGTTAAAGAATCCGGTCCATTTGAATTAAAAACATCTTAACCTAACAAGGGGTAGGGCCTACGATTTTACCCATTTATCCTCAAATAAACCGAGCCCTGGTTTTAACTTAACACACCGAGCCTGACACTGAGCTATTTAAGGAGTGTATGGTAACTGAAGGAATTGGCTGACAAAATCTATAGATGGTAGACTATAATTTAATCTGTCAAACAGGTAGGCATACCTCTTTCTTGAATAGAAAGACACTGGCTCCAACACAAAGCCCCCTTCCTGCTAGTAGCGAAGGCAAATTAAAATGAAGACTGCTTAAAATAATTAGGCCTACTTTCATCACTGACATGCTGTCTGTCTCCATGGCTGCTGCTTCATAGTTATGTAAATGACTTGAATATATGACTTATTGTGAGGTTAATAACTGACAAATAGCTTCATTATGGGCAATGAAAAATGATTTGTATTAATAAATAGAGCAGTAGCAAGCGTACCTCCGGTCCTCATCATTGCGCTCTTTCTCTATTGAATTTTTGGGACAAATAGTTTTTTTGCCGAAGAAGCCTTTCACTTGCTTCCTGAAGTGCCACCGTATACAGCACAGCCATTGGTTAGGCAGAACAAAAGGATTTACATCAGCAAGAGCAGGGCAGGCCAGAGCTCATGATTGTGGTAGCCTAGTTTTATATACACACTCCCAGTGCATTTCCCCCAGGACCGAGTTTGGGAAACGCTGGCCTAGGCCTATAGCATATAGTATAGGCTATGGATCACTTGATTGAGACCCCACTAGGCGCACTTGATATTGCGTGCCCAGCAGAGATTCAGGGATGAGGGGCAGCATTGGGCACACATTGAGATATAATAAGCAACTCATTCTCAAACACTGAGCAATATGACATTTAATCTATTACAAATTACATGACCTCTCCTGGACTAAAAAAATACTAAACAGTCCCCCTGACTGAAATTGAAAAAGCCCGAACCACCCCCATTTTCCTCTGGGTAACAATTGTGCAAATTTCGACCACTCCCTTAGGCTTCTTCAATGGCTCAGGAAAATATAATAAAGCTGCACACATCTTTCATTTGACTAAGGAGAACACTTGTTGGAGTGTAAGCCAACCTAATGCATCAGTGTGGCAATCCCACTCAACCAATCGACAAGTCAGCCCACCACCATTCACTCACCTTCAGCGGGGTTGTACGAAACCGTAAGCATACGGTTTTCAGGAAGCAGAGGTGAAGACTCAAACCGGATGCTTCCCGTTTCTTCCAGCTCCGCTCAGGCTTTTCTTTTACGCCTGCTATGTTAGGTTACCACTCACTAGATCTCTCCGCATCTTGATTGGCTCTAAGAACATGGTCCATTTCATTGCAGGTGGGGGTGGTCAGAAAACCCTGGTAGCGGTAGAACTTGGTGAGGTCCACACTTCCTAGCAGATCACTGATGGATGGTGGCTGCACTATGTCAACTGATGAACCTGAGACAGGAGAGTAGTATGAAAAATACTAGTAACACCGCTACATTGGCATAAAAATACTGAATATAAGTACTTTAAAGCTAGCTGGCACCACTGCTCCTCACCCTTCTCTGTTATATTCAGCAGATATGTCAAGGTCCTCCAGGATTCCACATGCTATTGCTCGCCTGTCACCTGGAATCCATGGAATGTGTTGATGATTGCATGGATAATAAGTAGTGAAGGCTGGTGGGAGGAGCTATAGGAGGATGGGTTCATTTTAATGGCTGGAACACATCAAACACATGGTAACAACATGTTTGACTCCGTTCCATTGATTCCATTCCAGCCATTACAATGATCCCGTCCTCCTATAGCGCCCCCCCACCAGCCTCCTCTGATTACAAGGTATTCTGCCGTAACTCCTATTACTAAGTCAAGAATCATAACTCTGTCACAGTATTGTCATCATCAATGTCGAACTGTTGTGACATAGAGTTGAACATCTAGGATTTTACCCACGCACCGCTACTGCACACACACTCTCTCTCTCCTAGTACAGTATCTCACCTCCATGGGGTATCTGACTGAATCCACTGTGTGTTCAGACCCTTGGTGGCACAGTGAGTCGCCTCCCCAGTGGAAATGTATGACGGCCGTGTAGCCATGAGAGAGCTCCCCTCCTCTCACCTCCATCAGGCCCTCCTCTAACACAGAGCTCACTGGGAGTATGAACATAAGTTGTGGTATTACCGTAGTATAAGTTAATAATGGTGTTGTGTATTCACTAACAACTGTTAACGAGAAAATGATACCTATGTCCTTGAGCTACTGAGGTTACTTTAAAGAAGACCAGATAACACATGTCCTACAGACACACTATAAGGACAGGACCAAGGAGATTCACCACAAGAGTACCTGTGTGTCCATTGTTGGTGAGGAACTTGATGCTGTGTGGATTAGTGATGTCACTGAAGGTGCGGTTGCAGAGACTGGGGTCAAAGGTCAGCTGGTTAGTATCAATGTTGATTGGCGACCGTCTGAAGCCCTCCACACTGAGAGTTGGGAAGGGAGGGCCAGAAAGAGGGTCTGTTCTCTAAAAGAGAGAGAAAGAAAAAGAAAGCCTCTGTCAGATTAAACGTTTCCTGGTATGAACTGTGTTTGTGTAGCACTTTGGGGCTTTTATTGCTCAATCTAATTCATTCTGATCAAATAAATAAATCCATAGGCCTAATGGACACATGCTCAAACTTGCACAGTTTTGATAGACTTAAAGGGGCAATCTGTAGTTTCTACATCCATTTTTGGACTTAGATATATATAAATTAGATAGATATATATCTATATCCATTGAGTCTTGAAGAATATAACTTATAAATCCCTCATGAGCTTCGTTCAACTGTCACACTCCATGAGAATCCAAAATATACTCTGTTTTATTCCAATGTTTGTAAACATTGTAAATGTAAACAAACACTATATTGCCTAATAACATGGTTAAAACAATAATTGTATATGTATATCATGGATGGTCAGTCCTTGCATCCATAGCTCTGTCTATTTGTCTGACAGTGGTTAAATTTCTCAAGGCCCATCCCTCAGCTTTTTACCAAAACAGAGGCGGGGCGTCCATTTTGTTATTGTTTCATCTGTGGATTTGCCCTTTAAAAAGCTGCATATTATCAAAGTGCCACCAACAAAAAGGTAAACAATAGGCTGATAGACTTTGGTTTTTAAGGTAAAGATATAATTGAATCGTATTATATGCAGTAGAAAGCGATGGGTTGGAAGAAGCCTACATAACCAACTCACAAAGTAACATTTTACATCCATAAATGGCCAGCTGTGTAAACTTTAACATTGATTTATGGTAACATACATTTTTGTCTTCTAATGCCTCTTATGGGGAAAGTAAGAGGCATTAGTAACGGAATGTAATCAGATTGCGTTACTGAGTTTGGGTAATCCCTGAGTTACGTTACTGATTACAATTTTGGACATGTAACTAGTAACTGTAACGGATAACAAAAGTAACCTACCCAACCCAGAGGGTATATAATCTGATCCTAGATCTGTTAGAAGAACAACTTGTTTCGAAGAGTCGAGAACGCCCCGCTCTGCACTGCGCAAACTCACATCGTCCGGGGGCAGGCAGTGTTTTCAAATAACACAAGATGTCTGCCGGAACAGCGCTAACGACGAACGAGCGTCATATTCGAGACAATAACTACAACAACAATCTTCCAGAGGACCGAATGGACGTTGAACTTGACACAGGACACAACGTAACGGACCGGGAAGACTTAGACACTGGAATACAAGCCACTTGTTCATCTAACGGCAGTGGCGGGGAGGAGGATGAGTCGGAGTCCATTGATCGGGAAAGAGAAGCCGGGGGCCCGATTCCTCAGCGCAACGGGGAAGGAGTGTTGTTGGGCAGGGAGCAAGAGGTGTCAGTCGAAATCGGAGAGACGTATTTATGTCAGCGAGCCGACAAGACATGGCGTAAGTATTTGTTTATAAGCCAATAATAGTTAGCTACGTTTGAAAGGCTGTGAGGCAGAACACTTATCATCAGTGCGTCCCGACTGGTTCTGCATATATCTTCAGACTGATAGTAGGCTGGACACGTGACATTTATAACGCTTTTTTCAAAACTAAGACTAGTTCATTGCATCCACCGCGGTGCCCAGTTTCTTAATATTACCATCTGTCCAAACTGCTTGGCGTAGTGTTGAATTAATCGCGCAAAAAAACCATTTTAGAGCATTTTCACCCTACCAGCTCCTATTATTTCTATTGAGCACAGTGGCACCAATTCGCTTCTGAACGTTCAATTCCCAGCCTTATTATTCTAGGTCACAATTCCTGCCAAGCTATTGTTGGCAATGAGACCTGCCCATATTACATTCGTAGGCTTACCTGAGTAATGTATTATAATTAACAAGGTTCGGGCTACTTGGTGAGCAAACTCGCTGTTCGCCTGGGTACACGTTGTTGTGACACGCAGAGCTAATTATGGCTGGCGCATAGCCATCAAACGTTAAACATGTTCTGCTCATGGATGGTGTAAGCCTAAAAAAAACGCATGTGCCTGTCATCTTTTTTAAGATCTGGCCGATTTAAACAGTCAGAGGACATTTTTTAATTAAGAAATAACCATTGCGAATGTAGATCTGCTACCTCAGATTATGAGCCGAGCAAGTGTCACGAATGAGTTATTTAGTACCCACAGAAGACCACATGGAGGAACAAGAGAGCTATGAACCCATACTGTTTTTTGCCTTAAACTCTAACCCTAGGTATAACCTATTTTAGCTCTTAAGCCTATACCTTGGGTAGGGTAGCCTAGAATAGTTGTAAAAACTATTTGTGTTATAATATTGTTAGTAAATACCATTATAGTACTAAATAGCATTTTGATTGTTCTTAAGAAAAAATATCTAAACCAATGCAAGTATTTAGCTGTTTTTTTTGTTCTTTTATGATATTTATTATTATAACACTTGATAAACAAGCCACATTTTATTTTTCAAATGTGGTTTGAACTGGGTGTGACCTATATGTGAAAGTCCAACAATTGGATGGGAATTAATAAGAAAAATACACTTTATTTCTCAGCTGCCTCCTCACCAGTGACTTTATGTGAATTAATCACTTCTAATTGCTAAATATTTCTAATAGATGGCAGCATAAAACCACAAAGCATCAATTATAGGCTATTGCAGTAATAAGATTGACATAAAATAGCATGCAACTAAATACTATATGTCCCATGATTTTCTAAAATGGTCACTCATGACTCATTTACAGGTAACTATTTATCTCGTATTAGGCCTGTGTTGCTTTTGGGAGAGCAAAAAAATAGTGACTATAGCAGGTATTGAACCCCGGCCAAATAATCACTAGTCATGTGCGCTAACCTTAACCCTAGTAGACATGCATAATAAAAATCTCTGTTAACGTATCATATTGAGTACACAGCCTCGAAAAGATGAGTGCTTCTTCCATCCCGCCAACAAATTACATCATGCACCCTCCCGGTTAGCAAACTTACCTCCAACATTCCCCTCGCTTGTGCGAGAAGGCAGAGTGCTCGCTGGCAGCACAAGTTTTTGGTGGAGCTTGTTGAGTTGGCTACTTTTGCGAGAAGGCAGAGCGGGTCTATGATGGTTGACGAATTTGACAATGAATGTACTAGGAAAATACGTTTTTGTTGACCATAGGTGACAGAATTAATGTTCAGGCTTATTGATAATTGTTATGGTAATGAAGTATCATTTCAAAACATGAGCACATAAATAAGTAATAATAAACATGAATCATCATTATATTTCTTCACAGCAATCTGTTAAATGCCTTTTTAGCCCTTCCTCTTGTGTTAGCAGTGTGGAAAGGGACAGAACGTGCATGTATGAGTTTTCCTGTTAACTTCTTAAGGTATAGGGGGCAGCATTTTCACTTTTGGATAAATAGCGTGCCCAATTTCAACTTCCTGCTACTCATGCCAGGAATGTAAGATATGCATATTATTAGTAGAAAACACTCAAGTTTCTAAAACTGTTTGAATCATGTCTGTGCGTATAACAGAACTTATGTAGCAGGCAAAACCCCGAGGATTAACCGTTCAGATTTAGTTTTTTTGTCTCTGTTCACTGAGGTCTCATTGGCAAATTATATTTCTCAGGAACCTGTTTTCAGTTCCCTCCGCTTCCACTGGATGTCACCAGTCTTTGGAATTTGGTTGAGGTTATTCATTTTTTTATTGTTTACATTTTAACTACCAGCAACGTGGGCAGGTCTCATTGCCAACAATAGCAAAGCACAATAAGCTGGGAATAGAACTTTCGGAAAGCAAGTTGGTGCCACGGTGCTCAATAGAACTAATAGGAGCTGGCACGGTGAAAAATACCCTAAAATAAGGCCTCTTTTTTTGTGATTATGTACTCTCCATGCGTTGTGTTTTCTCAAAATAAATCACTTCGGCCAGTGGTCCCAGTTGAGCATTTATTTCTGTTGTTAAATGGGAAACAGCACGTTAGTTGTGCAGGGCTTAACGGTATTGATGGCTGTCGATGGTAAAATCTGTAGCATGAAGACAACTGTGTTAGCAGTGGCTTATGTGACCATTACATCGGTGTATGCTAGCTAACACACTTATTTACAGCAATCATATGCCAAAGCACATCCCAGAAAGCCCCTCAATCCCTAACAGGTACCATATACCCACACATGTATAAATCAGTAACGTACAGCAAACTTGTACACATTGTAAAATAGAAAACAATATTCAGAACGTGACCTACCCCTTGCATCACATTTTCATACTGGGGAGACCTGATGTTCGCGATCTTCCCCTATCTGCAAGCGGGGCCAATCACAACAGACCTTATTGTCATCAGAGTTGAACTAACCAATAAGAATGCTTGAACATTAAATACACATTTCTTTAGAGGCAAGTGGAAACATAACCAACCCTGTTACAATTACTTAAAAACTACAGCAAACAGCTGGGACATATGGTAATATTATGAAACTGGGCTCTGCGGCAGATGCAATGTACTTGTTTTTATCAGAAGAAAAGCGTTGTTAAAAATGTAATGTGTTCTGCCCTACTATAGCTAGCTAGATGTGCTTTTTACAGAGATGGCTACAGTTAAATCAGTAAAACTCAACTTTTTTTATTCTTCTTCTCTTTCAGATTCTGCTGAGGTTATCCAGTCCAGGCTGAACGAACAGGAGGGCAGAGAGGAGTTCTACGTACACTATGTTGGATGTGGGTGGGACACACACACAGCACTTCCATTCTCCTCTATCTTTTCATGCACCTCTCCTTCTACTTTCCTCCACCTCCCTTTATCATTTCTTCCTTCTCCGCCAACCCTCTCTTTAACTCTCCCCTGGGCCTGTAGTTAACAGACGTCTGGATGAGTGGGTGGGCAAGGCTCGCCTGGCACTGACCAAGACGGCGAAGGACGCAGTGACAAAAATCGCCGAGGGTGGTGGAGGGGGCGAGCTGGGGGAGCAGCCCGAGAGGAAAATCACCCGCAACCAGAAACGCAAACATGATGAGATCAACCACGTGCAGAAGGTAGGCTAGTGCCGGAGGTTCTAGACTACATACCCCAACAGTGGTGGATCAGATCCCCATTGTCATTTTCTAAACTGTTCTTCTGTCAGTCAGATTTGTTAGATTCCGATATTAAATGGGCTCCCTCTGTTCTGTTTTCTAATGGAACTCCTTTTTCCCACCAGACGTACGCAGAGATGGACCCCACCACAGCTGCCCTGGAGAAGGAGCATGAGGCGGTAAGCGTGTGTCGCTATAATGTTTTACACTTTTTGATATACAGCACCAGTCAAAAGTTTGGACACATGTTCATTCCAGGGTTTTTCTTTATTTGTATTATTTTCTACATTATACAATAATAGTGAAGACATCAAAACTATGAAATGACACGCATGGAATCATGTAGTAACCAAAAAAAGAGTTTTAAACAAATGAAAATGTATTTGAGATTCTTCAAAGTAGCCACCCTATGCCTTGATGACCGCTTTGCTCCCTTTTGGCATTCTCTCAACCATCTTCATGAGGTAGTCACCTAGAATCCATTTCAATGAACAGTTGTGCCTTGTTAAAAGTTAATTTTGTGTAATTCCTTTCCTCCTTAATGCGTTTGAGCCAATCAGTTGTGTTGTAACAAGGTAGGGGTGGTATACAGAATCTAGCCCTATTTGGTAAAAGACCAAGTCCATATTATGTCACGAACAGCTAAAATAAGCAAACAGAAACAAACAGTCCATCATTACCTTAAGACATGAAGGTCAGTCAATCTGGTCAGTCTATATGCCATCCCATCTGGTTTGTTTTTAGTGGGACGTCATTTGTTTTTCAACAGGATAATTGAAAATAATAGTGATGTCTTCACTATTATTCTACAATGTAGGAAATAGTACAAATAAAGAATAACCCTTGAATAAGTAGGTGTGCCTTTTGACTCGTACTGTATGTAGTTGTAAGACAATACCATTCCTAGAGAAGGGGGGTGAAAGTAAAAATGTGTCCTTGCCTCTCTCTTCCAGATCACTAAAGTGAAGTACGTGGACAAGATCCAGATTGGAAACTTTGAGATTGACGCCTGGTACTTCTCCCCATTCCCAGAGGACTACGGCAAGCAGCCCAAGCTGTGGATCTGCGAGTACTGCCTCAAGTACATGAAGTACGAGAAAACCTTCAGATACCACCTGGTCAGTGACTGTCAGCTTCAACATTTTAAAAGCACTGTTCGCTTCAGCATTGCTGTTGTCTTTCATTACCATCTACCATTGGGGACTAGCACTTCTATTTTACCAATATACAGTTGAAAAGCTTTGAACCATATACTTATGTTTCATCCTTCTCCACCTCTATTTCCTCTCTACCTTTCCTTTCCTCCTCACTATCTGTTCCTCCAGTCCCAATGTCAGTGGAGGCAGCCTCTTGGGAAAGAAATCTACAGGCGGAGCAACATCTCTGTGTACGAAGTGGACGGACGCGACCATAAGGTAAGAACACAGGAGGCAGGACCAAAACCACAGAGAATTACCACAAACTGCCCTGAAAGCAATTTAAACAGGTCTTAGTTAAATGGGAACAAGTACAACCTAGACCTTTCAACTTAAGTCTTGGCGGTACCCCTAATTTGCATATGTTTGTTCCAGCACTAACATAACTGACTCCTCTTCATTGAGCATCTGCAAGGTGTATTAAAGTGAACAAACCCACTGAAGGTAATACTGACCCATGTCTCTTTCTGTAGATCTACTGCCAGAACCTGTGTCTACTGGCCAAGCTCTTCCTGGACCACAAGACGCTGTACTTTGACGTGGAGCCTTTTGTCTTTTACATTCTGACTGAAGTCAACAGGCAGGGAGCACATATAGTGGGATACTTCTCCAAAGTAAGTACTGGTCCCAGTACAGGGATGGGGATATCTGTGGCTGCTTGTCCAAAGTAAAAACGTATAAACTCAGCAAAAAATAAATAAATGTCCCTTTTTCAGGACCCTGTCTTTCAAAGATAATTTGTAAAAATCCAAATAACTTCACAGATCTTTATTGTAAAGGGTTTAAACACTGTTTACCATGCTTGTTCAATGAACCATAAACAATTAATGAACATGCACCTGTGGAATCGTTGTTAAGACACTTACAGCTTACAGACATTAGGCAATTAAGGTCATAGTTATGAAAACTTAGAACACTAAAGAGGCCTTTCTACTGACTCTGAAAAACACCAAAAGAAAGATGCTCAGGGTCCCTGCTCATCCGCGTGAACGTGCCTTAGGCATGCTGCAAGGAGGCATGAGGACTGCAGATGTGGCCAGGGCAATACATTGCAATGTCCGTACTGTGAGACGCCTAAGACAGCGCTACAGGGAGACAGGACGGACAGCAGTGGCAGACCATGTGTAAAAACACCTGCACAGGATCGGTACATCCGAACATCACACCTGCGGGACAGGTACAGGATGGCAACAACACCAGGAACGCACAATCCCTCCATCAGTGCTCAGACTGTCCGCAATAGGCTGAGAGAGGCTGGACTGAGGGCTTGTAGTCCTGTTGTAAGGCAAGTCCTCACCAGACATCACCGGCAACAACGGGCACAAACCCACCGTCGCTGGACAAGACAGGACTGGCAAAAAGTGCTCTTCACTGACGAATTGCGGTTTTGTCTCACCAGCGGTGATGGACTGATTCGCGTTTATCGTCGAAGGAATGAGCATTACACCGGGGCCTGTACTCTGGAGCAGGATCGAGGGTGAGGGTCCTTCATGGTCTGGGGCAGTGTGTCACTGCATCAACGGACTGAGCTTATTGTCATTGCAGGCCATCTCAACACTGTGCGTTACAGGGAAGACTTCCCCCTCCCTCGTGGTACCCTTCCTGCAGGCTCATCCTGACATGACCCTCCAGCATGATAATGCCACCAGCCATACTGTGCGTGATTTCGTGCAAGACAGGAATATCAGTTATCTGCCATGGCCAGCGAAGAGCCCGGATCTCAATTCCATTGAGCACGTCTGGGATTTGTTGGATCGCAGGGTGAGGGCTAGGGCCATTCCCCACAAATGCCCGGGAACTTGCAGGTGCCTTGGTGGAAGAGTGGGGTAACTGGCAAATCTGGTGCAGTCCATGAGGTGGAGATACACTGCACTACTTAATGCAGCTGGTGGCCACACCAGATACTTGACTGTTACTTTTGATTTTGACCCCTCTTTGTTCAGGGACAGATTATTCAATTTCTGTTAGTTACATGTCTGTGGAACTTGTTCAGTTTATGTCTCAGTTGTTGAATCTTGTTATGTTCATACAAATATTTAAACATGTTAAGTTTGCTGAAAATTAACACAGTTTATTTACAGTGAGAGCAGCTGTAAAAAAAATTTTTTGGGGGGGTTAGAAACAGATTTCATAAATGGTTGTAATTCAAATCAAATGTTATTTGTCACATGCACCGAATACAACCGGTGTAGACCTTACAGTGAAATTCTTACTTACAAACCCTTAAAACAATGCAGTTAAAAAAAATGCATGTAAAGAAAATATTTATTAAATAAACTGAAGTAAACAATAAAAAAACAAACATTTGAAATTAACAATTTAAAGAGCAACAATAAAATAACAGTAACGAAACTATATACAGGGGGTACCGGTACAGAATCAATGTGCTGGGGCACAGTTTAGTCGAGGTAATTGAGGTAATGTGTACATGTAATTCAAATAGTCCAGGTAGGCAGTTGGTTAACTGTTCAGAAGTCTTATGGCTTAGGGTAGAAGCTGTTAAGAATCCTTTTGGACCTAAATATGTCTCATGTCTTGAGGAAAGTCCCAAATCCGAAGGAAATTGTTCATTGTTTGATATGAAAGGATAACTGGTATAGTGTAGGACTATAAAAGCTGAGCTTGTTGTGTGTTCCACAGGAGAAAGAGTCTCCAGATGGGAATAACGTAGCGTGTATCCTCACCCTCCCACCCTACCAGCGCAGAGGATACGGAAAGTTCCTCATAGCCTTCAGTGAGTGGGATACACACACACACACACACACACTAGAGCTGGGCAATATGGACAAAATATTATGCTAAATTGACAGTTATCAGGTTAACAATAAATTGTGCATTAAGTTAATACAATTATTAAGCACCATTTATTTTATTATACCCCTTAAACTACTACTTTGAATGTTAACAATTTTCCCGTTAGCAATAGCTCATATTAGCCGGCTTAGGCCTATTCCATTTCAAACTTCACATTTCTAGTAAAGGCTACTTATCATTATTGTCAATATCAGTAAAATGTTGTTTATAAATGGGCGGTTTGGTTGGTGACGATCATTTTTGGGTTATCGTCCCAGCTCTAACACACACTATCACACGTGCTCTCTCTCTTTCTCTCCCCCCCAGGCTATGAGCTGTCTAAATTGGAGAGTACGGTGGGTTCTCCGGAGAAGCCCCTGTCAGACCTGGGCAAGCTGAGCTACAGGAGCTACTGGTCCTGGGTGCTGCTGGAGATTCTCAGGGACTTCAGGGGCACGCTCTCCATCAAGGACCTCAGGTACACACAAACAAGCAACTATTTTCACCTCACCATAAATACATTCTCATGTACAGTACCAGTCAAAAGTTTGGACACACCTACTCATTCCAGGGTTTTTTGTTTTTACTACTTTCTAAATTGTAGAATAGCAGTGAAGACATCAAAACTATGAAATAACACATATGGAATCATGTGCCGTGTTAAGTTATTTTGTGGAATTATTTTCATTGTTAATGCGTTTGAGCCAATCACTTGTGTTGTGACATGGTAGGGATGGTATACAGAAGATAGCCATATTTGGTAAAAGACCAAGTCCATATTATGGGAAGAACGGCTAAAATAAGCAAAGAGAAGTGACAGTCCATCATTACTTTAAGACATGAAGGTCAGTCAATTCTGAAAATTTCAAGAACTTTGAAAGTTTTTTCAAGTGCAGTCTCAAAAGCCATCAAGCGCTTTGATGAAATTGGCTCTCACGAGGACTGCCACAGGAAAGGAAGATCCAGAGTTACCTCTGCTGCAGAGGATAAGTTCATGAGAGTTATCAGCCTCATAAATTGCAGCCCAAATAAATGCTTCACAGAGATCAAGTAACAGACACATCTCAACATCAACTGTTCAAAGGAGACTGTGTGAATCAGGCCTTCATGGTCGAATTGTTGCAAAGAAACCACTACTAAAGGAGACCAATAGAAAGAAGAGACTTGCTTGGGCCAATAAACACGAGCAATGGACATTAGACCGGTAGAAATCTATCCTTTGGTCTGATGAGTCCAAATTTGAGATTTTTGGTTCCAACCACCGTGTCTTTGTGAGACGCAGAGTAGGTGAACCGATGATCTCAGCATGTGGTTCCCACCGTGAAGCTTGGAGGATGTGTGGGGGTGCTTTGCTGGTGACACTGTCAGTGATTTATTTTGAATTTAAGGCACACTGAACCAGCGTGGCTACAACAGCATTCTGCAGTAATACGCCATCCCATCTGGTTTGCACTTAGTTCCGCTATCATTTGTTTTTCAACAGGACATTGACCGAAATCACACCTCCAGGCTGGGTAAGGGCTATTTGACCAAGAAGGAGAGGGATGGAGTGCTGCATCAGATGACCTGGCCTCCACAATCACTCGACCTCAACTCAATTGAGATGGTTTGGGATGAGTAGGACCACATAGTGAAGGAAAAGCAGCCAACAAGTGCTCAGCATACAGTGGTTGCTCCACTAAAAGTTTTGCGATTATGCTGTGGTACTTAGAGGTCATTTGTGGTTTAGTACGGTAATCTACATCATCACTTCATTGCTCCAGACCAGCGGAAGGGGGAGTTAGAGCACTGTGTCTCTGACAGTGAATGGGTGACATAAACCTAAATAGAAACTGTTAATTGTGCTCGACTTCACACTAAGGGTTTTATTTTGTTAGGATTATTTTGATCTTACTGTAGTAGTGTAGCCCACTCCTGACCGGTCACGTTGTACAGCGTCTGAGTGGCGCAACGGACTAAGACACTGCATAGTAGGTCAAGCTGTGTTGCTACAGATGTTGGTTCAATGACCGTGCCGGCCTCGACTGGGAGACCTGTGAAATGACTCTAGGTTTTTGGTTTCTCTTCCTTTAAAAACAGAAATAAATAATTAGAAATAACAAACTGGCTAACAAACTGGCTAATAACTAACTTTATTTCCAAATTAGTAACATTGTCTCATCCCATGTTCAAGAATGGCCTTTTTCTCGCTCATTTTACAGTATTTGAAAACTAAATCATCTCTGAAATATATATTTTATAATTATTTTAAAGCCCCTTGGATATTCTCACAGATATATTATTAACCCTGTTATTAGTAGGACAATATATATTGGTCATGGCTCCTGAGTGGTGCACAATGGGATTGGCCTGCAGTTCTCCAGCTGTATTTCAGTTCTCCACTGAAAGCGTTCAAGGCACGAGGGCAGGAGGCACGGGATGGGCCGCAGAGCCGCGCACACGGACCTAGCCCATGGGGAAAGGAGGAGGAGAGAGGGGGTCCACCCACTCCGCCACACTGGGTAGCACAGAGGAACACTTTAAGGGGCATTGCACTAATAATGGCGTTGACGGGAAACGTTCCCTCTGTTCTTAGTGCCAGTCTGCACGTTCAAACTAAAACAATGTAACTAATAATGACATCTTTATGCTTTCGTTAATAAAATAATGATAAAAATACTTTTTCAAAATGCCAATGTTTATTTAGTTATGGATCCATAACAAATTACTATGGGGAATAAATATCACTGAATTACAGAAATATTGGAACAAAGTTGTCTAATGAAGGTAAACAAATTGTTGCTTACTGGAAAATCTCTCTTTCAAACACACGGTCACGGTGTACTGCGCCATTATGGCTATTAGCTATTAGGACAATAGACTTGCCTAGAAGGTGGGTAGGGGGATAAATCTATCATCAAATGTATTTCTTAGTTAGGTTGGCTGTATCACAACCTGCTGTGATTGGTTGCAATTTCAGTTTAATCTACCAGAAAAGACTAAACAAATAATACAACAAAATATTATTATTATGTATCACAGCCGACCGTGACTGGGAGTCCCATAGGGCGACGCACAATTGGCTCCGTGTTTCTCTCCCTCTTAAAACAGAAATAAATATTTTGGCCTTTACAAATATTATTTTGGCCTTTATTACAATCGCTCTTTCATTTAGAACGATTTTATTTTATTTAAAAAATAAAATAAATATATCATTATATATTATCAAGTTGATGCCAGTCATATAGCCTGCACCTACATAAAGCTGAGTGACTCACTCATTCATGGCTTTGGATCAAAATAAACAAGTACCAACATTCTTTCTGATAGTCTTCTAATAAAAACATGTTTTGGTTATCCTGACCTGGACACCATATACAGTGTTAGAACAGCCCATTATGGGCTATTAGCAGGACAATATACCTTTACCAACGCTTCTTGTATTTTGATACTTTGTGGATGGGGCCTCCCCAGTGGTGCAGCTAAGTCACCGCATCACAATGCAAAATGCATTGCTACAGATACCCATGCCGCCCGCCACCGGTAGACCCATGAGGCGGCTTTTGGTTTTAATTTCGAATCCTCCAATCCTCTACAGGTCATATTTTTCGATATATTGTCGGCCTACGGTAGGCGATATGAGTCTCACTAGTGTTGAGTAATTTACTGTTAAAAGTGGTGTAGGTCTTATTTATTTAAAGAGCATATTGAAGTTAGAAGCAATAGGATTTGAAGCAATAGCCTACAACTATTTTAGCTCTTTACAAGCATGGGGACTGGTCTTGATAAATCAATGCGATTTTTATTTTGACTGCATCTCCGTTTGGGTATTGGTTAGACTACAATTATGGTGTAGAAATGTTATGCTCTTAGTGTAACCTTTATTTAACTAGGCAAGTCAGTTAAGAACAAATTCTTATTTACAAGGACAGCCTACTTCTTCCTCCCCATCGGGGAATTGAATCCCAGTCTTCCGCGTGCCCGCATGACACGGAAGCCAAATAGCCAAGTACTGTAGTCTACTCCCGACCGTCACGTTGTACATCGCCATGTTTTCTGTTCCATCCAAATGGAATCTGAGGGTTTTTCTTGGAATAAAAACACCATAATATTAACCTTTCTGATCTCCCCATCCCGGATCCGGGATCGTGAATACAGACTCAAGCTCATTACCATAACGCAACGTTAACTATTCATGAAAATCGCAAATGAAATGAAATAAATATGCTAGCTCTCAAGCTTAGCCTTTTGTTAACAACACTGTCATCTCAGATTTTTAAAATATGCTTCTCAACCATTGCAAAACAAGCATTTGTGTAACAGTATTGTAGGCTAACGTAGCATTTAGCATTAGCATTCAGCTGGCAACATTTACACAAAAAAACAGAAAAGCATTCAAATAAAATCATTTACCTTTGAAGAACTTCAGATGTTTTCAATGAGGAGACTCTCAGATAGCAAATGTTCAGTTTTTCCTGAAAGATTATTTGTTTAGGACAAATCGCTCCGTTTTCTGCGTCACGTTTAGCTATGAAAAAACCCCTGTATCCAGGATTGTGTAAATCTATCAGCAAGCTCATTAGCATAACACAACGTTAACTATTTATGAAAATCGCAAATGAAATGAAATAAATATGCCATCTCTCAAGCTTAGCCTTTTGTAAACAACACTGTCATCTCAGATTTTCAAAATATGCTTCTCAACCATAGGAAAACAATCATTTGTGTAAAAGTAGCTAGCTAGCGTTAGCATTTCGCGTTAGCATTTAGCGTTAGCATTAGCATTAGCATCCAGCACGCAACATTAACAAAAACATAAAAGCCTTCAAATAAAATCATTTACCTTTGAAGAACTTCTGATGTTTTCAATGAGGATACTCTCAGTTAGATAGCAGATGCTCAGTTTTTCCAAAAAGATTCCTTGTGTATTAGAAATAGCTCCGTTTTATACATCACATTTGGCTACCAAAAAAAATCCGAAAATTCAGTCCTCAAAACGCGAACTTTTTTCCAAATTAACTCCATAATATCGACTGAAAACATGGCAAACGTTGTTTAGAATCAATCATCAAGGTGTTTTTCACATATCTCTTCATTGATACATCGTTCTTGGACACATGCTTTCTCCCCTGAATCAAATGGTAAAGTAGAAGCAGCTGGCAATTGCGCACCGAATTCGACGCAGGACACCAGGCGGACACTTGGAAAATGTAGTCTCTTATGGTCAATCTTCCAATGATATGCCTACAAATACGTCACAATGCTGCTAAGACCTTGGGCGAACGACAGAAAGTGTAGGCTCATTCGTTGCGCAATCACAGCCATATAAGGAGAGAATGGAAAACAGAGCTTCAGAAATTCTGCTAATTCCTGGGTGATGCATCATCTTGGTTTCGCCTGTAGAATGAGTTCTGGGGCACTTACAGACAAAATCTTTGCAGATTCTGAAACTTCAGAGTGTTTTCTTTCCAAAACTGTCAAGAATATGCATAGTCGAGCATCTTTTCGTGACAAAATATCGCGCTTAAAACGGGAACGTTTTTTATCCAAAAATGAAATAGCGCCCCTAGAGCTCTAACAGGTTAAGCAACATTTCTTAAAATCAGTCCCGTTATTTAAGTGCCAACCACTGGTACCATTAATGCTAGTTTGACGTTAGATGCTACTAATGCTATGTTCTTATAAAAAAAGGTTTGCAATTCTCTAGTGCAGCCACTACTGAAGGCAATCAAATGCTTGTCAAATATGCCCTCTGGTGGTCAAGCTAGCATTAACGGTACCCGTGGTTGGCACTTAAATAACATGCTGTGCTGCAGTACGCTGCAACTTTTAAAGGACAAACAACTCTGTGGAAATTCCTTCAAGACTGTTGGAAAAGCATTCCAGGAGACTGACTACTTCATGAAGCTGGTTGAGAGAATGCCACAGTGTGCAAAGCCGTCAAGGAAAAGGGTGGCTCAAGTATAAAATATATTTAGATTTCTTTAACACTCTTTTTTGGTTACTACCTGATTTCATGTGTTATTTCATTAGTTTTGATGTCTTCACTATTATTCTACAATGTAGAAAAATAATGGTTTTTTAAAACTTCAATGAGTAGGTGTCCAAACTTTTGACTGGTACTGTATGTGAAAATCCATCTACTTGCACATCCACAACATAGGTACACCTGCATTCACTTGTACATATGTCAGGTACTCCTACATCATAACTGTACACATATGACCTCACACACACTCAGCCCCAGATTCTCATTGCTCTCCCCACTCCACAGTCAGATGACCAGTATTACCCAGGGGGACATCATCAGTACGCTGCAGTCCCTCAACATGGTGAAATACTGGAAAGGCCAGCACGTCATCTGTGTCACGCCCAAACTGGTTGAGGAACACCTCAAGAGTGCCCAGTACAAGAAGCCGCCAATCACAGGTAGACATGTTTCCTTTTGATGTCTCACAGGCTCCATCTCAAAGGACACCTTCACTACTGTTCAAAAGTTTGCAGTCACTTAGAAATGTCCTTGTTTCTGAAAAAATTGATCAGAAATACAGTGTAGACGTTAATGTCTACACTGTATTTCTGATAAATGTGATGTTATTTTAATGGACAAAAAATTGATTTTCTTACAAAAACAAGGACATTTCTAAGTGACCCCAAACTTTTGAACGGTGGTGTATTAGTGCACTACTTTTGACCAGAGCCCCAAAACCGATTTTGAAGACTTGTGGGTCCCACCACAGCCACATCTCTCTCCTTCTTTCTCCCAGTCACACACACTCCTGTTTCTCACTGTTCTCTTTGACTTGGCACAGCTGGGGGGAGGGTCTGTGTTCGCATTAATGTGTATGAAGTAGTGCAGAGCTAATTGACAGATGTCAGTTCAATTATTTGAATTCCATTTAGTTGGGTTTTTGTATGTGTGCTGAATGCGCAGTTTGTCTAGATATATCAGATCAAACCTGAACTGTGTGATGTAGTAGGGGGTTATAGTTTTCAACAGGCTAATATTCTACATAGTTGAGCTCAGAAAATGTGGTAATTAATTACAATGACCATGATCCATTGCGCGCCTACTTGTCCGGTCTATGTGGGGCAGACACGGAGAGGGAGGGAAGAGACAGACTGTATTTTCCACTTCATATTAGCTAGACTACTTTTCATTTAGTTTCAAGTCGCTATTTTTCCACATTCTGTTAAGTTATAGCCTCATTGTAAAGTGAATTAAATAAATAAAAATCCCTAGCAATCTACACACAATACCCCATAATGATAAAGCCAAAAATAAATGTTTGCAAATGTATTCAAAATAAAAACTGATACCTTATTTACAAAAGTATTTGGACTCTGCTATAAATGGAAGAAGTTTGGAACCACCAAGACTCCTCCTAGAGCCCGGCCAAACTGAGCAGTCAGGGGAGAAGGGCCTTGGTCGGGGAGGTGACAAAGAACCCAATGGTCACTCTGACAGAGCTCCAAAGTTCCTTAATGGAGATGGTTGTCCTTCTGGAAGGTTCTATCTCTGCAGCACTCTGACAATCAGAACTTTATGGTAGAGTGGCCAGACGGAAGCCACTCCTCGGTAAAAGGCACATGACATCCCGCTTGGGATTTGCTAAAATGCACCTAAAGACTCTGACCATGAGAAACAAGATTCTCTGGTCTGACGGAACCAAGATTGAACTCTGGCCTGAATGCCAAGCGTCACGCCTGGAGGAGCCTGGCACCATCCCTATGGTGAAGCATGGTTGTGGCAGCATTTTCAGCAGCAGGGACTGGGAGACTAGTAGGATCGAAGTAAAGATGAACGGAGAAAAGTACAGACAGATACTTGATGAAAACCTGCTCAGGACCTCAGAACCTCAGACTGGGGGTGAAAGTTCACCTTCCAACAGGATAACAACCCTAAGCACACAGCCAAGACAACACAGGACTGGCTTTGGGGCAAGTCTCTGAATATTGAATGGCCCAGCCAGAGCCTGAACTTGAACCCAATCAAACATCTCTGGAGAGACCTGAAAATAGTTGTGCAGCGACACTCCCCATCCAACCTGACAGAGCTTGAGTCGATCTGCAGAGAAGAATGTAACGTAACAAAATGGGGAAAAAGTCAAGGGAAGTCAAAGAACAGCTAAAATATTTTTTTTTTTTTTGTCAGACCTCATAGGCAGCAGCTCTTTAGATATAAGATGATGACTTGGAATCAAATGATGAAGTAATATACACAGCTGAAATATTTTATTGAAGTGAAGTAATGTGAATAAAATGTGTGTGATAAGCAGTAATGGGCCGTCACTACCATCATGGGACTTTTTATTAATTGTTTTATTCTGTTACAGCATTCTGTCCACCCACATAATGCATTTAAAGTAAAAAAAAATAATAATGGTATTTTTTGTTGTACTAGTACCGAAACCAAACCGACCTCAAAGCAGTAATCGCTCAGCACTAGTATACAGTTGTCTCTTGAGGATGTAATAGTGTTACTAATATGTGTGTGTATGAGGGGCTCGTCCATGTGAGTCACATGCATGTTTTCTTTTTGTGTGTGTGTGTGTGTGTGAGACCCTGACCAGAATGTTTCTATCTCCTCAGTTGACACTGTGTGTCTGAAGTGGGCCCCGCCCAAACATAAGCAAGCCAAGTTTTCCAAGAAGTGAGGGAAGGTGCTCGTGACATCATGCCAGACCACCCAACCAACCCACCCACGCATGGTATTTGTTCTCAAATTCCCTTCTTCCCTCCACTTGTTCTTTGTCCCCAGTTTAAACTATTTGTTGTGAAGAGGAACCAATATGTACATTACTAGTGTCTTTTTTTTCTGTTTTTTAAATAAACAAGAATAGTGATATTCACTTGGGTGGTCTTTTTTCTTTCCTTTAACTTTGTGATTTGTACTAATCATTTCTACTTGACTCAATAGCAGTGTTTCTCCTAGATATATTTTTCCCTTGGTGGGGTGCAAAGGCACCTGAAGCAACTACTATGAAGACTGAGTGAATACTACTCTAATATGCTTTGAAAATACTGGTAATAATAATCAGGGATGCAATAAATTTTAAAAAAGTCAGTATTGATTTCTTTTTTAAATGACAATGGTATTATGTGGCGCACAGTTGTTACTCAATTGTGTAAAGTGATATGACATGAAGTGAGAGAAGGCAGTTGGTATTAGATTTCACATGACGGCTTTAGGTATTTTCTCAACAAATTTCCAAAAGGCTCTTGCCTTAACGACTTTGTCTATATTGTCATGGTGCTAATAAGATGTTTTAAAGGAATTGAATGGGAAGGCAGGGGTGTACTCCTCCTAGAGTGTGTTAGAGCAAAAGCCTGCAAACCTTCCAGAATACCGGTAGACTTACTTTGTCTGGCTACTCATCCACATCGCTCCGGCCAACTGACACTTCTTCTCTACGATGAAAAGAGAGTATCATTAAGAGTATCTCAACCACTCTTGCTGTCTCTAGAAAGTTGAAAACCGCAGGTCTGGGACAGGTAGCACATCCGGTGAACAGGTCAGGATTCCATAGCCGCAGGCAGAACAGTTGAAACTGGAGCAGCAGCACGGCCAGGTGGACTGGGGACAGCAAGGAGTCCTGAGAGAGAGAGAGATTCAATTCACACAGGACACCGGAGAAGTACTCCAGATATAACAAACTAACCCTAGCCCCCCAACACATAAACTACTGCAGCATAAATACTGGAGGCTGAGACAGGAGGGGTCAGGAGACACTGTGGCCCCATCTGATGATACCCCCAGACAGGGCCAAACAGGAAGGATATAACCCCACCCACTTTGCCAAAGCACAGCCCCCACACCACTAGAGGGATATCTTCTACACCGTTTCAGATTGACTGAATGTATGTAGCGATCTATAGAGCATCAGAATTAAAGTCCGGTTGAGTCGTCAGGCAAACACTTACTGGTCAGCTGAGCTGCACTGTTTCGGGACCGTACAATATTTGCACATTTTATTATGATGTTTTATTCTTCAAGCTCTGTCATGTTGGCTGTTGATCATTGCTAGACAGCTATTTTCAAGTCTTGCCATATATTCACGCTGATTTAAGTCAAACTGTAACTAGACCACTCGAACATTCAATGTCATCTTGGTTAGCATCTCCAGGGTATTTTTTGGCTTTGTGTTTTAGGTTATTGTCTTGCTGAAAGGTGAATTTGTCTCCCAGTGTCTATTGGAAAGCAGACTACACTAGGTTTTCCTCTAGGATTTTGCCTGTGCTTAGCTCTTCCGTTTCTTTTTATCCCTAAAAAACCCTCTGTAGTCCTCGCTGATGTCAAGCAAACCCATAACATGATGCAACCGCCACCATCCTTGAAAATATGAAGAGTGGTACCAAGTGGTGTTTGTTGGATTTGCCCCAAACAACGCTTTGTATTCAGAACATGAAGTTAATTTCTTTGCCTCATTTTTTGCAGCTTTACTTTAGTGCCTTATTGCAAACAAGATGCATGTTTTGGATTATTTATATTATATACAGGCTTCCTTGTTTTCACTCAGTCATTTAAGGTTAGATTTGTGGAGTAACTACAATGTTGAGACGTTCTCATATCAGAGACATTAAATTCTAACTGTTTTAAAGTCATGGTGAAATCTCTGTGGTTTCCTTCCTCTCAGGCAACTTAAGTTAGGAAGGACACCAGTATCTTTTGTAGTGACTGTGTATTGATAAAGTGTAATGAATATCTTCACCATGCTCAAAGGGATGTCTGCTTTTTTCCCCTATCTACCAATAGGTGCTCTTCTTTGCGAGGCATTGGCAAACCTCCCTGATCTATGTGGTTGAATCCGTGTTTGAAATTCACTGCTCAACTGCAGGACCTTACAATTATCTCCATTGTGTGGGGTACAGAGATGATGTAGTCATTGAAAAATGTTATCCCCTTTTATTGCACACGGAGTGAGTCCATGTTTACTCCTTAACTTTAGGATTGCCATAAAACAGGGTTAAAGAAATATTGACTAAAGACTTTTTTAGATTTTTTATTAATTTGACATTGTGGAGTATGTAGGCCAGGGACACAATCTCAATGAATCAATTTTATTTTCAGGCTGTAACAAACAATGTGGAAAAAAAGTTAAGGGGTGTGAGTACTTTCTGAAGGCAGTATTACCCATAGACCAGTCATTACGCTATCCGAAGTATCCCTTTTAACCGGGTGTGGCCTGCACACAACTCTCACAGCCTAAAGGAAAAGCACATAATTTAGAAACCTCTAGCACAGAAGCAAAGTGAAGGTGACATAGGGGGACTAGTTAAATTTCATAACATGTTTCGTTATCCTAAGGCCTGTATTTTGGCCAAATTGTATCGATAACATGCTCCCCCTTGTCCCTTCCTTTCCTGCCTCCTGTACTGGTTCAACCACATTCTTCTGAGATTCACCCTGAAACGGACTCAACCAGCGGGCACGGATAATGCTCAGTTATTCTGAAATAATTCACGTTTGTTGGTATCAACGCATTCCTTCAACAGCTCTTCTCAGTTGGTGCCGGTTATGACTGTAATTGCATTAGTTATAAGAAGCTAAAACACATTTTTTGTTATCCCAATATGTTGTTTTTCAGCAGATTTTTTTCCTTTTATACACTGGATACTACATTCACCCAGCAAAAGATCAATGCTTCCGTTCCGCTCGCTTTGAAGAACAATGACTTGATGTGAACGACACGGAGTTAGGAATTTGAATAGGCGTTTTCTCAATTCTATTTTCCTAACGTTTTTTCCTAACAATGAAATTATTTTGAAACGGGATGGTGAATCCAGGCAACCAGTTCTAGATTGTTTTGTCACCCACCAGTAAGCCTATTCTTTTTTTTCACTGACTTTTTAAGCTTGTTGATGCTGATAGACTATTACAGTAGGCTTTTACAGGGGTTCCCAAACTTTTCTTGCCTGTGACCCCATTTTGATATAAAAAAAAAGTGATAAACGCTACCTTTTGTAACACATTGATTTGATGTGCAATAGCAAGGTTGATCCACTATATTTCCCCTCACCTTCAACTCTAAAACCACATAAAAAAAGATCAAAGAAGGATCTACTTTTTCAATATCTCTTGGTAAAGAAACCCTTTACTACAGAGGTGATCATCAGGAAATTCACATTTGCTTTCTTTCACTTCTCTTCCACAAGTTTGAGGACAGGTAAAGCTCAACGTAAGGTGCAGGTTACCCTATGCTTAATGCTGTCTGGGCTTTGCTTTGTTATTACTGTTGAATAATGTATGCAGACTGTGCCATGACTGCAACTGGTGTGTTGTGAGGAGTGAAGTACACCCTCCGCCAGCCCTGATCTGTTTGTAAATGATATGCTCCTCTTAGCATTTGTGTAAACTGTGTTGAAGGAATATTGGTGTTTGTGTGTGACAAAAGGGGGGCAAGCGGGGAGAGGTATGTTACCCCTAATCCCAACCTACCCCACCTACCCCTTGTACCAAGGTTCTGTCCCCTTCAGCATGTGGACAGCCTCCCCTGGGGAATCGCACCCATTGAACCTGTTTTAATTCAAATGTTCTTTATGGGGGCGTTTGTTAACAATACCACTGAAAATATCAAAAAAAGAAGGTCCAAGCATCTATGACAGAGGGGATAAAGCTGATTCTAACCCTGTGAAGTTCATCCTTTATTTAACCTGAAGCCTAATAAACTGTATGCTTTCCCATGTGTGCAACTCCAGCCTGCAATTCGGGGTGTTCCTACATGTGGACATTCCTGAATCTGCAGGAAGGCATCCCATTGGTTCCTCAGTCGAAATGAGCAGTTCATAGACTTTCCGAGAGGGTCCGTGTTATTCGGGATCCTTGGGATGTCCCTATCCCTATCAATTATAAATGTAAATTGATTAAATTTACTGTTAGTTTAGGGTTCAGGGTAAGGGCGTCCCAAGGAATCCGGATAGCAGTGAGAGCTAGGAGGCAACACAGACATTCATTTTTTTTTTTTTATATATATATTTTTTTACAAGTGGCAGAAGCGATTTTCGCGTGTCTGCCCCAGATAGTTTCCTTAGACAATGAAAATAGTTACCTAGATGTCCTTGATTCAATTGAGGAGTAAGTAGGCTAAATTTAAGTTGTGATATTGTTAGGAAATATTTAGGCCTACCGTGTTAAGGCACATTTGGTTTATTTTTAAATTATTGTTGTTGTTAATAACGAGTTAACGTATTGTCGAAAGCACGTAGGCAATGTTATTTACTGTGTCGATAGCGGAATAAGCTAGTGTGTACAATAACGTAACTTGATGTGCTAGTATTATTTAATTCATGGATTAATTCAATTGTAAATCAAAATATACACACGTGCTGCTATAGGATATATACATATTTTACATTGTAATACACTATCCCTACATGCCATGTGTGCTGGAGCTATCGGTTTATTTTTTCACTGTCACTAGGCCTACACATTCACACTCAAACTGAATTGAATGGGGGACACAACTACTTTTCACTAAAGAAGGGAAATGAGGTACAACATGCAACTTCGATCGAAGACCTAAAATCATGCCTGACAAAATGGTACCCTACAACGGTACCCTAATATAGTGCGGATACAGAAGTAGCCTATTCTACAACAGTGTACCTGTATGTGCTAGTATTATATATCTAATTGATCAATTAAATTATAAATGTGGATGGGTAAGCTACTTCATTCAATGATTACAGTATTGTACAAGGTAGATACAAGAGTAGTCTATAGTCTACAATAATAATGTAATTGAATGTGCTCTAGTATAATTGTTTTTATCGTTGATGAATACAATTGTAAATGGGGATGGGTAGGCTACATAATTCAGTGAAAACTGAATGTATTGCAATCTCTGGGAGTGTGTTAATGACGGATTTTCAGCTGTTGAACTATGGCAATGTCGAACTAATTTCTAAATCTCCTACTTTTAGTCAAGATGTGATGAGCCAGAGCAACCAATCAGATTCACTGCAGCTGCTCAACCCACCACCCTCACTGTTCTCCCTCCACAAGTAACCACATCCTCTTCTCCTGTTCAATTACTTTGCCACAACACTAAAAATGACTGTACATATACTACTGTGTCCATCTCAGTGCAACATGATCCATCCAAGGCCTCAGCTGGATGCCTAAAATGTGAGAAATGTAAGCAAGATGATATAGTGTAGTTTGTGTATGTGTGTGGATGGAGTTCTAAGTAAAGACATGAGAAGATGGCAAAGGAGATAGTGAGAGCATACAGTATGAAAATAAAGACTCATTGGGATCTAAAATGAGTGTTAGGTGCCTCTTGTCTCCTTTTTGTCTGTTTTAGGATACTACAGTCACCCCTGGTGGAGGTTCTTGGAACACTGCGATTTAAGTCTGAGCAGAGGTTGACGAAAACCTTCAAACGGTGGTGGTGCTATGTTGTGTGTTATCTTGAATACCAGGCAGATCTTTGAGTACAGAATGAAATGTAAACTTAACAAGCTAAACTTGTTGAGTACACTCTTTGAGAAAGGGGTTCTAAACAGGGTTCTTTGGCTGTCACCAAATGAGAACACTTTTTGGTTCCATGTAGAACCCTCTGTGGAATGGAGCCCAAAAGGGTTCTTCCTAGACACAGAATGAGTTCAACCTGGAACCATAAGGAGAACTCCTATGGCGACAGCAGAATAATCCTTTTAGTTTGTACAGTCATGGACAAATGTTTTGAGAATGACACAAATATACATTTTCACAAAGTCTGCTGCCTCAGTTTGTACGATGGCAATTTGCATATACTCCAGAATGTTATGAAGAGTGATCAGATTAATTGCAATTAATTGCAAAGTCCCTCTTTGCCATGCAAATGAACTGAATCCCAACTAAAACATTTCCACTGCATTTCAGCCCTGCCACAAAAGGACCAGCTGACATCATGTCAGTGATTCTCTCGTTAACACAGGTGTGAGTGTTGACGAGGACAAGGCTGGAGATCACTCTGTCATGCTGATTAGGTTCGAATAACAGACTGGAAACTTCAAAAGGAGGGTGGCGATTGGAATCATTGTTCTTCCTCTGTTAACCATGGTTACCTCAAGGAAACACGTGCCGTTATCATTGCTTTGCACATAAAGGGCTTCACAGGCAAGGATATTGCTGCCAGTAAGATTGCACCTAAATCAACCATTTATTGGATCATCAAGAACTTTAAGGAGAGTGGTTCAATTGTGAAGAAGGCTTCAGGACGCCCAAGAAAGTCCAGAAAGCGCCAGGAAACTCCCCAGACCTTAATCCCATTGAGAACTTGTGGTCAATCCTCAAGATGCGGGTGGACAAACAAAAACCCACAAATTCTGACAAACTTCAAGCATTCATTATGCAAGAATGGGCTGCCATCAGTCAGGATGTTGCCCAGAAGTTAATTGACAGCATGCTAGGGTGGATTGCAGAGGTCATGAAAAAGAAGGGTCAACACTGCAAATATTGACTCTTTGCATCAATTTCATGTAATTGTCAATAAAAGCCTTTGACACTTATGCTTATAATTATACTTCAGTATTCTATAGTAACATCTGACAAAAATATCTAAAGACACTGTGGCAGCAGACTTTGTGAAAATTAATATTTGTGTCATTCTCAAAACGTTTGGCCACGACTGTAGATAGCACCTTTTTCTCTGAGTGTTTTAAATTAATTGTTGGTGTGGAGTTAAGATAATCAGAAATACTATAAAACATCCCCACTTTTAGCACACATTTGCAAGCAGACAAAGTAACCTATGTGTGCTGAGGCATGTGTGATCACTCAACATTGACAGGACAGACAAAAAAAGACATTCTCAAATGCAAACAAAAGATAACATGTGTCTAATTTACACCGTTGTGCAATTATTAAGAGACTAGATACAAATAACTAATCCTGGCTACCAATGTTCTAGCATTAATTTGAGGCAAGCAGATCAGAGATGTCAAGGTGGTACCCAAGCCTATGCCATGTGTACTGTATGTGACACACACATATGTATGGTCATATTTTTTATTTTGTTTGTTATTCTATGGAGCCATCCCTTGTATCATTTTCTAGGCCTCCCAGGTATTTACATTTAATGTATGTATATGATTACTGCCGTTAGTGTTACACAAAGTGGAACAGGGAAACCCAAAAGCAGACTCAGACGAAGAGACTGAGATGAAGTAACCAAGGTATTCATTGAAACACAGGGGGAAGCTGGAGTTGCAGGAAACCAGGTGCGGAGGCTGTAGCGAGAGGGGTTGGGACAGGGTAAGCTGGTCCAGAGGAGAATCCAAGGGAGCAGTAAAGTGGGGAATCCAGGGCAGAGTAGTAGGATGAGGAGCCATGGGACCAGAGTCAGAGCGGGCAGAATGAGCAGAGATTACAATCTGGCAGTGTGGAAGTGGCAGGACTGAGTATTTGTAGAGGTCTTGATTATGGAACAGGTTGCAGCTGGTGGGGATCTGCTCTGACTCCAGCACACCTGTCTCCGCCCACACAATCACAGAGAGAGAGGGAGAAGGAGAGGGAGTGAGCACTGGGGGAGTGGCGGCAAGGAGACACAGGATGAGCAGTAGAGGGTGTTGCAGGAGCAGACATAACAGCTAGGAAAGCTGTGACATCAATGGAGTGCGTTAGTGAGATCGTAAGGTCTTGGAGATTTCTTCTTCAATCTGGGAGAATGACTACTACTGAAAACTAACGTTTTTCTGTCTCATTATTTTACCCTATTAATTCAGGTATGTAATGTGCAAAAGTGGAATTTGACTCAACATATTGAGATAACAAGGTTAATTACATAGTCGATGAGTTTGGTGACGTTTGAAGGCAGTTGAAGGGAGTTTTAACTGAGTGAAAAATTGGTTGGTATTTTCCCCAATGTAAGTAATGGAGTTCGGCTAGGTTGCTAATAGTTTACATGTAAGAGAAGGGATTTGTATTTGTATTTATTATGGATCCCCATTAGCTGCTGCTAAAGCAGCAGCTACTCTTCCTGGGGTAAGAGAAGGGATTAAGATGGCCTCCAAACTTTCTGTACTTTTTTTCAACAACGTTTTAGATCCAACTTGTTTTATTTTCTATGAACAAAGGCTCAGTTTACCTTAGGTAATATATGTACATTTGTGATGTCACGATAAAATGTGTTAGTGTTAATATTGCTACGAAAATAGCGTTTAACTGTTCGCTAGATTTATGTTAACCAAATTTAGCTTGGCTAAGTGCTAGTTATCTCTAGTCTAGTTGGTTTTAGTCAATGTCAGCTTACATGTTAGTGGTTCATAATGTAATGGTTGTAGCATTGTTTCACATACAGTGGTTGCTCAACTAAAAGTTTTGCTATTATGCTGCGGGATTTAGAGGTAATTTGTGGTTTAGTACGGTAGCCTGCATCACTACTTCATTACTCCAGACCAGCGCAAGGGGGACTGGTTATGCTTTTGTGTCCCAAGGCACTACTCTGTCTCTAACTCACACTTATTTGTTACTACTTGTCAGTATTACTTATTAAAACTGTTGTTATACTAAGGTTTTTATTCTAAGAGAAATTTAGACTACAATTAGGGTGTGGAAATGTTAGGATTATTTAGCTCTAATCACGTTGTACAGTGCCTGAGTGGCGCAGTGGTCTAAAACACTGCATTGAAGTGCAAACTGTGTTGCTACAGATGCTGGTTCAATACCTGTGAGACCCATGAGGTGATGGTAGGCTTTTGATTTCTCTCTCTCTAAAAACAGAAATAAAGAAAATAAGAAAACAGAAACACCTCTCTGACATAGGGTCCAGCATAGCTCTTGATGATTTCTTCCTCAAAGAAATATCGAGCCATAATACCTGAAAAAGGAGGCAACAGTGATTTATTTAGGCATTATTTTTAGCATTATTAGGCCTACTTTACAGTATTGTCGCCTACTGTACCTCTTCATTTTCCTGGGATTTTGCGTTCAGCGTAGCACAGGCATCTGATGATAGTGTTTGCGAATAGCACTGTCCATGACCAAAATCCGCAAGTCTACCAGTATTTTTGAATTGTCTCCAGTAGATTTTCTGTTCCTCCTGAAAGCCCTTAATCTGCTCATTTAAATAAATAAAGATCCTGGTCATGGTGCTACAGTATGTTGTTACAGCATAATCAAAGTCAGGACAATCGGCGATCTGCTGTATACTTATTGTTACGGTGCGTGAATGAGGACCCAAAAGCGAATTAACGTAAACAGAGCTTCTTTAATAACAAAACAAAACGTAGGCTCAGATGGACCGGCAGGTTCCGACAGGACAGGACAAGGTTGCAGCAAACATGACGATAGTCTGGTTCAGGCATGAACAACACAAACAAGAATCCGACAAGGACAGGAGCAGGAACAGAGAGAGATATAGAGACCTAATCAGAGGGAAAAAGGGAACAGGTGGGAAAAGGGGTGACGAGGTAGTTAGGAGGAGACAAGGCACAGCTGGGGAAAAGAGGGGGAGAAAAGGTAACCTAACAACGACCAGCAGAGGGAGACAGGGTGAAGGGAAAGGACAGAAACAAGACACAACATGACAGTACATGACAGTACCCCCCCACTCACCGAGCGCCTCCTGGCGCACTCGAGGAGGAAACCTGGCGGCAACGGAGGAAATCATCGATCAGCGCACGGTCCAGCACGTCCCGAGAGGGAACCCAACTCCTCTCCTCAGGACCGTACCCCTCCCAATCTACTAGGTACTGATGACCACGGCCCCGAGGACGCATGTCCAAAATCCTACGGACCCTGTAGATGGGTGCGCCCTCGACAAGGATGGGGGGGGGGGGGGGGGAGACGAGCGGGGGCGCGAAGAACGGGCTTGATACAGGAGACATGGAAGACCGGGTGGACGCGACGAAGGTATCGCGGAAGAAGAAGTCGAACTGCGACAGGATTAATGACCTGAGAAATACGGAACGGACCAATGAACCGCGGGGTCAACTTGCGAGAAGTGGTCTTAAGGGGAAGGTTCTGAGTGGAGAGCCAAACTCTCTGACCGCGACAATATCTAGGACTCTTAGTTCTACGCTTATTAGCAGCCCTCACAGTCTGCGCCCTATAACGGCAAAGTGCAGACCTGACCCTCTTCCAGGTGCGCTCGCAACGTTGGACAAAAGCCTGAGCGGAGGGGACGAGCGGGGGCGCGAAGAACGGGCTTGATACAGGAGACATGGAAGACCGGGTGGACGCGACGAAGGTATCGCGGAAGAAGAAGTCGAACTGCGACAGGATTAATGACCTGAGAAATACGGAACGGACCAATGAACCGCGGGGTCAACTTGCGAGAAGTGGTCTTAAGGGGAAGGTTCTGAGTGGAGAGCCAAACTCTCTGACCGCGACAATATCTAGGACTCTTAGTTCTACGCTTATTAGCAGCCCTCACAGTCTGCGCCCTATAACGGCAAAGTGCAGACCTGACCCTCTTCCAGAAACGAGCTGGACTCGGCGAACTGAGATGAGAACAGCGGAGGCTGGTACCCGAGGCTACTCTGAAAAGGAGATAGCCCGGTCGCAGACGAAGGAAGCGAGTTGTGGGCGTATTCTGCCCAGGGGAGCTGTTCTGACCAAGACGCAGGGTTGCGAAAAGAAAGACTGCGTAAGATGCGACCAATAGTCTGATTGGCCCGTTCTGCTTGACCGTTAGACTGGGGGTGAAAGCCGGAAGAGAGACTGACGGAAGCCCCAATCAAACGGCAAAACTCCCTCCAAAATTGAGACGTGAATTGCGGACCTCTGTCCGAAACGACGTCTGACGGAAGGCCATGAATTCTGAAAACATTCTCGATGATGATTTGTGCCGTCTCTTTAGCAGAAGGAAGCTTAGCAAGGGGAATAAAATGAGCCGCCTTAGAGAACCTGTCGACAACCGTAAGAATAACAGTCTTCCCCGCTAACGAAGGCAGTCCGGTGACAAAATCTAAGGCGATGTGAGACCACGGTCGAGAGGGAATGGGAAGCGGCCTGAGACGGCCGGCAGGAGGAGAGTTACCGGACTTAGTCTGCGCGCAGACCGAACAAGCAGCCACGAAGCGACGCGTGTCATGCTCCCGGGTGGGCCACCAAAAGCGCTGGCGAATGGAAGCAAGCGTACCCCGAACGCCAGGGTGGCCGGCTAACTTGGCAGAGTGAGCCCACTGAAGAACGGCCAGACGAGTAGGAACGGGAACGAAAAGAAGGTTCCTGGGACAAGCGCGCGGCGACGGAGTTTGAGTGAGTGCTTGCTTTACCTGCCTCTCAATTCCCCAGACAGTCAACCCGACAACACGCCCCTCAGGGAGAATCCCCTCGGGGTCAGTGGAGGCTACTGAAGAACTGAAGAGACGAGATAAAGCATCAGGCTTGGTGTTCTTAGAGCCCGGACGATAAGAAATCACGAACTCGAAACGAGCGAAAAACAGCGCCCAGCGCGCCTGACGCGCATTAAGTCGTTTGGCAGAACGGATGTACTCAAGGTTCCTATGGTCAGTCCAAACGACAAAAGGAACGGTCGCCCCCTCCAACCACTGTCGCCATTCGCCTAGGGCTAAGCGGATGGCGAGCAGTTCGCGGTTTCCCACATCATAGTTACGTTCCGACGGCGACAGGCGATGAGAAAAATACGCGCAAGGATGGACCTTGTCGTCAGAGAAGGAGCGCTGAGAAAGAATGGCTCCCACGCCCACCTCTGACGCGTCAACCTCGACAATGAACTGTCTAGAGACGTCAGGTGTAACAAGGATAGGTGCGGATGTAAAACGATTCTTGAGGAGATCAAAAGCTCCCTGGGCGGAAACGGACCACTTAAAGCACGTCTTGACAGAAGTAAGGGCTGTGAGAGGGGCTGCCACCTGACCGAAATTACGGATGAAACGACGATAGAAGTTCGCGAAGCCGAGAAAGCGCTGCAACTCAACGCGTGACTTAGGGACGGGCCAATCAATGACAGCTTGGACCTTAGCAGGATCCATCTTAATGCCTTCAGCGGAAATAACAGAACCGAGAAATGTGACGGAGGAGGCATGAAAAGAGCACTTCTCAGCCTTCACAAAAAGACAATTCTCTAAAAGGCGCTGGAGGACACGTCGAACGTGCTGAACATGAATCTGGAGTGACGGTGAAAAAATCTGGATATCGTCAAGGTAAACGAAAACAAAGATGTTCAGCATGTCTCTCAGGACATCATTGACTAATGCCTGAAAGACAGCTGGAGCGTTAGCGAGGCCGAAAGGAAGAACCCGGTATTCAAAGTGCCCTAACGGAGTGTTAAACGCCGTCTTCCACTCGTCCCCCTCCCTGATGCGCACGAGATGGTAAGCGTTACGAAGGTCCAACTTAGTGAAAAACCTGGCTCCCTGCAGGATCTCGAAGGCTGAAGACATAAGAGGAAGCGGATAACGATTCTTCACTGTTATGTCATTCAGCCCTCGATAATCTATGCAGGGGCGCAGGGACCCGTCCTTCTTCTTAACAAAAAAAACCCCCGCTCCGGCGGGAGAGGAGGAGGGGACTATGGTACCGGCGGCAAGAGCTACAGACAAATAATCTTCGAGAGCCTTACGTTCGGGAGCCGACAGAGAGTATAGTCTACCCCGGGGGGGAGTGGTTCCCGGAAGGAGATCAATACTACAATCATACGACCGGTGTGGAGGAAGAGAGGTGGCCCTGGACCGACTGAACACCGTGCGCAGATCGTGATATTCCTCCGGCACCCCTGTCAAATCACCAGGCTCCTCCTGTGAAGAAGAGACAGAGGAAACAGGAGGGATAGCAGACATTAAACATTTCACATGACAAGAGACGTTCCAGGAGAGGATAGAATTACTAGACCAATTAATGGAAGGATTATGACAAACTAGCCAGGGATGGCCCAAAACAACAGGTGTAAAAGGTGAACGAAAAATTAAAAAAGAAATGGTTTCGCTATGATTACCAGAAACAGTGAGGGTTAAAGGTAACGTCTCACGCTGAATCCTGGGGAGAGGACTACCATCCAGGGCGAACAAGGCCGTGGACTCCCTTAACTGTCTGAGAGGAATGTCATGTTCCCGAGCCCAGGTCTCGTCCATAAAACAGCCCTCCGCCCCAGAGTCTATTAAGGCACTGCAGGAAGCTGACGAACCGGTCCAGCGTAGATGGACCGACAAGGTAGTGCAGGATCTTGAAGGAGAGACAGGAGTAGTAGCGCTCACCAGTAGCCCTCCGCTTACTGATGAGCTCTGGCTTTTACTGGACATGAAGTGACAAAATGACCAGCAGAACCGCAATAGAGACAGAGGCGGTTGGTGATTCTCCGTTCCCTCTCCTTAGTCGAGATGCGGATACCTCCCAGCTGCATAGGCTCAGCACCCGAGCCGGCAGAGGAAGATGGTAGTGATGCGGAGAGGGGGGCAACGGAGAACGCGAGCTCCTCTCCACGAGCTCGGTGACGAAGATCAACCCGTCGCTCAATGCGAATAGCGAGTTCAATCAAGGAATCCACGCTGGAAGGAACCTCCCGGGAGAGAATCTCATCCTTTACCTCTGCGCGGAGACCCTCCAGAAAACGAGCGAGCAAAGCCGGCTCGTTCCAGCCACTGGAGGCAGCAAGAGTGCGAAACTCAATAGAGTAGTCTGTTATGGATCGATTACCCTGACATAGGGAAGACAGGGCCCTGGAAGCCTCCTCCCCAAAAACAGATCGATCAAAAACCCGTATCATCTCCTCCTTAAAGTCCTGATACTGGTTAGTACACTCAGCCCTTGCCTCCCAGATTGCCGTGCCCCACTCACGAGCCCGTCCAGTAAGGAGAGATATGACGTAGGCGACACGAGCAGTGCTCCTGGAGTAAGTGTTGGGCTGGAGAGAAAACACAATATCACACTGGGTGAGGAACGAGCGGCATTCAGTGGGCTCCCCAGAGTAACACGGCGGGTTATTGATTCTGGGCTCCGGAGATTCGAAAGCCCTGGAAGTGGCCGGTGGATCGAGGCGGAGATGGTGAACCTGTTCTGTGAGGTTGGAGACTTGGGTGGCCAGGGTCTCAACGGCATGCCGAGCAGCAGACAATTCCTGCTTGTGTCTGCCTAGCATCGCTCCCTGGATCTCGACGGCTGAGTGGAGAGGATCCGAAGTCGCTGGGTCCATTCTTGGTCGGATTCTTCTGTTACGGTGCGTGAATGAGGACCCAAAAGCGAATTAACGTAAACAGAGCTTCTTTAATAACAAAACAAAACGTAGGCTCAGATGGACCGGCAGGTTCCGACAGGACAGGACAAGGTTGCAGCAAACATGACGATAGTCTGGTTCAGGCATGAACAACACAAACAAGAATCCGACAAGGACAGGAGCAGGAACAGAGAGAGATATAGAGACCTAATCAGAGGGAAAAAGGGAACAGGTGGGAAAAGGGGTGACGAGGTAGTTAGGAGGAGACAAGGCACAGCTGGGGAAAAGAGGGGGAGAAAAGGTAACCTAACAACGACCAGCAGAGGGAGACAGGGTGAAGGGAAAGGACAGAAACAAGACACAACATGACAGTACATGACACTTATGGCCTATTGTAAGCAATTTTGGTTTAATCCAGCAGAAAAGACAGAATAAATAATACAACAAATATTGTGGTTAAACTCAAATATCCTAATTGATAAAAACATTTATCAATTGTAACTTTTAACATGTGGAAGGGGACAATGTATTATTATTATTATTATTATTATGTATCACATCCGACCGTGATTGGGAGTCCCATAGGGCGGCACACAATTGGCCCAGCGTTTCTCTCCCTCTAAAAACAGAAATAAATGTCTTGGCCTTTACAAATATTATTTGTTCTTGATTCAGATTACAATCACTTACTTTCGTTTTTTTTTTTTTAAACAAAATAATTGCAATAATCTCCAAAATATCATTGGCATTGAGGAGTACACCACATCAGCCATTGGCTTCATCAATAAGTGCATCGATGACGTCGTCCCCACAGTGGGTGGTGAGGTCTGCACAACGCATCACCGGGGGCAAACTACCTGCCCTCCAGGACACCTACACCACCCGATGTCACAGGAAGGCCATAAAGATCATCAAGGACATCAACCACCCGAGCCACTGCCTGTTCACCCCGCTATCATCCAGAAGGCGAGGTCAGTACAGGTGCATCAAAGCTGGGACCGAGAGACTGAAAAACAGCTTCTATCTCAAGGCCATCAGACTGTTAAACAGCCACCACTAACATTGAGTGGCTGCTGCCAACACACTGACACTGACTCAACTCCAGCCACTTTAATAATGGGAATTGATGGGAAATGATGTAAATATATCACTAGCCACTTTAAACAATGCTACCTTATATAATGTTACTTACCCTACATTATTCATCTCATATGCATACGTATATACTGTACTCTATATCATCGACTGTATCCTTATGTAATACATGTATCACTAGCCACTTTAAACTATGCCACTTTGTTTACATACTCATCTCATTTGTACATACTGTACTCGATACCATCTACTGTATCTTGCCTATGCTGCTCTGTACCATCACTCATTCATATATCCTTATGTACATATTCTTTATCCCCTTACACTGTGTACAAGACAGTAGTTTTGGAATTGTTAGTTAGATTACTTGTTGGTTATTACTGCATTGTCGGAACTAGAAGCACAAGCATTTCGCTACACTCGCATTAACATCTGCTAACCATGTGTATGTGACAAATAAAATTTGATTTGATTTGATGTACATACCCCAAACCAGAAGCCATGGATTACAGGCAATATTCGCACTGAGCTAAAGGCAAGAGCTGCCGCTTTCAAGGAGCGGGACTCTAACCCGGAAGCTTATAAGAAATCCTGCTATGCCCTCCGACAAACCATCAAACAGGCAAGCGTCAGTACAGGACTAAGATCTAATCATACTACACTCGCTCTGATGCTCGTTGGATGTGGCAGGGCTTGCAAACTATTACAGACTACAATGGGAAGCACAACCGAGAGCGGCCCAGTGACACGAGCCTACCAGATGAGCTAAAGTTCAATGCTCGCTTCGAGGCAAAAAATACTGAAACATGCATGAGAGCACCAGCTGTTCCGGACGACTGTGTGATCACGCTCTCCGCAGCCGATGTGAGTAAGACCTTTAAACAGGTCAACAGACGTATTACCAGGACGTGTACTGTGAGCATGCGCTGACCAACTGTCAAGTGTCTTCACTGACATTTTCAACCTCTCCCTGTCCGAGTCTGTAATACAAACATGTTTTAAGCAGACCACCATAGTGCCTGTGCCCAAGAACACTAAGGTAACCTGCCTAAACAACTACCGACCCGTAGCACTCACGTCTGTAGCCATAAAGTGCTTTGAAAGGCTGGTCATGGCTCACATCAACACCATTATACCAGAAACCCTAAACCCATCTCTGTTGCACTCCACACTGCCCTTTCCCACCTGGACAAAAGGAACAGCTATGTGAGAATGCTATTCATTGGCTACAGCTCAGCGTTCAACACCATATTGCTCTCAAAGCTCATCAATAAGCTAAGGACCCTGGGACTGAACACCTCCCTCTGCAACTGGATCCTGGACTTCCTGACAGGCCGCCCCCAGGTGGTAAGGGTAGGTAACAACATATCCTCCACGCTTATCCTCAACATGAGGGTCCCTCAGTGGTGCGTGCTTATTCCCCTCCTGTACTCCCTGTTCACTCATGACTGTACGGCCAGGCATGACTCCAACACCATCACTAAGTTTGCCTATGACATAACAGTCATAGGCCTGATCACCGACAACGACGAGACAGCCTATAAGGAGGAGGTCCGAGACCTAGCCGTGTGGTGCCAGGACAATAACCTCTCCTTCCACGTGATCAAGACAAATGAGATGATTGTGAACTACAGGAAAAAGAGGACAGAGCACACCCCCATTCTCATCGATGGGGCTGTAGTGGAGCAGGTTGAGAGCTTCAAGTTCCTTGGTGTCCACATCACCGACAAACTAACATGGTCCAAGCACACCAAGACAGTTGTGAAGAGGGCACGACAAAACCTATTCCCCCTCAGGAGACTGAAAAGATTTGGCATGGATCCTCAGATCCTCAAAAGGTTCTACAGCTGCACCCTCGAGAGCATGGTTGCATCACTGCCTGGTATGGCAACTGCTCGACCTCTGACCGCAAGGCACTACAGAGGGTAGTGCGTACGGCCCAGTACATCACCGGGGCCAAGCTTCCTGCAATCCAGGACCTTTATACCAGGCGTTGTCAGAGGAAGGCCCTAAAATTTGTCAAAGATTCCAGCCACCCTAGTCATAGACTGTTCTCTCTGCTACCACACAGTAAGTGGGACCGGAGCGCCAAGTCTAGGTGCAAGAGGCTTCTTAACAGCTTCTACCCCCAAGCCATCTAATCAAATGGCTACCCAGACTATTTGCATTGCCCCCACCCCTCTTTTACGCCGCTGCTACTCTCTGTTATCTATGCAGAGTCACTTTAATAACTCCACATACACATATGTACATATTACCTCGACTAACTGGTGCCCCGCACATTGACTCTGTATCCGGTACCCCCTGTATATAGTCTCGTCATTTGTTTTACTGCTGCTCTTTAACTACTTGTTACTTTTATTTCTTATTCTTATTCATATTTGTTAAACTACATTGTCGGTTAAGGGCTTGTAAGTAAGCATTTCACTGTAAGGTTCGGCGCATCTGACTAATACGATTTGATTTGATTTGCCATGTTGCTTATCCGGATGTTGTTTTTCAATATTTAGCAACTCTTTGCATTTAATTGTGCAAAAAAACATGTACCGGTAGTTACTATTAACTAAATATGTTATAAGTACTTTGGTAGCATTAATTAACTTTTAGCTGTTTACATGTAATTAAGATATTTCTCCCAAACGGGTTACTATGCAGCATTTAGGTCAACTTCAAGTAATATGAGGCAACTCCATTTAATAGATATGAGATTAAGTTCCTGCTGTTACAAAGTCATCCTGATGTGGGACAGGAAAACTTTCATATGCCGCTTGGAATTAAATGTACTGTTGTTTAATCAGGCTTATGGTGTTATCCTATAGACCTAGCAGATATTTGACAAACCACATGACCTTCGATTGGAACAGTAGAATGTACTAGTAGGATTCAAGGATTCCCATGCTCCCATTAAGTCTGCTATATTCTGGCCTCTGGTGTTTGACACACTCCACCTTTCGTCCTCTGTGGAAACAGGAAATACTCTTTTCATAGCACTTCGATTCCGAAGTGACTTTTTAGTATCAGGTTAGGAGAATTTACACAACAGGGTTAGAAGAATTAACATAGAAGATTAGGAGACTGAGGATAAGGTACGGTAAAGAGTTAGGGAAGGCGGAAATGCTCTCCTAACCTGCTACAAAAATAACTTAATTGAAATGCCCTGAAAAGAATGTGTCCCCTTGTGGAACCAGAATCAGTCCATCTGTGGTCCCCTGGGTTGCACAGAGAGCCAGGGTGTATTATGTAACATGGTGGTCTGACTGTGCCAAAGGTCACATCACACACAGACTGAATTCAATATTACCAATGCAGTTTCTGAACATTTAAGGAAACATTGTTCCAATGTGTAATGATGGTGCTGAATGTGATCCCTTCGCTGTGTTCCAAGTCGTTGCACCAATGGAGGCTAATACGGAACCCAAACCGGCTGCGCGCGTGCGCCATCGTGCGCTATCGTGTGTAACAGTATAACTTCCGTCCCCTCGCCCTGACCCAGGGACCCTCTGCACACATCAACAACTGACACCCACGAAGCATCGTTACACAAAAGGGGAACAACGACTTCAAAGCCTCAGAGCGAGTGACGTCACCGATTGAAATGCGCACCACCGCTAACCATTTCACATCGGTTACACTCACCCCCCTTTTGACCTCCTCCTTTTCCGCAGCAACCAGTGATCCGGGTCAACAGCATCAATGTAACTGTATAGCTTCCGTCCCTCTCCTCGCCCCTACCTGGGCTCGAACCAGGGACTCTCTGCACACATTGACAACTGACACCCATGAAGCATTGTTACCCATCGCACCACAAAAGCCACGGAAGCCCTCAGAGCGAGTGATGTCACCGATTGAAACGCTATTAGCGCGCACCACCGCTAACTAGCTAGCCATTTCACATCGGTTACACGTGCATATTTATTTTGTCCCCCTACACCAAACGCGATCACGACACACAGGTTAAAATATCAAAACAAACTCTGAACCAATTACGTTAATTTGGGGACAGGTCAAAAAGCATTAAACGTGCATGGCAATTTAGCTAGTTAGCTTGCACTTGCTAGCTAATTTGTCCTATTTAGCTAGCTTGCTGTTGCTAGCTAATTTGTCCTGGGATATAAACATTGAGTTGTTATTTTACCTGAAATGCATAAGGTCCTCAACTCCGACAACTAATCCACACATAAAACGGCCAACTGAATCGTTTCTAGTCATCTTTCCTCCTTCCAGGCCTTTTCATCTTTGAACTCATATGGTGATTGGCATCTACACTTTTATAGTATTACCACGACGACCGGCAAAACAATTAATATTTTAATCACCCATGTGGGTATAACCAATGAGGAGATGGCACGTGGGTACCTGCTTCTATAAACCAATGAGGAGATGGGAGAGGCAGGACTTGCAGCGTGATCTGTGTAAGAAATAGGAATGACTTCTATTTTAGCCCTTGGCAACGCAGATGCTCGTTGGCGGGCACGATCAGTGTGGGTGCAATAATTGAATAACATGGATTTCTACATTTATTTTGCGACGCTTGCGCACCGTCTGGTCTGGTCAGCATGTTAGGCTGACATCAACATGGCCAAACCAAACCAGCACATCATATTCCACACCAGTAACATGGAGGGAGGGATGGGTGACATGGGTGAAGGGAGCAAAGGAGAGCAGAGTTAGAAACGAAATTCGAAAGAGGGAGACAATGGAGTAATGAATGGTGATGATGATGATGCAACATTGAGCATTCAGAGAGTTTAGAACAGGCTACAGGAAATCTATAATAGGATGCATTTTGAATAGCTTTGCTACCAGTAATATTCTGTACATCTTGTCACCATCATATTGTATTTATTGTATATAGTGGTGTATAGTAATTCAATTTAATTGATTATTATGACCAAGGTTTATTCTTATGCCATGTCAACTATCATCGTCATGAACAGTCTCACGCCAAATCTGCAGCAACAGTTGATGTTGATAAAGTCTCTGAGGTTTCAATTGAATAGGTTTATTCATTCATAGCAGGTCTAGATTGAGGATAATTCCGCATCTATGGTGCAGTCGTGACTCACTGCGGCACCACTGCAATGCCTTTCTGCTGTATATAAGGGGCACGTATAGAGCATGCATTATGCACGTGAGATCCGTCACGTACATTATCACAAACCCTTCCACCCCGTTATTTCCAAAACACGCCTTCTTTCTTTTCCGGTACTCAAAATGATGTGAGCCAACCACTGTCCCAGAAAACGCTTTTTTTCCTCCGGACTATGGATAGAACGATATGTCAATCTTTCATAGTGCATTTTGATTGGACAGTCTCTGTACGTGGTCTGAGGCAAGGCTCTCTTTTTCGTCACTGGCCTTCCCCTGTCACTTGACGTTTAACAATACTAGACATCCTCCTTCATTGCCTGATATTGCAACAGAACGCATCGCTTCCTCCTCAGACCCGTACAGCTTTTGCTCTATTATCTATCGCGCAGATAAACTGGTAAGTTTTTTTTCCATGAACTAATCCTTAGTTATGATAGATGATGTCATTTTCAGCAGACATTACTGTATTATTGTATTTATAAGCCTCAAGCTGAATATGTAATAAATACGTACTTACGTATGTATGTATAAATATGATGTATGAATGATGTCGTATTTTATATCTGTAGTTGTTTAAGTATTACAATAACGTGTGACTTCCTATCGGCAACTCCCAATGTATTACAAGGTCATACGGATGCAATGGCAAGGACAGACGCGGAAGTAACGCTTGCCACGAATTCACATGGGATGTAATAACGCGCATATTATGTAAACTGTTCATAGCGCGCAAATAAATCCAGAAATATCACACAAGCGCTCCCCAAAAGACGATCAGAATATCGTGTACACGCCTACGTCAACGGATGCCAAAAGCGAATCCCTCACGTACGCACGGCATGTGAAAAATCTATAGAGTGCAACGCACTGGCTATAAGGGAAGATTTGGATGTATAATGAGATTTCAAACGAGTGTCATGTCGGTTTTCACGGTTGAAATGCTCGCCAGCATATTTGAGAGGCTTTTGTTTGAGAAATCATACGCTCTCCTCCGATGGCGCACATAGGCAGACCAAGGTTATATTGGAGTCTCATCGTGATAACTAGCCTGGACAGATGCTAGTGGGTTATATCTACTCTATCGTCTAGGGTAGGTAATTCCCTCGGCGACAAGTTCGTAGTAGGCCAATTTCACCTTTTTTTCGCCTTCTCGCCATTAAATTTAGTTAAGGACGAAATTGAAGCCTTTTCAGCCATGTACGAACCGGTTGCAGGGGGAGTGTTTCACCGGAAGTGGCTTTATACAGGGGGTGGCCAAGGCTACTTCAGGGGGTCCATAGACCATGACAGAAAATGTGTGTGTAACCCTAACCTGGCATATAAAGAGCATGAATGATTGCTGTGATTGCTATGATTGCTGATTAGAGGTAGAAGTGATAATTCACTTCACCCAGAGTTCTTCAATGTGGCAGATAGTGTGGTCCAAAAAGGTTACTTCACTAGAATTCTTTAACTTACTATGAATAGTCGGTGTCTCTACCTCGGAACTGCAGCTCAATTTATTTCTCTCTCTCACACACACACGCGCACACACACTATACTCACATACTGGAGAGACTTGGGTCACTCTGTTTTCATGAATATACAATCTGGGTCTGAACATCCAAAATATTTTCAGAAAATAAAGCTCAAGCACCAAAGAGATAAGATAGCATTTGTGTGTTACATACATTGCAGTTTATTTACAAAACATTTAATTGACAAAAAAACACTGCAATTTGACGTACCAGGTATCAAGCAGAAATGGACTTGAAAAATAAAAATAATTTGGGTGCAGGTTTTAATCATGACCAGAGGGACCGCCTAAGTACCAAATTATCCTAGGTATATTTAAAACAGCATAATTCTGCAGTTCTGGTGAGAACTAGCAAACAAATCCATTTTGAGGGAGCGTGCCATTCTTGACTCAACACTGAGAATTCCGAGGTGACTTAACCCGTCATCAACCATCGTTGTCCTAAGGTGGGTTTTAATCAGTTTTAAAGCTGAGAAGCTTCTCTCGCAAGAAGCACTACTGACTGGTGTAACAACACACATCTTACAAAGTCTAAATAGCTCATGGAAGACCTGTATCAAGTAGAGGTCGACCTCTACTTGATGCATCTAATACATTAAAATAACACAAGAACCATTAGTGTATAATAAAAAAAAAAATGCCACAGCCATCAAAATAAGAACACACATCAATCAACAACCAACATTTTAAAGTGAGGCTTAATCTGACAAAATCATCTATTACAAGCTGAAGCTTAACTTAAGTTCTGAACTGGGCATGTGACTGGTAGATGCTCTGACTTGGTGGTGGTAGACTGGGTCCTTGTGAAGTCTGACCACACAGACTCTGACTACCCTCAGGTAGGGAGCTGCTCTGAGGTCCGGTGGTGATGCAAGGGCTGGGGTCTGTTTGCACCTGATCTGCCTGTTTGTGCTTCTTTGAAAATAAGTCTGATATCTCTCCCTTTCTTTTCATGTTTAATTGACCCTATGCAAAAATAAGACAGTCTAAATCTAAGCATCCAATTACCCACATTTTAGTCCAATCTCAATCTCAATTGCAAATCCCCATTATCATAACTGTACCTTAAAATCAACTACCAGCCTAAGTTACCAGTTAGATCATGGCTAGCCCTACTCTGCAGTAAGTAACTTAGCTAGCTATCATTTCGTACACCTTTACGATAGCAATCAGGCTATCTGCAAATGGTGGTGATCTTTTAAGTAACGTTAACATATTTATAATAACAATTGTTCATTTTGAGTTCAAGTACGAAAATCTGAGTTAATGGATTTCAAATTGCTGAATGTTAACTTGCTGAACACTGACAGATGTAGCCTACTAGTTATCCCACATTAGCTAAACATTCATATACTGTAATTTACGACACTGTACTGTATATGCGTGTATTACTAGCACAGATGTAAACATAATGTTTGGCTAAATTGGGAACCGATCTCTCTTATCTGATTAACTGTCTGTTAATGGAGCCAAAGGTCTAACATTAACTTACACAGCGACTCAACTTTCGTAAAAGTTGTTCAGGAAACCTAAACCTGATGCTAAACCTTAAAACTTATTTCAAATATGATGCTTTCACCAATTGCGAAAAAAGCTTGTGGAGCTGTGGATATATTCTTTCTTCTTCTGTATGTTCTTCTTCTTCTTATTCTTCTGTACCTCGCAACCAACGTTAATATCCACTCTTCCTCGTCCTCGATTTGAAAAAGTCCAAATAAATGCTTCTTTCAACAAGAGGTGAAATGATATGTTAATCAGCATCAAACTGCCAGTAGCGAATTACATTTTGGTTACATTTTGGGGTGGCACCCAGGGTGGCCAATTAGATGTCAGGGGTGTCCAGTGCCACCCCGGACACCCCTCTGGCTCCGCATGTGATTACCGACTATGCACGTCAAGCTCAGAAGATAGTGGAGATCTATAAAGTGCACTAGTGGCTGCCATGCTACATGATAACCGCTTGGAATAGACACTAAGCTAGCGAGGGCTGTCAAGAATGTCAGTATGGTTATGATTACCAATGTTAATCTATTTTTTTAACATAATACACATAGGTAATTTAGTAGCATAGGCCCAGGCCTATACCTTATGATGCTGCTATGACAGTTGATTGAGTCAGTGGCAACAAACCGTCCATGCTACAAACACTGCATCTATAATCTTTTCAACAGAATGATTTATAACAATGATTTCTCTCCCTCCATGTCTCCCTCATTCATCCCCCTCTCTCCTTCACTTCCCCCTCAATCCCAACTCCCCTCTCGCTTTTGCACACTCTCTCTCTCTCTCTCTCTCAGTAACACAATGCCTCACTCATTCCCATTCCTCTCTACGGAGCAGAAGAAGGAGCTCAGTGATATTGCTCAGAAGATCGTCGCTCCCGGCAAAGGAATCCTTGCTGCCGATGAGTCCACAGGTAGAGGAATGCCGAGGAGTTCACACACACGGATCAGATCACCCTCTAAACACACTCATACATGGCATATCAAAGATATGGCGTGTAGAATGGCGCCGGAGGGAATGTCTGATGTTTTACATGCTCCTAACCAACTGTGCTATTTTGTTAGTTTTTCCCCGTTGTTTGTACATAATGTTGCTGCTACCGTCTCTTAGGACCGAAAATAACTTCAGAACAGCGATTACTCAACTCGAACTGGAAGAGCCCAACGCGAAGGATATACTGCTGTCTCGGGAATGGGCCCAAATTTGCGTGAAGAAAAGATGGACGAAAAGGGAGCGCAGGTCGGGCTGCCGTCTGAGAATTCGTAGGCGAGTGAGTAAACTCACACTGCCATTCGTTCTATTGGCCAACGTGCAATCATTGGAAAATAAAATGGATGACCTACGATCAAGATTATACTACCAACAACACATTAAAACTGTAATATCTTATGTTTCACCGAGTCGTGGCGACGACACGGATAATATAGAGCTGGCGGGATTTTCCATGGACCGGCAGGACAGAGAAGCTACGTCTGGTAAGACGAGGGGCGGGGTGTGTGTGTCTATTTGTCAATAACAGCTGGTGCGCGATGTCTAATATTAAAGAAGTCCCAAAGTATTGCTTGCCTGAGGTAGAGTACCTTATGATAAGCTGTAGACCACACTATCTACCAAGAGGGTTCTCATCTACATTATTCACAGCCGTCTATTTACCACCACAAACCGATACGGGCACTAAGACCGCAATCAACCAGCTGTATAAGGCCATAAGCAAACAAGAAAATGCTCGTCCAGAAGCGGCACTCCTAGTGGCCGGGGACTTTAATGCAGGCAAACTTAAATCCATTTTACCTCATTTCTACCAGCATGTCACATGTACAACCCAGAGGAAATAAAACTATAGACCACCTTTACTCCACACACAGAGATGCATGCAAAGCTCTCCCCCGCCCTCCATTTGGAAAATCTGACCATAATTATATCCTCCTGATTCCTGCTTATAATCAAAAACTAAAGCAGGAAGTACCAGTGACTCGCTCAATATGGAAGTGGTCAGATGACGCGGATGCTATGCTACATGACTGTTTTGCTAGCACAGACTGGAATATGTTCCGGGATTTATCAAATGGCATTCAGGAGTATACCACCTCGGTCATCGGCTTCATCAATAAGTGCTGCCGCTTTCAAGGAGCGGGACACTAATCCGGATGCTTATAAGAAATACCGCTATGCCCTCCGACGAACCATCAAACAAGCAAAGCATCTACAGGATTAAGATTGAATCCTACTACACCGGCTCTGACGCTCGTCGGATGTGGAAGGGCTTGAAAACTATTATGGACTAAAAAGAGAAACCCAGCCGCGAGCTGTCCATTGACACGAGCCTACCAGATGAGCTAAATGTTGTTTTATGCTCGCTAAGAGGCAAGCAACACTGACGCATGCATGAGAGCATCAGCTGTTATGGACGACTGTGATACCGCTCTCGGTAGCTGATGTGAACAAGACCTTTAAACAGGTCAACATTCATAAACCCGCGGGGCCAGACGGATTACCAGGACGTGGACTCTAAGAATGCACAGACCAACTGGCAAGTGTCTTCACTGAAATGTTCAACCTCTCCCTGACCAAATCTGTAATACCTACGTGTTTCAAGCAGACCACCATAGTCCCTGTGCCCAAGGAAGCGAAGGTAACCTGAAGAAATGATTACCGCCCCATAGCACACACATCGGTAGCCATGAAGTGTTTTGAAAGTCTGGTCATGGCATACATCAACAGCATCCTCCCGGATACCTTAGACCCACTCCAATTCGCATACCGCCCCAACAGATCCACAGATACATAATCTCAGCACCCTGGGACTAAACACCTCCCTCTGCAACTGGACCCTGGACTTCCTGACCACAGGTACTAAGGGTAGACAACAACACGTCTGCTACGCTGATCCTCAACACTGGGGGCCCTCATGGGTGTGTGCTTAGTCCCCTACAGTATTCCCTGTTCACCCACGACTGCGTGGCAGAACACGACTCCAACACCATCAAGTTTGCTGACGACACAACAGGTCACCAACAATGATGAGACAGCCTATAGTGAGGTCAGAGACCTGGCAGTGTGGTGCCAGGACAACAACCTCTCCCTCAATGTGAGGAAGACAAAAGAGCTGATCGTGGACAACAGGAAAAGGCGGGCCGAACAGGAATTGCCCGTAGAGCTCCGAGACAGGACTGGGTCGCGGCACAGATCTGGGGAAGGGTACCAAAAAATGTCTGCAGCATTGAAGGTCCCCAAGAACACAGTGGCCTCCATCATCAAGAAGTTTGGAACCACCAAGACTCTTCCTAGAGCTGGCCGCCCGGCCAAACTGAGCAATCGGGGGAGAAGGGCCTTGGTCAGGGAGATGACCAAAAACCCGATGGTCACTCTGACAGAGCTCCAGAGTTCCTCTGTGGAGATGGGAGAACCTTCCAGAAGGACAACCATCTCTGCAGCACTTCACCAATCAGGCCTTTATGATAGAGTGGCCAGACAGAAGCCACTCCTCAATATAAGGCACATAACAGCCCGCTTAGATTTTGCCAAAATGCACATAAAGGATTCTCAAACTATGAGATACAAGATTCTCTGGTTTAATGAAAGCAAGATTGCATGCCTTTCCAAATAATGTCCAATCAATTGAATTTACCACCGGTGGACTCCAATCAAGTTGTAGAAACATCTCAAGGATGATCAATGGAAACTGGATGCACCTGAGCTCAATTTCGAGTCTCATAGCAACGGGTCTATTTATGTAAATAAGGTATTTCTAAAAACCTGATTTGCTTTGTCATTGTGGAATATTGTGTGTAGTTTGATGATGATTTAAAAAAATATATATATTAGAAGAAGGCTGTAACGTAACAAAATGTGGAAAAGGGGAAGGGGTCTGAATATATAAATATTTTACATTTATATATATTATTATTTAACCCCATTCCAACCCACCTGTAGGCAGCGTGGCCAAGCGCTTCCAAAGCATCAACGCTGAGAACACTGAGGAGAACCGCCGTCTTTACCGCCAGCTCCTCTTCACGGCCGACCGCGTAGAGCCATGCATCGGCGGAGTCATCTTCTTCCATGAGACCCTGTACCAGAAGACAGACGACGGCAAGCTGTTCCCTCAGCTCATCAAGGAGAGAGACATGGTGGTGGGCATCAAGGTGGACAAAGGTGTCGTCCCCCTGGCCGGGACCAACGGAGAGACCACCACTCAGGGTGAGAGACAACAGTGGGCCGGGGCTAAGTAACCTTTGACCTCTAGTATTGAGCTCAACTTTGCTACGTATGCAGATTTTATTCAGGGATGGTTTGAAGAGTGAAACTGGAACAAAGTGTCGAGTCATGTTTATTTCATAATATTACACATATCCATCCCCTCTCTTTCCCTCCTCTTTCTCTCTCTGCCTGTCTGTCTCTTGCTCTCTCTGTATGTCTCTCTGTCTCTCTCCCTCAGGTCTGGATGGGCTGTACGAACGGTGTGCCCAGTACAAAAAGGACGGAGCTGACTTTGCTAAGTGGCGTTGTGTGCTGAAGATCACTGACACCACCCCCTCAGAGCTAGCCATCAAGGAGAATGCCAACGTGCTGGCCCGCTACGCCAGTATCTGCCAGATGGTGAGACACACACACACACACACATACATAAAGAGCAAGAAACATACATTGAACATGTGGGAACATATCGGCACACATAAAATTAGTTTGCACACACTTGGCCATTCCCCACTCAATCTCCACAATTGTATTATTTTTATTATAAATGTTTCACATCTCTGCTTCAAAAAACAATATCGCCACTATAATGACTTATCAAGGAGTTGTAGTTATTTTAGCCATATTAGCTTGAGTGCCTAGTAGCCAAATCCGGTGCCATTGATATGCTGGGCACAGACACCCCGACCAATAAAGTTTTATTGTCTGTTCTGTAGTCATGACGCTGGTTGCCATGCTTCTGTGCCCTTCCCTAGCATGGCATCGTGCCCATCGTGGAGCCCGAGATCCTGCCAGACGGAGACCATGACCTGAAGCGCTGCCAGTATGTTACTGAGAAGGTGAGGGATCGCACCGACTAACAGAAAAACAATGGCTACCTTCCAATGGCTATTCTAGCATGCCACTTAAAATGCATGTCTGCTTCCTTCTAAGTAGGCTGTGTTTACAAAGGCAGCCCAATTTGAATCTTTATACCACAAATGGGTCTTTTGACCAATCACATCAGATCTTTTCACATTAGATCTTGTTCAGATCTGATCTGATTGGTCAAAAGACCAATTAGTGAAAAAAATGTCAGAATTGGGCTGTCTGTGTATATGAAACTTTAGTGTGCTAGTGTGGGTGTTGGAATAGAGCGTACTTAGTCTAGGTAGGATAGGAACACTCATTAGATCAATCAGTCATTCAATCAATCAATCAATTTCAACATCTCTAACTATTTCTGTCTGTCTCATCAATATTTCTTCTATTTCCTTTCTTTGTCTCTTTGTCTCTTTCTCTCTCTGTCTCCTTGTCTCTCTCTCTCGCTCTCTGTCCCCTGTCTTTCCCTCTTTCACGTTCTCCTTCTCTCTCCCCCTCCTCCCCCCCAGGTTCTGGCTGCAGTGTATAAGGCTTTGTCTGACCACCATGTATACCTGGAGGGCACCCTGCTGAAGCCCAACATGGTCACCCCAGGACACTCCTGCTCCCAAAAGTACAGCAACCAGGAGATAGCCATGGCAACTGTCACCGCCCTGCGCCGCACCGTGCCCCCGGCTGTGCCTGGTGAGAAGGAGAAATGTATAGAAATATGGACACACACATGCATGCACACACGTGTAGCACACTTACTCCTCAGCTAGCTTTTGAGGGGTGCAACCCGTAGAGATGCTTGAGGGAGGACGCTCACGTGTGTTTGTGTAGCAGAGGTCCTGGTTTCGAGCCAGGTATGTGCCGAATCGGGAGGAAGTGGTACTCACTAAGCAAGCAGCATGACGTCCTTTACACACGCACTCACTCAATCCACTTTCCACACACATGCACACACACACACAACCCTCCTCCCCTACACACATCCACTCCCCCTCTCTTATCTTACCCTTCCTCTCCCTGTCTCCCTGCCTCCATCCTTCCCCAGGCATCACCTTCCTGTCTGGCGGCCAGTCTGAGGAGGAGGCCTCCATCAACCTGAATGCCATGAACCAGTGTCCCCTTCACCGGCCCTGGGCCATCACCTTCTCCTACGGCCGCGCCCTGCAGGCCTCCGCCCTCAAGGCCTGGGGAGGCAAGCCAGAGAACGGCAAGGCCTGCCAGGAGGAGTTCATCAAGAGAGCCCTGGTATGACCCACACAGAGAGAAGAACATGAGGGAGGGAGGGAGATACGATGGGTGGCATTGAGACCTGGGTTCAAATAGTAGTATTTGTTTTCTTTCAAATACTTTGATTGAGCGTTTCATTGAGCCTGCCTGCCGTGAGTGCCCGGGGTTTGTACTTTCGGAATTACTACATTTGTTCCATTGCACCAAGCTATCAAAGTGTTCCTAGATTCACTTTTAACCATGATAACTCCCAATCTATCAAGTGACCCTAATGCAGCACAGCTGTCAACATTCTCAGAGTCAGGTGAAGGCATTTATATAGTTAAGCCTGATGATGATACCTTGTGCATAGTTCAACAGTTCAACAGTAGCAGTGAATGCAAACTGAAATACATGGGCATTACGTCACAAGCTTCTTATAATTATTGCGACCCTATGTGATAACAAACTACAGCAAGGCTATTCAGCTAGCAGCCGGTTTATACTTTTATAATGAGCCTTTGATCAATTATTTGAATGTTTTTTTAAGGAGTGGGGCATTCCCACTCCTTGTGTATTTTTCTTTATTGAGGTTAGAGACAGTGAGAGAAAGACAGGAAAGATTGTAAAGAGGTTTGTGCCACAAAGGCGTGGGCCAACACAGTAAATATGTGGCCCTAACCGCTAGACCACCTCAGGCCACCCCTTTGATAAATTCTGAACATTAATTTAAAACATCCAAAAGAATATATGACGTTTAGTGCCAAAATGAGCCCTCTGTCGATATTTTCCAGTAGGATAATCTGTTTTCCTGTAGTCCCACCCAGTAAGTGCTGTCAATTAATATCCCCCAACATATAGCCAAAGAGATGGCAGTGCCACCGCACGAACATCGCTTGTTTCATAGTCATCATGATCTACTTTCAATCACTTGAATGGACTTAATGTTGTACTACAAGTGAGGGATAAAACAGTTAATGACATGATTGAAAAAATGACTGCTTTTCAAAATAAATTGTTATTTTCTCCTCTGATTTGAGCCCAAACTAAATGCTCCATTTCCCTACACTCAGTGTTCAAATTGAGCAGAATGTCATCTGTCGGGTAGCAAGAGCATGCAGCTCAAACAACTGGTTGTCCCATGAAGCAGCTTACAGGAGAACAACAGCGGTAGAGTAGTTCAATTTAAACTCGTTTTTCATAATTCATAAAAAGAATGCATCACTGATTCGTATTTCCTGCGACTTTCTGAAGAAGTAACCCCTTTTTTGTAACGCCTGCTTGTGTGCGCCCGTGTGTTGTGTAGCCACTTAGAATGCCAAAATAGTTATTTTTTAAGGCTTTCCCAAAAACCTTCCCAATTAAATGTTGACTCCAAAGTAGGCCTACCTGACAGAATGATATCATGATGGTTTGTAGCCTATAAATCTGGTGGTCATTTGTTTTTGCAAACTCTGGACTACAGTCTGGACAGCCCTGGACTACAGTCTTTAGGATAAGGTGACAGGTCCTAGACAGTACTACATACACCATATAATCCTAATAAAGTAATGCCATGTGGTGTGTATCGGATGTTCCTATAACAATGAGATAGCAAGAGCAAGTGGAGCTAAGTCTCCATGTGTGGGGAGACAGAGGGTCTGTACTAATCGTTGCCTTTTATCCCTTTCGCTTTCTCTCTCACACCATCTCTTTCTCCATCTTACTTTCTTCTTTCTCTCTCTACAGAACAACAGCAAGGCCTGTCAGGGCAAGTATGTTTCCTCTGGAGACAAGGGTGCCGCCGGCGGAGAATCCCTCTATGTGGCCAACCACGCCTATTAAGTATGGACCCACCCCTTTCAATATCAAACCACACCCACACTATCCACTCAGCTGATACAGTTCTGTCCCGACCCCGCCCCCTTCTCGGGCCTATTCCTGTTACTCTTTTCTTCCCAAAACTCTTCCCCTCTTCCACTTTTTTTTTTTGTTGCTTTGGGATTGTGATGTCACTGTTATGTCATTGTGTAGTTCAGGAAAGTTGTGTGTTTTGTCACTTTTTTTTATTTTAGCACTCAAACATCTCCCCCGCGAGAAGAATCTGTGATCCTCTGCCCATAGTCATTCCCCATTCACTGCTGAGCTTGAGAGTTCCAGCTCTTTGTCCCCCCCTCCACTGCTTACATGCTCCTCCTCCCCAGACTGCCCCTCCTGATTCAGTGTTGTCATCTTGATGATTCCTAAGTACATGTGCCTTCTTCTCTCGACTGAAAAAAACACTAGAGGAAGACTTTTTAGAGTATATTATTAATGTTTGATATTCTATACACTGGAAATAGAAATAAAGAATCATATTCACTAAATGCACTTTTGTGATATCCTGTTTTGGGTTCGGGCAGACTGCCTGCTCTAAAGAGACTGCTAGGTGGGGGTGTAACTACCATTATATGTGACAGCAGGGTCAGAAAATGCTTGTGGATTCACAGCATGACATGCTGAAGCCATAAAAACATGAAAAAGAACGATGCACATTCGTCTAAGGAATACAGTAATATTGTAGATGCCAACTGACCGGCAATGAATGCCACATTTGAACAGTCACAAAATATCAGCCTCACACTGACAACAGTTAAAACAACAGACTCACACACAGGTTGATTCTTTCAGAGTTGACTCAATAATTATTGCAGTATGAATAGTCACAGTCAAGAAGTCACACTCACAATCAGTACCAATATGCTGCCTTTAAAAGGACATTGATGCATGATTTAAAGGGATAGTTCACCTAAATTCCAAAATTACATATTGGTTTCCTTACTGTGTAATCAGTCTATGAACATGGTATGACAGCGATCATGTGTTGGTTTTGTTAACCTGGCACTGTAAATCCAAGTCAATAGTCCCGATATCATGACTCAGTAACTTCTTTGAGCCACACAAGGTAAACAAAAACAAAGCATGGCTTGCTGCCATACCTTGTCCATACACTGCGTACAGGGTAAGGAAACAATTGTCAATTTGTAATGTCAACTTGTATTTGTGAATTTGGGTGAACTATTCCTTTAAACAAAGGTCAGAGATTTTGGTTCAGCTGAGATAAAGAAGAATATAAAAGAGGAATGGACCACTGTCCTATTATAAACATTCAGGTTGACCTAGGCCTCAGCAGAAGCTTGGTGTCGGAGTTAACAATCTACTGGATGAAAACCATGTAGTGGGCCACCCGGGTGTAGACTGCAGGGAAGACTTCTCTACCGCAGCTTTTCCCAAAACTCCTGATTCCCACCTGGACAAACTGACCAGCAGAGAGACATACAAAAGGCCCACCAGAGTCCCCCTGAAAAGTGGACAAGATAAATCACAAGTAAGACTGTGTGTTTTCCTTAAAGTGATGCAGTACCTGACAGGTATCCTTTCCACCCTCCCAGAACCCTGCATACATGTTGGAGGTGAGAACAGGATACGCTTCCAGGCAAGTACACTACTTAATGAGGAGCACTCTCAGCTGCTGCAGGACCTTATCGGCAAGCAACGGTCCTGGAGAACATGAGAGAGTGACCGAGAGAGCGAGAGAGGGGGACAGAGGGGGTAAACATTGGGTTAAAAGATAAAGTAAGGAGAGAGAGTGGGAGGAGAACAAGAATAGGGGGATGAAGAAAAGCTAGCAGCACCTGGGCATAACATCAACTGGTTATCCAGTAGATTAGTAAGAATGGCTCACCCCTTGCCTTTTTCCCTTTATCCAGATTACAACCTCTCACTTTTGGTTAATTGAAAATGGAACCATTTTCAAAATATCGCCCTTTATAAAACATAAAGGTTGCAATTCCAGTTTCGTCCCCCAGAAAAGACAGAACAAATACTACCACAAATATTATTATTAAAGTCAAATATACTAATAGATTTTTAAAAAAACATTATTTTATGGATTTATTTTAATTTTAGGGAATTATCTTTGTTAATGATATTAGGAATGGTGGAGTTATGTCACACGTGCAGTTAACAAAAATATATGGGAAATGTTTGTGCTATCAATAATTACAACCAACTTATTGCAGCATTACTGCGAAAATGGAAGGAGGCAAGTGGAAGAAGATCGGGAACTTATTTGTCTGCCCAACATTTACAAAAAATATTTTTGTTATAAATCGACAAATATAATATAAATGTTGACAGCGGCGCCATACAGGTTGCAAAAAAAACATGGTGTCACGGCCGTCCTCCTCTTCGTCTGAAGAGGAGAGGCGAGATGGATCTGAGGACCAATACGCGGCGTGGTAAGTGTCCATGGTGAATCTTTAATAAAGAAAGACTGAACACTATGCAAAAGAGTAACGAAAACAATAAACCAAATACGACCGTGAAGCTACAAAATGAGACCTGTGCTGACACAAGCCACTAACATAGACAATCACCCACAAACAAACAGTGCAACCCAGGCTACCTAAGTATGATTCTCAATCAGAGACAACTAATGACACCTGCCTCTGATTGAGAACCATACTAGGCCGAAAACATAGAACTGCCCCAAAACATAGAAAAACAAACATAGACTGCCCACCCAACTCACGCCCTGACCATACTACATAAATACAAAACAGAAATAAAGGTCAGAACGTGACAGTACCCCCCCCCAAAGGTGCGGACTCCGGCCGCAAAACCTTGACCTATAGGGGAGGGTCTGGGTGGGCATCTGTCCGCGGTGGCGGCTCTGGCGCGGGACGCGGATCCCACCTCATCATTGTCTTAGTCCGCCTTATTGTCCGCCTCCGTGGCTTACTCAGCATGACCACCCCTCTCAATGACCCCACTGGACAGAGGGGCAGCTCGGGACAGAGGGACAGCTGCTCGGGACAGAGAGGCAGCTGCTCGGGACAGAGAGGCAGCTGCTCGGGACAGAGAGGCAGCTGCTCGGGACAGAGAGGCAGCTGCTCGGGACAGAGAGGCAGCTGCTCGGGACAGAGGGGCAGCTGCTCGGGACAGAGGGGCAGCTGCTCGGGACAGAGGGGCAGCTGCTCGGGACAGAGGGGCAGCTGCTCGGGACAGAGGGGCAGCTGCTCGGGACAGAGGGGCTCTGGGCAAAGGGGCTCCGGCAGCGGCGCCGGGCAGGCGGGAGGCTCCGGCAGCGGCGCCGGACAGGCGGGAGGCTCCGGCAGAGGCGCCGGACAGGCGGGAGGCTCCGGCAGAGGCGCCGGACAGGCGGGAGGCTCCGGCAGAGGCGCCGGACAGGCGGGAGGCTCCGGCAGAGGCGCCGGACAGGCGGGAGGCTCCGGCAGAGGCGCCGGACAGGCGGGAGGCTCCGGCAGAGGCGCCGGACAGGCGGGAGGCTCCGGCAGAGGCGCCGGACAGGCGGGAGACTCCGGCAGAGGCGCCGGACAGGCGGGAGACTCCGGCAGAGGCGCCGGACATGCGGGAGACTCCGGCAGAGGCGCCGGACAGGCGGGAGACTCCGGCAGAGGCGCCGGACAGGCGGGAGACTCCGGCAGAGGCGCCGGACAGGCGGGAGACTCCGGCAGAGGCGCCGGACAGGCGGGAGACTCCGGCAGCGGCGCCGGACAGGCGGGAGACTCCGGCAGCGGCGCCGGACAGGCGGGAGACTCCGGCAGCGGCGCCGGACAGGCGGGAGACTCCGGCAGCGGCGCCGGACAGGCAGGACCCCCTGCAGGGAGGAGACAGAGAGACAGCCTGGTGCGTGGGGCTGCCACAGGAACCACCAGACTGGGAAGACCTTCAGGAGGCTTGGGGTTAAGAGGAGGCACCTGAAGGACCGGGCTGTGGGGGAGCACTGGAGCTCTGGTGCGCAACCTTGGCACCACTTCCCCAGGCTGGATAACCACTCTAGCCCGGACCCTCCAGAGTGCAGGCACAGGTTGAACCGGGCTGTGGGTAAGCACGGGAGATCTAGTGCTTACTACACGCACCTCTCCCTTAGGCTCCATTCCCACATTCGCCCGGCACGAGCGGAGCGCGGGCAGAGGACGCACTGCACCCTCCCAGCGCCCCGGAGACACAGCACGCAGAGCCGGCGCAGGATACCCTGGGCCAAAACTGCGTACCGGCGACCAGACCCGCTGAGCAGGCACCATACGCCCTGGCTCGATGCCCGCACTCGCATGACACTCTCGGGGGGCTGTCCTATAGCGCACCGGGCTATGGACACGTACTGGCGACACCGTGCGCTTAACCGCATAACACGGTGCCTGCCCAGTATCTTGCTGCTTATAATAAGCACGAGGAGTGAGCGCAGGTCTGCTACCTGGCTTAGCTCCACCCCTCGTGTGCCCCCCCCAAAAAAATGTTTGGGGCTGTCTCTCGTACCTGTCGCACTGCCGTGCTGCCTTCGCCAACCTCATTCTCCTGTAACCTTCCTTGCACTGCTCCATCGAATCCCAGGCGGGCTCCGGCACTCTCCCTGGGTCGATGGCCCATCTGTCTATCTCCTCCCAAGTTGTGTAGTCCTGTGAAGCCGGCCGCTGTTGTTGTTGCTGCCGCTGCTGCTGCTGCTGTCGTCGCTGTTTTCTACCACGCCGCTTGGTCCTTGGTTGGTGGGTGATTCTGTCACGGCCGTCCTCCTCTTCGTCTGAAGAGGAGAGGCGAGATGGATCTGAGGACCAATACGCGGCGTGGTAAGTGTCCATGGTGAATCTTTAATAAAGAAAGACTGAACACTATGCAAAAGAGTAACGAAAACAATAAACCAAATACGACCGTGAAGCTACAAAATGAGACCTGTGCTGACACAAGCCACTAACATAGACAATCACCCACAAACAAACAGTGCAACCCAGGCTACCTAAGTATGATTCTCAATCAGAGACAACTAATGACACCTGCCTCTGATTGAGAACCATACTAGGCCGAAAACATAGAACTGCCCCAAAACATAGAAAAACAAACATAGACTGCCCACCCAACTCACGCCCTGACCATACTACATAAATACAAAACAGAAATAAAGGTCAGAACGTGACACATGGTTTATGAACTGATACACAAAACAACGCTTAATTCAAAACTTGTTTTTTAATTTAAATGATTATACAAAATTCTTGCAACCAACAGAATGTTATGTAGATGGGGCATACAACCAACCCCCTCTGCTCTGCAGATTTTGCTGCGATGAGACAGAATCATTAGATCACTTATTCTTGTATTGCCCCTATGCATTTAGTTTCTGTTCAGGAATGGCTGAAAAATCACATTGACCTAAAAGTAAATGTTTTGGAACACATCACATTGACATTTTACATGTGAAATCTTGTGAAAACGTGTTTTTGGAAAACTTCACATGATATTTCACATGTAAAACGTGTTTTTGGAACACTTCACATTTGACATGTGACAATGTGTTTTTGGAACAAATCACACATGACATTTTACATGTGAAAACATGTTTTTGGAACACTTCACATGAGATCATGTTTTCACATGCGCTTACATTTGATCACGTGTAGTTTCATGTTATTACAGTTTATCACATTAACTTCAACATAAGATCACGTGAAACACATGATCAAGTAAAATCTGTGTTTTTTTCCATAACGGTGAGGACCATGTTAGAAGACATTTGTTTTACCAGTCGTCAGGACGTCACGTGATGGTCCCAAATTGTCCCAAACCATTATAAGTAAAGTAATTAAATGGTATGGTGGTTTTAAGGTAAGTGGTAAGCTGACATGACCCAACCCGGGATTAGAACTCACAACCTCTGGATTTAAGGTGCACTGAGCTTTCTGCTGTGCATTCCATTGCACATTCATTACCTGTAATACATCTCTGCACTTATCAAAAGAGTGCCATCTACACTGCTATTTTACTCATCAGTTAATCTTCTCTCACCATTGATTCCATTTACTTATTTCAGTAATTTGAGGGTTTTCTGTATAGTTGTCTAATGTTGGTGGGGCATATTATTCTGTTTCAATGTTACTCCTGAATAACTAGGATAAATATAATCACTTTTTTTTGTTGTATTTATAACAATGCTGAGATTCACCTTCGAAGTCCAAAGTGTTGGAAAACAATGGAAATCAGTTATTGACATAGACATAATGGCGTAGCAAAAATATCAGAATGCCATGAACTATGACGTTCTGAGTTCAAATCCCTGATGAGGACAAGTTGAATAATAATTACTGTATCAATAAACATACACAATGTAGTCATGTATATGTGTCAGCTATGTCATTTGGAAACACTATGTTAAAAGCACTGTGTGTGTGGGTAGCATAATGACAATTTTTTCACGAGTTCACATGTGAAATCGTGATTTTTCACATAAAAAAGCATGTGGTTATTCCTTAAGGGTAGTTTACAACCATAGTTAATGTATTTATCCACTATACAGACAAACCAGGCAAGGCTGTACATTGTCTCCTCTTGTTTTATTTATCATAAAAACCATTAACCTGGAATTCTATTGAAGAATTGTATGAGTATGTTAACCTTCTATCCGTATGATATATTATTGACGGTTGAAAATCCAGAAACCTATTTGAAGGCTGTGATAAACAGACAGAGTTTCAGGGCGACCTAGAGATCAGCAGGAGACTGGGTGTTGGAGTGAATTGTCTGTTGGATGAAGTCCATGTAGTGGGCCATGCAAGTGTAGACTCCAGGGAAGCCTTCCTAAGCACAAACATTGCAATGCCTTAAAACTCACAAAGTTTAGTTAGTTTATTTATTTAGCACATAAAAAAGAAAACATCATACATAAAAAAGATCAAACGTTACATTATAAACTCAAGATCAAATTAAAAAATGAATATAGAAAATCGATTAACAAGATATTAGATGAAAAACAAACAGAAAGGTAAGACGTGAAGAGAGAGTGAAGAGTAAAATTATAAAAATAGGGATGGGTACTGCTGTGAGAGGTAGTTGTGAGGACTGGGCTTGGGCCAAAAGGTACTGTTTTAATAGTTGTGTTTTTTAAACTGTTAATGGACATGTGATTCGTCAGATGTCCAGGTTGGTTATTTCAAAACAGTGATCGTCGTGTATTAGTGAGAATTGTCCTTGGGTTGACCAGTAAAAAGCAGCATGAAGATGATTAGCAGATCTGGTCACATGACAGCTGCCGCCATAAACAACATGCCAGGAAATGAATCACTCGTCAAGTGCATAAACAGAATGAGACTGAGTGTAAAGGCTCCAGTAAACTAAGTTTGAAATTGCCCTCCAGCCCATGGTATAAGAGCCTTAAGACACGCTCTCAGTTCAGCATTGTGCAAAAATTATAACGAAACTGAGCGTTACATAGCACAAGCCTCTTTGTTCTCTAACAGCTATTTGTTTTTTAAGGTCCAAAAACAAAGCAATTGGGTAGCAAACGCATTAACTGCGGGTGTCTGTCACGTCTGGCTGCATAGCAAATGGCCCAAGACAATGCCTAACACAGGCGGTTGGTGGCACCTTAATTGGGGAGGACAAGCTTGTGGTAATGGCTGGAGCGGAATAAGGGGAATGGTATCAAATACATTGAACACATGGTTTACATTTGTTTGATTCCATTCCATTTGCTCTGTTCCAGCCATTATTATGAGCCGTCCTCCCATCAGCAACCTCCTGTTATGCCCAAGAACCAGAGGTGTGGACTCTAGTCACATGACTTGGACTCGACTTTGACTTTAACACCAATGACTCGTGACTTGACTTGGACTTGAGCCTTATGACTCGGCCTGACTTGATACCCTCCCCTAGCCCAAATATAAAAAATTATGCTATTAAAAAAGTGTGCAGCGCATCAACTCTTCATTTAACGGATTACATTTTGAACCGGACAGCAGCCAATCAAATTGTACCAGCTGAGAAAAAGTTGTGCGTGGCAGTGCAGAGGAACGTCGACAGGTGAATTCAGATGGAGCCCTTGGAAAGATGATACCCCAAATTATTATTTTCGGATATAAAGACGACGCTGTATCAACAAAAAACGGATTGCAACTTGCAAAACATGCGGGAAGAAAATTACAGACGGAGGCGTAACAATTTTCAACTTTGTTCGACATTTGAAGCTGCACAAAGAACGGTAAGTCGTGGCTAATATAGCAGACAGCTACATATTTTATTACTTTACTGGTGTATCGTGTAGGCTAACGTAACGTTAAATCAATGAGCCTCCACATAGTCAGTCAGTGCGGGAACGTGATCATTGCACCCAAGATTGAGCTACAACTGGCCAGGCAGTTGGTAGCCTAAATCCTGCCGAATGTTACTGCTGTTCCTAAAACCATTGACATACATTAGCCTACTGTAACAACACAGAGAGAATGTGTGTGTGTTAAGGTTGGGAGATTGTGTACAAGCCTACATCGCCCAATTGCGCTCTATAGCGATCTTCGATCACTATTGGGGGGGTCTTTCTCATGGCTACCCATGTATTTCCATGGAAATATAATGTTAATAGAACATCAATCAAATGTATTTATAAAGCCCTTTTTACATCAGCCGATGTCACTAAGTGCTATACAGAAACTCAGCCTAAAACCCCAAACAGCAAGCAATGCAGATGTAGAAGCAAGATGGCTAGGAAAAACTCTGTAGAACGGCAGGAACCTAGAAAGAAACCTAGAGAGGAACCAGGCTCTGAGGGGTGGCCAGTCCTCTTCTGGCTGTGCCGGGTGGAGATTATAACAGTACATGGCCAAGATGTTCAAACGTTCATAGAACGTTCAATGTTCAACTGCACATGGGGACAAAGATCGTACTTTTTGGAGAAATGTCCTCTGGTCTGATGAAACAGAAATTGAACTGCTTGGCCATAATGACCATCCTTATGTTTGGAGGAAAAAGGGGAACGCTTGCAAGCCAAAGAGCACTGTCCCAACCGTGAAGCAAGGTGATGGCAGCATCATGTTGTGGGCATCATGAGGAAGGGAAATTATGTGGATATATTGAAGCAACATCTCAAGACATCAGGAAGTTAAAGCTTGGTCACAAATGGGTCTTCCAAATGGACAATGACCCCAAGCATACTTCCAAAGTTGTGGCAAAAAGGCTTAAGGACAACAAAATCAAGGTATTGGAGTGGCCATCACAAAGCCCTGACCTCAATCCTATAGAACATTTGTGGGCAGAACTGAAAAATCGTGTGTGAGCAAGGAGGCCTACAAAACCTGACTCAGTTACACCAGCTCTGTCAGGAGGAATGGGCCAAAATGCACCCAACTTGTGGGAAGCTTGTGGATGGCTACCCAAAATGTTTGACCCAAGTTAAACAATTTAAAGGCAATGCTACCAAATGCTAATTGAGTGCATGTAAACTTCTGACTCACTGGGAATGTGATGAAAGAAATAAAAGCTGAAATAAATAATTACCTCTACTATTATTCTGACATTTCACATTCTTAAAATAAAGTGGCGATCCTAACTGACCTAAGACAGGTAATTTTTACGAGGATTAATTGTCAGAAATTATGAAAAACTGAGTTTAAATGTAATTGGCTAAGATGTAAGATGTATGTAAACTTCCAACTTCAACTGTATTTAGCTGTTGTTGTTGCCTGTTTTGCATGTTATTTTGACATTGATACATGTCACATACAGCTGGGCAAAAAAGTATTTAGTCAGCCACCAATTGTAATTTGCATCATAGGTACACTTCAACTATGACAGACAAAATGAGAAAAAAAATCCAGAAAATCACATTGTATGATTTTTTATGAATTTATTTGCAAATTATGGTGGAAAATAAGTATTTGGTCAATAACAAAAGTTTATCTCAATACTTTGTTATATACCGTTTGTTGGCAATGACAGAGGTGTTGCTGGTATTTTGGCCCATTCCTCCATGCAGATCTCCTCTAGAGCAGTGATGTTTTGGGGCTGTTGCTGGGCAACACAGACTTTCAACTCCCTCCAAAGATTTTCTATGGGGTTGAGATCTGGGGACTGGCTAGGCCACTCCAGGACCTTGAAATGCTTCTTACGAAGCCACTCCTTCGTTGCCCAGGCGGTGTGTTTGGGATCATTGTCATGTTGAAAGACCCAGCCACGTTTCATCTTCAATGCCCTTGCTGATGGAAGGAGGTTTTCACTCAAAATCTCACGATACATGGCCCCATTCATTCTTTCCTTTACACGGATCAGTCATCCTGGTCCCTTTGCAGAAAAACAGCCCCAAAGCATGATGTTTCCACCCACATGCTTCACAGTAGGTATGGTGTTCTTTGGATGCAACTCAGCATTCTTTGTCCTCCAAACACGACGAGTTGAGTTTTTACCAAAAAGTTCTATTTTGGTTTCATCTGACCATATGACATTCTCCCAATCTTCCAATGCATCCAAATGCTCTCTAGCAAACTTCAGACAGGCCTGGACATGTACTGGCTTAAGCAGGGGGACACGTCTGGCACTGCAGGATTTGAGTCCCTGGCGGCGTAGTGTGTTACTGATGGTAGGCTTTGTTACTTTGGTCCCAGCTCTCTGTAGGTCATTCACTAGGTCCCCCCGTGTGGTTCTGGGATTTTTGCTCGTGATCATTTTGACCCCATGGGGTGAGATCTTGCGTGGAGCCCCAGATCGAGGGAGATTATCAGTGGTCTTGTATGTCTTCCATTTCCTAATAATTGCTCCCACAGTTGATTTCTTCAAACCAAGCTGCTTACCTATTGCAGATTCAGTCTTCCCAGCCTGGTGTAGGTCTACAATTTTGTTTCTGGTGTCCTTTGACAGCTCTTTGGTCTTGGCCATAGTGGAGTTTGGAGTGTGACTGTTTGAGGTTGTGGACAGGTGTCTTTTATACTGATAACAAGTTCAAATAGGTGCCATTAATACAGGTAACGAGTGGAGGACAGAGGAGCCTCTTAAAGAAGTTGTTACAGGTCTGTGAGAGCCAGAAATCTTGCTTGTTTGTAGGTGACCAAATACTTATTTTCCACCATAATTTGCAAATAAATTCATAAAAATCCTACAATGTGATTTTCTGGATTTTTTTTCTCATTTTGTCTGTCATAGTTGAAGTGTACTTATGATGAAAATTACAGGCCTCTCTCATCTTCTTAAGTGGGAGAACTTGCACAATTGGTGGCTGACTAAATACTTTTTGCCCCACTGTATCAGTTTGCAAACTATGTAAAAAAACAACAACATTGAGTTAATAAAGCAGCATAGCTCCAAAATGCAGGTGTTTCAGCCTAGCTTAGTGGTTTCTGTGGTGGTGAGGTAGCCAGTGGAAAATACAGAGCATAAGGGTTGGTAATGTTCTCTAGTTGCGCTGTGATTGGCTCAGTGTTCTGTCACTTATGGGGACGCTACATCACTGCAAGATCTACGGGTAGAGATCTAAAATTCAAGCCCCCTGGGTGCCGACATAGATGTACATTAAAAGTGCCCGTCCAAGAAGGCTCAAGGTCATTGGCCACAGATAAAATGACGTCAAATCACGTTATATCTACCGTAGCTTTGATTGGACTGATCATGTGAACATCATACTTTCAAAATCTTAGCTAGTATGCTAGCAATCATCATTTTGAATCAAGTTGACAATCTAGCGGAAAGTTTGTCTTCTGGATGATAGCGGAGTGAACAGGCCGTGGTTCTGGTGGTTGATGTCGTTGATGATCTTTTTGGCCTTCCTGTGACATCGGGTGCTGTAGGTGTCCTGCAGGGAAGGCAGTGTGCCCTCGGTGATGCGTTGGGCAGACCGTACCACCCTCTAGATAGCCCTGCCGTTGCGGGTGGCGCAATTGTCGTATCAGGTGGTGATACAGCCCGACGGGATGCTCTTAATTGTGCATCTGTAAAAGTTTGTGATGGTTTTAGGTGACAAGCCAAATTTCTTCAGCCTCCTGAGGTTGAAGAGGGGAAATTGTGCCTTCTTTGCCACAATGTCTGTGTGGGTGGACCATTTCAGATTGTCAGTGATGCGGCAGGGTAGCCTAGTGGTTAGAGCGTTGGACTAGTAACTGGAAAGTTGCAAGTTCTGCCCCTGAACAGGTAGTTAACCCACTGTTCCTAGGCCGTCATTGAAAATAAGAATTTGTTCTTAACTGACTTGCCTAGTTAAATAAAGGTAAAAAAAAAATGTGTACACCGAGGAACTTGAAGGTTTCCACCTTCTCCACTGCTGTCCCATCGATGTGGGTAGGGGAGTGCTCTTTCTGCTGTTTCCTGAAGTCCACGATCAGCTCCTTCGTTTTGCTGAAGGACAGGTTATTTTCCTGGCACCACTCCACCAGGGCCCTCACTACCTCCCTGTAGGCTGTCTCATCATTGTTGGTAATATAGCCTGTTTCACTGTTGCGTCACCTGCATGTCTTTCTGGAAGGTTCTCCCATCGGCCGAAGTCGATGCCTCTCCTTGTTCGGGCGGTGCTCGGCGGTTGACATCGCTGGTCTTCTAGCCATCGCAGATCCATTTTTCATTTGTCTTGTCTTGTTTTCCCACACACCTGGTTCTCATTTCCCTCAACATGTGTTGTGTATTTAACCCTCTGTTTCCCCCCATGTCTTTGTGTGGTATTGTTTATTCTGTTTCATGTTATGCGCACGGTAGTCTGTTGCGCTGGGTTATGTTAACCCGTATTGTTATTTCGTGTTCACTTTGGTGTGCTTTTGGTTCGCCTAAATAAAAGGCTCCGTTGGCTACACCATATCTGCTCTCCTGCACCTGACTCTCTTACAGCCATTTACGCATACCTGACAATGGAACTCTATAACGGAATTCATCAGGAACTTCTCAGTGTCATTTACATCTCACCTTAATAAAACCAGAATGAGAACAATTAACAAACTAGAAACATATTTGGATAATCAGGAACGAGAACAACCAAACTCTTACTCTGATGACAAAAAGAAATGGATAGATGTAGTCAAGTTAGAACTTCATTCTTTGTTCAGACATAGGGCAGAATTCTTAATTCATCGAATCAGACAGAACTATTATTTTAATGGAGCTAAACCTAGTTATCTTTTCGCAATGAGACTCAGAAACAGGGAGATATGCTCTAATATTACAGCTATTAAAGCACATAAATGATTGTTAACTAATTCTTTGCTAATCAATGCGGTTTGGTTCTTTTAACTCTACTCCATGTAAATCTGATATTACTTTGGATAAATATGCCTCAGTTGAATTTGTCCTTACCTTTCCAATGAAGAATCACAATCCCTTGGGAAACGCATTTCAATGGACAAACTTAAAGAGGCACTAACAAAGATGAAAAAAGGTATATCCTCTGGTTTGGATGGGATTCCCCCAGATTTCTACCTTCCCTTTTGGGATAAATTAGGCCAATTTTTACATAATATGATTTGGACTTCTGTTGAAAAGGAATCGTTTCATAATAATGTAAACTCTGCAATGATTGTGGTACGTCCGAAGCCCAATAAAGATCACACTCTAACTGGTAACTGTAGACCTTTGTCATTGTTGTGCTCTGAGGTTAAATTGTATGCTAAAGTTCTCTTAGCCTGTTTAGAATCTAATATGACTACACTAGTGCATCACGACCAGACAGGGTTTATTAACCCTTATATGTGGTGTTCATGGTTTTGTTATTCACCAAATGTTTGTGGGTCAGATGGACCCACAACATTATTGGGTTGTTAAAACAATACAGCCATAACAATTTATGTGAAAATACATGATACTTAGATGTTGACTTATATCAATTACAAGCAATATAGACAGCATACATGGTTAATATTTGCCATTTACCTCTGCTTGATCACATTGCTTGTAATTGTAAACAAAACTCACTTATAATCAAGACATGGGTGGACAAACATCGCAGTGCTTCCTCCTGTTGCTACCGGCTGCAATCTAGAATGATGAAAACACTTAGTTCAGGAATTTTACTAACATCTCACTCACTCACTCACTCACTCACTCACATAGATAGTTACAGCAGGCCAAGGTAGGAGAGTCAGACACACACACATGCAACACACACACATGTAACAACATCACTCACACTTACTTCCGGTATTGGAGTTGTTGGTTCTGTGGGTCGGGCGGATGGGGAACCAGCATCCTCCTCCTAAATCCTCCTCACAATGACTGCAGAAGCTGGGGTCCTTGGGATATGTTTCCTCCTCTGGATTTGAGGTCTTACCAATGCCTGATGTTCCTGGCCACATATTCTCCCATCCCTATTCCACCTTTTTGCCTTTCTTTGGCACATAGGATACTAGGGACCTGTCGGCCGTAAACACAAACTTAGAGGAATTGATAGGCCTGTTCCGTGTATTCAACAGCTGAGGTGGGAACTTGTTAGTGGAACTTAATTCCTATATGTTTATTAACCAATTCAAGTAATCACTCTGCCCATTCCCATTTGTAAGATACTTAGTTGCATAAAATGGACAGAGACCAGTCTCAAAATCAATCAATAGCGTTTATTCTCGAGAGTACTGAACATGGTACAATTTACAACAGGTTATAAACTAAAAATGACGTCATAGGTTTTAAACTGTCCCTCCTCCACTCCGATACAATGGCAGTATAGTTCACAAGCCTTCCCACATCGTCCATCACCGGTTTAGATAATTTACTACCAGCCCAAGGTCTTTCTTCTCCCTGTGTAGATAAGCATTCTAGCCAGTCTGACGATAATGTCACGTTCTGACCTGTATTTCCTTTGTTTTGTATTTATTTAGTATGGTCAGGGCGTGAGTTGGGTGGGCAGTCTATGTTTGTTTTTCTATGTTTTGGGTTATTTCTATGTTTCGGCCTAGTATGGTTCTCAATCAGAGGCAGGTGTCATTAGTTGTCTCTGATTGAGAATCATACATAGGTAGCCTGGGTTTCACTGTGTGTTTGTGGGTGATTGTTCCTGTCTCTGCACCAGATAGGCCTGTATTGAGTTTGCACATTTCTTGTTTTGTTAGTTATTTCATGTATAGTTGTCTTTATTAAAAACATGAATAACCACCACGCTGCACTTTGGTCCGCCTCTCCTTCAGATGAAGAAAACCGTTACAGATAAGTTCATTCGTTTCTACCAAGGAACAGACAGTCTTTGTTCAAATTCTTGATTATAATTACACACATTATATTCAGTACTAGGATTATAATAAGAATCATACATCCATACCATAACATAATAGTATTCTGTTTAGTCATAGTCCTGATGTATGTATACATAATTTAGTCATCATTGATAAAAATCCCTTAACAGAACTCTGGCTTGTTTTTTTTGTACTGTTCCTACCATCATCACCTTCCTCTTGAGGAGCTCCTGTCCCAGCTTGTGCAAAGTAAAAAGGTTATAGTATGTGACGTTGTGGCCACATCCAGGACATCCTGGATCCCTTAGTTCTTTTCAGGGGTGCCTCCATCTGGCTTCCCCGTATACACTTGCAAGTTCCACGCGTATGTTGAAGTAGCATTACAGGCAGCTCAGATCTTGATTCCATATTTTGTGGGTTTAGACAATATGTACTGCCTGAAAGGGCAGCGGTCCCTATATGGCATAAGCTGCTCATCAACAGTAACGTTGGGCCCAGGGTTGTAAAACAAGGGAAGGCGGTCCACCCACTTGTCCCACATTGACCTGATTACAGCTGGTTTGTCTGTCTGCCACAGAGCTGGTCCGGTGTCTTGGTTATCGAAACGGATAATCCTGGAAATAATGTGGAAGTTTTCCAGAGACGTTGCACAGAAAAGTTCTCTGCCCGTTTCTGCATCCCACAGGGATTCCCCATTGGATCTGAAAACACCAGCAAGGATAAGAACCCCAAAGTATGTATGTAAATGGGTTTGGTCCATCTCCTTCCAAAAACACGCCTTCCCTCCAAATTAGTGCAGTCCAGTATGATTTTCTGGATGGTGTCTGGGATGAACAGTTCAAAAGAAGACTTTGTGTCCTGCACATGAGTAACCGCCATCCACGTTGGCCCTGGTTGCATCCTTATCACATTGGCAGCCATGCGTGGTGGCTCATTACTTTGGCAAGAAGACCATTCAATAAATAAAAAAATGTACATCCATATTTCTCCTCCAGCAGGCTGCTGATGAGCTGGTCCTGGGGCTAGCAGCTGATGAGCTGGTCCTGGGGCTGGCAGCTGACGGGCTGATCCTGGCTGCTGATGAGCTGGTTCTGGGGCTGGCTGCTGATGGGCTGGTCCTGGGGCTGGCAGCTGATGAGCTGGTCCTGGGGCTGGCAGCTGACGAGCTGGTCCTGGGTCTGGCAGCTGACGAGCTGGTCCTGGGGCTGGCTGCTGACGGGCTGGTCCTGGCTGCTGATGAGCTGGTCCTGGGGCTGGCAGCTGATGAGCTGGCCCTGGGGCTGGCAGCTGATGAGCTGGTCCTGGGGCTGGCTGCTGATGAGCTGGTCCTGGGGCTGGCTGCTGATGAGCTGGTCCTGGGGCTTGCTACTGATGGGCTGGTCCTGGGGCATGCTGAGGATTAATCTTATCCTCTTCTTCCAACTCACTGTCAGACTCCGAATCGACAGAGAAATTATCCTCATATTCAGAAAATTCTTCATCTTCCAAAGTGCAAGATGCTCCTTCCACACTAGCTTCTCTCTCTGCAAAAATGATTTCTAAGGCCCTCTGAGCAGAGATTATTTTTGCCATACTGATTGATTGTGGTAAGGAGCCACACATGCAAAGCTATTTATTTGTTGTTTCCCTCCCCAGATTTGCACCTGGCTGCGGTAGAGTTTCGGAAAATACTGCGTTTAAAAAATAAATAATGTATTGTAATAACATTGTGGAGGTTCCTGCAAGACATTGTGTAGTTTCACACATAACAAAGGGTAAAGAGTGTGAGAAAAGCGGGAGACAGGCAGACAGGCAGGGAGACAGACAGGTTCTTGGTGCTATGTTGAAGCAGCAGGCCCAGGGAGGAGGAAGACAGAGTGAAGGCACACAGCAAACCCTTTTGTTTAATTTTTACTTGTTTTCACCTACACACACACTTTTCAACACTTGTATTACCCTGGACCCGAACACCACATATGTAATATACAGTGGGGCAAAAAGGTAATTAGTCAGCCACCAATTGTGCAAGTTCAGGTTTAAGCGCCTCAGCGGAGGCGACCGGTCCGCTCCTGATCCCCGGGATCGTCCCTGTGGTTGGCGTCCTGTGGCTGGAGCATAAATGCTCTGGGGAGGCGGTACTGTCACGTATGCTCTCTCTCCAGCCCTCAAGGTTGCCATGCTCCCGCGCCTCAGCTGGATTGACAGGTTCCCATGCCTTAGCAGAGGTGACCGGTCCGCTCCTTATCCCCAGGATTGTAATCTTGGTCGGCGTCCTGCCGCTGGAGCCGTGCGTCGGGGAGGGGGTACTGTCATGTGTGCTCTCTCTCCGGCCTCTAGGTCACCAGGCTGCTCATTATGGCGTACACCTGTCACCATCGTTACGCGTATCAGCGCATTATGACACTCACCTGGACTCTATCACCTCCTTGATTACTTGCCCTATATATGTCACTCCATTTGGTTCCTTCCCCAGGCGTCATTGTTTCTGTGTCATGTCTGTGCGTTGTTTGTGTTTTATATTATGTTACGTTTATTTATTAAAACACTCACTCCCTGACTCACTTGCTTCCCGACTCTCAGCGCACAACGTTACAGGGGGTGCACAGTGTGCAGTCAATGAAAATGTCTTCCTTCACAGAAAATGAGCCAAGGCCAATGAGTCTCAGGTTGAATTTTTTTTTTTTTTCAGTAAACATTGAAATTGGGTCCCACAGACCCGAACACCACACAAGGGTTAAAATTCGACTAGCCTCAGATAATGTGTGTCATTTATTACATGTTGATCATGCTACTAATGGCATTAAAACTCCATGGAGTAGGCATTTGATAGGTTAGAGTGGGATTTTATATGTTCAGTATTAGAGCACCTTAATTTAGGAGAGGAGTTTATCGGCATGATTAAAGTTTTATATCCAAATCCTTCTGCCATGGTGACCACAAGTGGGATAATTGCTCTACGCAATTCCCCGTATCCAGAGGCTATAGCCAAGGATGCCCCATCTCGCCTTTGCTCTTCGTTCTTTCGATCGAACCGCTAACACCGAAACTCAGAAAGCACCCTAATATTTATCCTTGAAGTTTTAATGATACATCCCATCACATATCCTTATATGCAGATTACATATTTTTGTTCACTGATAATGTTGTTTCTTCATGACTGTCACGACTCCTACCGAAGGTGGCTCCCCTTCCTGTTCAGGTGGCGCTCGGCGGTCGTCGTCACCGGCCTACTAGCTGCCACTGATCCCTTTTCCCCTTTCTGTTTATTGGTTTCACCTGTTTTGTGTGTATGCTGATTAGTCGGGCTATGTTAGCCAGTAGGCCCGCCTGCTCTTTGTGCGGGATTGTTTTGTGTTGCTACTGTGTACGTTTGAGGTTGACGTGTTTTCGTTCGTGGGCTTTTCTCTGGACTGTTTGAGTTCCCGTGTTTGGGGAATTTGTTTTGTGTGCGCCTTGTGTTTTGTGGGGTGGCTTATGTTCACCGTGTGTGCAATTAAAAGCACTACCCTGTACTCTCTGCTTCCTGCGCCTGACTTCGCACCCACTACGCCCAGAGCGTTACAATGACCAAATATACTCTCTATATTTGATAATTTTAGCACCCAACTGGATACAACATTAACTGGACAAAATCTGCTATAATGTCATTAAGCTTAGGACCAAAGAATTTCCAAGGAATAAATTAATAGAAGCAGACCTCTCAAAATGGTCACAGCTTCAAACTCTCACCAAGATAGAATTCATCATTAAGATGAATATTCTTCCCCGAATTAGTAACCAAACCCTTTGAGTTACCTTGTCTATCTAATATTCTGTCATTTATATTGTGGGATGGATGAGCCCTAAGGGACACCATATGCCTGCATGCTGATCTTCAATGTAGATAAAATAAAAAAGACTTATCAGGTCATTGAAATTTAGCCCTAAGATCATTAAAAGCTTGCAAAACTTAATCTCTAAAAGAATCGTCCAAAATATGATCCCCCTTATCCTCCCATTGAGTGAATGAAAAGGGGATACCTCCAGAAAGAACGGAATGATTGTGGAAAATTGGTGACTGAGCATGCCACTTCTGTATTGTGATCGATTCCTTTTCTACTAAGCGCCATGGTGTGAGTATGTAATTAGTGGTCCAACTTAACTTATCACGTTTTAATGATAATGCTGAATAGACTAGATCCTGAAGTCTTTGTGGTAATGCCAAACTATCTTCTATAGGTCTCCGGGAGACTAAAGCATTTGGATCAAACCATGTTGAGAGGGGGTGTAGCACAAAAGCATAAAAGTAAAACTTAAAGTTAGGTAGAGACAGCCCACCCTCCCCCATGTCACGCTGCATAGTGTTTTTTTTTAGGTGGAGCTAGTTTAAATCATTGCATTGAGAAAAAGTTCATTGTGATTAAAATAGTAAAATAAATCAAATGAAAAACCTCATATCTCAAAGCAAAAAAATATATTGTGCCTGCAATTTAACCGAACCTCTGTCATTAGCCTTATTCCCACTACAAGATATGAAGTAGAGTGTGAGTGACGAAATAAATGTATACTTTTCAATTCACATTACATCCTTACCTTACCTTTCCTTTTGGCTGGCAACTCAACATTCTTGGTCCGCAGCTCAAATTGACCATAAATATCACAGTAGCCACTAACTAGTAAGCACAAACTATTATTCTAAAACATATAACACTATTGAATAATGCAACGATTCACAAACATGTGCAGACAATTAAAGTGTTTATTTGATCACCTGTAGGCTACACTCAGTACTAAGGTGAAGTACTGCTGCCACTCAGATAAATATATTATTATTTAATTATTATGAGAAGGTCACGTTATTACGAAATAATTCAAAAAGTCATTATAAAGCAATAATCCATGATCTCGTTATTACGAGAAAGATAACGCTATAACAAGAAAGATCTAGTTATTATGAGAAAGATGACGTTATAAAGAGAAAGACGTTATTTTTACAAAATAATCTGGTTACTTGGCAAGCTTGGCTTCCTCTAATGCACAGGTTGACATTATGGCCAGTTTGCTTGAGTTGATCAACTTTTCTTTTCTCCTCGGTTTGTATCCTTGAGCAAAATAGATGGTGTTGTCATTAGTTTACGTACATTGCAGAGAATTATGAGTTCTCTAAGGCCTTACAGACAGGGGAAAAATTGGACCTCCTTGACATAGCGTTATACCTTCTTGATCAACTGGGGCGACATGGCAGCTTTATGGATATAAACTAATGCATCTTAAATGCATCCAAGTGGGATATTTGGTGACCCAAAACAGTCAGGTGTTTACTTCATATTTTAGAGCCCCATGGAGTGCACATTTGTGCTAAAGTCTCTGGGAACAAGATTAGGTAAGTGTCCTTTTTGTCTTGGAATTTCACATTTGGAATGTGCATAGAAATAATTAGCGAACATGATTATGATTATATCATTTCTAACACAGCCAACTAGCAAGCTATATGAATGATGCACTGAAATGAGCTACTCTCGAGGGGATCACTAAGGTAGCAAGCAAGCCCCTATCTGAGAAGCATGTCTGACTGATCAAGAATTTTACTCAATGTGTGAGGATAGACGCTGGCGACGGGAAGCAAGTACAGGGAGAGAACATTTAATGAAACACGGACAGGAACAGTATACAGACAGTGTCTGGACAGGGGAAAACAAAACGACAATAATGCTGACACAGGGATCACAGGTATGCGTAATGATGGGCAGCCTGGTGCCCTCGTGCACCAGAGAGGAGGAGCGGGAACAGGAGTGACAGTACCCCCCACTCCCACCTGGGCGAGCCTGATGGGCCAGCTGAGGCATGGGTGCTGGACATGCCGGCTGAGGCGTAGAAGCCTGACGAGCTGGCTGAGGCATGGGAGCCCGATGAGCCTGCTGAGGCATGGGAGCCCGACGATCCGGCTGAGGCGTGAAAGCCTGACGAGCTGGCTGAGGCATGGGAGCCCGATGAGCCTGCTGAGGCATGGGAGCCCGACGATCCGGCTGAGGCGTGAAAGCCTGACGATCCCGCTGAGGCGTGGGAGCCTGATGAAACAGCTGAGGCATGACGTGGGAAGTGAGCCTGATGAGCTGTAATGATGGGCAGCAATGATGGGCAGCCAGGTGCCCTCGAACGCCAGAGAGGAGGAGCGGGAGCAGGCGTGACATGTCAATGATTTCATTAAAAGTGCATTACAGTGGCTTGGAAATAGAATGCAAAAGGAGGCAAATAATTAGTAGGAAAACTTTTGTCATAATTATGTTATCACCAGATTGACTTGAGATTGCGTGGAAACCACCGAATTTTAGCCAGCTAACGTTAGCATTGCTAGCTCGCTATTTTTGACAAACTTCACTAGACACTGAGAATGTTGAAAACAATGGCATGACGTGACACAGTGACAGAGGTGCAACCTATGAATGACAACATTTGTTTTACATTTGTCTATTTTGCTATGCTCTCGGACTGTGTGTGTGTGTTTGTGTGTCTGCCAGCCTGTCTGTCTGTCTTGGTGTTCCAGATGTGGCTTGAGGAGTGGTGGGGGCCACTGGAGGGCAACTTTAAGGTACAGTTGAAGTCGGAAGCTTACATACACCTTAGCCAAATACATTTCAACTCATTTTTTCACAATTCCTGACATTTAATCCTAGTAAAAATCCCCTGTCTTAGGTCAGTTAGGATCACCACTTTATTTTAAGAATGTGAAATGTCAGAATAATAGTAGAGAGAATGATTTCTTTAATCACTTTCCCAGTGGGTCTGAAGTTTACATTCTGAATTAGTATTTGGTAGCATTGCCTTTAAATTGTTTAACTTGGGTCAAACATTTCAGGTAGCCTTCCACAAGCTTCCCATAATAAGGTTGGGTGAATTTTGGCCCATTCCTCCTGACACAGCTGGTGTAACTGAGTCAGGTTTGTAAGGCCTCCTTGCTCGCACATGCTTTTTCAGTTCTGCCCACAAATGTTCTATAGGATTGAGGTCAGGGCTTTGTGATGGCCACTCCAATACCTTGACTTTGTTGTCCTTAAGCCATTTTTCCACCTCTTTGGAAGTATGCTTGGGGTCATTGTCCATTTGGAAGACCCATTTGTGACCAAGCTTTAACTTCCTGACTGATGTCTTGAGATGTTGCTTCAATATATCCACATAATTGTCCTCCATCATGAAGCCATCTATTTTGTGAAGTGCACCAATCCCTCATGCAGCAAAGCACCCCCACACATGATGCTGCCACCCCCATTCTTCACGGTTGGGATGGTGTTCTTTGGCTTGCAAGCCTCCCCCTTTTCCCTCCAAACAGAACGATGATCATTATGGCCAAGCAGTTCTCTTTTTGTTTCATCAGACCAGGGGACATTTCTCCAAAAAGTACAATCTGTGTCCCCATGTGCAGTTGCAAACTGTAGTCTGGCTTTTTGATGGTGGTTTTGGAGCAGTGGCTTCTTCCTTGCTGAGCGGCCTTTCAGGTTGTGTCAATATAGGACTCGTTTTACTGTGGATATAGATACTTTTGTACCTGTTTCCTCCAGCATCTTCACAAGGTCCTTTGCTGTTGTTCTGGGATTGATTTGCACTTTTCGCACCAAAGTACGTTCATCTCTAGGAGACAGAACGCATCTCCTTCCTGAGCGGTATGACGGCTGCGTGGTCCCATGGTGTTTATACACGCATACTTGTAATGGCTTTCTTCTGTGGACGAAGGAGAGGACCAAAGCGCAGCGTGGTTAGTGTTCATCATGTTTAATAAAGACGATAAACGTGAACACTATAAAATACAAAACTACAAATGTATAATAAATAAATAAAAAATAAAAAATAAAAAAAAATAAACAGTTCTGTCTGGTGCAGACACACGAAGACAGAAGACAACCACCCACAAAACAGGCTACCTAAATATGGTTCCCAATCAGAGACAGTGACTAACACCTGCCTCTGATTGAGAAACATATTAGGCCAAACATAGAAACGGGAAAACTAGACACACAACATAGAATGCCCACTCAGCTTATGTCCTGACCAACACTAAAACAAAGAAAACACAAAAGAACCATGGTCAGATCTTGACAGTACTATTGTTTGTACAGATGAACGTGGTACCTTCAGGCATTTGGAAATTGCTCCCAAGGATAAACCAGACTTGTGGCGGTCTACAATCTTTTTTCTGAGGTCTTGGCTGATTTATTTTGATTTTCCCATGATGTCAAGCAAAGAGACACTGACTTTGAAGGTTGGCCTTGAAATACATCCAATTGACTCAAATTATGTCAATTATCCTATCAGAAGCTTCTAAAGCCATGACATAATTTTCTGGAATTTTCCAAGATGTTTAAAGGCACAGTCAACTTAGTGTATGTAAACTTCTGACCCACTGGAATTGTGATAGAGTGAATTATAAGTGAAATAATCTGCCTGTAAACAATTGTTGGAAAAATTACTTGTGTCATCCACAAAGTAGATCTCCTAACCGATTTTCCAAAACTATTGTTTGTTAACAAGAAATGTGTGGAGTGGTTGAAAAACAAGTTTTAATGACTCCAACCTAAGTGTATGTAAACTTCCGACTTCAACTGTATCTGTGACTAACAGATGTCTATTCTCAGTCGTGAAGTCCATAGATTAGGGCCTAATTTATTTATTGACTGATTTCCTTAAACGCAACATGCAACAATTCCATTAAATTGTTGCATGTTGCGTTTATATTTTTATTCAGTATATTATGTGAGCTAAACATAAAAATGAAAAAAATAATTGCAAACATTTTCCTTAAAGTATATATATATATATATATATATATATATATATATATATATATATATAATTTATTTTTTTGCCTCACGGGTGGCGCAGTGGTCTAAGACTCTGGGTTCGAGCCCAGGCTCTGTCACAGCCGGCCGCGACCAGGAGATCCATGGGGTGACGCACAATTGGCCTAGCGTTGTCCGGGTTAGGGAGGGTTGGGCCGGTAGGGGTATCCTTGTCTCATCGCGCACTAGCGACTCCTGTAGCGGGCCGGGCGCAGTGAACGCTGACCAGGTTCCTAGGTGCACAGTGTTTCCTCGACACATTGGTGCGGCTGGCTTCCGGGTTGGATGCGCGCTGTGTTAAGAAGCAGTGCGGCTTGGTTGGGTTGTGTTTCGGAGGACACATGACTCTCGACCTTCATCTATCCCGAGCCCGTACGGGAGTTGTAGCGATGAGACAAGACAGTAACTACTAACAATTGGATACTACGAAATTGGGGAGAAAAAATATTTATTTTTTTAAAGTGCTAATTTTAGTGTCCCCGCTACAACAACAACAAATACTTAAATACATATAATATTGTCCTTGAAACATTAAATTGAAATACTGTAGAATTACATTAATCTTATAGAGGACTGCTCCTTCTGGGGAGTGCAAATGAATTCAAAGCCTCTCATTGGCCAATACATAGCATTAGCAATTTAGGGTTTGTGTACATCAATGGGGATAACATTTTTGTGCATAGTAAATTAATATTGTTATTATTTGACATTTTCAGGGTGGGAAAAACGCTTTCAATGTAAACGCTTCGACAGCATCATTGCATTTTGGTACACAATTACATACGTTTCCAACGAAACGCTTCGTTTGCCTTTCAGCATTGCGTTGCAGAGGCAGTTGCAGTGTGTTTGGTGTGGTGGGTACCTTGACTTTATCGAACTTATGCGTCATATTGTATGCGTAGACGGCTTAACAGAAATGGTATGCGTAGACGGCTTGACAGAAATGGTATGTGTAGATGGCTTGACAGAAATGAAAGCAGAAGTTGAATGTTGAACTTTTGTTATATACATATCCAGATGATGCTGCATATTATTTTGCGCAATAGCGCTGTTGTAGAAAAGATATGTAGACAGTCAGGCCCCCATTGATTTTGTTATAACGTTTGAGCATAAGAAGACAGCATTAGCCATGTCAAACTACGATATTTACTTAAAAACTGAAAATTCCCCTCCCGATTCATGACTACAATTTGCGCGTCCCCGACAGCGGAAGTTGCAGACAGAGTTCTTCCGGCGGTGGTTATGTGAACCGGTGAAAAAAGAAAATAACCGTGGAATAAAACAGCTGTATGTCTGTATTTCGAGTTCTTCTTCTCCAATATTCAAAGGTATTTGTGTTAGCTTGGATTACGCCATTTTCGCCTAAAAAACATAGGTAACAGATAGCTAGCATGCTAAATTAGCTAGACAAGCAACGTTAGCATTTCGTACTACTTGATGAACGGGCCGAGATTGTTAGCTAACTAGTTAGCTTATGCTAACTAGAAAATAACTATCTGGGTATTAAATATTAACGCAAATATACCCATAATTACCAACCTCCATGAAAAGACCAGCCAACTAACCGACTGAGCTAACGTTACCAATTAACTAACGTTATGTTAATGTTGAACTCACTTCATGCTAACTAACTCGCTAACTTCGCTCGTAACGTTAGCGAGCTATAAGCTAGTTAGTTTATTGGGCTTTCCACTCTTTGAAGCCCTCAGACTGAACAGAACGGACATATAACAATGTGTTAATGTAGCCATGCTCTAAAACATGTCATATATTAATCTTTCATAGATCCCTCTCTATTGCACCAATCTGCCGCTCTCTTTTTGTGACTAGAACTGCCTGAACAGCTAGAGAGTGTGTTTGTGTGTTCTCGGACCAGGGTGACTGTGTGAAGTATACACACCCTGTGTTTGCGAGGCTCTGTAGGAGACAACTCCAGACCCCAGAGTGAGGATTGTGTGTGAGCCTCTCGCTCCATATGTGTGTGACAATGGGGGACATCAGTGATCTGGACAGACAGATCGAACAACTTAGGCGCTGTGAACTCATCAAGGAAAATGAAGTCAAAGCACTGTGTGCCAAGGCCAGGTAATTAAACACACACACAGGCCATATTACTTTAACATTTCTGATAAAATCAATCTTCATCACTAAGCCTGTCGTCTGCTTGTGTTTGTGTTACAGGGAGATTCTGGTAGAGGAGAGTAACGTACAGAGGGTGGACTCTCCAGTTACAGTGAGTATTTTCAGAATAGAAGACATCTTGATTACTTCGTAGATCTGCCTAGACTGCCATTATTTGCATTTCACAACCTGATCCCTCTTGTTACATGTGTAATGTTGGATGATTGAATACATTTGGGGAATGGAAACGCTAGGCTTTAGAACACCAGCTAACTGTAAAGGCCATTTTATACTTGGTCTAACAACATGTTTGTAGGCAATTATGCGACAAGTGTCGCTGGTCAAAACATTTAATTTATACTTCGGTGGAATGTCTGTTAGTCCGTCACTGCGACTGTCAGTTTCCTTGTCGTGCAGACATTAAAAAGTTTACTTCTCTGCGACTGTCACAACGTCCGTTATCGTGGTTACTGTACTGTCACAGCAACCAGACCAAATCCTCCTGTGACAAGAGGATGCAGTTCTAAAATTCTCAGATAGAATGACCTACTTTTATTTCGTCACACTGTGGCAGTAAGCTATTTTATGTAAGCTCGCCATTACCTTGTAAATAATTGTTGCGGGTTTACTTTTCTGTAAGTACAATAAGTACAAAGTTCGATGTCGGATGACAATAGAATGTTCATGATGTCCCTAAGACGATTGTCTACAGACATGTAGATAGACCGACTGTAAATCAGCCTTAATTGTAAATCGCCATATTGGCATTGTTGCATCATCAGTAGGAGACTTTTGAAACTCCAGAATTTACTGAGATCATGGCTAGGGCTTTGCGGGGAACGCATTACCGGCACACCGGCAGTCAAATTCCACATGACCGCTTAGTCACGGTAATTAGGCTTCAAGCTCTGATGCTGCGGGTCATTTAGTAGCCCACTAAACTTGCTAACTGCCTGGTACTCAGCACTCTTGTCCCTCTAATCGCTCTGACAATGCAAATGTATTTGAGAATCTAATCTAACACTTAATGAGAGCCAATGAGCTCATGTTGCGCAACATTTATATAGGCTATGCAATTGCAGGAGAAATCATGTTGATGACCACTAATAAAAAGAGGATCCATCAGCTTTCTATAGGCTAGGCCAACTATATTTATTATTCAATTTTCCTAATTTTAACCCTTGTGCTTTGTTGAAAATAAATTGCGTTCATTGTGGTATGGGTCAGACCCGGACAGTTTAAACACGCTCAAGACAGTCAAAGAATCAAGTTAAAACAGCCCAAACTTTATTTGGTCTTGTCAGACCTTTCAGAAAGAAGAAATACAAGAACAGTTGATTTAAAAACTTTATATTTAAGAACTATTTGTTTGACATATTTTCTTTCTCACAGCAAGCATTTTCTGTTTCCCCAAGTGTACATTTTTTGTTGTATTTTCCAGTAACAATTAGGTGTGATTTGACCCTATTGGTCAAAATGATCCCTTCAGTCTTTCTCTCTAAATGTTGAACACAATGTACGTGTGCTTCCTGCAGATGTATTTATTGCATTCTACACTGCTGGTTTTACTGTCTTTGTGAGGGGGGCCCTGAAACAATTTTGATTACATTGGAAGCTGACAGTCCTACCTTGACTTCGTTGTGGGGACAGTGACCATTCTATATTACCATTTTTTAGACCTCCCATGTCCTCTCTTCTCTGGATGATGGTTGTTGCGTGCTCTCTCTCTCATCTGATGGAGGGGATGGTATAGCAGACTCCTCCTCTTCACCAAAGAAAAATTCACAATCTGGATCATCAACAGCATTGTCCTCTATCTCTGAAATGTCCTCTGTCTCTGAAACCTCTTATTGTATTTCACTGTCACAGTCCAGAATTTGTGATAAGGCTTCATTGACTGAAAATTTTTTGGAGATAAGTTTTGAGTGTCTGTGTCAGAGATCTGCTGCTCTCACACTGAGAAGGATAACATTGGGAAACTCCTTTTCACCCAAACATAGTTATAAAAGTGCAACCAGAACCAGTCAAAACAAAATACAAAGACACTTGTTTATTTTCGACCTGTGCCAATATCTATACACATGAAAGCCTCTGTGTCAAAAGGACCCACAACATCATGTTTGTATACAAAATCTACACAGACATTCCACAACACATCAGTGTGTCCAAATTTTGAAGTTAGGTTCATGACCATAAATGAGGAAAAGTCCTTTAATTCCATGGAGAAAACGGGAGGTTAACTAGTATTTTAGACAACTCAAAAGTGGAAATGGGTCAAATTGACCTGCAACATAACAGGAGGGTTAAGCACATTGCTTATATTTACAACAGGAGTACAGCCTACCTGGCATGAAATAAACCACCGGGAAAAACGTCCTCCATTTAAGTGCATAGATGACATGTATTTTTTCCCAGTGCCCCTGTTTCGAGACAGGTGCATGATAATGGTCCATTTTAAATCAAAGAAATTGTCACACATATTATTTAGTATATGTAAAGACAATATTAAATCAAGAATAGTTTGATGGGTGATAATATTAGCCCATCACTTGTGAATGATGCCCAGCATAAGAAACAAATACTTTTTTTTGCAACTGCTTTACAAGGGGTGTAGAGCCTAACTGGCATATATAAGCTGCGAGTGAGTTTCAAGATTTCACCATTACATGCATAATTGCCTTTGCGGTCACTTTTCATAATGGTGTTTTCCGCTAATGGAACAATTGCGCTTATGTGCTAATTTCTTAGCTTATAATGTGAAGAAATAGTGTAAGCTAAACGTTATGATCTGTTGCGTCACATTACATACATTTTTTATGCTAGTTGGTTGTATTAATTTGGGAATAGGTTGACTTTTGTACTATGGGGGATAGTAGATTGACAGGCCTTTGCTGTTTGTTAGGCCTACTCATCTTGTTGGCTGACAGAGTAAATGTGCGCAGTTCATCCAATATCTTCAATATGCATGTCGGAATGGGATAAGGACGCACATAGTTGCGTCACCGATTTGTCCGTCTTTACTTGTAGCAGGTGAGAAAGACCCGATCACGTGAAGGAGAGCCATGTGAATGAGAGACGGATTGCGCTGCACCCTCAGGGAGAATGGCAAAATGCAGCACTCCGGGCCGCAAAACCCATGGATTTATTTTCTAGTGCTTGTCAAATTGTGAGTGAGAGACTATTGGAGTGTGTACAGCCTGCTCAAAAAACAAAGTAGACCTCATGCCTTTTCAAGCGACTTTTTTTCCAAATCATCATTAGTGTCTCATCATGCAGCCTTACAATGTATTAAACATCAAAACATATAGCCCAAAGTTTGTAGAACAACTAAAGTTACATTAATAACTCTAAATTAAGGATATAGGAGTAACTATTTCTTTGTTAGCCGCTCAACACAGAATAGCCGCATGTGCACACTCCCTCAAATCGTTTGGAGAAAATATTTACAGTGCCTTGCGAAAATATTCGGCCCCCTTGAACTTTGCGACCTTTTGCCACATTTCAGGCTTCAAACATAAAGATATAAAACTGTTTTTTTTGTGAAGAATCAACAACAAGCGGGACACAATCATGAAGTGGAACGACATTTATTGGATATTTCAAACTTTTTTAACAAATCAAAAACTGAAAAATTGGGCGTGCAAAATTACTCAGCCCCCTTAAGTTAATACTTTGTAGCGCCACCTTTTGCTGCGATTACAGCTGTAAGTCGCTTGGGGTATGTCTCTATCAGTTTTGCACATCGAGAGACTGACATTTTTTCCCATTCCTCCTTGCAAAACAGCTCGAGCTCAGTGAGGTTGGATGGAGAGAATTTGTGAACAGATCAGTTCTTTCCACAGATTCTCGATTGGATTCAGGTCTGGACTTTGACTTGGCCATTCTAACACCTGGATATGTTTATTTTTGAACCATTCCATTGTAGATTTTGCTTTATGTTTTGGATCATTGTCTTGTTGGAAGACAAATCTCCGTCTCAGTCTCAGGTCTTTTGCAGACTCCATCAGGTTTTCTTCCAGAATGGTCCTGTATTTGGCTCCATCCATCTTCCCATCAATTTTAACCATCTTCCCTGTCCCTGCTGAAGAAAAGCAGGCCCAAACCATGATGCTGCCACCACCATGTTTGACAGTGGGGATGGTGTGTTGCTTTTACACCAAACATAACGTTTTGCATTGTTGCCAAAAAGTTCAATTTTGGTTTCATCTGACCAGAGCACCTTCTTCCACATGTTTGGTGTGTCTCCCAGGTGGCTTGTGGCAAACTTTAAACAACACTTTTTATGGATATCTTTAAGAAATGGCTTTCTTCTTGCCACTTCCATAAAGGTCAGATTTGTGCAATATACGACTGATTGTTGTCCTATGGACAGAGTCTCCCACCTCAGCTGTAGATCTCTGCAGTTCATCCAGAGTGATCATGGGCCTCTTGGCTGCATCTCTGATCAGTCTTCTCCTTGTATGAGCTGAAAGTTTAGAGGGACGGCCAGGTCTTGGTAGATTTGCAGTGGTCTGATACTCCTTCCATTTCAATATTATCGCTTGCACAGTGCTCCTTGGGATGTTTTAAAGCTTGGGAAATATTTTTGTATCCAAATCCGGCTTTAAACTTCTTCACAACAGTATCTCGGACCTGCCTGGTGTGTTCCTTGTTCTTCATGATGCTCTCTGCGCTTTTAACGGACCTCTGAGACTATCACAGTGCAGGTGCATTTATACGGAGACTTGATTACACACAGGTGGATTGTATTTGTCATCATTAGTCATTTAGGTCAACATTGGATCATTCAGAGATCCTCACTGAACTTCTGGAGAGAGTTTGCTGCACTGAAAGTAAAGGGGCTGAATAATTTTGCACGCCCAATTTTTCATTTTTTGATTTTTAAAAAAAGTTTGAAATATCCAATAAATGTCGTCCCACTTCATGATTGTGTCCCACTTGTTGTTGATTCTTCACAAAAAAATACAGTTTTATATCTTTGTTTGAAGCCTGAAATGTGGCAAAAGGTCGCAAAGTTCAAGGGTGCCGAATACTTTCGCAAGGCACTGTATTTTATTCAGCTTTGTTCAATTGTATTCTTCATACTATAAAATAATATAAATTAATGCCACGTAATTATAAGCAAATTAACTATTGTTGCCCACATCCATTTGACATAGCCACATCAGGACCTAACATAAGGACAACTTAGAATATGCTATTCTTCTGAAATTGACAATTTTCTTCATATCATGCTTCTTTAGACCTGTATAAAATAAATCATGGATTTATTGTGAAGGTGTAGGCTATATTGCATGGATTTATTAGACTTTTTAAAATGACTTGTAGGCTATGTGTGGGAACCAGGAGATGCTAATTGTGTTTGTTAATTAACAGTCAATTACCTTGAGACCGACGGTTATTTGCTTGGCAATCACCGGCTGACGAAATTTCGCGACCGCCACACTCCTAATCATGACCCCTGCATATATTAATGAGCCATACTTTGCTGGTGTCAAACCATTTATGAAAACATGATACATATTTTGGAAGCTGAGAAACAGCCCTTTGAAATGATACGTCAAGCAAAAAAACACATCCCTGCCGGGGGGGGGGGTGTCAGTGAATTAGCATCCTGTTCACCCCATTCCTCCCACCTTTTCCCGTTTTCTAAACGCTATGCGCTATACAAAAAAATCTGTCACTGATATTCACACTTCTACGCAATACAACATATTTAATATAACTTCACACTGTTCACTGTATAATCGAATACTGCATAGAATGACTAATTTGCTCATATTTGCGAAGGCCTGCCTGTGATTTGGCTGGAGGAATGGGATGATGGAATATTCATGCATAATGGTCTGCATGTCATTGTGGCAGGAAGGGGAAAACACTTAATTAAACTTTTACTCTTCAGTTAAGACTCACACATACTGTCTCCCTCACACACTCTGTCTCCCCCATAAACACACACTCACTGCTCCCAACTTTAAAAACGTTAGGCACCAAACAGAATGTAAGGAGCACCAGAAAGAGAGATTTTTGTTAGTTTAGTCTTACATTAAGCCTATATGAATCCTACCTTTTGAAGCATGAGTATGATCATGAGCATGATCTCATGAGTAGTAGACCCTTTTCCTTTCTTCCTATGCCAATCAAATATGCCTAGACCTGTCAAGTTACCAGGTTGTTAGCTACCTAGGTAACTTGACTGAACAATGGCCCGGGATTAGTTTAAAACAGCCCAGCCAGCGACATGTTTTGTGAAATTATATCAAATGCGTGCGAAATTGTGCAGGAAGAATATAAGGTTGCTCCAGTAATGTGAGTCATGTTTTTTTAACCCTTTGAGCTGGAGGCAAGTCATTTTCTTTGCTGTAAATCTGCAAGCATGACTGTCGCAGAGCTGTTTTTCTTCTGGCACTGCTGTGTGACAGCGAACTTGCAAAGCCTATCAGACTGGCCTGTGCTCTTGGATATACCAGGGATGAAATTATATAGAATGTAGACCTATCAATTTTGCTCGTTCTGCACGCTGCTCCAATGTATCAAATGTACAAATGTAACAGAAGTCTGATCAGTGTCTGCATCCCCCCTCGCCATCACGGCTAAATTATATTTAAAAAACTGAGGAATAGATGCGCAGGAAGAGCGGATGGAGAGAAGCTGGTGATTGATAGCAGGAATGGGATGCGGCTGGCGGAAATGTGAAATGCGCATGAAAGTGAAGGGGACATTATTGGACCGGTGCTAACAAGAGACTAGTTGCTGTTGCTTACATTTTTTTTACAGAATTTATTTTTAAAATTATAACAGGTGCCAGCGGGTACTTCAGATCAGTAGGGCTGAAAAATGTCATAGTATCATATGAAACGGTACTATTGTTGGTATCATAAGTATCATGATGTTTTGGTAGCGTGACATTACTGTGGTACTGGTATACCATGCAACACTTCTTCATATCTAACTTAATCATTTTCCAGTTTGTGTTAGCTAGGTCTCGCTCATACCTAAAATGACATGCTCTTCAAATTGTCGATAGGAGTATTTTAGCTTGTAGTTATCAATGAAACCATTTACATAAAAAAGACGAGACGAGCTAAATCAAGTAGGCAGGCTAGTTAGATACGTTGCCTCATTTTGGCTGATTGTCTACTCGGCTTGTCAACATTTCATTTCACTGACTCATCAATTGGAAAAAATACTCTAAAATGTACATATAATTATCAACATTAAAGCGAATTGTATACAGTTTCATACCTTAATATTGTTGTCCTGATCTCAATGACAGAGCTGTCAAAGTTGAGAAACCTTTTAGGTCCAGTAGAGGCACGGCACCTCCCAGTGGCCGCATTTACTTTGTCTCAATGCCAAAACTCACAATTTGCTCACTCCTACCAAAGACACATTGGCGTCAGTTGTTACAATGGCAATTCAAGATGCCGCTACCCATACCTCCTAATAAACGTTGTTCAAGGTCAAAATACAAAAAATATTGATTTTCTATTTTAGAAGCACATGTTTAGTATTAGTGGGTTGAATACATGTTTGCTCAGCTTACTTCCTGAATTGTTGCCCTTTAATTCCCTACAATTCTTATTTTCTATCACAGGTGTGTGGGGATATTCATGGACAGTTTTATGACCTAAAGGAGTTGTTTAGAGTAAGTTCAGTCTCCTGTCTGTATTTCCTGCATTTCATCTGTATGATTTCTCAGTGCCTCTTTGTCCGCACAGTTCCAAACTCAACATATGCACCATTTTGCTTCATTATGCCATAAACTCCATGTCATTTTACATGCATATCATATTCTGCTGTGCCATATTTGACGTGTCATTATTTAACACTTCAATTGCGTGTGTGCAAGGTAGGGGGCGATGTTCCGGAGACAAACTATCTCTTCATGGGTGACTTTGTGGACCGAGGCTTCTACAGCGTGGAGACGTTCCTGCTGCTCCTAGCACTCAAGGTACTCGAGAGAAGCCAAATCGGAGCTATTCAATTATTCTGTAGATTCTCTAGATGTTTTCATTCTTCAGACCCTCTTTCACTCCCTCTGTTGTAGTGTTTCTAATGCTATGCAGGGTTGGAGTTAGTTAAATTTAAACTTATGTAAATTCATGAAATGCAATGATTGGACATTTTTTATACTTTCTCATTGTACTGTGCGAAGTGTGCGCTTTGTGTCTAGCCCCACTACTAACCTCTCTATGGGACAAAGTCAGACCTACTACCCCTCATTTGCTTTTTGGCCAGTAGGGTCCCATTGAAGGACCCATTCTAACAAGTAACTTACCCCTTTCCCCCCCCCCCCCCCCCCCCCCACAGGTGCGGTATCCAGACAGGATCACTCTGATCCGAGGGAACCACGAGTCACGGCAGATCACACAGGTCTACGGCTTCTATGACGAGTGCCTCCGCAAGTACGGCTCGGTCACCGTGTGGAGATACTGCACCGAGATCTTTGATTACCTGTCCCTCTCTGCCATCATCGACGGCAAGGTGCGCTCCCCGGCCCCTTCAGTCACATTTCTCTGCTTCTCTCTGATTGTTATTTGTGCCGTCTTACCAACTCCTATGGTCATACCAAGGAGGGACGTGACAATGAACATAGGAGTTGATAATACAGCACAAATAGATCTGGGACCAGGCTAGATTGTTATGGTTAGATGGCTAGTCTCGCGAAATAGCTAGGTCTCACTGAAACAGCATGACTCGTGACAATCTCCCCTCTTTATATCTTTCTCAGGTGTTCCTCTGGTAATTAATGCAAGTAACTCTGGATCGCAATCGCACCCATCGGTTCAAACATGTTTTGTTGCTTTATTGAGAAGAATGTTTTTAAAGAAACCTGTTTCTTGAGTTGGATTGTGTAAGGCCTTAACTATACTGAACAAAAATATAAACACAACATGCAACGATTTGAAAGGTTTTACTGAGTTCCAGTTCATATAAGAAAATCAGTCAATTGAAATAAATTCATTAGGCCTTAATCTATGGATTTCACATGACTGGGAATACAGATCTGTTGGTCACTGATACCTTTAAAAATATTTGGGGCTGTGGATCAGAACCAGTCAGTGTCTGCTGTAACCGCCATTTGCCTCATTCAACGAGAAACATCTAATTCGCATAGAGTTGATCAGGCTGTTGATTGTGGCCTGTGAAATGTTGTCCCACTCTTAAATGGCTTTGCAGAGTTGCTGGATATTGGCAGGAACTAGAACACGCTGTTGTACACGTCAATCCAGAGCATCCCAAACATGCTTAATGGGTGACATGTCTGTGTATGCAGGTCATGGAAGAACTAGGATATTTTCAGCTTCCAGGAATTGTGTACAGATCCTTGCGACATGGAGCTGTGGATTATCATGCTGAAACATGAGGTGATGGCTGCGGATGAATGGCACGACAATGGGCCTCAGGGTCTCATCACGGCATATCTGTGCGTTCAAATTGCCATCGATAAAAAATGCTATTGTGTTTGTTATCCATAGCTTATGCCTGCCCATACCATAACCTTACCGCCACCATGGGGCACTCAAAACGTTGACATCAGCAAACTGCGCACCACACAACGCCTTACACGTGGTCTGCGGTTGTGAGGCCGGTTGGACCTACTGCCAAATTCTCTAGATGTTGGAGGCGGCTTATGGTAGAGAAATGAACATTCATTCCTCTGGCAACAGCTCTGGTGGATGTTCCTGCAGTCAGCATGTCAATTGCACGCTCACATAACTTGAGACTTCTGTGGGATTGTGGTGTGTAACAAAACTGCACATTATAGTGGCCTTTTATTGTCCCCAGCACAAGGTGCATCTGTGTAATGGTCATGATGTTTAATCAGCTTCTTGATATGCCACACCTGTCAGGTGGATGCATTATCTTGGCAAAGGAGAAATGCTCACTAAAAGGATGTAAACAATGTGTGTACTACATTTGAGAGAAATAAGCTTTTTGTGCGTATGAAAAATATCAGGGCTCTTATATTTTAGCTCATGAAACGTGTTAATATTTTTGTCCAATGTAGATTTTTTCTCTCTCTCTTTCTCTCATTGTGTAGATATTCTGTGTGCATGGTGGCCTTTCTCCCTCTATTCAAACTCTGGACCAGATCAGAACTATCGACAGGAAGCAGGAAGTGCCTCACGATGGCCCCATGTGTGACCTGCTGTGGTCTGACCCAGAAGGTAAGATACTGGTAAATAACCCTTCCACCCCAAAAACGTGTAGCTATAAGCAGGATGGTGAAGATTACACCAAGTCTGTCTCACACATTTTAGCATTTATGCCCCAACAAAAAGGAATGAGACAATTTAACTTTCTCTCTCACAGACACCACAGGGTGGGGGGTGAGCCCGAGGGGGGCGGGCTACCTGTTTGGCAGTGACGTGGTGGCCCAGTTCAATGCGGCCAATGACATCCACATGATCTGCAGGGCCCACCAGCTGGTCATGGAGGGCTACAAGTGGCACTTCAATGAGACAGTGCTAACTGTGTGGTCCGCACCCAACTACTGCTACAGGTCTGTGTCCTGTCTCCATCTTTTTCTTGCTTGCTTGTCGTTTATTTTTTTTCTATATATTCTGCATTTGGACTGCTGAGTTTATGGCCAAACTCTGCTGTGTATGCATTGTTAGCTTATAGCAATGTTTAGGTCGACATAGCAACCATCTAACTCTTCTGCTCCCTCTCTCCCTCCCCTGTAACACAGATGTGGTAATGTGGCAGCCATCTTGGAGCTGGATGAGCACCTGCAGAGGGAGTTCATCATATTTGAAGCTGCCCCGCAGGAAACCAGGGGCATTCCCTCCAAAAAGCCAGTGGCAGACTACTTCCTGTGACCTCTCACCCTGGAGGGAATATGGAGCCTTTGGCTGTGTTCCCCTGCTCAGACGTTGCATGCATCAACCAATGGTTGCGTGCCACATCATTGACTGTCGTCGACTGCTATATTGCTATAACTTGATGTGGTTAGCTGATACTTAAAATGTCTATCCAGGGGTTGTAAGATCTGGCATGCGTCAGCAATGCCTGGGCAGAGGAACGCGCCCTTTATGTTAGGATGGTTTCTTGTGTCTTGAACCTCTTTGGTTCTGTTTCAAACTGACCCCTAGACCAGGGGTATACAACCCTGTTCCTGGAGTGCTGCAGGTACTGTACAATTGTCTCAAGGCACCACATTGAGCTACTAAGCTTATTTATCAGTTCAGTGATTGCCTAAATTCAAAAAAAATATTCTTCCAGGTTGGTTTAATCAAAAACAGGAAGTGCCTTCTGCACACCAAGACCAGGGTTGCCTACCCCTGCCCTAGACACTTCTTGATTCCCCACTGTAGAGATGAAAGAGCTGTGTCAGTGTGAGCAATATGGCAGAAACTCCACCTAGCCCTCTATCCACCTACCCTATCAGAGGATGAGGTGGCGCTATTACCATACTGCTGATACTGTCCAGGCCTTGGTTGGAAGATCATGAAGTATCTAGTTGTGACTGCTTTGGGTCTGAATGAATCTGTGCCCATTTCAACTCTTTACAATGGCCATAGTTCTTTTTCTTCCTCCTCTCCTATTAACTTCTCTTATCCCCTCTCGCCGCCATTGAGTTGTTTGGTATTTGCCCTTCCCCCTAATCTTGTAGTATTTTTACATTTGAAAATGTGAACATTGTCCTACAGATGGAAGGATACTTGAAAGGAGATGAAAGAATATTTTAATCTGAAGATATAGGAAATTAACCCATTTCTGGGTTGAATTTTCCATATGCATAATTTCTTACACATTTTTCTTTGATTTTTGTATAACTGTTGTGTAAAGGATGAACTGCAAAAATTATTTTTCTTCAGTTTGCTATTTCAGTGTCCTGTTTGCTTGTTTTCTATAACTCAGTTTTCAAAAACATTGTTCTCGATTGCTACTCAGCCTAAACAGCACCTACACTCAAACAAAAATAAAGTAACTGGTTAAATGGGATCACTACACACATTTTTTTTCTTTCTGTACCTTGTTGATGCCTATTGATCCACAAATCTCTGTAGGGTTCACTGTTGACTTTTGATATTGTGAAAATAAAATCTTTTTGTATCAATCTCCTTTATCTGCTGGAGTGGCTATAGTTTGGACATTTCAAGTTCTGTTTATTTAGCCAGTTGAAGCATGGAGTGGAAAAAAATACAATGTTTTTGAACTAACCTTCAATTATATATCCAGACATGATATACTGTTGAGTGTTGTTCCCAACCAAAGTCCTAATTGCAATATTACAAGAGGCATGAAATGATTAAGTGTGGTGATTTTAGATAACATCTTAGTAATTTAGCAGGCACACTTGTCCAGCGTGACTGTTTTATATATATATATATATATATATATATATAAAATGTGGACATTCACAGAGCAATCAATACTTTTGGAGAGAGAGTGAGATCATGAGCAGATGGGCTCCTGCATTTTTCAGCATGTTTTTTCAAAAAAAAGATTTAGATTTTTCTGCAAGGACATATACAGGATTCTACCCTCCACTACATAACCTTCAAACCAAATTAAAAATCCAAACCTACAACCTAATTTTGGACAAAATTACCTGGAAGGATTCCTATTACTAAATATTCTTAATTCCAAGGTACAGTGCCTTGCGAAAGTATTCGGCCCCCTTGAACTTTGCGACCTTTTGCCACATTTCAGGCTTCAAACATAAAGATAAAACTGTATTTTTTTGTGAAGAATCAACAAGTGGGACGAAATCATGAAGTGGAACGACATTTATTGGATATTTCAAACTTTTTTAACAAATCAAAAACTGAAAAATTGGGCGTGCAAAATTATTCGGCCCCTTTACTTTCAGTGCAGCAAACTCTCTCCAGAAGTTCAGTGAGGATCTCTGAATGATCCAATGTTGACCTAAATGACTAATGATGATAAATACAATCCACCTGTGTGTAATCAAGTCTCCGTATAAATGCACCTGCACTGTGATAGTCTCAGAGGTCCGTTAAAAGCGCAGAGAACATCATGAAGAACAAGGAACACACCAGGCAGGTCCGAGATACTGTTGTGAAGAAGTTTAAAGCCGGATTTGGATACAAAAATATTTCCCAAGCTTTAAATATCCCAAGGAGCACTGTGCAAGCGATAATATTGAAATGGAAGGAGTATCAGACCACTGCAAATCTACCAAGACCTGGCCGTCCCTCTATAAACTTTCAGCACATACAAGGAGAATACTGATCAGAGATGCAGCCAAGAGGCCCATGCTCACTCTGGATGAACTGCAGAGATCTACAGCTGAGGTGGGAGACTCTGTCCATAGGACAACAATCAGTCGTATATTGCACAAATCTGGCCTTTATGGAAGAGTGGCAAGAAGAAAGCCATTTCTTAAAGATATCCATAAAAAGTGTCGTTTAAAGTTTGCCACAAGCCACCTGGGAGACACACCAAACATGTGGAAGAAGGTGCTCTGGTCAGATGAAACCAAAATTGACCTTTTTGGCAACAATGCAAAACGTTATGTTTGGCGTAAAAGCAACACAGCTGAACACACCATCCCCACTGTCAAACATGGTGGTGGCAGCATCATGGTTTGGGCCTGCTTTTCTTCAGCAGGGACAGGGAAGATGGTTAAAATTGATGGGAAGATGGATGGAGCCAAATACAGGACCATTCTGGAAGAAAACCTGATGGAGTCTGCAAAAGACCTGAGACTGGGACGGAGATTTGTCTTCCAACAAGACAATGATCCAAAACATAAAGCAAAATCTACAATGGAATGGTTAAAAAAATATCCAGGTGTTAGAATGGCCAAGTCAAAGTCCAGACCTGAATCCAATCGAGAATCTGTGGAAAGAACTGAAAACTGCTGTTCACAAATGCTCTCCATCCAACCTCACTGAGCTCGAGCTGTTTTGCAAGGAGGAATGGGAAAAAAATGTCAGTCTCTCGATGTGCAAAACTGATAGAGACATACCCCAAGCGACTTACAGCTGTAATCGCAGCAAAAGGTGGCGCTACAAAGTATTGATTTAAGGGGGCTGAATAATTTTGCACGCCCAGTTTTTGATTTGTTAAAAAAGTTTGAAATATCCAATAAATGTCGTTCCACTTCATGATTGTGTCCCACTTGTTGTTGATTCTTCACAAAAAAATACAGTTTTATATCTTTATGTTTGAAGCCTGAAATGTGGCAAAAGGTCGCAAAGTTCAAGGGGGCCGAATACTTTCGCAAGGCACTGTATATACAGCAAATGCTCTAGCAAACCAACGACCAGCGAATGAAGCACAAGAAACCTGAAAACGCCATCCATCCTGGAACTGAGTGAGTAATGTTTAGACTGAAGTTACTTTTAAAGCCAAGAATAAAAAATAATTACAATTATATATTTCACTTCATAAGGACTGAATGCTAAGTTAAGGTTACCAAGCTTGCTAGGACAGATCAGATCAATTAGCACAGGTGGGAAGTGAGGTTTCAAAGCCCTTGAGCCCAACATTGGCAGGAGAGTTTCACAGCCTCCCCCACTCAAATTTGTATTTATTTATTTTTATTTCACCTTTATTTAACCAGGTAGGCAAGTTGAGAACAAGTTCTCATTTACAATTGCGACCTGGCCAAGATAAAGCAAAGCAGTTCGACACATACAACGACACAGAGTTACACATGGAGTAAAACAAACATACAGTCAATAATACAGTATAAACAAGTCTATATACGATGTGAGCAAATGAGGTGAGATAAGGGAGGTAAAGGCAAAAAAGGCCATGGTGACAAAGTAAATACAATATAGCAAGTAAAACACTGGAATGATAGATTTGCAGTGGAAGAATGTGCAAAGTAGAAATACAAATAATGGAGTGCAAAGGAGCAAAATAAATAAATAAAATAAATACAGTAGGGAAAGAGGTAGTTGTTTGGGCTAAATTATAGGTGGGCTATGTACAGGTGCAGTAATCTGTGAGCTGCTCTTGACAGTTGGTGCTTAAAGCTAGTGAGGGAGATAAGTGTTTCCAGTTTCAGAGATTTTTGTAGTTCGTTCCAGTCATTGGCAGCAGAGAACTGGAAGGAGAGGCGGCCAAAGAAATAATTGGTTTTGGGGGTGACCAGAGAGATATACCTGCTGGAGCGCGTGCTACAGGTGGGTGATGCTATGGTGACCAGCGAGCTGAGATAAGGGGGGACTTTACCTAGCAGGGTCTTGTAGATGACATGGCGTCAGTGGGTTTGCCGATGAGTATGAAGCGAGGGCCAGCCAACGAGAGCGTACAGGTCGCAATGGTGGGTAGTATATGGGGCCTTGGTGACAAAACGGATTGCACTGTGATAGACTGCATCCAATTTGTTGAGTAGGGTATTGGAGGCTATTTTGTAAATGACATCGCCGAAGTCGAGGATTGGTAGGATGGTCAGTTTTACAAGGGCATGTTTGGCAGCATGAGTGAAGGATGCTTTGTTGCGAAATAGGAAGCCAATTCTAGATTTCACTTTGGATTGGAGATGTTTGATGTGGGTCTGGAAGGAGAGTTTACAGTCTAACCAGACACCTAGGTATTTGTAGTTGTCCACGTATTCTAAGTCAGAGCCGTCCAGAGTAGTGATGTTGGACAGGCGGGCAGGTGCAAGCAGCGATCGGTTGAAGAGCATGCATTCAGTTTTACTTGTATTTAAGAGCAATTGGAGGCCACGGAAGGAGAGTTGTATGGCATTGAAGCTTGCCTGGAGGGTTGTTAACACAGTGTCCAAAGAAGGGCCAGGAGTATACAGAATGGTGTTGTCTGCGTAGAGGTGGATCAGAGACTCACCACCGGCAAGAGCGACATCATTGATGTATACAGAGAAGAGAGTCGGTCCAAGAATTGAACCCTGTGGCACCCCCATAGAGACTGCCAGAGGTCCGGACAGCAGACCCTCCGATTTGACATACTGAACTCTATCAGAGAAGTAGTTGGTGAACCAGGCGAGGCAATCATTTGAGAAACCAAGGCTGTCGAGTCTGCCGATGAGGATGTGGTGATTGACAGAGTCGAAAGCCTTGGCCAGATCAATGAATACGGCTGCACAGTAATGTTTCTTATCGATGGCGGTTAAGATATCGTTTAGGACCTTGAGCGTGGCTGCGGTGCACCCATGACCAGCTCTGAAACCAGATTGCATAGCAGAGAAGGTGTGGTGAGATTCGAAATTATCTTTAATCTGTTTGTTGTCTTGGCTTTCGAAGACCTTAGAAAGGCAGGGTAGGATAGATATAGGTCTGTAGCAGTTTAGGTCAAGAGTGTCCCCCCCTTTGAAGAGGGGGATGACCGCAGCTGCTTTCCAATCTTTGGGAATCTCAGACGACACGAAAGAGAGGTTGAACAGGCTAGAAATAGGGGTGGCAACAATTTCGGCAGATAATTTTAGAAAGGGTCCAGATTGTCTAGCCCGGCTGATTTGTAGGGGTCCAGATTTTGCAGCTCTTTCAGAACATCAGCTGACTGGATTTGGGAGAAGGAGAAATGGGGAAGGCTTGGGCGAGTTGCTGTGGGGGATGCAGTGCTGTTGACCGAGGTAGGGGTAGCCAGGTGGAAAGCATGGCCAGCCGTAGAAAAATGCTTATTGAAATTCTCAATTATAGTTGATTCATCAGTGGTGACACTGTTTCCTATCTTCAGTGCAGTGGGCTGCTGGGAGGAGGTGTTCTTATTCTCCATGGACTTTACAGTGTCCCAGAACTTTTTAGAGTTAGTGTTGCAGGAAGCAAATTTCTGCTGGAAAAAGCTAGCCTTGGCTTTTCTAACTGCCTGTGTATAATAGTTTCTAGCTTCCCTGAACAGCTGCATATCACGGGGGCTGTTCGATGCTAATGCAGAACGCCATAGGATGTTTTTGTGTTGGTTAACCAAGGGCTATATCTGTTCCTGGTTCTACATTTCTTGAATGGGGCATGCTTATTTAGGATGGATAGGAAGGCATTTAAAAAAAATAATCAGGCATCCTCTACTGACGGGATGAGATCAATATCCTTCCAGGATACCCCGGCCAGGTCGATTAGAAAGGCCTGCTCGCTGAAGTGTTTCAGGGAGCGTTTGACAGTGATGAGTGGAGGTCGTTTGACCGCTGACCCATTACGGATGCAGGCAATGAGGCAGTGATCGCTGAGATCTTGGTTGAAGACAGCAGAGGTGTATTCAGAGGGCAAGTTGGTTAGGATGATATCTATGAGTGTGCCCGTGTTTAAGGCATTGGGGAGGTACCTGGTAGGTTCATTGATAATTTGTGTGAGATTGAGGGCATCAAGCTTAGATTGTAGGATGGCTGGGGTGTTAAGCATGTTCCAGTTTAGGTCGCCTAGCAGCACGAGCTCTGAAGATAGATGGGGGGCAATCCGTTCACATATGGTGTCCATAGCACAGCTGGGGGCAGAGGGTGGTCTATAGCAGGCGGCAACGGTGAGAGACTTGTTTTTTGAGAGGTGGATTTTTAAAAGTAGAAGTTCAAATTGTTTGGGTACAGACCTGGATAGTAGGACAGAACTCTGCAGGCTATCTTTGCAGTAGATTGCAACACCGCCCCCTTTGGCAGTTCTATTTTGTCTGAAAATGTTGTAGTTTGGGATGAAAATTTCAGAATTTTTGGTGGTCTTCTTAAGCCAGGATTCAGACACAGCTAGAACATCCGAGTTGGCAGAGTGTGCTAAAGCAGTGAATAAAACAAACTTAGGGAGGAGGCTTATAATGTTAACATGCATGAAACCAAGGCTATTATGGTTACAGAAGTCATCAAAAGAGAGCGCCTGGGGAATAGGAGTGGAGCTAGGCACTGCAGGGCCTGGATTCACCTCTACATCGCCAGAAGAACAGAGGAGGAGTAGGATAAGGGTACGGCTAAAAGCAATAAGAATTGGTCGTCTAGAACGTCTGGAACAGAGAGTAAAATGAGGTTTCTGGGGACAATAAAATAGCTTCAAGGTATAATGTACAGACAAAGGTATGGTAGGATGTGAATACAGTGGAGGTAAACCTAGGTTGAGTGATGATGAGAGAGATATTGTCTCTAGAAACATAATTGAAACCAGGAGATGTCATCGCATGTGTGGGTGGTGGAACTGATAGGTTGGATAAGGTATAGTGAGCAGGACTAGAGGCTCTACAGTGAAATAAGCCAATAAACTCTAACCATAACAGCAATGGACAAGGCATATTGACATTAAGGAGAGGCATGCTTAGTGGAGTGATCAAAAGGGTCCAGTGAGTAGTGAGGTTGGTTGGGGTCACGGCGATTCAGACAGCTAGCCGGGCCATCGGTAGCAAGCTAGCATAGGATGGAGGTCTGTTATTAGCTACCTTGTGCGTTTCCGTCGGTAGGATTAGTGGGGTTCCGTGTGGTAGAGGGGATCAATCCAATTCGCAAAAAAACAAACAATAGATATAGTTATGGAGGCCCAAGAAAATAAAAAAGAAATAAAAATAAAATAAAAAAATTGTCCGATAGGTCTATTCAGATAGCAGCCGATAAGACAGCTAAGACAGCAGTTCAGGTAACGTCGTGACGGAGGAGCCAGCCGGATAACTCCCTCGGGCAGATAACGTCGGTAGTCCAGTTGTGAAGGCCCGGTGGGGCTCCGCGTTGGCAGTAAAACGGGTCTGGATAGGTGATTGTAGCCCAGGAGTGACTGATGGAACTCTTCAGCTGTTATATCGATTGACCAACTGAAAGAGAACTTTGACCTGTGAAAATCGAACTCTTACATTTGGAATTGTATTTTCACGTGAAAAACTTTCAAATGTCACGCGCAGTTTCATGGTATCACATGTTGAATTGTTGTATCCCCATGTTGTCTCATTTATTTCACGAGATCATGTTTTCACGTGTAGTTTCATGTTACCACGTTTCTTTTACATATTGTCACGTTATCTCATTAACTTCTCATAAGATCACGTTAAACATGTTTAACTCGTGATCACCTGAAATTCATGTGTTTTTTTCTGTAAGAGCGTTAACATAAGTGACTATTTCACTGCGGGGCCTGTAGTAAGTGTCACCCAAACACACACACAAACCCCAAACAGGGATAGGATTAAGTTGCTTCTAGACTAAGGTAACCATGATCTAAAGTCAGTCTTGACTTTTCTTCCACTTTTCTCTGGTTAATATTAGGAGTTGGGGAACGTAGACTGATCTTAGTTCTGTGCCTAAGGGCAGCTGCTACCCAGAGAGACTCACCCTGGGTTTATCTGGACAGTCTCAGGACATTCTGAGGGGTCAAATGTCCCCAGGCCTAAATTCAACCACCTCCTCATGCTCTACCGCCTTCTCTCCTCCTGAGATGAACCCGTTCCACTCCTTCATGCCCCATTGTTCTGTCCTCCACTTCGTGTCTTTCTCCACTCCTCTTCTTCTTCTCTACTCTCTGGCGTGGTTTCTTCTCCCCCGTTCTCCATTTGCTCCACGTGCTTCTACACCTGCATTGCTTGCTGTTTGGGGTTTTAGGCTGGGTTTCTGTACAGCAGTTTGTGACATCAGGTGATGTAAGAAAGGTTTTATAAATACATTTGATTGATTTGGCGTGCTCTCACTGACAACTCTTTGTCAATCCCTCTTTATTCCAGATTACACTGGTCTGTGTGGCTCTCTTTCTTCACTGTCTGTGTGACTTGATGGGTTATTACGGTTGTCCTTTCTTCACTGTCTGTGTGACTTGATGGGTTATTACGGTTGTCCTTTCTTCACCTGGTGCACAGAGCCAGTGCATTTGTGTGATAATCCATCCCTCGCACACCCTCAGTGTCAGTGACTCGTACAGATTAGGTCAATCTCAGGTTGGTAATCTCAGCTAATCCCCAAATTAAATACGGACACAGCGGATACAGGAGGTACAAAAAAATAGACGGAGAGTAGGAGAGTTGAAATGATAGAAAAGAAGAAAGATATGAAAGGGAGTAGAGAAAAAGTAAAAGGATGTGATCGACAGAGCTTTAGAGGGAACTTTTTTAAAAACATTTTACTGTTTGTTCAAACAATGTAATTTACACATCCTGTACACGTATGTTCATAAATTCATCATCTATGGAAAATTATTTTACAGAAATAACAAAATTCCCCTAATCTGCACCGGATAATTGTTTAGTCAAGCAGGCATTATGAATAATTACATTATGAGTAAAGTGTTTGACATCCCTGTTGACCTCAATGGCAAAAACAATCATCACAGACTTGAATGCTGTCTGTCATTTTTCTCACCAAACGTCCGCTGAACACTTTGAATCTGTAACATGTGAAATTAATTGAGTCAACAGGAAGCGGGGTGTAGATCGTGTTTTTATTCCAAACTGCCATCTGAGGTGACTGAGCAATGGAGGATGGAGGCAGGGCCATGTCATACCACATCATCATACCACATCCTGCCTCCATCCTCCAACTTGCACCTTATGGCTCTGTTGGCATGGTAATCAAACGGACCGTTTCCTCATGTCAACTTCGAATGGGTGGCTTCTGGTTCGAGGTATCCCATGGGGCCATAGGGCAGGGTGCTATGACGAGTGTTTCTGCAGAAGAGGAAATCAAGAGTAAAGGGGAAGAGGCAGTGAGATGAGAAAGCTGGACAATTAGGTATGTGTACTTTTCTGTTTATTTGCATATATATTATTATCCATGTTGAGCAGAGTTGGTCTCCAATTGCGTGAAACCACTAGATGTACAACTTTTTCATTGAGAACTGACAACTTACTGAGTATGAGACTGAGTGACAATGGGAAGCAATGGCAGTGTTCAAATGTGTGCCACAGTATTACAAGCAAAACAGAGTCATCTGATTAACTGGATGCCTCTGTCTCGCTCTCGTTTTCTCTCCCTCTTTATTTCTCATTCTCTTCCTCTCTCTATTACTCTACTCTCCATCCCACTATTCCTATCTTTCTCTGCCCCTCTCTTTCTCGCACGCAGACATGATGAGATTGACTCTGATTTCCCTCACCATGTGCCTTCCTCACCTCCTCGCCACTCTTGTCTTCCATTCTACCACTGCGGCTTCACCAAGCGCCACAGAAACAACAACAACAGCTCTAGACCTTAGTATCAGCACTACAACATCAGACCCCCTGATACTTCCACTCTCCACAACTGAAAACCACCCTGGTAGGACTAGTGGCATGTTCAACACACAAGGGAAGAAAAGCGCTAGCTTAGCAGCTGTCAACAAATCAGGCAGAACGACTCAAGGAAGAGGCATTCTCAGAACAGGAACTGCCACTTACGCCACCACAGCCGTACAGAAGAACAACAGGCACATAACTGCAGGAGACTTGAGGAGGGAAACAGAGAGCCACAATCACCATGAGACTCTTCCCTTCGGCAGACACAAAGTCTCACCCACAACTGACCACCCCAGCACCACCTCTCTCCCCGGGGAGGAAGGGACTGAGTATCATGACAGCAGCACCACTGAAACAGCCAGAGAACGGAGCACACCAAATTCCATAGAGACATGGGCTGCTGACACCATTAATGACTCCAGGCTAGCAAAGCCACACTTAGACAGGTCACAAGCAGCAGACCAGCACACTGCTACACAAGGACTAGAGATTGCAACAGGAGATTACTACACAACACAGAGAGACTTCTTCACAATCACCCCAACTAGTAGAGTGACAGGTTTGAACAGGGGTAAACAAAGTAAGGCCAACAGCTTCACAACAACAACAACAACAACAACGTTTTCACCTACGTACACAGTCACACATCCTGGTTTGTATGAGCACATGACTGTGACTTACAGGGCTACCGGCTACAAAACACAACCTGACGACACAAGCCAGTCTATGGCCAACCAGGACCACACCACAGCCACAGTTTCAATCCCCCATGCTGACAATAGGACAACTCCAGATATCAATGCAAACACGTTTACAGATAATGACACAGACAACTACACAGACACACTTTCATACAGTAATCCCACAACCTCTAATAATGGTAACACCACAGTACTTTTGAAGAAGAAAACGCATTCATTCGGACACAACCACACAATCTCAGGCTATGACAACAGGCTGAACAACACAACTGAAAACACTGTGCATCATCGTCCTGAGTGCGGAGAGGCAGACGAAAGGTCCCCATCGTTGCTTCCTGGCTCTACTAGACTGGTTTGTTTCATTGTTCTGTGTGCTCTGGGATTGACTGCTTCTGTCTTCCTTGGTCTCACTGTCTTCCTGTGGGTGCGTTTGTCAGTCCAGAGAGAGAGGGAAAAGAGAGTGAGGAGAGGAGGAGAGGAGGTGTCAGGGGTGGATCTGGAGAACCTGTGGGTTGACCAGATGTCATCGGTGGAGGAGAGGGTCGAATTCTGGTACGCCAACGGCTCCACCATGGGACCCGGCCATAAACGGAGGGAGAGAGGGAGAGAGAGGGGGAAGGAGAGGGGGAGGAGGGAGCAGGGGAGGCAGAAAGGGGTAGAGTGTGACAACCTGTGGACTCAACCCAAAGTGACACTGGAGGACATCACTGATTTCTGGTATGCAAATGGAAGAGCGATACCAGAAGAAACTACAGACCAAACGTTGTTGGAGACCTGCGTATGATTCTGTTTTTTTTGTACTACAGTCCTACAATTTCCCTGGAATTACTTTGGAGAGAAATGTTCATCGTTATTTTACCAATTCCATGGCAGATTTGAACACTTGTAATCCTGACCGTGTTTAAACATTTCCTAAATGAATTGGTAATCTGTATGTTTATTGGCTGTAACAAAAGTATAAGTATATGATCTACATGAGTCTACTGAGAGATAGATTAAGCCTGGGTCTGAACAGAGAGAAAGAAGAGGACAGAGAGAGAGAGCGAAGGAGAGAGAGGAATAGAGAGAGAGTTTAGAACAACAAGTCTAACTGGAAATAACACTTGATAAGAGAGTTTCCATTTCAAGACAATTCAGACCCTGTTAGAGACACATCATCATCGTGTGTCAGACAGCAACGAGGAGATTAGGTGCCATTTCTACAAACACACGGACACAAATACGGTTGACTCCTAATACTGTACATGCACTGTTATTAGGAGCTAGTCAAATCATTTTATTTATTTTTTATTTGACCTTTATTTAACCAGGTAGGCTAGTTGAGAACAAGTTCTCATTTACAACTGCGACCCGGCCAAGATAAAGCATAGCAGTGTGAACAGACAACAACACAGCCAGAGAACATGGAGTAAACAATAAAACACAGTATGCCGTCTACAATCAGCATATCCCAGGCATTTTAACTGGGTTTCTCATAACCGGGACACAAGCTTATTTGGGTTATTGTAAACGGGATATGATGCTAATACGTGTCAACTAAAAAACGGAATACTAGAATATCCCAAATAGTGCTGGAATATTGGTGTGCCTGTGAACATGGTAACTTATCAGGAATCGACTATAGGTCTACCTCACAATTGATAGTGGATCCGGCCATTTGATCAATAATGTATAACTGTAATGTGTAATACAGTAGAAAATACACCCTTGTAGAATTTAACACCTAACCAGTTGAAGTTTGACATATAACGTCCCAAGACATGAGATTTATTTTTTAATTACATAATCAAATGGAATTTATCATCATACTCTCTCTACTTTGAATTCTCATGTTTTGACAACCTACGCCCTTTGACTGCCTGCTCTCCACACACACACACACACACACACACACACACACACACACACACACACACACACACACACACACACACACACACACACACACACACACACACACACACACACACACACACACACACACACACACACACACACACACACACACACACACACATCCAAGTAGGCCTGTGTGTAGGCGTGCAAACACACTCTGTGGCTCAAACATTTCAACACCTTCTCTTTGTAGGACCAACTTCTCATTTTTCCTCGAGAAAATAAGCACATGACGCAATAAACAAAATGAAGTTACTCTTAAGTTATTTGGCATCTCTCCAACCCCACCTCTTTTGCAGTTAACAAAACTGTTTTACGAAGAATTTGATACTCTGAGGGGAAGAGAAAGGGAGGGGGAGAGAAAGAAGGGAGTGAACAGGAGGGAGCGAGCGAGCGAGAGAAAGGTGTTTTGGACATGTACTAGTGCACGAGATGTCATTCACACAGTACAGGAGTTAAAGCATGTGCCTTTAAGGTGGATTCACAATTTCAATCCACTCGTTTTCTCCATGCAACATGTGGGTAAGTACGATTTTAATTTTTTTTTATCAAATGGCACACATTGATATATGTCTGATCTAAACAGACACTGATCCGATTAACTGTGTGAAGAGGCAAGAAAAAGGAGGGAGAGAGATGTTTCAAAAATACAATCAGGTTAACTTTCTTAGGCTTGTGTTAAATTTACTGACACGCTCTTGTAGTAAGATGGTCCTCCTAATGTATCTCTTCATTAATTCTTTTTAAATACATTTTTAGGGGCCATTTTTTTTAAATACGTAATTTTTATCAATTGGTCTTTAAGTCTTCATCTTTTATCACTGTCTTTTTAAGACAGGCCAACTTGCTTTTAGACACTCATTTAGATCCCCCCCCCCCCCCCATTTCTATTATAAGTAACAGTCAAATGGATGGTGACATCGTGGACAAGAAGAAACAACAAAAAGTAGTGTTGGTAACTTCCTTAATTTTTTAGGTGTGTACTAAGCAAGCATTTCACACCTACAGCGGTTCAGACAGTGGATGCTGTGAGGAGGTAAACATATTACACAGTACATGTGGCAATGTACGCATAAAATAACCTCTACATTCCTTCTTCCATATCTTCCTTTACCCTTCAATCTGTCCTTTTCTCTATAGGTCTCATGCTTTTTTTAGTTCACCGTCGCTGCCACCTCTCACGCTACCCTTGAAATAGACAGCTGATATACAGAAAAGTAGAGTGAAGTGCAGGGGAGGAGGAAAGCTGAAGTGCGAGAGAGGAAGAGAAGGGCTGTGTCTTTCCGGTCTATTTGCACCCAAGGACACCCTGGTGAACAACAAGCTCAGCAACCAGGAGAGACAGCAAGAGAACAGAAGTTTGACTATGTAAGAGCACTTCATATGCCTAACACTCAGTCAAACCTTAGATTATTAACAAAGGCAAGGCCTGAAAGAAAGGGGAATTCCGAGAGCAGTGAAGATCAAAGCCTGACACACAATCGTAGTCAGACCAAGAACCCCGGTACCTGATGACGGATACCGCTTTTCTTTTCTAGAGTGTACATTTTTCTGCTCTAGACTTGTAAAACAAACCTCCAATATCTTTCAAGCCACAACACTGTCGCTGATGCACCTCAGAAAGAGGAAGACAAACGTAATCTGAGAGATCAGCAAAACCCTTTAGGGACGGTTGACCTCTGTGACCCCTCTCACTTCTTGCCCAGTATGGAGCGGATACGGCTGATGCTTGGGGCTCTGCTCCTCTCCCTCTCTCTGCCCAGTCTCCCTGCTCAAGATAATGTCACTGTCACTGTACCTGAGAATGTCACCATGGCAGCACCTATTAATGAGGAAGTCACGATGGCAGCCTCTACACCGGAGGCCACCATAGAGACAACGTCTGTTCCTGTGGTCATCACTAGGGCACAGCCGGCCCCTGAAATTATCACCCCGGTAACTGCTATTCCGAAAGTAACTTCTGTTTCAGTACCTACCACTGATGCCATCACTATGGTAATAACAAACCCTGAGATCACCAGCGTTCAGGAGTCCACATCTGATGCACCAACTACTACTTCAGAGGCTGAGACGATGACACCTTCCCCTGTGACCACTGAAGGGCCTATAGACACGACCACTGCACCTGGCCCTAAACCCACCCTCTCCCAAGACGTCCTTACAACCGCCTCTTATCTCCCAACCACTTCCCAGGACCACCTGACTTCTGTTATCCCAGTCTGGCCCCTCCACACCACCCCTCGTCTGACGGAGGACTCCACTTACACACCTGAACCTACACCTGCCTCAGAGATTACTGTCTGCCACACAGAGGGACTTACCACTGCACCCACCTCCCCATCGGTCAATGCCGCCCCCGGCCATGCCACGACCCCCACTACCACCCACACCTCCACAGATCCAGACTCTACGGTGGCTGGGGTCAGAGTGGAGACAGGTCAGCCCAGCTTGTTATGGGTCATCATCGTCGCTCTCCTGATCGGGGTTATATTCGCGGGCGTGGTCTACTGTGTATGTCTGGTCATCAGACGAAAGAAGCAGAGCCGCACCGAGCACTTTGTGTCCAGCTTCCGGAACGGGAAGAGTTCCAAGCGGAAGAAAGGGGCGGAGGAAGACGCCTGGGCAGGGCCAGTGAAGCTAGGGGGTGGGGACAGGGAGGAGGATGAGGGTGGGGAGGAGGGAGGGAGCCCAGAGGACAACAAGAGAGAGGGGGCTGGAACGGATGTGGTGCTGAGCACATTCATAGCCAACGAGACTGAGGGAGAGAGGGGTGGGCCTGATGGGGGAGTAGGAGTGGCTGGGAGCAAGGAGGCAGAGAAATGGGAGGAGAAGGAGCCTCTGCTGTACATTGATGAGGGAGTGGAGGAGGGACAAGAGAGGATGGCTCCTCCTTCACTTTCAAAATCGAACCCAGAAAAGACAGGAGGGGAAAGAGGGGAGGGGGAAAATGAAAAAGAAATGGAGAGGGGAGAAGGGAATGGAAATAAATCAAATTAGAGTGAAAGAGGTAAGAAGAATGGAGGAGCGGCATTCTGTCTAACCACTGCAGTTTAAAAATAGTTTTTCTATGTGATAATGTAAAAGTTACTTTGTACTACTGAAAAGGCCTTTGACATTGTATGTATCTGTGATTGTGTGCTCTGTCAACATAACTCAGGGAAGATAGAAGTGGTTGTGTGTATGGTCACAAGTTTTACCCTTGGTATTTTGTATGCTGTGTTTAATAAAATGTGTTTAATAAAGTTTTAGATGTGCGTGTTCTAGAATGAAGTTGTTGAACGTGACAGAATATTAATACTCTTTGCTTAACAATTTGCGGTCTTCAAATGCACTTGATTTTTGGAACTACTTAAATCAATAGCACTCAATTCATAGGTGCAAATCTGAACTTCCACTGAGACACATTTTCACTTAGTCTCCCATTGACATAAATGCATGACTAAGTGAGTATTCAACTTCAGTGGAAGTTAGGATTTGTCCCATTTGTCCCATTGCCTTTGTTTACTTGATATGGAGCTCCCGAGTGGCGCAGCGGTCTAAGGCACTGCAGCTCAGTGCTTGAGTCACTACAGACACCCTGATTTGAATCCAGGCTGTATCACAACCGGCTGTGATTGGGAGTCCCATAGGGTGGTGCACAATTGGCCCAGCATCGTCCGAGTTTGGCTGGTGTACGCTGTCATTGTAAATAAGAATTTGTTCTTAACTGACTTGCCAGGTTAAATAAAATAAAATATGTGTTGCCGATTATGACCACTAGGTTGTGCCCTTTCCCTATATTTATGACCAGAGCACAGTTCAATTATGTGACCTGCAGTAAAGAGCGGGTGTTGTGATGACACACAGGTCTTCCGTTTTACTGGTCTGTTTTTTCTGAAGTTGCATCTGTTGCAAACGTCTAGCAGAGAAAACAGCAGAGATCAAAAACAGTTGTTCAGGCAAACAACTCAGTCATAGATCCCCTCTGATGTGATCACAAATTAAACTTAAAGACACAACAACCGCTCTTAGTAAGATTGATCCTTGGTAAATATAACATTTTATCCTGGCCACTACACCCCTCAACCTTCTTCAACTATTTTTTCAGGAAGGGGAGTAAGTGTGTGTGTGTGGGGGTTGGGGGAGGGGGGTGCGTACAACAGAATCAGAGGAAATAGAAGAGAAACAAATCTGCAACTCTGTCAAAGAAATGCCTTAATGTCTCTCTGCTCTGCTCTGCTGAATAGGATAATCTGACAGAGAATAGTGTTTGTTTAGAGAGAGAGAAGGAGAGAGATAGAGAGTATGAGGGAGGGAGAGAGATGTGTTGAGTAAGGGGACGGAGGTGAGGAGGAAGAAGGGGCGCTGGAGGAGGGACGGCAAAAATACTGAGGAGAGGAGGGGGAGCAAGAGAGAAAAGAGAGCGGCAACAACACAGTCACGTCTGGAAGTTATTGAGAAGTGGAGAGAGTGAGGGAGAGAGAAAGAGAGAGAACTGTATTGTGAATTGAAAAGAGGGAGAAAGGATAAACAAACTCTAGATGTTGAGATAGATAGACTTGTTAAATGTATCAACTGAGTTAAAGATTTACGGGAGGACAGAGTTTATCTAAAAGTTGACAAGAATTCTACAGTGGACAGAGAGAAAGGAACAGAGGAAAAGAAAGAGAGAGCGCAAGAAACTGTAATTCTATCCTAAGAACAATCCATACCAAGAGGGGAGAACGACAGAGAGGGAAAACTAATGTAGCTTTCTAATCTGGAGGACCGTCTAAAACAGAACAAAGTGGTCTGAATCAAAACGTATGTTATTGAGTTGAAATTTAATCAACTCAACAAAGGAGAAGTGTCCAGAGAACAAAAGAGGAGTCCCCTAGTCTGGAATTCTTCTACGCATTTGTCTTCCTATCAAGCCTGTGGAGTCAACCGTCAGACAGGTACAGTAGACTTAATTAAAACACACACACACAGTCTTGTACAGCTAACCTTGTGGGGACACACAATTCAGTCCCATTCAAAATCCTATTTTGCCTAACCCCTAACCTTAACTCATATTCTTACCCTTACACTAACCCAAAAAGCTAACCTTAACCCTAACCCTTAACGTTAATCTAGCCCTAACACAAATTCTAACCTTAACCTTAAACTCCCTAGAAATAGCATTTGACCTCATGGGGACTAACAAAATGTCCCCAGTTGGTCAAATGTTTGTTTGTTTACTATTCTTGTGGGGACACACACACACACGTTAAAGGTCTCGGCCATTGCAGGTATGCCTTGTCTGTGTATGCATGAATCCTAGTAATGGCATATAATTGCTCTATGATAAATTGGATGTGTAAGACTGAGACTAATTTATATGTAATATAATTTACATCAGAACTTAAGCCAAAGTCGTTTTTTTCTTCTTCTGTACGTCTGCCTCCAGTTATGTCCATTCTAAGCGTTGAACAAATAAAAATGCTTAAAATGCTTTTGCATTGTTCACACTATTGACATGAATGTCTTTTTGCTTGATCAAGAATTGTTCCCCATTTTCAAAGACTGGCTGACTCTTACTTTACAACTATTAATAAAAGACGTACTCCTCTGTCTCATTCTGTTCTAAGTATTTTCAAGTCTATTCCACCACACTATTCTGCCCTCTGGCATCAGCATGCCTTTAGAATAAGCTCTACTTCCAGTCGTGTTATGAGTCCTATTTATCATGTCTCTGGCTGGTCATGGTAACCTTCCACGAAACGCCCCACATGAGTTAAATTAGCACGCACACATGCACACACACACAATTAGCAGTCCAGCAGGAGAAGGGAGGTTCCTTCCTGTCCGCTCCAACAAGATGACTTCCTGTGTGTGGAACAAGTCACTAGATTCCACCACAGTGACTGTGTGACTTATCAGACCCAATCAGGAACCCAGCCTAGGGAACAAGTCCACCATACACACTGTACTGGCTGGCTAAGAACACTACAACACTACAACCCCCCCCCCCCCCCCCCCACACACACACACACACACACAACTAACCGCAGCCACACCATATAAATACCTTTACAAGTAAACTAATAAACTAACCACAATACACAAAACCATCTGCCACCACAACCACACCTCAAATGTGCTGCACGTCCAAGGTATACTTGAGTAGAGTTAAAGTTGATTAAACTTCTCAAGTCTTGAACTTGTTATGAACTAATTAGCTTGAACTTGATATTAGTTCCCACATGCTTCAAGAGTGCCACCATTGTTCCTGTTCCCAAGAAAGCTAAAGAAAGCTAAGGTAACTGAGCTAAACGACTACCGCCCCGTAGCACTCACATCCGTCAACATGAAGTAATTTGAAAGACTAGTCAAGGACCATATCACCTCCACCCTACCTGACACCCTAGACCCACTCCAATTTGCTTATCGCCCAAATAGGTCCACAGACGATGCAATCTCAACCACACTGCACACTGCCCTAACCCATCTGGACAAGACGAATACCTATGTGAGAATGCTGTTCATCGACTACAGCTCGGCATTCAACACCATAGTACCCTCCAAGCTCGTCATCAAGCTCGAGACCCTGGGTCTCGACCCCGCCCTGTGCAACTGGGTACTGGACTTCCTGACGGGCCGCCCCCAGGTGGTGAGGGTAGGCAACAACATCTCCTCCCCGCTGATCCTCAACACTGGGGCCCCACAAGGGTGCGTTCTGAGCCCTCTCCTGTACTCCCTGTTCACCCACGACTGCGTGGCCACGCACGCCTCCAACTCAATCATCAAGTTTGCGGACGACACAACAGTGGTAGGCTTGATTACCAACAACGATGAGACGGCCTACAGGGAGGAGGTGAGGGCCCTCGGAGTGTGGTGTCAGGAAAATAACCTCACACTCAACGTCAACAAAACTAAGGAGATGATTGTGGACTTCAGGAAACAGCAGAGGGAACACCCCCCTATCCACATCGATGGAACAGTAGTGGAGAGGGTAGCAAGTTTTAAGTTCCTCGGCATACACATCACAGACAAACTGAATTGGTCCACTCACACAGACAGCATCGTGAAGAAGGCGCAGCAGCGCCTCTTCAACCTCAGGAGGCTGAAGAAATTCGGCTTGTTACCAAAAGCACTCACAAACTTCTACAGATGCACAATCGAGAGCATCCTGGCGGGCTGTATCACCGCCTGGTATGGCAACTGCACCGCCCTCAACCGTAAGGCTCTCCAGAGGGTAGTGAGGTCTGCACAACGCATCACCGGGGGCAAACTACCTGCCCTCCAGGACACCTACACCACCCGATGTCACAGGAAGGCCATAAAGATCATCAAGGACATCAACCACCCGAGCCACTGCCTGTTCACCCCGCTATCATCCAGAAGGCGAGGTCAGTACAGGTGCATCAAAGCTGGGACCGAGAGACTGAAAAACAGCTTCTATCTCAAGGCCATCAGACTGTTAAACAGCCACCACTAACACTGAGTGGCTGCTGCCAACACACTGACACTGACTCAACTCCAGCCACTTTAATAATGGGAATTGATGGGAAATGATGTAAATATATCACTAGCCACTTTAAACAATGCTACCTTATATAAATGTTACTTACCCTACATTATTCATCTCATATGCATACGTATATACTGTACTCTATATCATCGACGGTATCCTTATGTAATACATGTATCACTAGCCACTTTATACTATACTATGCCACTTTGTTTACATACTCATCTCATTTGTACATACTGTACCCGATACCATCTACTGTATCTTGCCTATGCTGCTCTGCACCATCACTCATTCATATATCCTTATGTACATATTCTTTATCCCCTTACACTGTGTACAAGACAGTAGTTTTGGAATTGTTAGTTAGATTACTTGTTATTACTGCATTGTCGGAACTAGAAGCACAAGCATTTCGCTACACTCGCATTAACATCTGCTAACCATGTGTATGTGACAAATAAAATTTGATTTGATTTGATTTGAGTATATAAAATAATTTGTTCTCTATCTGACAGGATGTCAGCCTCTCGGAGGTGCCTGTGCTGCGTGAAATACCTCATGTTCGTCTTCAACCTCATCTTCTGGGTCAGTACCTTTACGTCTCTGTTCTTTGGCATGCCTCAGCTTTTTGAAGGCACAATCTGTACGATTTTAAATTAATAACATACAGCACAGTATACCCATTGTTTGAATCTTGAAGAATATAACTTACCAAACAAAGTGGGAGGGACAGGCTGTTGAAATCACAGATTGGGCTTTTCAGCTCCAATTCCAGTTCTGATCTGTTTCTGGTCTTTGTCTAGTCCTGTTTGTGTGGTTGTATTATGGTGTTCCTCTAGCTCTCTTCTTGTCCTGTTCTGGCTCAGTTCTGGTCTGTTCTACTCTGGCTTTGTTCTAGTTTTGTACTAGTTTTGTTGTGATCCTGTTTTTATTATGTTCAAGTTTGGTCTATTTATTTGTCTCCCAAATGAATACATTTGTGATCCCAGATAAACGTGAATATGACCTTAGGATGGGGAACAAGTTCACATGATGTACACTATTGGCTAACAACACAAGGATGTGAACACAAAATCTGAATGAGATATAATAAAGTGCAAAGTCATAAAGGGCCATGGAGTAAAACAGTTTTTTAAAAATGGTCACAAAGTGGGAAAACACATGATAAAGCCTCTGGTTGGTGCCCCCAGGACATAAAACTACACTCCAATAACTCTGGACATACAGTACTAGTCAAAAGTTTGGACACATCTTACTCATTATAGGGTTTTATTTTCTACATTGTAGAACAATTGTAAAGACTATGAAAGAATACATATGGAATGATGTAGTAACCCAAAAAGTTTTAACAAATATATTTTATATTAGAGATTCTTCAAAATAGCCACCCTTTGCCTTGTTGACAGCTTTGCACACTCTTGGCATTCTCTCAACCAGCTTCATGAAGTAGTCACCTGGAATGCATTTCAATTAACAGGTGTGCCTTGTTAAAAGTTAACAGTTCAAGTAACAGACAAATCTCAACAACAACTGTTCAGAGGAAACTGTGTGAATCAGGCCTTCAACAAATAAAATACAATTTTATTGGTCACATACATGTTTAGCAGATGTTATTACGGGTGAAGTGAAACGCTTGTGTTTCTAGCTCCAACAGTGCAGTATTATCTAACAAGTAATATCTATCAATTTCACAACAATTACACACAATACATACAAATCTAAAGGAATAGAATTAAGAATATAAAAATATTTGGATGAGCGATGTCGGAGCGGCATAGACTAAAATACAATAGAATAGAATACAGCATATACACTACCGGTCAAAAATGTTATAACACCTACTCATTCAAGGTTTTTAAATTTGATTTTTTACTATTTTCTACATTGTAGTGAAGACATCAAAACTATGAAATAATACAAATGGAATAATGAAGTAACCAAAAAAGTGTTAAACAAATAATCTGATGCAGGTCATCTGATGCAGCACTCTGGTAAGGGTAAAATAGCCCTTACACAGCCTGGAGGTGTGTTGGTCATTGTCATGTTGAAAAACAAATGACAGTCCCACGAAGCCCAAACCAGATGGGATGGCGTATCACTGCAGAATGCTGTGGTAGCCATGCTGGTTAAGTGTGCCTTGAATTCTAAATAAATCACAGACAGTATCACCAGAAAAGCACCCCCACACCATAACACCTCCTTCTCCATGCTTTACGGTGGGAAATACACATGCAGAGATCATCCGTTCACCCACAACGCGTCTCACAAAGACACAGCGGCTGGATCCAAAAATCGCCAATTTGGACTTCAGACCAAAGGACAAATCTCCACTAATGTGTCTGTTACTTGAACTCTGTCAAGCATTTATTTGGGCTGCAATTTCTGAGGCTGGTAGCTCTAATGAACATATCCCCTGCAGCAGAGGTAACTCTGGGTCTTCCATTCCTGTGGCGGTCCTCATGAGAGCCAGGTTCATCATAGCGTTTGATGGTTTTTGCGACTGCACTTGAAGAAACTTTCAAAATTCTTATTTTCCGTATTGACTGGCCTTCATGTCTTAAAGTAATGATGGGCTGTCGATTCTCTTTGCTTATTTGAGCTGTTCTTACCATAATATGGACTTGGTCTTTTACCAAATCTTCTGTATACCCCCCTACCTTGTCACAACACAACTGATTGGCTTAAACGCATTAAGAAGAAAATTAATTCCACAAATTAACTTTGAAGAAGGCACACCTGTTAATTGAAATGAATTGCAGGTGACTACTTAATGAAGCTGGTTGAGAGAATGCAAAGCTGTCATCAAGGCAAACGGTGGCTACTTTGAAGAATCTAAAATAAAAAATAATATAAAACAAAAACATGATTCCATATGTGTTATTTCATAGTTTTGACATATTCACTATTATTCTACCATGTAGAAAATAGTAAAAATAAAGAAAAACCATTCAATGAGTACGTGTGCAGCAAACGTTTGACCGGTAGTGTACATATGAGATGGGTAATGCAAAAATATGTAAACATGATTAAAGTGATGAGTGTTCCATTATTAAAGTGGCCAGTGACTTCAAGTCTATGTACAGTATATATGGCAGTAGCCTCTAAGGTGCTAGTGATTTCTATTTAACAATCTGATGGTCTTGAGATAGAAGCTGTTTTTCAGTCTCTCAGTCCCAGCTTTGATGCATCTGTACTGACCTCGCCTTCTGGATGGTAGCAGGGTGAAAAGGCAGTGGCTCGGGTGGTTGGTGTCCTTGATGATCTTTTAAGCCTTCCTGTGACATCGGGTGCTGTTGGTGTCCTGGAGGGCAGGTAGTTTGCCCCCAGTGATGCGTTGGGCAGACCGTACCACCCTGGAGATCCCTGCAGTTGCGGGTGGTGCAGTTGCCCGACAAGAAGTGCCAAGACAAATTTCTTCAGCCTCCTGAGGTTGAAGAGGCGCTGTTGGTTCTTCTTCACCACACTGTCTGTGTGGGTGGACCATTTCAGTTTGTCAGTGATGTGTACCCCTAGGAACTTGAAGCTTTCCACCTTCTCCACTGCGGTCCCGTCAATGTGCATAGGTGGGTGCTTCCTCTGCTGTTCCCTTGTAGGATTTTTAATGAATTTATTTGCAAATGATGGTGGAAAATAAGTATTTGGTCACCTACAAACAAACAAGATTTCTGGCTCTCACAGACCTGTAACTTCTTCTTTAAGAGGCTCCTCTGTCCTCCACTCGTTACCTGTATTATTGGCACCTGTTTGAACTTTTCAGTATAAAAGACACCTGTCCACAACCTCAAACAGTTACCCTCCAAACTCCACTATGGCCAAGACCAAAGAGCTGTCAAAGGACACCAGAAACAAAATTGTAGACCTGCACCAGGCTGGGAAGACTGAATCTGCAATAGGTAAGCAGCTTGGTTTGAAGAAATCAACTGTGGGAGCAATTATTAGGAAATGGAAGACATATAAGACCACTGATAATCTCCCTCGATCTGGGGCTCCACGCAAGATCTCACCCCGTGGGGTCAAAATGATCACAAGAACGGTGAGCAAAAATCACAGAACCACACGGGGGGACCTAGTGAATGACCTGCAGAGAGCTGGGACCAAAGTAACAAAGCCTATCATCAGCAAGGGCATTGAAGATGAAACGTGGCTGGGTCTTTCAGCATAACAATGATCCCAAACACACCGCCCGGGCAACGAAGGAGTGGCTTCGTAAGAAGCATTTCAAGGTCCTGGAGTGGCCTAGCAAGTCTCCAGATCTCAACCCCATAGAAAATCTTTGGAGGGAGTTGAAAGTCTGTGTTGCCCAGCAACAGCCCCAAAACATCACTGCTCTAGAGGAGATCTGCATGGAGGAATGGGCCAAAATACCAGCAACAGTGTGTGAAAACCTTGTGAAGACTTACAGAAAACATTTGACCTCTGTCATTGCCGTATATAACAAAGTATTGAGATAAACTTTTGTTATTGACCAAATACTTATTTTCCACCATAATTTGCAAATAAATTAATAAAAAATCCTACAATGTGATTTTCTGGATTTTTTTTCTCATTTTGTCTGTCATAGTTGAAGTGTACCTATGATGAAAATGACAGGCCTCGCTCATCTTTTTAAGTGGGAGAACTTACACATTTGGTGGCTGACTAAATACTTTTTTGCCCCACTGTACATGGCTGTGGCTATAACCGAAGAGACTTCTCTTGGGGTGTAATATGGACAGCATTTGATTGTTAGGTATTCTTGGGTTGGGTGAACAATAGGACTTGGGTTTCTGTATGTTATCACAATCACACCATGAGTAGTTAATCTTCTTCTTCCTGGAGAGATCTATATTCCTGTCCGTGCGATGAACTGAGAACCCACCTGGCTGTACGGACTCAGACAGTATATCCAGAGAGAGCCATGTTTCCATGAAACAGAGTATGTTTAAATTACTGATGTCTCTCTAGAAGGAGATCCTAGCCTTGAGCTTGTCAACTTTATTATCCAGAGGCTGAACATTAGCGAGTAATATACTCGGAAGCGGTGGGTGGTGTGCGCGACTAGGAGTCCACTCCGAATACCTCTTCTCCGCCGGCTGTGTTTTGGATCAGCCTCTGGATTCAGTTCAATTTCCCTGGAGGATACGAACAAAGGATCAAATTCGGGAAAGTCGTATTCCTGCTCGAAATGCTGGTGAGTTACCGCCAAAAGTTATTTCCGGTTGTATGTAATAACAAACAAAAAAAATCAGGGCTAATAATCGAAGAAATAACACATAAAAAAATGACTGCAAAATTCAATGCCCTGGGAACTAAAAGCACAACTGCCCTATCTGTTGGCGCCATTTTATCATGGTCAAATTGCTGCAAAGAAACCACTACTAAGGGCCAAGAAACACGAGCAATAGACATTAGACCGGTGGAAATCTGTCCTTTGGTCTGATGAGTAAAATGTGAGATTTTTGGTTCCAACCGCCGTTTCTTTGTGAGACGCAGAATAGGTGAACAGAATCTCCGCATGTGTGGTTCCCACCGTGAAGCATAGAGGAGGAGGTCTGATGGTGTGGGGGTGCTTTGCTGGTGACACTGTCAGTGATTTATTTAGAATTCAAGGCACACTTGACCAGCATGGCTACCACAGCATTCTGCAGCGATATGCCATCCCATCTGGTTTGTGCTTAGTGGGACTCTCGTTTGTTTTTCAAAAGGACAATGACCCAACACACCTCCAGGCTGTGTAAGGGCTATTTGACAAGGAGGAGAGTGATGGCATGCTGCATCAGATGACCTGGCTTCCACAATCACCCAACCTCAACCCAATTGTGATGGCTTGGGATGAGGACCACAGAGTGAAGGAAAAGCAGCCAACAAGTGCTCAGCATATGTGGGAACTCCTTTAAGACTGTTGGAAAAGCATTCCAAGTGAAGCTGGTTGAGAGACTGCCAAGAGTGTGCAAAGCTGTTATCAAGGCAAAGGGTGGCTACTTTAAAGAATCTCAAATATAAAATATATTTTGATTTGTTTAACACTTTTTTGGTTACTACATGATTTCATATGTGTTATTTCATAGTTTTGTTATCTTCACTATTATTCTACAATGTAGAAAATAGTAAAAAATAAATATAAACCATTGAATGAGTAGGTGTGTCCAAACGTTTGACTGGTACCGTATGTTAGTTGCTAGGAACATATCACAATCAACAGGAGACTCCTGCCAAATCTCTACGTATGTAGTTCAAGCAGGCAGCATTGATGATCTCATTCTGTTTTAGCTTTTAAAATGCACAACTTATAACACAGGGCATGATCCCATATGCAAGTGCTTTTATACATGTAAACACATACAGATCTGGGACCAGTCACAACAGGCAGGGTGAGTCCCAATGCAAAAACTTCCTTTCCTATGTCCTATCTTCTAACTATGGAGGCAACTACTTCTGACTCGAAAATCTAAGTTTATCTGACAAATGGGTTACTTTTGAGTACTGAAAACATGGGTCGAACTACCACTACGTATTGGGATTCACCCTAAGTCACCTTTTATGTCTCCTCTCTCTGTAGCTGGGAGGGTGTGGCCTGTTTGGAGTGGGAGTGTGGCTATCATTCACCCAGTCCGAGTTCTCCTCCCTCCCGCTGTCTTTTCCCTCACTCTCTGCAGCAAACCTACTTCTGGTCGCTGGGGGCGTCACCATGGTGACAGGCTTCCTGGGTTGCCTTGGCGCCCTGAAGGAGCAGCGCTGCCTGCTGATGACGGTGAGTCCCCATGACATCACAATACATGGGTCAACCTCAATCATGTTAAATACCTTTACAAGTCAACTTACCACAACACACAAAACCATATACACACGCACAGGTCCAAATAATTTTAAATATCTATTCACATCCCCTAACCCATCTCTCTCTCCCCCATCTCTCTCTCCCTCCCTCTCCACAGTTCTTTGTAATCCTTTTGCTCCTGGTGTTGACAGAGGTGACTCTAACCCTGGTCCTCCATATCTTTCACAACGAGGTGAGTCCAGTCTACCATCCATCTACAACCCTCCTGGCCACTCATGAAGATCCAGTTTCACCCACTAATGTTTAACAACCCCAAATGGGGGTCGTTAGTAAAGTTTTACCGCTATATTACCACTAAATTAACAACCAGTGTTTAAAGAAAAACTATATACTGATACAGAGATTGATGCAGAAGACAAAGAGGTGGTACAGTCATCTACATTCTAGAGGCCTTCTGTACATCTGCATTATCCCCTATATCTGTCTCATATGCTGCAAGTATATGAAGGCCCCCACTTCATCCTTCTCTTTCTTTCTCCCTTTCCATCCCTTCTTTCAGCTGGACACGAAAGCTCAGGATGAGTTAAAGGAGGGGATGAAGAATTACTTGACAGATGAAGGACTGAAGAAGTCATGGGACAATGTGCAGAAAATGGTAGAGGGGGATCAAATCAAATAAAATGTATTTGTCACATACACATGGTTAGCAGATGTTAATGTGAGTGTAGCAAAATGCTTGTGCTTCTAGTTCCGACAATGCAGTAGTAACCAACGAGTAATCTAACCTAACAATTCCAAAACTACTACCTTATACACACAAGTGTAAAGGGATAAAGTATAGTAAGAATATGTACATAAAGATATATGAATGAGTGATGGTACAGAACGGCATAGGCAAGATGCAGTAGATGGTATAGAGTACAGTATATACACATGAGATGAGTAATGTAGGGTATGTAAACAAAGTGGCATAGTTTAAAGTGGCTAGTGATACATGTATTACATAAAGATGCAGTAGATGATATAGAGTACAGTATATACATATACATATGAGATGAGTAATGTAGGGTATTTAAACATTATATTGAGTAGCATTTTTTAAAGTGGCTAGTGATATATTTGACATCAATTTCCATCAATTCCCATTATTAAAGTGGCTGGAGTTGAGCTAGTATGTTGGCAGCAGCCACTCAATGTTAGTGGTGGCTGTTTAACAGTCTGATGGCCTTGAGATAGAAGCTGTTTTTCAGTCTCTCGGTCCCTGCTTTGATGCACCTGTACTGACCTCGCCTTCTGGATGATAGCGGGGTGAACAGGCAGTGGCTCGGGTGGTTGTTGTCCTTGATGATCTTTATGGCCTTCCTGTGACATCGGGACATCGTGTCCTGGAGGGCAGGTAGTTTGCCCTCGGTGATGCGTTGTGCAGACCTCACTACCCTCTGGAGAGCCTTACGGTTGTGGGCGGAGCAGTTGCCGTACCAGGCGGTGATACAGCCCGACAGGATGCTCTTGATTGTGCATCTGTAGAAGTTTGTGAGTGCTTTTGGTGACAAGCCAAATTTCTTCAGCCTCCTGAGGTTGAAGAGGCGCTGCTGCGCCTTCTTCATGATGCTGTCTGTGTGGGTGGACCAATTCAGTTTGTCTGTGATGTGTACGCCGAGGAACTTAAAACTTACTACCCTCTACTACCCTCTTGTTTTGTCCCATCAATGTGGATAGGGGGGTGCTCCCTCTGCTGTTTCCTGAAGTCCACAATCATCTCCTTAGTTTTGTTAACGTTTAGTGTGAGGTTATTTTCCTGACACCACACTCCGAGGGCCCTCACCTCCTCCCTCTAGGCTGTCTCGTCGTTGTTGGTAATCAAGCCTACCACTGTAGTGTCGTCCGCAAACTTGATGATTGAGTTGGAGGCGTGCATGGCCACGCAGTCGTGGGTGAACAGGGAGTACAGGAGAGGGCTCAGAACGCACCCTTGTGGGGCCCCAGTGTTGAGGATCAGCGGGGTGGAGATGTTGTTACCTACCCTCACCACCTGGAGGCGGCCCGTCAGGAAGTCCAGTACCCAGTTGCACAGGGCGGGGTCGAGACCCAGGGTCTCGAGCTTGATGACGAGTTTGGAGGGTACTATGGTGTTAAATGCTGAGCTGTAGTCGATGAACAGCATTCTCACATAGTTATTCCTCTTGAACAGATGGGTTAGGGCAGTGTGCAGTGCGGTTGAGATTGCATCGTCTGTGGACCTATTTGGGCGGTAAGCAAATTGGAGTGGGTCTAGGGTGTCAGGTAGGGTGGAGGTGATATGGTCCTTGACTAGTCTCTCAAAGCACTTCATGACGACGGAAGTGAGTGCTACGGGGCGGTAGTCGTTTAGCCCTCTTGAAGCATGTGGGAACAGCAGACTGGGATAAGGATTGATTGAATATGTCCGTAAACACACCAGCCAGCTGGTCTGTGCATCCTCTGAGGACGCGGCTGGGGATGCCGTCTGGGCCTGCAGCCTTGCAAGGGTTAACACGTTTAAATGTTTTACTCATGTTGGCTGCAGTGAAGGAGAGTCCGCATGTTTTGGTTGCGGGTCGTGTCAGTGGCACTGTATTGTCCTCAAAGCGGGCAAAAAAGTTATTTAGTCTGCCTGGGAGCAAGACATCCTGGTCCGTGACGGGGCTGGTTTTCTTTTTTTAATCCGTAATTGACTGTAGACCCTGCCACATACCTCTTGTGTCTGAGCCGTTGAATTGCGACTCTACTTTGTCTCTATACTGACGCTTAGCTTGTTTGATTGCCTTGCGGAGGGAATAGCTACACTGTTTGTATTCGGTCATGTTTCCGGTCACCTTGCCCTGGTTAAAAGCAGTGGTTCGTGCTTTCAGTTTCACGCGATCATCAATCCACGCTTTCTGGTTTGGGAATGTTTTAATCGTTGTTATGGGAACGTCATCTTCAATGCACTTTCTAATGAACTCGCTCACCGAATCAGCGTATTCTTCAATGTTGTTGTTGGACGCAGTGCGGAACATATCCCAGTCCACGTGATGGAAGCAGTCTTGGATCGTGGAATCAGATTGGTCGGACCGGCGTTGAACAGATCTGAGCGCGGGAGCTTCTTGTTTTAGCTTCTGTCTGTAGACAGGGAGCAACAAAATGGAGTCGTGGCCAGCTTTTCCGAAAGGAGGGCAGGGGAGGGCCTTATATGCGTCGCGGAAGTTAGAATAGCAATGATCCAAGGTTTTACCAGCCCTGGTTGCGCAAACGATATGCTGATACAATTTTTTGCTGATACGAGTCTTGTTTTCAGATTAGCCTTGTTAAAATCCCCAGCTACAATGAATGCAGCCTCAGGATATGCGGTTTCCAGTTTGCATAGAGTTTAATAAAGTTAGTTCAGGGCCATCAATGTGTCTGCTTGGGGGGGAATATATACGGCTGTGATTATAATCGAAGAGAATTCCCTTGGTAGATAATGCGGTCGACATTTGATTGTGAGGAATTCTAAATCAGGTGAACAGAAGGACTTGAGTTCCTTTATGTTGTTGTGACCACACCACGTCTCGTTAACCATAAGGAATACACCCCCGCCCCTCTTCTTACCAGAAAGATGTTTGTTTCTGTCGGCGCGATGCGTGAAGAAACCAGCTGGCTGCACCGATTCCGTTAGAGTCTCTCGAGTGAGCCATGTTTCCGTGAAGCAAAGAACGTTACAGTCTCTGATGTCCCTCTGGAATGCTACCCTTGCTCGGATTTCATCAACCTTGTTGTCAAGAGACTGGACATTGGCGAGAAGTATGCTAGGGAGAGGTGCGCGATGTGCCCGTCTCCGGAGCCTGACCAGAAGACCGCTTCGTTTCCCTCTTTTTCGACGTCGTTGTTTTGGGTCGCAGGCTGGGATCCATTCCGTTGTCCTGGGTGAAAGGCAGAACACAGGATCCGCTTCGGGAAATCATATTCCTGGTCGTACTGATGGTGAGTTGACGTTGCTCTTATATTCAGTAGTTCTTCCCGACTGTATGTAATGAAACATAAGATTACCTGGGGAACCAATGTAAGAAATAACACTGCACAGTTTCCTAGGAACGCGAAGCGAGGCGGCCATCTCTGTCGGCGCCGGAAGTAGGGTTAGGGGACACCCACCTATCTCTAGTTTGTCACCTTATATGCTGCTTGTGTCTGTTCTGTGTATATTTTGTGTATTTCGTGATAAATCACTTAATCTGACTGACGATGATAGTAAAGACTTACACTGAGTATAGAAAACATTAAGAACACCTGCTCGTTCCGTGACATAGACTGACCAGGGGAATTGAGAGGTGAAAGCTATAATCCCTTATTGATGTCACTGATTAACATCTACTTCAATCAGTGTAGATGAAGGGTAGGAAACAGGTTAAAGGAAGATTTTTAAGCCTTGAGACAATTGAGACGTATTGTGTATATGTGCCATTCAGAGGGTGAATGAGGCAAGAACAAATATTTACGTGCCTTTTAATGGGGTATGGTAGTAGTTGCCAGGTGAACCGGTGCAATGCTTCTGGGTTTTCACAATCAATAGTTTCCCATGTGTATCAAGAATGGTCAAACAGCCCACTTAACACAACTGTGGGAAGTTTTGGAATCAGTATGGGCCACCATCCCTGTGAAACACTTTCAACACCTTGTAGAGTCCATGCCCCGACGAACTGAAGCTGTTGGTTACATTATTTAAAATTTGTGTCATTATTTCGACAGGCTATACAGCCTACACTTTCTTGTTTTGAACTTCTAATGTGAGTGGGATGGGTTAGCTTCATGACAACTACACGAGCAGACACTCACCGATTTGACAGCTCTAATGCAGTTACACATCCGACATCGCAAAAACACCAGGGGTGCGTTCAGTTCACTTGAATGCTTGCTACGTTGTGGAACAGCTTGTACTGAATGACATGTTTCCCCAAAACGTTCTTGAACAGACTTTGAGGTACGTCTGCTCTGTTTGGTGGGTGTGCCGGAGTGTGGCTTGAAGCAATGACAGACGTATTTAAAAGGCAGAGGTGAATTTTTAAATCAGAATCCAACCCCTCTCTGTTTTTTAACTGGTCGTTCAGTATAGCAGTTTACGTTCAATTTAACGTTCTATTAAGTTCTATGTACTGCACGCAGCCCAGCTATGTGGGTGTAGGCCATCCCGCCTTAGTGATCATCCCGGCCTTGGAAATCAGCTAACTTCCTGCATTTCAACACATTTTGGCATGGTGCAGAGAGAAACATTTGCAGTTTTATAATGCAATTCCACACATTTTGTCTTGATGCTAAGTAAAAATTATGCAGTTTTAAAGCAAATTTCCTGCAATTCTATACTTTTGCTGTTTTATAGCTCTCCGCTAGGCACTATTCCATGTTGGTTCAACGTAATTTCATTGAAATGACGTGGAAGCAAGGTTGATTCAACCAGTGCGTGCCCAGTGGGCCATCCCATGCTTTTGTTCACATTTTACCATGAGGCTGAGAGAGAACTGTGCAATTTAACAGCTCATTTCCTGCAATTCTACACATTTTGCTATCATATGCTATCTGGGGGCCCCCCGACCTCCTGATGTGGGCCCCAAAAACCCATAATTAAAAATGTCACGTTTTTTGCGGGGTTTGGGGGCCCCCTGGAGGTCAGGGGCCCGGGGCACGTGCCCTGCATGCCCGTTTCGGTAATCCGGCCCTGTACCCTCTCCCATAACAGGAAAAAGCTGAAGGATGGGCTGGAGAAACGTAACCACTCTCAAATTTAAAGACAGAGCTATGGATGCTAGAGGGGTATCCTACGAAGCACGCTATATCTACTCAGAGTTATCTAAAGCTAACCCGCTTCAATTAGCTTTACATTCCAGCTAGGGCTTCATCCATACTACAATGGTGGATATTGCTCATTCACCTGCCGCTAACTCTAGCAGGCTTGTAACTGTACGTGCATGTCGCACATGGCTAGTCGAACACCCAACTTTTCATTGAGACAATGCTGAAACATCAATCCGTGGGCGAGTCCGTGCCATATTTTCAATTGTGCCGAAATCAAAATGAAAGAAAAGTTATCTTGCAAATTCAGCAGCGTGAAATAGGCTTTTAGAAGTGCTGTTATTGTATTAGTTATCATTGATATGCTTATCAATGCACAAACTCCTTTTTTCCCCCACTCCTATCAATATTTATTAAGTCATACAAAAATGTTACATTGCGTGAAGTTGTATTCTGTCTTTACATTGCATTCTGTCATTACTAAATGTGTAATTTTACATTTTAACCCCAAAAAATTTACACACAAAAAAAAGTGGTTAATAAAATATTTAAAATCAGTCAACTTCCTCAAATGAAGGGGATGATGATGCAATCTTTGCAAGAGGGAGGGATCTCGCCCTCAACTAGCAGCTCAGTCAGTTCATGCAGGGTAAATAAATGGAGTTAGCCGTGAGTTCTGACTGATTCGTTGCCATAGAAATGTACCTGGCAAAAGGTGAGCCACATTCGTATGACCAGTTATACCTAGTTGAACTCAGAGTTGACCTAAGTTACCTCCTAACTCCTCAAACCTGCTTCGTAGGATACCCCTCAGAACTGACCATCCATTGTTTTACTTTGTTTACAAACATTGGAGTAAAACAAGCTTATATTTTGGGATGCTCTGGTGGGGTACGACAGTTGAACTAAGCTTATGAGGCATTTATAAGTTATATTCTTCAACAATCAATGGCTACATATCATTAATTTATATGTCCAAATATGGATGTAGCTATTGCAGATTGTCCCTGTTCAGGGACCTGACTTAACCAGTCAGCAAGCTACTGTAGCTGTTACAGTAGACTTATTATGCGAACACTAGTTAGCATTGGCTCGCGAAAATACCTCTAACTTCCTTCATACTGGACACAGAGACATAAAAATAGTATCCATGAGTTCATCAGACTCTGCGTAAGTAGAAAAGGGGCCGACATCTGGCACTATCCCTTTAAATCTCCCGAATTGGCTAGAAAGTTACATCCATGTACATACGGTATAGTATCAGTGAGTCTGAGGGGCTGTGCAGTTGCTGATTCAGGGACACATTTTTTAGGGGCACATTTTCAAACAAACAAACTAACAATCTGAAAGAGTCAGAGACCAACAGAGATAATAACAAATGCAATATTTGTTTCTTAGTTCAAGTGCTGCGGCGTGACCAACAAAACAGATTGGTACCTCGTAGTCAACGGAACGCTCCCCTTTTCCTGCTGCTCCGGGGGGATGGACCAATGTGTTGAAGGATGGATCGAGGTCAGACTACTTCTCAAATGTAGGGGGGGACGGGGAGGAGGGAGAGTCCAGGTTCAACAGCCTGCTCACAAGACATTTCCCAGCTGTCTACATGTCTTGCTGTGCGATGTGCATGTGCGCTCACACTTGTAAAGAATGACCCTGACTGTGATAATGCAATTTATTTTCTCGACTGTGTTCCCTTCAACACTCAATTCTCATCAACATATTGCTCTCCTTCTCACTCACATCTGTCCTCCACTCTTCTCTCCTCTACCCAACCCCCATCTCTCTCTCTCTGTCCCCCACCCTCCCCCTCATCTACTGCTCCTTTGCCTTTGCCCTTTTCTCTTCCCCTTTTCCTCTCACATTTCCCTCTCCTCCTCCCATCCCTCCCTCTCCTCCATCCCCATTGTCCTTCTCTCTTCTCACGATTTCCTCTTCCTCTTCCCTCTCTCAGCCGTGTTATCAGAAGGCCAGACAGTGGCTCCTGGACAACATCCTCTCTGTCCTGGTGTTTGGAGTCTGCATTGGCATTGTCCAGGTAACTACCACATATTAATTGATCAATCAATTTCCACCAAGCAGGATCATTGTTAGTCAACTAAATGTGCTTAACACCCAGATATAACTTAACTTGCATGTTTACGAAGAAAGCTTGAATCTGGGTTATTGAGAATATTTAGTCTGTTGTAACATATCTAAACTTGATGAACTAAGAAGTATGAGCTTCAAACATTGAGTTTAAAAAATCTAAACATTTAGGAAAGTTATCTGGCAAACAATTCACTTATCCGGTTTTGTGAAATATAGGTCACCATTTTTATAACTCAAACATTCTCTTGTCGTTTCAGATCCTGGCTCTGATTTTCTCCCTGCTGATGTACTGCCAGATCCTCCGTGCTGAGAAGTACCTGGACTGATCTGGGACTGGTCCTTCACAGACAGGAGAAGCTGAATGAGAGACTCCCTAGCTGCCACAGAGTTCATCTAACGTTTCTTTAAGGTTTTCCTTCGGTTAGTTGAAAAATAACTTCTCCACGCCGATGTGGGAACTAAAAGAAAAGTGTTAGCTGGTGTGTTTTATACCAACTACTGGGGATGGTTTTTCAGAACATTAAATCCAGATCAAAATCAGCCTTTTTGTGTGTTCAATTCTGTTAAGTTTAATCAAATATATTTGAATGAGAACACATCACCCATTTGAAGGGTAATTTTCATCTGGATTGATGGTTCTTAGAACACAGCACTAAAAACCATGGGGCACATTCCAGGTCGTCTTCATTGCGGTCATGTTGCTCAGATCTCACAACGCCTGGTGAAGTGTAATTCAATTGGCTTTGAGAGATCTGATCATCTGGAATACAGCCCTTTACTTATCATGTATAAAATAAGGACATTATTTGTAACTATTGGGGACTACGTGCTACTTGTCACTTTCACTATTAGGCGATACTAATAATATTGTTTAGTTGTGAAAATATAAAGTGCTTGCCCTGATGTCCATGGACAAGCAGTGAGACTTGCCCCAAAGAAACACTTACACTATTCTGTTCAACTGCAGCATATTTTAAACAAAAGTCTAAACTATATGTTTTAAAGTGAGCCTTACCAAAGCAAATAAAATGTAAATACATTGTAATTTGTATGCATGTGAAGTGGTAGTTGTTTTGTGAACTTCAGCATTTTGTAAAAAACACAAATGTATGACTCTGATTGTGAATGCTGTAATAGTTCAAACAACTTGTTTTCCATATGAGGTATGAGGTGTTGTCGGTATGATGTATGACTCTGAGTGTGAATGCTGTAATAGTTCAAACAACTTGTTTTCCATATGAGGTATGAGGTGTTGTCGGTATGATGTATGAAACAACTTGTTTTCCATATTGTGCGTATGAGGTGTTGTCGGTATGAATTCACTTCTCTTATAGTTAGAGACGAGCCTATGCTTTCATATACTTATTCAGTCCAATAGACAACTGAAGAGGTAATTGACTTGCAACAGGGTTCGTCATTCTAATGAAATATATATCACATATATAAATGGACTATGAAAGTATGCTATTTAATTATGATCTGCGGTCATAACACCAAGTAATGAAACCCAAACCAAACCAATGACTACACTGTACAGTGTTTTGTAAAACATGTCAATAGAAAAACTTTGCTAAGAAAATAATTGTACAAGTACACATGATTCTCAGACATAAATACAATTGTGACAATTCACGTGTCGTAGTGTTATAAAAAGCTAATGCCTTCTCCGTCTCTCACCACAGGAGAGACTGAGGTCATAGGAAGGGCCCTGAGTTCTACCTGACCTGACCGGAAACAACCGGAAACAACTCCAGGCCTTTGTCATAGATTACAGTTCATACAGTATTCCTGTGTAGTAAGGCTTTCCGAGCTGCCTTGACGGTGTAGGGTTGTCAGTCATACTCCAAAATCTCTAGCAAACTGGACGATACTTTCCTGCTGATGGAAAATGGGAGACGTGGGATTAGATTTTGAGGGAAAATCAGCACCAGATGCCTGCTGTGGTCAGTGACTTCTGCCTCCTGGTGGTTGTGTTTGAAAACAACCTTTAAACAGATAGGGGGCGCCAACGTTCACATTTAAATTTTTTAAAAGAGGGGTTATCGTACAATGTCACAAAAACGATGCACATGCTTCAATGGGGCAGAAATCCTTGTGTTGTTGCGATTCTGGATGGCCAGAAGGCTAGCAACAATGACAAGATGCCATGTGGGGAATCGTAGGTGGCTCGTTTCAGCTAGTTTTAACTTGTTTTGATGTATTTTGACTGATGTCACTTCTATGCTAACATGGTCAGAATTCCCTAGCTAGCTAACCAACACCACAAAAAGTGCTCATTGTGCAAATGTATTTATGTTTTCAATAAACATTGGAGACGAAATATAGTTTACAACAATCTAAGTGAATCCCGTCTGATTTGCCCCATAGTTGCGCAGGTATCGGTTTTGTTGCTAAACAACCAACCAGTCTATACAACCAAACAAGTTACTCTTATAAAATACATGTATATATTCTTCACATATTTAGCTTTTTAGAAGAAATGGAAAACAATGAAAACGCTAAGCTAAATCTGCATTAAATGTTAGGGCTAACTTCCATTTTGCAAAAAGGGTTTAAAGATAAATAGAGAGTTCTGACAGGGACAGGGCCTGTTCCTGGCTGGCAAAGGTGTCCAGGAGCTTGGTGAAGGACGGGCATGATAGACCGGGGGGGAGCACACCATACGAGGGTATGTAGTTCGTAACAGTGTAGGTAGTTCGTAACGGTGTAGGTAGTTAGTTAGTAAATGGAGTGTCAGGTGAACTAGATCTAATTCTACACCAGAAGCCTTACCTTGTAGTGGATGCCTTCCCATTCCATAGACAGTACCTGGACGAGCTGGCGCACCATTTCTTCTTTCTGAGGACAGGAGAGATGGATAGATGGGTAAAAATAAAGAATAGCCATACAGCAGCATAGTATGTGTATGTGTTTCCACTCACCAGGGGGAGGACTGACCGGGGTGGTAGCAGGGGTCTTGGCTGGACCTTTTGGGTCTCTTCGTACTGTGGGACCACTGAGCAATCCTGTCCAGAGTCTCAGCCACCTCCTCATAGAACTCAGAAGGGTGTGCTACAGACAGGGATGGGAGGAGTGAATAGTATGAGTGTATAAAATGGGCCTCTGGATGTTGCAGGCTTTAATTCCAGCTTTTGTTCCAACACTCCTGTTTGAAATAATCAACTAAACATTCAACTTTGAATCAGGTGTGTTGAGGTGTTAATTTCGTCAACAATAACTATGATGAAAAATTGTCGTCAACAACCTATTGTTCCTGACAAAAACAAAATTACGATAACGAGACACCCTGAAAAAACTATAACTATTACCAATTGCTTTTCATTTTAGTTGAAAAAATATAACGATAAGTCCACGTGGGACTAATAGACATTCATTTTGACATGAAGTTCATTTTCATCTGTTTTGGCAGCGGTTCAAACTCATAAAAGACACCCTCGTCCACCTACCCTTGCCTTATGCCCTTGCGGAATTCCCGTCATCATCTTGGCGGGCAGTCCAAATGATTAGCCAAGCAAGGGAAGTTTGCAGCGTAAGCCCGTCAGCCCTCGTTCAGTCGAGTTTGCGAGTGAACAACTATGTTCACTCCGGGGCCTGAAACTCAACATACAAGTGTATATAAAAATGAATGTAAAAAGGGTAGAAATTGTGCTACTAATGCACACGACTGCACAAACACGTCTCGTAAAAGTAATGTTTTTGTTTGGTTAGCTTTTGGAAATTGTAGAAATAAAACATTTTCCTTCTTCAGAAGTTTTATCTATGCAAGCTAGCGTTAGTTAGCTAATTAATTTGCTAGCTATCATACAGTAGGCTTATATTAATAATTATATAGTTAATATGATTAGACATGCAATCATAATTGACTGTAGCGCATATAAAGCACCCACAAGCGGTGGTTGAAAACACAATCATTGCTGGATGAAAGAGCAGTGTTGCCAACTCCTCAGTAAGGAAAGTAGCTATTGGCTGTCCTAAAAGTCGCTAGAAGTTGCTAAATGACGTCATTACCTAATTTGCATATTTGGCCATATGCATGTAATTGTGATGGACGCTGTAGGAGAGAGGAATAACGTCGTGGGACAAAAAGTTAGCAAAAAACACCCTAAATATGTTTAGAACTACAAATGAACTTTCTGTCGATTCTTGTTTTTTTTATGTCACAATTTCAACCCTCCTGCTTTTGGGACCGGCAAAAGTGACCCAAAAAAACCAAAACAAAAAGTGTCAATGGGAGAAAATTATGGTAACTAGTCTGGCCCTAATTCAGGTAAAACAAATGTTTTTAATGTAAACCAGGGCGGGATCAGCCAGCGGCGGCTTCCCGCATGCGCGATTCATTTTTAGTCTGGACGCGGAGGGGTGAACATCTGCTCTGACTGCAGCTGGGCGGGATGACTGCGAGGACTGGGCCACCTGTGAGGGGGTGGGGCCCACGGCAGCACCCGCTGCTCTTTGAGAAGAGTAAGAATGATACGTGCTTTCACGTCAGAGTCTCCAAAAGTCTCCAATAACACCAGAAAAAGTCGCTAGATTTGTCGCTCGTCGCTTTTTTGAAAATGTGTTGCTAGAGGGGTCTGAATACTCGCTAAATATAGCGACAAAGTCGCTAAGTTGGCAAAACTGTGAAAGAGTGACGTATTTCTGGGCAAGGGCGGTCTATTTAAATATCATTCCTTCCTCCCGCGCCCCTTTTTTAAATATTTTTTTTTTAATTAATTAATTAATTTTTTTATTTTTTATTATAACAACAAATCAATACAGGAAGTACATGTAGAACACAAGTATATATACATAATATACAAAGGACAATTGGGCTAGGGGGTACAATATCACATTCCACAAGGACCTTAATTAAGGGACATACATAAACGTATTATTCAAACAGCTTTTTTGTTAGTAGAGTATTTAATTGTCTTAAAATACAGTTCAATTTATTTTTGTAAGGTAAGAAAATGTGGTGTATTGTTTGTTTGTAAATGTACATTTGTGAATATGAAATTTGGCCAAAAGAATAATGAAATTAATTACATAAAATTATTTCAGCTTATTTCTATCGTAGGTAAAGAATCCAAGCAGTACATCTCTCCACAATAGTGTAAACTCTTCAGAAATGTTTTCAATTATAAATCTACTGATGTCTTGAGACAGTTTTCTTACATGAATACAATGCCAAAAAAGATGCAACACCATTTCTGGGTGGTCATTACAAAAAGGTACAATTTGAGTTGATGTTTTCCTTAAACTTCTTAATATAGTGGTTGGCAGGATAATATTTATGAATAATTTTAAAGGAAACTTCCTTAAAACTCCCGCGCCCCTTGCCCTGCAAGTGTATACTCGTTAGACGTAATGATGCGTCATCAGAAGTGTCCACTTAATTTGAGGGCTGAGGGGATAGGGTGTGTCTTTTAAGTGTTGGGAATGCAAGTAATTTTTCCCCCTTTAAATAATAAATATTTAGATATCGTGCGCCAGCTGTTATTTACAAAAATACATAGTCCGCCACCCCTTGTCTTACCAGACGCCGCTGTTCTATCCTGCCGATACAGCGTATAACCAGCCAGCCAGTATGTTGATAATGTCGTCATTCAGCCAAGACTCCGTGAAGCATAATGTAATACCGTTTTTAATGTCCCATTGGTAGTTTAATGTTTTTGAGTAGGTCATCGATTTTATTTTCCAAAGATTGCACGTTTGCTAGCAGAACGCAAGGCAGTGGGGGTTTATTCGATCGCCTACGAATTCTCAGAAGGCAGCACAACCTCCGGCCCCTTTTTCACCGCTTTCTCTACACGCAAATGACGGGCATCTGGGCCTGTTCCTGGGAAAGCAGTATGTCATTCACGTCGGGCTCGTCGGACTTGTTTAAGGAAAAAAAGGATTCTGCCAGTTTGTGGTGAGTAATCGCTGTTCTGATGTCCAGAAGTTATTTTTGGTCGTAAGAGACGGTAGCAGCAACATTACGTATAAAAAAGTTTAAAAACAGTTACAAACAACGCAAAAAAACAAACAAAACAATACCATTGGTTAGGAACACGTAAAACGTCAGCCTTCTTCCTCAGCACCATAGTATTGTGGGATTCTGTGTTTTACATTATAGCCATTACCATATATATATGATTAAATATGATCTGATGTTGGCTGTGTGAAGTATCTGCACTTGTGCACTTGAGCATCATCATGAGATTAAACAACTGCTTGCTACATCTACTTGCCTGTTTGTGTGTGTGACAAGAACTGAGTAACATGGTGTGACCTGCATGTTGCAAAACTGTAGATAACAGCCCAGCAGATGCTTTGTCCTTGTGTTTGTATGTGACAATATTGAGTACATGGTGTGACTTGCTGTATCTTACAAAGTTGTGGTTAATCAGGTATAGGGTGGGGTGGTCATCACGAGGTTTAACTGAGATGGAAAAATACTGAACAACACAATAGCAGGAACTGAGCAACTGTTATAACTAGGGGGTGATACCAGAACAGTAAGAATCTATACATCGACGGAGGGAGGACTCCAAGAAGCGCCAAGAGGCGGGGACCAGCCTGAGCGCCTGCGATAGGCTGAGCAAGTCTAAACCACGCTCAGCCTCTACTGCCAACAGACGGGTTGGAACTATGTCTAATACAGTATAAGAACAACTGTTTATGTACATTCTGTCAGTTCCCTGTTCTGCCCTGCATGGTATTACAGTGAGCCCGTATATACGAAAGTTGCATTTGCCATTTATTGCTTAGTTAATAAAAAATACATAGTATACAATCGGTGACTCAATGTCATATTTATCCTGATACCAGATTTGAATTTACGCAACTCTAACAGTATCTCAAGGGTTATTTAAAAAAATAACTATTTTCTACATTGTAGAATAATGGTGAAGACATCAAAACTAATCAAATAACACACATGAAATCATGTAGTAACCAAAAAAAGTGTTTGAAGAAACAAATCAAAATAGATTATAGATTCTTCGAGGTAGCCACCTTGATGATGGCTTTGCACACTCTTGGCATTCTCTCAACCAACTTCAGCTGGAATGCTTTTTCAACAGTCTTGAAGGAGTTCCCACATATGCTGAGCACTTGTTGGCTGCTTTTCCTTCACTCTGCGGTCCAACTCATCCCAAGCCATCTCAATTGGGTTGAGGTTGGTTGATTGTGGAGGCCAGGTCATCTGACGCAGCAGTCCATCACTCTCCTTCGTGGTCAAATAGCCCTTACAAAGCCTGGAGGTGTGTTGGGTCAGTGATAGTCCCACTAAGTGCAAACTAAGCGTATTGCTGCAGAATGCTGTGATAGCCATGCTGGTTAAGTGTGCCTTGAATTCTAAATAATTCACAGACAGTGTCACCAGCAAAGCACCCCCACACCTCCTCCTCCATGCTTCACGGTTTGAACCAAAAATCTCAAAATCAGACCAAAGGACAGATTTCCACTGGTTTAATGTCCATTGCTTGGTCCAATCAAGTCTCTTCTCATTATTGGTGTCCTTTAGTAGTGGTTTCTTTGCAGCAATTTGACCATGAAGGCCTGATTCATGCAGTCTCCTCTGAACAGTTGATATTGAGATGTGTATGTTACTTGAACTCTGTGAAGCATTTATTTGGGCTGCAATTTCTGAGGCTGGTCTCTCGAATGAATGTATCATCTGCAGCAGAGGTAACTCTGTCTTCCTTTCCTGTGGCGGTCCTCATGAGAGCCAGTTTCACATAGCGCTTGATGGTTTTTGCGACTGACCTTCATGTCTTAAAGTGATGATGGACTGTCGTTTCTCTTTGCTTACTTTTACCAAATAGGGCTATCTTCTGTAAACCACCTCTATCTTGTCACAACACAATTGATTGGCTCAAACACATTAAGAAGAAATTCCACAAATTAACTTTTCTACCTCATGAAGCTGGTTGAGAGAATGCCAAGAGTGTACAAAGCCATCATCAAGGCAAAGTGTGGCTACTTTGAAGAATCTCAAATCTTAATATATATTTTGATTTGTTTAATACTTTTTTGGTTACTACATGATTCCATATGTGTTATTTCATAGTTTTGATGTATTCACTAGTATTCTACAATGTAGAAAATAGTACAAATAAGAAAAACCCTTGAATGAGTTGGGTGTGTCTAAACTTTTGACTGGTACTGTATGTGTCATGTCATTTTTTTGTACATTTTGAATAATGTGCTGTGAATAACAACGTGAATCCATCTCACCTCGAGTTTGTCTCTGAAGAAGCCTGGCAGACCTGGGTTGGTTCCGTTTGGCCTTTTGTCCTTCTCCATGGAGCCACCATTTTGTGTCATGTCTGAACCACTGTCTTTAGCTGAGCGACCACAGGGTGGATGGCTGCGGCTGCAGTCGTCTCTTAATGAGGCCACAGTGTCTCCCGACCCCTCCTGTCTTAGCCTCCAGTATATATGCTGCAATAGTTTGTGTCAGGGGGCTAGCGTCTCTCTCTCTCTCACTCTGTGTCTCTCTCTTAGGACCATGCCTCATGACTACTTGGCCTGATGACTCCTTGCTGTCCCCAATCCACCTGGACGTGCTACCTTGTCCCGGACCTGCTGTTGTGGACTCTCTCTCTACCGCACTTGCTGTCTTTAACTCTGAATGATCGGCTATGAAAAGCCAACTGACCTTTACTCCTGAGGTGCTGACCTGTTGCACCCTCTACAACCACTGTGATTATCATTATCTGACCCTGCTGGTCATTTATGAACGTTTGAACATCTTGGTCATGTTCTGTTATAATCTCTACCTGGCACAGCCAGAAGAGGACTTGGCCACCCGTCAGAGCCTGGTTCTTCTCTTGGTTTCTTCCTAGGTTCCGGCCTTTCTAGGGAGTTTTTCCTAGCCACCATGCTCCCACATCTGCATAGCTTGCAGTTTGGGGTTTTAGGATGTGTTTCTGTACAGCACTTTGTGACATCAGCTGATGTAAAAAGGCTTTATAAATAACTGTGATTGATTGAGTAGGGAACTTGTTTGCCTGCCATATATTAAATATACAAATTGGCTAAAAGGAACTGGCATAAATAGAAAAATATACCAGTTTCATCTGAGGACAGCTGGGAGGAATGGGAGGAGATTTTCGATGTACCAAATTCATGGCACATGGTTAATGAACTGGTACAAAAAACTACACTTGATTCAACACTGAGTTTTTCAATTTCAATTATTATATAAAACATTCAGAATGCTATAAACTGTATTCAGTTGAAGTCAGAAGTTTACATACACCTTAGCCAAATACATTTAAAATCCATATTTTTTTTTACAATTCCTGACATTTAATCCTAAAAAATAAAAATAAAAATCCCTGTTTTAGGTCAGTTAGGATCACCACTAGAGAGAATGAGAGAATGATTTATTTCAGCTTTTATTTCTTTCATCACATTCCCAGTGGGTCAGACGTTTACACACACTCAGTTAGTATTTGGTAGCATTGCCTTTAAATTGTTTAACTTGGGTCCAATGTTTCGGGTAGCCTTCCACAAGCTTCCCACAATAAGGTGGGTGAATTTTGGCCCATTCCTCCTGACAGAGCTGGTGTAACTGAGTCAGGTTTGTAGGCCTCCTTGCTCGCACACGCTTTTTCAGTTCTGCCCACAAATGTTCTATAAGATTGAGGTCAGGGCTTTGTGATGGCCACTCCAATACCTTGACTTTGTTGTCCTTAAGCCATTTTGCAACAACTTTGGAAGTATGCTTGGGGTCATTGTCCATTTGGAAGACCCATTTGCGACCAAGCCTCAACTTCCTAACTGATGTCTTGAGATGTTGCTTCAATATATCCACATAATTTTCATTCCTCATGATGCCATCTATTTTGTGAAGTCCATCCTGCAGCAAAGCACCCCCACAACATGATGCTGCCACCCCCGTGCTTCACAGTTTGGATGGTGTTCTTCGGCTTGCAGGTCTCCCCCTTTTTCCTCCAAACATAACGACGGGAATTATGGCCAAAAAGTTATATTTTTGTTTCATCAGAGGACATTTCTGCAAAAAGTACGATATTTGTCCCCATGTGCAGTTGCAAACTGTAGTCTGGCTTTTTTATGGCGGTTTTGGAGCAGTGGCTTCTTCCTTGCAGAGCTGTCTTTCAGGTTATGTCGATATAGGACTAATTTTACTGTGGATATAGATACTTTTGTACCTGTTTCCTCCAGCATCTTCACAAGGTCATTTGCTGTTGTTCTGGGATTAATATGCACTTTCCGCACCAAAGTACCTTCATCTCTAGGAGACAGAATGTGTCTCCTTCCTGAGTGGTATGATGGCTGCATGGTCCCATAGTGTTTATACTTGCGTGCTATTGTTTGTACAGATGAACGTGGTACCTTCAGGCGTTTGGAAATTGCTCCCAAGGATGAACCAGACTTGTGGAGGTTTACAATTTTTTTCTGAGGTCTTGACTGATATCTTTTGATTTTCCCATGATGTTAAGCAAAGAGGCACTGAGTTTGAAGGTAGGCCTTGAAATACATCCGTAGGTACACCTCCAATTGACTCAAAATATGACAATTAGCCTATGAGAAGCTTCTAAAGCCATGACGTAATTTTCTGGAATTTTCCAAGCTGTTTAAAGGCACAGTCAACTTCTTGTATGTAAACTTCTGACCCACTGGAATTGTGATACAATAAATTATAGGTGAAATAATCTGTCCGTTAAAAATGTATTGTGTCATACACAAAGTAGATATCCTAACCGACATGCCAAAACTATATTTTGTTAACAAGAATTTTGTGGAGTGGTTGAAAACCGAGTTTTAATGACTCCAACCTAAGTGTATGTAAACTTCCAACTTCAACTGTATGTAAACTTCTGACTTCAACTGTAATATACCTTTCTCTCACTTAGAGAAGTGCTTCCATTAGCCAATTATTGTATTAGTTCTTCCGTTAACTTTAATCACTTTATCCCCGTGTTAACCAGCCCACACACACTAGAGACAACAACCTTGTTGACAATACCTAATCCATCCATTTGCCGGTGTGTACCGGAAGAATAATCATCCTTTACATTTTTTATATTGAGATTTATTTTTTTAAATGCAAAATGATCCTACCCATTATTGTAGTACCGCATATGCCTATTCCAATAGAGAACCTAGGCACGTTTTTAATGATATAATCCTTTATCCTAGCCCAAAAATACATATATTCATTTTCAACTTTTAGTGATAGCTACCTCCTGTTGAAGTAGTCCCCGATACATATTTGCACCGCATTACACAGTACAAATATGGATTCATTGTTTTTTTTACCAAAATAATTTTTTGCATGAACAACTTTTTTTAAAGTTTTATTCTTGCATTATGGAACCGTGGACTTAAAATAAGGTTGGATTTATGGTAATGCAGAATGGTTGTGATGAACTTATCCTTTTTCTGTTTAGGCAATATGGAACTTTGGACTATTTAGGCATAATATCAGGTTTGGATTTAGGGGAAGGCGAGGATGGGTAAGGCTGACCTTTTTTTTTCTTTATGATTTTTTATGTATTTCATTTCAAGATTGTACATTAGAAATACCAAGGTACTTTTTTTGTTTAATATGATATGTCCTAATTGTAGAGGTCGGGTATATTATGACTTATCACACTCACAGCCACGTTGTAATCTTCGAGTCCTTGAAAATTTGATTATTTACATGTAATTTATCGACCACCAGACGAACATTCTGCTTCTCTGCTCGGAGCCTTTTGAAAGTGGGGTACAGGACACGTCGTCTCTCTACTATTTCAGGAGGAAATTGTTCATTAATAGAGAATGGGGTGTTCTTCAATTCCCTACCCTGTTGTAACAAGGCAATATTCATTTTGTATTTGGTTAGCATAGCTACGATCGGACGGGGCTTGGTTTTTGCAACTACACTTGAAGAAACTTTCAAAGTTCTTAAAAATCCAGATTGACTGACCTTTATGTCTTAAAGTGATGATGGACTGTTGTTTCTGTTTGCTTATTTTAGCTGTTCTTGCCATAATATGGACTTGGTCTTTTACCAAATACGGCTATCTTCTGTATACCACCCCTACCTTGTCACAACACAACAGATTGTCTCAAACACAAGAATTCCACAAATTAACTTTTAACAAGGCAAGGTTAATTGAAATGCATTCCAGGTGACTACCCCAAGAAGCTGGTTGAGGGGATGCCAAGAGTGTGCAAAGCTGTCATCAAGGCAGAAGAAGAAGAATCTAAAATAGTAAATATATTTGGATTTGTTTAACACTTTTTTGTCTTCACTATTATTCTACAATGTAGAAAATAGTACAAATTTTTACATTTCACCTTTATTTAACCAGGTAGGCTAGTTGAGAACAAGTTCTCATTTGCAACTGCGACCTGGCCAAGATAAAGTGTGACACAGACAACAACACAGAGTTACACATGGAGTAAACAAACAGGTGTGCCCAAACTTTTGACTGGTACTGTATGTATTGATCAGGACAAGTAATTTACGATTTGGCATTAGCCTAGGAAGCTGCATAGGCGCTCATGCATTATCTGCTGCTTAGAATAACCATTCATATTCATCTTGTAGGTCTGTGGGTTATAATCAAAGTGAAATGTGTCCCATTAACATTGTGCTAAAATACAGTGCATTCTGAAAGTATTCAGACTCCTTTACTTTTTCCACATTTTGTTACATTACAGCCTTATTCTAAATTATTATTATTTTTTCAATCTATACACAATATCCCATAATGACAATGCAAAAACAAACATTTTAGAAATGTTTGCTAATTTATTTAAATAAAAAACTGAAATATAACATTTACATAAGTATTCAGACCCTTTACTCAGTACTTTGTTGAAGCCCCTTTGGCAGCGATAACAGCCTTGAGTTTTGTTGGGTATGACGCTACATGCTTGGCACACCTGTATTTGGGGAGTTTCTCCCATTCTTCTCTGCAGATCCTCTCAAGGTCTGTCAGGTTGGATGGGGAGTGTTGCTGCACAGCTATTTTCAGGTCTCTCCAGAGATGTTCGATCAGGTTCTGACTGGACCACTCAAGGACATTCAGACACTTGTTCCGAAACCACTCCTGTGTTGTCTTGGCCTCAGTCTGAGGTCCTGAGCGCTCTGGAGTAGGTTTTCATCAAGGATCTCTCTGTACTTTGCTCCATTCATCTTTCCATCAATCCTGACTAGTTCCCCAGTTCTGCCACTGAAAAACATCCTCACAGCATGATGCTGCGACCACCTTGCTTCACCGTAGGAATGGTGCCAGGTTTTCTCCAGATGTGATGCTTGGCATTCAGGCCAAATAGTTGCATCTTGGTTTCATCAGACCAGAGAATCTTGTTTCTCAAGGTCTGAGAGTCTTCAGGTGCCTTTTGGCAAACTTCAAGAGGGATGTCATGTGCCTTTTACTGAGGAGTGGCTTCCGTCTGGCGACTACCATAATGTTTTGGTACCTTCCCCAGATCTGTGCCTTGACACAATCATGTCTCGGAGCTCTACAGACAATTCCTTCGATCTCATGGCTTGGGTTTTGCTCTGACATGTACTGTCAACTGTGGGACATTATATAGACAGGTGTGTGCCTTTCCAAATCATGTCCAATCAATTGAATTTACCACAGGTGGACTCCAATCAAGTTGTAGAAACATCTCAAGGATGATCAATGGACACAGGTTGCAGCTGAGCTCATAGCAAAGGGTCTGAATACTTATGTAAATATGGTATTTCTGTTTTTTCAAATGTGCTAAATGTCAACAAAGAAATTCACGTTGTCATTATGTGTTATGTGTGTAGACTGCTCAGGATTTTTTATTTATTTTATCCATTTTAGAATAAGGCTGTAACGTAACAAAATGTGTAAAAAGTCAAGGGGTCTGAATACTTCTGAAGGCACTGTATTTCAACAAATGCCTTTCCAGGGGAGTATAATGTGTTGTACTTCTTTTCAGACAATAATGCTTGATGGCAGACATTTTTCCTGGAGTGGACTACATGGGGACCCAGCTTGTGCTGTTGGAGCTGTCTCCATCCCTCTCTAGATCGATAATATGCTGGATAAAGACTTGGGGGACTCTTACTGGACCCTGGACTTCCTGACGGGCCACCCCCAGGTGGTAAGGGTAGGTAACAACACATTCGCCACGCTGATCCTCAACACGGGGGCCCCTCAGGTGCGTACCCTACTGTACTCCCTGTTCACTCGTGACTGCACAGCCCCAGGCACAACTCCAACACCATCATTAAGTTTGCTGATGACACAACATCGGTAGGCCTGATCACTGACAACAACGATGCAGCCTATAGGGAAGAGGTCAGAGACCTGACCGTGTGGTGCCAGGACAACAACCTCTCCCTCAACGTGATCAAGACAAAGGAGATGATTGTGGACTACAGGAAAGAGAGGACCGAGCACGCCCCCATTCTCATCGACGAGGCTGTAGTGGAACTTGAGAGCTTCAAGTTTCTTGGCGTCCACATCACCAACAAACTAAAATGGTCCAAGCACAGCAAGACAGTCGTGAAGAGGGCACAACAAAACCTATTCCCCCTCAGGAGACTGAAATATGGGTCCTCAGATCCTCAAAAGGTTTTACAGCTGCACCATCGAGAGCATCCTGACAGGTTGCATCACTGCCTGGTATGGCAACTGCTCGGCCTCCGACCGCAAGGCACTACAGAGGGTAGTACATCACTGGGGCCAAGCTTTCTGCCATCCAGGACCTCTTTACCAGGCGGTGTCAGAGGAAGGCCCTAAAAAGTGTCAAAGACTCCAGCCACTCTAGTCATAGACTATTCTCTCTGCTACCGTACGGCAAGCGGTACTGGAGTGCCAAGTCTAGGTCCAAGAGGCTTCTAAACAGCTTCCACCCCCAATCCATAAGACACCTAAACAGCTAATCAAATGGCTACCCAGACTATTTGCCCCCCCCCCCCCCCCTGCCCGCCCCGGAACGCTGCTGCTACTCTCTGTTATTATCTATGCATAGTCACTTTAATGACTCTACCTACATGTGCATATTACATCAATTACCTCGTCACCGGTGCCCCCGCACATTGACATTGACTCTGTACTGGTACCCCCTGTATAAAGCCTCGCTATTGTTATTTACTGCTGCTCTTTCATTATTTGTTATTCTTTTTTTCCCTTATTTTCTTTACCCCTTTTTCTCCCCAATTTCATGGTATCCAATTGTTGTAGTAGCTACTATCTTGTCTCATCACTACAACTCCCGTACGGGCACACAGCGCGCATCCAACCCGCACCAATGTGTCGGATGCGTCCGGTTGCGGCCGGTTACGACAGAGCCTGGGCGCGAACCCAGGGACTCTGATGGCACAAATTATTTGTTATTCTTATCTCTTACTTTTGCTGGTCTGCCTCTCTAACCTCTGTTTCTCAATCCTGGTGCTGGTGACCCAAAGGTGGGCATATTCTTATTTTGTCCAAACACTACACAGCTGATTCAAATGATCAATAGATCAAGCTTTGATTATAATCAGATGTGTTGTGCTAAGGCAAAAACTAAAATGTGCACCCTTTGGGTGTCACGCCTGCTCGCGCTCCTCCTCCCTGGCACTCGAGGGCATAAGAGAAGTAATGACTGAGTGTGGTGCCATGACTACAATGGTTCAAGCCAAGGTCGACACTGTGCCATTTTGTCCATAATTTTGCAAGGCACTTAACCCTCACAATTGCTATCCACCCAGGGGTGCAGCACAGCAGGTTGTTGAGAAAAGCAGAAGAACCATTTCCGTTTCTAAGCAATGGACAACAAAGTATCTGTTCTATCCATGTTCTTGTCACAAGATGACTCTTTGCGCATCTCTACACCTACACCACTGTTGCCTCCATTTCACCACTGTATAGGTATTTATTGTATTGTATTACACTGCCATTACTGTATGTATGGATACTATTTAATTGTGCTATGTAAACTATCCTGTATCTTCAGAACAAATAAACTGAGTTTATTACTATGCCTACTTAACTTGACACTGTGAAAGACTCTCTTACTATGCCTACTTTGAAAATTATTGTGACTGACTTGTTTATTGTGAAAGATTATAATTAGTCTCTCACAATATTACAATCGCATTATAGCATGTTTACTTTGCCAACAAATGAGAGCTGAAATGAGAGCTAAAATTATAACTTTAAACTTGAGATGGATTAAATGGAATACTAACTGAAATCTGGACACTGACAGGCCTATAACATCTCACATGTAGCCAAATATGAAATTAATTACGTATTTCTTGATACTCCAAATGGTATTTTTGTCTCTGGGAAAAGTGTGGTAAGATTTATTTCTTGAGCAAATGTGAATATGGATGGGAGTCTTATTCAGAGATTGATCGTTTTACATAACAGCTGTCAGTATTTCAAACACATAAAATATGGATCAATGACAAAGTGCATTCTTTCACTGTTTTTAATCTGAAAATGTTTGCAAGGGAATCATATTCAGGCTACCCTATTTAGAGCTATTGCGTTCCCTCCCTGGTCCCGTCAAGAGAAGCAACATTGATAGAGAACTTTACAGATGTCAGCTAGATGATCATTCTATCATTTAAGACAAAGAAAAAAGTTGTCCCACTGTCTATGCAGGTCATACAAGGAGGCTAAGGTGTCCGCTGCACAGCTCCCCTTATGCCAGTTGCTTCTCACCACTACCTAGGCCAAGTAGCCCAAGTTCTCTGAAGTGTCTGGCTAGCTAGCTCTCCTCCGACTTCTGTGTTCACCCAATGGTGCATTTGGCTGAGCATACTGCCCTCTGTAAAACCTTGCGGTCAGCAGCGGTGGAGTTGCCTTACCAGGCTGTGATGCAGCCCAACAGTATGCTTTCGATGGTGCTCCTGTAGAATACTGAGGGCCCTTGGGGACAGGCCAAATTTCTTCAGCCTCCTGAGGTTGTGTCACCGTCGTGCCTTCTTCACCACGGTGTCTGTGTGGTTTGATAATTTCGGCTCCTCAGAGATGTGTATGCAGAGGAACTTGAAGAAGGGGCATGCCCAGCCTGGTTCCTCCTGAAGTCCACAATCAGCTCCTTTATTTTACTGATGTTGAGAGTGAGGCTGTTTACCTGGCACCACGCTGTCAGAGTGCCTTCCTCCTCTCTGTAGGCCATATCATCGTTGTTGGTAATCAGGCCTACTACTGTCGTGTTGTTAGCGAACTTGCTGATGGAGTTGTGTGTGTGAGGCCACGCAGTTGTGGGTATACAGGGTGTATAGTGGGGGACTGAGGACGCACCCTTGTGGGGCCCTTGTATTGAGGAGGTAATATTGCCTACCTTCACCACCTGGGGACCGCACATCAGGAAGTCTAGGGCCCATTTGCACAGGGAGCTGGTTATACTCAGGCTGCAGTGTAGGCCTCCCGGTTTTCACTACCACCGGATCTTCAGAGATACTCAATCTTTCTACCCTTTTGACAGCCTCCGCATAGAACTTTCTCCTGCCTTGATTGTGGCAACCTCACTCTTTCCCCCTTATAGGGCACTCCAAGGATTGCACTGTTTATTATCTATGCATAGTCACTTCACCCCTACCTACATGTACAAATGACCTCGACTAACCTGTACCCCTGCACATTGACTCGGTACCGGTACCCCCTGTACATAGCCTCGTTATTGTTATTTTGTGTTACTTTTTTCTAATTTTTTACATTCGTTTATTTGGTAAATAGTTTCTTAACTCTTTCTTGAACTGCACTGTTGGTTAAGGGCTCGTAAGTAAGCATTTCACATGTATTCGGCGCATATGACAAATAATGTTTGATTTGAGTGCGTGCTCTTCACCACAGTTACATTTTGCTTCTTGACTATTCTCTTCTACTAAACATACAACATCTCCTTCATAGTGATCTTTCCCACATCTCAGCTTCTCTCGTGTGCAGTCACTTCTTGCATCTCCAAATATTTTACAGCAAGAACATTCTAAAGTCTGTTTACAAAATCTTTGACAGAATAGTACACACATCCCAGCTGCACTAGAGTAAGATGAGACTCCACATAACAAAAAAACACTAGAACAGACCAATTCTTCTCCTTCCTGCTGTTAACCATATGATTCATCAAACATGCATCAACCACTCCTGGAATTTTCATTAATAGAGTAATGTCAACATCATCCGAGACTCCAGACATTTCTCCATTGACAGGTGCCCTGCGCGGTAGCGCAAAGCATGATACATAATATCCATCAACTCAACTGATATCCAACACCCTTTTTTCCCTGATCCGCAGAAACCAGAACAAGCCTACTTCTCGTGATCGTCACTGATTCTACTTTACCCAATGCTTTCTCTATTTTGGATGTTTCGAACGAGTTCCACAAGTCGGGCATGTCACAGTTTAGTGTGAACCCCTTTTAACGCCACCCAACACAGGATTTAATGTTCTCCAGCACACAACCCCAAGACAGAAGACCAGGACAGGTAAGTATGCTCAAGGTACGTTCTTTATTTTCAATTCATAGGTTAACATGGATTGTACCCTGTTTCCCCACCTCCCACAGCACCCACGATTTCCCGGACTGTGTCGACACAGAAGAGCCTCCCCTCAGGAACGTTACCCTCCCCCGTACTCCCTCAGGTAAGTATCAGGCATGTAAAAGTGATACACTGCATTATTCTGATATGGCACTACAACAAGGTAGTTATTCTAAGGGAAGACACTGAAAACAATATGGTGAAAGGCACTACAATCTCACTCTGGTGCTGCACACAATATGGGACCTAACCCTGGCCCTACTCTACTCTGCTAACCTCTCTAAAGGACAAAATAGTGAGTTGGAAAGACAGACAAGACAACATATACAGGGTGGGGATAGGTTCTGGATTTGATGAGAACCATATCCCCACAACAATAAAATGGTAAACGTGTCAGTCTAGTGATATCCAGATCCGCACAGCTCCCTGTTCTAGAACGCGGACGGTCTGAGACTGCTTGGCGATGTCACTGATGGCCCCGCCTCCGGTGCTGAACGAGAAGAAGACAGACGGCAGGGAAACCTGCCGACAATAGTGATTTTCAGTGGTGTGGCAAAACAGTCCAGAGAGAGAAAGTACTGTAACACAGGAAGAATCACGTCCCTTACTTGGCGAAGCTAAAGCTCCTAGATTTGCGTTTGTACCATGCCTCTCTCAGTCCTGGTCCAGTGCAATCACAGCAAACAGACATTTGTACCCCGTTTTTCTCCCCAGTTTCGTGATATCCAATTGCGATCCAAATACGATCTTATCTCATCGCTGCAACTCCACAACGGGCTCGGGAGAGGCGAAGGTCGAGTCATGCATCCTCTGAAACATGACCCGCCAAACCGTGCCTCTTAACACCCGCCCGCTTAACCCGGAAGCCAGCTGCACCAATGTGCCAGAGGAAACATTGTTCAACTGACGACCGAAGTCAGCCTGCAGGTGCCCGGCCCGCCACAAGGATTCGCTAGAGCGCGATGAGCCAAGTAAAGTTCCCCCGGCCAAACCCTCTCCTAACGACGCTGGCCCATTGTGCGCAGCCCTATGGGACTCCCGGTCACGGCCGGTTGTGTGACAGCCTGGGATTGAACCTGGGTCTGCAGAGACGCCTCAAGAACTGTGATGCAGTGCCTTAGACTGCGCCACTCGGGAGGCCCAAGACATAGAAACGGAAAGTCATTCTCAACTCTCAACACCGAACAACACAAAACGCAGAGCTTTTAAAGGAAATGACAGCCAATCCCCAGCTATTAGCTAACTCCCTGCAGGCGCATATGATCACACCAGTCCAGCCACCCACTTATCTACCAATCCATCTCGTGACAGGCATATCCTTTTTTTTTTCAACAACAAAAATGACTCCTACCATACAAATGGGGTGTAGACCTTATTTCCCACAACAATTTTGCTTTTTTTCCGTTCTTCTGCACCAAAGTCCATTCATCCTTATTTTCACCGCCATGAGGTTCAAGCACCACATCTGCTTCTACCAAACATAACAGCTGCAAATGTCCACTCTTTTTTTCTTCTTTAAAGTTTTATGGCAGACTACACCTATTGGTGTATTGCTGCCACCTACTGTACGGGGTCTTCTTTTATATTACTGCGGTTTGCAAATAAATGCTATAAGTGCATGCCGCCACCTACTGTTTTGGCTGTATATCAGCCCAAATAATTAACCAAATAAAACTAAACTAAATAAACCAAACTAAACTCAATGTACTCATTTATTCAGATTAAACTGCCAACGCCCATCCACTACCGGCTTTGGGGCCTGAGAAGGAAGAGCATCTTCGGAAAAGTCCTGGAAACCCAAAAACCTTTCAGCCGCAGATACTATTCTGCCCTACCAAGTAAATCATTTGGCCAAAAATTGTCATTTTTGCTTCATTAAATACATGCTTAATCAAATGGACAAGTATCCTGCCTCGTATTATGTTTTGGAGAAAATGGGGGTCATATTAGCAGTAACTGCAATAAGTTAGTGTGAAACCAAGGTAAATAAAAGCAGTTTTTCTTAGTTCCACGATATGAGCAGTTACTGCCTTTTTGCTTGGTAAGGCAGTATTATGTCCAGTTTCTTGGACTTTTTGTTTGTTTGTACAGTTCAATTAATCACATGTGCAATAAAGACCATAAAATCCACCTTCACAATCAGCATATCAGTTTCCCTCACCTGTTGAACAACACTCTGAATCTCCACAGACTGCAGAGCATCGACCGCCACTTCTTTAGCTCCCTTTGCTCCTTCAACTATTTCATGTGCCAACGTGTAGGAGACCTGCTGTATAGTCCTGACGCTTGTCACTTCATACTACTTTACCCTAACCGGGCACTCCGGGGATTTGGGAATGTGGCTGCCATCACAATTACAACATCGTACAGCCTCAGATTCTTCAACAACATTTCTTCGGCACACACTTGATACATGTCCATACCTTTTACAATTCCGGCAAACAACGGCTTGGACATAAAAGATGTCCGCTCTCTTAAAGTGGAAGCTCTTTTTATGCCACTTCGATACAGTTACACCAGCAGTTCCCAAACGATGTGGGGTCGCCTGGTATGAAAATAGGTTTGCAGGAGAATTTTCAAAATCCTGAAGAAAAAAAAAAATGAATTTATCTAGAAGATCAAATTCAACCAGAGAGCGCCCTTAGATCATGGGAAAAGGCTGCACTTCACAGTTGCCTCATTCTCACGGTTATTGGCTAGACCAGCCACTCTATGAAACCACACATTATTGCAGGGACTTTGTGTCAGGAGAATTCTATACTCCTGTTCATTTATCAATTCAATTAAGTTACCCTTAGTCTGTTATATCAGGATTTGTAAGATACTGATAGAAAAGGAAACAGACAGAGGCCCAGTCTACCAAAATTAAATGTTTATTCACGGGAACGTTCTGACGTGTACAGTACAGGACCTTAAATTTATAGTGACACACATACTTCCACACCAACCATCAAATCCGCCCGCCAATAGAGCCTAGGGGAGTACGTGAGAATAGTGTCTTCCTACCCTCCCCTAAGATAGGGAGAGACCTGGGACTGGGAAGTTCTCAGTGTCCCAGCCAAGGTCTCCCCGGATCTGGCTCAGACAGATAGTCTGTTCCCAAAACGTTGATTCTGACTAAAACCACACACAGTATTATAATGTAATCATCGAATGAGTCTAACACTTACACACATGTATTATAATAATCTAATGATTCAAATTAATTTCACACAATCACATGGTATCAGACCTATGGTTTCAGGACTGTAACATTCTAATCATTTATTAAAACACATTTCCTTATCACTTTGATATTACTGGCCACAATTGATATGGTGAAAACGATGTGTGGGGTGGCAGAGGCACAGGATCTCACATCAATACCTTTGTCAGATAACACTGTTGAACAAATCATTTATGCTGTTACTAGCAATCAAGAAGAAACTCTGACTGAAGGTGAAGTTTATGCTCAACAAATGGACGTTAGCTGTGAGGACCAAGATGCCCATGTATTGACTTTTGTTTACTGTACATGTCGGGGGATGCTATTCATGAGGACATATTGTTCTGTCTCACAAATCCCGAGTATGGAACAACACTAGATGTGTGCTGCGTGAATATATTGACGAAAACCAGATTCCAGGGGATCGAATGGTGGGCTTTTGCATAGACGGGGCTCCATCTATTACTCTCTCTGCCATATAGACGCATTGTATGATACACAGAGCGCTACTGGCGGCAGAAGAGCTAAGCACAGATCTCGGAGACATACTGCAGCAGGTAACTTCGATTGTAAACTACGCACGCATGTTCGCAAAACTAGGTGGAGATATGGGATCAGAGCATGACAATGTTCTTTTTGTTATCGAGGGTGAGTGTTGGAAAGATTTTTCACATGGAGAGAGGAACTGTTGTCTTTCACAATGGATGTAAAAAACAACAAAAAACATGTTGACTTTCTGTGTAATGAAAAGATCATGTGTTTCCTTGCCTATATAAAATACATACAGTATTTGCAAGCATACAAGGGAAATACAAAAAACCGAGTGATCGATTCAGAGGAAATAATTCTTATTGGAGAGTCTTTCAAAAGCTAACCATAGCCCCTTCCCTCGGCTGTGCAGGTTTCTAACAGAAAACAACATTGTAAGTGTCCCACACGACTGATGACTGCTCAACTCCAACGCTTGGAAGAGCACTTTGGGACCTACTTCCCAATCCATTTGACTGTGATCCTGGCTCAGTTGACATGTGGGTAAGGGAAATCGAACATCTGACCGAATGCATTACGGAGGAGGAGTTTTTTGGCTGCAGTCCAAACACTTAAAAGACACACATAGGACCCTCAGCCCTCAGATTAAGTTCTGATGACGTATCATGATGTCTGACGAGTATACACTTGCAGGGCTAGAGAGGAAGGAATGGTTTTTAAATGGACCGCCCTTGGCCCGGAAATTTGTCACTCGTTCATCCCGCGATGATTGTGTTTTCTGCCACCGGTAGCTTGTGGGTGCTTTATATATGCGACAGTCAATTATGATTGCATGTCTACTTATATGAACTATAGAATTATTAATATGCCTACTGTATGATAGCTTGCAAATGAATTCGCTAACTGACGTTAGCATGCCTAGCTGGAACTTCTGAAGAAGGAACATTTTTTATTTCTACAATTTCCAAAAGCTAACCAAACAAAAACATAATTACTTTTAGGAGACGTGTTTGTGCCATCATGTGCATTACTAGTACAATTTCTAACCTTTTTACATTCATTTTTACTTAAACATGTATGCTGACTTCTCTGTTGATGTTGTTTTAACATTTTGACTGATTTTTCTTAGTAAATGTACAATCATCGCAAATTGAATTATGGGGAGTTTACGTTGAAAACTGAGGGGTTTACGTTGAAAATGTTGAAAACTTCCCTTGCTTTGCTCATCATTTGGACCGCCATCCAAGATGGTAACAGGGATTCCCCAAGGGCATGAGGCGAGGGTAAGTGGATGAGGGTGGGTCTTTTATGAGTTTGAACTGCAGCCTATGTTCCTGTCTCAAAGGGAATACCATGCCGTCTCACTCTGAGCAATAATGCCGCGTACAAACAACTGGGAACTCAGAAATCTCAGACTTCCGACTTCAGTGTTTTTAAGACAACTGGGATCTCGAAAAAAAAATCTCAGACTGAGAATAATCCTTTTGAATGGTCATTGCAACTCGGGATCTCGGGCCTCTTTCTAGAGCTCCGGCTTTACGACCTGAAAATCACTGACGTCACCATCAGTGCTCTAGTCTGCATTAAAACCAAATATCGATCCAGTTTGGACGTGACAGCCGAGATGAGGTGCGCACTGTTGACCACGCCCCCTGACTTTTGAGAAGCTCTGACGCGACATGCGTCACGCATACCCATCTCATTAGTGGTGGTGAGATAAGATTATGTCAGACTAATTTCCAATTTACTTTTATAGCCACACATTAGAGGTATGTGAAGGTAAGTTGAGAAAACGATCAGAAATAATATTAGAATGTTTTCCAATTGACTCCCATAGCCCCAAATGAAAAAGTAAACATTGGCTGTTAATTACAGATTTTTTTTGATGTGGTTGGGGTCCTGAGAATTTTCAGATATCAAAATGGGGTCATGAGCCAAAGAAGTTTGGGAACCCCTGAGCTTCACAGCACTTCGATACAGTTAGTTTTCGTAGCAGATTAGGAGAACTAACCCTAACCCTACTCCTTTTCCTAACCTTAACCTACATTTCCTAACCTGCTATGTTAATTATCACAATCTGCTGCGTAAATTCTCCCAATCTGCTAGGAAAAAGTCACGTCTGGTCGTAGCTGTATCTAGGTGGCGTGAAAAGAGTTTCTCATCTCCTTACAGTAGTGCATTCAAAGATCAATCAACATTTTTCGAACTATTGATTCATTGGATTTAGTTCAATTTTAGGTTATAAAATATCAAAAAGTAATAAAAAAAACCAGCACAGTTTTCATTATGTATCATACTATTTATTAGTAGCCTGTACAGGCTGTACATATACTCATCAATAAATACATGACATGTATCTAACATCAATGGCATGGAATCGTTGTGAGGTCCAATGAATATTTAACCAATTATGAAGTTTACCACAAAAAGCAAGGTGTTGCTGTTTATGATGATGATCAAGAGTCTTATGAAATGCTCTCTTAATTTTGATGACACCCCCCCCCCCCCCCCCCCCCCCCAACACCCAAACACACACTAGCTGCAGAATCCTCAGCACGGCCCCCCCCAAACCCTGCCCAGCGTCAGCTTAAAATCAGACACTGGTACAAGGATTGGGAGAGGCTGTACAGAGAGAGACTGTACAGAGAGAGACTGTACAGAGAAAGAGAGCGAGAGAGTACTACATGACAGACAGGTTTGAAGGAATATTGAAAACACTGCTGATAAGACCATGCTCCGAAATGGAATGATAGAAAAAAGTCTATCCACCTTCAGGATATATGAGTTACAAACAGAAGTACATAAACAAAGTACATTCAAACAAATACTGAACAGAACATACAAATAAATGCCACTGCAATGATACGGAAATACAGTGTAATTAACAAAAACATTATGGAGCTCTTTCTCCAGACAGCCAATCTCTTTCACTAACTCGCTCTCCCTCTCTTTCTGTTGTTTTCTAAAGTCTCTGCATGGACAGTTTCCTAACTTGCTTCTTGTCGTGCTCTTCTTACCGCTTACGCCTTCACAGCCATTCCCTCGCCGTCATGTTGAACACATTAAGCAAGTCCTCTCTCTCTTTCTTCCTTTTAATTTAGCCTGGCACTCATCTTCCTGTCTGCCCAATGCCCTGTCTCGTGCCCTTCTCCCTCTCTACGTCTCCGCTCCCTCTATCTATCCCCCTGTCCTGCCCTCCCTATCTCCCCCCAAATCACTATTCCTCTGAGCCAGGACCAATGGGGAGCCAGCTAGCAGGGTGAGGCATTTCCTTTGTGACAGGAAGCTGGGGGGGGGGGGGGGGGGGGTGACAGAGACTAGAGAGAGAGATAATGAGTGAGAGATAATGAGTGAGAGAAGGATGGAGGGGGTGAAGAGAGGGCTAGATGTCAATGTTGAAAATTCACCCTAGAGATACAACTCTTGGTGGACTGTGTTCATTACCATCATACAGTATAAGAGTAGATGATGTATGCTTCTTTGATTACTTTGACTGAACTCACTCTAAAACCTGATAGGCAGCAGTGCTTTTTTACACCAAGGAAACTCTTCCTGTCCTCTGGTAATGTCATAAGAGAGTGAATACAAAACACATACTGTGACCCTTGTGAAGTTCAAGAGTGTATGTTCAAAGTTGAAAGTGGTTTGAAGTGAGGTCAAGTTTAGCTGGAGAGAGAGAGAGAGCGAGAGAAGTGTTTGAGTGGGCAAGACCAAGAAGAACGGAGTAGAAAGCGGGATGGGAAAGATGTGATAGAGTGATAGACAGAGGGCCATGTTCAAAGACCGACAGTAGATAAGTGCTCTCTGATAGAAGTTGAGTTGATGGGTTGGGTGGGTTAGGAGGAAGAGACAGTCCATAGGGGATAGTGGGGATGTGATTGTTTGAGCAGGGGTTAAGAGTGTCTTGCGTGCAACATCCTCTCGGAATCTCCATACCTCGTTAACTCTGAATCTAATTGCACAAATTTAAACATTGCCACGGAAACCCACAAATAATTATGTTAGCATATAGGACCTAATATGGGCATGGCTGTGACTGGGTGTTTGTGTTGATTGTGAATATCAAGATTACAAGAACAGTATATGGAATACATATACACAGTTTGTGGGTATGTGTGTGTGTGTACATGCGCGTGTGTGTGTGCACATTCATGCCTGTGTGTGTGAGTGTACACATTCATATGTGTGTTTGTGCGTGCATTTGCTAGTTTGTACGTGTGTGTTTCATGTCCTTGTGAGAATTGGTTTGTCAGTCAGTGAGCATTATTTACAGTGGGTGTGGTGATGTGAGTAACAAAAACAGGAAATCCACAGTCACATAGGCAGGAAATGCTCCTGCTCAGTGACAGAGTGAGAAATAAACCAAAGCTAAAGACCATAGAATACACAAGCTTCACCAGAAGTCTCTGAGGGGTGGTTCATTAACATAGATCAATATGTTACTGAAGATTTGGTAAATATTCTCACATTGAAATTAGCCAAAGTCTTTTTGTGTTCAGAAAGAAAGCCACATCAGGATTCCTCTCTTTCCAGCCATTATTTCCCTGTTTGTACAGTATATGTGGTGTAAATTCACTTGGATCGATTGATTTAAAAATAAGTGCACTGCACATTCCAACTCTTACATTAATCAAGCTAACCGTCTTATTACTGATAAATTACTGTTAAATAACAGGCATTGTTTAGTTTCACATTTAGATTTTATTTCTTTGTTCGAACAGCTTCACAAAAAGGGAATACACTGAAATGATTAGCAGTTTACACGAAATGCAACTACACACATACAAACACTCACTCATGCCTGCACGTACACTCACACACGCACACACACACACGCACACACAGTGCTAAATGTACAGGTGAAGGAAAGGATTTTAGAAGGGGTAGGATTGCAAAAGTCCGATTGATAGAAAGGAATGGAGAGAGGAGGAGGACAAAAATATGGCATCACAGTAACATCCTTATTCACTAGTATTGGTTTTTGATTGTCTTCAACTCTCCTAGGTCATTGGTTACATTAATCCCTGCTGGACTGTCATTGATTAAATGAAATCCATGCTTGACTATGATTGGGGATTTCATTTCAATGCTTGATTGTCTGTTTGATCTGAACAAACATCAAAAGGATTGAGTGAGTGAGTGAAAGAGTGAGTGAATCTGCTGGGATCCAGTTCCAGTTCATCATTTGATGGCATTGTACGCTGAGATCAAGCTTAATTGTAATTACTAGTCCAGTACCAATACTTGATTGTCATCGGCTGCTTCAGGCCCATACTAGATTGTCATTGGTGGTTCCATGGCCCATCCATGATTGTCATTGGCTGTTGCAGGTCATTGATACTTTTATTGGTAGTTTTTGTCATTATTAGAATGACTGATTGTAATCGCTTTGGATTGTAACGGATTGGGTGTTTGCGTATCTTAGTCTGTCACAGAGAATAGGTGGATCTTCAGATACTGGCAGGTCTGGTGGTGATCTAGTGTCATGCCGTAACTGTGTTATTCTCACTGGAGTCTGGTCCAGTACTGACCTAAGTCCTGCTCACTACCCGACACACCAGGAGAGAGATATCCTGGGAGACAGACAGAGAGAGACAGAGAGACAAAGAGAAAGAGAAACAAAAGACAAGAAGGATGAGTTGGCAAAGTGGCACCTAAACTAAATACTAGATCTTCACAGACACACATGCACACATGCTGCAGAGACTCACCTGTGTTGGAGCTGGCAGAGTGAGGGGGAGGCAGGTGAGGAGAGGGGTAAGAGAGGGAGTCAAACTTCCGGGCCAGGGGGGGAGGAGAGGAGGGGGAGGGAGGGAGCATGCAGGGGTAAGAAGGAGCGGACTGGGGTGGCAATGACTGGAGAGACAGAGAGAGAGCAAAGAGAAGAGGAGAGAGTGACAGGAACAGGACATGCAGGAAGAGAAAAGAAAAGAGAGAAGATTGTTAACCAGTGATAGGACTGATGAGACAGAACAAAGATTCAGTGAAAGTTTTGGTTGAAAATGAAGGACCAATAGTCATGTTAACAATGAACGACATGGGGTTCATAGCACAATAAAAAAATAAACATTTGTTGAATTTACCTGCATATTGGAGAAGACTGAGAGAGAGCCGTAGCCTGAGAGAGAGTTGTCACTGCGACTGTGCATTGAGGCTTCATCAAGAAACACAGAAATGTTTTAAAATAATATTGTATACAGTAATACACACACATACACGCATACTGTACATTAACACACAAACACACACTTGTATACCTACAAACATATTTCAAAAAATGAATGGTTTCTTACCTGAGCTGTTGCCATGGTGAGAGTGATAGACACCTGTGTTGAAGGAGGTGCTGAGGGGGGCGTGTGCCTGAGAACAGGAAGTCCCGCCCCCTGACCTCTTCTGATTGCGCAACTTCTCCTCCCTCCTCCATTTGGCTCGCCGATTGGAAAACCACACCTGTCAATCAACCAATCAACCAAACTAACCATTCAGGTGTGTTTTTGTTGGAATATAACAAATATATGAAAACTGGTGGTCCCAGAGGACTGGTTTGAGAACTGCTCAGGTACACTTTGGTAGTAGCTGCCATACTCTGAGCTGGCCACTAGGGGGAGTAAAGGATAAGAATAGAGACGGAGGGTTATACAGACGGAGTGAATGGTTGGTTACCTGAATGCGAGCCTCTGGAAGGTCGATTTTAGCTGCCAATCTCTCTCTGGCAAAGACATCTGGGTAATGTGTCCGTTCAAACTCTGTAAGGTGGAGAACATTTTGTCAAGAAGCCCACAATGTTTCACATTAACACACACATGCCCGTGGCATTAAACGTAGCTTGTCCTTCATGTTTATTACTATAATTTAATTGAATCTCCACAGGCCTCACTGAAGCCTGGGGCTGGGGTTAGACCTTTCTCCAGCGCGTCAATCTGCTCCTGGGTGAAACTAGTGCGATTCCTCTGGAGCTTTCTCTTCAGCTGGAGGTGATGCTGTGCGTCCTCCGCCTCATCCCTCTCTCTTTGCACTCCTTCTCCTCCTCCTACCATCCGCACACTCACGTCATCCACCACACAGCCATCTAATGGAAAGGGGAGAGAGATTGTTCTAGAACAGAAGGATAATTGAAGCTCTTTTCTTGGTGAAATGAGTGTGTGTTTGTGTGTGTGTGTGTGTCCACCGTTACTGTCTGCCTGAGTGTAACAAGCATTTATGCATTCTCCATATCTCCACATGTACGTATACATTTCACTGTTTTGTGTTTGTGCACTCTGTCTCTGTAGGTGTGTGTGTGTGTGTGTGTGTGTGTGTGTGTGTGTGTGTGTGTGTGTGTGTGTGTGTGTGTGTGTGTGTGTGTGTGTTGTAGCTGTTGACACGCTGTTTCTGCTCAGTCGTGGAAGATTCTCCAGCTCACCCTACGCTGACTCCACGAGTCACACAAACACACACACTATCTGTACCGTGCTGTGTTGGTTGATGGTACCAGTTGTTTGGCCCAGTCCAGCTGGAGGTGTTCTGTAGATTCAGCATGCTGAGTTTCTCACACATAACACTTCCCCTTCACCTTCTCTCCTCCAATAAGAACACAGATCAGAACTACTGGAAGATGGGGAGGAGGAGATAAAGAGAGGTGGAGGAAGAGGAGAGAAAGGTAGAGGAAATAAGTGATAAGGTACATACACTACCGTTCAAAAGTTTGGGGTCACTTAGAAATGTCCTTGTTTTTGAAAGAAAAGCAAATTTTTTGGTCCATTAAAATAACATCTGATTGATCAGAAATACAGTGTAGACATTGTTAATGTTGTAAATGACTATTTTAGCTGAAAACGTCTGATTTTGTTTTATGGAATATCTACATAGGCGTACAGAGGCCAATTATCAGCAAACATCATCCCTGTGTTCCAATGGCATGTTGTGTTAGCTAATCCAAGTTCATCATTTTAAAAGGCTAATTGATCATTAGAAAACCCTTTTCCAATTATGTTAGCACAGCTGAAAACTGTTGTGCTGATTAAAGAAGTAATAAAACTGGCCTTCTTTAGACTAGTTGAGTATCTGGAGCATCAGCATTTGTGGGTTCGATTACAGGCTCAAAATGGCCAGAAACAAATAACTTTCTTCTGAAACTAGTCAGTCTATTCTTGTTCTGAGAAATGAAGGCTATTCCATGCGAGAAATTGCCAAGAAACTGAAGATCTCGTACAACGCTGTGTACTACTCCCGTCACAGAACAGCAAAAATTGGCTCTTACCAGAATAGAAAGAGAAGAGGGAGGCCCCGGTGCACAACTGAGCAAGAGGATAAGTACATTAGTGTGTAGTTTGAGAAACAGATGCCTCACAAGTCCTCAACTGGCAGCTTCATTAAATAGTACGTACAAAACACCAGTCTCAACGTCAACAATGAAGAGGAGACTCCGGGATGCTGGCCATCTAGGCAGAGTTCCCACTCTTTCTATTCTAGTTAGTGCCAGTTTGCCCTGTTCTGTGAAGGGAGTAGTACACAGCATTGTACGAGATCTTCAGTTTCATGGCAATTTCTCCCATGGAATAGCCTTCATTTCTCAGAACATGAAGAGACTGACGAGTTTCAGAAGAAAGTTCTTCGTTTCTGGCCATTTTGAGCATATAATCGAACCCACAAATGCTGATGCTCCAGATACTCAACTAGTCTAAAGAAGGACAGTTTTATTACTTCGTTAATTAGCACAACAGTTTTCAGCTGTGTTATCATAATTGCAAAAGGGTTTTCTAATGATCAATTAGCCTTTTAAAATTATAAACTTGGATTAGCTAACACAACGTGCCATTGGAACACAGGAGTAATGGTTGCTGATAATGGGCCTCTGTACGCCTATGTAGATATTCCATTAATAATCAGCCGTTTCCAGCCACAATAGTCATTTACAACATTAACAATGTCTACACTATATTTCTGATCAATTTTATGTTATTTTAATTGACGAAAAATGAGCTTTTCTTTCAAAAACAAGGACATTTCTAAGTGACCCCAAACTTTTGAACGGTAGTGTACATTTGGAGAGAAAGAGAGACACACACACTTGTGCATTAGCCTCCCACGGCAACACACGGGGAGTTCATTACAAACACACTCAGTAATTAGGAGCTACATCCCCTCCACTCTGACACTGACTATACACACACGCATGAGAGGAGAGAGTAACACTGTCAGCTACCATTAACCACACAGGCAGAACACAACCCCAGACACTAACTACACTCATGATACACAGTCACAAAGTAGGGACCAAAACACTCACAACATTACACACATTACTATACACACTCGGACTATGATGCACACACAGACAGACGGGGAGCGTAAATATGTATGCACAACACTAAAGCTATACTAGTGATACAGGGGAGCAGAATTACACACCTGTAATACACCTGTAATACACCTGTAATTCTCACAACACCGCATTACTCTAACCTTAAACCTAACTTCACATTCATATGGTGCACTGAAAGGAGGGACAAAAGTACATACAACAATACACACTGACTATGTGTGATAGTGATACCGGTATACATAGAATTGGAGCAGAAATACTCACAACACTGTCGTTAACACTGTAACTATACTCTAATGACACATGATGATGGAGAAATAGAACAACTAAACACTCAATGGACATTGGAGAAATACACAACAATAGGCCCTAATACAGTAGCGATGGAAGATACTAACAACTCACAACACTGGACACAGATTGTGGGGTAAAATATGCCCTAACACTATACACTTCACTTTACAGTTGATTCATTGATCCATTAATCAAGTATTAGGATTAAGACTGGAATAGATGGGGACGAGACAATTAGAAGAAATAAATCTTGCCTTTTATTCAAAAGTTGTGAGTGTGCTGTGCATTGATGGACTCCCAACAATGACTGCAACCAGGTATCATAACCAGCACAGAGCCATACCGGTTAAAAGCATAAGACACCGGACACCGACAGGCAGATTTCATAAATCATTATTAGCAGACCTTTAGCTTGAATACATACAAAGTAAAGTGGGTAAAGGTTATACATTACAGAAGAAGAGGAGAAACCCTGAAACATCAGCGAGTGAGAGCTAGTTCTCTGGCCATATATTCATAAATCTTGCTAGAGGGGTGTATCTCTACCTATTTTGGCTCACAGTGCCTTTCCGTATGTCTACGTCGAGTCAAAGATCAAGTTATCTTGGTTCCGTGTGGTTTCACCCTCTCTAGTCTAGTTGGTACTTTCGCTATCTCTCACTGTCTGTCATAAATAGTTCCTTTATGTTTCGTTCAAATTTGTCTTGTTCTCTTATTCGGTCTCTGTCTGTGTCTGTCTCTCTCCCGCAACATTAGTGTTGGTTGACAAGTTTAGTGAAAGGACACTCACCTACTCAAGAGAGAGGATGCCGATGGTTTTCCAAACTTGCGTTTCTCTAGTCTTGCCACTGTTTCTAAGGTTTCTCTCTTCCTCCTCTTCCTCTCTTTCGTTATACCGTCATCCCTCTCCCCTGACCTCGCTTTTGTTGACTGTGTGTGCAAAGCAGGGAGGCGAGCCAGAGAAGAGATGGAGAGAGTTAGACAGAGCGAAAGAGAGGAGGCGAGGGAGGGGGGAGTGGGCCAGGGAGAGAGAAACAAGTCTGCAGGCACTCTGGTCCTCGGAGCGATGGATAGAGAGGGAAAGAGAAGGAGGAGGGAGGGAGGAAGAGGGATGACACACAGACTCAGTGTCAGTGTCAGGTCTGGAGTTAATGCCAGGAAAAGGGGTGATGGAGAGAGAGAGTGAGAGAAAGAGAGAGAGAGACGAGAGTAAGGAGGGAGGGGTGGTAAAGGTATGGAGAGAATGGAAGAAACGTGAAGGGAGGGTGAAGGATGAAGGGAGGATGATGATCACCTATATCAATTTTAAAACGAGGCCTAGTAACGCTTTATTTGAAGGATGGCTTCTAAACATTATTCAATAGTGTACCCAATATTATGTAAAAGCCATATAATTCATGATCTATATGATTACATGCCCTTGTAATGAATTTTGTTAGACATGCACCGGTATTTACTTGTTTATAAATGTATAACAAATGATATATAAACGGTCTATGAATAACAACCTACTTAATACAGGCTTATAAGCCATTCATAAGAACACCGTAGGTAAAGCTTTAAAGCTGAAATGTGTTTGGCCTCATAGTGTTCCAAAGGGTTGGACTGTAAGAGAGAAACTCTGACCTTTCGGATACAGAGGACAGGGAGAGAGAGACCACTGGCCCAGTTCTTCCTCTTTCGAGAGAAACTGTATACATTTACATGTGCAAATAAGAAGGAAAGGGTCGCATTCTAAGAACACACAGTTATAGCCATAGTACAGACACTTTGAGGTATACACTTTCATACACAGTACTTTGATAATTTTTTACACACACACATACACACACACACACACCAGTGACACCCTCACACACCAACTTGGTCAGTTGCTATCCTTACAGACTAAGATGTGAGGCCCCTCCCCACATTCACAAACCCTACACAGTACAAGCTGCCAAATACGCACGTGTGCTACGGCATGTTTGGCTTGGTTTCTCTCTGACTACACTTTGTCACTCGTGACACTATATTTGCATATTTCATTGGATTAGCCCAGAGAACTAGAGAGTCCTTGACAGTACAACAATGAGAAGAGAGAATGCATCTACAGTTTGAGCAAACTTATGTTGAGTCCTGTAGGGTAATACATCTGTAATGTAATAGAATATAGTGGAGATGTATTGAGGAGAACTCTATTACTCAAATCCCCTTTATCCATCTTTAGTCTTATTCAGTGTCTGCTGAGTTAGAGAGCTCACTATGTTTTACAGTCATAATACAGCATCTCTTGCCTGATATTCTAAAAAACTACACTGCAAACAGATATTTTGGGGGAGGTAGACTGGAGTGTTTGTTTTTTCGTAACACACAAGGTTGGGGTCAATTCCATTTTAATTCAGGAAGTGCCGAAAAAAGGAGGATCCCGCACACTGCTCTTGATAGTATCACTGCTCTTGATAGTATCACTGCTCTTGATAGTATCACTGCTCTTTAGTAAGATTTACGTATCGTCAGAAGTGCCTAATTTACTTTCAATAAGGAGGAGTTTTCACGTCTTGATTTTGGATTTTCTAATGACCTGAATTGATTGAATTGAAATACTACTGACCCAAACCTTAACAGAAGTGCACAACTACTTCAAGAACAACTACTTCTAGAAGACAGAGAGAAAATGGAATGAGGAAGAGCATGTTGTTATTATGAAGACTATAGAAAAAACAAAGAGGACTTAAGTATGACTATAATATTAGAAGAAGAAGAAAGGAGGACAGAGGGAGAGAGACGGGAGGAGGGGGGAGGTGGAGAAGGAGGGTGCCAACATGTTTTATTTCCGGTTGACAAAACTCTGCGCTCTCTGGCTCCCTCCCTTCTTTCCTTCCCTCCCTCCCATCTTTCCTTCCCTCCCTCCCATCTCAACCTCTCTCTCTCTCTGTCATTCTCTCTCTGTCACTGGCTACAGAGAATAATCTGAGGTAAGAGATAGATGACAGAAAAAAGAAGGGATTTTTTTCCCATAAACAATGAAGTAAGAGAATAGAAGATATCTCTGGAAATGTGTTTTAGATGTTTCTATGCATGCCGTCTTTGTGTGAGTGAGTTTATGGGCATACGTGTACACTGTATCTTGTGTGTATACCTGTATGCATAAGTGTGTGCAGGGCAGGCTCCAGTCATAAGCAGTCACTTAGAGCCCCAATCCCCCCCAAATATAAACGCAACATGTAAAGTGATGGTTTCATGAGCTGAAATAAAATATCACCATATGCACAAAAAGCTTATTTCTCTCAAATTTTGTGCATTTTTTTACATCCCTGTTAGTGAGCATTTCTCCTTTGCCAAGACAATCCATTAAACAGCATGATCATTACACAGATGCACCTTGTGCTGGGGACAATAAAAGGCCACTCTAAAATGTGCAGTTTTGTTGTACAACACAATGCCACAGATGTCTCAAGTTTTGAGGGAGCGTGCAATTGGCATGCTGACTGCAGGAATGTCCACCAGAGCTGTTGCCAGAGGATTGAATGTTCATTTCTCAACCATAAGCCACTTCCAATGCCATTTTAGAGAATTTGGCAGTACTCACACCGGCTCGCGAACTAATTTCAAAATCATGGGCATTAATTAGTTGGTCCCTCCTTTGCTGCTATAACAGCCTCCACTCTCCTGGGAAGGCTTTCCACTGTTGGAACATTGCTGCGGGGACTTGATTCCCTTCAGCCACGAGCATTAATCGGGCATTAGGTCGGGCATTGATCGGGCATTAGGTCGGGCATTGATGTTGGGCAATTAGGCCTGGCTCGCAGTCGGTGTTCCAATTAATCCCAAAGGTGTTGGATGGGGTTGAGGTCAGGCCTGTGTGCAGGCCAGTCAAGTTCTTCCATACCGATCTCGACAAACCATTTCTGTATGGACCTCGCTTTGTACACGGGGGATTGTCATGCTGAAACAGGAAAGGGCCTTCCTCAAAATGTTGCCACAAGGCTGGAAGCACAGAATCGGCCTACCACTTCACGGCTGAGTTGTTGTTGCTCCTAGACTTTTCCACTTCACAATAACAGCACTTACAGTTGACCGGGGCAGATCTAGCAGGGCCGAAATTTGATGAACTGACTTGTTGGTAAGGTGGCATCCTATGACAGGGTCACATTGAATGTCACTGAGCTCTTCAGTAAGGCCATTCTACTTCCAATGTTTGTCTATGGAGATTGCATGGCTGTGTGCTCGTCACCTGTCAGCAAAAGGTGTGGCTGAAATAGCCCAAATAGCTAATTTGAAGGGGTGTCCACATACTTTTGTGTATATATAGTGTTTTTAGAAATTCAGTTGTGGTCTCAACTTACTGTTGAGAGTAAGAATAGTAGAATATTCAAGGGGCAAGTTCGAAATTTGGTTGTGCATCAGCTAGTTTTATCTTGTTATGTCAGTCATTGACAGTCACTCAATTAGCCATATCAGCTAACAATTTTTATATTGGTAAATTTGTCTTGCCAGCTATCTAAACTTGTAGTAATAGTGGCCAAATACCGACCGGTCACACAGTACATGTGCCCAGGGGCCCTGACCTCCAGGGGGCCCCTGTTGATTTTGTTAATCACTTTTGCTTGTGAGGTGAGGGGGCCCAATAAAGGCTAGAGCTGGCCCTGAGTGTGAGTATGTGTATGCCTGTGTGTATGTGTGTTACTTGAATATTCGTGCAGCTTTAGGGCACATTTTTTCAGTCTCTTGTTAGTTCATCCCTGTCACCCTCTCTCTCTCGCTCTCTTTCCCTCTCTCTCTTTTTCACTGCTAGGGGGAGGGGAATGGAGGTCACCATAGCAACCATGCCGGGACAAATTAATATCAAGTCTTTAAAACAAAACACACAAGCTTACGTGTGCATGCGGGTGTGTGTCTGTGTGTGTGTGTCCTTTTCCCTTTCGTGATTCTGTTACTCTGTGAATTTCTATAAAAGGGGAGGGGCTACATTAATTACGAAATATTCATTTCTATATCCATCTCTCTCAGTTTGTCAATTTCCCCCACTCAATTCACTCTTCCCCTCCTCTTCCTTGCTTTTGTCTTTCCTTCTTTCCAGTCTCTCTCTTCCTCCTCTCTCCATCTCTTTGCTGTGGTGTGCCCCCAGGCTACAGTGTGGCACGTCCTCCCTCCATCCCTCCCTCTCCCCTCCTCTCTCACTGCCCCTGTCACCTTCAATTGCTCCATGGAACTAGACACACCGCCTTAGGCGAGGGAAGAGAGGAGCGAGAGAGGAGAGGAAAAAAGAAAGAGAGGAAGAGAGAGACAGAAAGGGAACGAGAGAAGAGAGAAATGAAACCGAGCGGAGGGAAAAAGTGTCAGACAGGGTATGTGTGAGAGGGAGATAGTAAAAGAAAGGAGAAAGAAACAGCGAAAACGAGTTTGAATTACATAAAAAGAGAGAGAAAGAGAGAGGGAGAAAGAGAGAGCGAGAGCGAGTGAGCGAGAGAGAGAGAGAGGACATAATAAAAAGGTGTGGTTAGAGGAGGGGATAAGAAAGTCTCAACTGTGTTGTTCAGCAGCATCCTGTGTAAAACTATCCAATAACAGCAACACCTGCTGTCAACCATTGCCCTGACTGAGGAGTCCAAAACTGAGAACTAATCGATTCCTGTTAACTAAGATAGCAAATCGGTTCCATTCCCAGAATGTTGTGAGAAAGTCTTTAAATTCCATGAGTTTATGAGAAAAACTCATGAAAGGACAAATTTAGTAAATAACACAATTACGTAAGTAGGATCAATTCGGAATAAGTGGGACACTTTTTGCATTTCCGTCTGCTGTAACCTCTGTAGACATCTATCCAACATATTAGTCCAACACATCCTCAAGAAGTTTCTTAATCACAAAAAAATCTCATTGTTATTTATTTCCTTAACTCACCTCATTTGCACCCACTGTAGATAGAGTTTTTGTTTTCTTTTGTTCTACTGTATTATTGACTGTATGTTTTGTTCATTCCATGTGTAACTCTGTGTTGTTGTATGTGTCGAATTGCTACGCTTTACCTTGGCCAGGTCGCAGTTGCAAATGAGAACTTGTTCTCAACTAGCCTACCTCGTTAAATAAAGGTGAAATAAATCAAAATAAATAAAATATTCACAGTAGGCATGACAAACCCCTTTGTGTACACTGAGTCCAAAGCATATTTTCGGTTTGCATTTGGTAGACTGGGACAGAAGGCTAAATAAACTGGGACACCATTATTATAGTCCCAATTGTACCCCAATAACAATTAAATTCAATTGTGTGTGATTAGGAAACATCTGATTTCAGAAATGTATCATGTATTGGGCTAATATGTTGGATAGATCTCTGAAGAGTACAGAAGACGTAAATGCAAAATGTGTCCCACTTTTACAGAATTCACTCAAATAACAGTACTAATAACAATATTACAAGAAAACATTTACAGGACATAGTACTACAAGTACCAGAGCCCTGCCTAACCTAATGTAAACTGGATCTCATTCCTCCATTGGAAAATCCTATAAAACTGTCCCACTTTAGCTACTCCATGCTGTCCTACTTTAGCTACTCCATGCTGTCCTACTTTAGCTAGTTGGTAAAGCAGGACAGCTAAAAAAAATACGGAAAATTTAAACAAAATGTTTTTTATATATTTTGAGGCACTAGACAATAGTATGCACATTTTTATTTTATTTTTTGTATTTTCACCCCCTTTTTGTGGTATCCAATTGGTAGTTACAGTCTTGTCTCATCGCTGCAACTTCCGAATGGACTCGGGAGAGGCGAAGGTCAAGAGCCATGCGTCCTCTGAAACACAACCCAACCAAGGCGCACTGCTTCTTGACACAATGCCACATCCAATCCGGAAGCCAGCCGCACCAATATGTCGGAGGAAACACCGTACACCTGGCTACCGTGTCAGCGTGCATTGTGCCTGGCACGCCACAGGAGTCGCTAGTGCTCGATGAGACAAGGACATCCCTGCCGGCCAAACCCTCCTGTAACCCGGACGACGCTGGGCCAATTGTGTGCCACCCCATGGGCCTCCCGGTCGCGGCCGGCTGCGACAGAGCCTGGACTCAAACCCAGAATCTCTAGTGGCATAGCTAGCACTGCGATGCAGTGCCTTAGACCACTGCGCCACACAGGAGGCCGGCTTAGTGTGCACATTTACATCACAATGTGGCACAGTGCATTATTTATGATCATTTTACAACCTTAACATCAAAATAGAAAACAACCTATGTGGCCGATCTTATCATGTGCTTTGCAGGTGAGCTTCCTGTTTGAAGCTTGCTCTGCCCCCCTCTATGGCTGCGTTTCAAACTCAAAGTAGACAGCCCTCGGACCTAAACCCTCAGCCCTATGCCCTTGGGGGAAACCCCGCAGCCATATTTGCCATTGGTCCAAATTATTAGCCAATCAAGGGAGGTTTGCGAGTGTCCAATTATGTTCACTTTGGGGCCTGAAACGCCCCATAATTCAATTCGCGATGATTAGATATCCGCTAAGAAAAGTCGGCCAAAACTTAAAACCTCAATGTCAATATGGAGTCAACATACAAGTGTAAGTAAAAATGAATGTAAATAAGTTAGAAATTGTGCTACTAATGCACAAACATGTTTCATAAAAGTAAGGATGTTTATTTTTTGGTTAGCTTTTGGAAATTGTCGGAATAAAATATTTTCCTTCTTCAGAAGTACCAGCTAGAATGGCTAATGTTAGTTAGCTAATTAATTTGCTAGCTATCATACAGTAGGTGTATATTAATAATTATATAGTTAATATAAGTAGACATGCCATCATAATACTCTGACTACACCTTTCGTGTCATGTTGCAAAATACATTTAGAAATCTATGTTATTCAATTATTGCACCCACACTGCTCGTGCGTGTCAAAGAGCGTCTGCGTTGCCAAGGGCTAAAATAGAAGTCCTTTCTATTTCTGACGCAGATCGCACTGCAAGTCCTGCATCTCCCATCTCCTCATTGGTTTATAGAAGCAGGTACCCACGTGCCATCTCCTCATTGGTTATACCCACATGGGTGATTGAAAGATGAACTGTGTTGTCGGTGTAGTAATACTAAGAAAGTTTAGATGCCAATCACCATATAAGTTCAAAGATGAAAAAGCCTGGAAGGAGGAGAGATGACTAGAAATGATTCGGTTGACCGTTTTATGTGTGGATTTATTGTTAGAATAGAGGACCTTGTGCATTTCAAGTAAAATAACAACTCAATGTTTGTATCCCAGGACAAATTAGCTAGCAACAGCAAGCTAGCTAAATTGGACAAATTAGCTAGAAAGTGCTAACTAAATTGCCATACATGTTTAATGCTTTTCGACCTGTCCTCAAATTAATGTAATTGGTTCAGAGTTTGTTTTGATATTTTAACCTGCGTGCCGTGATTGCATTTGGTGTAGGGGGACAAAATAAATTTATGCACGATGGCACACTCGCGCAGCCAGTTTGGGTTCCGCGTAATTATAATTGACTGTGGCACATATAAAGCAAGCTACCCGTGGCTGAAAACACAATCATTGCAGGATGAACGAGTGACGAATTTCCGGGCAAGGGCGGCCTATTTAAATATCATTCCTTCCTCCCTCGCCCCTTGCCCTGCAAGTGTATACTCGTCAGACATCATGATACGTCATCAGAAGGGCCCACTTAATTTGAGGGCTGAGGGGATAGGATGTGTATTTTAAGTGTTTGGAATGCAGCCTATGATGTCTCTCCAATGAAGTGATGTGATGTTGATCATGTGGTTTGCCTGAAAGGGCTTAACAGCAATTGTTAAGAGCTGCATTCAAAACACAGAAAAGACACACACTCTCCCCTCAGCCCTCAAATTAAGTGGACACTTCTGATGACGCATCATGATGTCTGACGAGTTTACACTTGCAGGGCAAGGAGCGAGGAAGGAATTAATTTTAAATGACCACAGGTAACCAAATGGTTAGAGTGTTGGGCCAGTAACTGAAAAAGTGTGTGCGAGCAAGGAGGCCTGACTCAGTTACACCAGCTCTGTCAGGAGGAATGGGCCAAAATTCACCCAATGTATTGTGGGAAGCTTGTAGAAGGCTACCTGAAACGTTTGACCCAAGTTAAACAATTTAAAGGCAATGCTACCAAATACTAATTGAGTGAATGTAAACTTCTGACCCACTGGGAATGTGATGAAAAAATAAAAGCTGAAATAAATCATTCTCTCTACTATTATTCTGACATTTCACATTCTTAAAATAAAGTGGTGATCCTAACTGACCATTAGGGAATTTTTACTAGGATTAAATGTCAGGAATTGTGAAAAACTGAGTTGACATATATTTGGCTACGGTGTATGTAAACTTCCGACTTCAATTGTATGTGCTAGGAAGGAATAAGTCCAGAAACGGAAAAGGGAGGATTTTGCAGAAAAAAAATATCTGCTGTGGTTTTTAGATTGTTCTGCTCAAAAGGCATCCCAGTCTGCCCTCAAGTGTTAGGTTTCCAGAACAACGTAAGCATACATTATTTAATCAAACAACCCTCTCTGAAATGAAATGTTTCCCCCAAAGCTGAATGCAGACTAACTTCCTTTCTATTAAATACCACGTTAGTCTGTCTTTCCGATATTATTATGGACTTCATTTTCGGACTTTACAGTGGGAAAGGCTACAGTGGTGGGGTTTTCCATCCTCTCTGTTTTCATATGAATGGGCTAGATGGATGGTAATTGCATTTGGTTTGACCAAACAGTGATGCCTGTCATTCATTGCCATATGTTTATAAACCTCGGTGTCCCTTTACATTGATGATGTAAACTTTGTTAAAAATCTTGAAATAATGATAGTGATATTTCAAGATTTTTAACAAAAATCGCGCTCTGGTATGGAGGTTTCCACCGTGCGCGTTCGCGTGTCAACGTGGCACTTCAAAACCAATCGAAATCAATCTCCGCTCTGTTAATCCCATTTCCACGTTTTTATTGGTTACGTTTCTTGTCAACGTGTCTGGCAATGGTCAACTGAGCAAGCGTGGCACCGCCTCCTTTATTGTAGAATTTAAAGAGGCATGTAGATCTTTACAAACCCAGAAAAAAACGTGAATGAGACGTTTTGCTAAAAATGTGTACGTTTTTGTATTATTATTATTATTCATGCATATGCTCCAGTAAATTAATTGAGGGATTTCGGTTGTATGAAATAAAAACGTGTACAGTTCGTTATTGGAGTATTTTTGTTTATTTAACTAGGCAAGTCAGTTAAGAACAAATTCTTATTTGCAATGACAGCCTAGTGAGTTAACACTGGGTTATTTCCACATTTTCAAAAAAACTCTTAAATATCTCTTCCAAAATAAGATTCAATGAAGTCTGCAGAATGTTTGGGGTGTCAGCTAATACATTGACTTTGAAAAAAATCGATTTAGGCTATTATACTACAGTAAGGGAATTGGATTTACACCCAGTAACAGAATTGCGGTAACATCATTTCATCATGGGTCCTTGATCTGTACTACACAGAAATGCATAATTTTGGATATGAATGTCATTCTCTTCATGGTGATGTATCCTAAATATTCATACCAAGGTATAAATATGCAATATCCTCCTTAACATATTTGGCTATTATTCTACTATTATTTTAATGAGCTCTGTCCCAAATAAGACTGAATTTGGGTGTAACATGTGTTTAGTTCCCCAGAAAGAAAAACAAAAAATGTTGCTTAAAAAGAAAGGGGGATCTAACAAAGCATCACTGACAACAAACAAAACAGGTGGGGTTTTAGGAGGGGTTCTAAAAGACACTCATGGGGGTGTCCACTGAAAACTGCATAGCAACAAAAACTGGGACCTAAAAGACACCCACCATGAGTACCCACTAAATTTCCCAAGTAAGAGGCTGTAAGGTGTGCGTGTTGGTAGCAGGGAAATCAGGTGCAGGAGAACGAACTTGGTATAAACGGAGTCATTTAAGAATAACTCACAAACAAACTCCAAAAACCAAAATATACAAAAAATAATAAAATGGGTACAACACCTGTCGCGCACCAACACATACTAGCACTAACACACAATCTCCAACAAGGACACGAGGAGAAACAGAGGGTTAAATTACACAACATGTAATTGATGGGATTGGAACCAGGTGTGAAGGAAGACAAGACAAAACCAATGGAAAAATGGATCAGTGATGGTTAGAAGATCGGTGACGTCTAACAACTAAAGGTGTTGACACTGCACATCTCAACTGAAGCACTGGGCCAGCCGCTCTCAAATATCACTTGGGCCAGCACAGGTGAAACACCTTCTAACTAACGAGATGGACAAGCCAGCAAAGATGTAACACATACTGACTAACAAGGTGACACCAATCGGTGTCAAAACATGAATGGCAAAAACTAAACTTGTAACAAATGTATATACAGTATGCCTTCATTTCTCAAAAATATACTCTTAGCATTAATTTGACACCCAATTTGATATGCTCCTATGAACTTCATGTTGGTGCTCATGGGTCTTTTTACATAGAAATGACCTTATACAGAAACCAAGCCTAAACCCTAAATAGCAAGCAATGCAGATCTTGAAGCACAGTTACTAGAAAAAACTCCCTAGAAAGGAAGGAACCTAGGAAGAAACCTAGAGAGGAACTAGGCTCTGAAAGGTGGCTAGTTCGCTTCGGTTGGTAGTATGCTTAGTTGGCTTGTTCTGTCCCTTTGGCAGGAAGATCGTAGATCGCATCGACACAGACAAGAGTGGTTTCGTGAGCCATGGGGAACTGCACCAGTGGATCAAACACAGGCAGAGGAGGCACATTGAGGAGAATGTGCTGAAGCACCGGAAGGAGTACGACCAGAACAAGGATGGGAAGATCGGCTGGGAGGAATACAAAAACACCACCTACGGCTACTACCTGGTTACGACAAGGGAGGGTAGCCTAACTTTGAGGCAAATGAGCGAGGGGGTTGTGATTTTAAAAAGGTAGTCCCAATTTACCAGGGGTGTACAGTCAGTGTATAATTAGTAGGCTATATGGGTGCTAAAGATTGTTGGAATGATGGGCAGGCTTGGGCACAACCAAGATACTATTTATGTAGGGTCTAATTTTATATACTTACCACGTGATATGAGGAGAGATTGATCATGAGTTACAAACACAATCCAAGAATGAGATGGGAATGAGAGTAGAGAACTCAACATGACAGTATAGTAGTGTCTATACAGCTATGTGATAGTGGTGTCATCTTAGGTTCGTGTTGTTAATACAAAGGCAGGGGAAGGGGTTACCACAATATCCATGTCTTTTATCCTTGATACAAAGAAACAAACTGAGGTGGAAAACAGAACATGTTAACACATTTTTCCCTTTGGAGTTAAAGTAGAGATCTGTAGTAGAGAGAGTAGATCTGTAGTAGAGAGAGTAGATCTGTAGTAGAGAGAGTAGATCTGTAGTAGAGAGAGTAGATCTGTAGTAGAGAGAGTAGATCTGTAGTAGAGAGAGTAGATCTGTAGTAGAGAGAGTAGATCTGTAGTAGAGAGAGTAGATCTGTAGTAGAGAGGGTAAATTAGTGACACATCACTGATAAACTCAGATTCAAAAGGTTTTAGTAGGCTAGACTTTGACTGCAGTACACAACCCAAGAGTATTTACACGGACAGTGTAGTTCTGGGCCAGTATGAATAAAGCGTCACAGAGTAGGAGTGATCAGTTTAGCCTATTAGATCATAATAAGTAACATTACATGGACGGGGGGGGGGCCTGATCTTAGATCAGCACTCCTACTCTGAGACGCTTGATACATACAGACCCTGATCTATGCTTTACAAAGCCATGTCTTGTCTGAGAATGTCCTCCGCTCCCTTGCAGATGACAAGGCGAGCTACAAGGCCATGCTGACTAGAGACGAAAGGCGCTTTAGGACAGCTGACCGCGACGGGGACGGCATCGCCACCAAGGTCTAGTTCACCGCCTTCCTTCACCCTGAGGAGTACGACCACATGAAGACCGTTGTCATACAGGTCAGTCAGAGGACTGGGTTCAGTCAATAGTCACAGGATCAATCAAATTCTGAGGAACATCCAGGTGGTGCACTTTTTTTCTCCAGCCCACTTCTAAACAACTATATTTTTTCTGTTTCGCTTCAGGAAACAGTAGAAGACATTGACAAGAACGGTGATAGAAAGATTACCCTTTACGAATACATTGGCTCGTCTCTCCTTCAACCGACTACCCTCTTCCAAACAGATAACATGCAATATGTCATCAACCAAACATAATATCTGGTTCTTTATACATTTTATGAGAACAAAAAATATTTCATATATGTCAAATGAAAAGTGCTAGTATGCATACACAAACAAAAGATAACCCAGAGATGCACAGTAGGCATGATTTTGAAAGTGATTTTTCTCCCCAGCGAATGGACCAGTGGTGACCCCCCCCCCCCCCCCCCCCCCCCCCAGACATTTCACAATTTTGTTGTACACCTGAACTAGCTCATAACCCCTGGAATATACTTTAGAATTACAACACCTACTGTATAAGCTGTATCCTGTTCTCTCCACCACAGGGGGACATGTTCACACCTGAGAATGGAGAGAGTGAACCAACCAGACTGGGTGCTGATGGAGAAAAAACACTTCACATAGTTTAGAGACAATAGTCTGCTGCTACTGGATCACCTTAACAACATCCTCTCCTTATACATTACTATAACATCATTATAACATCACTTTTTAAGTCAGTACACTTAAGGTACCCTACCCCTCAGACCAGCTATGTCAATACTTACACACACACACACACACACACACACACACACACACACACACACACACACACACACACACACACACACACACACACACACACACACACACACACACACACACCTCTTTCTGTGGACATACTAAGTTAACAGGTTTGTGTCTGTGTTGTCAGGATGGTTTGTAACAGCTCTCTATGTGTGTGTTGTGTTGTCAGGATGGTTTCCTGGATAACCATGAGGTAGCTCAGTGGATCCTGCCAGGAGAGATTGACCATACTGACAATGAGGCTAAGCACCTCATCCACGAGACAGACACAGACAAGGTACGCATCTCCCCAGTCTTACTGCCTGAACTCTCACCCTTACCCCAAACCAAAAGCCCTGTACACTCTTGTACACTCTTATACATACATACCTGTTACACTCTTATAAGTGTTTCTTAATCCACTTCCACACACAATCTTATCCCCTCCAAAGCACCTCTAGCCAGGTGTCCTCTTCACCCATCCCACATCCCTGTACCCCTCTAAAACTCACACCTTCGCCATCTGTGTACCTGTTTTTACCTTCACCCTACATCTAACCACCCTCATCACTGCAACTATTGTGCAGTGCATACCCCCACCCGCTCACGCCCCTTCCTCTCTGACCTTCTCACACCTTCCCCCAACCTCACACCTCGACTTCCCATACAAAAACCAAATAACACCCTGTTACAACTGACAACTGTACTTGGCAACACATAAACCTATCCTACATTACAGGGAGTAAATTGTATTTTTAATTTAATTAGGCAAGTCAATTGGGCTCCGGAGTGGCGCAGCCGTCTAAGGCACTGCACCTCAGAGCTTGAGGCGTGCGTCACTACAGACTCCCTGATTCGAATCCAGTCTGTATCACAACCAGCCAGGATTGGGAGTCCCATAGGGTGGCGCATAATTGGCCCAGCGTCGTCCGGGTTTGGCCGTCATTATAAATAAGAATATGTTCTTAACTGACTTGCCTAGTTAAATAAAGGTTACACACACATTAACAAATTCTTATTTACAATGACGGCCTACCCCGGACGACGCTGGGCCAATTGTGCGACTCCCAATCACAGCCGGTTGTGATACGACCTGGAATTGAACCAGGTCTGTAGTGACGCCTCTAGCACTGAAATGTAGTGCCTTAGACCGCTTCACCAATGCTCCCCTGCGGTGTGCTGTTATCCACCAGATTACATGCCTGTTAGACTTCCCCACCCTCACCTGGATAGACCTTCTGTTCTGCTCCTGAGCAAGGCACTTAACCCTAATTGCTCCTGTAAGCCACTCTGGATAAGAGTGTCTGCTTTCATGAAAACAATGTTAAACTAATAAACATGTCCAAGCAGGAATGATGATACTTAAATGGTTTCACAATAAACCTATCAAATTATAGATATAGAGATTAATTTGCATACATTTTTTTGGACACTAATATCACATAAGATAATTCATTTGGGACTAATTCAGCACCTGAGGAAGTTGTTAGTTCGCCAACTCTAAATATAGTCTAATTATTGCTAATAGTTTGCGTTGTAATTGATAGGCCTATTTAACATTACATTTAATGTAGCCTATGCACTCACCGTGAATGGCTGACTTGAGAAACCTTTGCTCAATATAAGCTGATAAATAAAATGATGACTGACCAACAGAAAGCTTGGTACCCTCTTCTTTTCAACATTTTAACAGCATGTGTTCAAAACAGTGTTTGAAATGTTGCGCAATCAGAAAGCATTTTCTCTCCCACTACTCAGAGACAGAGTGAAAAAACACTGTAAATAGGCTGCAAACTAAGCATCAAGCAGCAACTCTACGGAGTCCATACGACTGATTGACCAGTGGGCCAGGTGTAAATGGTATGGCAGCCTTACCTACTCATTCATTCATTCATTCAGTCATTCATTCATTCAATTGGAATACAAAATAAGCCATCACCAGGACAGTATATTCTTTCTGAGTTGAGAGCATGTGAGAAGTCTTTAGGGTGCGTGACATGACAGCAATGCTGACAAAATAAAATGTTCCTATTGATGTTAGATGAAGTAATCCAAAATATAATCAGATGTTTTTAATACATTAACTGTAATCCCAATGACATTTTTTTAAAAGTAATCCGGGCTGATTAGTTACTTCATTTTTGTAATCGGATTACATAATCCCCATTACATGTAATCCGTTACTACACAACCTTGCCTATGTGAATACTACTTGACTTAAAAATATTGATTTGCCCAAAAACTATATTAGAGGTATGTTCAAATGTTATGCAGTAATAGTATTTGACCCCAATTATGTTGACCTGTTAAGACCAAAGACATATACTGAACAGAAATATAAGCTCAACATGCAACAATTTCAGTTAACAGTTCATATGAGGAAATCAGTCTATTGAAAAAAATCTATGGATTTAACATGACCGGGAATACAGATATGCATTTGTTGGTCACAGATACCTATAAAAAATGGGCCTCACAATGGGCCTCAGGATTTTGTCACAGTATTTTTGTGCATTCAAATTGCCATTGATAAAATGCAATTGTGTTCATTGTCTGTAGTTTATGCCTGCCCACATGACGCCATACACAAATTCTCTAAAACTATGTTGGAGGTGGCTTATGGTAGAGAAATGAACAGTAAATTCTCTGGCAACAGCTCTGGTGGACATTCCGGCAGTCGGCATGCCAATTGCATGCTCCCTCAAAACTTGAGACTTCTGTGGCATTGTGTTGTGTGACAAAGCTGGACATTTTAAAGTGGCCTTTTATTGTCCCGAGCACAAGGTGCACCTGTGTAATGATCATGCTGTTTAATCAGCTTCTTGGTATGCCACACCTGTCAGCTGGATGGATTATTTTGGGAAAAGAGAAATTCTCACTAACATGGATGTAAACAAAGTTGTGTGCAAAATTTGAGAGAGATGTATAATTTCTGGGACAATTTATTTTAGCTCATTAAACATGCGACCAACATGTTGCGTTTATATTTTGTTCAGTATATACTGTACATTCTACTCAATGGCAGTCAACAATTTACACTCTATGCTTATATTCCCCATTACAAAATATGATTCTTCTAATTGAAGCTGAAATGATAAAATACTCAATGTTTGCGCACATCTGCCAACATATTCTGTTCTATTATAGCCTAATTCTAGATGGTATTTTCCATTTGATATGACAGTGCACATAAAAACAGTACAGCACAAATGTTTAAAACTTCCCCTTTAGTTTATTTCATACAACCCCACTGTTTTTAAGAAACACAGATATGACTTTAAAATACGAATGCATGTTCCTGAGAAGAGTACCATAAACCTGTCATCTAAAAATAATACACAAATAGCTCAATTAAAGTTATTCTCATTCTCATATTCTCACAACTTCTATAGGCTATCCATTATATCCAATATGTGTATCCAATCTATCCAGTCTCTCTATATCCAGTTTGCATGTTTGTGGTGTTCTCAGTCAACAACAAGAAAGACAGAAAAATTATTTATAACTTATTAAAAGTGAGAATAATGACAGTGAATCTCTAAGAGATAATACAATCCCTTGGTTGCAGTATCTTCCTTGGCCACATGGTGGCGACAGGGGCTTATTTGTCAGCTTCAAAGACATCGGCTACAGTCCTAACGGATAAAGGGAGACAAGTGGTTGGTTTATTGATTTTCCTGCGCATCAGTCTTCACATTTCTACTCACACGGGTAGGCCTATTGAAAGAATCACAGGGTGAGGTGCATTTGGGTGTGATAGCTTGCCATTTGGATTTGCTAACTATATATTTTTTCTCACCAATCTACACACAATACCCCATAATGGCAAAGTGAAAACATGTTTTTAGAAATTTTTGCAAATGTATTGAAAAGGAAATACAGAAATATCTCATTTACATAAGTATTCACTATTCAATATTTTGTCGAAGCACCTTTAGGTAGCGATAACAGCTTTCTTGGGTACGTCTGTATCAGCTTTTTTTGGGGATTGGGGATTTTCTACCATTCTGCCATGTTGCTGTTGGAACGTGAATCTTCACCCCAGTCTAGGGTAGTTTGCAATCTGAAGCAGGTTCTCATCAAGGATTTGCCTGCATTTGGCTCAATTCATTGTTTCTCTTTATTCGTACCAGTCTCTCAGTCCCTGCTGCTGAAAAGCATCTCCATTGCATGGTGCTGCCACTACCATGCTTTACGGTAGATATGGTGATAGACCGGTGATGAGCTGTGCCTGGTTTTCTCCAGACATAGCGCTTTGCATTCAGGCCAAAGTGTTACATTTTTGTCTCATCAGACCACAGAATATTTTGCCTTGTGATCCCAGTCTTTCACATTCCTTTTTGCAAACTCCAAGCATGCTGTCATGTGCCTATTTCTCAGGAGTGGCTTCCACCTGGCCACTCTCCCATAAAGCCCAGATTGGTGTAGTGCTGTAGAGAGTCTTGTCCTTCTGGCAGGTTCTCCCCTCTCAGCCAAGGAACTCTGTAGTTCTGTCAGAATGGTCATTGGGTTCTTGGTCACCTCCCTGACCAAGGTCGTTCTTGCCCAGTTTGGTCAGACGGCCACCTCTAAGCAGTTCCATTTTTTTCAATTTCCATATGATAGAGACCACTGGGCTCTTGGAAACTTTCAACACTCTAGAAATAGTTTACCCTTCCCTAGATATATGCCTCATCACAATTATATCCAAGAGATCTAAGGACAGTTCCTTAGACTTCATGGTAATACAATTGCAAATATGTGTTTGTTTTCAGTTTCTCATTATGTTTTCAGTTTCTCATTATGGGGGTATGTTGTGTAGATGGGTGAGAAGAACAACCCATTCAATCCATTTTGAATTCAGGCTCTAACACAACTAAATGTGGAATAAGCCAAGGGGTATGAATACTTTCAAAAGACACTGTAGCTAGCTACTTCCCTCGCCGTAACGTTAACTGTGAGAAAGCAGTGCTCAACAGGATACAGCTGCCCAGTGGGAAGCACCTCAGGTCGGCAGGCACCTCGGTACAACACCGGTGTGCACTGGTTATTTGCACTGGCTTGTCCTGGTGCTTTCAGTAGTAGGCAGTAATGTTAGCTAATTGGCATGTCACTGTGAAATAAACATAACTATTTTTAACTAATGGCTGGTATTTAATGTCTGTTTTTATATGTGTGTGGCCGAAGACGTCTTTCCACATTGTGTGGATAATCGTTTCTCCGTCCATTCGGTACGAGCCACACTGTTAGAAGCAGCCTCAATGGCAGTGGGCGCGGCATGTAGTGACTCGATGCTAATGGCAGATTCAGGTGGGGCGCTCCTTGTAGTAACTGCATTCCGCAGATAGACATTATTTGTTATTTTGAGAATAAACGTAATTCTGTGTCAAACGGAATGTTGAGAGCTCACACTGAGGCATTCAAAAGGTGTTTATGTAACTGTGTCTTACTTATAGATTGATCCAGTCAGCTCGTCCAGAAAACCACCTTGGGGATTAAAAACATACAGTGAAGCTGATGTTTCTGCTGCCCGGCGTTCAACCTCAAACATTTCTCTAATAGCAGCTAATGACATGTCAACTGTTCATACAATGATTCTTTATCAAACAGTCCCACACCCCTGTCTTACCTGGTTGGCAAAGTGTGCTGCAAATGGGACACACGTAGCAGAAGTTGCACATCTAAAGAAGGAAGCAGGAAAAGGGTAAGGCATTAGAGAAGGATAACAAATGAAGGACTATATAACGTCATAGGACATAACTGGAGGGAGGAGCTTCTCTGATCTGACTTTGTCATTGCATCATAACCAGCCCTCTTGATGTAAAAAAAATTAAAAATCATCATATTAAGATCAGCTTCCTACTTCCGAGGAGCATGCAAATGCAAAATTAGTCTTCTCACAACCGCTGTATGGAGCGTGCAAAGCGAAGAGAGCTCCCAGAGATTTGAGAGACTATGTTTTGACTAGCTCTGTTGTAACCTTTTCTAGGACCTGAAGACTTGTGTTAACTTCCCAAGCTAATTATAATGCAAAGTCTTGTGGTGCACAGATGACCTGGGTTCAAAATCCAGTCCGTTGGAACCAACATTATTTTTGGTTCCAGGTAGAACCATTTTGGATTCCATGTAGAACCCTCTCGAAAAAAGAGTTCTCCCTGGAATCAAAAAAGTGTTCTCCTACATGGACAGCTTAATAACCTTTTTGGAACCCTTCTTTCTGAGGGTGTAGGTTATTAGTGGTTGAATGGGAAGGTAATTCTTACCTGACAGGTGTCACAGTGCGCAGACTTATCTCCCTCTGCACATGGGCACTTGTTGCAGGTGTCACAGTGCTGTGTGTGTGTGTGTGAGTGAGTGAGTGAGTGAGTGAGTGAGTGAGTGAGTGAGTGAGTGAGTGAGTGAGTGAGTGAGTGAGTGAGTGAGTGAGTGAGTGAGTGAGTGAGTGAGTGAGAGAGAGAGAGAGAGAGAGAGAGAGAGAGAGAGAGAGAGAGAATTTTTAACAAGGATGGGGAAAACATATTAATAGGGTGCAAATTGTTTTACCAATAAATGTAATCAAACTGGTGTTTCTATCTAGATGGTGAGACCTACCTCACAGTATTCACAGTATGAACAGAGGGATCCTTTGTGATACAGTTGATCGTCCTCTTCCTCATCGTCATCATCATCATCATCGTCGTCATCAGCTGCAGCCGGTTCATCATCATCATCGTCATCATTACCGTCAGCCTCTGTAAAATAACTTGTTCATTCCCATCCTAACACGTACAGTGGGGAGAACAAGTATTTGATACACTGCCGATTTTGCAGGTTTTCCTACTTACAAAGCATGTAGATGTCTGTAATTTTTATCATAGGTACACTTCAACTGTGAGAGACGGAATCTAAAACAAAAATCCAGAAAATAACATTGTATGATTTTTAAGTAATTCATTTGCATTTTATTGCATGACATAAGGATTTGATCACCTACCAACCAGTAAGAATTCCGGCTCTCACAGACCTGTTAGTTTTTCTTTAAGAAGCCCTCCTGTTCTCCACTCATTACCTGTATTAACCGCACCTGTTTGAACTCGTTACCTGTATAAAAGACACCTGTCCACACACTCAATCAAACAAACTCTAACCTCTCCACAATGGCCAAGACCAGAGAGCTGTGTAAGGACATCAGGGCTAAAATTGTAGACCTGCACAAGGCTGGGATGGGCTACGGGGCAATAGGCAAGCAGCTTGGTGAGAAGGCAACAACTGTTGGCGCAATTATTAGAAAATGAAAGAAGTTCAAGATGACGGTCAATCACCCTCGGTCTGGGGCTCCATGCAAGATCTCACCTCGTGGGGCATCAATGATCATGAGGAAGGTGAGGGATCAGCCCAGAACAACACGGCAGGACCTGGTCAATGACCTGAAGAGAGCTGGGACCACAGTCTCAAAGAAAACCATTAGTAACACACTACGCCGTCATGGATTAAAATCCTGTAGCGCACTCAAGCCAGCGCATGTCCAGGCCCGTCTGAAGTTTGCCAATGACCATCTGGATGATCCAGAGGAGGAATGGGAGAAGGTCATGTGGTATGATGATACAAATATAGAGCTTTTTGGTCTAAACTCCACTCGCCGTGTTTAGAGGAAGAAGAATGATGAGTACAACCCCAAGAACACCATCCCAACCGTGAAGCATGGAGGTGGAAACATGGGGATGCTTTTCTGCAAAGGGGCCAGGACGACTGCACCGTATTGAGGGGAGGGTGGATGGGTCCATGTATCGCGAGATCTTGGCCAACAACCTCCTTCCCTCAGGAAGAGCATTGAAGATGGGTCATGGCTGGGTCTTCCAGCATGACAACGACCCGAAACACACAGCCAGGGCAACTAAGGAGTGGCTCCGTAAGAAGCATCTCAAGGTCCTGGAGTGGCCTAGCCAGTCTCCAGACCTGAACCCAATAGAAAATCTTTGGAGGGAGCTGAAAGTCCGTATTGCCCAGCGACAGCCCCGAAACCTGAAGGATCTGGAGAAGGTCTGTATGGAGGAGTGGGACAAAATCCCTGCTGCAGTGTGTGCAAACCTGGTCAAGAACTACATGAAACGTATGATCTCTGTAATTGCAAACAAAGGTTTCTGGACCAAATATTAAGTTCTGCTTTTCTGATGTATCAAATACTTATGTCATGCAATAAAATGCAAATTAATTACTTAAAAATCATAAAAAATCATAATCTCTCACAGTTGAAGTGTACCAATGATTTAAAAAAAAAAATACAGACCTCTACATGCTTTGTAAGTAGGAAAACCTACAAAATCGGCAGTGTATAGAATACTTGTTCTCCCCACTGTATGTGTGTATCTGTACATTTTCTGTGATGGTGTTCATTAATGTATTTTTGTTTTGTAGCAAGGTAATGGTGTAACAGAATGGCAGGGTAGAGTTCATTCATACTATACAAAAACGAATTTCCTACATACAGTCCTGCATGCATACACTAGTTCTACACGCTCATATTCTGTAGACACACACAAATTCTAACCACATACACAAACCAGTACAATGTACAGACTACCTCACAGAAAATTCTTTGTACACACAAATACACATAGGTAGATTATAATCACAAATGCCCATAAAGAAAGTCTAGTCATTTTAAATATGCACTGCTCAAAAAAATTAAGGGAACACTAAAATAAAATCTGAATGAATTAAATATTCTTATTAAATACTTTTTTCTTTACATAGTTGAATGTGCTGACAACAAAATCACACAAAAATGATCAATGGAAATCAAATTTATCAACCCATGGAGGTCTGGATTTGGAGTCACACTCAAAATTAAAGTGGAAAACCACACTACAGGCTGATCCAACTTTGATGTAATGTCCTTAAAACAAGTCAAAATGAGGCTCAGTAGTGTGTGTGGCTTCCACGTGCCTGTATGACCTCCCTACAACGCCTGGGCATGCTCCTGATGAGGTGGTGGATGGTCTCCTGAGGGATCTCCTCCCAGACCTAGACTAAAGCATTCGCCAACTCCTGGACAGTGGAGCGAGACATGATGTCCCAGATGTGCTCAATTGGATTCAGGTCTGGGGAACGGGCGGGTCAGTCCATAGCATCAATGCCTTCCTCTTGCAGGAACTGCTGACACACTCCAGTCACATGAGGTCTAGCATTGTCTTGCATTAAGAGGAACCTAGGGCCAACCGCACCAGCATATGGTCTCACAAGGGGTCTGAGGATCTCATCTCAGGCTACCTCTGGCGAGCACCCCACACCATGACTGACCCACCGCCAAACCGGTCATGCTGGAGGATGTTGCAGGCAGCAGAACGTTCTCCACGGCGTCTCCAGACTCCGTCACATGTGCTCAGTGTGAACCTGCTTTCATCTGTGAAGAGCACAGGGCGCCAGTGGCGAATTTGCCAATCTTGGTGTTCTCTGGCAAATGCCAAACGTCCTGCACGGTGTTGGGCTGTAAGCACAACCCCCACCTGTGGACGTTGGGCCCTCATACCACCCTCATGGAGTCTGTTTCTGACCGTTTGAGCAGACACATGCACATTTGTGGCCTGCTGGAGGTAATTTTGCAGGGCTCTGGCAGTGCTCCTCCTGCTCCTCCTTGCACAAAGGCGGAGGTAGCGGTCCTGCTGCTGGGTTGTTGCCCTCCTATGGCCTCCTCCACGTCTCCTGATGTACTGGCCTGTCTCCTGGTAGTGCCTCCATGATCTGGACACTACGCTGACAGACACAGCAAACCTTCTTGCCACAGCTCGCATTGATGTGCTATCCTGGATGAGCTGCACTACCTGAGCCACTTGTGTGGGTTGTAGACTCCGTCTCATGCTACCACTAGAGTGAAAGCACCGCCAGCATTCAAAAGTGACCAAAACATCAGCCAGGAAGCATAGGAACTAAGAAGTGGTCTGTGGTCACCACCTGCAGAACCACTCCTTTATTGGGGGTGTCTTGCTAATTGCCTGTAATTTCCACCTGTTGTCTATTCCATTTGCACAACAGCATGTGAAATCTACTGTCAATCAGTGATGCTTCCTAAGTGGACAGTTTGATTTCACAGAAGTGTGATTGACTTTGAGTTACATTGTGTCGTTTAAGTGTTCCCTTTATTTTTTTGAGCAGTGTATATAGGTTCACACTCAGTATGACTATACAATAAACCATTCCACAGTAAGATGAACATTTGAACTTTTCCTGTTCATTTGACTCAAACAGACTTGGTACTGAAACAATCTCCCACCTTTTTTATACCACACAGGTTTACTCCATGCATGTAGTCAGTCACCAAACCCATGACTCCAGGCAACAACAGAAGTACATCCATGCAACACTTCATGATCAATTTGTTTATTCTATGATTGAAAGTAGGGTTAGAGAGACATGATCAGAGGTGATATTTTGTCACAGTTTTCACAGAAAGGGGTTGTTTCACAGTCAACAAAAAATACATTTAAAAAATCCACATAAAAATAAGAGCAGAGTCAAACACTTCTATTCATGCAACACCTGGAGTAACTGTCATGTCTTGTCAATTAGCTACCTATATTTCTCTTTTTTTCCAAATACTATTTTTTTCTCCAAAATGTGAAAAACCTCAACATCTACGTTGAGTACCAGGCTAGAGGTAGCCCACACAAACATTGCTTGATCTGGTGTAAAATCTCTGATATCTGACATGTAATCTAACTAAAGTGGTATCATACGCAATTATACAAATGAATGTATTATAAGAATAATTCATATTCCAATTATCCTCTCTAAAGTGACAAATGGCGAATGGCCGTATAAATATTTCAAATTAGTTTAAGAAAATAATGGCCGTTTCTGTTCTCAGTATGTGAATGATTATCTTTGTACAAACGTAATAGTCTGAGAACCGCTTGAGTGAGTTTGAGTGAGAATTACAAAATATGAATGGATACGTTCACAGATGTGTTATTAATATGCATTCACAGATGTGATATTAATATGCATTCACAGATGTGTTATTAATATGCATTCACAGATGTGTTATTAATATGCATTCACAGATGTGTTATTAATATGCATTCACAGATGTGTTATTAATATACATTCACAGATGTGTTATTAATATACATTCACAGATGTGTTATTAATATGCATTCACAGATGTGTTATTAATATGCATTCACAGATGTGTTATTAATATGCATTCACAGATGTGTTATTAATATGCATTCACAGATGTGTTATTAATATGCATTCAAAGATGACGTAAAAACATAGACCAGGGTTGCATATACAGTACATTCATTTCATTGGAACTATTCAACATAGTGACAAAGAAGGAAGCTCTACAGAGAAAGAGAGATTGAGAGATGTGGAGAAAGAGAGAAACTCTATTGACACCCCTGTTACTATTACCACACCTTACTACTCTTATCTAGTAAATTAATGAATTCTTTAGCCCTCATGTGCCACCCAACACCCCTCACCCCTTCCACCTCCTCCTCCTGTCTGTCTGTCTGTCTGTCTGTCTATCGCTATCAAGCCTCCTCTTTCTACACCACTGTCTCTCTTTCTTTCTCTGTAGGTTAACATGGAGGAGACACAAATACATGTCAATCCAATCCATAACCGTGAGAAAGGAAGGACGGAGTGAAAAAGAAGAAACCATTATTTCAAACAAGACACAAATCAAAAGATCTGAATTATATTATGATCCGATGACTGATTCTATCAAGTCTCTGTGTTACTTAAAAAAACAACTAAAAAAAACATCTCCTTTTACTCATCATTACAATGCTTCTGTAGTCCCCAGGTTCATATCTAGTGTACTGTACGAAGGATGACACACAGTTGGGACTCCAGGCGGGCCAGTTCAATTTCCCCAGAGTGTTCATAACTCTATTTAAGCAGGGAAGAGAACACAGAGAGAGTCAGACAGACACAGCAAAGGTAATGGACAGCTGTAAAGGGGTGAAGGAGGGACTTCTGTACTAGTCTCTTTTCCTATATCTACTCTGATTGGACAGCTGAACTGAGTGACAGGCTGAGCTGAGAACTAACTGACAAGGAGAGGTTCTGCAGGGCATGGAGAGGTAAGGAGAGGGGAGTGGCCAAGGTGTGGCTAAGCCCCTCCCCTCTCCCGTTCTCTTCTGATATAGTTTCAGACAGGCAGAGCGGGGTGGGTTTAGGGTCACACAGAGATGATGGCGAGGGAAGGTGGGTAAAGAATGCAGCATAATTTAAGTGAAAAGACGTAACTTACCTGTGTGGTCATCGTCGTCATCATCATCATCGTCATCATCGTCGTCATCATCATCGTCGTCATCATCGTCTTCATCATCGTCGTCGTCATCATCGTCGTCGTCATCATCGTTGTCGTCATCGTCATCATCATCGTCGTCATCATCGTCGTCGTCGTCATCATCGTTGTCGTCATCATCGTTGTCGTCATCATCGTCGTCATCATCATCGTCGTCGTCATCATCATCGTCGTTATCATCGTCATCGTCATCATTGTCATCATCCTCTTTACTGTCCCCATCATCATCATCATCATCGTCGTCGTCGTCATCTCCCCCTACATCCGCTGCATGCTCCCCCTCGTCATCAGCTACTACATCCTGTTGGGGAGCCAGCGGCAGGTCTTGAGCCTTGACGCCAGGGGCAAGAGGGGTCTGGAAGGTGCAGAGTAGGGCTAGGAACAGTCCCAAGAGCCACGTCTTAAAGGAGGCCATGATTAATCTCAGAACAAAGGGTTGAGAGGGACGATAGATAAACGAGGAGAGTGAGGGATGATACCAGATAAACGAGGGATCACTCCCTTTGCAGTGCAATGGTTTAGCACGTGCACACTGACACCCCCAGAGTTTGTTGCCTTTCTGTCCCACACACACACAATACACCCACACACCCACACACACACCCTAAGGAGAGCGATGGGGAACGGGCACCAGTTATAAAGAAGTGCACACAATAGGCCTATGTAATGCCCAGTTGAACGGGGATATTCCAAATAGAAATCCAGACACTTGTTCTCAACTCCTCACAACACAACGATAAACCAAATCCCTCCTGGAAAAGGTAGGTGTCCTTCTCCTTTGGAAAAAAAAGTAACCCTCTTGTCCTCCTGAAATAGTGCTTGTTTAGTACCCCTTTAAAGTTTAAGCATGCAGTAAAATGGCACAGTTTGAAGAGACACCGTTGCAGACCTGACACAGGCGGCACTAATGTGGGACGGGCAGGAGAAGAGAGAGACCAGCCTGGGGGGTAAGATGAGAAGGAATGGGGCAATTAGGCTGAGTGACAGGGGCAAATGCTCCACCGTTGACCATGCTTGCACCGTCTAAAATGGAATGAACAGGGAAGAGAGGCAGATAGCGAGAGGAAGGGAGAGAGGGGCAGATATTGCTTGCTTTTTTGCTGTCATCAAATGTTCAAGTTTAACTTTAGAGAGGACGGTGGGAGAAGGAGGCTCAGGCCAGGATGACCATATATCGTGAAAGAAGGGAGGTGTAAGGAGGAAGAGTTGAAATAGCAAAGGAGAGAGTGAGAGGGGTGATATCAGAACTATATCATTGGAACGAGTGAGGGGGAGAGAGAAAAGAGAGCGTTGGTGAGACAAGCAGGTGTTGAGAGAAGACATATCAGCTATCAATTTTATTTACGTCAGTTAAGAACAAATTCTTATTTTTAATGATGGCCTAGGAACAGTGGGTTAACTGCCTTGTTCAGGGGCAGAACAACAGATTTGTACCTTGTCAGCTGAGAGGTTTGAACTTGCAACCTTTCAGTTACTAGCTCTAACCACTAGGCTACCCTGCCACCCCAATCGGGAACTATTTGCCAATGTCAATGCCAATTAGCTTTGTACCAAATGTTCTACACAGTTTTTACCCACCATTTTTATATGCCCACCAACCCACCACTCTCACAATTCCAGCACTATAGGAACAAGCAATGAGCCAGCCCTTGGTTACACACACACATTACCAAGCATTGCAGGCACAATGATCAACAATGAAGGGCCTGGTTTTCACACTCAACCCATATAGCCTTTTCACTACCTTCCTTCTGAGTACACCCCCTCCCCGGTACCCCTCCTGAACATGTAGCCCCCAAAATAACCACTCTATTTAAAACCCTGCACTCCCAGAGTCAGTGTAATGTGACCCTCCCTTGCACTGTGAGTTGACTGACACTGAAGATACCACCATCTCTCTCTCTATACCACCCCTCTTTTTCACTCTTTCTCTCTCTCTCTCTATACCACCCCTCTTTTTCACTCTCTTTCTCTATCCCCCTCCTTTCATAATCCTCTCTTCCACATCTCCAGCTGCTCCCCATGAGAGGAGCCTCTGCAAACTATATCTGCAAAGCCTCCAAAATGAAGCCAAACCCAAGCAATCAGAGCCAAATTTAACCAAAGCTTCTGCACTTGTTGCACCTCCCTTTATTTCATATTTTGTTCAACACTCTGTTATGTTCCGATTGGAAAATACAAGGTGCAAACTTTCTGCAATGATTAATGAATCTGGCCCTATGGTCCCCACCCCATTTCTCACTGCTACCAACCCAAACTTCTACATTACTGTGTGAAACAGTTACGATTGAGACCACCAAAGGAGAGAAAGAGAGCGATATGAGATGCAGATGAACAAGAGGAGAGATATGCAACACCAAAGACTGCAATGTAGCTGAAAGTGGAGATGTATGCAGACATGCCTAAGACATATTTCTCTCTCCATTTGGGTGAGCTGCAGTATACATGACTTGCCTCAAGCTGGGTTAGAAATGCTTGACCCAAATATTTAACACTTGGCATCTTTAATAACATCTTCAATGTACAACGTTCCCTGAAAATTTGAGCTCTATCTCTGAAATTAGTGAATGTCACCTAACCTTCCTTCTTCGGGTTACCAGGTGCTCCCTGGGAAAAGGCCACAGCTGAGGGCAAATGTGGACACTAGCCCTCCGCAGCCTTCCTCCCTCAACTCAGTTAACGGCATGTCTACTCGGACAAAAGGTGCTAATAACTCGAAACTGATATTTTAAAATAGCTGGTTATTAATACCCGTTGTAGAAATCTGGTTGTTGTGGGGTGAAAAGGCAGTAAGAGTCAGTAAAACCCAGTTCTAAAGTACACATACCACCATCTCTCTCTCTATACCACCCCTCTTTTTCACTCTCACTCGGCTTCGGTCGGTTAGAAAGATCTGACGCTACAGATGTAGGATCTTAATTCGTGCCAGTTTGCTACAGCAGGAAAATAATCCTGCAGCAACATTAAATGTGAGGTATTATGTGGATTATAATTAATCAGCATTTTTGTAGGGGTTGATACATTGTTTGGGAAAATCAAGTCTGAAATTTCAAAGTGGAAATAACAAACCTCAGAAACCTTTTTAAACCTCAAATATACAAGTTTTACGTTTCCTGAATTGCAGGAAAGTTCTCCTGCAACAGGGTGATCAAGTAACGATCCAACATATGTAAAAGAACTCCATTCATTCACCTCCAACAACATGAACCAAGCTCGTTTCCTGTAAGGATCGCCTGAAGCGGAAAACAGTGGTGGAAAAAGTACCCAATTAACATACTTGAGTAAAAGAGAAGATACCTTAATAGAAAATGACTCAAGTAAAAGTGAAAGTCACCCATTAAAATCTACTTGAGTAAAAGTCTAAAAGTATTTGGTTTGAAATATACGTAAGTATCAAAAGTAAATGTAATTGCTAAAATATACTTAAGTATGAAAAGTAAAAGTATAAATCATTTCAAATTCCTTATATTAAGCAAACCAGACAGCATCATTTTCTTGTTTATTTTAATTTACAGATAGCCAGGCACACTCCTCACTGTTAAGTGAGTCCATCAGAACAGAGGCAGTGGGGATGTTCTCTTGATAAGTGTGTGAATTTGATACTTTTCTTGTCCTGCTATGTATTACAAATGTAACGAATACTTTTGGGTGTCAGGGAAAACATATTGAGTAAAAAGTATAGAATTTTCTTTAGGAATGTAGTGAAGTAAAAGTTAACAAAAATATAAATAGTAAAGTACAGATATCCCTAAACCTACTTAAGTAGTACTTTCAAGTATTTTTACTTAACTACTTCACACCACTAGCGGAAAATCATTTCCGAGTTTCCATATAGAGCACTAAGGGTTGCAGCAGTTTTAACAGTCTGAACTTTCATGTGTTTTATCACCACATATACTATACAGCAATTCACCATTGACAAATATAAGAATTTACAGGAGGTACTTAAAAGGTTATTTAGCAAGCAAATATTCTGCTATACAAAAGGGAGTAAAAGGGTCCAAAGACTCAAAATAGCTACATTTAAAGGTCCAATGCAGCCATTTTTATCTCAATATCAAATTGTACCTAAAGCGGACATTGCCATTGGCGGCATGGAGTGGAGCGTTAAGAGACATCCCCGGCCTCCCGGGGAGGAGGCCGGGGATGCAGCGCCAGCTGTGCCATCAGAGTCCCTGGGTTCGCGCCCAGGCTCTGTCGTAACCGGCCGTGACCGGGAGGTCCGTGGGGCGACGCACAATTGGCCTAGCGTCGTCCGGGTTAGGGAGGGATTGGTTGGTAGGGATCTCCTTGTCTCATCGCGCACCAGCGACTCCTGTGGCGGGCCGGGCGCAGTGCGCCCTAGCCAAGGTTGCCAGGTGCACGGTGTAGCCACCGACACATTTGTGCGGCTGGCTTCCGGGTTGGATGCGCGCTGTGTTAAGAAGCAGTACGCATGACATTCAGCCTTCGTCTCTCCCGAGCCCGTACGGGAGTTGTAGCAATGAGACAAGATAGTAGCTACTACAACAATTGGATACCACGAAATTGGGGAGAAAAAAGGGGCAAAAAAAAAAAGAATAAAAATAAATAAATATATATTTTTAAAAAAGAGACATCCCCATGCAGCCTTCCAGTTCAATCACTGGAATTTGAGACGGAAGCTACACCTCGATTAAGATGATAGAAATCCTCATGATTTAGTTATTGATTTTTCAAATTGACACTTTCTTGTTCTGAACTTTTAATGCGAGATGGGCAGGTGTGGCTTTTTGACAATGATCACAAGAGCAGCTGCTCACCGATTTGACGGCTTGTAACAAGGCTGCATGCGATTACTACTACTGTGTCTCTGCACATCCAATGGCAATGTCCGTGATAGCTATAATTCCGGGAGGCTTTTGGTGATTTGACAGCTCCAATGCAGTTACACCTCCGACATCGCCTTAATAAAAACAATGTTATCGGTTATCAAGGGTTAAGGCAGAACTGATTGAATCTAGCTTAGTGGAGCATTTTTTTTGAGTGTAAAACCGACATACAATCTATGTTTTTGTGATTGTGTCAGGTTGAATGTGTTTGTACTTGGTCATGTCATTATGGGGGTAGAGATATTTGAATTGCACCTTTAAAAATGTTTGTACATATTACATTAAGAACAGTTTGCCCACCGATTCCATAACCCACAGGAACAAGATTTCTAGACCAACATAGGAACAACAAAGTAACAGAAGAGCAACAATAGTCCACATACAAAATGGCAGCAGTTCAAATAATCAAAGTTGAAAAACATTGAAAGGATGGCTGAATGAGCATCGAGTCCATCTTTGGCATTTCCCCGAACCACAAGAGGAACATTCGTCATCATCGTCATCGATGGATTGGTAAGAGGTGTGTTTGTGAGTGTCTAGATTTCACTGTTCTCCATCAGACATGGGTCAGCTAGTTGGAGAGAGAGGGGTCAGATCTGAAAGAGAAAACAGAACAGAAACTGAAACTAGTACATAAAAAAAACTAAGTAATACAATTGACTGGGGATCAATAAAGTTCATTTACATTTTGACAACCTTACCTCAGAGTGAGTGGGTGGGTGGAGGACATGTGGAGGACATGTGGGCTTTATCAAGTTACTCTGAAAGAGAGCCTCTGTCGTCCAGGAGAGGGCACTAGAACATTGCTACAACTGGGGGTGAGGAGAGGTGACCATGACAGATTGGCTCTGTACAGTGCTGAGCAGGCAGATACAACAGCAGCAATCCAAATGCAGAGAGAGAAACCAGAGGCATATTAGGCCTGTCATGCCAAATAGTGTCCTCCCCTGCGTCAGAATGGGATTCGATAAACTATTAGCGTCCGTTGCTATATCAACGGTGTGATGACCTAATAATTTGAATTTTGGAGATCATTACAGCCTAAATAAATGACGTTCTTTTCATCATCGCTATGCAAACAAGGATGATTTTCACTACAATTTCGCTGTTTAAACAAGTTTCGCTTAGCAAATAAAATGAAAACATGAATTCAAACTACTTTTGGGTACCTTGTTAACATTACAACATGAAATGAATGTCTTAAACGTTGCTACATTTCAGAAATGGAGCAAAATGGTGTAATCTGCTTGACATTAAAAGTTACTTACCGTAGTCAGTTAATTTCCACTGCATTCATGTTTTTAACCTGCCCTTTCCTTATCTACACCGAAATAATACAATTTTAGGAGTCCTCTATTATGATTAAAAATATACATATCTCGCATAGCTCAATAGTACCTCCTTGTGGTTGAATATATGGTAACTTTAGGATGTTAAATGTTTTGTAAAATTAAACTGCTTTTTATCTATCTGAATATTTTCTTCACTGTCTGGATACAAGACTTAATATTGGCTGAGACCATACTATTTAAGGATAAAAATAATTTTTATCGTTTCACCAAATTCCAGAAGGGAAATGTCATTACCAACACATCAAATGTGCTATTTTACTTGAAGAGGAAATGACCGAAATTGTGCATATGGTATTTTATATAATATTTCACAAAAAAAAAATATTTATTAATTTACTATTTGGAAGTTTTCTTAATCATATGTATTAATCATTGTCATGTCCAAATATGCCTTGATACTCAGAAACATGTATTTACCACATAAAAATCTTAAGATAATTTCTAAAAGGAATGTAAAATATTGAGAACAAGCATATAATGTTCACATATGGGAAAAATCATCAATATCAATTGTAATTTAATGCACCTTTACCTCTAAAATATGTACCTTGATGGTAATGACTTAGTGTTGTGGTAATGATAGTGTGGTGGAAATTACATTTCATATAAAACTGATATTCAAATACCATTTGGAACTCAGTAGTGAGTGTTACGTCACAAGACAGACAATTTTTACACGCTTCAGCACTTGGTGGTTCCATTCTGTAAGCTTGTTGGGCCTACCACTTCGTGGATGAGCCGTTGTTGCTCCTTGATGTTACCACTTCACAAAAACAGCACTTACAGTTGACCTTGGCAGCTCTAGCAGGGCATAAATTTGACGAACTGGCTTGTTGGAAAGGTGGCATCCTATGACGGTGCCATGTTGAAAGTCACTGAGCTCTTCAGTATGGACCATTCTACTGCCAATGTTTGTCTATAGAGATTGCATGGCTATGTGCTTGATTGTATACACTTTTCAGCAATGGGTGTGGCAGAAATGGCCAAATCCACTCATTTGAAGGGGTGTCCACATTCTATATAAAAAGTGAGTACAGTTGAAGTCGGAAGTATACATACACTTAGGTTGGAGTCATTAAAACTCATTTTTCAACCACTACATATTTCTTGTTAACAAACTATAGTTTTGCCAAGTCGGTTAGGACATCAACTTTGTGCATGACACAAGTAATTTTTCCAACAATTGTTTAGACAAATTATTTCACTTATAATTTACTATATCATAATTCCAGTGGGTCAGAAGTTAACATACACTAAATTGACTGTGCCTTTAAACAGCTTGGAAAATTCCAGAGAATTGGAGGTGAAACTGGCTCTCATGAGGACCGCCACAGGAAAGGAAGACCCAGAGTTACCACTGCTACAGAGGATCATTTCATTAGTAACCAGCCGCAACCCAAATAAATGCTTCAGAGAATTCAAGTAATAGACACATCTCAACATCAACTCTTTAGAGGAGACTGTGTGAATCAGGCCTTCATGGTCAAATTGCTGCAAAGAAACCACTACTAAAGGACACCAATAAGAAGAGACTTGCCTGGGCCAAGAAACACGAGCAATGGACATTAGACCGGTGGAAATCTGTCCTTTGGTCTGATGAGTCCAAATTTGATATTTTTGGTTCCAACCACGGTCTTTGTGAGATGCAGAGTAGGTGAATGGATGATCTCTGCATGTGTGGTTCCCACCGTGAAGCATGGAGGAGGTGTGATGGTGCTTTGCTGGTGACACTGTCAGTGATTTATTTAAAATTCACACCTACTCACACTTAACCAGCATGTCTACCACAGCATTCTGCGGCGATACGCCATCGATCTGGTTTGCGCTTAGTGGGACTATCATTTGTTTTTCAAAAGGACAATGACTCAACACACCTCCAGGCTGTGTAAGGGCTATTTGACCAAGAAGGAGAGTGATGGGATGCTGCATCAGATGACCTGGCCTCCACAATCACCCAACCTCAACCCAATTGAGATGGTTTGGGATGAATTGGACCGCAGTGTAGGAAATGCAGCACACAAGTGCACAGCATATGTGGGAACTACTTCAAGACTGTTGGAAAAGCATTCAAGGTGAAGCTGGTTGAGAGAATGCCAAGAGTGTGCAAAGCTGTCATCAGGCAAAGGGTTGCTACTTTGAAGAATCTCAAATATAAAATATATTTTGATTTGTTTAACCCTTTTTTTGTTACTACATGATTCCACGTGTTATTTCATAGTTTTGATGTCTTCACTATTGTTCTAGACTGTAAAATATAATAAAAATAAAGAAAAACCCTTGAATGAGTAGGTGTCAACATTTTTGACTGGTACTGTATATAAAAACAATTTCCTTTACTAGACTCTCTAATCGAGAGTGATTTACAGTTAGTGCATTCATTTTAAGATGGCTAAGTGAGAATATACTATGTTACATACACACGCAAACCACATTCCTAAAAAAACATCCATTTTGTTTATGGGGATCTATCCAAATATGTGGAGGTATGGCCTGTAGAACACTGATAAATATCCAACAAGGACGAAGGTCGTAGGAGTAGAGCAGCTCCTAATTGGCTACACTGTAGGCTGAGCCACACCGCCAGGAAGAAGAGGAAAAAGAAGATGTCTTTCATCTGCCAATCAGGAGGGGAACAGAATATTAAATTCGGGATTATCACTGTTTTTTGTGTGTGCAGTTTTTACACTTTTCTTTCAATACTAATTGTTCTTGCCAAAACCAGCATTTCAATCTAGACCATATAGACAGACTAGTGACCAAAATCCCATTTCAGCATGGCCAGCGCCATTAAGAACTTTCACCACTGTTAAGTAGTCAATTGGGTGAGACTTCCTAAGGAAGGATCACATGATTCCTTGCAGGTCATCAGAAGAGATCAGCCAATTAATTAAACTCCTGAGCATAACTTTCATAACGGCAGGTGGCAGTAACACGCAAACATTGGCTTCATACCTGTTCAAACAACACACACTAGGTGGCTGTAGGCACCCTTAGAGACAGATACAGCGAGACATCCTTCTCCCTTATTTTATCTGATCGGGTGGGGCCTACTTATTGCCCCCATCCCGCGGAGGCGGTGCCCCAGAGACGGTAGAGAAAGGAGACTTTTTTTTAGCCAGTGATATGTCGGGGCGGCCTGGTGGGGCGAGCCGAGCGGGGAGAGGACAATAAGTAGACCAAAGTCAGCAGTTCACTCTCGCGTGGTGAAACCATGAGCTCTCGTGGGAAAGCATTCTCACGTGAGAGGGAACACCTACTTACACAGACAGGATCCTTGAAAAATTAAATGGTGTATGGCTTGAGTCATTCATCTTAATTTAGCCACCATCTTTGGCATCCTTTCAGTTTGTTTGCCAACTCATAGAAGTAGAAGAAGAAAATTGACTGCTTCAAAATGAAGATGGCCTCAATGGCACTGTCTATGCTCTCACAGTCGCCATAATGGAGACGGCTACAACAACCCAATGTCTATCTAAGTATATTACTTAGACACACTGCAGTGCACAGTGTTCTCTTTCTTCTTAGAAAGCCCTCAATTTTGTCAACAATGATCTTGGGTCCCAGCTGTTTGTGGATGGCGAAGATGTAGATGAGACAGAGGGTAAACACCATGTAGTCCACAGCCAATACAGCACGGCCAAACTCATAGGACCACGGGACCGACCATTCTATCACACACAACAAACACCTTGGTCACAGGGATGGACACACAAAATCCATATATTTATTTATTTATTAGGATACCCATTAGCTTTTGATGATGCAGCTGCTACTCGTCCTGGGGTCCACACACAAAACATAAAATATGACATAACATAATACAAATACTGATCTAAATTGTATGCTAACAAAATAGGAATATTATATTATACTAATACAATTGCTTAGAGAAAGAGATTTTGTTTAACAAGTAACACAACAATATCTCAAAAAGATACAAAGGTGTGAGAATGATTGGCACGGGTCCCTGTTTTCAATACTTTGTGCACCCTCCCTTGCTAGGATAACGGCTGTAGTGACTACTAATCATAATCCTTTAGCCACAATGGAGAGTGGTGAAATGTTAGTCTTGAAGCATACAAATCCAATGTCCAGAGTTCAATTCAAGTTGAAAAATATTACATGTTTTTTAGTTGTGGAAAAAACTCATTTTTTGATGAATTCCTGGTGATTTTACAGCTTTTTTTAAAATCCAGAACTAAAAAGTCATCCCCCCACACCCATACACACACGTGTGTGGGTGACACACAGTTAAAAGATTGGGGGGAATACACATTGGCAACAGTGTATGAACCCCCCTCTACAGGCTGACGGAGGGTAGACACAGAGTTTGATTCAGGTTGAAAAATATTAAAGGTCTTTTAGTTGTGGGAATAGCTGGGAACTCATTTTTTTTGATCAATTCCTGGTGATTTTACCTTTTTTTTTTACCCACAAATAAAGTCCATTCTCGGTTAAAAAAAAAACTAATAATTTATTTTTTTTAAATGCAAAAATCACCAGGATTTCATTTTTTTGTTTTTGAAATGTACTGCAATTTGGAAAGGGAACAAACAAAACAAACAAAACAGAACAAACAAAACAGCAGCAGACTAAACAAAAACACAAAGACTAGTGGGCTCAAGGAAGGGAAGAGTGTGATGTATCTGTGTAGGGTTGGGTTTTGGCTACAAACCCGATTTAGGATACGGAGTCGGGTTAGGGGTAAGGATGCAAAACCAGTTTAGGGTAATGGGTAGGTTACCAGTTTGGGTTAGATGGTGATCAGTATGGTGCAAAGGGGAATGTCTTTGTAGTGTATTGCTTTGCTTGTATGTATGTGTGTGGGGGGGAGGGGGGCTTATTGGTAGGCCTTGTTAAAAAGGTGGGGCTTTAGGAAGAACTGAAGGATGGTGATGGAGTCAGTCATGGATGGCTAGAGGGAGGGAGCTTGGACCTGGGGATGACAAGGTGGCCTTGTGTGGTGGAATGGCGTGCTTGTGTAGGTTGGTAGGGGAGAAGGTCTGAGAGGTGAAGGGCTTAGCGGGTCAGAAGGAGAATCTTGTAATCAATACACAGTTGAAGTCGGAAGTTTACATACACTTAGATTGGAGTCAATAAAACTCGTTTTTCAACCACTCTACAAATTTCTGGTCAACAAACTATAGTTTTGGCAAATCGGTTAGGACATCTACTTTGTGCATGACACAAGTCACTCATTTTTCCAACAATTGTTTACAGAGATTATTTCACTTAAAATTCACTATATCACAATTCCAGTGGGTCAGAAGTTTACATACACTAAGTTGACTGTGCCTTTAAAAAGCTTGGAAAATTCCAGAAAATTATGTCATGGCTTTAGAAGCTTCTGATAGGCTAATTGACATAATTTGAGTCAATTGGAGGTGCATTTGTGGATGTATTCAGTGCCTCTGTGTGTGACATGGGAAAATCAAAAGAAATCAGCCAAGACCTCAGAAAAGAAATTGCCAACCTCCACAGGTCTGGTTCATTCTTGGGAGCAATTTCCAAACGCCTGAAGGTACCACATTCATCTGTACAAACAATAGTATGCAAGTATAAACACCATGGGACAACGCAGCCGTCATACAACTCAGGAAAGAGTTCTGTCTCCTAGAGATGAACGTAATTTGGTGAGAAAAGTGCAAATCAATCCCAGAACAACGGCAAAGGACCTTGTGAAGATGCTGGAGGAAACGGGTACAAAAGTCTTTATATCCACAGTAAAACAAGTCCTATATCGACATAACCTGAAAGGTTGCTCAGCAAGGAAGAAGCCACTGCTCCAAAACCGCCATAAAAAAGCCAGACTACGGTTTGCAATTGCACATGGGGACAAAGAAAGTACTTTTTGGAGAAATATCCTATGGTATGATGAAACAAAAATAACTGTTTGGCCATAATGACCATCGTTTTGTTTGGAGGAAAAAGGGGGAGGCTTGCAAGCCAAAGAACACCATCCCAACTGTGAAGCACGGGGGTGGCCACATCATGTTGTGGGGGTGCTTTGCTGCAGGACGGACTGGTGTACTTCAAAATAGATGGCATCATGAGGAACAAAAATGATGTGGATATATTGAAGCAACGTCTCAAGACATAAGTCAGGAAGTTAAAGCTTGGTTGCAAATGGGTCTTCCAAATGGACAATGACCCCAAGCATACTTCCAAAGTTGTGGCAAAATGGCTTAAGGACTACAAAGTCAAGGTATTGGAGTGGCCATCACAAAGCCTGACCTCAATCCTATAGAAGATTTGTGGGCAGAACTGAAAAGGCGTGTGCGTTCAAGGAGGCCTACAAACCTGACTCAGTTACACCAGCTCTGTCAGGAGGAATGGGCCAAAATTCACCCAACTTATTGTGGGATACTTGTGGATGGCTACCCAAAATATTTGACCCAAATTAAACAATTTAAAGGCAATGCTACCAAATACAAATTGAGTGTATGTAAACTTCGGGCCCACTGGGAATGTGATAAAAGAAATAAAAGCTGAAATAAATCACTCCACTATTATTCTGACATTTCACATTCTTAAAATAAAGTGGTGATCCTAACTGACCTAAGACAGGGAATTGTTACTAGGATTGAATGTCAGGAATTGTGAAAAACTGAGTTTATATGTATTTGGCTAAGGTGTACGTTAACTTCCAACTTCGACTGTAGATATTGCAACATAGTAGCCAACAAGGGGGCAGCTTGTGCAAATGCAATAGGGGAGTGATTGTTTCCTACAAGAGCAGAAAAGGTTCTCTCAAAGATCAAAAGATCTCTAGGCATCTTTGAAAAGACAGGGAAAAGATGGTCCTACATGCATTTTAAATCAGGATTGGAATAATTTTAGCCTACTTTGCTGTTGCTTACTTTACATTTTTGGCCTTGAGCTAGGCTATGGCGACTGCCCCTGATAGAAATGTTCTGTTTTCACATATGTAGACACTGGTTTCGTGCTGAAGATGAATAGGAGGTTGGGAAGTGTCCAAGTTCATACAAAAACACATTACACATATAGTGAGGTCTTGATTTTGTCTCAAGTAACGGTTAGCAAATTAGGTAAATTGAGAAAGCTCACTTTATTTAAAACGTCAATGCCAACTTGTAGATTTTTGCTGTATAGATAATGTATTTTGGATGTTTTCAATGCATTTCCAACACTTTCAGATAATTGTTAAAAAAATAAAATGATGCATTAAAATGTCAAAAAGTATATTAATCTGGGTAACTCTGACAGCCTTAATAATTATATACTTACATAGTGTAGAGGTGCTCTTGATGTTGCTTGAAGTTGACTCTTTTGGGACTGTTTCATTGGTTCCAATTCTGACTAGTCAAACACTTGTAGAGAAACTGACTGAGGTGTTCACTCACTAACTACCGGAGACCTGACAATGAAAGGAAAGAGGGTGTGCTGATATATCCAACACAGTTTACACATCCCAGGCATCCGACACACGTTGACACACCTTCTATAGCTTCAACTTCCAACATGATTCTATTTCTTGGGCGTCAACGAGTGACATTGTTTATATTTTGATTAGGACTTAAAATGAGCTCTAACCTTGTAGAAAATGGAACGTGTGAAACAATCAAGCTATACAGAAGACTTCATTTTCATTGGTTGCTTTCAACAGTCAGCTCTGACGTCACAAGTCATATGATTTCAATGTGTATTACCATTTTATTTGGTCTGTTTATTTACTGATAACACTAATAGAAAACAATGTAGACTCAGACTAAGCAGAGTAGTAGCATGAAATTGCACCTAAAACGTGCTGAGTTTACAAAACATTAAGAACACCTGCTCTTTCCATGACAGTCTGACCAGGTGAAAGCTATGATCCCTTATTGATGTCACTTGTTAAATCCACTTCAGTGCAGATGAAGGGAAGGACAGGTTAAAGAAGGATTTTTAAGCCTTGAGACAAGGAGTGTGTGTGCCATTCAGAGGGTGAATGGGCAAGATAAAATAGTGCCTTTGAACTGGGTATGGTAGTAGGTGCCAGGTGCACCGGTTTGTGTCAAGAACTGCAACACTGCTGGGTTTTTCCACGTGCAACAGTTTCCCGTGTGTATCAATGGTCCACCCCTCAAAGGACATCCAGCCAATTTGACAACTGTGGGAAGCATTGGAGTCAACATGTGCCAGCATCCCTGTGGAACGCTTTGGACACCTTGTAATTTCCATGCCCTGACGAATTGAGGCTGTTCTGAAGGCACAAGGGGATGTGCAAGTACAACTCAATATTAGGAATAATGTTTGGTGAACTCGGTGTCGGCCTAAGGTTTCATGCTTTTGGTTGATAAGGGAAGGGGATGGAACTGGGCCTTAATCAGTTTATCAACTTTTTGACTGACAGACAGCCTTAATAATTATATACTTACATAGTTTCGGAGGTGCTCTTGATGTTGGTTGGAGTTGACTCTTTTGGGACTATTCCATTGGTTCCAATTCTGACTGCCTGACTGGTCAAACAGTTGTAGAGATAAACTGACAGGAGTGTTCACCCACTAACAGAGACCTGACAATGAAAGGAACAAGCGCGATGATACATCCAACATAGTACACACATCCCAGGCACCCAACACGCGTTGACTCACCACATAGCTTCAACTTCCAATGTGTAAACTCATCAAGTCGCAGGGGTACTTCATTTTCATGGTTGCTTTTAACAGTCAGCTCTGACATCACAAGGCATATGCTTTCAATGTTTAAATTGATGTCCGTTTATTGACGGATATCCTGTGGTCATGGACTAGAAAAATTACTCACTAACACTTATAGAAACCAATAGAGACTCAAACAGACTTAGCACAGAGTAAGTGTCAAATTGCACCTAAAATCTATCTATGGCCAGTTTTGCAGTTCCCTACTTTAAATGGGTAGGGTAAGGATTGTGTGGAGGATAAAACTGATCCTAGATCTGCCTCTGTGTATGACAGAGAGGGATACACAGATGCGTATAATTACTTTAGGCTGGTGTTTACATTCTTACATAACTTAAACAGTACCTACAGTATTTAAGCCTGGTTCAGAAACAGCATTGATAAAGAATCTATTACAAACAGTTCACTCAGTCAGTGACAAGTACGCTGCAAGCCTGTAAATCCATAGCTTGTAGGACAGTGACACCTTGCGTTCATTTATTTCGCTCTCTGCCTAAGCACTGATCAGAGTACAAAAACCTTCAGGGTTGGTTTCCCGGACACAGATTAAGCCTGGTCTTGGACTTAAAAGCGAACTCGCTTGTGCTCAGGAAACCGCACCTCAGAGTAGACTTCAAATAAAAGACGGGAACAGAAAATCAAGTGTCAAATCTCTATATTTAAACCAGCCGACCAACAACCTGACAGGTTTATACCACACAGAGAGAAAGGAGTTAGTGTAGTGTACTTACAGTATGTACAGTATGTGTGTGTGCGCGCACGTGTAAGTGTGTATGCATGTGTGTTCTGCATCGCTCCCATAACATTGTAATTTTTATTATTCATATAGTGCGTGTGTATATTTTGCGGATATCTACTCAATATTTCTGTACAGCAAGACACACAGGAGACGAGAGAGGGGGCGGGGCGGTTACGAGTTTACATGGGGACAGCAAATAGGGAGGTGAATAAAACAAATGTCACTCTACGGCCTCAGTGGGCCCAGTCACGTGCAAAGAGTGGGCAGCAGAACCAATGGGAGTAGTGTGAGAGCGACCCCTTCTCCAATCAATAGGAGGAATCCATCTCTCTGTCCTCCCTCACTTCCTCATCCATCTTTCGACCGTGCTTCCTGAAGTACTTGTACCTCTGAACATAAAGCTTGACCAGGTTGCTCACCTTGACCGGGTTGATCTCTCCATTTCGACTGTGGCAGATCTGAGAAGCAGAGACAACCACACACACACAGGTCGGTATTAGTCATAAACACACTATATCAAATTGCTGTTAAACTAACTACACAGTAATTTCGCTAGGCTGTAATTACTTACAATGTAACGTAATTACAACTTCCAATTGTTACTGTGTTGGAACATAGTTACATATTCTGCATTATAAACCGGGTAGTTTGCATCCTGGATGCTTATTTGCTGAAACAGTATTCCAGCCTTGTGTATATTAGACAATATAGCAACGGGTATGATGCAAAAATACTTGTTTACGGTCCTTTTTTTTAATGTTGTTTATAATAGCAGTAAGGCACCTCGGAGGTTTGTGGTATATGGCCAATATACAGTTTCGCGTCGAGCATAAGAAAAGCCCTAGGCCAATGCCGTTTTAGAGAATTTGGCAGTATGTCTAACTGGCCTCACACTGAACAAAAATATAAACATACAACAATTTAAAAGATTTTACTGAGTCACAGATCATATAAGGAAATCAATTAAATAAATAAGGCCCTAATATATGGATTTCACATGACTGGAAATGCAGATATGCATCTATTGGTCACAGATACCTAAAAAAAAAAAAAAGTATGGGCGTGGATTAGAAAACCAGTCAGTATTTTGTGCGACCACCATCTGCCTCATGCAGCGCGAGACATCGACGTCGCATAGAGTTGATCAGGCTGTTGATTGTGGCCTGTGGAATGTTGTCACACTCTTCAATGGCTGTGAGAAGTTGATGGATATTGACGGGAACTGGAACACGCTGTCGTAAACGTCGACCCAGAGCATCCCAAACATGCTCAATGGGTAACATATCTGGTGAGTGTGCAGGCCATGAAAGAACTGGGACATTTTCAGCTTCCAGGAAATGTGTACAGATCCTTGCGACATGAGGCCATGTGTTATTATGCTGAAACATGAGGTGACGGCGGTAGATGAATGGCACGACAACGGGCCTCAGGATCTCAGTGTCTCTATTCATTCAAATTGCCTTCGAGAAATTGCAATCGTGTTAGTTGTCCGTAGCTTATGCCTGCCTATACTATAACCCCACCCCCACCATGGGGCACTCCATTCACAACATTGACATCAGCATACCGTTCTCCCACACAATGCCACACACGGTGTCTGCCATCTGCCCAGTACAATTGAAACCGGGATTCATCCGTGAAGAGCACACTTCTCCAGCTTGCCAGTGGCCATCGAAGGTGAGCATTTGCCCACTGAAGTCAGTTACGACGCCAAAACTGTAGTCAGGTCAAGACCCTGGTGAGGACTATGAGCATGCAGATGAGACAGTTTCTGACAGTTTGTGCAGAAATTCTTCGGTTGTGCAAACCCACAGTTTCATCAGCTGTCCGGGTGGCTGGTCTCAGACGATGCCGCAGTTGAAGAAGCCGGATGTGGAAGTCCCGGGCTGGCGTGGTTACACATGGTCTACGGTTCTTATGAACATTACATTCTCTGACAACAACTCTGGTGGACATACCTGCAGTCAGCATGCCAATTGCATGCTCCATCAAAACTTGAGACATCTGTGGCAGTGACAAAACGGCACATTTTAGAGTGACCTTTTATCGTTCCCAGCACAGGGTGCAACTGTGTAATGATCATGCTGTCTAATAAGCTTCTTGATATGCCACACCTATCAGGTGGATGGATTATCTTGGCAAAGGAGAATGCTCACTAACAGAGATGTAAACCAATTTGTGCACAAAATTGAGAGAAATAAGCTTTTTGTGCACATGCTATTTTTTTATATATATTATATTACAGCTCATGAAACATGGGACCAACACTTAACCTGTTGCGTTTATATTTTTGTTCAGTGTATTGGCCAATGTATCACACCCCCTCGGGCCTTATTGCTTAAATATTCTACACTCCCTCTGGCCTTATTGCTTAAATATTCTACACCCCCTCGGGCCTTATTGCTTAAATATTCTACACTCCCTCTGGCCTTATTGCTTAAATATTCTACACTCCCTCTGGCCTTATTGCTTAAATATTCTACACTCCCTCTGGCCTTATTGCTTAAATATTCTACACTCCCTCTGGCCTTATTGCTTAAATATTCTACACTCCCTCTGGCCTTATTGCTTAAATATTCTACACCCCCTCGGGCCTTATTGCTTAAATATTCTACACTCCCTCTGGCCTTATTGCTTAAATATTCTACACTCCCTCTGGCCTTATTGCTTAAATATTCTACACTCCCTCTGGCCTTATTGCTTAAATATTCTACACTCCCTCTGGCCTTATTGCTTAAATATTCTACACTCCCTCTGGCCTTATTGCTTAAATATTCTACACTCCCTCTGGCCTTATTTATGAAGTCTACTTCCAACAACTGCCAATACCTGTTTTGTGGAAATTCTATAAACATTCACAAACAAGTCAAAAGTAATTGTAATCGACACCACACCACTCAGTCTAGTAATTATGCCAATCTTTTAACATTGTGTTAGCCAATCTATTAAAATGTCACAAACAGGTTGTTATTCCTATGGAACAAAATGCACCTACACTCCATTACTGAGAGACACTACAGCCTAAACCCAAAAGCCTGACCATTGGCGGAGCAGACTTTTTTGTTCCAGCCCAGCACTAACACACCTGATTCAACTGTTTATCAAGTCATTCATAGAATTAGGTGTTTGTTTTACACCATCGAATAACAAAGTTAACAACACTGTGCTAAGCCACGTAACACTGTGTGCCTAGCCACTTAATAACAGCGTACTTAAACCATGTAATAATACTAATAACATTGTGCTAAACCATGTAATAACAAGGTAAAGCAGGTTTATGGTTAGAGGGCTGGGTTACCTTGTGCACTGCCTTTCTCAGGATGTCCTTGTAGTCGTCCTTGTTGATGTCTTTACGCTGGTAGTAAGGCTTAATGGCCAGCTTCACCTCCTCCACCGCACGCTCCTGAGTGTGGAGCTTCTTCAGGTACTGAGAGCGAGAGAAATAAAATAAGAGGTGCAGTACTAGTGTTGCACGGTATACCGAAACGTCACTACCTTTCAGATACCAGAGCATGAAAAAATGTTTTGCAGTAGAATGTTACTTTCGGTACTTCTGTCAAATGTGTCTCACGGGTCAAGCCGTTCTTATCAGCGCAGTCGACCCCTTCTTATAGAGCGCACAGTGCCTGCTCCACTTGCTAGCCTGCACTGGGAGTCTGGGCTGCATTCATATAAGCTCCCACTCATACTAAACAGAAGTTAACAGACTTGAATAATGCGACAAGGCATGTAGATGTTGAAACTGTTAATTACTGATTCGCAAAACAAAGTCAATACAGACTAGAACCCTTTACAATGGAAGAATATACCGATAGTGTCCAGCTTTGTAGGCTAACTTTCCTTGCTAGGTGACAGCTAAAGCTAACATCAATTCACTACCCTAGACTTTGTTTGTGATGATATGCAAACTAAGGCATAATATTGATTTCATAGCTGATTGCCAATAAAAACTTTATGGATTCACTTATTCGGTCTCTTTCTCATCTCTCCAAAAGATGATCTATTGCCTCGTGAATGACATCATAATTCATTAAAGAGACAAACATTCTCGTGAAAAAAGCTACTTCTATACAAATGCTGTTGATGAACACAAAATGTGTCCCAAAATGGAAGGGAAATGGTTTGTCATCTGTAGCCCCATGGAATCACCCAAAAACAAGCTTGATAACTCAATGCATGCACACACTCCTATTGAATATGCATTCACCTGTATTGTGGATATGCAACAAATGTATTTACCATTGAAATAAACGATTACCATTATGTAGTTAGATCGTTTTTACCTAAGTCAAACTGATTGCATAATTGATTCATTAATGCATACATGGCTGTCTCTGAAAAAAATGTTTGTAAAAAAAATTTAAAAAAAAATAAATGCAAATGTGTTGATATTTAACTCAAAAGATGCCCAACGATTGAACAGAGCAGTAGCTGAGCATATTTGTCTGGATCATGTGCCTGGATCATGTGCCATTCTGTAACTTTGGCTAATATGCCTTTTTTTTTGCCTCGGTATCGTTTTGGTATTGAACATCGTGATACAAAACCTAGTATCATTAATGAAGTCAACATTCTGGTATTGTGCCAACACTATGCAGTACTGTACTGATAGTCAGATGACCTTATTCATTTCCACACACACACACACACATCAGTAATTGGAAGATATGAGAGTGGTAGAAAGACATGGTTTTTAATGGTGCTACCTTGTCAGGGTCCTTGCTCTCGTTGTCCCAGCCTATATCACTGGAGTCTCCGGACCCTCCCGAGAACCCAGAGGGCATGAGAGGGGGCGGGGTCTGGGCACAGCCACCACCCAAAGACATGCCATGGTGCAGGTGGTTGGGCTGGGTTTTGGTGCAGCCCACCAATGGGAGAGCGCTGTGCAGGATGAACTGAGCAGGGGTGGGGCCAGGGGAAGGAGGAACCTGGGAGGAGGAAGAAGGGGCATGCTGCGATGAATGGTTCTGATTGGTTTGGGAGAGAATCTGCAAGAGAGAGAGATGGAAGGTATGATGAGAAATGGTTGGTCAGATATCGAACACCTTCAAAACAATCCAAGACAAATATGTAACACGTATACAGTGCCTTCAGAAGGTATTTACCTCCTTTGACTTTTTCCACATTTTGATGTGTTACAGCCGGAATTTAAAATGGATTCAATTGAGACTTTGTGTCTACACACAATACCCCACAATGTCAAAGTGGAATTATGTTTTTAGAAATGAAAGGCTGAAGTGTCTTTAGTCAATAAATATACAACCTCTTCAGGAGGTGCAGGACCATAAATGTGCTTAACAAGTCACATAAGTTGCATTGACTCACTGTGTGCAATATTGGTTTTATTTTTTTTTATTTCACCTTTATTTAACCAGGTAGGCTAGTTGAGAACAAGTTCTCATTTACAACTGCGACCTGGCCAAGATAAAGCAAAGCAGTTCGACACATGGAATAAACAAACAAACAGTCAAATAATACAGTAGAAAAAGTCTATATACAGTATGTGCAAATGAGGTAGGATAAAGGAGGTAAGGCAATAAATAGGCCATGGTGGCGAAGTAATCACAATATAGCAATTAAACACTGGAATGGTAGATGTGCAGAATATATAGAGAGTCGGCCTGAGAATGAATGAATGAATAAATAAGTGTGTGTGTGATAAATAAATAAATAAAATATATATATATATGAATGTGCAAGTAGAGATATTGGGGTGCAAAGGAGCAAGATAAATAAATACAGTATGGGGATGAGGTAGTTGGATGGGCTATGTACAGATGGGCTATGTACAGATGCAGTGATCTGTGAGCTGCTCTGACAGCTGGTGCTTAAAAGCTAGAGAGGGAGATATGAGTCTCTAGCTTCAGTGATTTTTGCAGTTCGTTCCAGTCATTGGCAACAGAGAACTGGGAGGAAAGGCGGCCAAAGGAAGAATTGGCTTTGGGGGTGACCAGTGAGATATACCTGCTGGAGCACGTGCTACGGGTGGGTGCTGATATGATGACCAGTGAGCTGAGTTAAGGCAGGGCTTTACCTAGCATACTTGTACATGACCTGGAGCCAGTGGGTTTGGCGACGAGTATGAAGCGAGGGCCAGCCAACGAGAGAGAACAGGTCGCAGTGGTGGGTAGTGTATGGGGCTTCGGTGACAAAACGGATGGCACTGTGATAGACTGCATCCAATTTGTTGAGTAGAGTGTTGGAGGCAATTTTATAGATGACATAACCGAAGTCGAGGATCGGTAGGATTGTCGGTTTTACGAGGGTATGGTTAGCAGCATGAGTGAAGGATGCTTTGTTGCGAAATAGGATGCTGATTCTAGATTTAATTTTCGATTGGAGATGCTTAATGTGAGTCTGGAAGGAGAGTTTAAAGTCTAACCAGACACCTAGGTATTTGTAGTTGTCCACATATTCTAAGTCAGAACCGTCCAGAGTAGAGGTCGAACCGATTAATCGGAATGGCCAATTAATTAGGGCCGATTTCAAGTTTTCATAACAATCGGAAATTGGTATCTTTGGGCGCCGATTTTTTGAATTTATATATATATATATATATATATATATATATATTTTTTATACCTTTATTTAACTAGGCAAGTCAGTTAAGGACACATTCTTATTTTCAATGACTGCCTAGGAACGGTGGGTTAACTGCCTCGTTCAGGGGCAGAATGACAGATTTTCACATTGTCAGCTCGGGGGATCCAATCTTGCAGCCTTACAGTTAACTTGTCCAACGCAATAACGACCTGCCTCTCTCATTGCACTCCACAAGGAGACTGCCTGTTACGTGAATGCAGTAAGCCAAGGTAAGTTGCTAGCTAGCATTAAACTTATCTTATAAAAAACAATCAATCATAATCACTAGTTAACTACACATGGTTGATATTACTAGATATTATATAGAGTGTCCTGTGTTGCATATAATCTGACTGAGCATACAAGCATCTAAGTATCTGACTGAGCGGTGGTAAGCAGAAGCAGGCGCGTAAACATTAATTCAAACAGCACTTTTGTGCATTTTGCCAGCAGCTCTTCGTTGTGCGTCAAGCATTGCACTGTTTATGACTTCAAGCATATCAACTCCCGATATGGTGTAACCGAAGTGAAATGGCTAGCTAGTTAGCGCGCGCTAATAGCGTTTCAAACATCACTCGCTCTGAGCCTTCTAGTAGTTGTTCCCCTTGCTCTGCATGGGTAACGCTGCTTCGATGGTGGCTGTTGTCGTTGTGTTGCTGGTTCGAGCCCAGGGAGGAGCGAGGAGAGGGACGGAAGCTATAATGTTACACGGGTAATACTAAAGTGCCTATGAGAACGTCCAATAGTCAAAGGTTAATGAAATACAAATGGTATAGAGGGAAATAGTCCAATAATTCCTATAACAACTACAACCTAAATCTTCTTACCGGGGAATATTGAAGACTCATGTTAAAAAGGAACCACCAGCTTTCATGTGTTCTCATGTTCTGAGCAAGGAACTGAAACGTTAGCTTTCTTACATAGCACATATTGCACTTTTACTTTCTTCTCCAACACTTTGTTTTTGCATTATTTAAACCAAATTGAACATGTTTCATTATTTACTTGAGGCTAAATTGATATCTTTTAAGTTAAAATAAGTGTTCATTCAGTATTGTTGTAATTTTCATTATTACAAATAAATTGTAAAAAATAATTTTAAAAAAAGAAAATAAATATTTAAAAAAATCGTCCGATTAATCGGTATCGGCTTTTTTGGTCCTCCAATAAATCGGTGTCGGCGTTGAAAAATCATAATCGGTCGACCTCTAGTCCAGAGTAGTGATGCTGGACGGGAGGGCAGGTGCGGGCAGCGATCGGTTGAAGAGCATGCATTTAGTTTTACTTGCATTTAAGAGCAGTTGGAGGCCACGGAAGGAGAGTTGTATGGCATTGAAGCTCGTCTGGATGTTAGTTAACACAGTATCCAAAGAAGGGCCAGAGGTATACTAAATGGTGTCGTCTGTGTAGAGGTGGATCAGAGAATCACCAGCAGCAAGAGCGACATCATTGATGTATACAGAGAAGAGAGTTGGCCCAAGAATTTAACCCTGTGGCACCCCCATAGAGACTGCCAGAGGTCCAGACAACAGGCCCTCCGATTTGACACACTGAACTCTATCAGAGAAGTAGTTGGTGAACCAGGCGAGGAAATCATTTGAGAAACCAAGGCTGTTGAGTCTGCTGATAAGAATGTGGTGATTGACAGAGTTGGTAATCTGTTTGTTAACTTGGCTTTCGAAGACCTTAGAAAGGCAGGATAGGATAGATATAGGTCTGTAGCAGTTTGGGTCTAGAGTGTATCCCCCTTTGAAGAGGGGGATGACCGCAGCAGCTTTCCAATCTTTCGGAAACTCAGACGATACGAAAGAGGTTGAACAGGCTAGTGATAGGGGTTGCAACAATTTCGGCAAGATAATTTTAGAAAGAGAGGGTCCAGATTGTGTAGCCCGGCTGATAATAGCATTTAACATTATTTTTGAATTACTTCATCTCTGTAACCCACACATACAATTATCTGAAAAGGTCCCTCAGTCAAGTAGTGCATTTCAAACACAGATTCAACCACAAAGATCAGGGAGGTTTTCCAATGCCTTGCAGACATTGAATATCCCTTTGTGCATGGTGAAGTTATTAATTACACTTTGAATGGTGCAGCAATACACCCAATCACTAAAAAGATACAGGAGTCCTTCCTAACTCAGTTGCCGGAGAAGAAGGAAACCCCTCAGGGATTTCACCATGAGGTCAATGGTGATAAAAAAAAGCTTTTTAAATCCCTCCCAATTTCGATCTTGTCTCATTACTGCAACTCCAACGGTTTCGGGAGGCGAAGGTCGAGTGATGCGTCCTCCAAAACATGACCCGCCCGCTTAACTCAGAAGCACCAATGTGTGGAAGGAAACACAGTTCACCTGATGACCGAGGTCTGAAGTCTGACAATTTTTTGGGACTTCCTCTGACACCGCCTAGTATATACAGTGGGGCAAAAAAAGTATTTAGTCAGCCAGCCACCAATTGTGCAAGTTCTCCCACTTAAAAAGATGCGAAAGGCCTGTAGTTTTCATCATAGGTACACTTCAACTATGACAGACAAAATGAGGGAAAAAAAAACCAGAAAATCACATTGTAGGATTTTTAATGAATTTATTTGCAAATTATGGTGGAAAATAAGTATTAGGTCACCTACAAACAAGCAATATTTCTGGCTCTCACAGACCTGTAACTTCTTCTTTAAGAGGCTCCTCTGTCCTCCACTCGTTACCTGTATTAATGGCACCTGTTTGAACTTGTTATCAGTATAAAAGACACCGGTCCACAACCTCAAACAGTCACACTCCAAACTCCACTATGGCCAAGACCAAAGAGCTGTCAAAGGACACCAGAAACAAAATTGTAGACCTGCACCAGGCTGGGAAGACTGAATCTGCAATAGGTAAGCAGCTTGGTTTGAAGAAATCAACTGTGGGAGCAATTATTAGGAAATTGAAGACATACAAGACCACTGATAATCTCCCTCGATCTGGGGCTCCACGCAAGATCTCACACCGTGGGGTCAAAATGATCACAAGAAGGTGAGTAAAAATCCCAGAACCACACGGGGGGACCTAGTGAATGACCTGCAGAGAGCTGGGACCAAAGTAACAAAGCCTACAATCAGTAACACACTACACCACCAGGGACTCAAATCCTGCAGTGCCAGACGTGTCCCCCTGCTTAAGCCAGTACATGTCCAGGCCCGTCTGAAGTTTGCTAGAGAGCATTTGGATGATCCAGAAGAAGATTGGGAGAATGGTATATGGTCAGATGAAACCAAAATATAACTTTTTGGTAAAAACTCAGCTCGTCGTGTTTGGAGGACAAAGAATGCTGAGTTGCATCCAAAGAACACCATACCTACTGTGAAGCATGGGGGTGGAAACATCATGCTTTGGGGCTGTTTTTCTGCAAAGGGACCAGGACGACATATCCGTGGAAAGGAAAGAATGAGTGGGGCCATGTATCGTGAGATTTTGAGTGAAAACCTCCTTCCATCAGCAAGGGCATTGAAGATGAAACGTGGCTGGGTCTTTCAGCATGACAATGATCCCAAACACACCGCCCGGGCAACGAAGGAGTGGCTTCGTAAGAAGCATTTCAAGGTCCTGGAGTGGCCTAGCAAGTCTCCAGATCTCAACCCCATAGAAAATCTTTGGAGGGAGTTGAAAGTCTGTGTTGCCCCGCAACAGCCCCAAAACATCACTGCTCTAGAGGAGATCTGCGTGGAGGAATGGGCCAAAATACCAGCAACAGTGTGTGAAAACCTTGTGAAAACATTTGACCTCTCATTGCCAACAAAGGGTATATAACAAAGTATTGAGATAAACTTTTGTTATTGACCAAATACTTATTTTCCACCATAATTTGCAAATAAATTCATAAAAAATCTCATCTTTTTAAGTGGGAGAACTTGCACAATTGGTGGCTGACTAAATACTGTTTTGCCCCACTGTACATTCGTGCAACGATTGTGCTTTTTCACAAATGCACTTTTGTTAAATCATCCCCCGTTTCGTGAAATTGGCTGTCTTTGTTAGGAATCACTGCATGTACTCTGACTGCATCGCACAGAACGCAGGAGAAGTGACACAATTTCCCTAGTTAAAAGAAATTCATGTTAGCAGGCAATATTAACTAAATACACAGGTTAAAAAATATATAGTTTTGTATTGATTTTAAGAAAAGGCGTTGATGTTTATGGTTAGATACTCATTTGTGCAACGACAGTGCTTTTTTCACAAATGCGCTTGTTAAATCACCTGTTTGGCGAAGTAGGCTATGATTCAATGATAAATTATCAGGCCCCGTATCGATTATATGCAACGCAGGACAAGCTAGATAAACTAGTAATATCATCAACCATGTGTAGTTAACTAGTGATTATGTTAAGATTGATAGGTTTTTTTATAAGATAAGTTTAATGCTAGCTAGCACCTTACCTTGGCTCCCTTGCTGCACTCGCATAACAGGTAGTCAGCCTGCCACGCAGTCTCCTCGTGGAGTGCAACGTAATCGGCCATGATCGGTGTCCAAAAATGCTGATTACCGATTGTTATGAAAACTTGAAATCAGCCCCAATTAAATCGTCCATTCCGATTAAATTGGTCGACCTCTATTCCGCATCATTGGACCACTTCCATATTGAGCGTGTCACTGGTACTTCCTGCTTTAGTTTTTGCTTGTAAGCAGGAATCAGGAGGATAGAATTATGGTCAGATTTGCCAAATGGAGGGCGAGGGAGGGCGTTGTACGAGTGTGTCTCCATGTGTGGAGTAAAGGTGGTCTAGAGTTTTTTCCCCTTTGGTGACACATGTGACATGCTTGTAGAAATTACGGAAAATGGATTTAAGTTTGCCTACATTAAAGTCCCCGGACACTAGGAGCGCCGCTTCTGGATGAGCATTTTCTTGTTAAGTGCGATCTTAGTACCAGCATCGGTTTGTGATGGTAAATAGACGGCTACTAAAAATATAGATGAAAACTTAGTCGACTTGCTTAGTTAAATAAAGGTAAAATTAAAATTGACACAAAACAAATTGTGTTGTCTACAGCTTATCATGAGGTACTCAACCTCAGGCGAAAAATATCTCAACTTCCTTAATATTAGACATCGTGCACCAGCTGTTATTGACAAATAGACACACCACCACCCCTCTTCTTACCGGATGTAGAAAAACCGTTTATTATCCGTGTTGTCGTTCAGCCACGACTCGGTGAAACATACGATTTTATAGATCGTCTTGAACAGAGCTCATCCAGCTCATCAAACGCATTAACCTGTAGTGACGCCCAGCCCGTGAACGGGACCGTTATCATCATCATCTGACACTAATCAGCATAACGCAACGGACATAAATCTTCCTGGAAAATATTCCTATTCATGAAAATCACAAGTGAAATATATTGGAACACAGCTTAGCCTTTTGTTAATCCCTCTGTCATCTCAGACTTTCAAAATATGCTTTACAGCCAATGCTAGACAAGCATTTGTGTAAGTTTATCATAGCCTAGCATAGCATTATGCCTTGCTAGCAGCAGGCAAACTTGTCACGGAAATCAGAAAAGCAATCAAATTAAGGGTGGCGCAGTGGTTAAGGGTGGCGCAGTGGTTAAGGGCGCTGTACTGCAGCGCCAGCTGTGCCATCAGAGTCCCTGGGTTCGCGCCCAGGCTCTGTCGTAACCGGCCGTGACCGGGAGGACCGTGGGGCGACGCACAATTGGCCTAGCGTCGTCCGGGTTAGGGAGGGATTGGTCGGTAGGGATCTCCTTGTCTCATCGCGCACCAGCGACTCCTGTAGCGGGCCGGGCGCAGTGCGCGCTAGCCAAGGTTGCCAGGTGCACGGTGTAGCCTCCGACACATTGGTGCGGCTGGCTTCCGGGTTGGATGCGCGCTGTGTTAAGAAGCAGTACGGCTGGTTGGGTTGTGTATCGGAGGACGCATGACATTCAGCCTTCGTCTCTCCCGAGCCCGTACGGGGGTTGTATCAATGAGACAAGATAGTAGCTACTACAACAATTGGATACCACGAAATTGGGGAGAAAAAGGGATAAATTCAAAAATAAAATAAAAAATCAAATTAAATCGTTTACCTTTGAAAACTTCCAAAGTTCATCACTCACGAGACATCCAAAGTTCATTTTTTCCCAAAATATTATTTTTGTTCTTCACATTTGGCTGAGAAATCGCCCGGAAATTGCGGTCACCACAACGCCGAAAAATATTCCAAATTAGCTACATAATATAACCAGAAACATGGCAAACGTTGTTTAGAATCCATCCTCAAGGTGATTTTCTAATATCTATTCGATAATATGTCCGTCGGGACAATTCCTTTTTCTCTAGGACCGATTGGAGTAATGGCTACCTCTGCACTTTACGCGAGAATCTCTCTCGGAGCCACCATGTGACCACTTACGCAATGTGCCCCCATACGGCTATTCTTCAACAGAAATGCGTAAAACTAAGTCACAATGCTGTAGACACCTTGGGGAATACGTAGAAAGCGTAAGCTTGTTGATGGTACATTCACAGCCATATAGGGAGTCATTGGAACGCAGCGCTTTCAAAACCTGGGGCACTTCCGGATTGGATTTTTCTCCTGCAACATCAGTTCTGTTATACTCACAGACAATATCTTTACAGTTTTGGAAACGTTAGTGTTTTCTATCCAAAGCTGTCAATTATATGCATATTCTAGCATCTTTTCCTGAAAAAAAAATATCCCATTTAAAACGGGAACGTTTTTTTTCCAAAAATGAAAATACTGCCCCCTAACACCAAGAAGTTAACACTTTTTGGTTACTACATAATGTGTTATTTCCTTGTTTAGATGTCTTCACTATTATTCTACAATGTAGAAAACAGTCAAAAGAAAAGAAAAACCCCAGAATGAGTAGGTGTGTCCAAACATTTAACTAGTACTGTATATATATCCCCACACTGATAACGGAATATAATTAATCAAAGACACACACACCTGGCTGGTAGCATGGATGAACTCCTGGGCTTTGGCTCTACTTGCGATATTGGCCTCTTCCATCTTAAACAGCAGAGCTGTCACTGAAATACAGAGAGCATGGGGTTAGTAAAACCTTATACATATTATATACACTTCATAGTAGCAACAGGAATACACAAAAACGTACCAAAACTGCACCTGTTGACATTATTATAAGGAATGCTACTGACAAGAGACTTACATGCTAAAACTCCTCCGGCCGTGCAGTCCACTCCTGTCTGCAGACTCCAGGGGAGGGTAGGGGCAGCAGGAGGGGGAGGTGGGGGCGGTGGCAGCTTGTTTGCCGAGGAGGAAGAAACAGAAGAGGAGGAAGAGGAGGAGGGGTCTGTGGAGGAAGGAGGAAGGGAAAGCGAGGCGAGGGCAGAGACAGATGAGGAACAAGGGGGTGAGGCCAGGGATTTGGGGTCTTCGTCTAGAGGGAGTGGCTTAATGTTGGAGGGGCCGTACTGTGAGAGGCCTCCCCCCTGGGACGAGGGACTGGAGGGGGACAGGTTGAGGGTGCTCTGGGTCTGAGCGGGGCAGTCCTCGGGTAGGAAAGAGGGCTCAGGAGTCTTACAGCTGCTGTCCACTGTCTGAGAGTCGGGAGATGACTCCCGAGCATCACGCGAAGTGGTGAGGGAGGGCGGAGGGGTGTGGGGGGGTGAGGAGGACGGGGGGAGGACACTGGTGGAAGAGGATGATGAAGAGGATGAGGAAGGGGTTGGACCAGCTGGACCAGAGTGCGGACTGGAGGGTTTAGCCCCCACTCCTGATTGGATGTTGGAGGAAGACCCACCCCAGCCGCCGCCCTCAGAGCTACAGTTGGCTATAGCACCATCCACGTCCGTCAAACCGCTGGCTAGGCCTTTCTCTCCCCGCGTCTTCTTTGCTAGCCGCCTCCTACGCTTGGTTGCTATGGACAATGAGGGCGAAGACGCCGAGGAGGATGTGGAGGTGGTAGAGCTGGGCTTGGCCTTCTTGGACTTCAGCGCTGCCACCGTGGGATTAGCCAGCAAGGAGGAAGGTGGAACGGCCAGGGAACTGCGTTTGCCCACCTTCCCCAGGTCCTTGTTGCGTCCACTCAGCAATAGAGGCTCAGAGCACGGCTTGAGGAACGGAGATCTGCTCTCATTGTCCCTCCTAAAGACCACGGCAATGGAGCCTCCCACCACCGGCCCCCCAGAGCCCCCTACTGGCCCGCCCACCCCGAGGAGCTCCATGCCCAGCTTCCCCGAGCCCACCGGGCCGCCCGTGGTGCTGCTCACACCCTCGCGCACCAACACTGACACTTTGGACTGCAGCTTGGCTTTCCTCCCACCTCCACTTAATTTCTTGGACCTGCCAGACCGACCAGACTCTTTCTTTCCTCCTTTTTCCCCACGCTCTTTCTCCTTCCCTATCTTCCGCCCTCGTTTGGCCGAGGGGAGGGTGGCTGGGGCGGAGGCCAGGCCGGGGGTGGCCTGGGTTGGGGAGAGTGAGGAGGTGGAGAGCTCCTTACCTTTAGGTCGAACCGAGGAGGAAGACTTGGACTGACCAGCTTTCTTGCCCGTTCGTGATTTCTTCTTGAAGTGGTGGCGTCCAGGTTTGGTAGCAGTCTTGGGTTTGGCGCTGAGGGCAGCGGGTTCCAGAAGCTGGGGAGGAGAGTCTTCTATAGTGGGGTAGTCTGAATCCAGAGCCTCCCCGTCCAGAGAATGCATGTCTATCTCCAGTTTGTCTGAGAAGTGGTCCGAGTCATAGCCATGGTAATGTGACGGCGGAGAGAGGGAGAGGCTCCCACGCCGGCCAATGCTGTCTTCTAACTCTTCGTCCGAGCGCCGACGGCTCTTCTTCTTCCTCTTGTGGGGCTTTTCGGAGCCCTGAGAGGGGCTGCGGGGGGAGGATGGAGCCAGCGGGGGGGATCCGGGGAGAGTGGTGGTGGTGGTCGTGGTGACCGTGATGGTGCGCTTGATGGCGAACAGGTCAGAGCCATTGAGATCCTGGATGGATGGCGGCACCACGGGTCGACCATCTCGACGTCTCTCCCTGTCCCTTTCTCTGTCCTGGTGCCTTTCTCTGTGCCTTTCTCTGTCCTGGTGCCTTTCTCTGTGCCTTTCTCTGTCCTGGTGCCTGTCCCTTTCCCGGTGCCTTGGTTCTACGCTTCCTTTGGACCTCTTGGAGCTGCCTCTTTCTCGGCTGGTCGATTTGCGGACGCGGTCTCGCTCTCTTTCCCTCTTTATCCGGCTAGAGTCTCCATCCCTCTCCCTTCTCCGGGTGTCATCTTTCTTTCTGTCCTTGTCTCGATCACCATCTCGTTCCCCAACTCTGTCTCTGTAGCGGTCTCTGTTATTCTCTCTGTCTCTGTCTCTCTCTCTGTGTCGGTCCTCTGAAGTGTTTGACCAGGAGCGGCCCCCGTGGGCCTGCTGCGCTGAGGTGTTTTGTGAGCGGGGGCGTACTGAAGATTCCGGGGTGCTCCGTCGTCTCTTCTTCCTCTTCCTGCTGTCGCTTCTGCTGCTCCTCCCTCTCTCCTTCTCCGCTTTTGTTTTCTTATCTTTCTCACTCCGCCGCCCCCTCTCCCTGTGTCTTTCCTTCCTCTCCCCACCATTCTCTCTACCACCATCCTTTTCTTTCATTTTCTTCCTCCTCCTCTCCTCCTCCTGCTCCTCCTCCCCTACCTTGCACTCCTTTCGCTTGCGCCGCTCCCTCTCCATGGAGCTCTTGCGGCTCTTGTCCTTCTCGGCAGTGAGCGGGGAGGGGGCCAGAGGGACGGTGTGAGGAGACGGTGGGAGGTGCTGAGGCGAGAGGGAAGAGGGGAAGGAGGAGCGGTATCTCGCATTACGCCGGCTGACCAGCTTCCTCCTCAGATCTCCTACCCCGACCACCACCAGCTCCTCCTCCTCTTCTTCCTCCTCCTCATCCATGGGCTCCCCATCCTCCCTGCCAGGCATCACCAGCCCCGCCCAGTCCCCCTCAGCCCGCACCGACACAAAGCTATCCCCGTCCAACACCCTCAGGATCCTCTCCGGCTTGGCTCCCCTGTGGAGGAAAGGACTGCCAGAGGAGATGGGGAGGACGAGAGGAAGGACTCCTTCCCGGCCTCTCTCCTCCCTCTTTCCTCCGTCCCTCTCAGTGGCCCCAACGATCTCACCCTCCTCAATCTCAGAGTGGTCCGAGTGGTTCGCCTTCTCTCTCCTGTCCCGTACTTTCACCCGGGGCTCTTTGGTTCGGTCCAGCCTCCTCCGAAGGGGGAGAGGGAGGGAGCGCGGTGAGAGCGGGGGAACAGAGAGAGCATCCGTGGAGTCTGGAGGAGCATTGTCTTTCTCCTCTCCTCCTGTCCTCCCCGTCTCTACCTTCCTTCTCTTCCCTCTAGCATTGCTCCCCTTGCTGCTCACGCTGTTCCCTCTCTCCCTCCCTCCCCCCGTCTCACACTCCTCTTCCTCTCTCTCTGAGGGGGGAGAGCCGGTCGGATCAAAGGGGTCGTACTTTTCCCCTTCCTCCTCCGCCGCTCCTTCCTCTCTCTCTCCTTCCGTGGGGTGAAATGGGTCGTAAATCTCAGTCTCGAGCTCTTTTTGTCCGTTGGTGCCCACACGGGGTGAGAGGCATAACAAGGGATCTGAGGAGGAGAACGAGGGGTCAGAGTGAGAGGGGGGAGCCACTGAGGCAGAAGTGGAGGACACCACATCACCCATCATCATGCTGTTGGCACTTCCCTCCTGGATATCATTGTTGTAGCTGGTTGCCACGGCACCAGGAGAGGAGGATGAAGAGGAAGGTGGGGAGGCGGGAGAGGAGGAAGATGTGGAGGAGGGCAGGGGGCTCTTGGCAGTTTCTGTGATCCCGTGAGGAGGAGGGACATCAGGCATCCCTTTAAGGCATGGGATTTGAGTTAAGTCCATGGCCAGGATGGGAGCTGGGCCTGGGGTAAGCTGTAGTCCAGAACTCCCTGGAGCCTGGGGTTGTGGGTGGAGGATGGATACTGAGGGTCGGGGATCAAAGAGCAACCCTGAAAGATGAGACAAGAAATGTTAGGCCTTTATCAACCACCTGGGGCCCACAATCTGTCAAGAGTGTGTGTGTGTGTTTGGGGGAAGTAGAGTACTGTATGTGTGTATTAGAGTTGGTACAAAGTATTTACCTGTCTTCCTGCTGCCTATACCAGGGGCGACAGTGGACAGGATACTGAGCAGTAACGAGCCTTCCACTCTCACCTCAGCTGTCAACTCCACTTCAAGGTCAGAACTGGAATACAAATACATCACTCATGAAACCACGCACAGTGGAACTGGCACATCTAAATTCCCTGTTATGCAATTCATTATATAGGGTGTCTCACTCTCCAATACATTTCAGCTGACTTTTCACTGACATCCTCTCCTTAGTCAGGCATGTGATTTTGGCCCCAATTTAGCTGTCCCAGACAAGTTTGAAATCGGAGACAAAATACCCATGGTGTTGCCTACTCAAAGCTCGCAGCTGTCACCGATGCTTGTTTAATGTGAGCGAGTCAGGGAAGAAATCTGAGGGCTACAGATCCGTCTATGAGACATCCCGATACGTTCTAAAATGTTGGATTTTATTGTCAGAAAATCTGCAATGCTCTTGCAGAGTGACATGTTTAACGAACGACAAGTTGAGAACGGTGATCAGCAAAAGCCAATGAGATCCTACCAGTGATGATGTATCACATCAGCCAGAATGTGTACAGGAGCGATGACTACTACTAGCATGCATTTGTACTTGCCTTTAACCAAAGCGTCAAATCATTACAGCTCTGAAGTGGGACAAGCAATGTTACCCAATTCTAAATGTATTGGCTTGACATTTCAACTCTGTATGGCAAGCGTGAATGTCTGACTGAAAACGTTTATGAGGCGGCATTGAGCCACTGCTCGTTCTAGCTAATCTAATTTACATATTTTTCGTGAGACAGTGTGGTATCGCGAATCCTCACGACCAAGGGAATAATTTCATAAGTGTGAGACCCCCGTCTCTGCCTCTTCGTTTAGTGTGTGCACCACTACGTTGGCAGGACAAAAAAATACAGGAAAGATTTTACAATTAATGTAGCGTAGGCCGGCATTACCTGCCGAGGAGATGCTGTGGATAGCAGTGAAGAGAGACCAGGCAGGAAAGTGTTTCGGGGGTTGCAGTAATGGCAGCTCCCTATATGAAGGGGACAGACAAACACACACATTAATAGCTGCTACAGTCAATGGAAAAGCTTAAAACACACACACACACACACACACACACAATAACACTCACCAGTTCGCTAGGCTCGTCATCTGGGTTCTCCGTATCACCTTGGTAACACCTCAACCTCGTCCTACTCCTTTCTTCATCCTTCTCTGTTTCCTCTTCGCTGGAGTCTTTGTCTGATGATAAATAACTTAAGTCAAATAAAATGTTGAAGAATCTTGCAGTGTCGTGTGTGACGATGTTAGCTAGCTAGCTATCTAATTAGCCATTGCATTAACTGGAAGTGGCAAGCTAACGTTAGCTGTTGCAAAATACCTGGATCAGGCCGCACTCTCGTATGTTGCTTGCAACACCAGTTGACCTGGCTGGTAAACTACAAACGAACTAAACTAGTAAATACACTTGATCACTGAAACTAGTTATAATCGTCACGTTTTCACTGGAATCAGATTCGTCGCTAGCTAGCCAGACCTGCCAGAAATAGCAGTAACGTTAGCTATCCTCCTAGCTACACCGGTCAAATACATACCTTAGATCCAGTTATATGTTTTGTCCGTTTAAATCCACAATCTTCAACTAACCGTTATTTTCTAAAACGTGACATTTACGTTTAAAATACAGTATTAAAGGTTGAGATATTGTTAAAAGCACATTAAGAGGCCCATCCCATCCATCGCCGACATTTTACTTCCCTTCACTTGAAACAAGGGCCGACGGGAATTGACGTTTTTCGTTGATCGGGCTAATTTTGGGGATGTCGTCTTCTTCATCGGCGGTTGGCATCCAATTTGTTTCATTACCGCCTCCTAATAGACTGGAGTACAACTCCCTTATACTTTACTTGAAAAAGAAAAATGTACTAAATAAGTACCCTACCATATAACACTATGCTCACAAATTTCTAAATTATATTAAATCAAATTAACACCCCCCCTACTCCACTAATTGAATGTATGTATTCCTACCTCATGTCATCACACTGAAAGGATGGGACATCACCACTTAACACATCCTGTAACTCTTCTGCTGTCAAGTCTCGCACACCCAAATACTTCTCTGCAGCTGCCACCACAACCTCAATTTTCTGAGACTTCTGATCCATCCCTGCAGTACAATTAATAACCATTGCTATAAATGCTAAAAATCCAATCTTACTGACAATTAACACAGTCCACTACTTTCCCCAATACTACACATTCCTTTGTCTCATGCCCTTCTGCACATTTTTCACACCTTGGACCCTTCCTTCTACAAACTGCTGCCACATGCCCATAAGCTTGACAACTGTAACATTTTAATGTATTCGGCACGTACAGCATAACTCATATATCCTAACTTCACTTTGTCAGGCTTCAAAACTCAAAAGAACAGACAAGGACTCTTCTGTTTCCCCACTCTCACCACCCTATCTGTGTCGCATCAAACGACAAGCATCACATAAACCGGGAATCTTTGCCCCCTAACATTTACAGTGGGGCAAAAAAGTATTTAGTCAGCCACCAATTGTGCAAGTTCTCCCACTTAAAAATATGAGAGAGGCCTGTAATTGTCATCATTGGTACACCTCAACTACGACAGACAAAATTTGAAAAAAAATCCAGAAAATCACATTGTAGGATTTTTTATGAATTTATTTGTAAATTATGGTGGAAAATAAGTATTAGGTCACCTACAAACAAGCAATATTTCTGGCTCTCACAGACCTGTAACTTCTTCTTTAAGAGGCTCCTCTGTCCTCCACTCGTTACCTGTATTAATGGCACCTGTTTGAACTTGTTATCAGTATAAAAGACACCTGTCCACAACCTCAAACAGTCACACTCCAAACTCCACTATGGCCAAGACCAAAGAGCTGTCAAAGGACACCAGAAACAAAATTGTAGACCTGCACCAGGCTGGGAAGACTGAATCTGCAATAGGTAAGCAGCTTGGTTTGAAGAAATCAACTGTGGGAGCAATTATTAGGAAATGGAAGACATACAAGACCACTGATAATCTCCCTCGATCTGGGGCTCCACGCAAGATCTCACACCGTGGGGTCAAAATGATCACAAGAAGGTGAGTAAAAATCCCAGAACCACACGGGGGGACCTAGTGAATGACCTGCAGAGAGCTGGGACCAAAGTAACAAAGCCTACCATCAGAAACACACTATGCCGCCAGGGACTCAAATCCTGCAGTGCCAGACGTGTCCCCCTGCTTAAGCCAGTACATGTCCAGGCCCGTCTGAAGTTTGCTAGAGAGCATTTGGATGATCCACAAGAAGATGGGGAGAATGTCATATGGTCAGATGAAACCAAAATATAACTTTTTGGTAAAAACTCAACTCGTCGTGTTTGGAGGACAAAGAATGCTGAGTTGCATCCAAAGAACACCATACCTACTGTGAAGCATGGGGGTGGAAACATCATGCTTTGGGGCTGTTTTTCTGCAAAGGGACCAGGACAACTTATCCGTGTAAAGGAAAGAATGAGTGGGGCCATGTATTGTGAGATTTTGAGTGAAAACCTCCTTCCATCAGCAAGGGCATTGAAGATGAAACGTGGCTGGGTCTTTCAGCATGACAATGATCCCAAACACACCGCCCGGGCAACGAAGGAGTGGCTTCGTAAGAAGCATTTCAAGGTCCTGGAGTGGCCTAGCCAGTCTCCAGATCTCAACCCCATAGAAAATCTTTGGAGGGAGTTGAAAGTCCGTGTTGCCCAGCAACAGCCCCAAAACATCACTGCTCTAGAGGAGATCTGCGTGGAGGAATGGGCCAAAATACCAGCAACAGTGTGTGAAAACCTTGTGAAAACGTTTGACCTCTGTCATTGCCAACAAAGGGTATATAACAAAGTATTGAGATAAACTTTTGTTATTGACCAAATACTTATTTTCCACCAGAATTTGCAAATAAATTCATGAAAAATCCTACAATGTGATTTTCTGGATTTTTTTTGTCATTTTGTCTGTCATAGTTGAAGTGATGTTGATGAACTTGCACAATTGGTGGCTGACTAAATACTTTTTTGCCCCACTGTATATCTACTGCTACCCCAGTTATCACTCCTTTCATTGGTGCCCTTTTCTTGAGAACGAAATAATTAACTTTTATTGCCCCCATTCGTTTTACTTCGAGCGCATTCTTCCTCTGCCCAACAGAGACACAAACAATTATCACTAGACGAATTCTAGTTACACTCATCGATTCCACATGACCCAACTCTTTTTTCACCCACTGTGAAACCACAAATGGATCAGCCAAAAGGCAAGAGTCCACTTTTTCCATAAACTTCACTCCTACTGTCACAGACTCTTCTTCATCCTTATCCTCGGTGCATACCTCAGTCTCTGATAACTTTACTGCACCTACCACCTCCGATACTTCACCCTCATTCACTTCCATTTCTCCTCCTGTCTTCAGCTCCCTCTGCTTGCACTTTCTACCATTCTTCTTTGACAAACCATCTCCCTTTCTCCCACTATTTTTATCCGACTCAAGCTCACCCTCTTCTTCCCTCACTCTCTTAGACCTTTTCTCCCTCTCTTTTTCCCTCCATTCCTTCTGCGTTTTCCAAGTACACGCCTCGTTATGATAATACGGCCGCTCCATCCCTGACACCCATCTTGTACTTGCTTTCTCTAAGGACTCCATTTTCCCTTGTGGAGTTCTGCTCATGTCCCCAATAACATGCCTGCAACAACGCAGCTGGGCCTTCCAACCTTCCAATACAATTCACACCAGTCCGCTTCTTCGGAAATCTCCCACTAGCAAAGCCAGGAAGTAACAACCTTTTGGGGATGACAACCTTCCAAATGCTATTTGAAAGATCCTGCTCAAAATAAATACTTTTCCCGACAATAAATCTACATGTGTATTTATTTATTTTATTTATTTTTCCCGTTTCAATGATTGAATATCATGCATTTATTATAACAAATAATTATGACTATACACTATTTTATTGTTCACATGTGAATTGACTTTCAAACTTTTTATCCTCATATGTTGACCCATATCATTTTACTGTATATACTTTGCACTGGTGTAAACCCATGCTAAATGTGTCTCAAAGTGTTCTGTGGTTCTCCTTGCTTGTTGGCCTTTGGGCTTCAAACTAGTACAGAAACAGCGTTCCTAAGTATTGCAGTAGTTTTCCAGGTCATAGTAGTTTCAGTAGCCCCTCTTTAACAATCTGTGGCCCTTATCTCTCTCCATTTCTCCCCCTCATCATTCTCCAGCATCACCCTGGTTCGCATTTGGAAAGGGACTGGTGGGAGGAGCTATAGTAGGATGGGCTCATTGTAATGGCTGGAATGGAATTGATGGAATGGAGGCAAACATGTTATCCATTAATTCCATTCCAGCCATTACAATGAGCCTGTACTCCTATAGCTCCTCCCACCAGGCTCCACTGGATGATACCTGTTAGGGTTGAAAACAGGGTACCCAGTTACACAGAAACAGGCACTTACAGACACATAGACACACACAATAGAGACACACACACACAAAGTTATGCAGACCTATGTTGTCCTCTCTGACCGGTCTCCCATGCTGGTAGAACAGCCCCTTCCCTCCACAGACCAACAGCAGAGCTTCGACCAGCTGGATTCCACACAGATTGCGGTTCCCGAACTCCCACACAGGGACGGCAGAGGGAGCAGGCACAGGGCCAGGACAGGGAGACCAAGGAGGCGCATCCAGCTGCTACAGAGGAGGAGTACAGAGTAGAGAGGAGCAACATGATGGGGGTTTGTGAGAGAGATAAATTAAAGGAAGGTTGGAAGAAGGGAGAGAGGGATTTAGGGAGAGAGAGAGAGAAAGAAAGAAAGACAAAGGACTAGCTAGATAGATGACAGAACAAGAGAGGAAGGGATGGAGAGGAACAATTTGTTAGTAAGAAGAGACAGAAAAAAAAGAAGAAGAAAGAAAGAGTAAAAAAAATGAAGTAACCCAGCACAGAAAGGCAGAGAGAGCGAAAGAGAGAGAGAGAGGTGAGATTGAGGGTGAGCGACAAATGCTAAGAAGAAAAAAGTTGCTGTGAATTCAAAGACGGAAATGCAAGTACAGTTTTGAGTACAGTTTTAACATAGAGTTAACTGGCTGTCAGGGCTTTTACTTTCAATGCCAGCTCAGTCTGTGAGTCCCTCTATGTGCTCATGTAGACACCCAAAGATGATTTGCTCCTCTCCAACCTTTCGTGTTTCTGTTGTGTCATCAATATGTATCCCTTACCTCCCTATTCTCTCGCCCTCTCTCTCTCACACACACACTAACACATATTTCTATTTTTAACTCTGTTTTGTTGGAAAATAACCAGAAAGTAAGCATTTCACTGTTAGTCTATAACGGTTGTTTGCAAAGCATGTGACAAATACAGTTTCATTTGATTTGACACACACACACACACACACACACACACACACACACACACACACACACACACACACACACACACACACACACACACACACCCATTCTATCTATCTACTGCACATTAACTAATGCATCATGCTGTCTGGCTGAGCAAGACGACAAGTACATTAGACTGTCTAGTTTGAGAAACAGACGCCTCACAAGTCCTTAACTGGCAGCTTCATTAATTAGTACCCGCAAAACACCAGTCTCAACTTCAACAGTGAAGACGCGACTCCGGAATGCTAGCCTTCTAGGCAGAGTTCCTCTGCCCAGTGTCTGTGTCCTTTTGCCCATCTTAATCTTTTCTTCTTATTGGCCAGTCTGAGATATGGCTTTTTCTTTGCAACTCTGCCTTCACAACAAATCCATTATTTATTTTAGACAGGTCTAAAGAAGCATAATATGAAGAAAAATGTAGTCTATTTCAGAAGAACAGAATAGCATACTCTGAGTTGTCCTTATGTTAGGTCCTGATCTGTCTATGCCAAATGGCTGTGAGCTACACTAGTTCATTTAGTAGACAAGATTTGCTTAGAATTCCTTGCCATTATTTTACATTTTTTCATATTATGAAGAATACAATTAGAATAAAATAGAATCAGAATAAAATATAATCAGAATAAAATAAAGGATATTTTCTCAGAACGATTTGAGGGAGTGCTAATATGCGGCTATTCTGTGTTGAGTGGTTAACAAAGAAATAGGTACACATATATGCTTAATTTAGAGTTGTTAATGTAACTTTAGTTGTTTTACAAACGTTGGGCTATATGTTTGGATTTTTAATACATTGTAATTGCATGATTGCATGATTGCATGATGCGACACAAATTCAGATTTGAAAAAAGTTCCTTGAACGGCATGAGCTCTGCTTTGTTTTTCTGCGCAGGCTGTACACACTACATCAGTCTCTCATTCACAATTTGACAAACACTTATCGGTTGATGTTACTCTTTAATAACAGACCCCAAAGCAAAACAGTGGGAGAAAAATAGGTTTGTTCAAAGAGGACAAATCATAGATGTTATGCTGAGAGATATATGTTCATTCTCCTCTGTCCTCAGTGATTCTCTCCTCAGTGATTCTCTCCACAGAACAAAGGACAGGATGTAGTTTTATAACCCAACCCTAGCCTGTGGTTGATCAATTAGAATTATTTGCAATAAAACTGGGCCAATGGCCAAATAACAAGTATCCTATTTCAGGCTCAATGTATAGACAAATTCCTCCCATGTCTCTGACCCATTGTTCATTAATTCCCTATTACAGAAGAAAACACTATTTCCATTGATCGTTAGTAGTCTATTGACTTTTAGTCCTCTTGACCTTTAGTCCTCTTGACCTTTAGTCCTCTGTGTTGTGTATTTATCTTCAAAATATTCTTACACACTTGATAATGCCTCAAATTTCACGGCGGCATCCCCTTTCTGTGGCCGTAATGCACCCTAAGAAAATCCATGCCATTTGCGACCAGTGGCTGTTGTGCCCTTGGCCCAGAGTGCTGTGTTGTGCCCTTATCCCTGAGTGCTGCACGCTCTGAAGCACCTCTCACTCACATGGCTCTCCATCACGTGATCGGGTCTTTCTCATAGGCTACAAGTGAAGACAGACACATCGGGGATGCAACTGCGGGTATCCTTATCCAATTCTGAGGTGCATATGGAAGATATTGAAAGAACTGTCCACATTTACTTTTCGTCAGCCAACAAGATGAGTAGGCTTAACAAACAGCAAAAGCACTAGCCTATGTCAATCTACTATCCCCCATAGTACAAAAGTTGACCTATTCTATTCTGTGCGAGAAATTAATATTCCAAACATAGTCTGGGACAGTTGAGGATATGATAGATCCCAAATGATACAATACAACCACCAGCATAAAAAAAAAACTTTTTTACGCATGTGTGGCTGACCCAACAAATGAGAATGTTTAGCTTAAAATGTTGATAACCTATTATGCTATTTGTTCACATTACGTAAGCAGCAATGCTCACATGGCAGTAGGCTATAAGCGCGAATGTTCCATTAGCAGGAAACACCATTATCAAATGCGATTATGCATGTAATGCTTTTATTATGAAGGTGCATTTTTATGGTGAAAATTATCTTCCCCAAACTTGAAACTCACGCGCTAATTACACTGTATGTATGCCAGTTAGGCTCTACAACCCTCATAAAGCGGATTAATGTGCGTAATTTTAAGAAGTTATTTGGCCACTTTAGTTGTGATACAAACCTTATCAAATCATATAGACCTATGGGCTAGGCTACATGAGGTATATGCAAAAAATATTGTCACCAATCAGACTATTCTTGATTTAATCTTGTCTTTACATATACTAAATAATATATGTGTGAAATAAGTTTAGATTTAGAATGGACCATTATCATGCACCTGTCTCCAGGATGTTTTTCCCATGATTCATTTTCATGCCAGACAGGTAGGCAAAACTCCTGTTGTAAAGAGAAGCACTGAAGTTACAAAATGTCTTCTTTAGTCAAAAAGCATTAGGGTCAACTCCGTGCTTGTGCTCCTTCTGTCGCTTGTGCTCCTTCTGTCGCTTGGGCTCCCGTCGTTTGGGCTCCCGTCGCTTGGGCTCCCGTCTCTTTGGCTTCCGTCTCTTGGGCTTCCGTCGTTTGAGCTTCCGTCTCTTTGGCTTCCGTCGCTTGGGCTCCCGTCTCTTTGGCTTCCGTCTCTTTGGCTTCCGTCTCTTGGGCTTCCGTCGTTTGGGCTCCCGTCTCTTTGGCTTCCGTCTCTTTGGCTTCCGTCTCTTGGGCATCTGTCGTTTGGGCTCCCATCGCTTGGGCTCCCGTCTCTTTGGCTTCCGTCTCTTTGGCTTCCGTCTCTTGGGCTTCCGTCTCTTTCCATTATTTCAGGTGCTGTGGTCTGAAACAATGTAACTGAGTGTTAAAACTCATTGGACTAGTAACATTTATATGAGGGGCACAGTCAGCTCGTGCTCTCTCACACCATTTGGGCACACAGAGCTCTTTCTGTTTTTCTGCGATTCTCTTCTTCTCTGGAGACAGACGCGTCAATTTTGACAAGTAACGTTACAGAAGGAGAAGGTTACCTAGCATTATGGGCGGCAGGTAGCCTAGTGGTTAGAGCGTTGGACTTGTAAACGAAAGGTTGCAAGATTGAATCCCCGAGCTGACAAGGTAAAAATATGTCGTTCTTCCCCTGAGCAACGTAGTTAACCCACTGTTCCTAGGCCGTCATTGAAAATAAGATTTGTTCTTATTACTGACTTGACTAGTTAAATTAAAAAAATGGGATAGTGGTGAAGTAAACAAACATGGCTGTACCCATGAAGTAGACCCGTTGACAGCTTAATAGGTTGTATAGTTACTAATGTATAGTTAGGCATAACTTGCATGTCATAGCTACTGCTGTTACTTCGCTAATGTTTTGCTTCTAGGCTAAACATCCAGCTGTTGTGTTAGCGAGCTAGGACAAGGAGGCCAATGGATTCTGGGCAAATAGATGCTCGTTGTCTTCTGAGCTATAAATAATTTAGGTTCTTCTAGGGTATCTGGTATAAATGTGCACCTACTTGTCACAACTCTTAAAAGAGGCAGGTCTTCGAAAGCCAACTTTCTTCTCCCTTTCAAACTGAACTGGAACAACAGTCTGGTGGTCCCAATGTGACCTATCCTCCTCCTCAGTCTTCCCCACTGTGCTGGACCCATACATACTGAGATATACTAGTCGAGTAATTGAGAATTTGATTACTGGTATGTCTGACAGAAACAATGAAAAAGATGTGACCTACAGTAGTAGCCAGAGGTGGGACCAAGTCATTGTTTTACAAGTCACAAGTAAGTCTCAAGTCTTAGCACTCAAGTCCCAAGTCAAGTCCCAAGTCAAGACAGGCATGTCTGAGTCAAGTCTAAAGTCAAGACCATCAAGTCAAGTCTCAAGTCCTAAACTTTGAGTTGAGTCCTAAACAAGTCATAATGTGCTCTTCACCAAATGTAATACCATTTCATATTTTTAACAAGAGTAACAGTTAGTATATTACATTTATGCAAATCATGAATGCTTTTAAACATCGATATATTTATTACTTTCCAAATAAACGTTATATTTCCATGGAAATACATGGGTAGCCATGAGACACCCCCTGTTACGGAGTCTAGTTGATAGGTAATCGACTAGCCGGACTGTTCCCCGGACTTCATGTGTAGGGATTTGTACAATGCACAAACAAGGCTATTGAACCTGACATTGGTGTCTGTCTTTATTCCTTTATCCAACATATCATACTGAAACATGGTATAAGAAGTGGCTCGGAAAACACACGTTTGTTATTTTTGTAGCTAAGTACAGTATAGACGCAGTTACGTTCCATATGCGAACACACGCCGTTTCCTACTCACAACAGTGATCACCTCGTTGTTAACTGGCTAGCTAGCATCACTACCTACTTCGATGACTGAAGGCAAAGAAATCTCATATTCCATTGCTATGGCAGCGAACATTCCACCACCAAATCCCATGGTTCTCACAGGGGACTGGAATACTAATTGGGACAACTTCAGGGATGAATTCGAGGACTAAGCCTGGGGACCGGTCTACATGAGAAACGCAACGAGGTACAAGCTGCAACTCTGAGGAGTTTAATGAGCAGCGAATGCAGGCATATCTACCGGCACAATCTCACCCTCACAGCACGACAACAGTGTGATGCAAAGGCTATTTTGGATGCATTGGAGAATTACTTCAAACCCGCCAGAAACGTAATTTACGAGCGGTTCGTTTTCGGAAGCTGCAAACAGGAAGAGTCAGTTCACAACTTTGTAACCCGTTTGAGAGAGAAATCCGCCACTTGTGAATACGGAGGATTGAAAAATGAATTGATTCGTGACAAAATAGTGCTGGGAATTGCAAATGAGGATACACGCCGGCGTCTACTGAGAGAGAGAGACTTAACATTAGTAAATGCCATCGAAATGTGCCGCACTGTTGAAGTCACTGACATGAGAATGAGAGCAATGGAAATCGAAACCCCATGCTCCGACGTTGATACTGTTCACGCTGTTGCTAGGCAGACATTCACACTGAACCAATCGAGGCAGAGCAATTCACCACGAACGGTGAACACAGAGAGCCCCGTAGCATGTAAATACTGTGGGAATACACACACACGTGGCCCTGCCTACGGAAAACCATGCAGAGCTTGTGGAACTAATAATCCTTTTGCAAAAGTGTGTCTCAAAAGCAAAAGAAGGGTGAGTGAGGGCAAGATTCAATGTGTTGATGATGTCACTCAATGTTCAGAGCTGAACAGTGAAAGTGACATTTACTTGCATGAATCCATTGGGGCTGTACACTCAAGAGGGAAGAAATGGTTTGTGACACTACGATTACACAACAAGCAACAACGTCAACTGGATTCTGGTGCTACAGTGCCTTGCGAAAGTATTCGGCCCCCTTGAACTTTGCGACCTTTTGCCACATTTCAGGCTTCAAACATAAAGATATAAAACTGTATTTTTTTGTGAAGAATCAACAACATGTGGGACACAATCATGAAGTGGAACGACATTTATTGGATATTTCAAACTTTTTTAACAAATCAAAAACTGAAAAATTGGGCGTGCAAAATTATTCAGCCCCTTTACTTTCAGTGCAGCAAACTCTCTCCAGAAGTTCAGTGAGGATCTCTGAATGATCCAATGTTGACCTAAATGACTAATGATGATAAATACAATCCACCTGTGTGTAATCAAGTCTCCGTATAAATGCACCTGCACTGTGATAGTCTCAGAGGTCCGTTAAAAGCGCAGAGAGCATCATGAAGAACAAGGAACACACCAGGCAGGTCCGAGATACTGTTGTGAAGAAGTTTAAAGCCGGATTTGGATACAAAAAGATTTCCCAAGCTTTAAACATCCCAAGGAGCACTGTGCAAGCGATAATATTGAAATGGAAGGAGTATCAGACCACTGCAAATCTACCAAGACCTGGCAGTCCCTCTAAACTTTCAGCTCATACAAGGAGAAGACTGATCAGAGATGCAGCCAAGAGGCCCATGATCACTCTGGATGAACTGCAGAGATCTACAGCTGAGGTGGGAGACTCTGTCCATAGGACAACAATCAGTCGTATATTGCACAAATCTGGCCTTTATGGAAGAGTGGCAAGAAGAAAGCCATTTCTTAAAGATATCCATAAAAAGTGTTGTTTAAAGTTTGCCACAAGCCAACTGGGAGACACACCAAACATGTGGAAGAAGGTGCTCTGGTCAGATGAAACCAAAATTGAACTTTTTGGCAACAATGCAAAACTTTATGTTTGGCGTAAAAGAAACACAGCTCATCACCCTGAACACACCATCCCCACTGTCAAACATGGTGGTGACAGCATCATGGTTTGGGCCTGCTTTTCTTCAGCAGGGACAGGGAAGATGGTTAAAATTGATGGGAAGATGGATGGAGCCAAATACAGGACCATTCTGGAAGAAAACCTGATGGAGTCTGCAAAAGACCTGAGACTGGGACGGAGATTTGTCTTCCAACAAGACAATGATCCAAAACATAAAGCAAAATCTACAATGGAATGGTTCAAAAATAAACATATCCAGGTGTTAGAATGGCCAAGTCAAAGTCCAGACCTGAATCCAATCGAGAATCTGTGGAAAGAACTGAAAACTGCTGTTCACAAATGCTCTCCATCCAACCTCACTGAGCTCGAGCTGTTTTGCAAGGAGGAATGGGAAAAAATTTCAGTCTCTCGATGTGCAAAACTGATAGAGACATACCCCAAGCGACTTACAGCTGTAATCGCAGCAAAAGGTGGCGCTACAAAGTATTAAATTAAGGGGGCTGAATAATTTTGCATGCCCAATTTTTCAGTTTTTGATTTGTTAAAAAAGTTTGAAATATCCAATAAATGTTGTTCCACTTCATGATTGTGTCCCACTTGTTGTTGATTCTTCACAAAAAAATACAGTTTTATATCTTTATGTTTGAAGCCTGAAATGTGGCAAAAGGTCGCAAAGTTCAAGGGGCTGAATACTTTCGCAAGGCACTGTACATGCAACGTAATGAGCTACAAAGACAAAATCAATCTGGCACCTGACACACATCGATTGCCCAGCGATACTAGACTAAAGCTGTACTCAGGAGAGCTCGTGAGCTCTATGGGCACCTTTGAGACCGAATGTGTTATTCGGGAACGCAAACACAAGCTGGAGTTTGAGATTGTAAAAACCAGTCAACATCCTCTCCTCTCAGGCTCTACATGCGAACGCCTGGGACTGATGCAGTTCACTGTACCAAATGACCTGCACATTGTGGATCATGTCCAGCATGGACCCCTGTCCAAAGAACAACTACTCAGCAGATATGACAATGTATTCAACATGCCCGTTGAATCTGTGCCTGGGGAGGTACACTTTGAAGTGGATGAGAGCATCACTCTAGTCCAGTGTGCTCCTCACAATGTGCCCATTGCAATGAAAGTGGCTGTGAAGGCCCAGCTGGACAAGTATGAGGCCGATGGCCACATGACACCTGTGACTGAACCAACTGACTGGATCAGCAATATGGTCATAGTGAAAAAAACAGAGAAGCTGAGGGTCTGCATCGACCCAAAGCATCTGAACCAAGCACTGAAACGATCCCACTACATCGTGCCGACACTAGAGGATGTCCTCTATAAGCTTCCCAAGGCCAGGATTTTCACCTTGGTGGATGCCCAAGATGCATTCCTTCAATGCAAACTGGATGAAGAAAGCAGCTTCATGACTACCTTCTGGACCCCCTGGGGTCGGAAACGCTGGCTCAAGCTCCCGTTTGGTGTCTCAGTGGCACCTGAGATATACCAACGTAAGCAGCACGAGTTACTGGCTGGGCTCAAGGGCATTGAACCCATCGCCGATGATGTCCTGATCGTAGGCTGTGGTGACACAGACGAAGAGGCAGAACGCGACCACCATGTGAAGCTCCTGGCACTGATGGAGCGCTGCCGATCAGTTGAGCTTCGCCTTAGCCTGAAGAAGCTGCAGTTTAAGGTGAAAGACGTCCACTTCCATGGCCACATTCTCTCGGCAAAAGGCCTGAAGCCGGACCCAGACAAGGTCAGAGCGATCCTCGACATGCCAAACCCGTCTGATGCAAAAGGAGTACAGCGTCTCATCGGCTTTGCAAACTATCTTGCAAAGTTCATGCCACACCTATCAGCAGTCTGTGAGCCTCTGCGCCGGTTACTGGACAAAAACACACCATGGCACTGGCTACCCAAGCACGAGGCCGCAGTGCAGGAGATGATATCTCTGGCTTCATCCATGCCAGTGTAGCGCTACTATGACATCACGAAGCCTGTCACAATCCAGAGCAACTCCAGCCAAAGGGGACTTGGATGCTGCCTTATGCAGGAAGGCCAGCCCGTTGCGTTTGCCTCGAGAGCGCTCACCCCCACCGAACAAAACTATGCACAAATTGAGAAAGAGTGCCTCAGCATCGTCTTCTCCTGCCAGTGATTCCATCACTACTTATATGGGCGAGACCTGGTCATCGCTGAAACTGACCATAAACCACTGCCATTGCCATATTCAGTAAACCTCTCCTCAACGCGCCCAAGAGGCTTCAAAGCATGCTCCTGACTCTGCAAAACTACAGCCTGAAGGTCATTTACAAGCCAGGACCAGAGATGTACATCAGCGACACACTGAGCAGGGCAACAACACAATGTACAGGCAGAGGCACTGTCTATCAGCGGCAGGCCATCTGTTCGCTACAGCAGGAACAACAAGATGTTCAACAGATCAATCAGGCAGACTACTTAAACGTCACAGATCACCGCCTAGCCCAGATAAGGCAGCACACTGACAAGGACGAACAACTACAGTCACTGAAGTCCATGGTTCTCGCAGGTTGGCCATACCTGAAAGAGGAGACACCTTTCACAGTGAGAGAATACTGGACCTTTCGAGATGAGATCAGCGTGCAAAATGGCGTCTTGTTCAGAGGTCAGAAGGTCATTATTCCCAAATCACTACGTCCAGAGATGCTTACCCGAATACACTCCGCCAGGCTCGTGAAACATTATACTGGCCAAACATGCAAGCAGAAATTAAAGACTTTGTCAGCAACTGTACCACATGCAACGAGTACACTCATGAACAGCAAAAGGAAACCATGATGTCACACGAACTGCCCACAAGGTCCTGGCAAATCGTCAGCATGGACTTATTCAGCCACAGACAAAATGACTATCTTCTCATCGTTGATCACTACTCTGACTTTTGGGAAATTGAACTGCTCCCTGACTTGTTTGCAGAGACAGTCATAAAGCGCTGCAAGGCGCAGTTTGCAAGGCAAGGTCAGCCTGACAAGGTAATCACGGACAATGGCCCACAATTCACTGCACAGTTCAAGCATTTCGCCTCAGAATGGGAGTTTGACCACGTGACCTCCTCTCCAAGACACCCAAAAGCAAATGTCAAGGCAGAATCAGCTGTCAAGATTGCAAAAAACCTGTTAAGCAGGGCCTTGCGCGACAGCAACGACCCATGGAAAGCGATCTTACAGTGGAGGAACACACCCACCGAAAACATGGACAGCAGCCCAGCACAACGCCTTCTGTCTAGACGTCTGAAGACTACCATCCCCGTAGCTAACAAGCTACTTGAGCCCTGCGTCATTGTTGGCGTCACGAACAAACTGCGTCACAGAAAGCAGCTCGCTAAGTGCTTCTACGACTGGACTGCTCGAGACCTACCAAAGCTGGAGGTGGGTGAAACGATAAGGATGAAACCGCTGCCGGGAGACCACACAGGACTTTGGAGGCTGGGCGCATGCCTGCAGAGAGTTGCACCACGTTCTTACCTGGTGGATGTTGGTGGCTCCCTCTATCATCGCAATCGGGTGGATCTGCGCGTAGCAGAGCAGACAAACCAAAACACGCCATACACTCACCTAGATGAGCTGGATCACAGTCCAGGCCTAAGGGTAAGGGGCGCAGAATTGAGACATGGGCAAACTGAAGGTGAGGCTTCTACCCCACCAAGCTCTCCAGCTCGTGCCCCTAATCCTACCCCCGTCAGAGCCAATACTTACTCACAGGTGGGTCGGCTGTGCAAGCCACCGGACAGGCTTACTCTGTAAGCAAGGGACTGTTAACTTGCCCTCGGTTAATTAAAATATATTTTCTTAAATAATTAAATTAAATTAAAAAAGGAAGATGACAACTGAAGTAAAAAGAAAATGTAATGTTTTTTCTATTGTTATGACCTGACTGTTAAGAACTTAATGTTATGCCTTTATGTTTGCACTTTCTATTGAAAAGGATGATGTTACGGAGTCTAGTTGATAGGTAATCGACTAGCCGGACTGTTCCCCGGACTCCATGTGTAGGGATTTGTACAATGCACAAACAAGGCTATTGAACCTGACATTGGTGTCTGTCTTTATTCCTTTATCCAACATATCATACTGAAACACCCCCCCAATAGTGATCGACTATCAAGGATGGCTATGGGGCGCAATCGGGCGATGTAGGCTTGTACACAATCGCCCAACCTTAACACACGCACACTCTCTCTCTGTGTGGTTACAGTAGGCTAATGTATGTCAATGGCTTTAGGAACAGCAGTAACATCAGGCAGGATTTAGGCTTCCAACTGCCTAGCCAGTTGTATCTCAATCTTGGGTACAATGATCACGTTCCCGCATTGACTGACTGTGTGGAGGCTCATTGATTTAACATTACGTTATACATTATACACATTATACACTACATTATACACTAGTAAAGTAATAAAATATATAGCTGTTGGCTATATTAGCCACGACTCTTTGTGCAGTTTCAAATGTTGAACAAATTTGGAAGTTGTTGCGCCTTCTTCCCGCATGTTTTGCAAGTTGCAATCCATTTTTTGTTGATACAGTGTGGACTTTATATCCGAAAATACTAATTTTGGATATCATCTTTCCAAGGGCTCCATCTGAATTCACCCGCCGACGTTCCTCTGCACTGCCACGCACAAATTTTTCTCAGCGGGCACAATTTGATTGGCTGCTGTCCGATTCAATAATGTTAAATGAAGACTAATGTTAAATGAAGAGTTGATGCACTGCACACCTCTTTAATAGCATCGTTTTTAATATTTGGACTTGGGGAGGGTATCAAATCCAAGTCAAGTCACGAGTCATTGGTGTTAAAGTCAAAGTCGAGTTGCAAGTCATCATATTTGTGACTCGAGTCCAACTCATGTGACGACTCCACACCTCTGGCAGTAGCCCTATAACCCTTTATCAGCAGGTGTTAATCTTTCTGTGTTGAAGAAGTACTTGCAGTGAAAACATAAAAATTGTTTGCGAAAATTCTCCTCTGTTGAGATCCGCTTACACAGTAGCTTCAGGTCAGCCACAGAGTCTAACGGTGATGGCAGAATGTTGAGGTCCTCAGCTGTGGTCGATGGCCTTGTAGCATTAAGGAGCCTCAATTGCTCTTGCTGGATCTCATGTATAATGTCTAGCTTCATCAGTACCTTTGTCTGGAAGGCTTAGCAAGACAACATCATTGATTAGAACGTCGATATAATTGGGTCCTAGACAAGCTGTTTTAGGATTAAAGGGGAATTGCTATTTTGACCAATGCACTGTTAAATCAGAGATGAACATGTACAGTACTAACAAGACATCATTACAATTATCTCCTGAGACGGCACGGCACTTGAGGATGCAGATTCCTTTTGTTAGAGACATATGAGGATAGATAGGAGGTTTTAGTGTAAAGCAATTCATTCTTAACAGTGCATTGTGACATTTCAGAAAAACAACGGTTTTGGTTGAGGGGAAAATTAGAGAGGGATGTGTTGATACTGTTAGGCACTACTTAGGGAGGTTGACTATGTACTGTAACAGATATGCAAAATTCTTACTGGATGCTGCAGGTAGCCAACTATTGTCTTGTAGGCCTGTAGGAAGTTGTATAAGATAAAACTTAGGTATGTGAATTCAATATGCTTGGCATTTATGTTGTTCCAGGAGTTTCCAATTGATTTACCTGATAAGATTCAGCTTGGGGCAAAACTAAGCTGACAAAATGTAACAAATAGGCTACATATTTCAAATATTACATTCAATTCTATACATTACCCAAATGAAACATTTATCATCGTATGATCATACCCATTCACACAAAACACTTATAAATTGTTTTAGAATCATTGTGAGGTAAGACAGAATGTAAGCCTAACGATGCACTTTGGCTGCTCTACGAGTGGTCTGGATCACTAATAGGCAAACTACAGTGAGTGTCAATCATCAAATTATTGGAATGAGAAACAAAAAATATCAATAAATAATGTTTATGTTTATTCGATTACATATGCAGATGAAAAACATGAAGAACGATACATTTATCATTTTAAGTGTTGTCAGGAAACCATGACTATTAATTGGCCAAAACGTAAGGTGTAAGGGTTGAAATATTTGAATAATCAAATCATTATTCCATGTCGTTATTTAATATTTCCTTTTGACAATAAAAACTATAAACAAAACCATTCAAATAAACAAGTGTAACCAACTTTATATAGCCACCCAGGAGAAAGGCACACGGACACCCACACTTCAGGTTGACTTGGTTTTTATCCGAAGTAAAAGATATCAAACAGCAATGACAGGCATTGACAGGAAGATGACAGCCATATGTTCACTGCTCTCAGAATATCTCTCTCAGACTCAATCCACAAAGTGATCATATAGTATAAATGCGTTGTGTTTAGAAAATAACAAAAATACAGAAAAGCATACCTGCAGTAAAATATATCAAACAGTGATGACGGGCATTGACAGGACAGTCACAGCCACACGTTCACTGGTTAGGTAGGACTAAGGTTGCAAAGGGTCGGAAACATTCTGGTAAATTTCCGGAATTTTCCCAGACATCTTCCATGGGAAGTTTTACTTAATTCATCCAAAAAGTTAACTTATAACATTGAACCTTTTCTGTGGGATACACATAAGGCAATTCTAGGTCTTGTGGCATATTTTAGTTAAACTTATCCCCAATTCAATGGAATTGCACCCTCTGCATGCACAGTGTATTCTTCCATCATATTTTTATTTTTTATTTCACCTTTATTTAACCAGGTAGGATAGCTGAGAACAAGTTCTCATTTACTACTACGACCTGGCCAAGATAAAAAAAAGTAGTGCGACACAAACAAATATGTGCAGTGCACTCTTCCATCACATATTCAGCTGATTCTCAAGATCTTTCACACTAATGAGATGCTATTGAACCCACACTACTACACTGTCTGAGCCAAGGACTACATGCTTTCTGGTAAGTTTTGATTATAATACTGAGTGGGGTGAATATATTTTATACAACATACATGATTTTTTGTTAACTAGTAATAGTAGCCTTTACACAGCAAAGTGTTTCAATCCTTTCTAGCTTGTTAACAATTTCTAACTTGTTAACAATTAGTTTTTGCTACCATGTGGGTTTTAGCTTGCTTGAGCCTGCTAACTGAGGAGTGTTAATTCACCTGTTTCCATACATTTTAAAACATTTATCTTACAAAGGAGTTGTTTTAATCTAACTGCTTAACTATTTATCTGTACATGGAATTGTATTTGGTTCATTTTTACTCCTTTTTTTCTAATCTTTACAGGAAAATGCCATGTGCACTATCTGATGTGTGGAGACATTTCACTGCAGCTAATGTAGAAGGTAAAGCTGTGTACATTTGCAAATACTGTGCCAAATCATATGTGAAGAATGCAACAAAGATGCAGAATCATCTGGCCAAGTGCTTAAAGTTCCCTCAGCGCTCACAACAAGCAACCTCTGACAAAAGTCCCTATACTTCTATTTGAGGTGATAATGATGAATCAGGCACCTTATCGATAGCAACAGCTCATGGCCCTCCTGGAATCAGAATTTGTTTTGACTCACTGGAGGAACGAAGTCAGTGAAATGCTGATGAATGTCTTGCTCGAGCTTTGTATGCAACTGGTTCACATCTGATGCTCACAGGTAATGTGTATTGGAAGAGATTTCTGAATGTTCTTCGCCCACCACACTCCTCTCCAACCAGGCATGCTTTATCTACTAATTTGCTGGATGCAGAGTTCAAGTGAAGGTCAAGCAAATCATAGAGAAAGCAGACTGTATTGCAATCATCTCTGATGGGTGGTCGAATGTTCGTGGGCAAGGAATAATTAACTACATCTCCACCCCTCAACCAGTATCCTACAAGAGCACAGACACACCGGTCTCTACATTGCAAATGAGCTGAAGGCAGTCATCAACGACTTTGGACCACAGAAGGTATTTGCACTGGTGACAGACAATGCTGCAAACATGAAGGCTGCTTGATCTAAAGTGGAGGAGTCCTACCCTCACATCACACCCATTGGCTGTGCTGCTCATGCATTGAATCTGCTCCTCAATAACATCATGGCACTGAAAACAATGCATATACTCTACAAGAGAGCCAAGGAAATGGTTAGATATGTGAAGGGTCATCAAGGTATAACAGCAATCTACCTCACCAAGCAAAGTCAGAAGAATAAGAGGACCACATTGAAGCTGCCCAGCAACACCTGTTGGGGTGGTGTGTCATCATGTTTGACAGTCTCCTGGAGGGGAAGGAGTCTCTCCAAGAAATGGCCACATCACAGTCTGACGATATGGACAGCCCCATCAAGGGGATCCTCCTGGATGATGTATTTTGGGAGAGAGTGGTAAGCAGCCTGAAACTCCTGAAACCTATAGCAGTAGCCATTGCACAGATTGAGGGAGACAATGCCATCCTGTCTGATGTTCAGACTCTGCTTGCAGATGTAAGATAAGAAATCCGTACTTCCCTGCACACTTCACTGTTGCTCCAAGCAGAGGAAACTCCAGATCTGAAATACATCAAAAAGTGTGAAGACTTAGAGTAAAATAACAATGGAGGAGACAGTCAGCAAGATGGCGGACTGAACACAGCTATGATAAAAACGTAATATGCAATATCGGTAAATTAGACTAAATATTAGCACTACACAATTTGGTGGGTAATAAACATCATCCTGGATAACAACACAAAACAAATTTTAAGTTTACAGAAATTTATCGACAAATATTTACGAAAACAAGCAACACCCAAACATGACGGAGCGTAAGACAGGGGAACCTATTTCAAAACGAAAAACGTGACTCTTCTACCGACACAGACAATTTCATATTTTCACCACCGGGAATGGTAAACCAATCTGTTAAAATCAATAAATGACCAACTGGGCATACTTGAACTAGTCAGTAAGGATATAAAAGAGTAGAAGGCAAGCCTCGAGATGAGTGATGAAAAAGCTGCATCATTGGAGAAAGACAAACAAGCTAAAAGGGACAGTCAATAAGATTGAAACCGAAGTTAGTGAACTTAAAAAGGAGAACATCGTTCTGAGAGAAGCCTTTCTTGACATACAGACTAGATCCATGAGAGAGAATCTGGTACTTACAGGTATCCAAGTGAAAGAAGGAGAAGTTCCTGAATCTGTAGTTAGAGAGTTCCTCCTTACAGCGCTTCAGATCCCACGTGAAGCTATCGACAAAATTAAACTTGAACGTGTACACCGCTTCGGACAGAGAGGGTAGAGGTATGAACGCCTAATCGTTGCCAAATTTGCTTTCTTTATATATCAAATAATGGTTAAAAGCCTAGGTAAAAGACATGCTGGCATGAAAATAGGCATGAATGACCAGTTCCCGAAGGAAATTGCAGAACGGTGTAAAGTTCTGTATCCAATTTTCAAGGAAACGCATAGCTCTCGTGGTGGATAAACTGTATATTGATAACCAGTTGTTCAGAGACACAAAGACTACTCCATGGCTATTTCAAAAATTACCAAGTTCTCATGGACGAGGCAAATAATGAAACATACAATTCTAGCCCTGTTATGGATTGTAATAATACAACAAAAAAATACAGCTTTTCTATCTATCTTCAAATAACTAATTGGAACACAAAAGTACTAATTCAACATGGAGATAAAAACAAAGTAAACAGAAGGCACAGTATGTGTGGATCGATGGTGTTGTGTGTGTTTTTTGGTGTTTGGGAAAGTGTGGCGTTGAGTGAGAAAGGAAATGGTGGCATATCCCAGAACCAATGTATTTCTGTGAGCAGGGGTTGTGAGAGAGCTTTCAATGTTGTACAGATGAGGGATGTACATTTTATAATGAATTATTATTATTTACTTATTGTCATATCATTGGGAACTACATTTTTATATATTTATGCTCCTATATTGATGGAACGGTCCACAACCCTATACCCAAGTAGGGTTGTCATCCCAATGCCCGGCAGACCACCCCCGACCCCATGGATCCCATAGCCCAGGAAAGACCGGGACCCATCCTTCGAAAAGAGCACACAGTGCCACCCACAGAAGAGAATCAGATCAACCGCCAAATGCATTTCAATCGCCCTCACCTCGATTTGTATTACATATAGCCATTTAAAAATTTAAAAAATACAAAAATATATATATATATAAAAATCCTGTTTATCTTATTTTCCATAGTTAGCTATTAATATTTGTAGTAATGTAGGCAATTTATGCAAAGGACTTTTACCTCTCACCAGTCTCGCCATTACCAAAATGACATTATGGCAAGCAATTATTATATTAGCAAACAATTATTGTGAATCCTCCTATATTGTCCATAACATATTTTACTCCCTCGCAACAGTTGTGGAATACACACACTCATACACACTCAACCCCTTTCCCCCACACTCAACAGTTGCACGATCCCAGAGCCCAACTTAAGAAAGGTCTTGATTTACGAATGCATATACAGTTGCAGCTGTATAAGAAGGCCTGCAAAACTGAACAAAAAAAATGGACAGAAATGGGAGATTTGAGATTTGATTAACCATTGTCACGTCCTTGACGGAGGTCAGATATACCCCCTTCCCCTGAAACACCCACAACATGGTCCCCCGTAGTGACCATATTCCCATGCATCTCTGTGCAGTCAGACCTTTGATTTTGTGCCACCAGGACCACAATAATATGCCCCCTCTGAATGTCTGAGTGTGACCCCCTCCACATGGGTTACTGCAGCTAGTGTTGCCAGCACTACCACTGCCTGGGTGGGGGCACCCCACTGGAATCCCTACCGGCCGTCAAGGTTCTCATTTTCAGCTTTGAGAATTTCCTTGTATATTATGCTCTCCCATATCAGGGGGCTTTGGCTTTGCAGGACCAACCCTGCCAAGCAGGCTCAGAATCTTGAGGGGTTGGTACTGCTCTAGGTCTCTGACCGTATTTTGTCTGTATACAGGCCGCTTACAGCAGGCCCATAAAACAGATGCGGACTTCTCCTTAGTATCTGGGTCATTCAGGTGGGTGTCTTGGGTTGAGGAGGGCTTTTAGCGGGTGGAATAGTGGGGACCAATTGGAGGTTTACTTAGTAGCAATGCAAAGATCATGGTACAGCTATATGGACACTCAATCATTATGTTACTTTTTAATGGTACGTTTACAAACATATATTTTGATAAATAGAATTGAAACTTGTGTCTCATTATGGTAATTGGTGAAATAAGCATAGCCAGTTATAATTGTAATGGCTTAGCAGATAATAAGAAAAGACGATCAGTATTTACCTGGCTAAAAGAGAAGGAATATAATATCTACTGTTTACAGGAAACTCGTTCAACAATGTTAGATTAACTTTTGTGGAAAAAAGACTGGGGGGGATGAAATATATTTCTCCCATGGGAAAAGAAATTCAAAAGGGTTGATGATATTAATTAACAGTAATTTTGATCCAAATGTGCAAATTGTCCAAACAGATCCTCAAGGTAGATGGATTACTGGACAATAAACAGATATGGCTTATTAACCTATACGGTCCAAATAATGATGATCCAAGCTTCTTTGAAAATATATATAAGAATTTATCAACCCGACACGGACACTAGACTCTATTATTATGGTGGGGGATTTTCACAAGATTTGAAATACCTCTATGGACTGGAAAGGAAATCACACTACAAACTATCACCCTCAGGCACTTAAGGAAATCATGAATGTCATGGATATATTGGAATTCGTGGATATATGGAGGCTTAAATACCCTGACCTAGTGAGATATACATGGCGGAGGCTTAATCAAGCTAGTCGTCTTGATTACTTTCTTATGTCATTTTCTCTGGCAACAAAAGTTTTTAAAGTGTTGATGTGATGGGGACAGAATGCGGTCGGATCATCACATAATTGGTATATATATTACTCTTACAGAATTTCCACGTGGACGAGGATATTGGAAATTGAATCAAAGCCTACTGGATGATAACTTGTTTATAACTAGGACAGAAGAATTTAGAACTGACTTTTTCTGACATAACATAGGTACAGCAGATCCCCTTATTGTATGGGACACTTTTAAAACGTGCCTTTAGAGGCCATGCAATTCCGTACTCATCTATAAAACAAAAGTAATTTAGCTCAAATGAGTCCATATTAGCAAAGGAAATTGAAGGACTAACAGTACAGTTAGATAGCAATTAAAACTGCACCATCGAGGCACAGAATATGTTAGAAGAAAAACAAAAAGAAATGGAGGAACTTATTCAAGAAAGATCCCGTGTAATATATTATAAAAATAAAGTGAACTGGATGGAATATGGGGGAAGAATGCACCAAATTCTTTTTCAATCTTCAACAGAAATGCTACCAAAAAATTGTAGTGAAACGTGTTACAAATGATGGAGTCACGCATGATTCACTGAATGATATTTTGAAAGAGGAAGTACTTTAAGAATGTTTTCTTTTCATTTCAGTCTCCTCCATCTCCACTAACCAAAGCTAATTGTATGGACTTTTTTCTTATTAATAATGTAAAATGAACATCCTATACAGAAATACTCATTGTGAAGGCCAAATTACAGAGGAGGAACTTCTGGATGCAATTAAAACCTTTAAGGCTGCGAAAACTCAATGTCTGGATGGCATACCAGTGAAGTTTTGATATACTCAGAGGACTATTATTAGCATGTTTTCACCACTTCATTATTACTGAAACAGGATCCAAGTGGTATATATAAAGCTCCAGTCCATTTAAAGTCCACTTACACTTCAGTGTTGTGATGCAAAAATTCTAGCTAAATGCTTGGCGCATAGAATTAAAAAGGTATTGTCAGATATTATTCCTAATCCTAATCAGACAGGTTTTTTTCACATGGACAGTACATTGGAGATAACATAAGACAAGTACTGGAAACAAAAGAATACTATGAAATATCGGGGAAACCAGGCCTGGTTTTCATAGCTGATTTTGAAAAGGCTTTTGATAAAGTATAAAAAAGTTTGTTAAAATGCCTAGAATATTTCAATTTTGGAGACTCTCTTAGAAAATTGGTTAAAGTTATGTATACTAACCCTAGATGTAAAATAGTAAATAATGGCTACTTCTCAGAAAGTTTTAAACTGTCAAGAGGAGTAAAACAAGGTTATCCACTATCGGCATATCTATTTATTATTGCCATCGAAATGTTAGCTGTTAAAATTAGATCCAATGATAATATTAAGGGATTAGAAACAAAGGGATTTAAAAACAAAGGTGTCATTGTATGCTGATGTATTGTATGTTTTCTTTTGAAACCACAATTAGAATCCCTCCACAGCCTCAGAGGATCTAAATAATTTTGCTAACCTCGATTGGATTAAAACCTAATTATGTTACAAATTATGGTACTATATTACGTATTGGATCACTAAAAAATGCTACTTTTACGTTACCATGTAGTTAACCAATAAAATGGTCAGACGGGGATGTGGACATACTCGGTATACAAATCCTGAAAGAAAGAAATGATCTCACTCCAATACATTTTTATAAAGAGTTAGCAAAAATAGATAAGATATTGCTACCATGGAAAGGAAGATACCTATCTATTTGTTGAAAAATCACCCTGATTAACTCTTTAGTCATCACAGTTTACCTATTTGCTTATGGTTTTGCCTACACTTAGTGACCTGCTTTTTAAATGATTTGAACCAAAAATATTTAATTTAATTTGGAATAGCAAGCCAGAAAAAAAATGGCCTATTTATATAACGAATATGTTGGGAAGAGATTTTCGATGTACTGATTCAATGGCACATGGGTTATGAATTAACACGCAAAACAACCCCGGATTCAAAACTTTCAATTATTATACCAAATTCTTGCAACGAATAGAATGTTATTTATATGGGGGATACAATCTTACCAGCTCTGCAAATTTTGCTGCTAGGAGGCAGAGTCATTAGATCATTTATTTTGGTACTGTCCATATGTAGCTCGTTTTTGGTCACAGGTCCAGGAATGGCTGAAGAATTGCAACATTTACCTAAAACTAACGCTGCAGAAAGCAATACTGGGTGATTTCAAAAATTATACTCAATCGATTAATAATATAATAATTGTTTTAGCAAAAATGTTTCTTTAATTTACAATCTGTAGAAGCTATGAGAATAGAAAGGTTCAGTACTTTTGTGAAGCATCACAGCACAGTTGAAAAATATATGGCAAATAGAAATCCAAAATGGATGGTACAAAGAGATAAATGGGAGGGGCTGACTGGAGCTGAAGTGGGACTAATAACAACAAGATAACAAATGTAAAACATACGGGTCTGTAAAATGTGTATAGGTTCAGAAATTTTGTGAAATAGCAGTTACAAATAGAAATCAAACTGGATGGACATTAGAAATAGAGGAATGACTAAAAACAAACAAAATATAACTCCTGTAAAATAGATTGTGTCTGTAAAATGTGTATAATATGTATAAACTGAAGGTAGAAGCCTAAGTATTATTGTTTATTAGTTTACTCCAATTGGGGGAAGGGTGGTAGGGTTTGCGGGGAAAAATAAAGGTATATTCTAAAAAAAAAAGTGTGTACAGTTGAAGTCGGAAGTTTACATACACCTTAGTTAAATACATTTAAACTCAGTTTTTCACAATTCCTGACATTTAATCCTAGTAAAAATTACCACTTTATTTTAAGCATGTGAAATGTCAGAATAATAGCAGAGCGAATTATTTATTTCAGCTTTTATTTCATTCACCACATTCCCAGTGGGTCAGAAGTTTACATACACTCAATTAGTATTTGGTAGCATTGCCTTTAAATTGTTTAACATGGTCAAACGTTTTTGGTAGTCTTCTACAATCTTCCCACAATAAGTTGGGTGAATTTTGGCCCATTCCTCCTGACAGAGCTGGTGTAACTGAGTCAGGTTTGTAGGCCTCCTTGCTAGCACACACTTTTTCAGTTCTGCCCACAAAGTTTCTATAGGATTGAAGTCAGGGCTTTGTGGTGGCCACCAATACCTTGACTTTGTTGTCCTTAAGCCATTTTGCCACAACTTTGGAAGTATGCTGGGAGTCATTGTCCATTTGGAAGAACCATTTGCGACCAAGCTTCAACATCCTGACTGTTGTCTTGAGATGTTGCTTCAATATATCCACATCATTTTCCTTCCTCCTTCCACCATCTATTTTGTGAAGTTCACCAGTACCTCCTGCAGCAAAGCACCCCCACAACATGATGCTGCAATCCCCATGCTTCAAGGTTGAGATGGTGTTCTTCGGCTTGCAAGCCTCCCCCTTTTCCCTCCAAACATAATGATGGTCATTATGGCCAAACAGTTCTATCTTTGTTTCATCAGACCAGAGGACATTTCTCCAAAAAGTACGATATTTGTCCCCATGTGCAGTTGCAAACGGTAGTCTGACTTTATGGTGGTTTTGGAACAGTGGCTTCTTTCAGGTTATTTCGATATAAGACTCGTTTCACTGTGGATAGTAGCAAAGCTACTTGTGAGGGAGATAATACCTAGATTTGGTGTTCCTGAGGCTTTATCTGCAGAAAATGGTACCCACTTCACTGGTGATGTAGTGAAGCAGGTAGCCATAATGATGGGAGTGGACCAGAAGTTTGTGTCCATCTACCACCCCCAGAGTAATGAGGTTACCGAGAGAGCTAACCAATCTATTAAACAAGGGTTAGCTAAGGCATGCCACTCCACCAAGAAATCTTGGGTGGATTTTTTACCACTGGTGTTAATGAAAATGTACAGTAGTGTTAATAAAAGGCCTGGGGTGTACACCACGTGAACTGTTGACAGGAAGATAAAGGAGAGCCGCACGCTCAGATGCAAAAATGTAATGTCCAACGTTTCGACAGCCAAGCTGTCTTCATCAGGGTATAATCACAAACATGGCTGTCGAAACATTGGACATTACATTTTTGCATCTGAGCTCCTAGAGTGTGCTGCTCTCCTTTATTTTCAAGTTTTCCACTCCACTAGCCAGCACCTCGCCTAATAGGTGTGTGTTTCTTTTTCTTCTAGACTGTTGACAGGAAGACCCATGAATGTTCCCACACACAGAGCCATGACTGACAGACAAATAGACCTCACTCTAGCTGAAGTAGAACACTTGGAGTACATGAAAGAGCTAACTACTGTTGTCAGATCTCTCACACTAGGAAAGCTTAGGAGGAGGTACTAGGTGAGGACCCCGACTACCTGCCTGTGGAGGTTGGAGACTGGGTCAAAATCCACAAGAGAAAATGGAACAAGCCAAGATGGATGGGGCCATTCAAGGTAACCATGGCAACAACAACTACAGTCAGAGTTCAGGAAAGGTCCGGCTGGCACCATCTGTCCCACTGCCAGAAGGTGTTCAGCCCACAGGAGATGATGGAGCCAGACACAGCCTGAAACAATAGGCAGATGTGAGATGAGACCAAAGACTTGAAAAAGATGAAGGGCAAGCCCAAAGCCCTGAAGAACCAACTGTTTTACATGATCAGCAAGGTTGTTGTAAATAAACAAACCTTTAGGGGGTATAAGAGAGGAAAGATGACAGCATGAGGTAGTTGGTGGTTGACTGTGTTGGCTCTATCCACACTACTTGTTTGTGTGGGTGAAGCCGGCCCTGTCAACACGTGGGTAAAGTTTGCTCGTGACTTAGGTAGAAAAGGGGGACCCAAACGGGACTGCAGTGTTAATTTCAAGGAGTAAACCAATGGCAGAGACAGATCAGGCCTGTGGAATGTTGTATTTAATGAGGATGGCAAAAGACAAGCAGAGACAGCGTAATTGTACCCTAGGACTCTTTTGGACATGAGCTAATTGATTAAGGTAATAAAAACGTATCAAAAGTGATTGAGGGATACAAGATCTAGGGAGTGTGTTTGACAAATAGGAATCCATAAGCTGTGGATAAAATAGGGACTGTAACTCATGGGTTTTGGCCACGGCATAATCCCCGGGATGATGGTAATTGGAAGATAGTTAGGAAAAGGCTTGTGTGTACTCATCGAACGATGTATGGTTGAAGTGAAAACCTGGGGACCCCTGTGGCTGAACCAATTGTAGAGAATCTGAAGGAAGAACGTGTTCCGCCATTATGTATCTGTAACAATGGCTCTTTAGCTGTAACAGTGCATTGTAGAGCTTATGCAGGATACGTCCCTGAACAGTTAGAGCGCAGGCAAAGTTTTAGTATGCCTATGGGTGGCATTTAGTGGCTGTCTCATATTTAATTACTAGAGTGACCTATCTTGCTCTAAACGATGATCTGGGATCACCCTGGGGGTTTATGTGTATTTGCGGCAGTAGAGGTTATGTGCTAATTCCAAATAACTGACGCGGGTGTTGTTTCCTCGGTGAAAATATCTTACCAATGCTCTCAGTCCCCGCCTCTGCTACACTAACTAACCGTTCCACTGATCCCATTTCCAAATCAAGAAGCGGTAGGAGCCAACTTCCTCTGCAAGTGCTTGTGCCTCCACTTTGGTCACAGGATCGTTGATCGTCTGTCTGGCTTCCAGTAATGCCTCCCAAACCTCAGAAGCCTGATACCTGATTGCATGAACACTTTGGAGCCTGCTCTCCTATCTTGTGTCACTCCATGACATCACGGTTTCTTCAAAACACTCCATCTTTGTGTGCCAGCTGAGAAGAAGGTGAAGAGATTTTGCACATGCCCAAAAAACCCAAATCTTTTGAAGATTTGGCAGCATCTGCAATGACAAGGTTTAGAGAATGTGCTCCACCATGGGACGAACATGGCTCTGGGATTTTTTTTGAGCAGTCTGACTTGTAATCCTTGGTGCTTGCCCTTCATGTTGGCCCCATTATCATAAGCTTGCCCTCTGCAGTCTTCAAATGGAATCTTCAGCTCGTCCAGCTTCTCTAAGATGACAGTGGACAGGTTCAAGCCTGTTGTAACCTCAACATTCACAAAGCCGAGGAAATGCAGAGGAAATGCTCCTTGGTCTCTGGCTTTCCATTTAAAGCCACGCTTCTCAGAATAATGGGAATTTGCTCCTGGTGAAAAATGTCAGGTGTACAGTCCAAGACTTTGAGTCTCTTACTTGAGTCACTATTGCTTCCAGAATTGTGTCACTAACAACCTGTATCAGCTCATTCTTTGTGTGCTTCCCAAGGTAATGAGCATGTGTCTCTCCATCTTTCATTTTGCTGAGATTATTTTCCATAACGGGGTCCCATTTTGCCAGTAATTCAACCTGTTTTAGGAAGTTTCCATTATCTGGTTGGAAGAGTTTGTCTGATGAACCCCTGCATAGGTTTATTTCAGCCGGAGACTGGGTGATACTTATTAAACGTGTAAGGACATCCCGCCATCTCTTTCTTTCAGCCTCAAGAATTGTCATTGGTATCTGGTCAAGAGTCTGTACCCGACATAGGCGCAAATCAAGTTCTCTCCACTTAATCATATTGTTTGTGTGTTCAGTGTTTCAGAATGGTGTTAATATTTGACCAGTCATTCACACCTTCCTTTATTATTTTGTAGAGCTTACAGCAAAAACAATACACTGGGTTGTTTTTGATTGAGTATGAAAGCCATCTCCTGGTAACCTATTCCCAATTTGACAGCTGTCTCCGTAACAAGCCTGAATGGAAACCTCTTCTAGACTTGTCTTGAGGGTAAGAAAAATACAGTCCTGGTTTGAATGGACCTCTGCGCACTAACTCAGTCCTCATAAAGTCTGTTAAGACTGGGGGCCAATCTGCTGGGTCATTTGGTGGAGCAGCAACTGTTCTATTAGGGTCTGAGCTGCTTGTATCTGATGCTGGCTGTACACCTTTAGTTGTGCTAGTACTGGCTGAGGCTGCCTGTACTTCACCTGGGTCTGTGTTAGTACATGCTGAACACGGCTGTATTGGGTCTGTGTTAGTATTTGCTGAAGCCAGCTGTACTGGGTCTGTGTTAGTACTTGCCCATAGCTGCCAATACTGGGTTTGTGTTAGTACTTGCTGAGGCTGGATGTGGATCAACTGAGTCTGTGCTTGTACTGGCTGTGTCACGTCCTGGAACCTTAGTTCCTTTTTTATGTCCCTATTTTAGTTTGGTCAGGGCGTGAGTTGGGGTGGGCATTCTATGTGTTTTATGTGTTCTATGTTTTTGTATTTCTGTGTTTGGACTGGTATGGTTCCTAATCAGAGGAAGCTGTTTATCGTTGTCTCTGATTGAGAACCATACTTAGGCAGCCTGTTTTCCCACTATGGGTTGTGGGTAGTTGTTTTGTGTTGCTGCACCTTACAGGACTGTTTTGTTTTCGTTTCACTCTCTTTGTTATTTTGTTTAGTGTTTCTGTTCCTAATAAATAACATGAACACTTACCATGCTGCGCATTGGTCCTCACCTTCTTCCTACGACGATCGTTACAGGCTGATGATCCAGCATCTCCTCTACTGACAAACTTAAGCATAGCACCTGTAAAATATAGATAATACTATTATTAATTTTATCAGCTGTATCAGGCCCATTCAAACTGCTTCCCCAGATGTCCTTTTATACATTTTCTAATATAAAATACTATTTATACTACGGCTTGGCTGAATACTTGGTTATTATTTACTGAGCGATGTGCATCGATATTGCCCAGTATGCCCAGCTAATCAACATTTTAAATTCAATATATAAATCAATAGTCATGTCAATCTATTGCTTTCCATCTTGCATTAATCCAGAGTTGTAACTAAACCTTGACTGAGAGACTAAATAATCATTGTCTTGTTTTAAAATGATGTGCTTCTATGAGGAGTGCCATCACACCCATATATTGTCTGGACTGGCAGCAACCCACAGAGGTTGCAGCTGGAAAGCGAGAGTTTCATTTCGTGAACACATGTTCACGCGCAACAAGGTTATCTTTTTTGAGCTGCAGTTTATAAACACCGTTGCCTGTTGGCATTTATCAAACAGAACAAATAGTTGTATTTCACTCTCACTTTTGTCAGGCACAAAGTCCCAGAACACAGCCCTGGAAGTGGCTGGCAAGCAAGACACAGACAGACCAAGAGATGCACTGATCAGCTAGTTTAGCAAGACAGACAGACTAGAGAGAGATGAACTGCAAGCTAGCACATCAACTTAACATTATTGTAATTTGCTGATATCTAACTTGGAGAGGAGAGAACACACCTGATTGCTGTTCCTGCAATTCACTCTCATGGTCTGCACAACACATCACCGGGGGCAAACTACCTGCCCTCCAGGACACCTACACCACCCGATGTTACAGGAAGGCCATAAAGATCATCAAGGACAACAACCACCCGAGCCACTGCCTGTTCACCCCGCTATCATCCAGAAGGCGAGGTCAGTACAGGTGCATCAAAGCTGGGTCCGAGAGACTGAAAAACAGCTTCTATCTCAAGGCCATCAGACTGTTAAACAGCCACCACTAACATTGAGTGGCTGCTGCCAACACACTGACTCAACTCCAGCCACTTTAATAATGGGAATTGATGGGAAATGATGTAAAATATATCACTAGCCACTTTAAACAATGCTACCTAATATAATGTTTACATACCCTACATTATTCATCTCATATGTATACGTATATACTGTACTCTATATCATCTACTGCATCCTTATGTAATACAGTATCACTAGCCACTTTAACTATGCCACTTTGTTTACATACTCATCTCATATGTATATACTGTACTCGATACCATCTACTGTATCTTGCCCATGCTGCTCTGTACCATCACTCATCCATATATCTTTATGTACATATTCTTTATCCCCTTACACTGTGTATAAGACAGTAGTTTTGGAATTGTTAGTTAGATTACTTGTTCGTTATTACTGCATTGTCGGAACTAGAAGCACAAGCATTTCGCTACACTCGCATTAACATCTGCTAACCAGGTGTATGTGACAAATAAAATTTGATTTGATTTGATTTGGTGTTTTTTTCTTCTCTTTTCGTGGCCAGAAGGATAGTTCCTCTTCATCCTCTCATCTAAGTTTTAAACATTAACACCCGCTTAGACACAAGGGGGAGGCACGCCCTTTCGTCATTTGCGGGGCCCAACGCAACTTGTGTAGTGAGCGTATAGGGCCGCCCGGCTCTGCTCAGATGTTATGAAGGCTTCTTGATGGCACCTACAGGCCAGTTTGAACTGGACATAATATTTCATAATTCTTGGACCTCAGCTGAGACCCTCCTCTCCTTTCCCGTCTTTCAAGGAAACCCCCTTCTTTACACTTCCTGTTTGGCATGATGCTCTCAATGTGTCTCTTTCTCATGTTGTGTGGTATTACCTATAGATTAATTCTAGACACTTTCACACCAACTCCTAGACACATGACCAAATGTATATGGAAACCCGCTCATCGAACATCTCATTCGAAAATCATGGGCATTAATATGGAGTTGGTTGTAACGGGATTCTTGCTGCTGCTGCCTGTCACCACGCCGCTTGGTCCTTGGTTGGTGGGTGATTCTGTAACGGGATTCTTGCGTCGAAGGAGAGGCGGACCAAAATGCAGCGTGGTTATTTGTATACATCTTTAATAAAGATGAAAACACGAACAGTATACAAAAACAATAACCGTGAAAAAACCTAAACAGCCTATCTGGTGCAAACAAACACAGAGACAGGAACAATCACCCACAAACCCCAACACCAAACAGGCTACCTAAATATGGTTCCCAATCAGAGACAATGACTAACACCTGCCTCTGATTGAGAACCATATCAGGCAATACACAAACAGACAAACTAGACACACAACATAGAATGCCCACTCAGATCACACCCTGACCAAACAAAACATACAAAGCAAACTATGGTCAGGGTGTGACATTGGTCCCCTCCTTTTCTGCTGTAACAGCCTCCACTCTTCTGGGAAGGCTTTCAACTAGATGTTGGAACATAACAAAGGCAGTGCGGGAAATCCCAAAATATTTTTTTTAAATATTTAACTTTCACACATTAACAAATCCAAATACAGCAAATGAAAGATAAACATATTGTTAATCTACCCATCGTGTCTGATTTTTACAATGTTTTACAGCGAAAACACAACATATATTTATGTTAGATCACCACCAAATCCAAAAAAACACACAGCCATTTCTCCCAGCCAAAGATAGTCACAAAAGCAGAATTAGAGATAAAATGAATCACTAACCTTTGATAATCTTCATCAGATGACACTCATATGACATCATGTTACACAATACATTTATGTTTTGTTCGATAATATGCATATTTATATCCACAAATCTCGGTTTACATTGGCGCCATGTTCAGAAATGCCTCCAAAATATCCGGAGTAATTACAGAGAGCTACGTCAGATAACAGAAATACTCATCATAAACTTTGACGAAAGACACATGTTTTACATATAATTAAAGATAGACTGGTTCTTAATACAACCGCTGTGTCAGATTTTTTTTTAAACGTTACGAAAAAAGCATACCATGCAATAATCTGAGACGGCGCTCAGACGTAAATATATTTCTCCTCCATGTTGGAGTCAAAAGAAATACGAAATGACATCATAAATATTCCCTTACCTTTGATGATCTTTCATCAGAATGCAGTGTAAGGAATTCTAATTCTGCAATAAATCGTTGTTTTGTTCCATAGTGTCCATTATTAGTGTCCAATTAGCTACTTTTGCTAGCATGTTTAGTTCACATGTCCAAAAGCTGGCGCTGGTCCAGGCGAACTCGGACAAAAACTTCAAAAAGTTGTATTCCAGGTCGAATAAACTGGTCAAACTAAGTAGAGAATCATATATATCCAATAACGTTCCAACCGGAGAATTCGTTTTGTCTAAAGAGTAATGGAACGCAAGGCGATATAATGACTACTGCGCGTAACCAGGAACTGGCATTCTGCCAGACCAGTGACTCAAATAGCTGCCATCCAGTCCCACATCACACTAGAGGCTTCATTCTACGTTCTACTGACTGTTGACATCTAGTGGAAGGCGTAGGAAGTGCGAACAGATCCATATCTTATTTGGATGTGAATAGGCGATGAGTTGAAAATCAACCAGCCACAGAATTTCCACAGTTTGCCTGCCCTATGAGTTCTGTTATACTCACAGACATAATTCAAACAGTTTTAGAAACTTCAGAGTGTTTTCTATCCAATAGTAATAATAATATGCATTTATTAGCATCTGGGACAGAGTAGGAGGCAGTTCACTATGGGCACGCAATTAATCCAAAGTGAAAATGCTGCCCCCTATCCCTAAAAGGTTAACAATTCATCCAAGCTTCGTGAAATAACACGGAAATAACGAACGCCAGCCTGGCGCGTTACAAAACACGTAACACACAAACAATATCACACAAAGGCATGAGGGGGAACAGAGGAATAAATACATGCAGTGTAATTGGGGAATGTAAACCAGGTGTGCAAAACAAGACAATAGAAATGGACAAATGAAAAATGGAGCGGCGATGGCTAGAAAGCCGGTGACGTCGACCGCCGAACGCCGCCCGAACAAGGAGAGGAGCCGACTTTGGCGGAAGTCGTGACAGTAACGTAACAAAATGTGGAAAAAGTCAAGGGGTCTGAATACTTTTCTAATGTCCTGTATCCATAAAAAATTATGCCAGCTGATTCATGATTTCAACTGGCTGAGAAACGCTGTCCTGAGGGAGACAGCATGTCTGTCGAAACGTTGGTTATTCAATTATTGCAACTGATCTCCTGTAGTGTGCGGCTCTCCTTTTCTTTTTCAAGTGTTCTACTCCGCTAGCCAGCACCTCGGCTAAACAGGTGTTCTACTCCGCTAGCCAGCACCTCGGCTAAACAGGTGTTCTACTCCGCTAGCCAGCACCTCGGCTAAACAGGTGTTCTACTCCGCTAGCCAGCACCTCGGCTAAACAGGTGTTCTACTCCGCTAGCCAGCACCTCGGCTAAACAGGTGTTCTACTCCGCTAGCCAGCACCTCGGCTAAACAGGTGTTCTACTCCGCTAGCCAGCACCTCGGCTAAACAGGTGTTCTACTCCGCTAGCCAGCACCTCGGCTAAACAGGTGTTCTACTCCGCTAGCCAGCACCTCGGCTAAACAGGTGTTCTACTCCGCTAGCCAGCACCTCGGCTAAACAGGTGTGCTTTTCTTTTTCCTCCTGAGAAATGCTGCCTGTCTGTCTCGTCCCGAATCCCGACACGTTCATTACTAAGGGACAGCTGACGACCGAATTTCAGTATTGAAACAATGTTGCAAATGTCGGAGAGACAGACAGCAAGATTTATACAAATATCTGCTGTTGAAAACAAAACTTTAGTCTAAAAGAAATGTGAGATAATGTCTAGATGATTTTTATAGTGGAGATCAAGTTCATAAATTGCCTGTCTGGGCTGATGAGGCAGTGGATTGCGCGGTCAGATGGAACAGGCATTTTAGCTTCATAGATTTAGCCTGTGGAATAGATTTAGCCTGTGGAATAGACACCGGCTGGCATGCAGTTCTAACCAATCAGCATTCTGGATTAGAACCACCCATTGTATAATTAAGCAATAATGCACGAGGGGGTGTGGTATATCGCCAACATACCACGGCTAAGGGCTGTTCACGACACAACACAAAGTGCCTGGCTTGAATTCTAAGTAAATCACAGAGTGTCACCAGCAACGCACCTCCACACCATAACACCTCCTCCATGCTTTACGGTGGGAAATACACATGCAGAGATCATCCGTTTACCCACACCGCATCTCACAAAGACACTGCGATTGGAACCAAAAATCTCCCATTTGGACGAAAGGACAAATTTCCACCGGTCTAATGTCTATTGCTCATGTTTCTTGGCCCAAGCAAGTCACTTATTATAAGTATCCTTTAGTAGTGGTTTCTTTGCAGCAATTCAACAATGAAGGCCTGATTCACACAGTCTCCTCTGAACAGTTGATGTTGAGATGTGTCTGTTACTTGAACTCTGTGAAGCATTTATTTGGGCTGCAATTTCCGAGGCTGCTAACTCTAATGAACTTATCCTCTGCAGCAGAGGGAACTCTGGGTCTTCCATTCCTCATGAGACCGAGTTTCATTATAGCGCTTGATGGTTTTTGCGACTTAACTTGAAGAAGCTTTCAAAGTTCTTGACATTTTCCGTATTGACTGACCTTAATTTCTGTTTGCTTATTTGAGCTGTTCTTGCCATAATATGGACTTGGTATTTTACCAAATAGGGCAAATACCACCCATACCTTGTCACAACACAATTGATTCGCTCAAATGCATTAAGAAGGAAAGAAATTCCACAAATTAACTTTTAATAAGGCACACCTGTTAATTAAAATGCATTCCAGGTGACTACCTCGTGAAGCTGGTTGAGAGTGTGCAATGCTGTCAAGGCAAAGGGTGGCTATTTGAAAGATCTAGATATAGAATATATTTTGATTTCTTTAACACTTTTTTGGTTACTACATGATTCCATATGTGTTATTTCATAGTTTTGATGTCTTCACTATTATTCTACAATGTAGAAAATAGTCCAAATAAAGAAAACCCTTGAATGAGTAGGTGTTCTAAAACCTACTCGGAATATGTGCAAACAGAGATTTGCAAGCAAGGAGAGAGAGACTTGGACAATAGCTTCCCAAAAAGTATTACTAAGGGGAAAAAAAGCTTGCCTACAAGCTATAAGACAAAGAAATGTAAACTTATCCGCCATGACAAGTAACAGCTGAGCAAGTTTAAATGTCTTTCTTTCATGACAATTAACAGCGCAAGTGGTAACCTGGTAACACACTACGCTGACAGGTGGTTGCGCCAGCATGCCCATGTGAGCTGTAACCAACCAACCAGTGTAGAGTAGCCTATGCTGGTCTATAAAAACCTAATCTGATTGGTTAGAAGAATCAGGTTCCACTTCCATGAGCCCCTACTCTCTCTTTCTCAATTATTTTAAATTCAATGGGCTTTATTGGCATGGGTATCATATTTTAACGTTGCCCAAGCAAGTGAAATAGATAATTAAATAATCAAAAATAGACAGTTAACATTACACTCACAAACGTTCCAAAGGAAAAGAGGCATTCCTCTCTCTCTCGCTCTCCTTGCAAATCGCTGTTTGCACATCTACAAATATGTTAGTAGTAAAAAGCACTGCCAGAAGTCTGAGCGTGCGAAATTGACATGTGCAGATATTACAAGTTTGCGAATGCGATTACAACTACAAAAAAAGTATGTTCACAACTCATCTATTACACATGAGAATGTGTTTACAACTACAGATTATTATTTCATGTTCACAACTGACCAGTTACACAATTACAAATTGCATTCATAACTACAGTGATTTACCTGCATACTTCTCTTTCTTGTGATGTAAGTGTCAAGAAGATGTGTGAAATGCCCAACCGAGCATTACCCAGCTAGCAATGAGGGGGGCTTGGAACTGATTGAATCGGCCTGGAATCGGGAGTCCCGGAATCAAAATGAATGACTGCCCACAATCGGCCCAAGTACATCAGAACGTTCTAATCTGTGAAGCATTCCTTATTTTGCTGTTTGTCTCTGTCCATTTACTAGTCAAAGTTCACAATATAATCCATGGCCTATTGTACTGTGAAAAGAGGGGGAGAGAGAGAGAGAAAGAGGTGAGTTTAACAGCTTTCTTCTGTGGATGAAGGATCGGACCAAAGCGCAGATTGGTTAGTTCAACATGGTTAATAAAGACCATAAACGTGAACACTACAAAATACCAAAACAACAAATGTGAAAAACCGAAACAGTCCTATCTGGTGCAGACACACGAAGACAGAAGACCAGAAACAACCACCCACAAAACCCAACACAAAACAGGCTACCAAAATATGGTTCCCAATCAGAGACAATGACTAACACCTGCCTCTGATTGAGAACCATATCAGGCCAAACATAGAAATGGGAAAACAAGACACACAACATAGAATACCCACTCAGCTCACGTCCTGACCAACACTAAAACAAAGAAAACACAAAAGATCTATGGTCAGAACGTGACAGTGAGGGAGACTAGATTAGGGGTTTAGGAGAGAGAAACTGCACAGAGAAACACAGAGAGACAAAGAGACAAGACCAAGGTTGCTATCTGTATCCTGCCATTGAAGGGACACCTGGTTTGTTGGTTGTAGATTAAGGTGACCAGATTTCTGAAATGAAAACCAGGGACATTTCCAGTTCGGCGGTCAATATATAATTAAAACATCCAATGTTATTTTATCTATGAAATAAAAAAGGGGGACAATTCCGGTTTCATGTATTTAGTCTAACAGGCACACTGTGATAGAGAAAACAACTATACTACAGAAACACTACAGACAAGACAGAACTGTCCAATCTGAACAGCCATTCATTGGTCCTGCTAGAGCAGAAGAGAACATGAGCAAAATTGAAAAAACAGAAATAGTATATGTGAAACACTTAACAACATAATAAAGAAATAAGATGCTGATGAGATTGGTAACTACATAATATACTTGAACCAACCTAATCTGTTTACTTCTCAGAAGAATGTATTTTCTTCAGGATTGCTCTGTCTTTGGCCAGCTTCATGAACTCCTGGCAGGGGAGGTTGAAGTTTGTCTTCACAATAAGCATGGCCTTGATGGTAGGAGCAGTGAACCTATTTCTTGCTGCTGTCCATAGATCATTCATTTGGGAGGAACACTCTCTCGACTGGTGCATTACTTCCAGGTAAGCACATGACAACAGACGCTAATCTAGCCAGGTTAGTGTGTGGGATGTCATTCTCTTTGAAGTGGGTAACCACCGTGCTCCATCTCTAAGCCATGACTAAGCTGTGTCTCAGATGTTTTCCATTCTTCAAGCGATCCCCCCTTTAGAAACTCTTGCAGGCCAGTAACCTCGTCACACAATGCATCCTCATTGATGGTCACATTGGGGCATTTTCCCTGCAGTGTGTGTGCCTGCTGCCTTCTGGATCTCTTCACGCAGAGGTTGCCTTTTTAAAAGGAGACCATGTAAATCCTTTAGATTATCTGTGTGCTTTCCCCATGCTTGCAAGTAGTTCACAGCCGTAGTGAAGAATGATTGGGATGTTTTGAGAAAGCTCTCTTTAGACATGGCTCCAGCTCTCTCAGAAGTCCTCTGACCAAAACTGGAATAAAGTTGTCATCACGTCTTGCAGTGAATTTTGCCTCAACGTTTCCCTAGCCTCCAAGCATCTTGATCGTGTCACTGAATACGGTCAAGTTTCCATGGACAAAGGCCAGCCAAAGTTCAGTCAGTGGATCTTCAAACATTGTTCACAGGACAACAGGGCATTTGTCTTCAGAAATAAAAAAGGATTTCAATGGCACATACATTTTCAGCACTCTTTCTAGAGCAGGGAGCATGGACAGCCAGTGAACATTGCTGTGTCCTAAAATGTTATGGTACTCCTAGCCAACAAACTCACAAAAGCCCTTCAGTCTTTTTACTCTGATGGTGAAAATATGAACATATCCAAATATCTTTGTGAGCAGGTACTCAACATCATATCCAAAGCTGTTCTGGCTGTGTTATGAATGATGTGGGCAGGACAACCTAAGCCAATCACCTCCCGCTGCAGAGCATTTTTAACTTTGACCCTCCCCAGCCTATTCAGTCCTCCAAAGTTGGTATTTGTTGTTGGCAGAGAAGGTTTTCCAGGTTACATTTTTGGATGACCACCAGGACCTCAGCTGCAATTACCTCTACTGTTTCTCCATTCAATTCAATAAAATCAAGCAGTTTTGTTTCCACAGATGTGCTGCCATCATATATCTTACATATCTGACTATTGGCAGCAGCTTTACCTGTCCATGATTGGACGCATCAATGGACAGGGACACAAATTCAACCTGGTCTAGGTCCTGTGTTACCAAAGTAGTTGCCCATGGTGCTAACACGTTACTCAATATGGCGTCACATTTTGTCCTAGCACATGTAAACTTTGGCTCATAAAGCTTCCGTATCAGTTGTGCTGTGCAGTCCATAGATCTGTAACTATGATTGTGTCGCATAGTGTGGGTATGCGAAGACACCCTCCTGCACAGCTAAACCATATTCTTCTTGGGAAGACTCTATCTACCTTCTTGAAGAATGTGGTGACAGAGGGCATACCAACACGGCCAATCAGAGAGGCTTTATGCTTTTTCGTCTGCTGATGTTCTACCACTGCCGTTCTTCCAAAGCTGCCAATTGAAAGAGAGGAATGACCTGAGCGTATAAATGGAAATTCTCTCATTATGTTTTTCATAGAAAGTGCATTGCCGTTTCTTGGAAAGAGTCATTGTATCTGCTCTGTCTGTTCTTCTTCACTCTCCTTGTGTAAGTCTTCTTACTCTCTTAACTTTTTCTTCTCCTCCAATCTTACTCCTCCTCTTTTTTTCACTCGTCTTCATTTCCTTCTCTTCACCTTTCCACCTCACTCTTCTACACTCTCCTTACTTCACTCTTTTTACTCCCTTAATTTTTCCTTTTCCTTTCTCTCCAATCTGTATTAATAAATAGCATACTATTAGATCAAATACTTTGGTTAACAGATTCCCATTGCTTGCCTCATTTTTGTATTTTATCTCAAAAACATTGTTTGGAATAATAAATTGGCAGGCTCTGTAACCATATCGTTCCTCCTCTGTCTCCTTCCTATCCAGTCTTCCTCCTCTCCTTCCTCTCCACTGATAATGTTATCCATGAACATTTCTAAATATATTTTCACACTACTTATTATAATGCCAAACCATTAAAATTGTAATCTACAAAAATATTCTCCGAATGAATTGTGCACTCATCTAATATAATAATATTTTCGAAATGTAGACTAACGTTTACTAGCATAACCTATTTTAAATCTAATTGAGCAGATCATCTATCTATATAATAAATTGTGACATTATACAGTGCCTTGCGAAAGTATTCGGCCCCCTTGAACGTTGCGACCTTTTGCCACATTTCAGGCTTCAAACATAAAGATATAAAACTGTATTTTTTTGTGAAGAATCAACAACAAGTGGGACACAATCATGAAGTGGAACGACATTTATTGGATATTTCAAACTTTTTTAACAAATCAAAAACTGAAAAATTGGGCGTGCAAAATTATTCAGCCCCTTTACTTTCAGTGCAGCAAACTCTCTCCAGAAGTTCAGTGAGGATCTCTGAATGATCCAATGTTGACCTAAATGACTAATAATGATAAATACAATCCACCTGTGTGTAATCAAGTCTCTGTATAAATGCACCTGCACTGTGATAGTCTCAGAGGTCCGTCAAAAGCGCAGAGAGCATCATGAAGAACAAGGAACACACCAGGCAGGTCCGAGTGTTACGGTGCGTGAATGAGGACCCAAAAGCGAATTAACGTAAACAGAGCTTCTTTAATAACAAAACAAACGTAGGCTCAGATGGACCGGCAGGTTCCGACAGGACAGGACAAGGTTGCAGCAAACATGACGATAGTCTGGTTCAGGCATGAACAACACAAACAAGAATCCGACAAAGACAGAAACAAAAACAGAGAGAGATATAGAGGACTAATCAGAGGGAAAAAGGGAACAGGTGGGAAAAGGGGTGACGAGGTAGTTAGGAGGAGACAAGGAACAGCTGGGGGAAAGAGGGGGAGAAAAGGTAACCTAATAACGACCAGCAGAGGGAGACAGGGTGAAGGGAAAGGACAGAAACAAGACACAACATGACAATACATGACAGTACCCCCCCACTCACCGAGCGCCTCCTGGCGCACTCGAGGAGGAAACCTGGCGGCAACGGAGGAAATCCTCGATCAGCGCACGGTCCAGCACGTCCCGAGAGGGAACCCAACTCCTCTCCTCAGGACCGTACCCCTCCCAATCTACTAGGTACTGATGACCACGGCCCCGAGGACGCATGTCCAAAATCCTACGGACCCTGTAGATGGGTGCGCCCTCGACAAGGATGGGGGGGGGGGGTGGGGAAGACGAGCGGGGGCGCGAAGAACGGGCTTGATACAGGAGACATGGAAGACCGGGTGGACGCGACGAAGATATCGCGGAAGAAGAAGTCAAACTGCGACAGGATTAATGATCTGAGAAATACGGAACGGACCAATGAACCGCGGGGTCAACTTGCGAGAAGCGGTCTTAAGGGGAAGGTTCTGAGTGGAGAGCCAAACTCTCTGACCGCGACAATATCTAGGACTCTTAGTTCTACGCTTATTAGCAGCCCTCACAGTCTGCGCCCTATAACGGCAAAGTGCAGACCTGACCCTCTTCCAGGTGCGCTCGCAACGTTGGACAAAAGCCTGAGCGGAGGGGACGCTGGACTCGGCGAACTGAGATGAGAACAGCGGAGGCTGGTACCCGAGGCTACTCTGAAAAGGAGATAGCCCGGTCGCAGACGAAGGAAGCGAGTTGTGGGCGTATTCTGCCCAGGGGAGCTGTTCTGACCAAGACGCAGGGTTGCGAAAAGAAAGACTGCGTAAGATGCGACCAATAGTCTGATTGGCCCGTTCTGCTTGACCGTTAGACTGGGGGTGAAAGCCGGAAGAGAGACTGACGGAAGCCCCAATCAAACGGCAAAACTCCCTCCAAAATTGAGACGTGAATTGCGGACCTCTGTCCGAAACGACGTCTGACGGAAGGCCATGAATTCTGAAAACATTCTCGATGATGATTTGTGCCGTCTCTTTAGCAGAAGGAAGCTTAGCAAGGGGAATAAAATGAGCCGCCTTAGAGAACCTGTCGACAACCGTAAGAATAACAGTCTTCCCCGCTGACGAAGGCAGTCCGGTGACAAAATCTAAGGCGATGTGAGACCACGGTCGAGAGGGAATGGGAAGCGGCCTGAGACGGCCGGCAGGAGGGGAGTTACCGGACTTAGTCTGCGCGCAGACCGAACAAGCAGCCACGAAGCGACGCGTGTCATGCTCCCGGGTGGGCCACCAAAAACGCTGGCGAATGGAAGCAAGCGTACCCCGAACGCCAGGGTGGCCGGCTAACTTGGCAGAGTGAGCCCACTGAAGAACGGCCAGACGAGTAGGAACGGGAACGAAAAGAAGGTTCCTAGGACAAGCGCGCGGCGACGGAGTTTGAGTGAGTGCTTGCTTTACCTGCCTCTCAATTCCCCAGACAGTCAACCCGACAACACGCCCCTCAGGGAGAATCCCCTCGGGGTCAGTGGAGGCTACTGAAGAACTGAAGAGACGAGATAAAGCATCAGGCTTGGTGTTCTTAGAGCCCGGACGATATGAAATCACGAACTCGAAACGAGCGAAAAACAGCGCCCAGCGCGCCTGACGCGCATTAAGTCGTTTGGCAGAACGGATGTACTCAAGGTTCCTATGGTCAGTCCAAACGACAAAAGGAACGGTCGCCCCCTCCAACCACTGTCGCCATTCGCCTGGGGCTAAGCGGATGGCGAGCAGTTCGCGGTTTCCCACATCATAGTTACGTTCCGACGGCGACAGGCGATGAGAAAAATACGCGCAAGGGTGGACCTTGTCGTCAGAGAGGGAGCGCTGAGAAAGAATGGCTCCCACGCCCACCTCTGACGCGTCAACCTCGACAACGAACTGTCTAGTGACGTCAGGTGTAACAAGGATAGGTGCGGATGTAAAACGATTCTTGAGGAGATCAAAAGCTCCCTGGGCGGAAACGGACCACTTAAAGCACGTCTTGACAGAAGTAAGGGCTGTGAGAGGGGCTGCCACCTGACCGAAATTACGGATGAAACGACGATAGAAGTTCGCGAAGCCGAGAAAGCGCTGCAGCTCGACGCGTGACCTAGGGACGGGCCAATCAATGACAGCTTGGACCTTAGCGGGATCCATCTTAATGCCTTCAGCGGAAATAACAGAACCGAGAAATGTGACGGAGGAGGCATGAAAAGAGCACTTCTCAGCCTTCACAAAAAGACAATTCTCTAAAAGGCGCTGGAGGACACGTCGAACGTGCTGAACATGAATCTGGAGTGACGGTGGAAAAATCAGGATATCGTCAAGGTAAACGAAAACAAAGATGTTCAGCATGTCTCTCAGGACATCATTGACTAATGCCTGAAAGACAGCTGGAGCGTTAGCGAGGCCGAAAGGAAGAACCCGGTATTCAAAGTGCCCTAACGGAGTGTTAAACGCCGTCTTCCACTCGTCCCCCTCCCTGATGCGCACGAGATGGTAAGCGTTACGAAGGTCCAACTTAGTGAAAAACCTGGCTCCCTGCAGGATCTCGAAGGCTGAAGACATAAGAGGAAGCGGATAACGATTCTTCACTGTTATGTCATTCAGCCCTCGATAATCTATGCAGGGGCGCAGGGACCCGTCCTTCTTCTTAACAAAAAAAAACCCCGCTCCGGCGGGAGAGGAGGAGGGGACTATGGTACCGGCGGCAAGAGCTACAGACAAATAATCTTCGAGAGCCTTACGTTCGGGAGCCGACAGAGAGTATAGTCTACCCCGGGGGGGAGTGGTTCCCGGAAGGAGATCAATACTACAATCATACGACCGGTGTGGAGGAAGAGAGGTGGCCCTGGACCGACTGAACACCGTGCGCAGATCGTGATATTCCTCCGGCACCCCTGTCAAATCACCAGGCTCCTCCTGTGAAGAAGAGACAGAGGAAACAGGAGGGATAGCAGACATTAAACATTTCACATGACAAGAGACGTTCCAGGAGAGGATAGAATTACTAGACCAATTAATGGAAGGATTATGACAAACTAGCCAGGGATGGCCCAAAACAACAGGTGTAAAAGGTGAACGAAAAATTAAAAAAGAAATGGTTTCGCTATGATTACCAGAAACAGTGAGGGTTAAAGGTAGCGTCTCACGCTGAATCCTGGGGAGAGGACTACCATCCAGGGCGAACAAGGCCGTGGACTCCCTTAACTGTCTGAGAGGAATGTCATGTTCCCGAGCCCAGGTCTCGTCCATAAAACAGCCCTCCGCCCCAGAGTCTATTAAGGCACTGCAGGAAGCTGACAAACCGGTCCAGCGTAGATGGACCGACAAGGTAGTGCAGGATCTTGAAGGAGAGACAGGAGTAGTAGCGCTCACCAGTAGCCCTCCGCTTACTGATGAGCTCTGGCTTTTACTGGACATGAAGTGACAAAATGACCAGCAGAACCGCAATAGAGACAGAGGCGGTTGGTGATTCTCCGTTCCCTCTCCTTAGTCGAGATGCGGATACCTCCCAGCTGCATAGGCTCAGCACCCGAGCCGGCAGAGGAAGATGGTAGTGATGCGGAGAGGGGGGCAACGGAGAACGCGAGCTCCTTTCCACGAGCTCGGTGACGAAGATCAACCCGTCGCTCAATGCGAATAGCGAGTTCAATCAAGGAATCCACGCTGGAAGGAACCTCCCGGGAGAGAATCTCATCCTTTACCTCTGCGCGGAGACCCTCCAGAAAACGAGCGAGCAAAGCCGGCTCGTTCCAGCCACTGGAGGCAGCAAGAGTGCGAAACTCAATAGAGTAGTCTGTTATGGATCGATTACCTTGACATAGGGAAGACAGGACCCTGGAAGCCTCCTCCCCAAAAACAGATCGATCAAAAACCCGTATCATCTCCTCCTTAAAGTCCTGATACTGGTTAGTACACTCAGCCCTTGCCTCCCAGATTGCCGTGCCCCACTCACGAGCCCGTCCAATAAGGAGAGATATGACGTAGGCGACACGAGCAGTGCTCCTGGAGTAAGTGTTGGGCTGGAGAGAAAACACAATATCACACTGGGTGAGGAACGAGCGGCATTCAGTGGGCTCCCCAGAGTAACACGGCGGGTTATTGATTCTGGGCTCCGGAGATTCGAAAGCCCTGGAAGTGGCCGGTGGATCGAGGCGGAGATGGTGAACCTGTTCTGTGAGGTTGGAGACTTGGGTGGCCAGGGTCTCAACGGCATGTCGAGCAGCAGACAATTCCTGCTCGTGTCTGCCTAGCATCGCTCCCTGGATCTCGACGGCTGAGTGGAGAGGATCCGAAGTCGCTGGGTCCATTCTTGGTCGGATTCTTCTGTTACGGTGCGTGAATGAGGACCCAAAAGCGAATTAACGTAAACAGAGCTTCTTTAATAACAAAACAAACGTAGGCTCAGATGGACCGGCAGGTTCCGACAGGACAGGACAAGGTTGCAGCAAACATGACGATAGTCTGGTTCAGGCATGAACAACACAAACAAGAATCCGACAAAGACAGAAACAAAAACAGAGAGAGATATAGAGGACTAATCAGAGGGAAAAAGGGAACAGGTGGGAAAAGGGGTGACGAGGTAGTTAGGAGGAGACAAGGAACAGCTGGGGGAAAGAGGGGGAGAAAAGGTAACCTAATAACGACCAGCAGAGGGAGACAGGGTGAAGGGAAAGGACAGAAACAAGACACAACATGACAATACATGACACCGAGATAATGTTGTGAAGAAGTTTAAAGCCGGATTTGGATACAAAAAGATTTCCCAAGCTTTAAACATCCCAAGGAGCACTGTGCAAGCGATAATATTGAAATGGAAGGAGTATCAGACCACTGCAAATCTACCAAGACCTGGCCGTCCCTCTAAACTTTCAGCTCATACAAGGAGAAGTCAGATCAGAGATGCAGCCAAGAGGCCCATGATCACTCTGGATGAACTGCAGAGATCTACAGCTGAGGTGGGAGACTCTGTCCATAGGACAACAATCAGTCGTATATTGCACAAATCTGGCCTTTATGGAAGAGTGGCAAGAAGAAAGCCATTTCTTAAAGATATCCATAAAAAGTGTCGTTTAAAGTTTGCCACAAGCCACCTGGGAGACACACCAAACGTGGAAGAAGGTGCTCTGGTCAGATGAAACCAAAATTGAACTTTTTGGCAACAATGCAAAACGTTATGTTTGGCGTAAAAGCAACACAGCTCATCACCCTGAACACACCATCCCCACTGTCAAACATGGTGGTGGCAGCATCATGGTTTGGGCCTGCTTTTCTTCAGCAGGGACAGGGAAGATGGTTAAAATGGATGGGAAGATGGTTGGAGCCAAATACAGGACCATTCTGGAAGAAAACCTGATGGAGTCTGCAAAAGACCTGAGACTGGGACGGAGATTTGTCTTCCAACAAGACAATGACCCAAAACATAAAGCAAAATCTACAATGGAATGGTTCAAAAATAAACATATCCAGGTGTTAGAATGGCCAAGTCAAAGTCCAGACCTGAATCCAATCGAGAATCTGTGGAAAGAACTGAAAACTGCTGTTCACAAATGCTCTCCATCCAACCTCACTGAGCTCGAGCTGTTTTGCAAGGAGGAATGAGAAAACATTTCAGTCTCTCGATGTGCAAAACTGATAGAGACATACCCCAAGCGACTTAGAGCTGTAATCGCAGCAAAAGGTGGCGCTACAAAGTATTAACTTAAGGGGGCTGAATAATTTTGCATGCCCAATTTTTCAGTTTTTGATTTGTTAAAAAAGTTTGAAATATCCAATAAATGTCGTTCCACTTCATGATTGTGTCCCACTTGTTGCTGATTCTTCACAAAAAAATACAGTTTTATATCTTTATGTTTGAAGCCTGAAATGTGGCAAAAGGTCGCAAAGTTCAAGGGGGCCGAATACTTTCGCAAGGCACTGTAACATCACTAGCTAGTATCTCAAACGACTTGGCTTGAAAAGACATTTGTGGTGATGTTGTGGATTCACTTGACCCTTAATAGCTTCTGGCTGAGTTTTCCACAGCAGTTTTCTCTAAAACTAGTGTGAGCAAGTAGTTAGTAGAAGAAGAGCGAATGAAGCTGCTATAGCAAGCAGCCCCCTCTGCTGGCCAAAACAAGCACAACGTGATTTAGACTCTGCTGCCTGGTCTTTCTTGCCAAGTAAAATATTTCACTTTGCGGTCTAAAAAAACAGGACATTTCCGGGGACAGCTACAGCCGGGAACAGGCCACCAAAAACGGGGACGTCTGGTCACCCTATTGTAGATGTAGGTAGAATGTGTGCTTCTATTGCATGACTTAAGGTGATAGTATTGAATCTTGTACGCTAGGATAAAAAGAAAGTAATGCTTGATCACACTGCTCTGGTTTAGCATGGTAATGGTGTGTGTGTGTGTGTGTGTGTGTGTGTGTGTGTGTGTGTGTGTGTGTGTGTGAAATCATGCATATGGATTTGGAGAGGATCATTCAGTGCATCAAACAAGGAGACCAGGACAGTCTCCAGACACACCTGGACCACTACAACACTCAAGTACTACACTGCCTGTGTTACTATGACTACCACACTACTGTAAACAACTGTCTGTAACAATGACTACCATACCATGGGGCTGTCTGTTTCCATAACTACAATACTCCATGACTGCACCATGTATCCTTGACTGTATTGTTATACTCTCTCCTTCTCTTTACAATTATCTTTATCCCTCCCTCCCACATATCCCACCATCTTCTCCACAGTATGCTGCTTCTTCAACATTGAGGAGAGGGAAAGAAGAAAGGTGAGGACGAAGAAAACTTGAACTATTCTTTATTTCTGTCATTCCTTTGCATCGTTTCGCCGTTGCCTCTCTCTTTCATTCTTCTGTCATCCCTTAATTTCGACTTCTTCCTCCCTCAAATAAAAAAAATACAAAATTCCCTTATGTTGATAACTTCTTGCAGAACCCAATCAGTTTTTCAAGTTGATTCAACGTTATCGCATATACTTTTTTGTTGTTGAAATGACGTAGGAACAATGTCCAGTGGGATGGTTCTTTTCATCCTCCCTCCCCTACATTCCACCTCCCTCTCATCCCCTCTTCTCCCTCTCGTCTGTCATCCCCTTCACTTCCTCTCTTCTCTCTCTGTCGTATCTCTTCATAATGTTAATGACGTCATTATTCATCATTTCTGTCTTCTTTCTTCCACCTATAATGGCTGTGCAAATGACTGCAGCAAGAAGAGCTGGATGAGGTAAAATGATGAACTCATTACACCATCAGAAAGAGAAGGAGAAAGAGAGAGAGATACAGAGAGAGAGAGATACAGAGAGAAAGGAATATAGAGAAAAAGGAAGAGAGAGAGAAAGACAGAGAGGGAAGGAGAGGGAGTGGGAGGGTGAGAGTTGAGCTGACAGGTCCTTGCACTACATTACACCAATCTCCCTTCAGAGCAGTGTTTCATTAGTGGGTGTGTGCGTGTGTGTGTAAGTGCGTGCCCATGTGTGTGGGCGTGTGTGTGGCCTGCGTAAGTGTGTGTGTGTGTGTACTCCAAAGCTAATTGTGTCCTCGATGATGTCAGTTCTATAACCCTGTAAACAGAGCGACACGGAGGTCAGTGGGTGCAGTAGGGGCGCTAATGCTAGCTCATTAGTGGTTAGCAACGTGAATGCTAACGTTGTCGGTGATAGCCCGACCCAGCACCCCTTGTCCCAGGCTTCCACTCAGAGCTGTACAGCTGGTTACGGCCAACAACAGCCAAGGTGGAGCAACGACATTGCCATCGGTGACCAGGGACCCCTGCGGCACCCTCAGCACGGAGACCTGCCATGGCAACCTGTGCTCTGTCTCCACGGAAACCTGCAATGCCAAGCACCACTGCACTGTGGGGCATGGAGCGCTGGTGCACAGAAAGAGGGATGTCCGGGAAGAGAGGGATGAAGAGGAGGACAAAGAAGAGAAAGAGGAAGATGACCAGGTGGGGAGGAGGGAGGCCCTGAAAGCCCTTTGTAATATAATCTACAACAGTCAGAGGGCGCAAGAGAGGGTCAGCACTCTGAGGTGAGAGAGAGCAACTGTTGGAGTACAGCAAAAACTATTTATAGTATGGCATCACTTCCCTCATCTCTCTCTCTCTCTCTCTCTCTCTCTCTCTCTCTCTCTCTCTCTCGCTCTCTCTCTCAGGAAGGCTGAAGCAGGGGATCAGTGCCAAAGCTCTTCCAAGTGGGCAGTTTTATGAACTATGGCTGCTCTTCCTGCTGACGGCCCTGAGGCCAGAGCTCAGGGTCAACTGCAGCAGGTAACAGCCTCGAGGAGGATGGAGTTATGGTTTCCCTGATAATGGCGTATGATTTGGGATGGGTAGGCCTACTGTATGCCCCTCTCTCCTGCCATTTATCTTTCTTTTCTCTCCATATCCCCCTGTCTCCCTCTGTCAGGAGTGAGGGGTGTCAATGCTGTGTCTGTCTGTGCAGTGGGGGGAAGAGTACAAGATGCTGAGCGACCACAGTGCGCCAACTGGCTCTAAGGAGGTGTCACAGAGGGCTGTGGAGATCCTCAAGACCCTGTTCAACATCGCATACAGCTTCCACAGACAGGAGCCAGATGAGGTGGGTGGAGGGTTCCATTGAATTATTGAATCTGTACCTTGTCCGTCTTCTATGGGGCATCGCTGGCTTTTAGTTTGTGAGTAGGCAGGAGTAGGTAGCTAGGAGCTGTCGCCAGTATTTTTTAAGTTAAGAATGGGGGTTAGTTTAAACTGATCCTAGATCTGTGGTCAGGAGGCCTTTTTAACATCTCCTCTTCTCTTTATGTCCCTCTCAGGAGGATCCAGCTCTCTATCGCCGCCTGGCTGCAGTGCTACGACACTTCCTGCTGCTGACCAGTGATGGAGAAGAACTCACTGAGGAGTTACAGGGGTATCAGTATGTACAAGGGCTTCTGCTGTCTTCTATTCTGTTGTCTATCTATGTATTTGTATTTGCATCATTCTTTTGAAAGTAATGGTGGCCATTCTAGGTGTTGTCTAAATGTTTCCTTTTTCGTGGCAAAGTGGAAAAGATATGTTCTGAACCATTTCGAAATGGGTGCCATTTCACCCTTAACCCTTGACCTGTAACCCCCCATGGTGTGCAGTGGAGGGTTGCGTCTCAATAGAGAATAGCTATGGAAGCATACTGGGTGTGTATAAAGGGTCATAAGCTGACAAAATCTCCTATGAATTTATTATGAAGGGTCAGAAGTTGAAGGAGAAAAGGACTCCAATTCTGAATCTGTGCCAAAAGCACCGCGAGACACGCCACTACCTCAGACAACAGGTACTGTTCTCTCCCGTTGGGCTGAAACTCCAAATGATTATTGTGGCTTTAATACAGAATGAATGTTAATCTGATGTTCAGTTTACATTGTTGGAGAAGCCTGCTTCGACTTGTGATATTGGGGCCTCTGTCTGTCCCCTCCCTACATGAGTTCTGGATAGCAGCTAACTGGTTGAGCAGGTCTTTGTTCCCACCCAGCACTAATATTTGCCTCTGCCTGTCCACCACTACAGATCCTTCCCCCTCTGAGGGACATGGCACTGAGGCCGGAGCAGGGGGCCACAGTGAGGGGACGTGGACACGGACATCAAGCACTGTGCTGCCGAGCTCCTCTTTGTGCTCTGCAAAGAGAACGGTGCCCACATCATATCACACTCCTGTCACTCTTACTAGCTCATTTCAAAGTAACTCTTAGTTAGAAGAACCCACTTATTAACCCCTCATAGCACATGTAGTAACTCATCTCTCTCTCTCTCTCTCTTTCATCCCCCCTTCATATCTGTTTCAGTTAGTGACTATCCAAGTGTGTGAAATAGATGGATAGATCGAAATAGAGGAATGTTGCCATTTTCTCTTTTCTCTCTCTATCTCTCAGTGAGTTGTTTTGTGAAGTACTCAGGCTATGGTAAGCGCAGGGTTCGCTGAGTGGAGGTCAGGTGACCCACGCCTAGTACTCTAGCGACTCAGACTCTGACACAGAGGAATACAGGTGTGTAAAACAACCATTGATAATGTCACAAACACAACACTTTGTAATACTGTATAGGGACACAATTAATCATTAGGCTTGTGATACATGACTAGGCTTGTGATACATGACTGATAGCATAAATCGGAGCATGCAAAATAAACAATTTTTGATGGTTAGGAGTGGACAGTATTTACAAGGGAGGTGTTTGTAACTGTGTTCCACAGGCAAGCTAAGGGGCGCATCAACCCAGTGACGGGGAGGGTGGAGGAGGAGTAGACAGACCACATGGAGGGAATGACGGAGCACGAGAAAGAGCAGGAGGCACAAAGACTCATCACCCTGTTTAACAGGCTCTCACGGTGTGTGTGTATTTGTGAGCGTGTATGTGCATGTTGTGTGTGTGTGTGAGTACATATATGTTTCAGTTAGTGACTATCCAAGTGTGTGAAATAGATGGATGTTGCCATTTTCTCTCTTTCTCTCTTTCTTCCTGCTTCTCTCAGGGACATGATCATCCAACCAGTGGGAGTGACAATAGGGGAGTCCCTGTGTGGTCAGATGAGGGGCAGTACTGTGGAAGAGGTGGAATCAGAGGGAGAGAGAGGAAGAGAGGGAAAAGTAGGGAGGAGAGAAAAGAAAAATGAGATATAGGAGGGTGGAGTAAGAAGATTACAAGAGTTACTGCATAGGATGAAGTTACAGCATATGATGGTGAAGAGAGAGAGAGAGAGAGAGAGAGAGAGAGAGAGAGAGAGAGATAAGAGGTTGGTTTGTATTTATATAGCACAGTGGTGGAAAAAGTATCAAATTGTCATACTTGAGTAAAAGTGACAATACCATAATAGAAAATAGTGCAAGTAAATGTGAAAGTAACCTAGTAAAACGTATTTGGTTTTAAATATACTTAAGTATTAAAAGTAAAAGACAATGCAAAAAATATACACTGCTCAAAAAAATAAAGGGAACACTTAAACAACACAATGTAACTCGAAGTCAATCACACTTCTGTGGCTCAAGTGGCTCAGGTAGTGCAGCTCATCCAGGATGGCACATCAATGCGAGCTGTGGCAAGAAGGTTTGCTGTGTCTGTCAGCGTAGTGTCCAGATCATGGAGGCGCTACCAGGAGACAGGCCAGTACATCAGGAGACGTGGAGGAGGCCGTAGGAGGGCAACAACCCAGCAGCAGGACCGCTACCTCCGCCTTTGTGCAAGGAGGAGCAGGAGGAGCACTGCCAGAGCCCTGAAAACGGGCCTCCAGCAGGCCACAAATGTGCATGTGTCTGCTCAAACGGTCAGAAACAGACTCCATGAGGGTGGTATGAGGGCCCGACGTCCACAGGTGGGGGTTGTGCTTACAGCCCAACACCGTGCAGGACGTTTGGCATTTGCTAGAGAACACCAAGATTGGCAAATTCGCACTGGCGCCCTGTGCTCTTCACAGATGAAAGCAGGTTCACACTGAGCACGTGACAGACGTGACAGAGTCGGGAGACGCCGTGGAGAACGTTCTGCTGCCTGCAACCTCCTCCAGCATGACCGGTTTGGCGGTGGGTCAGTTATGGTGTGGGGTGGCATTTATTTGGGGGGCCGCACAGCCCTACATGTGCTCGCCAGAGGTAGCCTGACTGCCATTAGGTACCGAGATGAGATCCTCAGACCCCTTGTGAGACCATATGCTGGTGCGGTTGGCCCTGGGTTCCTCCTAATGCAAGACAATGCTAGACCTCATGTGGCTGGAGTGTGTCAGCAGTTCCTGCAAGAGGAAGGCATTGATGCTATTAACTGTCCCGCCCGTTCCCCAGACCTGAATCTAATTGAGCACATCTGGGACATCATGTCTCGCTCCATGCACCACAGACTGTCCTGGAGTTGGTGGATGCTTTAGTCCAGGTCTGGGAGGAGATCCCTCAGGAGACCATCCACCACCTCATCAGGAGGATGCCCAGGCGTTGTAGGGAGGTCATACAGGCACGCGGAGGCCACACACACTACTGAGCCTCATTTTGACTTGTTTTAAGGACATTACATCAAAGTTGGATCAGCCTGTAGTGTGGTTTTCCACTTTAATTTTGAGTGTGACTCCAAATCCAGACCTCCATGGGTTGATAAATTTGATTTCCATTGATAATTTTTGTGTGATTTTGTTGTCAGCACATTCAACTATGTAAAGAAAAAAGTATTTAATAAGAATATTTTATTCATCTAGGATGTGTTATTTTAGTGTTCCCTTTATTTATTTATTTTTTTTTCAGCAGTGTACTTAAGTATCAAAATGAAAAGTAAATGCTATAAATCCTTTCAAATTCCTTATTTTAAGCAAACCATTCAGAACAACTTATTAGATTTTTATTTATTTATGGATTGCCAGGGGCACACTCCAACATCATTCACAAACAAAGCATTTGTGTTTAGTGAGTCCACCAGATCAGAAGCTGTAGGGATGACCACGTGTTTTCTTGATACGTTTGTGAATTAAACACATTTCATGTCCTGTTAAGCATTCAACATGTAACAAGTACTTTTGGGTGTCAGAGAAAAAAAAAATACATATTTTATTTAGGAATGTAGCGGAGTAAAAGTAAAAGTTGTACAAAATATAAATAATAAAGTAAAGATCCCCCCCCCCCCCCAAATACTTTAGTACATCAAAGTATTTTTACTTTCATCCATTTACCTGAAAGAACTTTACTTTTCAGCGTGTGTCTGTACCCCACCTCATCTGTCACTACGTGTAGCACTAGTTTGAATGTACTGCATACGGTAGCATCACCCACCAAAACAGCACTCTTAGAATCACTGTAGCCAGGTACATTCATCGAGAGAGAAAAACACCGCAAGAGAAAGGACCAGGAGCAGAGAATAGAGTCCTCAGATTTCTTGCCAATCGTAGTGTTGTTATGCTTCCATATCCTTTACTTTCCACTCTGGTTCCTCTCCTGGAGATACCCCCACTTATATTCAAGGGTGCAATGCCATTCGCTTGTAACAGGGGATAGATCTGGTTGAGTGTGTTCCTGTACTTGTACACTCCACCCAGCCAAGGAGCCAATCCACTCTGAGGATATTATCCCGATGTGGAACAGATATCACAATTGGACTGCAGAGGGAATAACAGGTCCATGATGATTGTAATCAATGATGTGGGAGAAGTTATTGTGCAGGTGTCTGTCCCTGTCATGTGGTGGTGAAAGGGAATCATTACATTTGAGTAACATGCTTTTTCCTCGTCCAACATGTTGTCATTCTTTCATCTGCGTATATACTTCCTTTCCCCTCCAACATTTGCTGTAGTGTAAAGTGCATATGGTTTCTCAGGTGGAAATATAAATAAACAATTCCTGCTGTACTGTGCTGTCACAGTGTCTGACTTGGATAGGAAAATAATCAATAGGGGTAAAATCCTCTGAAACTCTTCTGGGGCTGTCAGAGAAACCATGTTTTGTCAGCATTTTCACACCCAAGAAATGATTAACTTGACTGGATCAGAAACTTCACAGACCCAGACTTTTAACTGATGTAACAGATGACCTAGCAAACCAGGAACATTCCCAGAACATTAGCTAAGATTCCAATGAAGTTCTAGTTAAGTTTTTATCTAACATTAGGATGATAACATCCCAAAAGCATTCAAAGAATGTTTATTTGATAACAAATTATTTTTGTCTTCCAGAAAATGTTTTAAATGAAATATCCTTGGAATGTTCTCATTCACTAAAATGTTGTGCACAACAATTCCAGTTAATGTAATAACACAATGTACCCGTTATATTTTTAGAACATACTGCCACAACTAAATGTGAAAGGGAACGTTCTTGAACATCAGGGGAATGTTTTCTACAAACATTGTATAATCATCCACACAACTTGACTGTTTCTGATGAGATTTGCCTCAATCTAACAAATGTTCTGGGAACTTTCAAGAACCAACTTTGGTTTGCTGGGGGCTCAGGGCTCTGTGCAGGCCAGTCAAGTTCTTCCATACTGATCTCAACAAACCATTTCTGTATGGACCTCACTTTGTGCACGTCTGCATTGTCATGCTGAAACAGGAAAGGGGCTTCCCCAAACTGTTGCCACAAAGTTGGAAGCACAGAATCATCTAGAATGTCGTTGTATGCTGTAGAGTTAAGATTTCCCTTCACTGGAACCAAGGGGCTTAGCCTGAACTATGAAAAACAGCCCCAGACCATTATTCCTCCTCCACCATGCACATTGGGCATGGTGATCTTAGGATTGTGTGCGGCTGCTTGGCCATGGAAACCCATTTCATGAAGCTCCCGACTAATAGTTATTGTGCTGACTTTGCTTCCAGAGGCAGTTTGGAGCTCGGTAGTGAGTGTTGCAAACGAGGACAGATCATTTTTAATGAGCTATGCGCTTCAGCACTCGGCGGTTCCGTTCTTTGAGGTTATGTGGCCTACCACTGCATGGCTGAGCCGTTGTTGCTCCTAGACATTTCCACTTCACAATAACAGCCTGTCAGCAACAAGTAGGGCTGAAATAGCCAAATCCACTCATTTGAAGGGGTGTTCACATACTTTTGTATACATAGTGTACTTTACTAACAATAGTACATGTGGTTCAGGGTTGGGAAAATCCTATTTCCAGCCAAATCAAAAGGACACCAAATTCCAATTCCAAACTGTTCCTCATTGGAATTGCAATATTTGTGTACAATTTTAATTGACTGGAATTTAAATGGATTTGAACCCAACCCTGATATGTGGTCAACCACACACCTAATTCATTATCTTATAAAGTTTTAGGAGGAAAAACAAAATTACAGCTAAAGTTGTTTTTCCCTGTCATGTTCATCAATTTCAATTTTTTATTTGCTTTTGTCAAATACAGGAATAGCATGTACAGAAGAGGAACTGGGCTTTAGAGACTGAAGTAACTGTACAATATTTACAGATAAGAGAGCTTGAACAAATAGGTAAACCTCCAAAATAATAATTATCATAAACAACAAACAGATCAAATAAAAACAGTCAACACAGATTTTATACGCTTTTTAACAGTTACACCTCCCTAAAACCACAGAGCTTTCTTTTAGAAAGCGAACAGATATTTATTTTAATTTATTAACTTCAGGTGTAAACTCTGCTCTCATTGTCTTTTGAAGAACAAACATAAAGAACACAGTTTGCTTAGTTTTTAAATGCATATTTCCCGCTCACAATGTATTTAGGCAGACAGAAAAAAGGGAACATCACACACTCCTCTAACCTCTCCCCTTCCCTCCCTTCACCTCAGTTTTGCTCCCCTCCACTCTTTTTTCCCCTTCAGCAGTAAAAGGGGGGACTGAGCAAAGGATTTTGCGTAGGCCATTTCATGTTACCCTAATAAAACATGATTATTTAAAATAACAACAGCAAACAATCCCAGCTAGGGAGGGTAATTTCCTTGTATAAATAATACAAATCATAACTATTAATACATATACGTATATATATATATATATATATATATATATATATATATATATATATATATATATATATATATATATATATATATATATATATATATATATATATATATATATATATATATATATATATATATATATATATATATATTATATATATATATATATATAATATATATAATATATATATATATATATATATATATATTATATATATATATATATATATATATATATATATATATATATATATATATATATATATATATATATATATACGTATATATATTTAGTGTTTGTATGTTGGTGTGTGTGCCCGTGCATGTTTGGATGTAGATTCACCGTGGTCCCCTGCTTTTCCTGTTCAGGTCTAGTGGCAGAAGTCATACCCTTTCACACATTCACTATTTTCAACCCGCCTCCTCTGCTCTCCTCCGTCCTTCTTTTTTCTTCAGTCAAGAGATATTTTGTGATAGAAAAACTAAACAAAAGCGCTAAAAACAGTTCATTGTAGCATCCATTTTAAGTTAAAACTCAACCATACTCACAGACCGAACATTGACTGTTCTTTCTTTCTCGCTGGGAAAGAACTAGAATGGTAGGGTCTGAAACCCCCCTCTCTCTCCATCTTGGTACGGTCCAGTGTTCTCCACTCCAACTCTCTTGCTTTGTCTCCCAAATACTGTATACCTCCCCCCTCCCCTCCCTTCTCCAACCCACATTCTGCTTTCCAAATGGCACCCTATTCTCCATATAGGCCCTATGGCCCTGGCCAATTGTAGTGCACTATTTCAGACTGTGTCCCCTCCTCCCTCATCAGGCTTTGGTGCTGAGGGTTAGAAGGTCGATGAAGGAGTTGAAGAGGGTCTCCAGCCAGCCCTGATTAGCCATACACTGCTGCACCACCTCCTCCTGACCAGGGTCTTCCGCTGCCTGCTCTATACTGTCCGTCTGGGAGGGGGGGAAAGAGAATAGAATAGTTTATTTTCCACCAAGGAAGACATTCGATTATTTTGCTATTGAAATTCACTTGCTTATTTACAGTAATATATACAAAAAGTATGTGGATCTTCAAATTAGTGGATTTGGCTATTTCAGCCACACCCGTTGCTGATGGGTGTATAAAATCGTGCACACAGTCAGGCAATCTCCATAGACAAACATGGCTTTGCTGAAGAGCTCAGTGACTTTCAATGTGGCACCGTCATAGGATACCACCTTTCCAACAAGTCAGTTTGTTAAATGTCTGCCCTGCTAGAGCTGCCCCGGTCAACTCTAAGTGCTGTTATTGTGAAGTGGAAAGGAGCAACAACTGCTCAGCGGTACAGTGGTTGCTCCACTAAAAGTTTTGCGATTAGGCTGCGGGACTTACAGGTAATTTGTGGTTTAGTACGGTACCCTGCGTCACCACTTCATTGCTCCAGACCCGTGTATGGGGTAGTTAACTAATTATGCTTTTGGGTTCTACTGTGTCACTAACAGACAATGAATGGGCGACATAAACCTAAATAGAAACTGATAATTGTCCACGACTTCAGTGGTACTTACTAAAACTGTTGATACACTAAGATTTATGTATATATTTTTTGTTAGGATTATTTTGGTCTTACTGTAGTACTGTAGGCCACTCCCGATCGGTCACATTATACAGTGCCTAAGTGGCACAACAGTCTAAGACACTCCATAGCAGTGCAAGCTGTGTTGCTACAGATGCTGGTTAAATACCTGTGCCGCCCTCGACTGGGAGACCCATGAGATGATTGTAGGTTTTTGGTATCTCTCCCTCTAAAAACAGAATTAAATAAAATAACAAACTGGCTTTATTTACAAATTAGTAACAATGTCTCACCCCATGTTCAAGAATGGCCTTTTTCCTCACTCATTTTACGTTATTTGAAAACAAAATATTCTTATTTTTTTAAACAAAGATATTATTATTATTAATTTAAAATGATATAAAAGCCTGTTGGATATTCTCTCGGATATATTATTAACCCTGTTATTAGCAGGACAATATATATTGGTCATATTGGTCATGGCTCCCGAGTGGTGCACAATGGGATTGCCTAGCAGTTCTCCAGCTGTATCGACTGAAAGCGCGTGAGGTTCAAGGCACGAGGGCAGGGGGCACGGGATGGGCCGCAGAACCGCGCACAAAAGTCCGACCTAGACCATGGGGAAGGGAGGAGGAGGAGGAAGGTGGATGGACCACTACCCCGCCACACTGGCAACACTTTAAGGGGCATTGCACGAATAATGACGCTGACTAGCGAAACGTTCCCTCTGTTCTGTTCTTAGTGCCAGTCTGCATGTTCAAACTAATACAATGCAACTAATAACAGCAAGTCAATTAAGAACAAAGACAGCCTACTCCTTCCTCCCAGTTGGGGAATTAAACCCTGGTCTCCAGCGCGCCATCACGACACAGGGATTATTTTGCTAAATAGCCCGGTACTGTACTCCAGACCATCACGTTTTACAGTGCCATATTTTCCGTTACGTCCTAACGGAAACCCAGAGGGTTTTTCTTAGAATAGAAACGCCATAATATCAATCAAATTAATCCCAAACTCTAAAAGTAATTGGAAAGGTAGATATAAATTATTTGTAACGTGGTTACAATAAAGAATGTAGACAAGATGTAAACAAGATGCTGTGTTTTTATTTACAGTAGTGATGGACAGCTGGTGGCATTTTGAAAACAGGTTTTCAAACACTTGGTGCCGATTAGCAGGACAAAAAAAGACTCTTTGTAGCCCGGCGACTATAGGTGTGAACATCCCCCTACCTGCAATTTATTCGATGCTTAAGTACTCTGAAGTGTTACATTGCTAACTCAAAACAGTACAGTATTTCTTCATCAACATCTTTATGCTTTCGTTAAAAAAATAACTAGAAAGTTACCATTCAAAAACAAGCTGTTTATCTAAAAAAAAAAAGACATTGCGACCAAAGAGAACAGATGAAATGGACATCATTTTCATCTTCTTTCTACGGTGCTACCTGTTCCAGGGTTTGAACTACCACGAGGACTTGAAAATGAGCCGGAGCTGAAAGGATCACTAAAACTAAAGTTATTTTGGTTTCAGTGCATTTTCTTTAAAAAAAAAATGTATATAGCCTATCAATGTGAAGGCATACCATGTAATAAAATTGGTAATGAAATAAAGGTTCAATTAAATATATATATATAGAAATGATTGTGTGCTAAAAACATGAATGTGTTTTTGCAGCGCATACAAACATGCCGACAACCATCCGTGGAGATCAGTGGACAAAGGGCGGGACAACGGGCCGCACCAAAAAAACGCATTGTTGCCAAGAAAGCGGTTAGTTTTGCCAGATTCCTAAAATATGTACACAGCATTTGTGTGTTGGAGTCACTGAATTCTTAATTGATCTACCGTTTCTATCATAGGCCACTGTAATTGATGGGGGCTCAGTGCGGTACCATTCTGCTCATCTGATGAAGGTGCACGTGGATCAGATTCAAACTTTGAAGACCGAGATCAAGTAATTGAAGGCAGATCTGCAGAAGAGAAACATTATTGGAGGGCAGAGATACGGGCGACAGCTGATGCATTGGTCCAGAGCCAGGTGGCAGTCACCGCATCGCATTGTAAAATGCGTTGCTACAGATACCCGTGCCGGCCGCCACCGGGAGACCCATGAGACGGCTTTTGGTTTTAATTTAGAATCCTCCAATCCTCTATATGTAATTATTGGCGGAGAGTCACGTCATATTTGTCGATATACTGTAGGCCTACCGTAGGCGACATGAGTCTCAATAGAGTTGAGTAATGGGCTTTTAAAAGTGGTGTAGGTCTTATTTATTTAAAGAGCATATTAAAGTTAGTTGTGGGCTATTACTTCAAATTCAATTGCTTCTATTTTAGTATAATTTCGCAGCGCTCTGAGACAAGCATGGGGACTGTTCTTGATATGGAGATTTTTATTTTCACTGAATCTCCGTTTGGGTATTGGTTAGACTAGAATTAGAAAATGAGATTGTAGAAATGTTATGCTCTCAGTGTAACCTTTATTTAACTAGGCAAGTCAGTTAACTTTGGGATAGGGGGCAGTATTATCACGCCCGGATGAAAAGCGTGCCCAAAGTAAACTGCCTGTTACGCAGGCCCAGAAGCTAGGATATGCATATGGAAGTATTGGATAGAAAATACTCTAAAGTTGCTAAAACTGTTCAAATAATGTCTGTGAGTATAACAGAACTGATTTTGCAAGCGAAACCCAGAGCACAATTTTTTGAGATCATTGTGCTTTCCAATGTTTTTCCTTGGGAAACCTGATTTATTTGGGCCCAGATTGCAGTTCCTATGGCTTCCAGTAGAAGTCAACAGTCTTTAGAAATTGTTCGGTGTTGTTCTTTTGTAAAGTGTCCCTCAGATGGACTCTAGTCTTTTGGTGCACGTGAAGAAGGAGTGCGCTCCTTGTTGTTTTTCTCCGGTATTGGAAACAGTTTATTCCGTCTCAAATTTGATCGATTATTTACATTTTAGGGTACCTGAGGTTGGATTAGAAACGTTGTCTGAAATGTTTGGACCAAGTTTACAGGTAACTTATTAGATACTTTGTAGTTATGTTGGGCAAGTTGGAACCGGTGTATTTCTGAATCAAACGCGCCAAATAAATTGACATTTTGGGGATATAAAGAAGGAATTTATCGAACAAAATGACCATTCATTGTGTCACTGAGAAATGCGTTCTCTGGAATGATGAATCACGTTTCACCATTTGGCAATCCGACGGACAAATCTGGGTGTGGCAGATGCCAGGAGAACGCTACTTGCCCCAATGCATAGGGTGTCACTGAGAAATGCGTTCTCTGGAGTGATGAATCACGTTTCACCATTTGGCAATCCGACGGTCAAATCTGGGTGTGGCAGATGCCAGGAGAACGCTACCTGCCCCAATGCATAGGGTCAACTGTAAAGTTTGGTGGATGAGGAATAATAACCAGGGGCTGTTTTTCATGTTTCGGGCTAGGCCCCTTAGTTCCAGTGAAGAGAAATCTTAATGCTACAGCATACAATGACATTCTAGACGATTCTGTGCTTCCAACTTTGTGGCAACAGTTTGGGGAAGGCTCTATCCTGTTTCAGCATGACAATAGCACTGTGAGATCCATACAGAAATGGTTTGTCAAGATGGATGTGGAAGAACTTGACTGGCTTGCACAGAGCCCTGACCTCAACCCCATCGAACAACTTTGGGGTGAATTGGAACGCCGACTGCAAGTCAGGCCTAATCGCCCAACATCAGTGCCCAACCTCACTAATGCTCTTGAATGGAAGCAAATTCCCGCAGTTATATTCCAACATCTAGAGAAAAGCCTTCCCAGAAAAGTGTAGGCTTTTATAGAAGCAAAGGAGGGACCAACTCCATATTAATGCCCATGAGTATAGACATGTTGCATATAGATCTAACATGAATTGATATTATGCAATTCAAATATCCACTCTAGGATGGATAATAAATAAAGTGATTATTATATAAGCACAACACAACCACCCACAAATGATAGCCAACCTTTCACAACAAAAGGACTAACTACACAGTGCTCCATTTGAATTATTCTTACCACAATGGAAACAGAGAGAGAGAGGAGGGGAAAGAGAGAGAATCAGGAAGAAAGTAGAGAAGAACAACAATGTTGTGTTGTGAAAAGCGATTGTGATGCTGAGTCTTACCTCCTTCTTGCAGTCCAGAAAGGTGTGATACTTGTAGTGATGGAGAGAATGATAAAGGCTATAGACACGACACGTCTCTGTGGACAGCTTGAGGTCCTGAGAATCACAGAGAGAGAGAGGAAAAAGAGAAGGAGGGAAAGGAGAGAGGAATCATTTATTAGGGAATCTCTCCAGTTCTCTTGGACTGAGGAATAGGGAATAGGGAAAAGGCCTAGTCTACTTTGTATTCACAACTTCAAATCAAATTGTATTAGTCACATGGGCCAAATACAACAGTGAAAAGCTTACTTACGAGCCCCTAACCAACAATGCTGCTAAAAAACAAAATCAAAAATACAAATAACAACAAGAAATAAAAAGTAACAAGTAATTAAAGAGCAGCAGTAAAAAAAACAATAGCGAGACTATATACAGGAAGGTACCGGTAAAGAGAAAATGCGCGGGGACACCGGTTAGTTGAGGTAATAAGTACATGTAGGTAGAGTTATTAAAGTGACTGCATAGATGATAACTGTTACGGTGAGTGAATGAGGACCCAAAAGCGAATTAACTTAAACAGAGCTTCTTTAATTACCAAACATAGGTAGGCTCAGACGGACCGGCAGATTCCGACAGGACAAGACAAGGTTACAGCAAACATGACGACAGTCTGGTTCAGGCATGAAACACAACAAACAAGAATCCGACAAGGACAGGAACAAAAACAGAGAGAGATATAGGGGACTAATCAGAGGGAAAAGGGGAACAGGTGGGAGAAGGGGTGACGAGGTAGTCAAGAGGAGACAAGGAACAGCTGGGGGAAAGCGGGGGAGAAAAGGTAACCTAACAACGACCAGCAGAGGGAGACAGGGTGAAGGGAAAGGACAGAGACAAGACACAACATGACAGTACATGACAGTACCCCCCCACTCACCGAGCGCCTCCTGGCGCACTCGAGGAGGAAACCTGGCGGCAACGGAGGAAATCCTCGATCAGCGCACGGTCCAGCACGTCCCGAGAGGGAACCCAACTCCTCTCCTCAGGACCGTACCCCTCCCAATCTACGAGGTACTGGTGACCACGGCCCCGAGGACGCATGTCCAAAATTCTACGGACCCTGTAGATGGGTGCGCCCTCGACAAGGATGGGGGGGGGGGGGGGGGGAAGACGAGCGGGGGCGCGAAGGACGGGCTTGATGCAGGAGACATGGAAGACCGGGTGGACGCGACGAAGGTAACGCGGAAGAAGAAGTCGAACTGCGACAGGATTAATGACCCGAGAAATACGGAACGGACCAATGAACCGCGGGGTCAACTTGCGAGAAGCCGTCTTAAGGGGAAGGTTCTGAGTAGAGAGCCAAACTCTCTGACCGCGACAATATCTAGGACTCTTAGTTCTACGCTTATTAGCAGCCCTCACAGTCTGCGTCCTATAACGGCAAAGTGCAGACCTGACCCTCTTCCAGGTGCGCTCGCAACGTTGGACAAAAGCCTGAGCGGAGGGGACGCTGGACTCGGCGAACTGAGATGAGAACAGCGGAGGCTGGTACCCGAGGCTACTCTGAAAAGGAGATAGCCCGGTCGCAGACGAAGGAAGCGAGTTGTGGGCGTATTCTGCCCAGGGGAGCTGTTCTGACCAAGACGCAGGGTTGCGAAAAGAAAGACTGCGTAAGATGCGACCAATAGTCTGATTGGCCCGTTCTGCTTGACCGTTAGACTGGGGGTGAAAGCCGGAAGAGAGACTGACGGAAGCCCCAATCAAACGGCAAAACTCCCTCCAAAATTGAGACGTGAATTGCGGACCTCTGTCCGAAACGACGTCTGACGGAAGGCCATGAATTCTGAAAACATTCTCGATGATGATTTGTGCCGTCTCTTTAGCAGAAGGAAGCTTAGCAAGGGGAATGAAATGAGCCGCCTTAGAGAACCTATCGACAACCGTAAGAATAACAGTCTTCCCCGCTGACGAAGGCAGTCCGGTGACAAAATCTAAGGCGATGTGAGACCACGGTCGAGAGGGAATAGGAAGCGGCCTGAGACGGCCGGCAGGAGGAGAGTTACCGGACTTAGTCTGCGCGCAGACCGAACAAGCAGCCACGAAACGACGCGTGTCATGCTCCCGGGTGGGCCACCAAAAACGCTGGCGAATGGAAGCAAGCGTACCCCGAACGCCAGGGTGGCCGGCTAACTTGGCAGAGTGAGCCCACTGAAGAACGGCCAGACGAGTAGGAACGGGAACGAAAAGAAGGTTCCTAGGACAAGCGCGCGGCGACGGAGTGTGAGTGAGCGCTTGCTTTACCTGCCTCTCAATTCCCCAGACAGTCAACCCGACAACACGCCCCTCAGGGAGAATCCCCTCAGGGTCAGTGGAGGCTACTGAAGAACTGAAGAGACGAGACAAAGCATCAGGCTTGGTGTTCTTAGAGCCCGGACGATAAGAAATCACGAACTCGAAACGAGCGAAAAACAGCGCCCAACGCGCCTGACGCGCATTAAGTCGTTTGGCAGAACGGATGTACTCAAGGTTCCTATGGTCAGTCCAAACGACAAAAGGAACGGTCGCCCCCTCCAACCACTGTCGCCATTCGCCTAGGGCTAACCGGATGGCGAGCAGTTCGCGGTTACCCACATCATAGTTACGTTCCGACGGCGACAGGCGATGAGAAAAATACGCGCATGGGTGGACCTTGTCGTCAGAGAGGGAGCGCTGAGAAAGAATGGCTCCCACGCCCACCTCTGACGCGTCAACCTCGACAACGAACTGTCTAGAGACGTCAGGTGTAACAAGGATAGGAGCGGATGTAAAACGATTCTTGAGGAGATCAAAAGCTCCCTGGGCGGAAACGGACCACTTAAAGCACGTCTTGACAGAAGTAAGGGCTGTGAGAGGAGCTGCCACCTGACCGAAATTACGGATGAAACGACGATAGAAGTTCGCGAAGCCGAGAAAGCGTTGCAGCTCGACGCGTGACTTAGGGACGGGCCAATCAATGACAGCTTGGACCTTAGCGGGATCCATCTTAATGCCTTCAGCGGAAATAACAGAACCGAGAAATGTGACGGAGGAGGCATGAAAAGTGCACTTCTCAGCCTTCACAAAAAGACAATTCTCTAAAAGGCGCTGGAGGACACGTCGAACGTGCTGAACATGAATCTGGAGTGACGGTGAAAAAATCAGGATATCGTCAAGGTAAACGAAAACAAAGATGTTCAGCATGTCTCTCAGGACATCATTGACTAATGCCTGAAAGACAGCTGGAGCGTTAGCGAGGCCGAAAGGAAGAACCCGGTATTCAAAGTGCCCTAACGGAGTGTTAAACGCCGTCTTCCACTCGTCCCCCTCCCTGATGCGCACGAGATGGTAAGCGTTACGAAGGTCCAACTTAGTGAAAAACCTGGCTCCCTGCAGGATCTCGAAGGCTGAAGACATAAGAGGAAGCGGATAACGATTCTTCACTGTTATGTCATTCAGCCCTCGATAATCTATGCAGGGGCGCAGAGACCCGTCCTTCTTCTTGACAAAAAAAAACCCCGCTCCGGCGGGAGAGGAGGAGGGGACTATGGTACCGGCGTCAAGAGCTACAGACAAATAATCTTCGAGAGCCTTACGTTCGGGAGCCGACAGAGAGTATAGTCTACCCCGGGGGGGGGGTGGTTCCCGGAAGGAGATCAATACTACAATCATACGACCGGTGTGGAGGAAGAGAGGTGGCCCTGGACCGACTGAACACCGTGCGCAGATCGTGATATTCCTCCGGCACCCCTGTCAAATCACCAGGCTCCTCCTGTGAAGAAGAGACAGAGGAAACAGGAGGGATAGCAGACATTAAACATTTCACATGACAAGAGACGTTCCAGGAGAGGATAGAATTACTAGACCAATTAATGGAAGGATTATGACAAACTAGCCAGGGATGGCCCAAAACAACAGGTGTAAAAGGTGAACGAAAAATTAAAAAATAAATGGTTTCGCTATGATTACCAGAAACAGTGAGGGTTAAAGGTAGCGTCTCACGCTGAATCCTGGGGAGAGGACTACCATCCAGGGCGAACAAGGCCGTGGGCTCCTTTAACTGTCTGAGAGGAATGTCATGTTCCCGAGCCCAGGTCTCGTCCATAAAACAGCCCTCCGCCCCAGAGTCTATTAAGGCACTGCAGGAAGCTGACGAACCGGTCCAGCGTAGATGGACCGACAAGGTAGTGCAGGATCTTGAAGGAGAGACAGGAGTAGTAGCGCTCACCAGTAGCCCTCCGCTTACTGACGAGCTCTGGCCTTTTACTGGACATGAAGTGACAAAATGACCAGCGGAACCGCAATAGAGACAGAGGCGGTTGGTGATTCTCCGTTCCCTCTCCTTAGTCGAGATGCGGATACCTCCCAGCTGCATGGGCTCAGCACCCGAGCCGGCAGAGGAAGATGGTAGTGATGCGGAGAGGGGGGCGACGGAGAGCGCGAGCTCCTTTCCACGAGCTCGGTGACGAAGATCAACCCGTCGCTCAATGCGAATAGCGAGTTCAATCAAGGAATCCACGCTGGAAGGAACCTCCCGGGAGAGAATCTCATCCTTTACCTCTGCGCGGAGACCCTCCAGAAGACGAGCGAGCAAGGCCGGCTCGTTCCAGCCACTGGAGACAGCAAGAGTGCGAAACTCAATAGAGTAGTCTGTTATGGATCGATTGCCTTGACATAGGGAAGACAGGGCCCTGGAAGCCTCCTCCCCAAAAACAGATCGATCAAAAACCCGTATCATCTCCTCCTTAAAGTCCTGATACTGGTTAGTACACTCAGCCCTTGCCTCCCAGATTGCCGTGCCCCACTCACGAGCCCGTCCAATAAGGAGAGATATGACGTAGGCGACACGAGCAGTGCTCCTGGAGTAAGTGTTGGGCTGGAGAGAAAACACAATATCACACTGGGTGAGGAACGAGCGGCATTCAGTGGGCTCCCCAGAGTAACACGGCGGGTTATTGATTCTGGGCTCCGGAGATTCGAAAGCCCTGGAAGTGGCCGGTGGATCGAGGCGGAGATGGTGAACCTGTTCTGTGAGGTTGGAGACTTGGGTGGCCAGGGTCTCAACGGCATGTCGAGCAGCAGACACTTCCTGCTCGTGTCTGCCTAGCATCGCTCCCTGGATCCCGACGGCTGAGTGGAGAGGATCCGAAGTCGCTGGGTCCATTCTTGGTCGGATTCTTCTGTTACGGTGAGTGAATGAGGACCCAAAAGCGAATTAACTTAAACAGAGCTTCTTTAATTACCAAACATAGGTAGGCTCAGACGGACCGGCAGATTCCGACAGGACAAGACAAGGTTACAGCAAACATGACGACAGTCTGGTTCAGGCATGAAACACAACAAACAAGAATCCGACAAGGACAGGAACAAAAACAGAGAGAGATATAGGGGACTAATCAGAGGGAAAAGGGGAACAGGTGGGAGAAGGGGTGACGAGGTAGTCAAGAGGAGACAAGGAACAGCTGGGGGAAAGCGGGGGAGAAAAGGTAACCTAACAACGACCAGCAGAGGGAGACAGGGTGAAGGGAAAGGACAGAGACAAGACACAACATGACAGTACATGACAATAACAACAGAGAGTAGCAGCAATGTAAAAAGGGGGGGGGGGGGGGAATGCAAGTAGTCTGGGTAGCCATTTGATTAGATGTTCAGGAGTCTTATGGCTTGGGGGTAGAAGCTGTTTAGAAACCTCTTGGACCTAGACTTGGCGCTCCGGTACTGCTTGCCGTGCGGTAGCCGATAGGACAGTCTATGACTAGGGTGGTTGGAGTCTTTGACAACTTTTAGGGCCTTCCTCTGATACCGCCTGGTACAGAGGTCCTGGATGGCAGGAAGCTTGGCGCCAGTGATGTACTGGGCTGTACGCACTACCCTCTGTAGCGCCTTGCGGTCGGAGGCCGAGCAGTTGCCATACCAGGAAGTGATGCAACTAGTCAGGATGCTCTCGAAGGTGCAGCTGTAAAACCTTTCGAGGATCTGAGGACCCGTGCCAAATCTATTCAGTCTCCTGAGGGGAATATGTTTTGTCATGCCCTCTTAACAACTGTCTTGGTGTGCTTGGACCATGTTAGTTTGTTGGTGATGTGGACACCAAGGAACTTGAAGCTCTCAACCTGCTTCACTACAGCTCCGTCGATGAGAATGGCAGTGTGCTTGGTCCTCTTTTTCCTGTAGTCCACAATCATCTTCTTTGTCTTGATCACGTTGAGGGAGAGGTTGTTGTCCTGGCATGACATGGCCAGGTCTCTGACCTCCTCCCTAGAGGCTGTATCGTTGTTGTCGGTGATCAGGCCTACCACTGTTGTGTCATCGGCAAACTTAATGATGGTGTTGGAGTCGTGCCTGGCTGTGCAGTCATGAGTGAACAGGGAGTACGGAGGGGACTGAGCACGCACCCCTGAGGGGCCCCTGTGTTAAGGATCAGCGTGGTGGACGTGTTGTTACCTTCCCTTACCACCTAGGGGCGTCCCGTCAGGAAGTCCAGGATCCAGTTGCAGAGGTTAAGTGTTAAGTCCCAGGGTCCTTAGCTTATTGATGAGCTTTGAGGGCACTATGCTGTTGAATGCTGAGCTGTAGTCAATGAATAGCATTTTCACATAGGTGTTCCTTTTCTCCAGGTAGGAAAAGGGAGTATGGAGTGCAATAGAGATTGCATCATCTGGATCTGTTCGGGAGGTATGCAAATTGGAATGGGTCTAGGGTTTCTGGGATAATGGTGTTAATGTGAGCCATGACCAGCCTTTCAAAGCACTTCATGGCTACAGATGTGAGTGCTACGGGTCGGTAGTCATTTAGGCAGGTTACCTTAGTGTTCTTGGGCACAGGGTCTATGGTGGTCTGCTTAAACCATGTTGGTATTACAGACCCGGACAGGGAGAGGTTGAAAATGTCAGTGAAGACACTTGCCAGTTGGTCAGAGCATGCTCGCAGTACACGTCCTGGTAATTTGTCTGTCCCTGCGGCCTTGTGAATGTTGACCTGTTTAAAGGTCTTACTCACATCGGCTGCGGAGAGCTTCTGGAACAGCTGGTGCTCTCATGCATGTTTCAGTGTTATTTGCCTCAAAGCGAGCTTAGAAGTAGTATAGCTCATCTGGTAGGCTCGTGTCACTGTCACTCGGTTGTGCTTCCCTTTGTAGTCTGTAATGGTTTACAAGCCCTGCCACATCTCACGAACATCAGAGCCGGTGTAGTACGATTCGATCTAAGTACTGTATTGACGCTTTGCCTGTTTGATGGTTTGTCGGAGGGCATAGCAGGATTTCTTATAAGCTTCCGGGTTAGAGTCCCGCTCCTTGAAAGTGGCAGCTCTAGCCTTTAGCTCAGCGTGGATGTTGCCTGTAAGCCTGTAGTCTTCTGGTTGGGATATGTGCGTACGGTCACTGTGGGGATGACGTCATCGATGCACTTATTGGTGAAGCCAATGACTGATGTGTGGTACTCCTCAAAGCCATCGGAGGAATTCCAGAACATATTCCAGTCTGTGCTAGCAAAACAGTCTGGTAGTTTAGCATCTGCTTTATCTGACCACTTTTTTATTGATCGAGTCACTGGTGCTTCCTGCTTTAATTTTTGCTTGTAAGCAGGAATCAGGATGATAGAATTATGGGCAGATTTGCCAAATGGAGGGCGAGGGAGAGCTTTGTATGCATCTCTGTGTGTGGATTAAAGGTGGGCCAGAGTTTTTTCCCCTCTGGTTGCACATTTAACATGCTGACAGAAATTTGTTGAGACGGATTTAAGTTTCCCTGCATTAAGGTCCCCGGGCCACTATGAACACCTCCTCTGGGTGAGTGTTTTCCTGTTTGCTTATGGCGGAATACAGCTCATTGACTGCGGACTCATTAAAGGAAAAAAATGATTCTGCCAGTTGGTGGTGAGTAATCGCAGTTCTGATGTCCAGAATATATTTTTGGTTATAAGAGATTGTAGCAGCAACATTATGTACAAAATAAGTTAAAAACAACGCAAAGAAACAAACAAAAAAACACAATCGGTTAGGGGACACATAAAACGTCAGCCTTCTTCTCCGATGCCATCTTCACATACTTTCAGAGGACCACTAAAAATACAAATACATTTGATCAACGCTAAAAGAAGAAACATAGCCTTGTCGAGAACCAGGTTTCCCTGATTGGAAAGCCTGGTGAAGTCTATGGCCGAAAGTGGCTAAAAAGGGGTGGAGAGCCGGTGTAAATCAGTGACGCCTTGCAACACGTCAAACCGATCAAATGCATTGCTTGGGCGGAGCTTAACACGCAGCGCCAATCAAACACAATCAAACACATCAAATCAATCAAATGCTTTGCTTGGGCATCGCTTAACACGCAGCACTCCTTCAACGGACATGTGGGGGGAGGGTTCTTGAAATGTAAAATACCTAAAAATGTAGCCGCTGGAAGCCAGTGGACCATTCAAACCGTTTCCAAAGGACGTGACAACAACGTTTTTGGAGGTATGGCTACGTGAGACTAGAAGAAACAAGACAACGCAAGTGTAAATAAGGACAGTGTCATGGTTTTGCTTTGTTAGCACATGGGTAAACACCTTCCGGACCGAGTTAAAACCACCGAGATACAAGTTTATGTACAAAGCAAAGTGGCAAACAAGTCCGGACTTTATTACTCCAGTTCTTGTGAGACTGAATTGTCTCTTCTGCTCGGCTTCTACAACACCTAGACACAATTTTCAAGGCCAGGGTTAGCCACAGTGCAGCGGATTGGATACATTGGTGTCAGTGGTTGGATACTAAAGTCAAGGAGTTCATGACTGGATGTGGGTCACTCACCTGCTGTTTGGGCGTGGTGCTCTTCTTGACGCGGTTGAGGGTTTTACGGCTGTAGCACTCGCCGCCGAGGTGCACTTTGACCGCTCCAGAGTCCAGGGGGTCCGCCGTCATTTTGGGGAACATATGCAGAGTCTCCTAAAGAAGAAAAATATAAAGATGGAGGGGGAGAGGGAGAAGAGGTCATTTCAACTGTTTTAAAGCTTTCACTTTTCTTTATGATAGTGAGAAAGTTGGATGGAGATTGGAAGGAGATATGGTAAAACTCCAGACACAACAGGTACTTTTCATAGGTAGGTATCACATCTGGCATCAGCATTTTTACAACTAAACAGACAGACGTACCTGGTGTTGGCCACTCATGTTGACTCTCCTTAACAGTCTCCTCTTTTGTTCATTGAGTAGGCTGTCAATCTTCCTCATGGGCGGGAGGTACAACTCGTCTGGGGGCCAGAGTGGGAGGGACATAGAGTCTGTATGACTTATCTCATGACATCTTTCTTCCTAAATCCTACTCTCACTTACTTTTGATCAATACTCTCTTTACTCACTCCCAGGGGTGGGGTAAATTCCCTTTGAATTCAGTCAATTCAGGAAGTAAACTGAAAATCTAATTCCAAATTATCATAGAGGAGCATTGCGAATAATGTAATTTCAGTAAAAAAAAAAGCTGATACCGATTAATCGGACGATTTCTTTTATTTATTTGTAATACTGACAATTACAAGAATACTGAATGAACACTTATTTTTAACTTAATATAATACATCAATAAAATCAATTTAGCCTCAAATAAATAATGAAACATGTTCAATTTGGATTAAATAATGCAAAAACAAAGTGTTGGAGAAGAAAGTAAAAGTGCAATATGTGCCATGTAAGAAAGCTAACGTTTAAGTTCCTTGCTCAGAACATGAGAACATATGAAAGCTGGTGGTTCCTTTTAACATGAGTCTTCAATATTCCCAGGTAAGAAGTTTTAGGTTGTAGTTATTATATGAATTATAGGACTATTTCTCTCTATACCATTTGTATTTCATATACCTTTGACTATTGGATGTTCTTATAGGCACTTTAGTATTGCCAGTGTAACAGTATACAGTGCCTTGCGAAAGTATTCGGCCCCCTTGAACTTTGCGACCTTTTGCCACATTTCAGGCTTCAAACATAAAGATATAAAACTGTATTTTTATGTGAAGAATCAACAACAAGTGGGACACAATCATGAAGTGGAACGACATTTATTGGATATTTCAAACTTTTTTTAACAAATCAAAAACTGAAAAATTGGGCGTGCAAAATTATTCAGCCCCCTTAAGTTAATACTTTGTAGCGCCACCTTTTGCTGCGATTACAGCTGTAAGTCGCTTGGGGTATGTCTCTATCAGTTTTGCACATCGAGAGACTGACATTGTTTCCCATTCCTCCTTGCAAAACAGCTCGAGCTCAGTGAGGTTGGATGGAGAGCATTTGTGAACAGCAGTTTTCAGTTCTTTCCACAGATTCTCGATTGGATTCAGGTCTGGACTTTGACTTGGCCATTCTAACACCTGGATATGTTTATTTTTGAACCATTCCATTGTAGATTTTGCTTTATGTTTTGGATCATTGTCTTGTTGGAAGACAAATCTCCGTCCCAGTCTCAGGTCTTTTGCAGACTCCATCAGGTTTTCTTCCAGAATGGTCCTGTATTTGGCTCCATCCATCTTCCCATCAATCTTAATCTTCCCTGTCCCTGCTGAAGAAAAGCAGGCCCAAACCATGATGCTGCCACCACCATGTTTGACAGTGGGGATGGTGTGTTCAGCTGTGTTGCTTTTACGCCAAACATAACGTTTTGCATTGTTGCCAAAAAGTTCAATTTTGGTTTCATCTGACCAGAGCACCTTCTTCCACATGTTTGGTGTGTCTCCCAGGTGGCTTGTGGCAAACTTTAAACAACACTTTTTATGGATATCTTTAAGAAATGGCTTTCTTCTTGCCACTCTTCCATAAAGGCCAGATTTGTGCAATATACGACTGATTGTTGTCCTATGGACAGAGTCCCCCACCTCAGCTGTAGATCTCTGCAGTTCATCCAGAGTGATCATGGGCCTCTTGGCTGCATCTCTGATCAGTCTTCTCCTTGTATGAGCTGAAAGTTTAGAGGGACGGCCAGGTCTTGGTAGATTTGCAGTGGTCTGATACTCCTTCCATTTCAATATTATCGCTTGCACAATGCTCCTTGGGATGTTTAAAGCTTGGGAAATCTTTTTGTATCCAAATCCGGCTTTAAACTTCTTCACAACAGTATCTCGGACCTGCCTGGTGTGTTCCTTGTTCTTCATGATGCTCTCTGCGCTTTTAACGGACCTCTGAGACTATCACAGTGCAGGTGCATTTATACGGAGACTTGATTACACACAGGTGGATTGTATTTATCATCATTAGTCATTTAGGTCAACATTGGATCATAGAGATCCTCACTGAACTCCTGGAGAGAGTTTGCTGCACTGAAAGTAAAGGGGCTGAATAATTTTGCACGCCCAATTTTTCAGTTTTTGATTTGTTAAAAAAGTTTGAAATATCCAATAAATGTCGTTCCACTTCATGATTGTGTCCCACTTGTTGTTGATTCTTCACAAAAAAATACAGTTTTATATCTTTATGTTTGAAGCCTGAAATGTGGCAAAAGGTCGCAAAGTTCAAGGGGGCCGAATACTTTCGCAAGGCACTGTAGCTTCCATCCCTCTCCTCGCCCCTACCTGGCCTCAAAACAGGAACACATCGACAACAGCCACCCTCGAAGCAGCGTTACCCATGCAGAGCAAGGGGAATAACTACTCCAAGTCTCAGAGCGAGTGACGTTTGAAACGCTATTAGCGCTCACCCCGCTAACCATTTCACATCGGTTACACCAGCCTAATCTCGGGAGTTGATAGGCTTGAAGTCATAAACAGTGCAATGCTTGAAGCACAGCAAAGAGCTGCTGGCAAAACGCACGAAAGTGCTGTTTGAATGAATGCTTACGAGCCTGCTGGTGCCTACCATCGCTCAGTCAGACTGCTCTATCAAATCATAGACTTAATTATAACATAATAACACACAGAAATACGAGCCATAGGTCATTAATATGGTCGAATCCGGAAACTATCATCTTGAAAACAAGACGTTTATTCTTTCAGTGAAATATGGAACCGTTCTATATTTTATCTAACGGGTGGCATCCATAAGTCTAAATATTCCTGTTACATCGCACAACCTTCAATGTTATGTAATAATTATGTAAAATTCTGGCAAATTAGGCAGCCCAAACTGTTGCATATACCCTGACTCTGCGTGCAATGAACGCAAGAGAAGTGACACAATTTCACCTGGTTAATATTGGCTGCTAACCTGGATTTCTTTTAGCTAAATATGCAGGTTTAAAAATATATACTTCTGTGTATTGATTTTAAGAAAGGCATTGATGTTAATGGTTAGGTACACATTGGAGCAAGGACAGTCCTTTTTCGCGAATACGCACCGCATCGATTATATGCAAAGCAGGACACGCTAGATAAACTAGTAATATCATCAACCATGTGTAGTTAATTAGTGATTATGATTGATTGATTGATTGTTTTTTACAAGATAAGTTTAATGCTAGCTAGCAACTTACCTTGGCTTACTGCATTTGCGTAACAGGCAGTATCCTCGTGGAGTGCAATGAGAGGCAGGTGGTTAGAGCGTTGGACTAGTTAACTGTACCGTTGCAAGATTGAATCCCCGAGCTGACAAGGTAAAAATATGTTGTTCTGCCCCTGAACAAGGCAGTTAACCCACCATTCCTAGGCCGTCATTGAAAATAAGAATGTTCTTAACTGACTTGCCTAGTTAAATAAAAGTTAAATAATTTTAAATCGGCCAAATCGGTGTCCAAAAATACCGATTTCCGATTGTTATGAAAACTTGAAATCGTCCGACCTCTAGAATGAACATTGAATTTACCCCACACCTGATCACATCATCACCCCATCCCTCTCACCGTCTGTGTCCTCCAGGGCTTGAATCATGTCGGGGTCAAGTGCTGTACTGACCAGCATCTCTATGTAACTCCTGAACATCTCCCTCATGGCTCGACTGTTCATCCCCCCTCTCACTGGGGCTACAGGGGAGACACACAGAGAGAGAGACAGAGAGACAGAGAGAGAGAGAGAGAGAGCGAGAGAGAGAGAGAGAGAGAGAGAGAGAGAGTGAGAAAATATGTCACTGAGTGGGTTTGAACCTGGGGCTCCAGTGTGTTACAAGACTTAACTCTCTGAGTTTTTGCCAAGCCATTACACATAAATATACATACCAAAATTGCATTAACACACAGTTACACACACACACAAACAAAAAATAATCCCTCACCTTGGTCTTCGCTGGGCCCATCGAGGGAGGAGTCTGAGTCAGAGGGGACTTCCTTCAGCCACTTCTTCCTCTTCTTGGGTGGAGGCTCCACCTTCACTAGCCTGGCCCTCGATGGGCGCTCTGTCTTCTTCTCTCCTACTCCTCTCTTCTCCTCCCCCACTCTCTTTCGGTCCACTTCACTGCTTCTTCTCTCCACCTTCTCCTCAGGTGGTGAATGCCTCTTCTCTTTTTCTTCTCTCTCCTCCTTCTCTCGCTCCCTCTCTCGCTGTTTATCTTTTTCCCTCTCCCTCTCTCGCTCCTTCTGCTCCCTCTCCTTCTCTTTCTGCTCTGTTGCTTTGTTGTTTTGCTCCCTCTCTTTCTGCGCTCTTGCTTTCTCCTTTTGCTCCCTCTCTTTCTCCTTCTCTTTGTCCTTTTGCTCTCTCGCTTTCTCATTTTGCTCCCTCTCTTTCTCTTTTTGCTCCCTCTCTTTCTGCTCTTTCGCTTTTTCCTTTTGTTTCCTCTCTTTCTCTCTATCTTTCTCCTTTTGATCTCTCGCTTTCTCCTTTTGTTCCCTCTCTTTCTCTTTCTGCTCCTTTTCCTTTTGCGCTCTCTCTTTCTGTTCCTTCTCTTTTCCCTTTTGCTTCCTCTCTTTTTGCTCCCTCTCTTTTTGCTCCCTCTCTTTCTGCTCCCTCTCTTTCTGCTCCCTCTCTTTCTGCTCCTTCTCTTTCTGCTCTCTCTCTTTCTCCTTCTCCTTCCGCTCCCTCTCATCTCGCTCCAATCGGGGTGGAGTTTGACCGATGGCAGGGGGAGGTGGCTTGGGGAGCGATGGGAGTGATTGACGCCTGTCAAGGTACAAAAAAATGAGTATTTTTGCAGGATATTGCTTACAGTTACACATGCATGGAGGTAGGGGCTACGGTTCTACATGGGGTTGGGCACATATGAATCAAGACCCAGAGGAGTACGGCAAACACGCAGGGACAAACAGCGCAAACCTACCTCAACATGAGTCTAGGTCTGTGCCAGGGTTTACGTGAGCACACACGGACATAATCCTTTTTATTGAAATTCTCCAGGAACTTGACATAGAGGCGTTGGTACCGCATCTTGGCATCGCCAAAGTAGCCCAGATACTGAGAGAGAGAGAGAATGGGAGGGAAATATTTATAGAGAGAGAATCATTTTAGTTATTATAAACAAACTATGTGTAGCTTCAAAATATTTGTACAACTATCATGACGATCTCATGCTGGATTGTAAATCCTTGCATCCATCGCTGGATTGTACTTTAAGATGAAAGAGAAGAAGAGAGTCTCCTGTCTGAAAGGGGATGTGAGTAACTCACGTTACTGGTGGCACAGAACTGCCTCTGTCCGTCTTTGATCTCGGGGCTGAACTTCTGCAGCAGGGCTTTCTGCACTCTCCAGATGGGTGGTGGCTCACGGCCGGTCTGCAGGGCCATCTTGAGAGACAAAGAGAGTGTGTACAGTACCTTCAGAAGTATTCATAACCCTTGACTTTTGTTGTGTTACAGACTGAATTCAAAATAGCTTATATATATTATTCTTCGCACCCATCTACATACAACATCCAATAATGACAAAGTGAAAATATGATTTTAGAAATGTTTGCAAATGTACTGAAAATTAAATACAGAAATATCCCATTTACATGTCTGGTTAGACTGTAAACTCTCCTTCCAGACCCACATTAAACATCTCCAATCCAAAGTTAAATCTAGAATTGGCTTCCTATTTCGCAAACAAAGCATCCTTCACTCATGCTGCCAAACATACCCTTGTAAAACTGACCATCCTACCAATCCTCGACTTCGGCGATGTCATTTACAAAATAGCCTCCAATACCCTACTCAACAAATTGGATGCAGTCTATCACAGTGCCATCCGTTTTGTCACCAAAGCCCCATATACTACCCACCATTGCAACCTGTACGCTCTCGTTGGCTGGCCCTCGCTTCATACTCGTCGCCAAACCCACTGGCTCCATGTCATCCACAAGACCCCGCTAGGTAAAGTCCCCCCTTATCTCAGTTCGCTGGTCACCATAGCATCACCCACCTGTAGCACGCGCTCCAGCAGGTATATCTCTCTGGTCACCCCCAAAACCAATTCTTTCTTTGGCCGCCTCTCCTTCCAGTTCTCTGCTGCCAATGACTGGAACGAACTACACAAATCTCTGAAACTGGAAACACTTATCTCCCTCACTAGCTTTAAGCACCAGCTGTCAGAGCAGCTCACAGATTACTGCACCTGTACATAGCCCACCTATAATTTAGCCCAAACAACTACCTCTTTCCCTACTGTATTTATTTAATTTAATTTATTTTGCTCCTTTGCACCCCATTATTTTTTATTCTACTTTGCACATTCTTCCACTGCAAATCTACCATTCCAGTGTTTTACTTGCTATATTGTATTTACTTTGCCACCATGGCCTTTTTTTGCCTTTACCTCCCTTATCTCACCTCATTTGCTCAGATCGTATATAGACTTGTTTCTACTGTATTATTGACTGTATGTTTGTTTTACTCCATGTGTAACTCTGTGTCGTTGTATGTGTCGAACTGCTTTGCTTTATCTTGGCCAGGTCGCAATTGTAAATGAGAACTTGTTCTCAACTTGCCTATCTGGTTAAATAAAGGTGAAATAAAAACATTTACACCCCTGCTAGAATCACCTCTGGCAGCGATTACAGCTGTGAGTTTTTCAGGGTAAATCTCTAAGAGTTTTGCACACCTGGATTGTACAATATTTGCACATTATTATTTTTAAAAGTCTTCAAGCTCTGTCAAGTTGGTTGTTGCTCATTGCTAGACAGCCATTTTTAAGTTTTGCCATAGATTTTCAAGACGATTTAAGTCAAAACTGTAACTAGGCCTCTCAGGAACATTCAATGTCGTCTTGGTAAGCAACTCCAGTGTATATTTGGCCTTGTGTTTTAGGTTATTGTCCAGCTGAAAGGTGAATTTGTCTCCCAGTGTATGTTGGAAAGAAGACTGAACCAGGTTTTCCCTGTGCTTAGCACTATTGTGTTTATTTTTATCCCCCAAAAAACTCCCCAGTCCTTGCCAATGACAAGCATACCCATAACATGATGCAGTCGCCACCACCATGCTTTGCTTGAAAATATAAAGAGTGGTACTCAGTGATGTGTTGTGTTTGCCCCAAACATAATGCTTTGTATTCAGTACAGTAAATTAATTTCTTTCCCAATTTTTTTTGCAGCTTTACTTTAGTGCCTTATTACAAACAGGATGCATGTTTTGGAATATTTGTATTCTGTACAGGCTTCTTTCTTTTCACTCACTTAGGTTAGTATTGTTAACCTCTACAGAATCGGTGCCTCCGCCCGCGGGATGGTTGAGCTAACGAAGGTTAATGTGATTAGCATGAGGATGCAAGTAACAAGAAAATTTCCCAGGACATAGACATATCTGATGGGCAGATATGTCTATGGGCAGAAAGCTTAAATTCTTGTTAATCTAACTGCACTGTGCAATTTACAGTAGACACTACATGGAAAGAATACCATTCTATTGTTTGAGGAGACTGTGCAGTTATGAACTTGAACAAATATCAACAAATATCTAAGATAAGATAAGAAAGCTCAGGAAATATTTTCGTTATACATTTTTTTTAACCCCTTATTTTTGTTGGGTTACCTTCAGACGAGTGGGGGTCAGAGCAAAACGGATATTAGTTTGTAGCCCAAAAGGTTCAGCAATTGGCACGTTACCGATTTCGGACTCCCGTAACACTTGTGGGGCTCGTAGAGCTGTTCAGATGCTACAGACGTTTTCGTGAGAAGACCGATTTTCAAGATGTCTCATGGTCTGACAAACACAGCTGTAGGTCTGCCACCTTCCACCGCAGATGCGGAAGGCCGACATAGGCGGATGCAGTGGATTGATACCTCTAGTTTAAACTGACGGATTATGATGGGGATTTTTTTTATTATGTTACTTAGACTGACGCACGGGCGTGTCTCTTATTAAGGATTAATAACTTCCCCATACTCAAAGGGATATTCAATGTTTTTTTTTACCCATCTACCAATAGGTGCACTTATTTGTAAGCCATTGGAAAACCTCCCTGGTCTTTGTGGTTGAATCTGCGTTTGAAATGTACTGCTCGACTGAGGGACCTTACAGATAATATGTGCGTGGTATAGAGATGAGTTAGTCCTTTAAAATCATGTTAAACACTATTATTGCACACAGAGGGAGCTCATGCAACTCATGGTGTGACTTGAACTTATTTAGGCTTGCTATAACTAAGGGGTTGAATACTTATTGACTCAAGACATTTCAGCTTTTCATTTTTTATTAATTTGTAAAAACATGATCCCACTTTGATATTATGGGGTATTGTGTGTAGGCCCGTAAGTGTGTGTGTGTGTGTGTGTGTGTGTGTATGAGTGAGAAGACAAGACATACCACCTCCCATAGTGAATGCCAGAAGCCCTCACCTTGAGCGTGCCAATGTCCTCAGTCCGCACCACAAACTCGTCCCTCTCCCGGAAGATGCCCTCGCCGCCACTCTCGCTGTCCTCCTCCTCGCTCTCTCCAGCAATGGCCGCATTGTCCTGCTTTTTGGCCAGGTGCAGAGAGGTGATTTTGGAGGCTGGAGCATCCTCAGGGGTGGGGGGTGAGGGTGGGGAAGAGGAGGGCAAGGAGGAAGGCTGGGCCAGCTCTGTAGCATCCGAAAGGGGAGGGGAGGAGGAGGGAGGGGGGGTAGTGGAGGGGGGCATTGCAGGGGAAGGGGAGGGTGGAGAGGGCAGGGCCAGGGGCGAGGAGCTGGGGGGAGGAGAGGTGGAGGGGTTGTGGTGGGGGTGGTGGGTTTGTTGGGGGGACGGCTGCTGCTGCTGCTCCTCTTCATCGTCCTCATGCTGGAAGGGCAGAGGGGAGGGTGGGGAGAGTGGTGGGGGAGGTAGGGGGGAGGGGGAGGAAGAAGTGAGAGTGGACGGGGAGAGGGATGGGAGAAAGGGGGGTAGGGGAGGCCCGGATGGAGAATCTGTGTGTGTGTGTGTGTGTGGGGGGGGGGGGGGGGGGGGGGGGTTCAGAGTATATTACATCTTTGGAAATGAACAACTGTTTGTCAGACCATTCCAGAATATCTGAGATAGTAGGCTACTCACCTTCCACTTTAGGAGCATCCAGCATCTCAAACTCAGGCTCTCTCTCCTCCTCTTCTCTCTCCTCTACTTCTTCCTCCACACCCCTAGACTCTAAATTCAGTTCTTCCTTTACCCTCTTCTTCTCCATCTCCTTCTCTTCCTCCTCTTGTCGTTCATCCACTCTGTCCATCCCACTCAGTCCTTCCTGTTCTGGGGATGGTGTATTTGGCTGTGTGTTGGCCTGTGTGTTGTGAAGTTGCATGTTTGTCTCTACTTCATTGTCCTGCTCCTCCAGATCGGCTACGTCCTCCTGCATTTGGACCACGGGCAGCGGCGTTGGTGGCAGCGATGGGCTCTGAGACGGAGATGGGCTGGGTGGGGGCAGAGCCACGGCTGCAGCCAGTGAATGGGGAGTGTCGTAAAGGGCAGATATGGCCGAGGAGATGCTCTTCTGCAGGTCCTGGTTCTTACTGACAGAGTCCTCCTCCTCGTCGGAGGAGAAGGACGGCAGTGTCTCCAGGTTCCTCTTCAGCTCGTCGTCCAGACGCTTACAGGGACTCAGCCCATCCTCGCCCTCGCTACTGTCCCCAAACGGAGGGGGTGGAGGAGGGGGCGGTGGAGGGGGAGACAGGGACAGGATCCTACCCTTCAGGGAGGAAGAGTCTGTGGTTTCAGCTCCTTCCACTGGCCCTCCTAGGTCTTGTGGTCCACCAGGTCCAGATTCAGGCTGCTTCTTCCCCGTTTTGAGGAAGTCCAGGAAGGAGGCCATGAAATTAGACTTCAGCTCCGGAGGCTTGTCCTCTGTCTAAGAGGGAGGAGGGGGGGGAAGAGAGGAGATGAGGAGAGGAGAAAAGAGAGGGAAGAGGAAAGGTGAGGTGCAGACAAGACAGGGGAGGAAAGAAATAAGAAATATAATGGCAGGAGAAATAATGAGAAAAAGGTGTGAATGGGAAAAAAAAAAAAATAGTATATAGGAGGGAGAATTGTATATATTATTATAATTAAACTTGGACAGAAACAAATGGTAATAAATCCCTAAATGCCATATAATCATATTTTTCCATGCTTCGTGTTGGGTGTACCTTTACAAACCTTTCTCTTCCTCTGAATAGAGGTAGTTCACCTTACCAACAGCAGGGGGGGGGGGTGTCTGAGGGTGGTAAGAAAATATAATTGGGTAACCGTGGCAACAGCAACCCTGGCAACAGCCTTCTCTCTCCTCTCTCCCTTACTCTCTGATTTATTGTCAGTCAGAGGCTGGCTGTCAATCACCTCAGACTCATGTCTCTGCTTCGCCCTCTATAGGCTGCCGATATGCGCGCACACACACAGCCTTACACACAGCCTCACACACACAGCTCTATGTAGATTCACACACACAGCCTCACATACACACAGCCTTACATACACACACCTCTAATGCATCTTCAAAGCACAGCCAAATGGTGAGGTCATTTGTTTCGGCTGTCCTGACACTTTCAGATGTAAGTGGTATCCCTCTGGGCACACTGCGTCATTTCAACGTGGATAATTGGCTAATATCTGGTTGAGACGTTGATCAATGAGATTACAACCTATATTCACCCACTCAAAAAAACAGGCAAAAGTTAGTTGAACTTCCAATGTGTTATCACTATGCTTTCAACCATTTAAAAGCACAACCAAATTCCAAAATAAAAACAATGTCTGATAAAACAATGTCTGATTTTTGGGGAAAATACAGTTATATAGCATTTAGGGATTTCTTACCATTTGTTTCAGTCCAAGCTTTATTATAATGACATGTAAAAATCTCCCTCCTATATACTCTTTTTTTTCTCTTCCCCATTCACACCTTTTTCTCATTATTTCTCTATCACTATACTTTCAACCATATAAATTCACAGCAAAGTTGAAATTGGAATACAAAGTCAGATATTTAGTTCATTTATACAATAGATTCATGTGATGTCACTGTGCTTCATCTAATAGCAGAACCAAATGACCTAGATTGCAGTTGAGATTACATTAAAAGTACATGGTGCAAGTGATCAATGCCGTTAGAGATTCTGCAGAGATTATTACAGCAATCTCCACAGACCTGCGATAACCTAAGCATGCTATCTTACGCGCACGGTTTATATGATTACGTAAGAAGAAATGTATAGCTACGGTAACCTCAAAATGTGGCGATTGGATGTGTCAATGCCGTTTGAGATTCTATGCACGCTTTATATGATTACATAAGAATTTGACCATGGATGTGTTACTCATATTATTGTATTTCAAAAGTGATATTGATTTGTGTTTAGTTGTCAATGCAACCAAATATCAACATTTGAAAAATATTTTGATCTTCTACATGAATAGTTCCATCTGTGCAACTGACTTAGTCTGCCTTTAATTCCTGTATATCTACAAATTAATAATTGATATGTTGGATTCAAGTCTCCATCTCAATTTTTGTGTTGAATTCTGGGTTGAATTAAAACAATTTCTGTTGATGACTTTGAAAATAGCATCTGTCATGTACTGTCATGTTGTGTCTTGTCTCTGTCCTTTCCCTTCACCCTGTCTCCCTCTGCTGGTCGTTGTTAGGTTACCTTTTCTCCCCCGCTTTCCCCCAGCTGTTCCTTGTCTCCTCTTGACTACCTCGTCACCCCTTCTCCCACCTGTTCCCCTTTTCCCTCTGATTAGTCCCCTATATCTCTCTCTGTTTTTGTTCCTGTCCTTGTCGGATTCTTGTTTGTTGTGTTTCATGCCTGAACCAGACTGTCGTCATGTTTGCTGTAACCTTGTCTTGTCCTGTCGGAATCTGCCGGTCCGTCTGAGCCTACCTATGTTTGGTAATTAAAGAAGCTCTGTTTAAGTTAATTCGCTTTTGGGTCCTCATTCACGCACCGTAACAGCATCACTGATGATAGATAAAGTATGGTCACATATTTGCTCTGTTAAACCTACCCTTTGGAATGATAGCAACAATGACTCTACTTAGTTTTTAAGTGGAGCTCTCTCAACAATCATTCTCACAATAGCACATTGCTAATAGTCAGTGACAAATATGATAGCTGGGCTTTGTTAAAACTTTGGATGGGAGGGTAGCTGTAGCTAGAACAATTCTACAGTAGGAGGTGCTGCCCAGCCTATTGGTACAAATTCAACATATTTCAACATAAGGCTTGTCTATGTTGAAATTTGGTTACCTTGATGACATAATCCTGTCGTTGACAACCTCAAAACAATAGCGGATAACTTTTTTCAAATCCAATGTATTTTCCATGTAGATTCTACATCACAGTACGTTGACGAATTACGCTGAAACAATGTTGATTCAACCAGTTTGTACCCAGTGGGATATTTTCAAAACTCAAAGTACAAAACTAAACTGATAACACTTGTATCTTATGCTCAGAACATTTGATTGTTCATGCATTGGAGTTTCACACATATTTCACCCATGAGTCACTCATACAAAATCCAATTATTTTGTGAAATACCAGGAGAATATTTTATTTAGTCACCAATACATCAGATAATGACGATAGGCTCAGCATTTAGTCAAGTTAACTACTATTCAATCCAATAGCAAAAAATTCAACATACACATTTTAACACGGTTCTTTTTGAAGTGCTGAATAGAAAGAATAGTAGATGGTAAATATAATTTTCCATACAGTATTTGGCTATAGCTTGACATGCACAGATTTTCTTTCTGATTTGTATCAATTGACAGGTTTTGAGCACGTTGAGATATACACTACATATACAAAAATATATACTCCCTTTCAAATGAGTGGATTCAGCTATTTCAGCCACACAAGTTGCTGACAGGTGTATAAAATTGAGTGCACCGCCATGCAATCTCCATAGACAAACACTGCCAGTAGAATGGCCTTACTAAGAGCTCAGTGACTTTCAGTGACCGTCATAGGGTGCCACCTTTCCAACAAGGCAGTTCGTAAAATTTCTGCCCTGCTAGAGCTACCACGGTCAACTGCAAGTGTTGTTATTGTGAAGTGGAAACGTCTATGAGCAACAAAGGCTCATTGGCAAAGTGGTAGGCCACACAAGCTCACAGAACGGGACCGCCGAAGCGTATAAAAAGTGTGGAAGAACTTCACTGGCCTGTACAGAGCCCTGACCTCAACTCCATCAAACACATTTGGGATGAATTGGAACGCAGACTGCGAGTCAGACTAATCGGCCAACATCAGTGCCCGACCTCACGAATGCTCTTGTGGCTGAATGGTAGAAAGTCCCCGCAGCAATGTTTCAACATTTAGTGGAAAGCCTTCCCAGAAGAGTGGAGACTGTTACGGCAGCAAAGGGGATACTCCATATTAATGCCCATGATTTTTGAATGAGATGTTTGACGAGCAGTAGACGAGTATCCACATACTTTTGGTCATGTAGTGCATGTCAGCCTTACAGTTTCATTATCCTTATACAGTACATATGTTTTGGCTCTGTACTAAAGCACTTTGGATTGTAAGTGATACAATGACTATGAGGTTAAAGTGCAGACTGTCAGCTTAAATTTGAGGGTATTTTGTGCCCAATAGAAATAAATGGTAAATAATGTATTCTGTCATTTTGGAGTCACTTTTATTGTAAATAAGAATTGAATAAGTTTCTCAACACTTCTACATTAACGTTTGTTGCTACCATGGTTAAGGATAGTCCTGAATGAAATGTGAATAATGATGAGTGAGAAAGTTAGACACACAAATATCATACCACCTAAAACTGTTAACCTCCCCTGTTATTGTAATGGTGAGAGGTTAGCATGTCTTGGGGGTATAATATTTGTGCGTCTCACTTACCATTACTCACAATTCATTCAGCACTATCTGTAATCATGGTAGCATCCATATTAATGTAGAATTTTTTAGAAACATATTATATTCTTACTGTATTTACAATAAAAATTACACAATGCTTTATTTACCATAAATTTCTATTGGGCACAAAACAATTTGACACACAACCAAAACAAACAGCAAATGCATCCAACAAGTTTCTAGCATCACAAGCTTGATGTAAACATTGCATGCTAGGAATATGGGCCCAAATACTAATCTTTTGACTACTTTAATACACATACAGTGGGGAGAACAAGTATTTGATACACTGCCGATTTTGCAGGTTTTCCTACTTACAAAGCATGTAGAGGTCTGTAATTTTTATCATAGGTACACTTCAACTGTGAGAGATGGAATCTAAAACAAAAATCCAGAAAATCACATTGCATGATTGTTAGGTAATTAATTTGAATTTTATAGTATTTGATACATCAGAAAAGCAGAACTTAACCTTTGTTTGCAATTACAGAGATCATACATTTCCTGTAGTTCTTGACCAGGTTTGCACACACTGCAGAAGGGATTTTGGCCCACTCCTCCATACAGACCTTCTCCAGATCCTTCAGGTTTCGGGGCTGTCGCTGGGCAATACGGACTTTCAGCTCCCTCCAAAGATTTTCTATTGGGTTCAGGTCTGGAGACTGGCTAGGCCACTCCAGGACCTTGAGATGCTTCTTACGGAGCCACTCCTTAGTTGCCCTGGCTGTGTGTTTTGGGTCGTTGTCATGCTGGAAGACCCAGCCACGACCCATCTTCAATGCTCTTACTGAGGGAAGGAGGTTGTTGGCCAAGATCTCGCGATACATGGCCCCATCCATCCTCCCCTTAATACGGTGCAGTCTTCCTGTCCCCTTTGCAGAAAACAATCCCCAATGTGTTTCCACCTCCATGCTTCACGGTTGGGATGGTATTCTTGGGGTTGTACTCATCCTTCTTCCTCCAAACACGGTGAGTGGAGTTTAGACCAAAAAGCTCTATTTTTGTCTCATCAGACCACATGACCTTCTCCCATTCCTCCTCTGGATAATCCAGATGGTCATTGGCAAACTTCAGTTGGGCCTGGACATGCGCTGGCTTGAGCAGGGGGACCTTGCGTGCGCTGCAGGATTTTAATCCATGACGGCATAGTGTGTTACTAATGGTTTTCTTTGAGACTGTGGTCCCAGCTCTCTTCAGGTCATTGACCAGGTCCTGCCGTGTAGTTCTGGGCTGATCCCTCACCTTCCATCATGATCATTGATGCCCCACGAGGTGAGATCTTGCATGGAGAGGTTGTAGTCTGTTTGATTGAGTGTGTGGACAGGTGTCTTTTATACAGGTAACGAGTTCAAACAGGTGCAGTTAATACAGGTAATGAGTGGAGAACAGGAGGGCTTCTTAAAGAAAAACTAACAAGTCTGTGAGAGCCGTGACTGTTTGAAGTTGTTATCAGTATAAAGACACCTGTCCACAACTTCAAACAGGTGCAATTAATACAGGTAACGAGTGGAGGACAGAGGAGCCTCTTAAAGAAGAAGTTACAGGTCTGTGAGAGACAGAAATCTTGCTTGTTTGTAGGTGACCAAATACTTATTTTCCACCATAATTTGCAAATACATTTATTAAAAATCCAATGTGATATTCAGGATTTTTTTTCTCATTTTGTCTGTCATAGTTGAAGTGTACCTATGATGAAAATTACAGGCCTCTCTCATCTTTTTAAGTGGGAGAACTTGCACAATTGGTGGCTGACTAAATACTTTTTTGCCCCACTGTATATGATTTGGTTTTACCTTCCAACCTAAATTTATGTCAATTTGATACATTTATGAGGGAAAAATATAGAAATGTAGTGTTCAGAAGTTATCAAACTATGTAAGCTACAGTAACGAGGCATGAGTATACTTTTGGTTCAGTAGTTAGCAGTTTGGAGCACTTTGATTAATTAAGAGATAGTTGTGTTGTTAAAAAATGACAAGAACATAATATCTAAAGGCAAGTGAATATTGCATTTTGAAAACCAGATACTTAGATTGAATATGTGTCCAAATTGACAGAGTATTTTGGTAAAGTTCTTTGTTGTATGTACTCAGTCAATCGAAAATAGAGTTGTGAAAATGACCCACATACTTGCGAAAATTGCACCTTAAATGTTTTTTAAAAACTTACACACACCAATGTGTGGTTCTCTTTTGTCTTTCCCCAACTTTACTCTGAAGCTTGAAATATCACTTGTGGAGCCCTATGCCCCTCTATCTTTATGCTCCACTAACCACAAGATCTAACTACACACATAAACTCTCCTCTGAATGTTTGTGTTCCAGTCAACGTTAGCCCACCACTGTTGTGACTGAGGTAGAGCCTTCCCTGCAGCCTTCTTGCCTGGCGAGTTTCACAGCGCTGAAGGGATCTCTGAGTTATATGACTTGTGAAATATGAGTAATGAATTATAGATGATACTGTGAGATATTAGGTGTAGCTAGGGACAGATTGAGGTTTCTCACCGTGTTGGAGAGCTTCTGCATGGCAGCCCAAGCCTCTGGGGTCAGCTGCTCATCCATATCCCTCTCCCACGTCATCTGTGGAGGCCACAAAGAAAATACATTAATTAATCATATGTTCAAAAAACTAAACCCATATTCAATTAAAGGCAGTGTCCGGCCAGCTTGTTTCATGGGGTAACATTTACATTGTTGGCATATCGGCACTGCTGTGTGCTACAAGAGAGGTTTAATTAATGATTAAATTGATGATTGGTGAATTGGCTGATTGACTTTGCATTGTTGTCTAGTTGAGGTTATATTCCATTTTCTATAGAGTGACGTGAGGAAACCGGTCGCCACTGTTTTGACTCTTTCAACCCGCTTCAAATCATATAATATGGACATCTGAGCACACTTGATTAAGACTCAACAACAGTCTTTGTTGCACCACTGTGAAAATGTTGTATCATCTCATCAATTAAACTTACTGCATTATGTTAAAAAGGCATTACAGTCAATTGACACCAGTATATTTTTATAATTGCAACCGCAATTCCACTCGACTCCACTCCACTCCTCTCCCCTCTACCCCTGCAAATCGCACAGAAATGTACACTGTTCATTTCATTGGCCACTTTCCTGAGTCCACACTCTCCCTGTTGCTGAGGCAACAGCCGCCATTTTACTTTTACCATGACCAACCAGCAGACATCAACAGATGGAATCCAGAACATCAAACTCACGCAAAAAGAATCCATCTTATCGATCTCTAGCCCAACATAAGAAATACATTCAAAAGCCCTATTATCATACATGGCTGGCTGCTGCTACACTGTAACACTCAGACTACAATCACATATTGATAGAGGATGAGGTGACTCGAAGTGCTTTGAGCACCTGGAAAAGGGCCATGTAGAGGTTAGGAAAATGTTGTATTATATGTACCATCTTAATGACTTCCTATGAGATTCCGACCATTATTATACAAATACCGAATATAAATATACGGTGCCTTCAGGAAGTATTCACACCCCTTGACTTTTTCCACATTTTGTTGCGTTACATTCTGAATTTAAAATTGACTCAATTGAGATTTTGTGTCACTGGCTTACACACAATAACCCATAATGTCAAAGTGGCATTATGTTTTTAGAAATATTTAGAAATGTATTCAAAATGAAAAGCTGAAATGTCTTCAGTCAATAAGTATTTAATCTCTTTGTTATGCCAAGCCTAAATACTGCAAGTTCAGGACTACAAATGTGCTTAAACAGTCACATAAGAAGTTGCATTTACTCACTGAAATAATAGTGTTTAACATGATTTGGAATGACTACCTCATCTCTGTGCCCCACACAGAGCGGCAGGTAGCCTAGTGGTTAGAGCGTTGGACTAGTAACCGAAAGGTTGCAAGATTGAATCCCTTAGCTGACAAGGTAAAAAATCTGTCGTTCTGCACCTGAACAAGGCAGTTAGCCCACTGTTCCTAGGCCGTCATTGAAAATAAGAATTTGTTCTTAAGTGACTTGCCTATCTACACTGGAGTTACTTACCAAGATGACACTGAGTGGCCTAGTTACAGTTTTGACTTAAATCGGCTTGAAAATATATGACAATTCTTGAAAATGGCTGTCTAACAATGAGCAACAAACAACTTGACAGAGCTTGAAGAATTAAAAAAATAATAATGTGCAAATATTGTACAATACAGGTGTTCAAAGCTCTTAGAGACTTTCCCAGAACGACTCACCGCTGTAATTATTGCCAAAGGTGATTCTAACTATAAGGACAGACGCTGGGTACAGGGAGTGAACATTTAATAAACACGGACATGAAACAGAACACGGACAGCGTCTGGACAGGGAAAACAAAACAACAATAATGCTGACACGGGGAACAAACGGAGGAACAGACAGATATAGAAGGGGCAATCAACAAAGTGAAGGAGTCCAGGTGAGTCAATATTGAGCACAATATTGTGCTGATGCGTGTAATGATGGGCAGCCTGGTGCCCTCGAGCACCAGGGAGGGGGTACGGGAGCAGGCATGACAGTACATGACAGTTCATTTTCAATACATTTGCAAACATTTCTAAAAACATGTTTTCACTTTGTCATTATGGGGCATTGTGTGTAGATGGGTGAGATTTAAAAAAAAAAGACTTAATCCATTCTGATTTCAGGCTGTAACACAACAAAATGTGGAATAAGTCAAGGGGCATGAATACTTTCTGAAGGCACTGTAAATATTGTATACTATATATGCTGAATTTAAATATATAAAGTCAGATGTAGATTAAACACATACTCGTTATCACATCTAGTAGATGTCCAAGTTCTTTTTTTGGACTAGTTGTTCATATCAGAAATATTTCAGTTTTCTATGCAAAAGGTTTGTCAGTTTAAATGTAAATTTAAATAAAGTGATTCCTCCCTCCCAAGCTGGTGTGTATAATGTGACAAGAAAGAGGAGAAAACTCTCAGGTTTGGTCACACACCACAGAGCGTCAAAATCCCCAAAAATGTGCATTGTAAAATGATTACTGATTTGACGTGATCCAAACCCCCAACCCTTTTCATAAGTAAAAAATTACAATTCCTACACTATGTGCATGAGAGACAGATTTACACTTCAAATAACTTTGTCGTTCTCACTTTGTAATGAGAAACTCTGACGAACATGAATAATTAGAAACATATATCAGGTACACCCACTAATGAGAAGAAATCTCTTTCAAAACCTCCGATACTGTAGCTACAGTGCATAACAACAAATCAACAGTGAAGTACTGACCAGCGAGTTCGGTAGAAAAATAGAAAAATAAACATCATTGCTGATGAAATATTCAAAAATGTTATCTTTGTTTTTTTTAAATCATATGCATCACTACGGATTCTCTGAAACTATCTCTTAGTGTCCAATAGAGAGAGGCCTCCCTATCACCCTTGCCCAAGGATATACATGTAGTGGTAAATAAGTTGGGATAAAGCTGAACACTGGTCAAAATGACAGATGGTGAGTGAAGTAAACATTAACGCAAACAATAATAACGTAATAGGTACTATTTACAAAATAAAAAGGTGAATAAACAGTATTCACTAGCAATGCACGATATATCGGTGAACTTATCGGAATCGGCAGAAATTAGCTAAAAATGCCAAAAATGCCAACATCGGTATCGGCCCGACGTCTAGTTTAAGGCCGATGTGAAAAACCAATGTCAAAGCTGACGTGCATATCTATATTATGTACGTACATGACGTAATGACGCCACGGGAAATTTTGCGCTGCACCTGCAACACAGCATTCCTAACCCAGCCCACAATGTCTGCCGTGTGGATCGAGCAGTCAACAAGTCGAGCAGTCATTTGAAAGAGTAAAAACATTTCAGCGAGACAACTCAAATGCGTAATCCATTAACACCAAGATAATGGAATTCATTGCCCTTGACAATCAACCCTTCTCTGTCGTGGGTGATGTTAGCTTTTGCAACTGATCGAGCACCAGTACACACTAATGTTACCAAGTGCGCTATTGTTCAGATGTTGCCCTACCGGAGTAACATAGTAATAGCATCACTGCAATTAGCTTCACAACATACTATGGAACGCCGTTTGGGTCTTTGCGTGTCAAAAAAGAAACACGTCAAATAGCACAATTTGACAATAACACTATTTGACACGTTAAATAAACGCTTCATTTGACATGTCAAATAACACAGTTCTATTATAGAATGTTGTGTGTTCTGAATTTGCAGGTGCAAGCCAAGCGCCACCACTACTATCAGTAGCACTGTCGAAGCTGTACAAAAAAGTCTGCAAACAAGCAAACACTTGCCACGAACGATGTGTTTACAATACCGTGTTGGTAATAAAGCATTATTTGTTCGACCCCAACTTCTGGGGTAGCTAGATAGCTTTAGCTTGGTACATAGCTAGCACCAATACAACCTGCCTGAAAACAATGACCAGGAGAAACTGCAGTCATTTTCAGTATTCTTAGCAATGATTTAGGAATCCTTGTGAGTAAGTATTAGCTAGCCACAATAAGGATTAGCACACAATAGTGGAATTTGCGTTTTGCCCTCAAAATAAAAGTACCTCTTTGAAAGTGATGCAGAAGGTTACAATTGGTGGAATCATGCCATGTTTAGACTAGATAATGGTAAACAAGGTTGGAATGTGAAGCAATGTAATGGGGTATCAGTCTACTCGGTGACACCCACAGAACACAACTGTGAAGAGTTTACACAAATATTAGCGTTGTAGCTCTTATCGCGGGACTGTGACTGTGTGAAATCACCTCTACAGTCAGCCTATTGTGTGTATTGACATTCATATTGCACTGTACAGCTTTACCTAAGGATTGGGGATCAATTAAATGGGGTATCTGTCTACTCAATACCCAAGATATTTTTTCCCAACATCCTCCTCAGAGTTATCAGACTCCAAAACATCCACGCAATATTGCTTTTTCTCTGGAATAGTGTTCAATTCATATAGGTTGACAATAAATGTGGCTCAATTCACAGTTGTTTCAGAGTCCCGCAACAAGAGCTACGATGCTAATGTTCTCTGGGTGTCACTGAGTAGACAGATACCACATGTCATTGATCCACAATCCATAGGTAAGGCTGTACAGTGAAATAAGTATGCCCCCAATGCAATCCTAAAGTATAATACATCCAGTGTGATTTCAACAGATTTTTGTCAAATTAACAAATTGATTTTATATAACAACATTCCAACCTCGTTTAGCATGACCTATTCAATTATGGCATAATTCTACTATTTTTAAGCATTTGCATCACTGTCAATTACATACTTTTATTTTGAAGGCTAACCGCAAAGTCCACTATTGTGGCTAATCCTTTTTGTGGATAGCTTCACATTTGATGGGTCCAACCACCAGTAATCAAATAAGAACTGTCTTATAAATTAGGGTTAAATGAACAACGAAACAGCACAGCAAGTAAGTGAAAGAAATAGGTTTTGATTATGTTTTACTGGTAATGGGGACATACGTAAAGGCCAACAAAATTACCTTTTGATCAGTGTGGTGTGTGTGTGTGTGTGTGTGTGTGTGTGTGTGTGTGTGTGTGTGTGTGTGTGTGTGTGTGTGTGTGTGTGTGTGTGTGTGTGTGTGTAACCTTTATTTAACTAGGCAAGTCAGTTAATATCAAATTATTATTTTAAATGATGGCCAACCCGGACGACGCTGGGCCAAATGGGCGCTGCCCTATGGGACCAATCACGTCCGGAGGTGATACAGCCTGGATTCGGTATCGGCCAAAAATGTCATATCGGTGCATCACTAGTATTCAAGCAACTCCCTGCCCTTTCCCTTTAAAATAGTTCCTGATGTACGAAGAGGGAGACATCCTGGACCCAAACTGCTACAGACCTATATCCATCCTGCCCTGCCTATCTAAGGTCTTCGAAAGCCTAGTCAACAAACAGATCACTGACCATTTCGAATCCCACCGTACCTTCTCCGCTGTGCAATCTGGTTTCCGAGCCGGTCACGGGTGCACCTCAGCCACGCTCAAGGTACTAAACGATATCATAACCGCCATCGATAAAAGACAGTACTGTGCAGCCGTCTTCATCGACCTGGCCAAGGCTTTCGACTCTGTCAATCACCATATTCTTATCGGCAGACTCAGTAGCCTCGGTTTTTCTAAGGACTGCCTTGCCTGGTTCACCAACTACTTTGCAGACAGAGTTCAGTGTGTCAAATCGGAAGGCATGTTGTCCGGTCCTCTGGCAGTCTCTATGGGGGTGCCACAGGGTTCAATTCTCGGGCAAACTCTTTTCTCTGTATACATCAATGATGTTGCTCTTGCTGCAGGCAATTCCCTGATCCACCTCTACGCAGACGACACCATTCTGTATACTTCCGGCCCTTCCTTGGACACTGTGCTATCTAACCTCCAAACGAGCTTCAATGCCATACAACACTCCTTCCGTGGCTTCCAACTGCTCTTAAACGCTAGTAAAAACCAAATGCATGCTTTTCAACCGTTCGCTGCCTGCACCCGCACGCCCAACTAGCATCACCACCCTGGATGGTTCCGACCTAGAATATGTGGACATCTATAAGTACCTAGGTGTCTGGCTAGACTGTAAACTCTCCTTCCAGACTCATATCAACCATCTCCAATCTAAAATCAAATCTAGAGTTGGCTTTCTATTCCACAACAAAGCCTCCTTCACTCACGCCGCCAAACTTACCCTAGTAAAACTAACTATCCTACAGATCCTCGACTTCGGCGATGTCATCTACAAAATAGCTTCCAATACTCTACTCAGCAAACTGGATGCAGTTTATCACAGTGCCATCCGTTTTGTTACTAAAGCACCTTATACCACCCACTACTGCGACCTGTATGCTCTAGTCGGCTGGTCCTCGCTACATATTCGTCGCCAGACCCACTGGCTCCAGGTCATCTACAAGTCCATGCTAGGTAAAGCTCCGCCTTATCTCAGTTCACTGGTCACGATGGCAAGCCTTTTATCTCCCTCACCAACTTTAAACATCTGCTATCTGAGCAGCTAACCGATCGCTGCAGCTGTACATAGTCCATTAGTAAATAGCCCACCCAATTTACCTACCTCATCCCCATACTGTTTTTATTTATTTACTTTTCTGCTCTTTTGCACACCAGTATCTCTACCTGCACATGACCATTTGATCCTTTATCACTCCAGTGTTAATCTGCTAAATTGTAATTATTCGCCTACCTCCTCATGCCTTTTGCACACAATGTATATAGACTCTTTTTTTCTTTTTTCTTCTGTGTTATTGACTTGTTTATTGTTTATTCCATGTGTAACTTAGTGTTGTTGTCTGATCACACTGCTATGCTTTATCTTGGCCAGGTCGCAGTTGTAAATGAGAACTTGTTCTCAACTAGCCTACCTGGTTAAATAAAGGTGAAATAAAAATAAAAAAAGGTTAACGGAAAAAGGCATCTAAACAGCAGGTAGAATCCAAAAAAGACAAAGGCAGATGCACTCACCTCCTGGGCTTGAGCTTTCTGCTTCATCTTCTCCTGGCTCCTGGTCATGTTCATGTCCATCCCAGCAGTGGGTCCAGGACTCAGGCCCAGGGAGGGAGCCGAGCCCACTGACCCGTCAGAGAGAACCGGGTCGGTGCTGGACAGGGAGTCTGTCCTTAGCAAGGAGTCAGAGGGAGACACAGAGGGAATAGGCAGCTTGATCTGAGAGATGTAAAGAAGGGATGGAGAAGAGTGATGGGTGTAGGGAAAAGAGGAAAAGAGACAGAAGGAGGAATGAGGGTATTTGGGGAATGGCGAGGGGAAAAGAAAGGGATAGTTGAAGTGAGGGGTATAGGGATAGAGGAAGAGAAAATGCAGAGAGAAAGAGAGTTAGTGGGGTAAGAGAGGAAATAACACAACTGATTTTTTACAGTGCCTTCAGAAAGGATTCACCCCCCTTGACTTTTTCAACATTTTGTTGAGTTACAGGCTGAATTTAAAATGGATTAAATTGAGCTGAAATGTCTTGAGTCAATAAATATTCAATCCCTTTGTTATGGCAAGCCTAAATAAGTTCAGGAGTAAAAATGTGCTTAACAAGTCTCACAAGTCACATAATAAGTTGCATGGACACAACACATCACTGAGTGCCAGTCTGCATATTTTCAAGCATGGTGATGGTTGCATCATGTTATGGGTATGTTTGTCATCGGCAAGGACTAGGAGTTTTTTGGGGGATAAAAAAAGCACAGAGGAAAACCTGGTTCAGTCTGCTTTTCAACAGACACTGGGAAACAAATTCACCTTTCAGCAGGACAAAAACCTAAAACACAAGGCCAAATATTCCCTGGAGTTGCTTACCAAGACGAGATTGAATGTTCCTGAGTGGCCTAGTTACAGTTTTGACTTAAATAGGCTTGAAAATCTTTGGCAAGACTTGAAAATGGCTGTCTAGAAATGATCAACAACCAACTTGACAGAACTTGAAGAATTTTAAAAAGAATAATGTGCAAATATTGTACAATCCAGGTGTGCAAAGCTCTTAGACTTTCCCAGAAAGACTCACAGCTGTAATCGTTGCCAAAGAAGTTTCTAACATGTATTTACTCAGGGGTGTGAACACCTATGTCTGTATTCATGTCTGTATTTCATTAACAATACATTTGCTAAGATTTCTAAAAACACGTTTTCAGTTTGTCATAATAGGGTGTTGTCTGTAGATGAGTGAGAAAAAAAAAATATTTAATACATTTTGAATTCAGGCTATAACACAACAAAATGTGGAATAAGTCAGGGGTATGAATACTTTCTGAAGGCACTGTAAGCTTTACGGAGTCCATACAACTCGCTATCTAAACATGATATCACTCTGCTCATGTCTCCCTTACCTTGATAGGCTTGAAAGTTTTATGGTGCTGTGGATGCTGTGCTTGTTGTTGTTGATGAAGGTGTTGTAGGTGCTGCTGCTGTTGCTGCTGTTGATGTTGAGGTTGTAGATTTTGCTGCGGTTGGAAGTGATGGTGTTGGTGCTGCTGTTGTTGAAAGTGCTGTTGTTGGTGGAACTGCTGTTGTTGTTGCTGATATTGGAGGTTGGGTACTTTGTTCATGTCTCGGTGCATCTCTATCATCCCTTCCTCCTTCCTGCCACGCCCCCTACCCCGCCCACGACCCCTACGGGTCTCCCCGCCTACATTTCCCATCAGCCCCCTACAGTAGGGCGGCTCCGGGAGCGGGCGGATGCGAGGGCGCCCTCTGGGCCGAGGTGGCCCTTCACGTTTGGGTTTGGTTGGTTTCCTGCCCCTCTTCTTGGGCCCGTCGTGGGGTAGGAGATGTGGAGGGGGGCCAAGGGAGGGGTAGCCGGACGGGTGGCAGAAGTCCAGGTCACCCATCAGAGGGCTGAGGGAGCCCATCCCCGAGGCCCCTCCTCCTCCAGCCTTCCTGCAGCTGGACACCAGGTCGGGGAGGAGGTCAGGGAGCCGCCGGCTGTTCAGGCGGATGTCAGCGGGAACATCAGCCTTGTCCTCGTCGCCCTCGAACTCGTACTCCTGGGCGTAGTTCTTCTTGGCCTGTGGCTGCGGGTCGCGGCGCTGCTTCAGCAAGTGGAAGGAGCTGGTCTTCAGCAGCTTCTTGGGTCGGGAGGAGCAGAAGATAGGCGACGTCAGCCCGGCCAGACCAGAACCCCCACCCACGCCCGTACCCCCAATCATCTTGTTGGCGGAGCTGTCCCCAGGAACTCCCTCTGGACCCCCCAAGACAGTCTGGGACTGGATGAGGCCGAGCTGCTCTGTGTTCACAGTGGAGGGGAGCTCATGGGTTTTCAGGGAGTCCAGGTCCAGATGCATGGTGCTGTTTTCTGTTTCCGTGAGGCCGTGGCAGTACCCGTAACCATGGTCGCCATGGTGACCCATCACATCATACACACCTCCTCCATCACTGGTCTTGACGTCCTCCATGCTGTCTGGTCCCTGTCCACGTGCCTCAGACATACCTTCCTGGACCCCTTGGCCTGCCCCAGGACCCCCGGCGCAGCTCGACTTGGAGTAGTCGTCAGAGCAGAACATATCCTCCATGCCGGGGAAGAAGGAGCGATCCTCATCCTGTAAGAGGGAGTCTGGGAAACAGATGGAGGTCAGAGGCACAAACCTGTGCTGCTGCTGCTGACCTTGGTTCTGGCCCGCTTTCCCCACGGGGCTCACAGTGTCAAACTGGTGCTCTTTGAGCTGGTCCAACTGGGATTGGCAGAGCTGGGGCTCCTGGTCCCTCTGATGGGGAGGAGGCTGCTGCTGGGGCCCTGCGTTGGTCTCCAGGTGGTGGGAGTGGTGGTGGGCATGGGTGTGCGGGAGGGGGTGGTGCGGGTGGGTCTGCTGTTGGTGATGGACGTGGGGGTGGTGTGGGTTGAGGTGGTGCAGGTGGGAGGGTGTGGTTATGCCCAGGTCTGGCTCGGAGAGGAAGTTGTGAAGCTTGGAGGCAGTTTGTTGGGAGTGGTGATGAGACGGCAGCCTGTGCTGCTGCTGTTGTTGTCTGTGTCCATCACTACTGCCCCCATCTCCTCCCCCCACCCCACTTCTATCCGCGGCCCCTCCACTGTCTCTGCTGTTGGCCCGAGACAGGGTGCGCTCCAGCATGCCCAGAGGAGAAACCGAGTTCTGGCTGGCTTGGCTCTGGCCGTAGTGGGCCTCCATAGCCTGTGACTGGAGTTGGAGCTGCAGCTGGGATTGAGCCTGGGGCTGGGGATCCACCCCCACTTGTCCCCCAGGCTCTGCCTCTCCACCTGCCCCCATCATGGCCTGCTGACTCATGGAGTGCTGCTGCTGCTGAGAAGCAGCTTGCTGGGTGTCCATCTTGTTGCGGGTAGTGTGGGACAGAACAGACTGGAGCATGTGGGCAGAGGGAGGCTGCTGGGGCTGGTTTGGGGGGGAGTCCATGAGGGAAAGGGAGGATTGGGGCTGTCGGGGCTGCTGCTGCAGTTCGGGTGTCTTCCGCAGGTATGGCAGCTCGGACGGGTCGGGAGGCTTTTTGAGCTCCATGTGAGGGTGGATGTGGGAGTGGGGGTGGGCATGTTGAGAGTGCTGGGTGTGTTGGGGATGTGAGGGGACCTGCGAGGGATGGTGGGGGTGCTGGGAGTGAGGGTGTTGGGAGTAAGGGTCGCCCCTGCCGTATTGCACAACTGAGCCGAGGGAGTCGTGTTGCTGCGGATAGGGGACGTGAGGGTTGGGATGTGAGAGGGAGTCTGCCCCCCCTCTCCCTCCGCTGGCCCCTGCTCCAGACAGCCCTAGTTCGTTCTTGGCCTGCTGCTGCTGCTGTTTCTTCAGAGACATCTCCAGCTGGCTCTCCAGGCCACCTCCGCTGACGTTACCTGCAGTACCGGGAACCATGCTGTTGGTGGCGCTGTTGGTGCGGATGACGCTCTGGAGGTGGTAGCGCTCCTCAGAGGCCTTGTTCAGGTCGTAGGCCAGACCTTTGCCCCCATCCCTGGCCTGAGTGATGGACTGGGGCGGCTGCTGCTGGGGGTGGTGCTGGGACGGGTGGGACGCAGGGCTCTGGGCATGCAGCAAGTGCTGGATCAGGAAGTCCTCGTCATCTTCCTCGTCTTGGGAGCGCTCTACTCCCAGCATGTCAGTGTCTGGCTTGGGCTTGGGGGGCGTGGGGTGGTAGGACTGAGGCTGGGCGCCTCGGGTGTCGGGGTAGCCCTGCGGAGAGGACAGGAAGGCAGGGGAGAGGACGGAGGAGAGGTATTTGTTTCCCCCGGGGGACTGGGCAGGACGGGCGGGAGCAGGAGAGTGCAGCCCAGGTCGAATGATGCTGGAGGGAGAAGGGCTGGAGTCAGGGAGGTGGTATGAGCTGCTACCACCTGATCCTGATCCTGCACCCCCAACTCCTGATCCACCTCCACCAGCCCCGGACCCTGCCCCGCTGCCGGCTGACCCTCCACCCCCTCCAGACCCCAGGAGGGCAGGGGAGTGCCTTGGGCCACTGTATCCCAACGAGGGACTGCCTGCTCCCCCAAGGGAGGTAGGCAGCGAGCCGTATCCTGAGTCCGTCCCGTAGACCACCTCGGCAGAGAAGGAGCGGCCTCCTGGCCCTAGTCCTCCATACCCTTTCCCAGAACTCCCAGGGCCAGAGGTCAGGTCCTGGGGGGAGCTGAAGCCCCCATAGGGCTGGTGGGAGGGGAGGTGTGAGGGAGGGGGCTGGCTGGGTGAGTATGACTGCTGCTGGGGAGGTGTCTGGCCAGGGAGGCCTGTGGTGGGCTTGATGGGGGCCACAGGGGAGCCATATGCTGACAGGCAGGGTTTAAGAGGAGGCTGCTGGGCTGGGGCGGATGAGACTGGGGGGGGAGGGGGCGCCGACTGAGTTGGGGGCTGCTGTCTGGAGGGGGCAGACGAAGAGCTGGAGGAAGGGTTAGGGTTGGGGTTTGAGGAGGACGAGGAGGTGGAGGAGGCTGAGGGTGGGGTGTGGGGAGTTCGGGACGACGAGGAGCCCGAGGAGGAGTAGCCACTACTGGAACTGGAGTTCTTAGCCCCTTTCCCTAGACCTCCACCTGACCCTGACGAGGAGGCGGCGGAGGAGGTGTACGGGGTCTGGATGATGGGGCGGTACACTTGGTCTGAACGGGGGGAGGGTTTGGGGTCTGCTGAAGGGCTCTGCTCCCCCAGCGGACTGCAGGACACCCCTCCATGCCGGTGGTGGGAAATCTGCTGGTACCCCGATGCCCCACAGCTGAGGTAGTGCTGCAGGGGATGGGGGGCTGAGGAGGAGAGCTGCGACTGAGCCGGAGAGGAGCGCTGGTAGTGCTTGATCACGCTGTCCTGCCGTGGGATGGCCCTTTCCTGGGGTGGCGGGGGGCCTGGTGCCGATGAGAATACAGAGGCATTGTACAACTGGGAGGACTGGTCCTGGAGCTGGGAGGACAGCAGGTTAAACTGGGGAGGGGGTAGGTGGCGGCCTGACGAGGAGGAGGTTTGCGGCGGGCCTGTGGGGTCCTGCGACCCTCGGTAGGCGGCGCCCTGCGAGGAGAGTAGGCGGTCGAAGCCCAGGCTGGACTGGGAGGGTGTCTTGATGTGCAGCAGGGGGTCGTGGGGGGACAGGAGGCCGTTGGACGTGGGGCTGAAGGTGGGGGAGTCCTGGAGGGAGAGCGAGGAGCCAGGGAAGGACCGCCCGGAAAAGGAGGCTGGGTGCTGGTAGGCCGAGAGGGAGGAGGAGGGGAAGGAGCCAGACCCGATGAAGAGCTCTGGCTGAGTGTGCATCGCTATGGAAAATGGAGATAGAGAAAAAGACAAGTAACAGAGATTATTAGAAATGTGCTGCTGTCCTTCATAACACTTAAAAAATGATGAACACGACTCGAGTTGTACTTGAGCATTACTCATGACTGGCTCCTGCACTCACCAGTCTGCCAGGAGGGTGTTCGGAACTGGGAGAGGAGAGAGGAGGCTGAGGGGGGTGGCTGCCGACCCTGGGACTCTAGTGCTGAAATCAAGTTCATGACAGATGGGTCTGGACCAGAGGGACTGGCATGGTGTAGCCCAGTATCAAACAGCCCAGATAAGCCTAGAGAACATAGACACAAAAGCATTTACTCAACCACCCACATTTTTCTGTTTAAAGTGACTCATCTAAACAAAAGTCTAATCTAAACAAAAATACTTTGATAGAGAGAAAAATGTACATTCTCCCTGACTGTGTATAGGATAGGACAATATTGTACTGTAATAACAGGTATACTAACATTCTATATGACAACCTTTTGGCATCATGCAGAGACCTCAATTTTACATTTGAATCAAGGTTCATATTAGCCCGGCCCCTTACCTAGACTCCGCCCAGCCCCCCATGCCCCGCCCTGTCCAGAGCTACCAGGATGGTGATTGGTTGCGTAGCCCTGCAGAGGGTGGGGTGTGCCATAAGCCTGGCGATGGAGCAGCTCTGAGTCCGGATGGGAGGACCTAGAACTCCCATACACCAGGCTGAGGAAAGAAGGGAGAAAGGGGAGAAAAATGAATCATAATGAAAATATGCATTATTCTTCTATATCGGGGTTATCTAAATCCTGGGATCGAGATCTGCAGTACAGCTGTTTTTCTTTTCTCTTTGGTAGATAATTGATTGATTAATGTAGCCTAATTGATTGGCCAGAGAGTCCACTCACTTAGTGTCTCAGGTCGGAATCAATCTCTGATTATAGGGTGAATGTATGTAATGTTGTCTCATAGTTCTTCAATCAATCAATCATGAAAACCAGAAGCGCTGCAGGCTTGATACATACGAATTGGGATACTCGTATTGTTTACCAGGGCTATTGAAATCTTACTCTACGAAGTCCAGAGTACTGCTGGGTTTTTTTTCAACCTGATTCCCCCGACCTGATGTCCCAGGTCTAACTCAGTCCCTGATTACTAGAAGAACAAAAAAAAGCAGTAAAACTGACTTTGAGGTCAAGATCTGAATTTGAGGGTTGCATACGAATAGTGAGACAAGAGAAGTATTGTGCGTACAGGATATTACTGATAACCCATCATCATCAATTAGGCCTAGATACGGCTACTTTTTTGAAAGCTTACAGCATTTTCCATAACTGTTTCCACCTCCTGTTATCAAATAACAAATAAATAGTTAATTTCCCAACCAAATAACTGTAAACATCCAACAAAAATGGTGATGGCATGGCAAATGGAAAAATGTCTAAAGTGTCCTTTAGTAGTAGTGCGAAGGAATCAGCAAATGCAAGGCTCTCTGCACCGACTTTAGATAAAATCCTGTTCTAACCACAAAGCCTCAACAACAACAATGCATTCTGGTCCCGGCTGACAGTCTCCCAGGCTTTGGTGATGGATTACCTTTCTAATCTACCTATACTCTCTTGTAGAGTTGTTTACTTGGGTATACTCCATACTGTATACAGGCAATATCGCCCTTTCCAGCCCACAACATATAAAATCTGAGCCTTGCACTTTACACAGGGTAACCTAACACTCAATAAGGTATTGTTCATCAATATCAGCCTCTGAATAGAACTGGGAGCAACATTCAAATGAAAGTCTGAATGAAAAGAAAGATTTTTAACAATCACCCCCACTTCCAATCACTTACTTGCACAGAGGAGAAAAACAACACCCAAACATAGAGACAGTGTTCTAAATGGCCTGGTCAAAAGTATGGCGCTATGTAGGAATAGGGTGCCATTTGGGATGCAATAGGGTGCCATTTGGGATGCAACCATAGTCTCAGAGAACAGAAAATCTCCACAGAGTCAAGAAATCAAAGGTTGGGCATGGTCATGAGATCACCACACTACAGTGCAGTGTAGTCTCTACATTTAAATTATATTCTTTCCTTCATTCATTAATGTGGAATACACTCAAAACTATTATGCATAAAGAAAGTATTATTAACTGTTAACTTTTAAAGTCCTGTGGTTCTATTTTTGAACTGCCCGATAACCATGGCCTTTTATCAATTAGATTTGCTCGCCTCCTGCGTCCTCTCTCGCCTCCTTTTGAAAAAGGTCAAAGGTAATTGAGGAGAGGCAGCGAGGAGTGGGAAAATGGATGAAAATGGCTGGTATGAAATGAGACTCTCCTTCTCCAATCACGCGTCATCAGGCAAATTAAGTTTACAGGGTGGAATCCCAAATTAAATGTATAAACTGATGAAAACGATTAAGCCAGTGCAAGACCTTTTATAGATAAAAGGATAAGTAGCATATTGTTTTTACATGTTTGCATGCTTTTCTCCATCGATAAAACAATAGCTGATTCAAAGGGGGGGGTGATTTCAAAACTCTTCCGTGAAGGATTCAGGTAGGATACACTTCTCAAGTTACTATATGCTTCCTCGCCAAAATGAGGCCATCAAATCAAATACCTTTTTATTGGTCACATACATATGCTTAGCAGATGTTATTGCGAGTATAGCGAAATGCTTCTGTTTGCCTGCAAGCGAATTTACACACTCGTCGACCACTCATCGGTTTCCGGGTCACGGAGGAGAGAGGACGGAGGATGGTATTTTGCTCAAACGAGAAAACCGCTGTATCACCCTTTGGTTCTCTTCAGTGTAATGTGATGTTGATTGGCCACCAGTCAACCAATCAACCAATTGTGTGACTCTGTGGCTAACCACCTTAGCTGATTGGAAATGCTGTTCCCCAGACATGCATAGACAGCTAGCAGCAGAGAAGAGTGGTTATGGCTGGACAACAAAGTGGTGAGGCAAGACCCATAGTGGTTTTATTGATAAACGTGTGGTGACTGTCTGAGTGTGTCGGATGCTGACTCCTCCTCCTCGCTAAGTTTAACCACGGCTTGGTTAGCGTACGCCACTCCCTGACTCAGGAATCAAAGTGTGTGTGTGGGGGGTTTAATCATTCTCTGAATATGACCCATCAGTGTGTTCAGTATTCTTGAGTTTGACACGTCCATATATTCTATTGAAATCTTCATAATGTGTTAACAAATATAAATAATTATGGCTAAATGCTAAAATATCAAACTGAACCCTAATCCCTAAATGTGGATTTCTATGTTTAAGAAACTGGTTCCATTGAAATTAATAGTTCTGGATAGTGTAACGATTTTCCTCCTCTTCTGACGAGGAGTATGAAGGATCGGACCAATGCGCAGCGTGGTAAGTGTTCATGTTATTTTAATAACTCAGAACACGAGAAAATACCAAAAGAACATAGTGCAAGAAAGAAATGATAATCGAAACAGTCCTGTAAGGTGCAGCAACACAAAACAGAAAACAACTACCCACAAAACCCATGTGGGCAAGAGCTACCTAAGTATTGTTCTCAATCAGAGACAACGACAGACAGCTAGCTGTCCCTGATTGAGAACCATAGGCCAAAAAACAAAGAAATACAAAAACATAGAAAAAAGAACATAGAACGCCCACCCTAGCCTAACCAAAATAGAGAATAAAAAGCCTCTCTATGGCCAGGACGTGACAGATAGAGGTCGACCGATTAATCGGATTTGCTGATTAGAGGTCGATTTCAAGTTTTCATAACAATCGGAAATCAATATTTTTGGACACCTTTATTTAATCTTTATTCAACTCGGCACGTCAGTTAAGAACACATTCTTATTTTCAATGACGGCCTAGGAACAGTGGGTTAACTGCCCAACGCAATAACGACCTGTCTCTCGTTGCACTCCACAAGGAGATTGCCTGTTACGCGAATGCAGTAAGCCAAGGTAATTTGCTAGCTAGCATTAAACTTATCTTATAAAAAACAATCAATCAATCATTATCACTAGTTAACTACACATGGTTGATGATATTATTAGATATTATCTAGCGTGTCCTGCGTTGCATATAATCTGACTGAGCGTACAAGCATACAAGTATCTAAGTATCTGACTGAGCGGTGGTAGGCAGAAGCAGGCGCTTAAGCATTCATTCAAACAGCACTTTTGTGCGTTTTGCCAGCAGCTCTTTGTTGTGCGTCAAGCATTGCGCTGTTTATGACTTCAAGCCTATCAACTCCCGAGATGAGGCTGGTGTAACCGAAGTGAAATGGCTAGCTAGTAATAGCGTTTCAAACATCACTCGCTCTGAGCCTTGGAGTGGTTGTTCCCCTTGCTCTGCGTGGGTAACGCTGCTTCGAGGGTAGCTGTTGTGTTCCTGGTTCGAGCCCAGGGAGGAGCGAAGAGAGGGACGGAAGCTATACTGTTACACTGGAAATACTAAAGTGCCTATAAGAACATCCAATAGTCAAAGGTTAATGAAATACAAATGGTATAGAGGGAAATAGTCCTATAATTCCTATAATAACTACAACCTAAAACTTCTTACCTGGAAATATTGAAGACTCATGTTAAAAGGAACCACCAGCTTTCATATGTTCTCATGTTCTGAGCAAGGAACTTAAACGTTAGCTTTCTTACATGGCACATATTTCACTTTTACTTTCTTCTCCAACGCTTTGTTTTTGCATTATTTAAACCAAATTGAACATGTTTCGTTATTTATTTGGGGCTAAATTGATTTTATTGATGTATTATATTAAGTTAAAATAAGTGTTCATTCAGTATTGTTGTAATTGTCATTATTACAAATAAAAAAATCGGCCAATTAATCAGTATCGTCATTTTGGTCCTCCAATAATCGGTATCGGCGTTGAAAAATCATAATCGGTCGGCCTCTAGTCCTGGAACTAGACACTATATACTAGAACCAGATGCAGTACTTCGACTTTCCCAGAACATATGTAAATTGAGAATTCAATGGGCAGAGCAAATGAATCAATAGTATGTATTTAGTTGAGTGCTTGTACTGCTCAGATGCATTTTTCAAATGAGCGCACAACCTCTCCACCTCTTCCCAATCTTTTCTCTCCCCTTCTACAGACTACTCTTATGACTCCTCAACTCACCTTCCTATCCTTATCACTCTTCTTCTCTCTCCATCATCTCCTCTCCTTCTTCAACCGGTCATCTTCTCTCCACTCCTCCCTACATCTCCTCCCCTCTCTTCCAAATTCAACCATTGATTCTTTCTTTTCTCCTCTCCTCCACCCTCACTACGTCTCTTCTCCCACACCCTCCCCTTCTCTCCAACTCTCTGTCAGGCCGTATAACCATAATGGAGTGAGCTGCAGTCCTCAAGATTGTGAAAGAGGGGATAAATAAAGGAGGGGGAGCTATTAATCCTTCATTAAGACTGCTTTCGCAATCAACCACAGTTCATTTCACCCTGCCGTTCCGTCCGGGCGGTTGTATGATGATAATAGGCTCACTAGTTTAATACACTAGATATTTGTCTTCTACAGACATGTCTGGTACTAGTAAGAGCAGGTAAGAGCTTGGTATGGAGATTCTGAGCTAAACAAATGTATTCTACTAGTATTATTGCTATGGTTAGTTGACTGCAGCAGAGGGCATTGTTTTGGAACTCTGCTGTAGTTACAATACAATATCATTCAGACTACCAATGGGCCAGACTACCAACATGTTGTCAAGGCTACCTGCAAGCATGTACATGTATGATACCACAATAGGTGTAACCAACCAGTCTCATACAATCAATGAACTGATTAAATTACTCATACAAGTAATTAACATATTCAAATATGTATTGCATATTAAAATAAAGGTTTCTATAAATGTATTCACTTCAATCAATATGGCTGAAGAGAAAATATTTTGTAACTGTCATCCAAAGTTGGTTAGGTTCATTACCCTAGAACAGTAAGAGAACAGTAAAGTAGTACTAGTTTCTGTTCCTTAACTTTTTGCAAAAAAGGCAGCCAGCCAATCCCACATTAGGGAGCATGAGGTCATCATAAGAACACCAGGACTACATCAATCTGCATGTGGGCTTGCAGATGCCCTTGACTCTGGGATTCAGCCATAAAAAAACAGCTGGCTAGGCTAGAACAGCTGACCAGTGTTTTAAATATATATATAATCATGTCATATATAAATCATGTATATGATTTTTATGCAGGGGCCTAAATACTCCTTTGGTTCATCAAAGATACAACATTGTATGTAGCCTACTGCATTTTATGTATCTCAACACTGTCAGTTACCAAGGTTACATACAGTCGTCTATTCTGCATAAGCAATTACTATAGATTTGAATTTGTTTGTGCAGTGATTTAATAATTTACATCTGTGAGGAACCAATGAGTATTCAGGCCCAAAATAAAAAACATGGTAAAACTTCATAAGGACTATATAATATATGGCACTACCAGTGAATGACACTGTAATAGAGGGCACGATTTAGGGCTTTATGACTTCCAGCAATTGAGCAATTACTCCATGCACACGCTCAGTCAGAATGCAACATTTGCCTGTGGGACTAATACTTGAGAGGTATGTCCCTTACTACCATTATGCAATGGTATTGTGCTCATATTACATTTTATCGCCAATCTGGAATTTCACAGTATCTGCGTTTGAAAAATAAATTATCAAAATAAACCGGGTGTTTACTGCGAGCTACACTGTTGCTACATGAAACTTACGTTCTGTAGCAAGATTGATTTGGTTGTCCCGGCGACGAATGGTAATGTGCGTAGCCGGGTAGCCTTTGACATGTAAGTAGGCCCCAATTCATTAAAACAGAGAGACTATGCATTTTAAGAAACAAAATGTGAAACATTGTAACATTTCGTTCTATTAATGTTCTTACTGTATGTCATTCCCGTTTTAATTCATGCGGTTAACGGAAATGAAAGATTATTGAGATATCTTACCAGTACGCTCGTAAGCTTAGCTAACGCGTTAATGTTAGCTAGCTAACGTTCGGTGGTTAGAGTTAGCCAACTTGTCTCTCAATACCGTATAACATGATTTAGCTAGACGGGTAGCGAGTTCTAGCAAACATCACACAAGCCATCGTTTTAGCTAATGGCGTATGTTGGTGTTTATGATCGATTCCTGTGTTTTTACTTTGTTACCAAAGACCTGCAGCATTGAGTCAATATGCCGAATCATTTAACTTGAAATGAACAACTAACGTTAGCTAGCTAGCAAAGACAACAGTTACCTGTACCTTTAAGCTAGCTAACTTTACCCCAAAATGGCTAGCTAGTAGGTTTTTCTCACATGAATCAAAATGCAGTTGGTGCCAAAAAAAAGGGAATACACCTATCATTCATTGCACCTGTTAATAATACGCCTATCACGTAAACTTGAGAGTGAAGTTATAGAGTTATTATACACGGTGTACCGTTACCAACTTATCGAAGTTTCCATCAATACAATTGCGAGGCTTAAAGCTATCTAGGGGTTATCCCAACAGCAAAAGATTTGCACTAATATCCATGCTGCAACTGCTGCTGCTTTAATAATGGGATGTAATGTACTCGTGCTTACAGAGTGAGTTAATTAAAATACCTTAGAATCCACTGGTATAGTAGCTGTCACTAGATGATCACTGATATTAGCTAAGTTATGGAAAGTGTTTATTCAATTGTTTGATGATAGCTGCATATCGTGATTTGATTTAGCCTTCACTCATCCTAAAGTGTATTGCCGAGAATGTGAGACGGGGAAGCAACCCTGCAGCACCACCATTTCTAGCATAAAGGCCATTTCATTTGTAGACAGTGTGCTAGCTACAGTAAACTGCCGACAGCAGCCTTGCTACAAACATTGCATGTTGCATCGTCAAATACATTGGGTTTGTATAGTTAATTAGCACCAACCGTTGCTTTGTAAACATATTACGCAATCAATGCATTAGTAAAGACAACCCAGTATGGATTCATATAATTATGGCATATTGTGAAAAATGCAAATGCTCTCTGCAAATATCATTACATTATGTTTGTTCCATTTCTGATTATACACTAGCCAGCTAAAGCTAGCTATATCCTCCCAAGTCCAACCCATCCCCCCTCTTTTCGCCCCTCTCCCCCCTCGTTTTTTATGTCTCGGTCTACCTTCCGTATCACGCATTAACTCTCAATTGCGTTCCTTGCATTTTCAAGACCCCCCACCCATCTTGCTAATGACAATACTGATAGCCTTGCTATAGCCTACCTGGCGCTTGCAAACAATGTAATCTATATATATATGAACGGAACGATAGAGGGAGCACGGATTGCATTGCCTCTATCGGCATGGGCATTGTTACAGCAAGCCAAGCATATGTATGCATCCTATGTATGAGGGCGCACATGTACGGGTACAAATGCTTACCTTGCCTTGGCCGATCTCTCGTAACTCCATCCCGTACCAGCGCCCAAATCACCGAACCCTGTACCAGGATAATTTCTTTCCATTAAAGAAAAGACGAGGGATGAAGATGGAGAGATAGTGAGGGGTAGGGGAGGGAGGAGATGTCTTAAATTCTCGCACGCTATCTCTCCCTGTATCCTTTTTCCCCTCTGCTCAGTGTCTGTTTATTTCTCCCGATTCACTAGCAAGTCCTCAAGACTGCGACCAGCACGGAGGGGGAGAGGAATGGAGGGGAGGAGAAGGAGGAGGGGGATATGGAGGATAAAAGAGAGGGGAGGAGGGGGTGGATGGGGGGTCACACCAACCACCACCACCACAAAAATCCGGTTTCTTCCTTCCCTCCCCTCTTCAGCCCGCTATATATATTTCAATGTCTATTGTCCTTCTAGGCACAACCAGCGATTCAGCTGATGCTAGCGCGTAGTCTAAACCAGTCTGTGCAAATCAAAATATTTGGTGCCCATTTATCACTCTAGACTGAAGCACGCTCTCTTACCATCCCCGGTCCCCTACGTTGTGGAAGTATTGCATTTCTAAAAAATAAATAAAAGGGGGCGATTCAATTATAGCAACAGTGTCTATTGTTTATATTTTGGCTTGCCAGTTCCCTCTCCAAAATGCATTTACACACACCCCCTCCCCAATATTGGTAGCCTAGGCAGCCGATAGTGGGCGCTAGATCTGCACTATTGTCTATGATTGATGTTCCCAGACGGTAATACACTCGTATCCCGCGTGGTTGCCTGACGAATCAAACTGAATTACTTGGCTGCTCTATGTTCGCTACATACTTCAGTCGGAGACTGCCAGGGGTGTTGTACAAAACAAAGTAATCAGCGATTGGATAATCTCTAACCGGCTCAGAAGGCCCGCCCACCCGACCAATCAGATGAGGGAGTGTGACGACCAAATATCTAAATGCACAACATCACTCAAATTCATAACATTGAGAAAGGACAAAAGTTTTGGGCAAAAGGGTCAATTGGCCTTTTTAAATGTATTTTAATTCTCATCTCAAATGAGCTAGCTAGCAAGCATAAAGTATTCCATTCCAAGCACAGATAAGTTATTCTATTATTCTTTTTTTTTTAAAATTTAACTAGGCAAATTCTTATTTACAGTGAAGGCCTACCCAGGGCCAAACCCGCTGGGCCAATTGTGCGCAGTCCTGTGGGACTCCCAATCATGGCCGTTTGTGATACAGCCTGGATCACAACCGATTTGATGGAGCAATGTTGTTAGTTTCCCTACAAGCCTTTCATTCTAATAGTAATATATCATATTATTGACCTTCAACAGATGCACAGCCTTTGGCAGGGAAAAAAACTCAGTTGGGAGAGTAAAAGTCTCCCAACTTGAAGTTGTGAGCACAAAGACGTATGAATGCCACCAGGGGAAAGACAGACAGAAAGTATTCACTCCTCTTGACTTTTCCACATTTTGTTGTGTTACAGACTGAATTGAAAGTGGTTTAAATGTAGATGTGTACAGTGCCTTTAGAAAGTATTCACTCCTCTTGACTTTTCCACATTTTGTTGTGTTACAGACTGAATTGAAAGTGGTTTAAATGTAGATGTGTACAGTGCCTTTAGAAAGTATTCACTCCTCTTGACTTTTCCACATTTTGTTGTGTTACAGACTGAATTGAAAGTGGTTTAAATGTAGATGTTGTGTCACTGGCCTACACACAATACCTCATAATGTCAACGTGGAATTATGATTTTTTTTAAACAATTTATTTGACTAATTAATTAATAATGAAAAGCCGAAATGTCTTGAGTCAATAACTATTCAACCCCTTTATTATGGCAAGACTAAATAAGCTGAGGAGTGAAAATGTGCCTAACAAGTCACGTAATAAGTTGCATGGGCTCACGCTGTATGCAATAATAGTGTTTAGCATCATTTTTAAATGACTACCTCATCTCTGTACCACACACATACAATTATCTGTAAGGTCACTCTGTCGAGCAGTGAATTTCAAACACAAATTCAACCAAAGACCAGGGATGTTTTCCAAAGCTTCGCAAAGAAGGGCACCTGTTAGTAGATAGGTAAAAATAATAGTCAAGGGGTATTAATACTTTCTGAAGGCAATGTAAGTGGGGTTAGGGTCGTAAGTTTCCCCTTACACTGTAAAGAGCTTTGGATGTCTAAAAAAGTGCCATGTACAGTGGGAAGAAAAAGTATGTGAACCCTTTAGAGTTACCAGTAACTGAAAGGTTGCTAGATCGAATCCCTGAGCTGACAAGGTACAAATCTGTTGTTCTGCCCCTGAACAAGGCAGCTAACCCACTATTCCTAGGCTGTCATTGTAAATAATAATTTGTTCTTAACTGACTTGCCTAGTTAAATTAAAAAAATACCTGGATGTCTGCATAAATTGGTCATAACAATAGACAAACACAATCTGCTTAAAACTAATAAGACACAAACAATTATAATTGTTCATGTCTTTATTGAACACACAGTGCAAGTTGGAAAAAGTATGTGAACCCTTGGATTTAGTAACAGGTTGACCCTCCTTTGGCAGCAATAACCTCAAATGTGGTAGGCTTGATTACCAACAACGACGAGACGGCCTACAGGGAGGAGGTGAGGGCCCTCGGAGTGTGGTTACAGGAAAATAACCTCACACTCAATGTCAACTAAACAAAGGAGATAATCGTGGACTTCAGGAAACAGCAGAGGGAGCAGCCCCCTATCCACATCGACGGGACAGTAGTGGAGAGGGTGGAAAGTTAAGTTCCTCGGCGTACACATCACGGACAAACTGAAATGGTCCACCCACACAGACAGCGTGGTGAAGAAGGCGCAATAGCGCCTCTTCAACCTCAGGAGGCTGAAAAAATGTGGCTTGTCACCAAAAATACTCAAACTTCTACAGATGCACAATCGAGAGCATCCTGTCGGGCTGTATCACCGCCTGGTACGGCAACTGCTCTGCCCATAACCGTAAGGCTCTCCAGAGGTCTGCACAACGCATCACCGGAGGCAAACTACCTGCCCTCCAGGACACCTACACCACCCGATGTCACAGGAAGGCCAAAAAGATCATCAAGGACAACAACCACCCGAGCCACTGCCTGTTCACCCCGCTATCACCCAGAAGGCGATGTCAGTACAGGTGCATCCAAGCGGGGACCGAGAGGCTGAAAAACAGCTTCTATCTCAAGGCCATCAGACTGTTAAACAGCCATCACTAACATTGAGTGGCTGCTGCCAACATATTGACTCAACTCACTCACTTTAATAATGGAGAAATTGATGTAATAAATGTATCGCTAGCCACTTTAAACAATGCCACTTTATATAATGTTTACATACCCTACATTACTCATCTCATATGTATATACTGTACTATATACCATCTCCTGCATCTTGATGTGATAAATGTATCACTAGCCACTTTAAACAATGCCACTTTATATAATGTTTACATACCCTACATTAATTATCTCATATGTATATACTGTACTGTATACCATCTACTGCATCTTGCCTATGCCGTTCGGCCATCACTCATTCATATATTTTTATGTGCATATTCTTATTCATTCCTTTACACTTGTGTGTATAAGGTAGTTGTTGTGAAATTGTTAGGTTAGATAACTTGTTAGATATTACTGCATGTTCAGAACTAGAAGCACAAGCATTTCGCTACACTCGCATTACCATCTGCTAACCATGTGTATGTGACAAATACATTTGATTTGAAATGTTTTCTGTAGTTGTGGATCAGACCTGCACAATGGTCAAGAGGAATTTTGGACCATCCCTCTTTACAAAACTGTTTCAGTTCCACAATATTCTTGGGATGTCTGGTGTGAACCGCTCTCAAGGCATCTCAATCGGCTTGAGGTCAGAACTGACTGGGCCACTCCAGAAGGCGTATTTTCTTCTGTTCAAGCCATTTTGTTGTTGATTTACTTCTGTCTTTTGGGTTGTTGTCCTGTTCCATCACCTAACTTCTGTTTAGCTTCAATTGGCGGACAGATAGACTTACATTCTCCTGCAAAATGTCTTGATAAACTTGGGAATTCATTTTTCAGTCGATGATAGCAAGCAAGCTGTCCAGGCCCTGAGGCAGCAAAGCAGCCCCAAACCATGATGCTCCCACTACAATAGTTGGGATGAGGTTTTGATGTTAATGTTGGTGTGCTGTTCCTTTTTTTCTCCACACATAGTGTTGTGTGTTCCTTCCAAACAACACAACTTTAGTTTAATCTGTCCACAGAATATTTTGTTGCCAGTAGCGCTGTGGAACATCCAGGTGCTCTGTTGCGAACCTTAGACGGGCAGCAATGTTGTTTTTTTTGGACAGCAGTAGCTTCTTCCATGGTGTCCTCCCATGAACACCATTCTTGTTTAGTGTTTTACGTATTGTAGACTCATCAACAGAGATGTTAGCATCTTCCAGAGATTTCTATAATCTTTTGCTGACACTCTAGGATTCTTCTTAACCTCATTAAGCATTCTGCTATGTGCTCTTGCAGTCATCTTTGCACTCCTAGGAAGAGTAGCAACAGTGCTGAAATTTCTCAATTTATAAACAATGTGTTTTTTATGGGGCGGGGCAGCTATTATCAAAATCTCACACTGTGAATGTATAAATTATGTATTCAATATAGACAAAAAAAGACAATAATTTGTGCGTTTTTAGTTAAGCTGACGGTGTTTGTCTACTGTTGTGACAGATGAAGATCAGATTAAATTTAGTCAAATTTATGCAGAAATCCAGGTAATTCCAAAGGGTTCACATACTTTTTTTGCCACTGTAAGTCCAATTAATCATAATTATTATTAAATGTTTTGCCACCTTCCATAACTTGAAGAGCCTTTGTACTGAAATGGGTACAAAATACCAAATAGGTGTACTGTTAAGTTAAATAAACAACTATAGTAAGTTCATAGATGCCAAATAAAGTAACACATTTAAAATAAAAACAATTCTGTGAACATTTCTATGAAATTACGTTTTACTTGTGACTTTTGAAAATAAAATGTAAAATCAAGGTGTCAACATGCCATTTTAAAAACAATGCAGATATTGGAGTAAACCTATTTTGGGTTAAGACAAGTAACTGAGTTTGAAAAAGACATCCAATTACCAGTTTGCATTTTGAACGGTTGGTTTTATTATAGCTAATAAATAAAGAAACCATTGATGGATAACTTGATAAAATGGTGCTCTGTTCAATTACTAGTCGGAACTAGGAAACTCAAATTTCCGACTTGATGATTCGTTGAACGCGGGACGTGTATAACTTACAACCAGTTAGCAAGTCGGAAATGTCAGTTTCCTAGTTCCGACTACTACATGAACGCGGCATAAATGCATCTCTCTCGTCTGCCCCTGCAAGCCGGTCAGCATACGCGTCATCACACTCCCTATTCTGATTGGTCTTTTCCCACGAATAGTAAACCGGCATACGCGTTCATCACACTCCCTCATCTGATTGGTCAAGTAGGCGGGCCTTCTTACTTCGACGACTACAATATTCGTACCGCACATCAAAATATATTGTAGTAGTGCTCGCGTTCTTTTGTAAAACCAATCAGAAATAGACCAGATAGAATTGAAGAGTGGTTTCGCGGCCGTACTAGAATCTTGATGTCAGGGTTTCACGTCTTTTTCTTCTGAAGACGCCATTTTTGAGAGCGGCTGGTTGGATCGCTCGTTAGCACACTCCCCCACTCACTCACTTTTTCTCCCTCTCCAGTGCGCGCGCACACACACACACACACACACACACACGTAGTCTGTCTGCTACTCCGACTCTTGTTTAAAAACCATTTATGCTTGATCATGAGTGTGGTCGGAGGTTTCGTATGGCGGGTGTGACGCAATTGCGGAGCAATAAGAGGAATGCAGAGGCCAAATCAAGCTCTGAATCGCATCGCCGTGCGCCTCAAATTGTGAAACAAAGCAGAGGACTCTGTATTGCTCCGCATTGACATGATTGGTTGACGGTATGTGGGGGCGGGAGGTCCTGTATAAACACCAACTCAACTTTCTTGACAAATTCCTTCACGATAGTTCAGCTAAACACAAGATGTCTGCGCAGTAAATGCTTTACAGCCACCTCAGATGCAGATTGACCATGTAAAGCCTTTAGTCATATACACAGAGACCATTCTCTAGCACAGGCCAATTCTCAACCAGGGAGAAAAAGGGTACATTTGGGAGCAATGCAAGATACATTTATTTTTGATGAGTGCAGATATATGCAGGGTGGGCAGATTACTTAAAAAATGTAATCCGTTACTGATTGCAGTTATATAAAAAATTAAGTAATCAGTAACGGAAACTTTTGGATTATGCAAAAGTAGTAACATAATCCGATTACTTTTGGATGACTTTCACTTCTAACACCCGGGCATATTTTAAAACCTTGAAAACGTGCATCCATGGAGTCTTGATGACTGATTGACCAGTGGGCCAGGGTGCAAAACATTTTATAAAAATATTTTTAACAAGAAATGTGTATAAATATAAACAAGTTCAGAGTGGTCTGTCATGTAACAATTCAGATAAAAACAACTGAGATAAGACAAACATTAGGCAACATGTTGACCTAAATACAGTACCAGCTGCTAGTTTATACATATTAAAGGAAATTCCACCCCAAAACTATTTTTTGTTTCATTAGTCCATTGTTGACATAAGCAAAACATTTGGTGACTGTCAGCAATCAAGTTTTCAAGATATGTAACTTTCAAGGGATTGCTTCTCTTTCTCACAGGTAATCTTAATTTCTCTATTCTATAACATCCTTCAGCCTTGCCCCCATGAACTCCCCTCTTCCCCTGAATAAAAAAAAAGTCCTAAAAACTAGAACTGTGTCAATTACATCCCAATTTCAATCAGTACAGGGATTGAAATGCTCGCCTATTATATGGACATATACCATGTCTATTTCAACAACTCACAGGAATTGAAATGGAAATGTTCACAGCTGTGCTCACTTATAACTGTCCAGATCTCCAACTGAAGAAGCTTGTAACACACACACACACACTTCCTGAATGCCCCTTTTTAAAATGTCCATCCCTCCTTTTCACTCAGTGTCCTCAGTATTAGCAATAATCCCAGTATTGTCAACTGGGTCAGGAGGTTCTGATGGCACCCCCCTGTGTAAAAAAGAGAGAGAAAAATAATGATATGAATGAAACATGCACAGACAGACCAGTGATGTAAAGTACTTAAGTAAAAATACTTTAAATGACTACTTAAGTAGTGTTTTGGGGTATCTGTACTTTACTATTTATATTTTTGGCAACTTTTACTTCACTACATTCCTAATGAAAATAATGTACTTTTTACTCCATACATTTCCCTGAAACCCAAATTGTACTCATTACATTTTAATAGGAAATGGTCCACTTATCAAGAGAACATCCCAGGTCATCCCTACTGCCTCTGACCTGGCAGACTCACTAAACACACATGCTTAGTTTGTAAATTATGTCTGAGTGTTGTAGTGTGTCCCTGGCTATCTGTCAATTAAAAAAATGTAAATGGTGCAGTCTGGTTTGCTTAATATAAGGAATTTGAAATGATTTATACATTAACTTTTGATACTTAAGTACATTTTAGCAATTCCATATACTTTTGATACTTTAGTATATTCAACAGACTTTTAGACTTTTATGAAAGTAGTATTTTACTGGGTGACTTTCTTTACTTTTATGAAAGTATGATATTTTAGTACTTTTTCCACCACTGAGACAGACAGACACACACAGTGGACGGACATGCATATTACAACTAGTACAGAAAGCTGGAATACATTTACGCACAGTACACATTCGTCAACTGTATGTTCTACCATAGTTTAAGTCGGAAGTTTACATACACCTTAGCCAAATACATTTAAACTCAATTTTTCACAATTGCTGACATTTAATCCTAGTAAACATTCCCTGTCTTAGGTCAGTTAGGATCACCACTTTATTTTAAGAATGTTAAGTGTCAGAATAATTAGGAGAGGATGATTTATTTAAGCTTTTATTTCTTTCATCACATTCCCAGTGGGTCAGATGTTTACATACACTCAATTAGTATTTGGTAGCATTGCCTTTAAATTGTTTAACTTGGGTCAAACGTTTTGGGTTGCCTACCACAAGCTTCCCACAATAAGTTGGGTGAATTTTGGCCCATTCCTCCTGACAGAGCTGGTGTAACTGAGCCAGGTTTGTAGACCTCCTTGCTCACACGATTTTTCAGTTCTGCCCACAAATTTTCTATGGGATTGAGGTCAGGGCTTTGCGATGGCCACTCCAATACCTTGACTTTGTTGTCCTTAAGCCATTTTGCCACAACTTTGGAAGTATGCTTGGGGTCATTGTCCATTTGGAAGACCCATTTGCAACCAAGCTTTAACTTCCTGACTGATGTCTTGAGATGTTGCTTCAATGTATCCACATAATTTGTGTTCCTCATGATGCCATCTACATTGCATCAGTCCCTCCTGCAGCAAATCACTCCCACAACATGATGCTGCCACCCCCGTGCTTCACGGTTGGGATGGTGTTCTTCGGCTTGCAAGCCTCCCCCTTTTCCTCCTAAAGTAATGATGGTCATTATGGCCAAACAGTTCTAATTTTGTTTCATCAGACCAGAGGACAGTTCTCCAAAAAGTACAATGTTTTTCCCAATGTGCAGTTGCAAACCATAGTCTGGCTTTTTTATGGCGGTTTTGGAGCAGTGGCTTCTTCCTTGCTGAGAGGCCTTTCAGGTTATATAGGACTCGTTTTACACTGGATATAGATACTTTTGTACCTGTTTCCTCCAGCATCTTCACAAGGTCCTTTGCTGTTTTTCTGGGGTTGATTTCCACTTTTCGCACCAAAGTACGTTCATCTCTAGGAGACAGAACTCGTCTCCTTCTTGAGCGGTTTGTAGGCTGCGTGGTCCCATGGTGTTTATACTTGCGTACTATTGTTTGTACAGATGAACGTGGTACCTTCAGCCATTTGGAAATTGCTCCCAAGGATGAACCAGACTTGTGGAGGTCTACAATTGTTTTTCCTGAGGTCTTGGCTGATTTTTTGGATTTTCCCATGATGTCAAGCAAAGAGGCACTGAGTTTGAAGGTAGGCCTTGAAATACATCCACAGGTACACCTCCAATTGACTCAAATTTGGTCAATTACTTGTGTCATGCACAAAGTAGATGTCCTAACCGACTTGCCAAAAGGAGGATGGCTCAATAATGGCTGTAAATGGAATGGCATCAAACACATAGGAACCATGTGTTTGATACCATTCAACTCATTCTGTTCCATCCATTACCACGAGCCCATCCTCCCCAATTAAGGTGCCACCAACCTCCTGTGATACACACACACACACACGCCTACCCAGAGTAAGGTGGCGGGGGTGCGTCATGCTGCCCACTGCGGTTCAGGGCTTCGCCATAGGAGGGCAGTCCTGGGGCGATGATCCCAGCGAGAGGCACTGTCTCTGGGGCAGGCTGGCCATCCAAAATCATCCTCACTGGACCACTGAAACAGATGACATAAAAGTAATACTAGGTTAGGCTACACACAAGTAATGTTGGCCACACACAAGACAAAATATGGGAAGACTCAGGGTCCATTGCTTATTTCTGAAATAATGTTGCTGCTAGGTAGGGCTATCCGGGATTACATAGACCTATGTTATCATGTTGCTAATACCTCATGTAGGCTACTGTAATTAAAAAATAATAAGACAAATGTACTTTACCATATGTTGCTACTATGTAGGGATACCAGGGATTACATAGGCCTACTTTATAATTTTAAATTTGCTGACAGGTAGGGCAACCAGGCAGTAGATGCTTTAGGCTATAGTGTACATACTTACACTCTAAGATCGACACACTAACATACATAGACACAACACACACACTCAATCTTACCTGCCTGCCATTCTACCAGCCTTGTTCTTGTAACAGTAGCAGCCCAGCACCGTGGCTATGACAGCAGACACTAGAATAGCCAAGATCCCTGCCACTAGACCCGACACATCCACTCTGGGCGCCGTGTCTAAAAAAACAACACAATAAATATATTTGCAATGTACATTATATTAAGATTACAGCCTGTGCGATTATAATCCACAACACTAGCATCATCCATAGAGAAACATGAGGACAGTTGTGAGAAAGTAAATGTCAATATTGACTTAGTATAGATTTCCTAAATACCCCCCCAAAAAAAAGGTCTTACTGTGACTGCTGGTATATGTGTCCCAAAATACATTCTGGGGATAATAGAAAATTAATTCCAAGTAAATTTCTAGTATCCGATTAGTCAATTAATTGAACAAGCTTACAGTATTCTTAATGTGTGTAAATAATCCATCATTTCCAACAGACTTTCATGAAAGGTACCACCACATTCACTGCCCCCTTCCCTCACCGTTTTGGTTGTGTCCTCAAACACCTCCCTGGCCTCCTCGTAGGTGCACACCTCCTCCATGCACTCCCTCTCAAGGCTGCCTGGCGTCACCAGCTCCAGGTCCCATTTGTTCCAGAGCAGCGAGCGAGACAGGTACGAGGACGCAGACTGTTGTCCCAGGAACACTGGACCCAGAAAATGAGAAACAGAGAGACAGACAGCGTGCGAGAGACAGAGAGGGAATAAGACAGACAGACCGAGAGAGAGAGAGGATATTGGTGGTCATGAGATTGAGGTTGATATAATCAGAGATAGAGACGGAGCCTCTTTCACACACACACACACACACACACACTAGCAATCATTGATCATAAGTCTGACTTCGACAGACAAAAGTCAGTATTGAATGGATAACCTCACAATCAGATATAAATAGAAAAAGTGAAGCAAAAGAACAATTGCCCGACACAGTGGTTCCCAAACTTTTTCACTCAGTCCCCTTTCTATCTTTGGGGACACCCCTCCCCTACACTGTCCATGACACAAACTGGTCACACCCCTCTTGGAGGAGAGAATTTTGCAAGTTTCAAACTTACTTCCTGCAATTCTATAAACTTTCCCATGGGGTGGTGATTTTTTAAAACAGCAATTCTTCACATTTTGCCATGTGGTGGAGAACACATTTTGCCATTTCAAAGCAGATTTCCTGCAATTCTACATAGTTTGCCATGTCTTGTCTGTTCATGTGATAATTGAGTGACTAAAACATTACAACAAAATCAACGCGCTAAAAAAAAAATCTATAAATAGCTCTCTAAAGGTCTGCAATGACAAGAGGAAAACTGATTCACTATCCAATCACGAAATTGCACATTGTGCATTCTACTATTACAACTTTCAAGAGTAAGTTAAAAGCCCAACTGAGTTCTTTGGGCTGAGATCCTGCTAACGGGATCGATATGACAACAGCCAGTGAAAGTGCAGGGCGCCAAATTCAAAACAACAGAAATCCCATAATTAAAATTCCTCAAACATAGAAGTATTTTACACCATTTTAAAGATACACTTCTTGTTAATCCCACTACAGTCTCAGATTTCAAAAAGGCTTTACAGCGAAGGCAAACCAAACGATTATGTTAGGTCAGAGCCAAGTCACAGAAAAACACAGCCTTTTTTCCAGCCAAAGAGAGGAGTCACAAAAAGCAGAAATATTGATAAAATGAATCACTAACCATTGATGATCTTCATCAGATGACACTCATAGGACTTCATGTTACACAATACATGTATGCTTTGTTCGATAAAGTTCATATTTATATAAAAAAATCTGTTTACATTGGCGCGTTACGTTCAGTAGTTCCAAAACATCCGGTGATTTTGCAGAGAGCCACATCAATTTACAGAAATACTCATAATAAACATTGATAAAAGATACAACTATTATGCACGGAATTATAGATACACTTCTCCTTAATGCAACCGCTGTGTCAGATTTTTTTAAAAATGGAAAAAAATAGAAAAAGCACACCATGCAATAATCTGAGTACGGCGCTCAGAGACCAAAACAACCCAAACAGATATCCGCCATGTTGGAGTCAACAGAAGTCAGAAATAGCATTATAAATATTCACTTACCTTTGATGATCTTCATCAGAATGTACTCCCAGGAATCCCAGTTCGATAATGTCCATCATTTATGTCCAAATACCTCCTTTTGTTAGCGCGTTCAGTTCACAAATCAAAATTCATAACGCGCGTTCACTAGCAGCAGATGAAAAGTAAAAAAGTTCCTTTACAGTCCGTAGGAACATGTCAAACGATGTATATAATCAATATTTAGGATGTTTTTAACATAAATCTTCAATAATGTTCCAACCTGAGAATTCCTTTGTCTGTAGAAATGCAATGGAACAGATCTCGCTCTCATGTGAACAAGCGTGGTCAGCTCATGGCACTCTGCCAGAGCCCTGACTCATTCCCCTCTCATTTGCCCCCACTTCACAGTAGAAGCATCAAACAAGGTTCTAAAGACTGTTGACATCTAGTGGAAGCCTTAGGAAGTGCAATATGACCAATATCCCACTGTGTATTCGATAGGCCAAGAGTTGAAAACCTACAAACCTCAGATTTCCCACTTCCTGGTTGGATTTTTTCCTCAGGTTTTTGCCTGCCATATGAGTTCTGTTATACTCACAGACATCATTCAAACAGTTTTAGAAACTTCAGTGTTTTCTATCTAAATATACTGATATAAATATACAAATATGCATATTATATATCTAGCTTCTGGGACTGAGTAGCAGGCTGTTTACTCTGGGCACCTTATTCATCCAAGCTACTCAATACTGCCCCCAGCCATAAGAAGTTAAGGCCTCACAGTTTGGGAACCACTGGCCCAATATGACCGTACATGAAGTAGGGTGAAAAAGGAGGGGGTAAACCTGCCTCCAAACATAACATTAAATAGTTTATCTTTAGTCTCTCTGTGTTTCATAATTTTCCTTCAATTTGCAAGAAGAGGCTGAATGTATGTCATCGGAGAAAGCATCCAAGACGGCACCCCGTTGTCTCTGTATCTATCTGATTCTGTCTGGTCAAAAAGAGTAAGACATTGTTGCCGCTCATAGCACTGAATGCATGGGAAGCCATGCAAGGGAAGCGAACATTTGGCCACCCTTGAAAAAAAAAAAGTCTAAAATAATAGCAGATCAGCGTTGAGCTAAACTGAGTGAGCCCTACTGTGAATGGTCCTGGCGCACAAAAAGAGTGTCAAGTGTCAAGGGAAGCCAGTTTGGATTTGGCTTCACACCAATCACTGACAGCTAATTGCTAGCTAATTGCCCCTTTCCTAAATTACTCATGGATGGAGATTGGGATTTAGACATGTGGTTTCACTTAATTCTCCGTACTGGCCAATGATTATAACAAAGATTCTGATCCAACCAGAAATTCATACATTGTGCCCCTGGCCTGAGAGGATGGAAGTTCAATATGTAGCTAGATGTAGTAGGCTAATGTTAATTAGCTGGCTCATCGTTGCCCATGAAAGGAAGTTAGCGAGCAAGCATTTTAGCCAGGTAGCCTAGGACAACAAAAACTAAAAGTGTGTACTGTATGACAGTCATATACAGTTTTGTCAGCATCAAAGAGAGGAGGATAGCATTTCTCAACAAGTAGGGTGATTCAACATGTTTTTTCTACAGCCAGCCAGACACATCATATTTAGCGTACGTTGATTGAACTAAATCGTTTTTGTTATATTTTAGTTTTCACTGTATTGGACTAAGCATAGGTGATTTGATGATGTTGAACTGTTGAAGTTGAAATAGTGCTGGAATAGTGAAGGCAGCTCCTGTTTTCTTTGCAACTTGCGGTAACTGTCCGTGGTTCTAAATCAATAGCTGTTTAGTAGTAACTTGCTTGACAATGATGTAGGTCATGTAACTGTTTGTTACATGCAATATGCTTTGTGGACTTCATCAGACAGAGGTTGCTCTCCGGGTTTGTGATGAAACAAAGGTGTGGTTGAATTTATTCTGCCACTGTGTCTGTCTCCTTGTCTCGGCCTTGGGCCTATATATTACAGTGGCAAGCATATGAACTAACAGGTTATAGAGCAAACAACACAATTATCACAACACATAGGTAGTAATATGGCTTTTTCTTCCCTGGCTTGGCTTCTCCAGTGATTTTACCCACACACCACGACTGAACAGATGTGTGTTTACCTTCGTTGTGGTTGTAGACAACTCTGGCCCGAGCCAGGGGGACCAGCGACAGCATGCCAATACATATCTCTGCCAAACCTGGCATTTTTCAAGCAGGAGACACAACTGCAACAAAATGTATTTATTCATTATTTCTCTAATTAAATACGCCATACTCAAAACATTATTCAGTGATTTTCTCATGTAAAAAAAGCACCCACACATAAAAAAAACGACTGTTTCGCCCTCTTGAGGCGGAGGTTGAAACGAAACAAAAGCTACTTTTAGAATGTTTCGACATGTAACAAAATTGAATCACATAGGAACAAATACCTACATTGTAGCGTATCGTAGGCCTACTGTCTTATAAATAATAAGGAAAATAAAGAAATACATTTACATTTTTATTTTTCTATCTTAAACAAAATATTTGTTCGGTTGCATTGAGAAAAGAGAAAGCACAATTAACAATAATTAATTATCATAGCTATAGTTATATCGATAATAAACAATTGGTCAGTGATGCCTGCCCAATGATTTTGGTCGAAAATAATTGATCGTAATTCGTTAACGAGAAAATATTATCCTTACCTTGTGTCTTCGGTGTTTTCGCTTCGAAACGAATATTTAATCCTCTATTTTCAACTCGCTCACCCAGGCTTTCCTTAATTTAGACCATTACTAGGCTAATTTACGACAGATACAATATCTACACAAATGTACCTGTTAGACAAACACCCTGCCTATAACGTCACATGACATACCCGTTTTACAACATACCCTATGGTCATGGGGGTGTGAGGGCAGAAAGGGGGAGTTTCCTGAAATTGTGTGTGAAAGAGAGGAAGAGAGATCAACAAGGATATTAATTTCCATATCCAAACAGTTGCTGTCACGTTTACTTTAACGTTTTAATTGACAGAAAATAAGTAGAGATTTGTTATGTTTACTACTATAACGACATTCGATACTATGCTATAGCCACAGAGTGGGGGGCCAAAGTGAGGAATCTGTGAACCTTGGTCAGTGGCGGTTCTAGCTTGTATGGCTCCCTGGGCGAACCCCTCCTTAAGCGCCCCCCCTCACAACAACAAAAAAAGCACCATTCTGCACTACCTGTAATTTTTATTCAGTCATTTGGAACAACACAAATAAATAGTCCTAACATTTAAAACGATATAAATATAAATATATATACAAAAATAAGACAAAAAAAGAAGTAACAAAGACAAATAGAAACAAATTTGTTTCCATCCCCCAACACTGTCAACTAAACTAAGTCAAGACTAAACCAATTCACCTTGGTGGTGTGCAGACTGGTTTTATATTATTCTTAACGATTCCGTGTATAACTTTAGACCGTCCCCTCGCCCATACCCGGGCGCGAACCAGTGACCCACGAAGCATCGTTACCCATCGCTCCACAAAAGCCGAGCAAGGGGAACCACTACTTCAAGGTCTCAGAGCAAGTAACGTCACCGATTGAAACGCTATTTAGCGCGCACCACCGCTAACTACGCTTGCCGTTTCACATCCGTTACATTTCGCACAAACCAGAAAAAATGCAACAATATGTCTGTGAAACTATATATTCACAGTATTATGAATGAATTGTGGTTTATTTGGTAGCATTTCGTAGTGTGACTGATTTTACTAATTGCATTAGTCCTCTACCAAGTTAGAGGTGCGCTATTTCATAGCCCCTTACCTCAGGCTTCCAGTGGGGAGACCTGCCCCCTCCCCATCTCATACTTCTGAGTGGGAGACCTGCCTAGGCAGTAGCCTGCCTAGCTCACAAACTAGAATCAGGGCGCCCACTCCGACAAGGTTAGTTGACCCACAGTCCCACACGTTGACATGATATCATTGACGTGACGTGGAAATGAGTGATAGAAAACCGATCGCGCAAATGTCACCATTCCAATTTTTTTGGTTGCCCTTGTCGCCTATAACTAAATTTGAAACAGGAGTCTTATCATCCATTCATAGGTATGATGGGAAAAGAGATAACCCTTAGGGCAGTGGAATTTGGTATTGTTCTGCCCTCATGTGGCAGTCCCCCAACCCCAGGTAGACCTCTATGCAGAATATTTTTTAATCCTTGTGATGTTCATGTTTTTGTGTTCACCCAATGTTCACGGGTCAGATAGACCCACAATATTATTGGGTATTTAAATCAATACAGCCATAACAATTTACATAACAATACTTAATACTTAGATGTTGACATCCATTACAAACAATATAGACAGCATACATGGTTAATATTTGCCATTTACCTCTGCTCACATTTACCTCAGATCACTTTGCTTGTAATTGTAAACAAAACTCACTTATAATCAAGACATCGGTGGACAAACATCGCATCGCTTCTTCTTGTTGCTACCAGCTGCAATCTAGAATGATGAAATCACTTAAGTTCAGGAATTTTACAAACATCACTCACTCACTCAAATGTATTTATATAGCCCTTCGTACATCAGCTGATATCTCAAAGTGCTGTACAGAAACCCAGCCTAAAACCCCAAACAGCAAGCAATGCAGGTGTATAAGCACGGTGGCTAGGAAAAACTCCCTAGAAAAGGCCAAAACCTAGGAAGAAACCTAGAGAGGAACCAGGCTATGTGGGGTGGCCAGTCCTCTTCTGGCTGTGCCGGGTGGAGATTATAACAGAACACGGCCAAGATGTTCAAATGTTCATAAATGACCAGCATGGTCCAATAATAATAAGGCAGAACAGTTGAAACTGGAGCAGCAGCACGGCCAGGTGGACTGGGGACAGCAAGGAGTCATCATGGCAGGTAGTCCTGAGGCATGGTCCTAGGGCTCAGGTCCTCCGAGAGAGAGAAAGAGAGAAAGAGAGAATTAGAGAGAGCACACTTAAATTCACACAGGACACCGAATAGGACAGGAGAAATACTCCAGATACAACAAACTGACCCTAGCCCCCCGACACAAACTACTGCAGCATAAATACTGGAGGCTGAGACAGGAGGGGTCAGGAGACACTGTGGCCCTATCTGAGGACACCCCCGGACAGGGCCAAACAGGAAGGATATAACCCCACATTTCTGATGTTTCTGGCTATAGATTCTCCCATCCCTATGCAGGGTACTCATGAGTACCACATTTTTGCCTTTCTTTGGCAAGTAGGACACTAGGGAAGTGTCGGCCGTGAACACAAACTTAGAGGAATTGATAGGCCTGTTCCATGTATTCAAGAGCTGAGGTGGGAGCTCTGGGTTATTTTTGCGTACTGTTCCTCCCATCGTCAGATTCCTCTTGAGGAGCTCCTGTCCCAGATTGTGCGAAGTAAAAAAGTTATTGCATGTGATGTTGTGGTCACAGTTGTGGTCACAGAGCCTGTGTCATGTCCAGGACAACCCTTGGTTCTTCTCAGGGGCTCCTCCACCTGGCCTCCCCGTATGGGGTTAAGACGGTATGTACTGCCTAACGTTTGGCACATGGTTGTAAAACAGGGGAAGGCGGTACACCCACTTGTCCCACACTGACCTGATTACAGCTGGCTTGTCTCTCTGCCGCCAAGCTGGTCTGGTGTCTCAGTTATCGAAGCGGATAATCCTGGAAATAATGTGGAAGTCTTCAAGAGACATTGTTGCACGGAAAAGTTATCTGCCAGTTTCTGCATCCCACAGGGATTCCCCATTTGATCTGAAAACACCAGCAAGAATAAGAACCCCAAAGTATGCATGTAAATGGTCCCTCTCCTTCCATCTCTCTCCAAAAATCCACTTTTCCCTCCAAATTAGTGCAGTCCAGTATGATTTTCTGGAAGGTGTCTGGAATGAACAGTTCAAAGTAAGACTGTGTGTCCTGCACATGAGTAACCCCCATCCACGTTGGCCCTGGTTGCATCCTTATCACATTGGCAGCCATGCAGGTGGCTCATTCCTTGACCAAGAAGACCATTCAATTTCACAATTTTTTAACATACATATTTCTCCTCCTGCAGGCTGATGAGCTGGTTGCTGATGGGCTGGTACTGGGGGCTGAGGGTCAATCTCATCCTCTCCTTCCAACTCACTGTCAGACTCTGAATAGACAGAAACATGATCCTCATATTTCGGAAAACTCCTTCCACACTAGCTTCTCTCTCTGCAAAAATAATTTTAAGGGCCCTCTGAGCAGAGATCATTCTTGCCATACTGATCGATTGTGACAACGAGCTACACATGCAAAGCTATTTGTTGTGTCCCTCCTCCAATTTGCACCTGGTTGGGGTAGAGTGTGGGAAATACTTAATTTTTTTACAATGTATCAAAATAATGTAATGTAATAACATTGTTCAGGTTCCCACAAGACATTGTGTAGTTTTACACATTACAAAAGGGTAAAGAGTGCAAGACAGCAGGAGACAGGTTCTTGGTGCTCTGTTGAAACAGCAGGCTCAGGAAGGAGCAAGGCAGAGTGAAGGCACACAGCAAACCTTGTTTAAGTATTACTTGTTTTCACCTACACACACACACTTGTATTACCCTCGGGTCCAGTGGACTCAAACACCACATGTGTAATATAAATGTGCGGGGGGGGGGGGGGGGGGGGGGGGGGGGGGTGCAGTGCATGACAGACTCAATGAAAATGTGTTCTTTTACATGTTCACAGAAAATGAGCCAAGTCCAATGAGTCTCAGGTTGAAAAAATCATTAATTGTATAATTTGTCTTTTAGTAAACATTGAAAATGGGTTCCACAGACCTGAACACTACACTAGGGTTAAAGGTATTTTTTTAAACTTTATATATTTTTGAGATTTTATTGAAGCGATAGAACAGTGTTGGAAAGATGGGGAGGGCGAATCAAAGGGCAGTGAGACGGATTCGAACCCATGCCGGCTATAACCACACAGGCTACCTACCATACATAATATTTTTGGGAATGAACATCAGATAAGTGCATGCTTGAGTACATTGAATTGTCACAATCCCAATTCAAAACAGTCCTTTTTATTTATCTGTACATTTACATGCTCCTTTTCTCATTGCATTCATCAGAAGTTCTATTTTTTTCAATCAAATTTGACCTCGGCCAAACTGAGATTTGCTACTTCTTTCCTATCACTAATTGTTCACCAATGCTGTTGAAGAGAAATAGTAAAGTAGAAAAAAAGTTGGGGTTATCCAGATAAACCAGCTGCCCTATTTCATTCTGAGCAAAATATCTAGATTTAGGTAATAACATAAAAAGTGTAATGTGTAAAAAAAAGTATTTGGTTTATTTCAGTACAAAATACACATGGCAGATACCGGCAGATTACAGGGTGCAAGTTATATATAGTTTGAGATTCATTAGTATACGAATACAAACGGCTCTTTGCTGTTAAAAATTATTACAAAGAACAGACTTAAGTACAATTGTATGTTGTGGCTTATTACACTACAGTAATAAACACAGAGTCAACGCATTATTTTAGAATTAGGTAAAGAACAAATGGGGGACAAATGTTGATCCTACATCATCAACAGGGTTCTATTTCACAAATAAAATAAGATTGCCAGTTTTGAGATGTCAAATTATTCATCAAAACATCTCAAATATTTTTAGGGTCACAGAATTGAGTCTGAATCAACTCACAAATATGGAACATATCCAGAATCTTTCAGAAATTTAGATGGCTATCCTGCTTTGTGTGAAATATCACCCAGGGGAAAAGTAGGCTAACTGTTAATTACATCTATATGAAGGTTTGCAGGACTAGTGCTACACATCCTCTCTAAACAAACAAGTTACTTCATGACAAATGTAGTTTACGGAAGTTCAATCAGGAAGGCTGGTCTGAATGCTTGGTTAACTTGAAGCATAACATAATTATATGGGCATAGTGGGAATGAATACGAACGTATTGTCATCAGCATAGCGGCCTTCTTTCCTATTAGCCACGTCCGGAATGTAATTCATTATTTACCTTATATCCCATAAGCACGGCACAATAATGCACATTCCTCATGCCTGCTGTTCAGCTTATGAGCTCACACTTATAATTAGCACCGTCCTCTCTCGCAGCCAATGGGCAATCTTACGATGTATTTATATGTCAACTTACCCATGTTCTCGCACTTTCTCATCAACAGTTGTCGACAACCATCCCCTCCCCCAGTTATAATAATGGGAAGCGGAGTTGGTTTCCGATGCCAGCTGCCCAGTGTAGGGCTACCCGTCATCAGCATCTGGCTCTGAGGGGCAATCCCCGGAGACGAGGCCATACCGCAAATTTAAGAAAATTCCATATTACATTCTGTCTCTGTTGTTAATTCAGTTAACCCTGTATACTATTGAACTTTACATAACACCAACATTATAAATACACTGCATTTGTTGTCATTGTTGGACCCACAATTATTTTGGTTGATAGGAATGATGCCTTGTCTGCAGCTTTTCAACGGATCTTCATTAGCTTTGACTCATTCATTTAATACAGTTCAAAAACGAACTCCTTGATGTACATGGCTGGTAAGCAGTGTGACAAAAAATTTGCAAACAGCATTACAATAAAAATGACTTAAAAAGCAGGCCTACACCTGTATGCACAGACAAAAAGTACCTGGACAGCCTAAACTTCCACCCAATCATTTTAAAATAAACAATAGTACTTTAGTGTCAAACTACTTTTGCCTACCAGTCCATAAGTTGAAGTTGTGCAAAAAATATATTATGTGGTCATGGATACTACACCGTGAAATAATACCAGTGTTTCAAACATTTGTTTCCACTCTCATTCTGCTTCTTCTTTATCTCACTCGATTCCATGCAGTTTTTCAAAAATCAAATTTGTCTAGTCAGTTTAACTGGGCTCCCTTCCTTTTCTGTTGTAGGTATGAATAACAGCACCCTCTAGTTTCTAAATGATCCCATTCCTTCCAGCAACATCAAACCAGTGACTTACATCAGGTTGACCCAATGTAGGAGGCCACCTAAAACACAGTATCTGTGAGATCTCCCCCTTATACCATCCCTCCTCTCTCACTCTTTCTTCAGGCTGTGGACTCATCTCTTGCTCTCTTCTCATCTAGCTCAAGGCCTCCCTTTACATCCTTACTCAATAATGAAATAACAAAACCGTAAATACAAAAAGTATAGGGAAAAAAAGTTTGAAGATGCTAATTTCTATGTGTGAATGAAACCATAAAAATGTAACACCACTTTGCCCACCATTGACGTAAGCAAGCTCTCCCACACACATCCCTGCCCCATTCACCAGTTTTTTTTTGCATTTCCAAGTGTATATCCCCCCCCCCCCCCCCCCCCCTTGCCCAATTTTCCCATTTCCCTCCAGGTAAGTCAGATAAGACTTGCATCAGTGGTGAGGTGAGGAGGTTTTGGTCTCTGTGACAACAGTGCTATGCCAGGGGAGGGGACAGTTAAAGGAGGGTGCAGGGGCAGCCACCGCTCTTCCGTTTTCCTGTGTGGTTTGCAGGTAGAGGGGGACTCTCAGTCTCCTGAAACTTTCTGTGTTTAAAAAAAAAGAGAATGAAAGAGAGAGAGAGACAGAGAGAGAGTGAGGGAAAGAGCATTGGATGCTTCGACTCAGGAGCAGGCTATAATGGACACCACAACATCTGTCCCTCAACTTTGCCTCTAGTCACCAACTCTTCTAATCATCTAGCTATAAACATGATGACCTATTATAAAGTACCTTACAGCTTTCTGCAACATAATAAAATATTTAAAACAGCCTACTTTGCAGCTAGCTGTTAAAGTTGTGACATTACCTTATAGCTCGCACCACCTCCAGGAAGGCTTCGTCTACGTTGTAGCGGTTCTTAGCCGAGGCCTCCATGTAATGGATCCTGTTCTCTCTGGCAAAGCCCTGGGCCTCCTCTCTGGAGATCTACAGGCAGTACAGAGAGAGAGAGGTACATGCACTCAGGTTAAAAGCGAGCTGCTCGCCAGGCGAGTTTCATTTCCTCATTCCATTAAACTGTGTAAGATTAGGAAGTTGCTATTAGATCTAGCCAAAGAAACACTTGTAGCCACTCGCCACCTGTTGGCAACTCAAACGTATTTTCAAGGCCTGAGACTTTGAACCTGTAGGATCTAAATTGGCATTAAAGCTAGCAGAATATCTCTTTTAACAATGAAGACCAGTACCACTCTCGACTGGTCCAGGTCAGCCTTGTTCCCCACCAGCACCATGGGGAAGTCATCCCGGTCCTTCACTCTCAGTATCTGGGTGTGGAACTTGTGGATCTCATTGTAACTGAAAAAAGGGAAGGAAAGTGGTCGAAACAAGAACACATTAGGAACTGATCACAAGTGCTTTATGTCCAGGTGCAATCCATTCATTCAATTTACTGTAAAAAAACAACAAGTGTACATACCCCCTAAAACAGAGGCATATTCATTTGCATAAATCCAACTTCTTTTTTGTTTGTTGAATTGTATACTCTTATTTTAAAATGTACAAAGACGACAGCACAGTGACAACAAACATTCAAACATGACAACAAACACTAGAAGTGGGAGGGGTAGCCTGTGTCCTACCAGGACACAAAGGACATCTATCGAACCCTGCCAAATCAAGCCAGGCATCCTGTGTGACCTGGCAGGAGTCAAGTCTGGGGGGAAAGGTACAGTTCATAAATAAATACAGACAATTGTTATATTAGGCTAAGCTCTACATATGTTCTTAGAATGTTGTGTTTGTACTTAGACTCGTCGCCGCATGGGGACAGAACTTCTGCAGTGCACCTTTAAGACCCATTCTACAGCTCATAAGAGGGCAAGGGCTTGTTGCAATTCATAGGAGCTTCACAACTAATCTAAACTAACGGCACACATTAACTCTGTTAAGGTGCAATTGCACCCATCCACCTTTCAATTCAGAGAGAACTACTACAGCAGCTCATTACGCTGCCTGTATATGACACCATGTCATGAATGCGACACTTATGAGAGGTGAACGCCTATAACAAGTCTCACTTCCCCTAGTTACTGTAGCACTCTTTGATTAGTGTTGCATGGCCGAAACCAGAAAACACAGTATAGACTAAGTGTAATACTGACCATGGCTTGAATGCCTCAACACCTCAAGGAATGAATAAATGATCATGAGTGTGCTGCATTTGCATCGCAAATAGGGATGTTAACGGTTAACAGTTAAATCGGTTAGCAGCCAAAAATGTATTTGACTAGTCATGCTTATTGGTCTCTACAGGGATCATCAACTAGATTTAGCCGCTGGCCAATTGTTCTTGAACAGACGGTCGGGGGGACAGAACATCATTTAAAAAAGTTTGACTGTAAATTGTACGACAAGAACAGATACACATTGACTAAAATAATCATTTCAAACCTTGATTACATTTGGGAACATTGCCCTGCGTAGGGTGCTGTCTTTTGGATGGGACGTTAAACGCGTGTCCTGACTCTGTGGTTATTCAAAATCCCTTGGCGCTTATTGTAAGAGTAGGGGTGTTCACCCCGTTGTCATGGCAAAATGTTCTACCTGGCCACATTCCATCATGGCCACTTAATCATCCCCTTCAGTCCTAATCGCATACATCACTCCTCACCTCTCCACCTGATGTGTAGTGGTCGCTGTGCATCTCTGAGGTGTGTGAAGGGAGTCTTCCCCTGACTATATAAAAGTGCTTTGAGTACCTCAGCTGGTAGAAAAGTGCAATATAAATCCAATCAATTATTTGTAATGATTATTATTTGAATATGATCACATCTCTATAATGCATGGGAATATATTTCCAAAATAAAAAAAACTAACTTGGAGCTGATTTCCTGGTGTCTTATGTCCAACAATGAATATTCAAATGTATTTATTGCTCAGAAAACTGGGGGGTGGGGGAGGGGGGGCAAATAAAACCACCCACAGGCCAGATTCGGGCCGCAAGTTTTGGGGAACCTGGGTCTATATTTTACTTTGCATAATTTTTGACATTAAAATTGCCGCATGTGTATTTTCAATAGTCGTCATAAATCAAATGTATCACATGTGCACAGCACAGAGAGCCTAGTTTGCGGAGAGGAATAGCCTACCAGACAGCGTGAGAGTAGCTCCTCAAAAAGCCTGTAGGCTACTGGAGTGAAACCTGCTTTTGTAAGCCCAGTCATTGCACAACAAACAATTCTAAATGCAACCGCGTGTTAAAACCTTGTAGCATTGACTAAAAAGGAGCTATTTTTATTTCTCAATCTCAACTCGTAAAGCGAGCCTCCCATTTGCCATAAGCTATTAATGAAAAATGTCCGGTCCATGTATGCATATGCATGCATAGTATCAGAGAGGAAGAGGCAAGGCGCCAAAATCTGTCCAATGTGTTTCTATGGGCTTATTTTGGACCTAAGATTGTCGCCTGCTTTCCTGCCTTGGGACGACTCCCATTGTTAGAGCGGAAACATAAGCATCTCATCATTATATACATATCTCTGATAGTATTTTCTGTTGGTCATTTTAATGTTCTGAATTTTTTTTTTACCCTTCGTTGGACTGGTTAATGAGGGTCAGTTAGTTGGCAGCTAAATTTACCAAAATTTGCATCCCTAATTGCATACAGTGACGTTGCCTTCCTGAAACCTTGAGTACTGTAGCCCTGACAAATGCTTTAGATCTGAGGACTATGTTGTGTAGTTGGGAATACTGTTTTGAATCTCCAATCTACAGCTTGCCTATGACTCGAGATTGTCTGGGTGGATGCATTCACCCAGACGATTCTTACCTGCCAGTGTCATTCAGAGCGAACACCAGCAAGAAGCCTTCTCCTGAGCGCATGTACTGCTCCCTCATTGCCCCAAACTCCTCTTGACCTGCTGTGTCCAAGACTGACAGACACACACACACACACACACACACAGAGATTCAGATGTACATACACAGGGATAAATATGTACAGTGACATACAGTACATTCGGACAGTATTCAGACCCCTTGACCTTTTCCACATTTTGTTATGGTACAGCCTAAAATTAAACTCCCCCCCCCCCCCCCCCACCCCCCCCCCACACACACACCAATCTACAAACAATACCCCATAATGACAAAGCATTATACCCCAGTCAGAAATCCTGAGTCGGTTTCAATCAAGGATCTCTGTACTTTGCTCCATTCATATTCCCCTCGATCCTGACTAGTCTCCCAGTCTCTACCGCTGAAAAACATCCCCACAGCATAATGCTGCCCCTATTTTAGAACAAGGCTTTAATAACAAAATGTGGAAAAAGTCAGGTGATCTGAATACTTTCCGAATGCACTGTAGATGCAACATAGTAACAAATGCAGGAGGGGTGCAAGGAAGGCTCACTGACAAGCGCAACACCCTCCTTTTGTGTCAGTAGGAATTACGCTTCAGCTCAGATTTTCACTTTAAAATGTATGCAAAACAAAAAACATTGATTTAAAAGTTCAAACCATACAACTCTATGCACAATCTACATAGAACATTTCACAAAAACACATTTACTGATAGAACTGAGCAGATGCAAAGTTTCTAAAAAATAATTATGATAAAATCAGTTTATGCGACCACGTTTTCCAAAAACGGTTAAATATCTGCTCCGAATTAAGATTCAAAGATGTCTGCTGAAAGAATGGGGTGTCAGTTATGACAGGACACCTTGAGTTTAAAATAAGGTATTTTGGTCATTGAATAACAGTAGGTGAAGTGGATTTACATCCCTGATCTGTACTATACAGGAATGCATATAATTATGGATATGAATATCATTCTCTTCATGGTGATGTATCCTGAACTATCCAGAGGTGTGGGGGACAAATATAGAACAAAGAGGATAAAATGACAGAAGAGGACAGAGACAAAAGACAAAGAACAGCTTAAAAGAGGAAGAGCTTGCGTGCAGTGGTGGAAAAAGTACCCAATTGTCATACTTGAGTAAAAGTAAAGATACTTGAGTCATTTTCTATTAAGGTAAAAGTCACCCAGTAAAATACTACTTGAGTTAAAAATCTAAAAGTATTTGGTTTTAAATATACTTAAGTATAAAAAGTGAAAGAATAAATCATTTCAAATTCCTTAAGCAAACCAGACAGCACATTTTTTTAAAAGTACTTGTTACATTTTGAATGCTTAGCAGGAAAGGAGGAATGTTCAAATTCACGCACTTATCATGAGAACACCCTTGGTCATCCCTACTGCCTCTGATCTGGCAGATTCACTAAACATGAATGCCTCGTTTGTAAATTATGTCAGAGGGTTGGACATAATTTATAAACGAGGCATTCATGTTTTGTGAATCTGCCAGATTTGGATAGAAAACACTCTAAAGTTTCTAAAACCGTTAAACTTATGACTGTGAATGTAACAGAACTGATATGGCAGGCCACAACCCCCCCCCCCCCCCAGAAAAAAATTTTCAGCCTACCATTATTTTCAATGGCTATCACTTTTATTATAAGGCCAAGTCCTCCCAGATTGCAGTTCCAAGGGCTTCCACTAGATGTCAACAGTCTTTAGAAAGAGTTTCATGCTGGTTTTTGGAAGAATGAGCCAGAAATTGTAGTTTTTCTAGGTGGCTCCCATTCTGGCTGTAGTGTTTCCAAGCGTGTGGAAGAGAGTGCGTTCTTTGGTATTATTCTCCGGTAAAGACAATATCGATTCTCCGTCTTAAATTTTATTGTTTATTTACGTATTAGGGTACCTACGGTTTGATTATAAATGTTGTTTGATTTGTTTGGAAAAGTTTATTAGTAACGTTTGGGATTAATTTTGTATGCATTTTGATGGAGGGAAACTGGGTGGATTATTGACTGAAGCGCGCCAGCTAAACTGAGTTATGGATATAAAGAGGACATTCTTGAACAAAAATACAATTTGTGATGTAACTGGGACCGTTTGGAGTGCCAACAGAAGAAGATCAAAGGTAAGGCATTTTTTATATCACTATTTCTGACTTTCGTGTTGCACCTGCCTGGTTGAAATATGTTTTTCATGTGTTTGTAGGCGGGAAGCTGTCCTCAGATAATCACATGGTTTGCTTAAAACGCCGTAAAGCGTGTTTGAAATCTGACAACGGCTGGATTAACAAGAAGTTAAGCTTTATTTTGATGTATTACACTTGTGGTTTTATGAAAGTTAAATATTTATAACACTGTAGTTTGAATTTTGCTCTCTGCAATTTCACCGGATGTTGGCCAGGTGGGAAGCTACCGTCCCACCTGCCCATAAGAAGTGCTTTACACTACTGCTTGCGTAAGTGATTCAAATAATAGAGGCCTATCTCTGCTATCATTCAAGAGGTCAGCAGTAAGAGAACTATGGGCCCCAGAGCAGTGGGCAGGGATGCTGGCCCCCTACTTTCTGGGTGTGTACAGGCTGCGTATTTCAACCTGGATCCTGCAGATGCAGAGAACTAAGAAACTAAAAGCCAAAATCTTATCCCGGTGCTGTCTGAATCCACAGGCCAAGCGTTTCCACGAGTTGACCTTCGATAGCAACGAGTCAGCAAGAGCCCAAATGTATCAACTAATATGGCTGACCAGGGGTTGGAGAGAGACGGTGTTTCTGGTGCCCACTGAGCCTTCCTCCGGTTCAAGGGGTGCACATCCATGTAATCTATCCCCGCAGTGTTGGACCGCGGAGGGAGCCCCGGTATTAAAAGTCCAAGGAGAGGATGCAGAAGCGATGTAAGATTACCCTAGTTCGGTCACACTTAGTACAGGAGGGAGATTTATGTCAGGAACAGATGTCAGTCTCCTGTATCCATGGCAACACAGTGGTGCAGGTTACGTTAGTTACTCCACGAGGCAAGTGCACTATGAAGGTGGGGGTGGTGAACCAATTATCAGTACTGCTAGGGAGAGACTAATTTGTTTGAGAGTTTGTGGCGGATTAAACAGAGCAGCCCCAAGACTGCACCAGTGCGTGTAAGCAATGCAAAGCAGTCACTGGCACACTCAGAGAAAACACATCCCCAAAAGGCACGTAACCGATATGCCCCACTAGCACTCCAGGGAGAAGTCACCCAGATCAAGAGCAGGGGAGGAAGAAAATGAAATTCAAGATCAGAGGCACAGGCAGCTGTTTCAAGAAAAGACCGGAGGATACATGCTTAGGTATCAAAACGGAGAGCGGAAGAGACCAAGGGCCCGCACGGGCCCCGGTGTGAATAGACAGCCAAGACGTTAATTTATCTGATGAGTTGACAGGACAGTTTAGCACCACACAGCTGCAGGACCCAGACCTGGTCTCGGCGCAACACAGAGTGAAGGTGATGGATGGGAAGCACATGGAGAACGTCAATCCCCCCTTATTAAACCCCCCTTATTACTGCATAAAGGGCTTACAGTACTGGTGGTTAAGAGAAGGGGCCTATAGAGACATGGTACGGTACCTGGCGCATGTGTTGAGCGGCCACTTGGCAGTAGACAAAACTAAAAAGCACATCATGAGTAGATTCTACTGGCCCCACATTACAAGTGATAGTAGAGAAGTACTGCAAGTCAAGTGACAAGTGCCAAAAATAATGCCTCCTCAGCAAATTACAGAAACCAACTCATCCCCCTCCCCATCATTGAAACACCCTTTGAATAGATAGCCATGGATCTGGTAGGTCCTATTCCCAAATCAGCCCGGGAGCACGAATATACAGTGCCTTGCACCACCACCCCCCTTGGTGGTTTTCCTATTTTGTTGCATTACAACCTGTAATTTAAATTTATTTAGATTGCATGTAATGGACATACAAAATATTCAAAATTGTTGAAGTGAAATGAAAAAAAATACATGTTTCCAAGAATTTAAAAAATAAAAATAAAAAAAAGTTTTAATTTTTAAGTGGTGCGTGCATATGTATTCACCCCCTTTGCTATGAAGCCCCTAAATAAGATCTGGTGCAACCAATTACCTTCAGAAGTCACATAATTAGTTAAATAAAATTAACCTGTGTGCAATCTAAGTGTCACATGATCTCAGTTATATATACACACCTGTTCTGAAAGGCCCCAGAGTCTGCAACACCACTAAGCAAGGGGCACCACACCTAATCAAGGGGCACCATGAAGACCAATGAGCTCTCCAAACAGGTCAGGGACAAAGTTGGAGAAGTACAGATCAGGGTTGAGTTGTAAAACTATATCAGAAACGTTGAACATCCACGGAGCACCATTAAATCCATTATTTTAAATTGAAAGAATATGGCACCACAACAAACCTGCCAAGAGAGGGCCGCCCGCTAAAACTCACGGACCAGGCAAGGAGGCCATTAATCAGAGGCAACAAAGAGACCAAAGATGACCCTGAAGGAGCTGCAAAGCTCCACAGCGGAGATTGGAGTATCTGTCCACAGGACCACTTTAAGCCATACACTCCACAGAGCTGGGCTTTGCGGAAGAGTGGCCAGAAAAAAGCCATTGCTTAAAGAAAAAAACAAGCAAAGACGTTTGGTGTTCGCCAAAAGGCATGTGGGAGACTCCCCAAACATATGGAAGATGGTACTCTGGTCAGATGAGACTAAATGTAGCTTTCTGGCAATCAAGGAAAACCCTAAGTCTGGCGCAAACCTAACACCTCATCACTCCGAGAACACCATGCCCACAGTGAAGCATGGTGGTGGCAGCATCATGCTGTGGGGATGTTTTTCCATCGGCAGGGACTGGGAAACTGGTCAGAATTGAAGGATGGCGCTAAATACAGGGTAATTCTTGAGAGAACCTGTTTGTCTTCCAAAGATTTGAGACTGGGACGGAGGTTCATCTTCCAGCTGGACAATGACCCTAAGCATACTGCTAAAGCAACACTCGAGTGGTTTAAGGGGAAACATTTAAATGTCTTGGAATGGCCTAGTCAAAGCCCAGACCTCAATCCAATTGAGAATCTGTGGTATGACAAAGATTGCTGTACACCATTGGAACCCACCCAACTTGAAGAATGGGCAAAAAATCCCAGTGGCTAGATGTGCCAAGCTTATAGAGACATACCCCAAGAGACTTGCAGCTGTAATTGTTGCAAAAGGTGGGGGGGGGGGGAATAGTTATGTACATTCAAGTTTTCAAATTGTTTTTGGTCTTATTTCTTGTTTGTTACACAATAAAAAATATTTTTCTGCATCTTCAAAGTGGTAGGCATTTTGTGTAAATAAAATGATGCAAACCACCCAAAAATCTAATTTAATTCCAGGTTGTAAGGCAACAAAATAGGAAAAATGCCAAGGGGGGTGAATACTTTCGCAAGCCACTGTATACCGGTGGTAATTGATTTTTCCACATGCTACGCCAAAGCCATACCACTGCGTAATATGTCCACTAAAAGGTATTGCTAAAGAGTTGTTTCAGGTATTCTCCCGAGTCGGCAGGGACCCCGTTTATGTCCCGCATAATGAAAGATTTGTGTGCCTTGTAACAGGTTAAACAGATACACTCAAGCATATTTCATCCTCAGATGGTTCATGAGAACGCTTGAATAAAACTGTAAAGTCGATGATAAAAGGTAGTTGTGGAATGGGACAGGAGGAACTGGGACATGGTATTACTTCACTTATTGTTTGCTCTTAGGGAGATACCCCAGTTGCCAATGGACTTCTCCCTGTTTTAACTGTTAAATGGGAGGCCGTGCCGAGGGATCCTGGACTTATGTAGGAGATAAGGTACATTGGATCTTAGCGCAATGGAAGTAATGGCGAGTATCCCCTGTAAACTACAGAGTTAGGCAGCCAGGTAGGAGAAAACCTGAACAGCTATACCACATCAACCTTATGAAGGAGTACCATGAGAGAAATTAAGATATTAGGTTCTGCTCCCAACCCGCAGTCCAACAAGATCAACCCCAACTAGAGGTGCAGGTCGTGAAGTCACTGACACACCAGCAAGAGCAGGACCTACATGCCCTAGTGGTCCGACGCCAGGAGGTATTCTCTTCCCTCAAAGGGAATATAAATCTCATCCAGCATCATATATACACAGAGCCAGGCAAAATAGTGAACTTAAGGCCTTACAGAATCCATGCTGCGGGACAAAGAAATAGTCAGAGAGATGCTGGGTTGGGGAGTTAGAAGCGTCTCAGTGCATGGTCAAGTCTGTTAGTTCTCGTTCCGAAGCCAGACGTAACGGTGATATCTTGGAGGCTATCCAAGAGTGGCCAAGGCATAAAAATCAGGTGTGATCCTTTTTAGGGCTCACAAGTTACTACTGGTGCTTTATACCAAATGATGTCTCTATAGCCGCTTCATTGTCCGACCTGACCAAGAAAGACCTCCCCACACATGTGAGATGGACTCAAGTAGCAAAGATGGCTTCCTTTAACTTCTAGAAAGCTCTGTGCGCAAAACCAGTACTAAGAGCACCAGACTTTGACAGGGACTTAAAAAAAATATATATATTTGCGAAGTAATTACAATTTAGCAATTTACACTGGAGTGATATATGTGCAAGTAAAAATACTGGTGTGCAAAAGAGTAGAAAGACAAAAACGGGGATGAGGAAGGTAGTTGGTTGGATGGGCTATTTACAGATGGGATGTGTACAGCTGCAGCGATCGGTAAGCTGCTCTGACAGTTGACACAACATTAACGAGGGAGATATAAGTCTCCAACTTCAATGATTTTTGCAATTCGTTCCAGTCATTGGCAGCAGAGAACTGGAAGGAAAGGCGGACAAACGAGGTGTTGGCTTTGGTGATGACCAGTTAAATATACCTGCTGGAGCGCGTGCTACGGGTGGCCGTTGTTATGGTGACCAGTGAGCTGAGATAAGGTGGAGCTATACCTAGCAAAGACTTATAGATGACCTGGAGCCAGTGGGTTTGATGATGAATATGTAGCGAGGACCAGCCAACGAGAGGATACAGGTCGCAGTGGTGGGTAGTATATGGGGTTTTGGTAACAAAACGGATAGCACTGTGATAGCAAATTGGATGTAGTCTGAGTAGTGTTGGAAGCTATTTTGTAAATGACATCGCTGAAGTCAAGGATCGGTAGGATAATCCGTTTTACGAGGGTAAGTTTGGCAGCATGAGTGAAGGAGGCTTTGTTGCAAAATAGGAAGCCGATTCTAGATTGAACTTTGGATTGAAAATTCTTAATGTGAGTCTGGAAGGAGAGTTTACAGTCTAGCCAGACACCTAGGTATTTATAGTTGTCCACATATTCTATGTCAGAACCGTCCAGAGTAGTGATGCTAGTCGGGCGGGCAGCTATCGGTTGAAGAGCATGTATTTAGTTTTACTAGCATTTAAGAGCAGTTGGAGGCCATGGAAGGAGTGTTGTATGGTGTTGAATCTTGTTTGGAGGTTTGTTAACAGTGTCCAAAGAAGGGCCAGATGTATACAGAATGGTGTCGTCTGCATAGAGGTGGATCAAATAATCACCCGCAGCAAGAGCAACATCATTGATACAGTGCCTTGCGAAAGTATTCGGCCCCCTTGAACTTCATGTTTGAAGCCACATTTCAGGCTTCAAACAAAGATATAAAACTGTATTTTTTTGTGAAGAATCAACAACAAGTGGGACACAATCATGAAGTGGAACGACATTTATTGGATATTTCAAACTTTTTTAACAAATCAAAAACTGAAAAATTGGGCGTGCAAAATTATTCAGCCCCCTTAAGTTAATACTTTGTAGCGCCACCTTTTGCTGCGATTACAGCTGTAAGTCGCTTGGGGTATGTCTCTATCAGTTTTGCACATCGAGAGACTGACATTTTTTCCCATTCCTCCTTGCAAAACAGCTCGAGCTCAGTGAGGTTGGATGGAGAGCATTTGTGAACAGCAGTTTTCAGTTCTTTCCACAGATTCTCGATTGGATTCAGGTCTGGACTTTGACTTGGCCATTCTAACACCTGGATATGTTTATTTTTGAACCATTCCATTGTAGATTTTGCTTTATGTTTTGGATCATTGTCTTGTTGGAAGACAAATCTCCGTCCCAGTCTCAGGTCTTTTGCAGACTCCATCAGGTTTTTTTCCAGAATGGTCCTGTATTTGGCTCCATCCATCTTCCCATCAATTTTAACCATCTTCCCTGTCCCTGCTGAAGAAAAGTAGGCCCAAACCATGATGCTGCCACCACCATGTTTGACAGTGGGGATGGTGTGTTCAGCTGTGTTGCTTTTACGCCAAACATAACGTTTTGCATTGTTGCCAAAAAGTTCAATTTTGGTTTCATCTGACCAGAGCATCTTCTTCCACATGTTTGGTGTGTCTCCCAGGTGGCTTGTGGCAAACTTTAAACAACACTTTTTATGGATATCTTTAAGAAATGGCTTTCTTCTTGCCACTCTTCCATAAAGGCCAGATTTGTGCAATATACGACTGATTGTTGTCCTATGGACAGAGTCTCCCACCTCAGCTGTAGATCTCTGCAGTTCATCCAGAGTGATCATGGGCCTCTTGGCTGCATCTCTGATCAGTCTTCTCCTTGTATGAGCTGAAAGTTTAGAGGGACGGCCAGGTCTTGGTAGATTTGCAGTGGTCTGATACTCCTTCCATTTCAATATTATCGCTTGCACAGTGCTCCTTGGGATGTTTAAAGCTTGGGAAATCTTTTTGTATCCAAATCCGACTTTAAACTTCTTCACAACAGTATCTCGGACCTGCCTGGTGTGTTCCTTGTTCTTCATGATGCTCTCTGCGCTTTTAACGGACCTCTGAGACTATCACAGTGCAGGTGCATTTATACGGAGACTTGATTACACACAGGTGGATTGTATTTATCATCATTAGTCATTTAGGTCAACATTGGATCATTCAGAGATCCTCACTGAACTTCTGGAGAGAGTTTGCTGCACTGAAAGTAAAGGGGCTGAATAATTTTGCACGCCCAATTTTTAGTTTTTGATTTGTTAAAAAAGTTTGAAATATCCAATAAATGTCGTTCCACTTCATGATTGTGTCCCACTTGTTGTTGATTCTTCACAAAAAAATACAGTTTTATATCTTTATGTTTGAAGCCTGAAATGTGGCAAAAGGTTGCAAAGTTCAAGGGGGCCGAATACTTTCGCAAGGCACTGTATATACAGAGAAGAGTCAGACTCTGTGGTCCGGACAACAGACCCTCCGACGTGACACACTGAACTCAATCTGAGAAGTTCATCGTCGGTATCGGAGCGGTCCTCTCCCAGGGAGTGGGAAAGGTCGAACACCCCATAGCCTACATCAGCAGTAAGCTCTCAGGGAGGGAAATAAAACATGCCACGGTTGACCGAGAGGGGCTGGCTATAAAATTGTTACTCAACTACCTCAGATATTATCTGCTGGGAATAAAATTCCCCCTCGTGACTGATAATGCGCACTCACCTGGATGGCGAGAAAAAAAGAGAATAACAGGAGGGTATGTAGATGGTTATTGTGCTTGCAACTCTAACTTGAAAGAGCTGCAAAATCTGGACCCCTACAAATCAGCCGGGCTAGACAATCTGGACCCTTCCTTTCTAAAATTATCTGCCGAAATTGTTGCCACCCCTATTACTAGCCTGTTCAATCTCTTGTGTCGTCTGAGATTCCCAAAGATTGGAAAGCAGCTGCGGTCATCCCCCTCTTCAAAGGGTGGGACACTCTTGACCCAAACTGCTACAGACCTACAGTGGGGCAAAAAAGTATTTAGTCAGCCACCAATTGTGCATGTTCTTCCACTTAAAAATATGAGAGGCCTGTAATTTTCATCATAGGTACACTTCAACTATGACAGACAAAATGAAAAAAAAAATCCAGAAAAATCACATTGTAGGATTTTTTATGAATTTATTTGCAAATTAAGGTGGAAAATAAGTATTTGGTCACCTACAAACAAGCAGGATTTCTGGCTCTCACAGACCTGTAACTTCTTCTTTAAGAGGCTCCTCTGTCCTCCACTCGTTACCTGTATTAATGGCACCTGTTTGAACTTGTTATCAGTATAAAAGACTCCTGTCCACAACCTCAAACAGTCACACTCCAAACTCCACTATGGCCAAGACCAAAGAGCTGTCAAAGGACACCAGAAACAAAATTGTAGACCTGCACCAGGCAGGGAAGACTGAATCTGCAATAGGTAAGCAGCTTGGTTTGAAGAAATAAACTGTGTGAGCAATTATTAGGAAATGGAAGACATACAAGACCACTGATAATCTCCCTCGATCTGGGGCTCCACGCAAGATCTCACCACGTGGGGTCAAAATGATCACAAGAACGGTGAGCAAAAATCCCAGAACCACACGGGGGGGGGGGGGGGGGGGCTAGTGAATTACCTGCAGAGAGCTGGGACCAAAGTAACAAAGCCTAACACTACGCCGCCAGGGACTCAAATCCTGCAGTGCCAGACGTGTCCCCCTGCTTAAGCCAGTACATGTCCAGGCCCGTCTGAAGTTTGCTAGAGAGCATTTGGATGATCCAGAAGAAGATTGGGAGAATGTCATATGGTCAGATGAAACCAAAATATAACTTTTTGGTAAAAACTCAACTCGTTGTGTTTGGAGGACAAAGAACGCTGAGTTGCATCCAAAGAACACCATACCTACTGTGAAGCATGGGGGTAGAAACATCATGCTTTGGGGCTGTTTTTCTGCAAAAGGGCCATGTATCGTGAGATTTTGAGTGAAAACCTCCTTCCATCAGCAAGGGCATTGAAGATGAAACGTGGCTGGGTCTTTCAGCATGACAATGATCCCAAACACACCGCCCAGGCAACGAAGGAGTGGCTTCGTAAGAAGCATTTCAAGGTCCTGGAGTGGCCTAGCCAGCCTCCAGATCTCAACCCCATAGAAAATCTTTGGAGTGAGTTGAAAGTCCATGTTGCCCAGCAACAGCCCCAAAACATCACTGCTCTAGAGGAGATCTGCATGGAGGAATGGGCCAAAATACCAGCAACAGTGTGTGAAAACCTTGTGAAGACTTACAGAAAACGTTTGACCTCTGTCATTGCCAACAAAGGGTATATAACAAAGTACTGAGATAAACTTTTGTTATTGACCAAATACTTATTTTCCACCATTATTTGCAAATAAATTCATTAAAAATCCTACAATGTGATTTTCTGGATTTTTTTTTCTCATTTTGTCTGTCATAGTTGAAGTCCATAATGAAAATTACAGGCCTCTCATCTTTTTAAGTGGGAGAACTTGCACAATTGGTGGCTGACTAAATACTTTTTTGCCCCACTGTATATCTATCCTACTCTGCCTTTCTAAGGTCTTCGAAAGCCAAGTCAACAAACAGATTACCGACCATTTCGAATCCCACCATATCTTCTCCGCTATGCAATCTGGTTTCAGGGTGCACCTCAGTCACGCTCAAGGACCTAAACGATATCTTGACCACCATCAATAAGAAACAACACTGTGCAGCCGTATTCATTGACCTGGCCAAGGCTTTCGACTCTCTCAATCACCACATCCTCATCGGCAGACTCGACAGCCTTGGTTTCTCAAATGATTGCCTCGCCTGGTTCACCAACTACTTCTCTGATAGAGTTCAGTGTGTCAAATCGGAGGGTCTGTTGTCCGGGCCTCTGGTAATCTCTATGGGGGTGCCACAGGGTTCAATTCTTGGACTGACTCTCTTCTCTGTATACATCAATGATGTCGCTCTTGCTACTGGCGAGTCTTTGATCCACCTCTACGCAGATGACACCATTCTGTATACTTCTGGCCCTTCTTTGGACACTGTTAACAACCCTCCAGGCGAGCTTCAATGCCATACAACTCTCCTTCCGTGGCCTCCAATTGCTCTTGAATATAAGTAAAACTAAATACATGCTCTTCAACCGATCGCTGCCTGCACCTGCCCAACATCACTACTCTGGACGGCTCTGACATAGAATATGTGGACAACTACAAATACCTAGGTGTCTGGTTAGACTGTAAACTCTCCTTCCAGACTCACATCAAACATCTCCAATCCAAAGTTACATCTGGAATTGGCTTCCTATTTCGCAACAAAGCATCCTTCACTCATGCTGCCAAACACACCCTTGTAAAATTGACTATCCTACCAATCCTCGACTTCGGCGATGTAATTTCCAAAATAGCCTCCAATACCCTACTCAATAAATTGGATGCAGTCTATCACAGTGCCATCCGTTTTTTCACCAAAGCCCCATATACTACCCACCACTGCGACCTGTACGCTCTCGTTGGCTGGCCCTTGCTACATATTCATCATCAAACCCAATTCTCCCTTTGGCCGCCTCTCCTTCCAGTTCTCTGCTGCCAATGACTGGAACGAACTACAAAAATCTCTGAAACTGGAAACACTTATCTCTCTCACTAGCTTTAAGCACCAGCTGTCAGAGCAGCTCACAGATTACTGCACCTGTACATAGCCCATCTATAATTTAGCCTAAACAACTACCTCTTTCCCTACTGTATTTATTTTGCTCCTTTGCACCCCATTATTTCTCTCTACTTTGCACATTCTTCCACTGCAAATCAATCATTCCAGTGTTTTACTTGCTATATTGTATTTACTTCGCCACCATGGCCTTTTTTTGCCTTTACCTCCCTTATCTCACCGCACTTGCTCACATTGTATATAGACTTATTTTTCTACTGTATTATTGACTGTTTTTGTTTACTCCATGTGTAACTCTGTTGTTGTATGTGTCGAACTGCTTTGCTTTATCTTTGCCAGGTCGCAATTGTAAATGAGAACTTGTTCTCAACTTGCCTACCTGGTTAAATAAAGGTGAAATAAAAATAAATAAAAAACTGTCATCCACAGATCCGGGGTCCATCACAGAAATACAGACGCACTATCCCGTTGCGACGCACTGAATTTTGTTTCCACTTCTTGAACCGGCCGAGTGCAATTCGATGAACATTAAATATATTGTTTTGATTTTTGCAACTTACAAAGCCAACTCGTCATCTGTTTACACCACTCCTCGCTACCGCATAGATCGGAACCCCTCTGGACCAATACCAGTACACAAAAGCTAGAAATATGCAATATCCTTCTTTTGCATATTTGGGTATTATTCTAATGAGCTCTGCCTCCAAAGAAGACCAGTTTTGGTTGGTCTGGACCAGACCAAATCTGAACAAATCATAGATGTCTGTGTTTCTCAAGTTTGGACATTACAATACAGCACAGTAGAGTACAGTTCAGTACAGTAGATATTGGGCGGATTGACCAAATTTCAATTACTTTTCAACATTAATGGAGGTCCGTTGTCGGTTGGTGCTCAGTGGTTGAGGATGCTTGTTATAGTAAATGGAAAGAGGGTAGGTGGTTAGGTGTCATGGTAGGTATCAGTAAGAGTTGGGAGAGGTGACATTAACTGGAGAGAGATTAAAAGAAGAGAGCGGCAGAAAGGAGAGAAAGAGAGAAAGAAAAAAGAAAGAGAAAAAGAGAGAGCGAGAAAAAAAGAGAGCGAGAAAGAGAGAGCGGTTGTCGAGACCGTTTTCACAGTCTTGTTTTGACCACCAGACGACAGAAAGAGAAAGAAAACAGTTATGAGCAGAAGATAACAGTATGCCAGTTGAAGGGAGGACAGTAGCAGGTGACCCACATTGGACCCAAATGTTCCGTGTAGAGCATGGCGCTTGCAATGCCAGGGTTGTGGGTTTGATACCAGTATGGGAAAAAGTACAAAAATGTATTCACTCACTACTGTAAGTCAATCTGGGTAAGAGCGTCTGCTAAATGACTCAAATGTAAATGGTTTGTGACTACTATGACTTCCCATTTTAGCCAATTCAATCGCAGTAATTCCGTTACTGATTGTTCGGTAATTCCATTACGGATTTGCTAACAGAATTAAAAGTTTTAATCACTTAATAATTCATAAACAAACTTGATATCAGTAAAACCCCTATAACGAATTATGAGGTCTACCTTTGCTTGTTACTTATGTGAACTTTCATTATCCTCCTTAGAAAATATTTTAAATGTGTGTGTTTCTGGTAACAGAATGCACAAGACAATGTTTCTTAAACCTACAGAAGGCAAATAATTTCTCTGTAACTAAATATAAGTGTTCATATTAGTTGGCAGGGGTCTTTACTTCAACATTGTGTTTTGATGTATTTATAATACCTTAAAACAATTATCTGGTAGATGTTGTCTAAGACCCCTTTTCCATCAGTACAACCAGAATTCGAAGCCTTTGATTATTCCTCATTTTTAGGATGGAAATGGTTAAAAACACATATACATATATATATATATATGTCTTAATTTAAAAAAATAATAATATAGACTTCGCTTTCATTTGACATGCTATGAACTTCACGTTGGTCCTCATGGGTCCTTTTAGACGTAAATGCCCAGGGTTAACCGACTCGACAGGGGCCAACAGGCCATAGTGCACTTACATATTGTTATCTTCCTTGAATATGAACACAGACGGACAGAAACACTTTTGTTACGGCATAGTGAAAAGACTACACCTTGGCTTAGAGCATCAACATCTGCCAACTGCAAGTCATAACAGAGCAGATGTTGGTGAATCATACAGACAGATTTGGCCTTGCTCACTCACCGACTCAAGTAGTTTACGCTTTCCCTCCCTTTCCCTCCCTTGGAGCAAAGAACGTCAGTAAACTCACAGTATGACTTACTGTCTAATCGTGTCTCTTTCCCATCCACTGTGCATATTTTGGTGTAGGAGTCCTCGATGGTTGGGTCATAATCCGATACAAAGTATGACTGCGAAAAAGATAGGAGAGCATGGGTTAAGACTGTGTGGGTTGGCCTATATGGGTTAATATGCACAAGTTCAATGACCACCACAACATACTAGTCACATCAGAAGATGTGACAAGTTCAAGACAAACAAAACAACACACAGTTGACAATGTCCAAACAGTTGGGGGATTCTCTCACCTGAATGAATTGTATGGTCAAGGCACTTTTCCCCACACCGCCCCCGCCCACGACGACCAGCTTGAATCTCTCCTCCTCAGCAGACATGATTCGTTTCGTAAAATACTTTCAACAATTGTCTAAAAACGAAATGATAAAACTGATGACTAGCTGATAGGATCTATTGACTAAGTGTCATTTAGTAATCCGCAGGGTAGATGAGGGGGAAAAATGAAAGTCCACTTCTCCCACGATTGAGCGAACCACTTTTATCAAGGTAACGTTAGCTCATAGAGGTAGCAGAGTTGGGCTTTTACCTCGGTATTACGCCAATATATTTAACTTGAATTACCTACGATAGGTTATCAATATCTCAAATATAAAATGTATAGTTCGTTTTTTGATACTATTTCCTAACATTGAAAAGTTTAGTTTTAGTCTGGCCCAGTGTTGTAAACGATCCACAAAAGTCGCCTCTAACCCCAATAGTTTCGTATTACTGCCCCTAAAATTCATAGGTCGCTACATAACCCGGTAAAAAAAAAAAAAAAATCAAGTATTATTGTTAAAATCTAACGGTTTATCGGCCTCTCTCACATCATTTTTGTCAGGTGAAAAGCCTTCCGCACCCGCCTTAAGTAAATTGGGCTACCGATGCCAACTTTGTGACTCCAGAAGAAAGAAAAATATGAGCTTGATTATCAACTACCCCGTCAAACTTCAACGCACTTGCCTAACTTGCATTATCTCGAGATTGATCCGTCTACATATCTCTGCAGACGCATTATATACAAACGTTTGTGATGTCTAAGTTACAGGGTTTTTCTTGGCGATGTGTTCATTTTTCCCTCGTCTTCACGGACTTATTTTTTCATCGCTCCAAGGCAACTTTTGTTTCTCAACCAAGAAGGGTTTCTCGAAATCTCATGCATATGTAAAACCAGGCGTGTCTTACCGACACTGTTTCCTCATTGTATAAATTCTCATGCTTCTCCCTCTTTTCATGAATCAGCAAAGGCTCTATTAGAATGAGATACATTCTAAAAATGTTTATTTAATTAACACTGACCGTTTATTCGTGAAACTGAAACAATACGGTTAAACCAGATTTTAAATGAGTTAACTATAGTATTCACACATTATGTGTACTACATTACGTTTACTACCTTATTTGGCCGTTGAGCCCAGTTGTATGAAGGTCTAGTCATTCATCTGTTTAATGAGGAATTTTACAGCAGAGTGTACATATATCTAGGGCAGGGGAGTATACCTATAAAGCTGCTTTTGCAACATATGGGGGGGGGGGGGGGGGGGGGGGGGGGGGGGTGTATTGATCCCTGGCACATGGAATGTTTTATAACCCCTTTATTTATTTTTTTGTTTTGGGTTTAGTACTTTAGCCAATGCTTTTGAGAGTATTGTATGATTTCCATCAAAGGACTAAGGCCAACCTGTTGAGAATATGAGGAGATATGGGAGGGAAAACTCGTAGCATACAGTATTTTATACTAATAGTTATTGCCAAGTAAAGCATTCTTGTCTTCCTTTCCCTCCCTGATTTGCCCATCCCCTCAACCGGATGTGACTCATTTACATGGGCATGTTGCTCATTTTTACCACACCCACAGTGGTTAGAGCATTGGGCCAGTAACCAAAAGGTTGCTGGATCAAATATGTTGTTCTACCCCTGAGCAAGGCAGTTAACCCACTGTTCCCTGGGCGCGGTGGATGTCGATTAAGGCAGCCCTCGCACCTCTTTGATTCAGAAGGGTTGGGTTAAATGCGGGAGACACATTTCAGTTGAAGGCATTCAGATGTACAACTGACTAGGTTTCACCCTCAACTCCTCCTTATTAACCCAAGTAATTTGTTGACGTTTTAAGGGTGGATTTGTCTAAAAGTGAATATTATCCAACCTTTATTTTGTATTCTTGTAATATTTTATAAAATAAGTGAATAACCATATCAGATTTTTTCCTCATAGGCCTAAATGATTGTACATTTATGGTGAAATACATGGGAGATGAGTCAGAATTGAAGAACCAGGAGAGAACAGGAGTAAAATATGTCATCTCTAATGAACACTGTGATCCCATTACAAACAACAGTGCCAAAATACCATCCTCAAAATATTCATTTTATAAATAACAACAATAAACTGATCACTTAATTCACATCAATCAATAAATAAAAATCAACATAATCAAGCCTTAATCCATGAGCATTGTGTTGGAGGCATAAACTGCCCTATTTGTAATATACATAGTGCTTTTGAAGGAAGTCAACAATAAATGAGCATTTATAGGACAAAGCATTCACTCAGAGGACTGTGAACTTGGTATGGGCAGACAAATATTATACATGGAGTTCAGTTCTCTGTTCTCACACACACACACACACACACACACACACACACACACGCACACGCACACGCACACACACACACACACACACACACACAAATCAATCTCCTGGCATTTATCAGCCCTCTCTCTGTCCTCGCCAACGGTCTCTTACTGCATCAGCACCTATAGGGCAGAATAGCCGGTTCCACTTTGATCCGGGGGCCAAACAGCACCCCCAGCAGCATCTTCTCCCCCCAGCCCAGCAGCTTGTTGACAGTCAGGTTGAGAGGAAACAGGAGGCCCTGTTCGGCATCCACTCTTTCCTCAGACCTCACTGCAGATGCAGACAGCTTAGCTGCTGGCGACACCTGCTGGTCAACTACGATACTGTCCTGGCTCAAAACAGAACTGCTGCTCAGGCTCCCTGTTAGTGTCTCCCTCTCTGCTCTTCCCTTGCTGTGGTCCTTCCCTGTCTTTGGAGTCAATTTAGGCCTCCCCTTCTTCACGCTCTGACAGTGGCTGGGCTCTCTTTTAGGCTGGCCTCTTCCCTCTCTCTCTACCTTTGCCTGGGTTTGGGAGGAGTAGCGATTGGGCCAACCTGCTGCTTTGACACAGGATGTGCTCCTCTCTCTCTGTTGTACATCTGTCTGTGAGGAGGAAAGGGCCATCGTTGAAGGCTTTCTACCGTGCCTTTTTGAACCACTGGTGCCTTCTGACTCCCTCTTGTGGATGGTGTTAGAAACGCTGGACTGCGTTGGCTTGTGGCTAATGCTGTGCCTGTTGCTGCTTTCTGGCTCATTCTGGTGGGGAGTTGGTGGAATTGCACCAACGCGAGACAGGGAGAGGGTGAGGCTCTTGCGCTTCTCAGAGTGAGATGCAATGCCTGTTGGGATTTGTGGTGTGTTGGACTTTGGTGTCGGTGTCGCTGGTTCGTTGGGGCTTGGAGTCATTGCTCCACATGGGCTCTGGGCCTCCCTCTGGTTCCGGTTATGGTTCAGGTTGAGAGTGAGCGTTTTGTGTTTTCTGGAGAGAGACAGCGTCAGTTGTGACGGCACGCTCCTCTGGTCTTGCTGTGGCTTCTCTGATAGACTCTGAGTTTCACCTGAATATGAGGACCTTTGCTTTATATTCTCTGTGTTACAAGTGGAATTCTCATTGTACATTTTATGCACTTTAGCAACCTCTAAAAAGTCCTTAGCAACATAGCCATTGACCTGAATATTCCCCACCAGGGGGACAGAGGAACCGCCGCTAATGTTTTCATTGCTTGGCTGCAGACATGTGTCCAGTGATCTGATTGGCTGGATAGTGGGGTTGCCATTAGATGTTTTCTGAGTGAGGGTTCCTTGGAAGTGTTGTAGCTGACCCAGAAAATTGAAGTTTGGGGAGATTGAAGGCCTGCGCTCTTTCACAAACCTGAAAGTGAGGAACAGACAAGATCAGATGTGAATAGTTTACACACACACACACACACACACGCACACGCACACGCACACACATTATAATACACATACAGCACAGACAAACACACCTGTAGGCATGGTCAAGGTCCATCCCCAGGTTGTACATAATGTAGGCCACAGCCAGGGCAGGGGAGCGAGAGATTCCTGCAGCACAATGAACTACCACAGATCCACCTGATGACATAGCCCCATCTGAGAGAGAGAGAAGAGATAAGACATTTTCTTTTATTTGAAATCATCCATAATGTATTGCATGACATCACTTCAGCCAGACTGCAAACTGTGCAAAGCACACAGTTTACGTCAACTGTCATGAATGGGCTTCCTGCAACAGTAGGCTTGTATCAATTGTCCGTGGTACTGAATGGGATGTAACAACATTCAATATTTCTGAAACCATAGGAGCATAACTGGCCTACATGAAACCCTGATCAATAACTGCTCATCACTTGAACTGGGTCATCTGTGTTTCTTCCAGACAGACAGTCGCCAGTGTGTAATGCATACATGATGATGCAGACTATAGCATAATGATGACATGCAGAAATGTCCTACTACCTAATCTGCAGGATTTGCGTCGTCAAATCTCCAATGATGCCTATATTACCCTTATACTGAACTAGCTCTATCTTTGCACTATATGGGGAATAGGGTTGCCATCCATTTCACACCAAACTAACCCAATCTCATCATTATTCTCACCGATAAAACGCAGTGCCTCCGGGATATGGGGCAGCAGGTCGTCTCGGAGAGAGTCCTCGATTGGGATGCGAAGGTACTGGGAACGGGGAAGGAAAGTAGGCTGCGGGCTGAAGCGGCTCACGCTTAGCACGTATGAGATCCCGCGGGCGTCGAGGCAATCCTGCAGCCGAGTGGGAGTGCACGGGGACAAGCGAGACAGGGAACACGAAATATGAATACATTCTAGTCTTCTGGAAGAGGTACATTTTCGGTGCATTGTGAAAATACAAAACTTTGGCCAGTGACGAGAGCTAGGCTATCAATTCTATAGACTGACCTACTGAATGAAAACATTATTACCTGCGTAACGTCCGTCTCTGCACCCAGGTAAAGATACGGTAGGATGAGAGACAGCGGTGGACGCTCGCGTGTCCGGTTCTCTCTCTCCCTGTAGAACACCATCTCTGTCCTTTGTGTCTGGAACCGAAACATGAGAGAAAACGGTGTTCATTTCAATATCAAGGGATTACAATTATGTATTAGGCATCGAAAAAAGACTGCATGGAACTTTGACAATCATTTTAACAGTTGCATGAAATATATTAGCATTATTATTGCTATGAATGTTAATTAAGAAAACATTAATTTGTTCTATTGCTGCTAGAGAATGATGTTCTCTTTGCATTACGTCATGGATTTTGCAAGTTTGCATTCATTAGATGATCATAGGAGAATATAAAACCAGACATAAATGATGCAAGCAAAATGCAAGAAATATTACATTGTACTTACAGCGAAGATTTTCACTCCAAACGAAGATACTGGAAATATCGCACAAATCAACTTGCACACCAAATAACTCGATCTAATCGACCCGAATGGTCTCAAAGAAAATGGATTAAGAATGCAAAAATATATGTTATGCTTAATTAATAATAAGTAGAGTATAGAGCTCGCTCTCTCTTTCTTGACTTCTACTCTCGTCCTGTTCCTTGTCCTGTCTGCGACTGTAACATTATTTGTTGTTGTATGGCTATACCTGCGCGAGGGGGAAAGGATGAGGTAATGCTGTTTCTACAAGCTAAGAATAGTACAATTGTATGTGATGTCATTTTCAACCAATCCGCCGCCCATGCCGGACTCATTTGTTAATCATCATCAATTCGCCTGAAGACCCTTTGCTTTTTATTGTGACGAATCGTACCTTTTCTTACGCTATTGTTGCAGAGGCGTTTTTAAAAAAACATGCAGCTGCAATACGTCGTGGCGAAAAGCATTTATTTGTGAAAAACCCTATAATCTCTTCCAGTGGCGATTTTAGCATGTAAATCTTGGCGGGGCAACAAAAAAGAAAGAGTGGGATGCATGCCAGCAAAGCCACAACACAACGCTAAACAATACATTCATTGTACCATAACGGTGACAAACGGTGCCCATAAACTGTTAGAGCCTACATAAACCTGTCCCAACAGCAGAGTCCCAACACTTTACCACTGCTACACCTGGTCTGGCAGCGAAAAAGTTCATTCAGCCTCATTTACTGCCATTAAAAAAACCATAACTGATATGGCTGACTTCCTTAAACAAATGTGGTTTCTGCTGACAATTGAGATGTACAAACTACGGCATAAGGGGACGACAAGCGGATAAGAGGCTATCCGTAATTCCGATTAAGACATGAGCGAGCTAGGATGGACGCAGTCAATATAACTATTTGTTCAGTGTTTTTGAAATGTACAGCAACAGAATCCAAAACATGGTCTGTTCTTACAGTGTTCTCCCTGTACACCAAGTCAGAACTGTAGGATAAATAAAGGAGGCATATAAGCAGACAAGGAAAGCTCTTACAATATTTGATGATTACATTTATCACGACTCAGGATATGACCCAGATGCAGACAGAGGACCCGGATAGTACAGTTCTTAATCATTTATTTTAACACTGGGCAAAGGGCAGGTCGAGGAAAGGCATAGGTTTGTAATCAGGTAAGAGTCAGGCAGGTACAGGACTGCAGGCAGGCTCGGAGTCAGGGCAGGCAGAGGTTTGTAATCAGGTCAGAGTCAGGCAAGTACAGGACGGCAGGCAGGCTCGGGGTCAGGACAGGCAGAATGGTCAGAACTGGGAAAACTAGGAAACAACCAATTGACAAAAATGGAAAAATTCAACATTTAAAATGATAAACATTCAACATTGGCCTTGCTGTCAATGATGCATGATTTGTGCCGCGCTCAAAACAACTGTTAACTCGGAACTGCGAAAACTTGACTTCAGTGAGTTCAAGACAACTGGGAAGTCGAGAATAAACGAGCTCCGACTGGGTAAAAACCCTTTTGAACCGTCATCCAACTTGAAATTGTAAATCCGACCTCTTTCTAGAGCTACGACCTGAAGATCAACGACATCATTATGATTCGACCTTGCTTTTTCAGAGTTCCCAGTTGTTTTGAAAGCACGATAAATCCAGAGAATGCCAGACTGGAATGCCAGAAAGGGATGTTAAGATGGCGCCGAATACGATGGCTGACGCTTTACATGACCAACTGTGCTATTTTGTTAATTTTTTTTGCATTGTTTGTAACTTATTTTTTAACTTATTTTGTACATAATGTTGCTGCTACTGTCTCTTATGACCGAAATTAACTCAGAAAAGACGGAGGAAAAGGGGTCTGCCTTCTGAGAATCCTTAGGCGAGTGAGTAAACTCCCACCGCCATCCGTTCTACTGGCTAACGTGCAATCATTGGAAAATAAAATGGATGACCTACGATTACGATTATCCTACCAACAGGACATAAAAAAATGTAATTTTTACAAGTTTCACCGAGTTGTGGCTGAACGACGACACGGATAATATAGACCTGGTAAGATTTTCCATGCCCTGGCAGAACAGAGAAGAAGCTACGTCTGGTAAGACGAGGGGTGGGGGTGTGTGTCTATTTGTCAATAACAGCTGGTGTGCGATGTCTAATATTAAAGAAGTCTTGAGGTATTGCTCTACCTTATGATAAGCTGCAGACCACACTATCTACCAAGAGAGTTCATCTATATTATTCGTAGCCATCTATTTACCACCACAGACCGATTCTGGCACTAAGACCGCATTCAAACAACTCTATAAGGCCATAAGCAAACAAGAAAATGCTCATCCAGAAGCGACGCTCCTAGTTGCCAGGGACTTTAATGCAGGCAAACTTAAATGAGTTAAACCAAATATTTACCAGTATGTGTCACCAGAGGAAACTAGAGGGAGAAAAAAAAAACTCTAGACCACCTTTATTCCACACACAGAGATGCATACAAAGCTCTACCTCGCCCTCCATTTGGTAAATCTGACCATAATTATATCCTATTGATTCCTGCTTACAAGCAAAAACTAAAGCAGGAAGTACCAGTGACTCCATCAATAAGGAAGTGTTCAGATGACACGGATGCTACGCTACAGGACTGTTTTGCTTGCATAGACTGGAAAATGTTCCGGGATTCATCCAATGGCATTGAGTATACGACCTCAGTCCTCAGCTTCATCAATAAGTGCATTGACGACGTCATCTCCACAGTGACCGTACGAACATATCCCAATCAGAAGCCATGGATTACAGGCAACATCCGCATCGAGCTAAAAGCTAGAGCTGCCGCTTTCAAGGAGCGGGACACTAATCCGGATGCTTATAATAAATCCCGCTATGCCCTCAGACGAACCATCAAACAAGCAAAGCGTCAATACATGATTAAGACTGAATCCTACTACACCGTCTCTGATGCTCATTGGATGTGGCAGGGCTTGAAAACTATAACGGACTACAAATGGAAAGTCAGACGCGAGCTAACCAGTGACACGAGCCTACCAGACGAGCTAAATGCCTTTTATGGTTTTTTCAAGGCAAGCAACACTGAAGCATGCATGAGAGCACCAGCTGTTCTGGATGACTGTGTGATAACGCTCTCAGTAGCCGATGTGAGCAAGACCTTTAAACAGGTCAACATTCACAAAGCCGCGGGACATGTACTCAAAGCATGTGCGGACCAACTGGCAAGTGTCTTCACTGACATTTTCAACCTCTACCTGACCGAGTCTGTAATATCTACATGTGTCAAGCAGACCACCATAGTCCCTGTGCCCAAGGAAGCAAAGGTAATCTGCCTAAAGTATTACCGTCCGTAGCACTGACGTCGGTAGCCATGAAGTGCTTTGAAAGGCTGGTCATGTCTCACATCAACAGCATCCTCCCAGATACCCTAGACCCACTCCAATTCGCATACTGCTCCAACAGATCCACAGATGACACAATCTCAATCGCACTCCACACTGCCCTTTCCCACCTGGGCAAAAGAAACATCTATGTGAAAATGCTGTTCATTGACTACAGCTCAGTGTTCAACACTATAGTGCTCGCAAAGCTCATCACTAAGCTAAGGACCCTGTGACTAAACACCTCCCTCTGCAACTGGATCCTGGACTTCCTGATCCTCAACACTGGGGCCCCTCCGGGGTGTGTACTTAGTCCCCTCCTGTACTCCCTGTTCACCCACAACTGCGTAGCCAAACACGACTCCAACACCATCATTAAGTTTGCTGACGACACAGCAGTGGTAGGCCTGATCACCGACAACAATGAGACAGCCTATAGGATGGAGGTCAGAGAACTGGCAGTGTGGTGCCAGGACAGCTGATCGTGGACTACAGGAAAAGGCGTGCCAAACAGGCCCCCATTACCATCGACGGGGCTGTAGTTGAGCGGGTCGAGAGTTTCAAGTTCCTTGGTATCCACATCACCAACACACTATTATGGTCCAAACACACCAACACAGTCATGAAGAGGGCATGACAAAACCTTTCCCCCTCAGGAGACTGAAAAGATTTGGCATGGGTCGTACTGCCCAGTATATTGCGTACGTCCCAGTACATCACTGGGGCCAAGCTTCCTGCCATCCAGGACCTATATAATAGGCGGTGTGAGAGGAAAGCCCATAAAACTGTCAGAGACTCCAGTCACTCAAGTCATAAACTATTTTCTCTGCTCTGCTATCGCACAGCAAGTGGTACTGGAGCTCCAAGTCTAAGACCAAAAGGCTCCTTAACAGCTTCTACCCCCAAGCCATAAGACTGCTGAACAATGAATCAAATGGCCACCGGACTATTTACATTGAGCCCCCCTTTTGTTTTGTACACTGCTGCTACTCGCTGTTTATTATCTGTGCATAGTCACTTTACCCCTACCTATATGTACAAATGACCTCAACTAACCTGTATCCCCACACACTGGCTCGGTACCGGTATCCCGTATATATCCTCGTTATTGTTATTTTATTGTGTTACTTTGAATTTTTTACTTTCGTTTATTTGGTAAATATTTTCTGAACTCTTCTTTAACTGCACTGTTGGTTAAGGGCTTGTAAGTAAGAATTTCACAGTAAGGTCTACACTTTTGTTGTATTCTGCGCATGTGACAAATAAAGTTTGATTTGATTTTGATTGGACTTTGATGAGAAAATTTGCCCACGAAGGACCGCCATGCCACCTTCCTGTTCAAGTGAGCTCAGCACAACAAGGTGAGTCCAAAAATGTATTGTATGCTGTTGCATAAATTATGTAATATGCCAAGGAGATACTGTAGATACTGTAGCTAAGAAAGTAATACTAAGTGTATGTTGTGTAGTAAGATGTTAGTACCCCATGTGCCTCACCCTAATCATTTCGCCTACTGTAGCCTATAACCTGTTTTAGAGAAATGTAATCATCGAATATTGTAAGAGCTTTCATTGTCTGCTTATATGCCCCCTTTATTTATCCTACAGTTCTGACTTGGTGTACAAGGAGAACACTAAGAATGGCTAATGTTCTGAATTTTGTTGCTGTACATTTCAAAAGTGCTAAACAAATAGTTATATTGACTACGTCCATCCTAGCTCGCTCATTGTCTAAATCGAAATTACGGATGGCCTCTTATCCGCTTGTCGTCCCCTTATGCCATAGTTTGTACATCTCTTTTGTCATTAGAAACCACATTTTTAAGCCAGTCAGCCATATCAGCTATGTTTTAAAAAAAAAGGAAGTAAATGAGGCCGAATGAAATGTTTTGCTGCCAGACAAGGCTCCGCTGATAGCCAGGTGAGGCAGTGGTAAGATGTTGGGACTGCTGTTGGGACAGCTTTATGTAGGCCCTAACAGTTTGTAGGCACCATTTGACACCGTTATAGTGCAATTAATGTATTGTTTAATGTTGTGTCGTGGCTTTGCTGGCATGCATCCCACTTGGTATTTTTATTTGTTGCCCCACCAAGATTTACATGCTAAAATCGCCACTGCTGCTAGAGCTGCCCTGGTCAACTGTAAGTGCTGTTATTGTGAAGTGGAAACGTCTAGGAGCAACAACATCTCAGCTGCGAAGTGGTAGGCCACACAAGCTCAAGGTCACAGAACTGAAATGCTTGATAATGTTTGTGATATCAACAGAGACAGAATTGTGTCAAGGCACAGATCTGGGGAAAGGTACCAAAACATTTCTGCAGCATTGAAGGTCCCCAAGGACACAGTGGCCTCGCTCATTCTAAAATGGAAGAAGTTTGAACCACCAAGACTCTTCCTAGAGCTGGCCGCATGGCCAAACTGAGCAATCGGGGGAGAAGGACCTTGGTCAAGGAGGTGACTAGAAACGTGATGGTCAGTAAACAGATACAAATACACCTTATGGAACAGTGGGGATTGTGAAGAGACACACATGCACAGACAAAAACTTACACAATAAGACACACACTCTACAAACACATTTTGCATCGTAGATATGTGGTAGAGTAGTTGCCTGAATGTACACACTTAATGTAATGTAATATTTTAAATTGTATATAACTGCCTTAATGTTGCTGTACCCCAGAAGAACAGCACCTGCATTGGATCCTAATAAATACAAATAATGTAATCATTCGATCATAGCCTATATATAGTGACCCACAGATGCAAGAGGGGGAGAAAACTCACATAACATTGCACAACTCAAGATAAAATGGGTTAACATGAGAAGTACATAGATAATTTATATTAAGATCATGTTTTATTTCTGCATCAAGGCTGCTCTGTGCTTTGCACGGGGCACACGTTTGCATGTTCACTGTAGCCTAGGAGACGGCCTAGTTCGTCCCATTGGTGCATCATGACGAGTTACTCCTCTTGCTGAAGCCCTATATTCCCAATAGGTCAAATTAAGAATAAGAAAGAATTAATCTAATCTGATCTCAATCCAGTTCTGCGTTTACCCCTGTTAACAGTTCAGGTTTATGACTGGGGGAAGATTTGCTGATCCTAAACCTGTGCTTGAGGACCATTTTAACCTGGTGTTGAATTAGGAAAATAGAAATATGACTCTAGAACTTGTCTGTTGTCATTTTGATTATTGAGGGATAAAAACACATGCAGATGCTGCTTTCTTCAGTGGAAGCTCGTAATAGATGTGATCAGCACAACAAAGGACACCGGGAACAGGTGAATAAGGGGTTTGGGTCACTTTCACTCCCCCTCTGACCTGTTCATAGAGGATGTAATACCAAATCAGGAGTTCCTTTCTGATTAATCAGGAAAAATCTAATCTCACACCAGAAGACATACATTTAATTTATATGTGGATTGAGGGTCAGTTTCCCAAACATCTCCATTGATCATGCATTTTAGTCCAGGAAAAAGGCTCTATTATGTCAAGATAACAGTGAGGATGGAATCTGTTATCTTTGCACACTTGAGCTGCATTTACACAGGCAGCCCAATTGTGAATTGGGCAAAATATCTGATCCGATTGGTCAAAATACCAAGAATTGGACAAAACATCAGAATTGGGCTGCCTGTGTAAACACTGCCTAAATGATCTGTAAAGGCCCACTCAGTGATCTGTTAAGGCCCACTGTGACACTCCATACCCCTTTCATCCTCAGCCATTAGGTTAGAGGTACAGGTTGGTAACATGCAGTGTTAGAGAAGCTACTCTGAAAATATAGTTAACCAAGCTACCAATTACTTCACACTAAGTTAAGCTACACTAATTATACCCTCAAGAAAATATAGTTCACTTGACTAAAGTTACTTTGAAGTAGTAGTTCACTACATCCAAACTAGTTTATGAAAAAGCATCATATGTAAATCCAATATGTCAGACTACAAATCTCAAGAAAAGATCACTTCGGGGTCATATGTTAACATAATGTGGAATTTAGCCAATTAAACAGCATTTCAAGTGAGAGTTAGGCAAGTATGATGCAGAAAAAGGAACTTATTGCCTACTTCACCCAAATTATATTTTAGCAAAATCAGTAGTGTCTAGTTCCAGTAGTTAACTACACTGCTACATGGCAAAACAATCTTCATTCAAAGAGCAAAATCACATTACATCTACTACTTAGTCAATGTGGTGAGTTCTTATTGATTGGACTATGTGATACATCCAACTACGGTTCTGGAGAGCTGCTGGGTGTTCAGGCTTTTGTTCAAGCCCAGCACTAACACGCCAGTTTTTTATTGTGGACGTGGAACTGTGGTGAGCTTTGGAAAGAAATTCCTCTTCACACATCACACACAGACACACTTTCCCACCAAGAAACAGAGAGCCAGTGGTAGAGTATATGGCATAGTTTTACTTTCACATTATTCAGTACAGAGTAAATCTTAAATCTAACACAGGTATCTCACAGGTTTAACACCGATACACAGGGCTGCATTAGCTAGCGGATACTGCACACACACACACACACAAAATTATTCTACAGTTTCCACTACAATGATCAGACTGTCCCACTAATGTTGCATGGGTTAGACATATAAGTGACTCCTGTTGAAACTAATATGACCATGTCTCAAAGATAATTTAGGATATTTTTACCATGTGGTACACCAACACACACTCGTTGCCCACCCCTGATGATTAGATCCTGGTAGTTGTGATTGACAATTGGTCCGAGTTCCCTCCTCCCTCTCATCTCTAAGAATGGACATGTTGGTGCGTGTGTCTGAAATGTGAGTTTACAGATAAGTGCTGTCCAGTGTCTTTGTGGTTGGTTGTGTTTTCAAAGATTATAATCAATCTATTTGCAGATTGCTATCTTCTCCCAATTAATACCATAAGGTAAGTATTTGTGACGTGTGTGTGCGCGTGCGTGGACAAGCCTGTGCGTGTTTAGAGATCAAGTTCTGAGGTACTCCTCTTTTTTCAGTCAATCACGGTGTCAAGCAGCACTCTACTCTCCAATCCCATCCCTCTTTTCAGCATGAAAAATTTAAAATAAGGAATACTAGGCCTCTGCTCTGCCGCTTCACTCTTCATGTGAACACGGACTGGCCCACTGCCCTCTAACTCCTTCCAACTACCACCTGAACTCCCATCAATGGGACTTGCTCAATGCTTGCTTATGCACAACAAACATTTCATAAACTGTCGTAAAACAGCCCATGTCAGTTCCCTGCCTCAAGTGTCAAAAAACATTTCTAATCTGAAATAAACAGTTAATTACAATGGTGGTAAGTAGGCTTTATGACAGGTTTAAGTCAAGTGTCAACCTCACCGCTGTCTGATTAACACTGTAAACAAGACCAGCTACCCTGCTACTCTCTCCCTCAATCTCCTTCGAGCTGACCCCTCTACCCTATTCGCAGGGTACACACGGCTAGCCCTACTCTCGCTCTCACACACACACGACAAACACTTCAATAACTCCACTACTAATAAAAGTAAAATGACAAAAAATATAAAGTAATTACATTCTTAAAAAAAATATATATATATATATTTCAAAAAAAGAATATATATATATATATTCCATGAACAGGTACATAATCATTTGAGTTTATGTATAAAGTATGGTTACACGCCAGAAAGACAGGGGAAGTGGGAGAGGGGTGGTGTGTGTATGTGTTTGAGGGGTACTGAAGGACTGAGGTCTCTTAGAACCACCTAAAGTGCACTGGTCATTTCCACTGGAATAGAGCTGGAACTGTAGACTTGGGAATGTGCCGGAGATTTTTTTATGGAATATTATATCTCAGGGATTATACTGATAGAGGCCCTTGGAATGTATAACCGGTGGGGGACTGGGACAGCAAGGGTGGAGAAGAGATGGGGTTGGGGTGAAGGTGGGGGTTTAGAGTGTCATTTTGGACCCTTACACAGAAGAGTCCCATTTCTTTAGTGATTTCGTTTTACCCCTCCCTCCCACTAAAGGAGGACCCTATACAGATTCTTTACACGGACACTTAAGCATGTACAAATATATGTATCTGCCTACATGTGAGAGTATCTGGGTGTGTATTACGTGTGTGTGTGTAGAACTCCCAGGAATAGTCTAAGGTTGAAATGTCGCGGAATCAACGCACAGATTCTTCCACCCTCCCCCCCATGCATCACACAGGTACCAGCTGTCATCACAAGTACTCAGGGCTTAAACAGACAGGACGGAGAAGAACAGGACACACACACACGCACGCACGCACGCACGCACGGGTAAACACCAGAAAAAAACCAAGAATTGTAGCGCCATTGATAATAAACAGTAATAACAATAAGAATCGGAATTATAATCATGACAAAAATAATAAATGACATTCATAATAGGGCAGTCGTGCAAGTGGCAACGGCTGCTTTTTTCCCTTTTGTAGGTATTTTTCTTTCTTCTCATTGATTCTTTGTTCGGGGGGGGTTAAAACACTGGTCTCTCGGTGTGTTGGGCATCTAGAGCGTAGTAATGATGGCCTGGAGCGCGTTGGGCGAGTTCTAGACTCAGGGTTTCAGAACTGTTCTGCCAGGAGGTCACAGACGCGCTGGGAAACAGTGTCCTTGCTGCTGCGCAGAGTCAGCCGGTACATCTGACAGAGAAGGGACACAGATTTAGCATGTGTAAACACACACACACACACACACACAAATGAACATACAGGGTGGTCAGTAAAGTTCAAACACACATAATATATATATATATATATACAGTGCCTTCAGAGAGCATTCATACCCCTTGACTTATGCCACATTATGTTGCATTACAGCCTGAATTAAAAAATGGATTACATTTAGTTCTCACCCATCTACACACAACATCCCACAATGACGAAGTGAAATCAAGATTTTTTTTTAAATGTTTGCAAATTGATAGAAAATCAAATACAGAAATATCTAATTTACATAAGTATTTATACACCTTTGCTATGACACCCCAAATTGAGCTCAGGGGCATCCAATTTCCTTTGATCATCCTTGATACACCTGAGGCCAACTCAGTTGTTTGGACATGATTTAGAAAGAGAAACACTCTATACAAGGTCCCACAGTTAACAGTGCATGTCAGAGCGGGAACGATACCATGAAGTCCAAGGAACTGTCCGTAGAGCTCAGAGATAGTATTGTGATGAGGTATATATCTGGGGAAGGGTATAGAGTGCTGAAAGTTTGCAAGAGCAGTGGTCTCCATCATTGGGAAATTGAAAAAAATATGGAACAACCCAGATTCTGCCTACAGCTGTCCGTCCGACCAAACTGGGCAAGAAGGACCTTGGTCAGGGAGGTGACCAAGAACCCAATGACCAATCTGACAATTCCTTGGTTGAGATGGGAAAAAATGTATCCCTTTGGCCTGAATGGAAAGTGTTATGTCTGGAGAAAACCAGGCACAGGTCCTTGCCTGTCAACACCATCCCTATGCTATGCATTTCAATGAATTTAGCCAAATACAGGCAAATCCTTGATGAGAACCTGCTTCAAGAGTGAAAAATCTTAGATTGGGGCGAAGATTTATGTTCCAACAGGACAATAATGACCACAAGCATACAGAGAAAGCAATGCTGGAATGGCTTCAGGACAAGAATGTGAAAGTCATTGAGTGGCCCAGCAAAAGCCCAGACTTGAATCACATTGAACATTTGTGTAAAGACTTGAAGATTGCTGTTTACCGCCGCTCCCATCTAATTTAAGCGCTTGAGAAAATCTGCAAGGAAGAATGGGAGAAAATCCCCAAATTCTGATGTACAAAGCTGATACAGACAATGACACATTCTCCAAGACGACTCAAAGAGGTAATCGTCGCCAAAAGTGAATCCATAACGTATAAACTCAGGGGTGTGAATACTTACGTAAATTAGATATTTCTGTAATTAAAAAATAAATAAAAATTACTTTGTCATTATGAGGTATTGTGTGTAGATGGGTGAGAAATATACATTTAATCAATTTTGAATTCAGGCTTAACAATAAAATGTAGAATAAGTCAAGGGGTATGAAAACTTTAAGGCATTGTATATATTGGATCATCAAAAATGTTACCACGTGTTTAGAATGGATTTACACTGATGACACATTATCAACCTCGAGTCTAACACTGCACAGAGACCGAGAGAGACAGAGAGAGAGAGAGACAGAGAATGTGGAGATTCAAGTGTTCAATTTTGGGGTGTCAGTGAGAAAGTGTGGAAGAATCAATGTGGAGGGAAAAGTGAATGAGAACGTGAAAAAAGGGTGCGAAAGAGAGAATAGGGGGATGAGAAAGAAAGAACGAGAGTGAGAGAGAACAGGGACAGTTGTGTGTTACCTGCTCGCCAGGCTTGATTTGCAGCAGCACACAGAAAGACACAGACAGCAGTGAGTGATGCAATGAGAGCAGCACAGACGGACTCTGTGTGTGTGTGTGTATATATATGTGTGTGTGTGTGTGTATGTATATATATATAAATGTACATTTGTGTGTGTGTGTATATGTGCATATACATTTGTGTGTGTACCTGGGCCTGCGCATTGGGTTCCAGTCTCAGCAGACAGCCAACCTGTTGGGCCTTGGTCTGGATGACTCCAGCACACACATAGTTCTCTGGGTTAGGATCCACATTCTCCAACAGGGCTGTCCCAAGGCCCAGCAACTAGAGACAAGAGTGGGAGGGTGGGGGGGAGAGAGAAAATGGGAGGGGGTAGAATGTGGTAGACATTCAGCAGGCAAAGGAATTAAATGAATATGCCTAAAGTGTGTGTGTGTGTGTGTGTGTCTACCTTGGCCTTGAGCACTTCTGTGTCCATGCCATGACTGGCCTTGAAGATCTTTTGTGCTTCTTGCTGGGGCCTGAAAAGAGAAGAAGTCATAAATACACACACACGCACCCCCTTACATGCTCGCACCCTACACACACTCTCGCTCACTGGCTGAGTTGTTTCCAGCGCTGGAAGAAGTCTGCGGCGGCCATCTCTGTGGGTTGGAAGAACTTGTTGATGGTGACAGGCAGCTTGAGAGAGATATTCTGCAGGGCTCCCCCATACCTGAGAGGAACACACACACGCTACTTAATAAACTGAAGATAACAACAAAAAATGTTTGCGTGTATGTTTGAGTTACTACTGATCTTCCGTGCGTCATTGCGAGGTGTTTGTATCATATGTTCTGTGTAATATTCTGTGCGCGTGTGCACCTGAACTTGATGTTGAGCAGCGGAGCATCAATGAAGTCGGTCAGACACTCGATATTGATGACTTGCTGCACCTGTGCTCCTCCCTCCACTAGGGGTTCCACTGTTTTGGTCTGCACGTTGAGCTGTGGGAAAGCCAGTCAAGGAGAGGAACAGAGCCGGGACTAGAGACTATACTGGGGGGACTTTAATATTGAATATAGCTATCTATGTGTGTTAAAAAGTATAGACTACAACCCAATGGACACACATAGTAGTGTTGCACAGTACAGTTGTGGCCCAAAGTTTTGAGAATGACAAATATTACATTTCAAAGTCTGCTGCCTCAGTTTGTATGATGGAAATTTGCATATACTCCAGAATGTTATGAAGAGTGATCAGATGAATTTAAATTAATTGCAAAGTCCCTCTTCGCCATGCAAATGAACTGAATCCCCCCAAAACATTTCCACTGCATTTCAGCACTGCCACAAAAGGACCAGCTGACATCATGTCAGTGATTCTCTTGTTTAACACAGGTGTGAGTGTTGACGAGGACAAGGCTGGAGATCACTCTGCCATGCTGATTGAGTTCGAATAACAGACCGAAAGCTTTAACAGCATTCTCAAAAGTGACCACAAATGCGATGAGTGTAATGCTTTTATTATAAAAAGGTGAATTTTAATGGTGAAAATGATCAGCGTTATGTATGCCAGTTAGGCTCTACACCCGTTGTAATGCAGAATAATGTGTTTAAATTTTAAGAAGCTATTTGGCAACATCAGTTATGATGCAAACCTCATCAAAACATATAGGCCTATGGGCAAGGCTACATGAGGTGTGCGACTGTAACCGGTGTGAAATGGCTAGCTAGTTAGCGGGGTGCGCGCTAATAGTGTTTCAAAATCGGTGACGTCACTCACTCGGAGACCTTGAAGTAGTTGTTCCCCTTGCTCTGCAAGGGTCGTGGCTTTTGTGTGGAGTGATGAGTAACGATGCTTCGAGGGTGGCTGTGGTCGATATGTGCAGAGGGTCTCTGGTTCGAGCCCAGGTAGGGACGAGGAGAGGGAGGGTAGCTATACTGTTACATTGATGCTGTTTACCCAGATCACTGGTTGCTGCGGAAAAGGAGGTCGTCAAAAGGGGGGTGAGTGCAACCGGTGTGAAATGGCTAGCTAGTTAGAGGGGGTGCGCGCTAATAGCGTTTCAAATCGGTGACGTCGCTCGCTCCGAGACCTTGAAGCAGTTGTTCCCCTTGCTCTGCAAGGGCCTCAGCTTTAGTGGAGCGATGGGTAACGGTGCTTCGTGGGTATCTGTTGTTGATGTGTGCAGAGGGTCCCTGGTTCGAGCCCAGGTAGGGGCAAGGAGAGGGACGGAAGCAAAAAACTGTTACACGACTATGGTTTGGAAAAAGAAGGTGGACAAAAGCATGTGAAACAGCAGGGCATCATTCACAAGTGAGCAGCTAATATTGTCACCCATCACACTATTCTTGATATAATCTTGTCTTTACATATACTAAATCATATACAGTACCAGTCAAAAGTTTGGACACCTACTCACTCAAGGGTTTTTCTTTATTTTGAATATTTTCTACATTGTAGAATAATAGTGAAGACATCAAAACTATGAAATAACACATATGGAATCATATAGTCACCAAAAAAAGTGTTAAACAAATCAAACTATATTTTATATTATTCAAAGTAGCCACCCTTTGCCTTGATGACAGCTTTGCACACTCCTCCCCCATATGCTGAGCACTTGTCAGGTGCTTTTCCTTCAATCTGTGGTCCAACTCATCCCAAACCATCTCAATTGGGTTGAGGTCAGGTGATTGTGGAGGCCAGGTCATCTGATGCAGCACTCCATCCCTCTCCTTCTTGGTAAAATAACCCTTACAAAGCCTAGAGGTGTGTTGGGTCAATGTCATGTTGAAAAACAAATGATAGTGGGACTAAGTGCAAACCAGATGGGATGGCGTATCGCTTCAGAATGCTGTGATAGCCATGCTGGTTATGTGTACAGTTGAAGTCGGAAGTTTACATACATCTACGTTGGAGTCATTAAACTCGTTTTTCAAACACTCCACAAATGTCTTATATCCGCAGTAAAACGAGTCCTATATCAACATAACCTGAAAGGCCGCTCAGCAAGGAAGCCATTGCTTCAAAACCACCATAAAAAAGCCAGACTACGGTTTGCAACTGCACATGCGAAAAAGATGGTACTTTCTGGAGAAATGTCCTCTGGTCTGATGAAACAAAAATAGAACTGTTTGGCCATAAGGACCATTGTTATGTTTGGCGGAAAAAGGGAAGAAAAAAAGAACACCATCCTAACCGTGAAGAACGGGGGTGGCAGCATCATGTTGTTGGGGTGCTTTGCTGCAGGAGGGACTGGTGCACTTCACAAAATAGATGGCATCACGAGGAAGGAAAATTATGTGGATATATTGAAGCAACATCTCAAGACATCAGTCAGGAAGTTAAAGCTTGGTCACAAATGGGTCTTCCAAATGGACAATGACCCCAAGCATACTATAGAACATTTGTGGGCAGAACTGAAAAAGGGTGTGCGAGCAAGGAGGCCTACAAACCTGACTCAGTTACACCAGCTCTGTCAGGAGAAATGGGCCAAAATTCACCCAACTTATTGTGGGAAGCTTGTGGAAGGCTACCCGAAACGTTTGACCCAAGTTAAACAATTTAAAGGCAATGCTACCAAATACTAATTGAGTGTGTGTAAACTTCTGACCCACTGGGAATGTGATGAAAGAAATAAAAGCTGAAATAAAATCGCTCTACTATTATTCTAACATTTCACATTCTTAAAATAAAGTGGTGAATATTTACTCTGAAAACGAGAGTTTAAATGTATTTGGCTAAGGTGTATGTAAACTTCCGACTTCAACTATACCTTTAATAAATCACTGACAGTGTCACCAGCAAAGCACCAACACACCTCCTCCATGCTTCACGGTGGGAATCATACATGCAGAGATCTTCTGTTCACCTACTCTGCATCTCACAAAGACACAGATGTTGGAACAAAAATCTAATTTGGATTCATCAGAACAAAGGACAGATTTCCACCGGTCTAATGTCCTTTGCTCGTGTTTCTTGGCCCAAGGAAGTCTCTTTTTCTTATTGGTGTCCTTTAGTAGTGGTTTCTTCGCAGTAATTCGACCATTAAAGCCTGATCAACACAGTCTCCTCTGAACAGTTGATGTTGAGATGTGTCGGTTACTTGAACTCTGAAGCATTTATTTGGGCTGAGATGTCTGAGGTGCAGTTAACTCTAATGAACTCATCCTCCGCAGCAGAGTTAACTCTGGGTCTTCCTTTCCTGTGGCAGGCCTCATGAGAGTTTCCTCATAGCGCTTGATGGTTTTTGCGACTGCACTTGAAGAAACTTTCAAAGTTCTTCAAATGTCTTTGCTTATTTAAGCTGCTCTATACATAATATGGACTTGGGTCTTTTACCAAATAGGGTTATCTTCTGTATACCACTCCTTACTTGTCACAACACAACTGATTGGCTCAAACGCATTAAGGAAAGAAATGCCACAAATTAACTTAACAAGGCACACCTGTTAACAGAAATGCTTTCCAGGTGAATACCTCGTGTTGCTGGCCAGTACATGATGCAACAAAATGCCAACATGGCGATTTACAGTTAGCTGGTGTTCTAAAGCCTATTGTTTCCATTCCCCTTTAATACATACATGTCTGTCTCCAAAAAATGTTGACGTAAAAAAAAAAGAAATGTAATGATATTGAACTTAAAAGATGCCCATATACTGAACAGAGCAGCAGCAGCATTTGTCTGGATCATCTGTCATTTTGTGACTTTGGCTAATATACCTTCTTTTTTTGCAGCAGGATCATTTTGGTATCGAGTATCGTGATGGTATCGCGTATTTTGATACTAAACCTGGTATCAGTATCGAAGTCAAAATTCTGCTATTGCTATAGTGTGCAAGATAAGGGTGTGCCAGTGTGTGTGTGTGTGCAAATGCATTGAAGGATATGAGACTGCAGCTCCCCTGGACAGCTGACTGTGGTGTTAAAGCTGACAAACTGCACCGAGGTTTTATTGCCATAGAACAGATACATCCTCCCTAAAAAATATATAAAAAAACATGTTAGAAGATATGTCAAATGGACACATTTAGGTGACATTTCCAAAATAAAACATACAGGTTATAATGCATTATGTACGCTCCCATATTAAGGCTATAGTGCAGCATTTACACACCAACTCATTCCCGTTTATAATGCATTATAATTCATAATAACTACAGTACAACAACATATGGACACAGTCGGTAACTCACCCATCTCAATAGTAAAAGCACATACATACATAAACTCAGCAAAAAAAGAAACGTCCTCTCACTGTCAACTGCGTTTATTTTCAGCAAACTTAGCATGTGTAAATATTTGTATAAAAATACCAAGATTCAACAACAGACAAAAACTGAACAAGTTTCACAGACATGTGACTAGCAGAAATGGAATGGTGTCCCTGAACAAAGGGGGGGTCAAAATCAAAAGTAACAGGCAGTATCTGGTGCGGCCACCAGCTGCATTAAGTACTGCAGTGCATCTCCTCATCATGGACTGCACCAGATTTGCCAGTTCTTGCTGTGAGATGTTCCCCACTCCTCCACCAAGGCACCTGTAAGTTCCCGGACATTTCTGGGGGGGAATGGCCCTAGCCCCCACCCTCCGATCCAACAGGTCCCAGACGTGCTGAATGGGACTGAGATCCGGGCTCTTCGCTGGAAATCACACACAGAACGAGCACTATGGCTGGTGGCATTGTCATACTGGAGGGTCATGTCAGGATGAGCCTGCAGGAAGGGTACCACATGAGGGAGGAGGATGTCTTCCCTGTAAAGCACAGCGTTGAGATTGCCTGCAATGACAACAAGCTCAGTCCAATGATGCTGTGACACACCGCCCCAGACCATGATGGACCCTCCACCTCGATCCTGCTCCAGATTGCAGGCCTTGGTGTAACGCTCATTTCTTCAACAATAAACGCAAATCCAACCATCACCCCTGTTGCCACCCCCGTGCTTCACGGTTGGGACGGTGTTCTTCGGCTTACCAAGCCTCCCGTTTTCCTCCAAACATAACGATGGTCTTCATGGCCAAACAGTTCTATTTTTGTTTCATCAGACCAGAGGACATTTCTCCAAAATGTACCATCTTGTACCATGTGCAGTGGCAAAACATGGCAAACCATAGTCTGGCTTTTTTATGACGGTTTTGGAGCAGTGGCTTCTTCCTTGCTGAGCGGCCCTTAAAGTTATGTCGATATAGGACTCGTTTTACTGTGGATATAGATACTTTTGTACCTGTTTCCTCCAGCATCTTCACAAGGTCCTTTGCTGTTGTTCTGGGATTGATTTGCACTTTTCACACCAAAGTACGTTCATTTCTAGGAGACAGAACACGTCTCCTTCCTGAGCGGTATGTAGGCTGCGTGGTCCCATGGTGTTTATACTTGCGTACTATTGTTTGTAAAGATAAACGTGGTACCTTCAGGTGTTTGGAATTTGCTCCCAAGGATGAACTAGACTTGTGGAGGTCTGCAATTTATTTTCTGGGGTCTTGGCAGATTTCTTTTGATTTTCCCATTATGTCGAGCAAAGAGGCACTGAGGTTGAAGGTCGGCCTTGAAATACCTCCAGAGGTCCACCTCCAATTGACTCAAAGGATGTCAATTAGCCTACCAAAAGCTTCTAAAGCCATCATTTTCTGGAATTTTCCAAACAGTTTAAAGGCACAGTCAACTTAGTGTATGTAAACTTCTGACCCACTGGAATTGTGATACAGTGAATTATAAATGAAATAATCTATCTGTAAACAATTGTTGGAAAAATGACTTGTCATGCACAAAGTAGATGTCCTAACGGACTTACAAGAAATTTGTGGAGTTGATGAAAAACGAGATTGAATGACTCCAACCTAAGTGTATGTAAACTTCCGACTTCAACTGTACATACACACGTGCAAATACACCCATGCCGTAGCCAAGATATGCATTATGCTCACTCACCCAGCATCTAATGCATTATAGAAACTGAAGCGTACCTTACCACTGAATAAACATTCTGTATACTAAAATGGACATGACAAAGCTAGGATGTGAACACAAATACTAAATGACGTCATCTATTACATTCTGTGCACGCTCAGAGGTACTTACCAATGCTATAGAATAGCACAGACATCAATTCAAATAGGTTTAAGCATATAGGTTAATGTATTTCACACGGGACTGATCTGCATGAAAAGGGTTAATACTTCAAGGGAAGAATCCTAACTTGAAACCCACACATAACGCAATCTCCCAGAACTCACATCAATGTGACAAATGTGACTTATAGGATTCAAGCATCTCCCCGCATTGTCTAGTAGCCCAAACTCACCCAGGTTCTGGCGGTACTCAGACTTGATGCCGATCTGAAGCAGCTGGTTCTCAAACAACACACCGTTGTTCTTACACACAAATCTGACAGGAGAGAGAGAGGGAGAAAGTGAGTGAGAATGAACGTGTTAGGATTTATCATCATGTAGCATTTGCTGCTTATAACATGTCAATCAAGTGGCACATACACTACCTATAAGTCATTGGAACTCTGCAGTCATGCCATCATATCGCAATATCAATTCACTTTGCAGACAAACATACGTATCTTACCATACGTGAATGACTTAACATAACAGACGTCAGTGACATCTACACAAGTTGGTTTTGTTTCAATCCAGTAGGTTGTTAGATACCTTTGCTCAAGAGTGACAGAACCCAAAAACAAGCCAGCCCCGCCGGAAAGAGAGAGATAGGAGGAGCGAGAGAAAGCTCTTACTTGTTGAGAAGCTCATCTGACTCGGGCAGAGGAGGGGCAGGATCCTCAGAGGCCACAGTAGGGGGAGCAGAGCTGAGAGGAGGAAGGAGGGATGGAGAAAGGATGGATGAGGAGAGGTGGATGACAGCACCCACAGAAAATGGCAGGGGGTGTGAGAGAATGTAAAATGTGTTTGAAGGGGATAAAATGAATTACAGATAGAAAAAGGGATAGAGAGAGGAGGAGGAAAAGAGTGTGTCAAGCGAGACCCAAAGCAGTGAGGCATGACAAACAGGAGAAGAGAAGGAGAAGAGAAAAAGCAGAGGTGGGTTAGTATGAGCACTTAGATCCAATTCATCAAAACTGACAGTATTAACAAAAACAATGAAAAGTATTTTGCTTGTAAACATTTGTGTGTGGTACATGCATGTATGAATAAACAGCATAGGTAGACTACAATAACATAATCCAACAACCCACATGCAATAGAGGGTATGTGTGTCCATGTGACTAGTTTAAGGTTGAGGTGCCCATGCAGCCTCCCTAAATAGCTTTAGATTAGAACAACAGTGTTCATATGTGTGTTTGGGTGCAACATGACAGTCAGCCATCTTATTGCTGGCCCCTTACTCCGAGTCACCAGGACCCTCCACCAATGGGGAGTCAGAGGCCTCGGGAGCGTGAAGAGCGCTGCCAATGTCCAATCACAATCGAGGACAAGAGACACACAAGCACGCACGTTGCCGGACCAAGCACGCACGCACACACACACACACAAAAACACAGAGAAGGAGAAATAGAAAAGGGGAAGGAGAGAAAGTAAGAAAATAGAAAGACAGTCACATACACAGCAAGATAAAAAGAGAACAGACAAGATTACACATAGAAGACGCAGAGTGACTGATAGAATGACTGATAAAGACAGAGACAGAGGACCAGCACATATCACAGACAGCAAGCACCACAAGAATAAAACAACGCTCATTTTCAAGAGCAAGCTTCATATTCTACCACAGTGCATCTGGACAACTAAAACACATAACAGCCACACCACAAACATCAAGTATCCACTAGACACTGATCTTAGGTCAGTTTTGAATTTATCCCCAAGGGTAGGCTTGGAGTGGGGGTAATCTAGGCTGATTCCAGATCTGTGTCTATGGGAGTCTTCTAGTCACAGGGTGAACATTCACCTCAGGAAGCCGTCGTCGTTCACGCCAGCAGAAGTGGCAGAAGGCCCCGCCTCTGAAAACACATCAACCAATAGGCTGCCTGCACTGGGAGTGGCCCCACTAGCAGGAGCGGTCGAACGAAGGCCAAGCAGATCTGCTGAAGGGGAGGGGGTGGACTGGAAGACAAAGAAAGATGGACAGGGAACAGAGAGAGAAAGGATAGAGGGAAAGAGAGAGCGAAAACAGAGAGAGAGAGAACAGAGAACGAGAACGAGCGAGCGAGCACAAGAGAGAGAGAGCGAGAACAGAGAGAGAGAGAGAGGAGAACAGAGAGAGAGAGAGAGAGAGAGAGAGAGGAGAACAGAGAGAGAGAGCGAGAACAGAGAGAGCGAGAACAGAGAGAGAGGAGAACAGAGAGAGAGAGAGGAGAACAGAGAGAGAGAGAGAGCGAGAGGAGAACAGAGAGAGAGAGAGAGAGAGAGGAGAACAGAGAGAGAGAGAGAGAGGAGAACAGAGAGAGAGAGAGAGAGAGAGAGAGAGAGGAGAACAGAGAGAGAGAGAGAGAGAGAAAGAGAGAGGAGAACAGAGAGAGAGAGCGAGCGAGAACAGAGAGAGCGAGAACAGAGAGAGAATGAGAACGAGCGAGCGAGCACGAGAGCGAGAACAGAGAGAGAGGGGAGAACAGCGAGCAAGAGAGAAAGCGAGAGAGAGAGTGAACAGAGAGAGACATCATTTGTATAATAGCAGTGCTTTGAGAATATATTGCTCAATATTAAGTAAATCCATTACACAGACCGTGATTGTGTTTTTTCCAAAGCAATCACCATCTCTTTCAACTGCTGCCAGTCTTTGAATTGTCAGAACAGAAATTACAAGATTGCAATAACAGTATTATAACATCATGTTTTTTTTAACACTCATTTGTGTGTGTGGACTGAAAGTGGGTCTCAGAGATTAACCCTGACTGTGGATTTACGACAGATTGGTGAGAAACAACATCCCATTCCATGATTAGTGTCTGTCAGTCAGTACCAGGGAGAACCAATCTCCAGTTTCTTTAAAGAAAAAATGTAGTATTCTAGGTTGCATTAGAATTTTTGTACCAGAAAGCAGTAAATTAACTAGAGACAGATATTTGGTGCCATGTAAATCTTGATGTCTGTTGCATGAGAGCAAAATGTGCCTTTGTATAAATGATCTCATATGTGATTTGTCATGAAAATCCAGGAGGATGGACTTTGTTATAAAATGCTGTGGCTTAGTCCTGCTGGCTGGGGTCTCAACGAATCACCTACGGGTGACCTCATTGACAAGCTCCATTACTGCAGTAATTAAATAATAACGCTAACTTGCTTTGAAGAAATTTAAAAGTCTCTCCTTTTGATTACAATAATTCCACGACAATTTTGGTGACGAGGATGGGATGATGAACTTCATTTCTCTGATTGTTCCCAGTGAAATTCAGGTTAACCGTGTGCATTAGATGCAGCTGGGGAAAGACACTCTCCCCTATTTGGAGCAGATCGGATCCCCACATGGCTGGGAGCGTCAGCTGAATGGATACATCATTTTGACACGAATTGGATTAGGGAGGAGACTTTTTTCTTCTTCAATTGAATTTGAAAGTGCACAATTGATAGTACTAGTTAGACATTACATTGAACGTTGACGTCGGAGTGGACAATCAATAAGTGATAGGCTAACAAATTTTTGAAATAACAAAACAAAACATAAAAGCCCCTGTTGAGGGTACTCTCAGAGCGAGGTCTTCCTTAAGATGGCCACAACTGGGGTAACTAGCAGGACTGAGTTGAGTTGATAAGAGTGTTCTTAAGTGAGGTATCAGTTGCGGACTTCCAAAAGTCCAGATCCGTGGTACTGGTTGATCACAGTAGGACTGGTGAGGTTAATGTATTGATCGAGGAACCAGAGTGCGGGTGACGCCTTGCGAGGGCATTTGGCTTACTGAAGTTAAAATTATAACATGAAATGTTTTGATAAATTAGTTAAACAGGTATGACCTGGGTTACAATTGTTGAGAGGTTATTGTGAGTATTTGTTGTTGGGACCACTAATTAGGTAATCATTTGATAATGTTATGTGTTTTCCTGTTCATATAGACAGGGTTTGAAATCAGGTGTGGGTAATCTTTGTAGAAGCGTTCTGACCAAGTCTGACCAAGTCTGTGTGAGTGGTCTGACCATTCCTCTGTGGATGGTTATTTAGTCATGTTCTGTGTGAGCATTTGATCACTCCTGTGTGGATGATCATTAAGGTTCTGTGTAAGCCTGAGATAAATAATAATTAGGAGATAAGTTAATGATATGCAATGGTTTAAAATAGTTAGGTACATATGTGAAAGCTGTAAACCAAATGTACCTATAGAAGTAAGAAAATATTCCGTCAGGCGATAAATATTAAGTGTGTTTGGGAACAGGGCTGTGTGAATGTGATATGAAAGTTCTGTGAGTGTGGAAATAAGATGTAGAAATGTATATAAGAAGATTGAAATTTGGTTAATAAATGTTGATAATGTTATTTTGGGGTTCCGTCCATTACTTCCCATCATAGAATATCACCGGGTGGTATTGAGAGCGGGATGTTATTTTATACCTGAAGAGCATTATTCCAACGACCCGCTGGGCAGTGTCCAGGAAACTTCAGGTTTTTTCCGCTGGGAGATTGCTGAACCAATGGATTTGGTTGATGTGAGTACCTAAGAATTCAACGTTCTACATGGATTCTGTGAAGATATGAAAATATGATGAATTGTATGTGTGTATAATCAATTACTAGAGATTTTATAAAGTAATTCTGGGAAAATAATGAGATGCAACTTAAACAACCCATACGTAGACGTACGTAGGTTTTGAGTTGGTCCCTTTAATGGATCATTTGATAAAGATGAGGTTTAACATTATTAAAACTGTCTACAAAGTCTGGGCAATTGTCTCAGAAAATGATTTGAGTGTTTCCACTTTTGGTTAACTTACCCTAACGATGTCACTATAAAACGCTTATTGGATTTTCTCCGTCCGGGTACTACATTTGAAATAAAACTGCCCTTTAAGGCAATTTTTTTTTCTTCTTCTTCCCAGTATGAGAGGAGTTGCTATATTTATTGAATAAACCTTTTTCCATAAAGTTCGAGCGAATTAAGATTGAATCTCGACGTAACTTATAACGTCGTACAAAGCCTAGGGTATCCATCAAACGATCATTGCTGGATTAATGTGATGTAGTTCAGTAAATAAAATATATTGCATGAGAGAACAATCTGCTTCTATTAAAAAGCGAAAAATCCGTTTCCTAATCAATGAATGTCGATTTAACTCGTTGACTGCTAATCTATTCCTTTTGTGCATGTGAGAATCTCTGCGGAGACACGTGTGGACCTGTAGGGCTATTTCCTGGGAATTGTGTCGTTACTATGTGCCAGATGTTAAGACTACAAACCATTGTAATTGGGTTATTTGTGGGATTTCTTCGTCATTTCAATAGCATTGGGTCTATAATATTGACCAAAATATGGGTTTCTGATTGTAAATCAAGTATTGGTATGTTTTGCCTAGACAGAAACTGCCGGCAGTGTTTGTTTAAGATACAAACTGAACGTTTTAGCAGCTTGCTTAGTTCGAATTAAAAGGTCAATTTATTCAAGGTAATATGCTTTATTCGAGGTAATACCGTGGGGTCAAAATGATCACAAGAACGGTGAGCAAAAATCCCAGAACCACACGGGGGGACCTTGTGAATGACCTGCAGAGAGCTGGAACCAAAATAACAAAGCCTACCATCAGTAACACATTACGCCGCCAGGGACTCAAATCCTGCAGTGCCAGACGTGTCCCCCTGCTTAAACCAGTACATGTCCAGGCCCGTCTGAAGTTTGCTAGAGAGCATTTGGATGATCCAGAAGAAGATTGGGAGAATGTCATATGGTCAGATGAAACCCAAATATAACTTTTTGGTAAAAACTCAACTCGTCGTGTTTGCATCCAAAGAACACCATCCCAACCATGAAGCATGGAGGTGGAAACATCATGCTTTGGGGATGCTTTTCTGCAAAGGGGACAGGACGACTGCACCGTATTGAGGGGAGGATGGATGGGGCCATGTATCGCGAGATCTTGGCCAACAACCTCCTTCCCTCAGTAAGAGCATTGAAGATGGGTCGTGGCTGGGTCTTCCAGCATGACAACGACCCGAAACACACAGCCAGGGCAACTAAGGAGTGGCTCCGTAAGAAGCATCTCAAGGTCCTGGAGTGGCCTAGCCAGTCTCCAGACCTGAACCCAATAGAAAATCTTTGGAGGGAGCTGAAAGTCCGTATTGCCCAGCGACAGCCCCGAAACCTGAAGGATCTGGAGAAGTGTATGGAGGAGTGGGCCAAAATCCCTGCTGCAGTGTGTGGAAACCTGGTCAAGAACTACAGGAAATGTATGATCTCTGTAATTGCAAACAAAGGTTTCTGTACCAAATATAAAGTTCTGCTTTTCTGATGTATCAAATACTTATGTCATGCAATAAAATGCAAATTAATTACTTAAAAATCATACAATGTGATTTTCTGGATTTTTGTTTTAGATTCCGTCGCTCACAGTTGAAGTGTACCTATGATAAAAATTACAGACCTCTACATGCTTTGTAAGTAGGAAAACCCGCAAAATCGGCAGTGTATCAAATACTTGTTCTCCCCACGGTGTGTGTGTATATATATTTTTTTTTGGTAAGAGTTTCCATGTTTTAGTCCACTGGTGAAAGCGAGTCGTGCTCGTTGGGCTATATCGGGCCGTAAGGGATGCAGTAGAGGTCTGAATAGTTGAATCGGAAACTTTCTTCAATCATTTCTGATTACTGTTGCCGAGTTTTATAGTTTATGTAACACCAGTGAATTTGAGCAGGTAGTTAATGTATTCTAACATTATAATATGTTTCCATTATGTGGAACAGTGTCCGGTCATTAAAGTGGATTGCAGTTCGAGATTATTTTTACAGGGACAGTGCACATTAATCAATGTTTCAATAAAAGTGCCGGTTTTAGCCAGCCGGCTAATTTTCAACCACAGTCCCTGGGCAGGTTATTAAGAACAATTACAGTACAGACAATCAATGAGCAGTGAGCACATGCAGAGCAACATAGAACAAGCAACACGTAGCACGCAGACAGAGCAATAGCACAAAAAGCAACAAACACATAAAAGCAACAAAGTGTTTCCACAACTCACAAGCTACAGACAACATGGAAAGCAGCAATACACAGCTAGGGATAATATTCACTAGTCTGATTGGCCTTTAGCCATGTCTTCATGTTTTTTGTGAAGGTGTGAAAGGTGGTACAGTTGTGTCTCTCTGATGGCAGTGTATTCCAGACATGGGAAGCTCTCACAGAGAAAGCAGATCGACTAAAGGTGCTTTTCCTTAAGGGAACTATAGTCACCTCTCATGGCAGACCTTGTGGCTCTGCTGCCATAGGTTTGAGTTTTCATTTAACAAAAGTACTGAGTGGATGGGGAGCCAGGCCATTTAGGATCTTGAATACAAGACATACGTCAGTGTATTGCATAAGATTTTTCCAACTGAGGAGCTCATGCTTTCTGAGGATGTAACAGTGATGATGACAATTGGGCTTCCTATCAAGCACTTTGAGAGCCTGTTTGTAGACAGACTGAATGGGTTTTAATGTTGTACAGCAAGCTTGGGCCCAACTAGTCAAGCAGTATGTATGTTAAGGGAGACGTACGTCTCAAACAACTGTTTCATAGATGCCTGAGATCAAATATCACTGATTCCTTAGGCTGAGAAATTGACTACATTTGTGACCCGGAAAAAAAAGTATTACATTTAGTAACGATACCAGGATAACGTTATATGGTTATGGAAAAGAGAGACCAGTCATATCATATGATATGGGAGGGAATCGTTAGTGGCGAGACAGATTTTGCTGTGTCTAAGGGTAGCACATGCTAAATTAAGCACACAAACGTTGGGGTACATTAAAACAAAAATGATTTGAGGGAGTACAGTGGACTTATTATGTTATGTTTGTAGTTATAACTTTGGGTTGCTGATTAAGATGTAGTATAGTGGATATTGATGAAATGTACACTTTCTCTAGGATGAGAATGGGGGTGGTCATTTTCCTCTCTTTGAAATGTTTCCCCGGGGCTATGGTCTTGGCGAGAGCAGTGAGTGTGACTGAGACCGAAACTACCAAATTAACTAAGGCCTGGCCATTTTTGTTTGTTTTTACCTTAAGATTTGCAAATACCCACACACAACACACTTGTTATGACTATTTGTTGGTGTTTTTCAAATACTATGTCTGATTTATTGTGAGTGTTCTATTTCAGCGTAGCCTAGTGGTTACAGTAAATCCCACAGGGTAGCCTAGTGGTTACCGTAAATCCCGGCAGGGTAGCCTAGTGGTTAGAGTGTTGGACTAGTAACTGAAAGGTTGCAAGTTCAAATCCCCGAGCTGACAATGTACAAATCTGTTGTTCTGCCCCTGAACAGGCAGTTAACCCACTGTTCCTAGGCCGTCATTGAAAATAGGAATTTGTTATTAACTGACTTGCCTAGTTAAATAAAGGTAAAATAAAGTTTGGGTTTAGTGAGTTTTCCATTTGTCTTTGTGCCAAGGTATCTTAAAGGGACACGCACACACAAATAGAATTTTCTGGAGTTTTAATTGAACACAAGTTAAATATTTTGATAAGATACACTGGAAACTTGCATTTCGTTTCCAGTATGACATTGACTGTTTTTCATTATTTAGTCTAATATAGTAAGAAACCCTTCTTTGAAGGGTTTGTATGACCTCTGACATCTGTCCTGACTTTCCAGTGTGGTTTGATCACCCTCATTGGAAAGCTATTTGGATAATGAATTTAAGGTCAATTGTAATACTAATTTGAAGGTAATTTGTAATATTGATAATTATGATGAAGTTTATAGTTCTTAGCCATATTTGTGATTTGGACCAATGTGAAGAAGGAGAGGGTGTTGCCTTTGACTAAGGCTAGGCTTAAGTCCATTTTACTATGACCGTATAGGTGCAACTATTTTTCTTTATGGAGTTGTTAAGGATAGTGATTCTAATTAAATTATTTGAAATTATTTTGTTTTATTTTTAACCAGTAGTAGTGTTTTTTTTAATACACATTACTCACACTGGGAGTCATGCATCAAAATGGAGGAGGTAACAGTCCTCTGAGGTTTTGGATTGAAGTTTACACACCTTTAGTGATATATAGAAGTGTATTGAGTGACATGTGAAGGAATGTATTGTTGTGTTGTTTGTTCTGTTCTGATACAAATCTCACCAGAATAGGTCTGCTGGATGGTTGGGATGTGGTCTATCTTCCTGATCCTGTGGCTCTGCGATGATGTTGACAGTGTGATGGGGAGTATAAGCCAATTTGAAAAAATTGTTGTTTCAATATAATGTGTTATTCTCTTTGACATACATTTAGACATTGGTATTAAGAATAATTGGTAAACGTAATAATTTATCATATAGCCAATGCTTGTCTGGATTTCCTGAATCAAAAATGAACTGAGCTAAACTGTTGTTTTGATCTTTCCTCTCTCGAGGTCACAGTCGGTGGCTTAATGCATAAAAGGGATAATTTGCCCACGAGAAGTGTGAACCTCAAAACCCCCCCAAGCTGGCTGAAGAAGAGTGACAAAGGCGTTCAATACGGCCCTGTCTGCACCACTTCAACAGAGAGACCTGAGTCCGAGCCAGCAACCGATGTACAGCATCCAATCTAAGCTGTTTTTACTCGCATGTCTTTTCTCTCAGGAGTGTGACAGGAGTCCACATTGAGTGAGCATGGGGAGAAATCTGTTCCAAACTTCTCTCATGTTGTTGGTTGACAAATGGACTAGACATAATGGGTGGTAAATGTGGTGGTGGCTCAGGTGAGACATTGAAATTGGGACATTATCATGGACATCCACTTTGAACTGTAAAGCTATCTGAAAACAATGACGAAGACGGCAGCAGAATCAGTGCCTGAAGCGTTGGGGGGGAGGCATTGGTCAACAACTGTGCCCAAAATTGATTGTAGAGGTCTACACAGTGCTGAAATAGTAATTTAGATTAAGAATGATGCATTAGGATACTGATCTGTAATTATAATCATGATAAGAAAGTTAATACTAGAATGATTGGATAATTATGCAGTATGTTAATATAAATGTACATTCTGCCAATGTGTGTTGAATTGAGGGTTTTGAGTGATTGGTCCTATCACTGAGCAATGTCATTCTACAATTTGGTTGGAAAATTAATTGGGTTTTGATTATGATTTGGAAACTGAATGATTTTTAAAACTGACGGATTGATTGGTGAATGGGTAGATTGAAACTGATCCTAATCTATTTGACTTAGTTCCACTACCAAATTACGTTTTTGATGATAGTGATAATAGTCAGGAACTATAGCAGGTATGGTGTTATTAATGGCAGAGAGACTATAGGAGTTGCCTTATAAATAGTGGAATCATGACGCTTGTCTCGGGTCATGTTCATTAGGCACCAACGGAATACATTTTTACTTAAACCAGGAGTCACTACCTGGATTTGTCCAACAAGATATGCTAATTTTAGTTTCTAGAAATAGTTATTTCCACCATGCTGATCCATTGGAGTGTGATAGATAACTAATAACTAATGCATATTTTATTAAACTCCATTGTTGCATGCACTGCATTATGCATTAAATATTTGATTTTCACTCTCTATGAAGATATAGCCTTGAATCATATAAACTGTATGCATCTTTTGCTTTTCTTCAACTGCTGCCAGTCTTTGAATACAAGTGATTTATGTCATTGTGCTGTGTCTTGTAATTGCTACAAAACAAATTGTCCCTTCACAGAAAAACAACGATGATAAGGGCAAGGGGGTCTACTAAGCTATCCATTAAGATGGTCATACCAAGTATCATTTAGCTACTTGATTTTGAATTTAAGGACCCATTTAGGTATAATTAATATTTGTAAAGATTGTTATGAAACATTGAATTTGGCCTTACTGCCATTAGCCCATAGAAACACATTGAATAACAGATAGTCAAATAAATAAATAATAAAAGGATGTTTGTTTAAAAGTGTCCGTCTTCTGAGAGATAGGTGGACACCTGCTCGTCAAACATCTCATTCCAAAATCATGGGCATTAATATGGAGTTGCTGCTATATCACCCTCCACTCCTCTGGGAAGGCTTTCCACTAGATGTTGGAACATTGCTGCGAGGACTTGCTTCCATTCAGCCACAAGAGCATTAGTGAGGTTGGGCACGGATATTGGGCGATTAGGCGTGACCCGCAGTCGGCGATCCAATTCATCCCAAAGGTATTCGATGGGGTTGAGGTCAAGGGCTCTGTGCAGGCCAGTCAAGTCCTTCCACACCGATCTCGATAAACCATTTCTGTATGGACCTCGCTTTGTGCACGGGGGTATTGTCATGCTGAAACAGGAAAGAGCCTTCCCCAAACTGTTGCCAAAGTTGGAAGCACAGAATCATCTAGCATGTCAATGTATAATGTAGCATTACAATTTCCCTTCACTGGAACTAATGGGCCTAGCCTGAACCATGAAAAACAGCACCAGACCATTATTCCTCCTCCACCAAACTTTACAGTTGGCACCATGCAGTCCGGCAGGTAGCGTTCTCCTGGCATCCGCCAAACCCATATTAGTCCATGGGACTGCCAGATGGTGACGCATGATTCATCACTCCAGAGAACGTGCTTCCACCGCTCCAGTGTCAAATGGTGCAGATTTTTACACAACTCCAGCCGACACTTGGCACTGCACGTGGTGATCTTTTGTGTGCGACTGCTCGGCCATGGAAACCCATTTCATGAAGTTCCCGATGAACAGTTATTGTGCGGACGTTGCATCCAGAGGCAATTTGGAACTTGGTAGTGAGTGTTGCAACGGAGGGCCGGCAATTTTTTAATACATTTTTTGTGACGAACTGACTTGTTGGAAAGATGGCATTCTATGCCGGTGCCACATTGAAAGTCACTGAGCTCTTCAGTAAGGCCATTCTAATGCCAATGTTTGTCTATGGAGATTGCATGTGGCTGAAATAGCTGAATCCACTCATTTGAAGGGGTGTCCACATACCTTTGTTTATATAGTGTATAAGAAAGATCAGGAAATTATTTTTTATTTAGTTTGACCCATATTTCACCAATTTCTTTTTCCATATTTACTTCCATTCATTTTTTAAACTGGTACCGCTACCTTGAGACGAGTCAAATAACCAACATGTACGTGTTCGTGAGAGTCTCGGTGTGTAATCCCAAAACTGCTCGGGAACTACAGACAAGAGGTTGGCAGATCGACAATAGCGACTTCGGAGCAAAACGGAGAAACACCATCGTGTTCTTGAGTTTCATCTTTTCGTAGAGGGGTTTGGACGCTACAGGAGTTCTCGGGATGTCTCATGGTTTGACAAACACAGCTGTAGCTTGGCCACCTTCCACTGCAGAAGGCCACCATTGGCGGATGCGGTGGATTGAGATGCAGCGCATTCAAAAAACTTAAAACGGATTTTGTTGAGGATTTTTTGATTATGCTAATTAGATTTCCACGGGTATAGAGAATAGGTGCCATTTGGGGTGCAGAGAAAGTATATTGAATTGAATGCTCACAGCGTTAGAGGCTGCGATGGCAGCGTCGCCCCCCCTGTCCCCTCCACCGTTGAGCTCTCCTCTCTCCTTGCCGTCCTCCAGCTCCACCGACACGGCACCCGGACCCTTCTTCTTCTTCAGCTTGGCCAAGATGGATGACTCCCTCTCTGGGAAGGGAGGCATCTCCTCCAGCACAGTGGCCTGAAGAGGGGGGAGGGAGGGATGTGGTTACAGTTATGACAATGTGACTAAACCAGTCAGAGGTCAGGCCTGTGACCGTATAGCAATGTCCATGACCGTGGTTGAGGTTTACATTTGAAACACTGAACCGTATCTGAACACGGCAAGGTTATGTTGTTGATGCTCTGTTGGCCCGCAGTCAAATCGAAAGGTATTCTACAGTGGCTTCAGAAAGTACTCATAACTCTTGACTTTCTCCACATTTTGTTGTGTTACAGGAACATTTTTACTAAATTAATTCATAACGAAAAGCTGAAATGTCTCAAGCCAATAAGTATTCATACCCTTTGTTATGGCAAGCTTAAATAAAGTTCAGGAGTGAAAATGTGCTTAACAAGTCATAATAAATTGCATGGACCCACTCTGTGTGCAGTAATAGTGTTTAACATGATTTTTGAATGACTACCTCATCTCTGTACCCCACACAATTATCTGTAAGGTCCCTCAGTTGAGCAGTGAATTTCAAAACAGATTCCATCACAAAGACCAGGGAGGATTTCCAATCCCTCGCAATGGCACCTATTGGTAGATGGTAACCATTTTAAAAAGCAGACATTAAATAAATGCATTGTTTGCAACAAGGCACTTAAAAATACTGCTAAAATTAGGCAAGTCCATTAACTTTTTATACAGAATAGAAAGTGTAATTGTATGGGTATGCTTGTAATCATTAAGAACTGCAGAGCTTTTCAGGATAAAAAACAGAAACGAAATGGAGCTAAGCACAGGCAAAATCCAAGAGGAAAAACTGTTTGTCTGCTTTCCACCAGACAGGACTAAAACAAAACTAAAACACAATCTACTCAAGAGTTGCTTACCAAGAAGACAGTGAATGCTCCTGACCTAGTTACAGTTTTGACTTAAATCTGTTTGAAAATCTAGGACAAGACTTTAAAATGGCTGTCTAGAAATGATAAACAATCAATTTGACAGAGCTTGAAGAACTTTTAAAATAATAAAATAGGCAAACAGTGTACAATCCAGGACTGCAAATATCTTAGAGACCTACCCAGAAAGGCTCACAGCTGTTATCGCTGCCAAAGGTGATTCTAAAATGTACTGACTCAGGGGTGTGAATACTTATGTAAATTTGATCTTTCTGTATTTTATTTTATTATTTTCAATACATTTGCAAAGATATCTAAAAACATGTTTTCACATTGACATTATGGGGTATTGTGTGTAAAGAGAGAAAATCTATCGAAATAAGTGAAGGGGTATGAATACTTTCCAAAGGCACTGTAAGTGCATATAAAATGGCAACATATTTTACAGTAAACAATAAAAAATAAAGAAGTGAAAGAGATGAAGAAACACGTGCAGAGCTGCGATAGCCTGACACCTCACACTAAATTCTTCCTCTGCTCTGTTGTTCGCTACAGAGAGTCTGAAACTGCTACCGTAGAAGTCGTTTGTATGACTTTAAAATGAAGGGTGTGGTACAAAACAATTTAAATCAGTGATTGGATAGTGTATCAAATCTAACCAGAGGATCAAAATTGATCACGACATCTTGTAGTCTGGCCCAACCCATCAGTTTCTGGGACCAATCAGAACGGTAAGAATGTGTTCACATTCTAGAAACCGTCGGGGAGAGTGGCAAATCCAGACTCATTGTGGAAAAGAAACGTCAGTTGGTCAGAGCGATGTGGATGGGTAGCCAGGCAAGAGCTGTGTGTGCAGTGATAACACTCCCTGGCACAGTCACATATTCGACTCTCACACTGGAGACCAGGGTTCAATCCCTGTACCCACCCTTCCAACCTGTCACAGAGTGTCAGAACGCCTACAAATATATAGACCTCTTTTTTTGCCGATCAAAAACCCCAAAAGCTCACCAGGACGTCGGTGCTGGCGATGGAGGAGAGCTTGAGGTACTCCACGGCCCTCTGCTGCAGCTCCACGTCTGAGTTCCTGATCTGGCTGTCGGAGCGAAGCACCTCCTGGATCGTGGCCTTGGTCTCGGGGAACAGGTTGATGAACTTGATGTAGGCGGAGAGCAGCAGGGCGCGCGTGGGCACCGAACACAGGTGGAACTTTGAGTGGAGCAGGTTGAACTGGACCAGAGGGCTGGAGAGAGGGATGAGAAAGAGAGAGAAGACAGAGAGAGAGAGAGGGGAGCAGTAAAAGAGTTCAAATGATCGTGGGAAGAGAGGATGAGAATGGAGGAGAAGAGGGAGAGAAGGATGACAAAAAGGTAGAACCATAAAAAGAAATGAGAAAGATGGGGAAGAAAAACCTGATTAATACATCAGAAAATAAGAACACCCCGCATATTTGTGTGCGTCTCAGGTTGATGATGTCACTGGTGTGGGAGAGGCCACCACTCACCTAGAGCGGGGATCCCCGGCGATGAGGTTTCCAAACTCTCCCAGGATGTACCCCCCCACCTTCACCATGTTCTCATGACAGGCTGGGGCCTGCAGCGCCTGGAGGGGGAGGAGGGGGACAGTTAGAAATGTAAGTAATTTGAACAGATTTTATGATAGCCAAATGCTATGGATCTTCAGAGCCGTGTTCAGTAGGCACTGTGCGTCTGTGTGTGTATGTGTGTGTGTATTGTATGTTTTCCCCCTCGTGAGTGCCTCTGTTTGTGTCTGTGTTAAAGAGTGTGTAACCCAGCGTTTCCCAAACTGTGGGTCGCCTGATATGAAAATGGTGTCGTGGGAGAATTTATAAAACAAACAAATTACTCAAACGGGGAGGAAATAATAAACATATATTTTTTTTTATAATACATTTTAATAGTTTTAAAAATGTTTTCACCGTAATGTACTCAACCAGGGAATATGATTGAGGAATTTCCAAGCTGAGACAAAAAGAGCACATTGGATCCAGACGTATCCGGCTTGGGGAACCCCTACCTCAAAGACAGTCTTGGCGGCATAGCCCTGCACGTCATCGCGGTTGATGACAATCTGGATGACGCGGTACCACACCTCCTCACTGACGTAGTCCCCGGCAATGCGGATGAGGTTAAGGATGGTGTCAACATACCATGAGTAGTCCACTGCATACTTTTCTGCCAGGATGGCCACCTTCAACACCTGGGAGAGAAGGGAGCAGAGGTTACACCAGGGGTTCCTAAACCTTTTAGGCCTATGACCCCATTTTGATATCTGAAATTTCTTGCAGCTCCACCCATATGATATTTTTAAGTACAACAGCCAAGTTGTACGTTTTTATTTGGGGCTATGGCAGTCAATTGAAAAACATTTTCATTTAGATTTTTAAGATTAACCACATTACAATGATTTTGAGACACAAAGACGATATGATAATATATATCTACATATATATTTTTTTAAATTCGGAATTTTATAAATTCTCCCACGACACCATTTTCATATCAGGTGACCCACAGTTTGGGAAATGCTGGGTTACACACTCTTTAACGCAGACACAAACAGAGGCACTCACGAGGGGGAAAACATACAATACACACACACACACGCATACCATCTCCTCTCTGATGGAGTAGTCGGCTGTCTCCAGGTAGCTGAGCATCTCGGCAACTATCTGCTTGGCGTTGCTACGGTCACACATGGCGTAGAGCAGGTCAGCAGCCCTCTGGCGAACACTCACATCCCTTTCAGTCTGAAGAGAAAAAAAGGTAGAAAATGTGTTACAAACACCAAAGTACTTCAAACAAAGTGTTAATCAAAAAAGCAGCGTCTCATCTGAACAGTGTGTGTGTAGCGTGCGTGTGTTTGACAGAGACAGACCTTGAGTGCGTTGATGACGGTCTCGATGTGCGTCTTGACGGCCTCATGGGAGAACTCCGAGCTGGCCAGGGTACACATGCTTTCCAGAGCCAGGTAGCGCAGATTGGTCTCTCTGTGCTGCAAGAACTGACCTAGCTGGTTACAGGCACGCACCAGCAGGTTGGGCTCACTGGAGAGGGGGAGGTAGGAGGGAGAAAAAAAAATGAGTAAGCCACACCATAATTGCCATTCTTTAGGTTTAGGATGAGAAAGAGAGAAAGAGACAGAGAGAGAGTAGAAATAAGAATATACTCTGTGTGTGTGTGTGTGTGTAAATGTATTCCACATTTTGTTGTATTACAGGCTTGATAAAAACTATTTCTCTCACCAATCTACTAAGAATACCCCATGAAATACAGTATTCCATAAAGTATTCAATACATGTTATTATCACCTTTGGCATCGATTGCATCTGTTAGTCTTTCTGGCTAAGTCTAAGAGCTTTGCACACCTGGATTGTACAAAATTTGCACATTATTATTTTTAAAGCTCTGTCAAGTTGGTTGTTGACCACTGCTTGAAAGCCATTTTCAAGTCTTGCCATACATTTTCAAGCCAATTTAAGGAAAAACTGAAACAAGGCAACTCAGGAACATTCAATGTCGTTTTGGTAAGCAACTCCAGTATATATTTGGCCTTGTGTATTAGGTTATTGTCCTGCTGAAAGGTGAATGTCTCCAAGTGTCTGTTGGAAAACTGAACCAGGTTTTCGCCTGTGCTAAGCTCTATTCTGTTTAGTTTTATCCCCTCAAAAACTCCTAGTCATTACCAATGACAAGCATACCCATAACATGATGCAGCCACCACCATGTTTGAAAATATGAAGAACAGTACTCAGTAACGTGTTGTGTTTGCCCCTAACATAATGCTTTGTATTCAGGATATAAAGTGAATTTCTTTGCTACATGTTTTTGCAGATTTACTTTAGTGCCTTATTCCAAAACATGCATCCTTTTGCAATATTTTTTATTCTGTACAGGCATCCTTTTCACTCTGTCAATTAGGTTAATATGCAACTTATTATGTGACTTGTTAAGCACATTTTTACTCCTGAACTTATTTAGGCTTGACATAACAAAGGTATTTAATACTTATTGACTCAAGACATTTCATATTGTATTAATTTGTAAAAATGTGTAAAAACATAATTCCACTAGCAAGGCCAGTGACACAATATCTACATTTAATCAATTTTATATTCAGCCTGTAACAACAAAATGTGGAAAAGGTCCAGGGCTGTGAATCCTTTCTGAATGCAATGTATATACAGTGCCTTGCGAAAGTATTCGGCCCCCTTGAACTTTGCGACCTTTTGCCACATTTCAGGCTTCAAACATAAAGATATAAAACTGTATTTTTTTGTGAAGAATCAACAACAAGTGGGACACAATCATGAAGTGGAACGACATTTATTGGATATTTCAAACTTTTTTAACAAATCCAAAACTGAAAAATTGGGCGTGCAAAATTATTCAGCCCCCTTAAGTTAATACTTTGTAGCGCCACCTTTTGCTGCGATTACAGCTGTAAGTCGCTTGGGGTATGTCTATCAGTTTTGCACATCGAGAGACTGAACATTTTTCCCATTCCTCCTTGCAAAACAGCTCAAGCTCAGTGAGGTTGGATGGAGAGCATTTGTGAACAGCAGTTTTCAGTTCTTTCCACAGATTCTCGATTGGATTCAGGTCTGGACTTTGACTTGGCCATTCTAACACCTGCATATGTTTATTTTTGAACCATTCCATTGTAGATTTTGCTTTATGTTTTGGATCATTGTCTTGTTGGAAGACATATCTCCGTCCCAGTCTCAGGTCTTTTGCAGACTCCATCAGGTTCTTCCAGAATGGTCCTGTATTTGGCTCCATCCATCTTCCCATCAATTTTAACCATCTTCCCTGTCCCTGCTGAAGAAAGCAGGCCCAAACCATGATGCTGCCACCACCATGTTTGACAGTGGGGATGGTGTGTTCAGGGTGATGAGCTGTGTTGCTTTTACGCCAAACATAACGTTTTGCATTGTTGCCAAAAAGTTCAATTTTGGTTTCATCTGACCAGAGCACCTTCTTCCACATGTTTGGTGTGTCTCCCAGGTGGCTTGTGGCAAACTTTAAACAACACTTTTTATGGATATCTTTAAGAAATGGCTTTCTTCTTGCCACTCTTCCATAAAGGCCAGATTTGTGCAATATACGACTGATTGTTGTCCTATGGACAGAGTCTCCCACCTCAGCTGTAGATCTCTGCAGTTCATCCAGAGTGATCATGAGCCTCTTGGCTGCATCTCTGATCAGTCTTCTCCTTGTATGAGCTGAAAGTTTAGAGGGACGCCCAGGTCTTGGTAGATTTGCAGTGGTCTGATACTCCTTCCATTTCAATATTATCGCTTGCACAGTGCTCCTTGGGATGTTTAAAGCTTGGGAAATCTTTTTGTATCCAAATCCGACTTTAAACTTCTTCACAACAGTATCTCGGACCTGCCTGGTGTGTTCCTTGTTCTTCATGATGCTCTCTGCGCTTTTGACGGACCTCTGTGACTATCACAGTGCAGGTGCATTTATACGGAGACTTGATTACACACAGGTGGATTGTATTTATCATCATTAGTCATTTAGGTCAACATTGGATCATTCAGAGATCCTCACTGAACTTCTGGAGAGAGTTTGCTGCACTGAAAGTAAAGGGGCTGAATAATTTTGCACGCCCAATTTTTCTGTTTTTGATTTGTTAAAAAAGTTTGAAATATCCAATAAATGTCGTTCCACTTCATGATTGTGTTGATTCTTCACAAAAAAATACAGTTTTATATCTTTATGTTTGAAGCCTGAAATGTGGCAAAGTTCAAGGGGGCCGAATACTTTCGCAAGGCACTGTATGTCGCGCTGCATGAGGCAAATGGCGGTCACATCCAATAGTGACTGGTTTTCTGATCCCCACCCTTTCCTTTTTTTAAGGTATCTGTGACCAACATTAGCATATCTGTACTCCCAGTCATGTGAAATCCAAAGATTATGGCCTAATGATTATTATTATTTTTTTACATTTTCTGATTTCCTTACATGAACTGTAACTCATTAAAATCTTTGAAATTGTTGCATGTTGCGTTTATATTTTTGTTTAGTGTATATGAGCGAGAGAAATATACAGAGATATTGAAAAAGGGAGAGAAAAAGAGAGCGAGAAGAAGAAAGACCCCTAGAGTGACAGACAGCCTCCTCACCTGTCGTAGTGGATGATGAGTGAGATAGCCTCGAACAGGATGGCGTTCTTGGCGTTGGAGTGCTGCACCTTTTTGGACTTGGGTGGTTCCTGGGCCTTGTTCAGGATGGTTTCCAGACACTCCACCAGGCGACCCTTCACGGCGCCATCCTCTGGCGGGGGGTAGCACTGCAGCAGGCGCAGCAGTTTACAGGACAGCCATGGGGCCGGGACAAAGTAGTAGGTGTAGTCCTGCAGGTCAGTGGAGGCTGACGACACAATCTGGAGGAGAAAAGGAGGAGATGGGTTGAAATCCAGGGGATAGAGACAATGAGGCAAAGGAAGGATGGATCGCTGGACTGACATACATGATCTTATAGGTATACATGCACACGTGCGCAGACACACACACACACCCTGCTCAGACGAGAAACAGCCAGGGACACACAGGTTTTGAACTCATCTGGGTTCTTCGAGCTGAGACAGGTGATGAGGGAGATGGCTGCCGTGACAACACCCTGCGAGAGAGAGACACACGCTCATCATCAGAAACAACAGTAACACCTAAAAGGCATAAACCTCAACCTTACAGTCTCAATGAAGTCAGTAGTTACGTTCCAATATCCATACCAGCATACCACTTAAAAAGCATATCCAATGCCTTGCTTCATACTAAGAAAGCACCCTGAGAGGGGATGTTAGCAAACGGATGCATAAGGTTTTCAGGGAGAGCCTATAACGCAACTTCCGCTTTTGTACATTAAGGCGACACTCCATCTAACTCCTCCACATTTTCTGGATTGTTTGAACAGTGCAGAAGAACCTCCCCTCACATTTATTTTTTTCTCATCAAGACCAGTATCTGAGGCATCTATTTTCAGGCATTTATGCCTGCTACATTAGGTTACTCTGGCTTCGTTTGGAAAAAATCTGAATTGGGCTGCCTGTGTAAACACATTCTAGACTAGTGTGGATAATGTAACAGAGCTATTTAGCTAGCACACCTACGGCCTGGAAGATAAATGCACTAGCACACCTGATTCAACCTGATAAATCAGGGGTGTATTCCTTAGTGTAGCAAACCGCTTTACAATGGAAAACGTTTTGAAACGAAAGCAAACGTTTCTAATTAGACAATTCAGTTTAGTCGCTCCCCGTCTTCATTGTTTGCTTCCTAGGTGAATACACCCCAGGTGTGCTAGTGTTGGGCTGGAGCAGAAATGTATAGCCTGTCTCTCACCATGTGCTGGTCGTTGAGGAGGTGCACCACCCGGGAGGTCCACTCCCCCATCAGAACCAGGTCTGGGGAGGCCTTGTACAGACGCAGAAGACACAGGGCAGCAGACTGCTTCACACTGTCCATGGTGTCCCTGGCAATCACATCACAAATAGCACAATGCTCACTATAAAGGGCTACCAGTCTCCAACATCTCTGGACCTGGAAATATAGTCTATGCCGCAGATTTTGTATAATCACGCTGTTACAGCAAATTAATACAAAGAAAATCATGTCCTCAGTCCCCCCCCCCCATTTGCTTCTCCGGTCTCCTCACCCTCCCTTCCTCTCCCCTTCTCCATCCCCTCCATTCTTACCCGGCCACCAGAATGCGTGGTATCTCTCCAGCGAAGGCCTCGGCCATCTCACGGCTGCCTACGTTGGCGATGCAGTGCAGGGCCAGGCACATGAAGGTGGGGTTGCGGCTAGACAGGTCGTTCTTGATGGCGTTGTTGATGAGGCGGATCAACTCGCTGTTGCTGTTCACCAGCACCGAGATGAACAGGTAGCCCTGAGAGGGGAGCGAGAGGGGGAAGAGAGAGATCAATCATATTTTATTTGTATAGCCTTTTTACAACAACATTTTACACAAAGTGGTTCACAGTAACCCGACAAGCAGTGGCAAGGAAAAATGTGTTAATTCCTAAAAGGAAGAAACCTTGAGAGGAACCAGTAGGGAGTGATGGCAGGACGCCTTGTGCAGGGTTCATTACCTCCCTGCTGTTCGTCTGTGTCACTTTCATGTGGCTGAGACGGAGTAGGCCATCATTACGATATAGTCTCACCGCCTGAACCGTGGCTGCCTGCCACTTCCTCTCACATCATATTCCTTCCATAACACACTCATTCCTGTATACAGTGTATTCAGAATGTATTCAGACCCCTATATACTCTTTCCACACTTTGTTACGTTACAGCCCTATTCTAAAATGGATAAAAAAATGTAAAAATTAAATCCTCAGCAATCTACACACAATACCCATAATGAAAGTGAAAAACAGTTTGTTTATTTTTACAAATGTAGTAAAAAAACAGAAATACCTTATTTACATAAGACCCTTTGCTATGAGACACAAAATAGAGCACAGGTGCATCCTGTATTAATTTATCATCTTGAGATGTTTCTACAACTTGATTGGAGTCAGCCTGTGGTAACTTCAATTGATTGGGCATGATTTGGAAAGGCACACACCTGTCCCACAGTTGACAGTGCATGTTAGAGGAAAAACCAAGCCATGATGTCAAAGGAAACCTGGCACCATCCCTACGGTGAAGCATGGTGGTGGCAGCATCATGCCGTGGGAATGTTTTTCAGTGGCAGGGACTGGGAAACTAGTCAGGATCGAAAGAAAGATGAACGGAGCGAAGTACAGAGAGATCCTTGACGGAAATTCAGGACGCTCAGGACCTCAGACTTGGGCGAAGGTTCGCCTTCCAACAGGACAACGACCCTAAGCACATAGCCAGGACAACGTAGGAGTGGCTTCAGGAGAAGTCTCAATGTCATTGAGTGGCCCAGCCAGAGCCTGGACATGAACCGGATCAAACATCTCCGGAGAGACCTGAAAATAGCTGTGCAGCAACGCTCCCCCTCCAACCTGACAGAGATTGAGAGGATCTACAGAGGAGATGGGAGGAACTATCCAAATACAGGTGGGCCAAACTCGATGCTGTAATCGCTGCCAAAGGTGCTTCAAAAAGTACTGAGTAAAGGGTCTGAATACTTATGTAAATGTCATGTGTACTTACATTTTCCCAAAACCTGTCTTTCGATTTGACATTAATGGGATATTGTGTGTAGACAAAACATAACAAAATGTGGAAAAATGTGGAAAGATAACACATTTGGGAACAAATTGATTGTAATAGAATAAAGTATTTTTTACCTATCTATTCACCCATCTATCCATTCCCCATCCCTCTCTTCATTAGCCAGACATCCTCTCCTCAGACAGAAAACACTCTCAGCCATTACACAGCAGAATAAGCTGCAAATAAGCTGTTGAGCAGTAGCATAGAAAGACAGGCCCCAGAATGTTTGGAGTGTATTGTGACCGTAGGCTAATGTACTCTAATGCTAAATATGGTCCTGACTGAGTGAATTGCTATGCTGTTAGGGGGCCTAATGCTCGTCTCCTGTGTCTCTATGGCTATGTCCCAATTCTCCACTATTTTCCAGAAATGAGCACTTGCACACTCCTCGTCATTGATTTAAAAGCTTGGAATTGGTGTAAGAATTGGCTGGAGAGGAGTTTCCACCACTGTCAAATCCATGTGAGAATGTATGCAATTGCACACTTCGGGAGAAGGATAGCGAATTGGGACTTGTTTCTAATGCTGTCAAGGGGAGTGATCCCAAAGCCATAACGGCTAGCAGAGTCATATATTTAGAGAGTTAGAGAATCCAATGAATTGATCAATTTAATATTCAAAAGGCGCAAACATAGCAGAACTCTATGGCTCTGACAGCTAGTAGCCTCCCACTGGCTGCCACTTAATGTACATTCTACTTTGATGAGGGTGAGAAAGATCAATAGCAATTCATTTGTAGTGATTGCTATCACAGGCATACAAAACGCTGTCACTTGAATGACAGCGTGTTAGGGGCCTACGTACAGTGCCTTCCAAAAGTATTCACCCCCTTGGCGTTTTTTCTATTTTGTTTAATTACAACCTGTAATATAAATTTAATTTATTTGGATTTCATGTAATGGACATACAGAATATAGTCCAAATTGGTGAACTGAAAAAAATTACTTGTTTCAAAAAATGATAAATAAAAAAAATTAAGTGGTGTGTGCATACAGTGAGCACCATAATTCATTGGACAGTGAGCATTTTTTTGTTACTTTGGTTCTGTATTCTAGCACTTTGAGTTTAAAAGGAAGCAATGGCAATGAGAGTCAAAGTGAAGACTGTCAGCTTTAATTTGAGGGTATTTTCATACATAGCAACTTTTGTACATGGTCCCCTCATTTTAAGGTACAATAAGCATTTGTTGAATTGGCTTCACAGCTGTGTGTCATTAGGCAGGTGTATTCATTTGTGTCGTTAGTGAATGCAGGAGAGCTGATGATGAATAGTATGGATTCTAGACTTTGCTATTGCCTTTGGAGGTTGTTGTTGGGGTGTGACAATATGAGGAAGACAGCAGTGCCGATGCAAATGAAGCTGGCCGTCATAAGGCTCAGAAATGAAAATCAATCAATCAGGAACATTGCAAAAACCCTGGGCATGCCCAAGTCACCGGTGAACTCAATTATGTCAAAAGACCCGGTAGACTGAGGAAGACCACTGTAGTGGATGACCGGAGAATACGCTCTATGGTGAAGAACCCCCCCCCCCCCCCCTGACAACAGCCCAACAGATCAAAAACACTATCCTGGATGCAGGTGCAGATGTGTCAAAGTCTACCATACGTAGAAGACTACACAAGCAGGACTACAGAGGGTACACTACAAGATGCAAACCACTGATAAGCCTGAAGAACAGAAAGGCATTTCATCATTAAGACCTTTAGGATGTCTGGAGGGTGTCTAAATCAAATCAAATTTTATTTGTCACATACACATGGTTAGCAGATGTTATGTAGCGAAATGCTTGTGCTTCTAGTTCCGACAATGCAGTAATAACCAACAAGTAATCTAACTAACAATTCCAAAACTACTGTCTTGTACACAGTGTAAGGGGATAAAGAATATGTACATAAGGATATATGAATGAGTGATGGTGCAGAGCAGCATAGGCAAGATACAGTAGATACATATGAGATGAGTATGTAAACAAAGTGGCATAGTTAAAGTGGCTAGTGATACATGTATTACATAAGGATACAGTCGATGATATAGAGTACAGTATATACGTATGCATATCAGATGAATAATGTAGGGTAAGTAACATTATATAAGGTAGCAATGTTTAAAGTGGCTAGTGATATATTTACATCATTTCCCATCAATTCCCATTATTAAAGTGGCTGGAGTTGAGTCAGTGTCAGTGTGTTGGCAGCAGCCACTCAATGTTAGTGGTGGCTGTTTAACAGTCTGATGGCCTTGAGATAGAAGCTGTTTTTCAGTCTCTCGGTCCCAGCTTTGATGCACCTGTACTGACCTCGCCTTCTGGATGATAGCGGGGTGAACAGGCAGTGGCTCGGGTGGTTGATGTCCATGATGATCTTTATGGCCTTCCTGTGACATCGGGTGGTGTAGGTGTCCTGGAGGGCAGGTAGTTTGCCCCCGGTGATGCGTTGTGCAGACCTCACTACCCTCTGGAGAGCCTTACGGTTGAGGGCGGAGCAGTTGCCGTACCAGGCGGTGATACAGCCCGCCAGGATGCTCTCGATTGTGCATCTGTAGAAGTTTGTGAGTGCTTTTGGTGACAAGCCAAATTTCTTCAGCCTCCTGAGGTTGAAGAGGCGCTGCTGCCCCTTCTTCACAATGCTGTCTGTGTGAGTGGACCAATTCAGTTTGTCTGTGATGTGTATGCCGAGGAACTTAAAACTTGCTACCCTCTCCACTATTGTTCCATCGATGTGGATAGGGGGGTGTTCCCTCTGCTGTTTCCTGAAGTCCACAATCATCTCCTTAGTTTTGTTGACGTTGAGTGTGAGGTTATTTTCCTGACACCACACTCCGAGGGCCCTCACCTCCTCCCTGTAGGCCGTCTCGTCGTTGTTGGTAATCAAGCCTACCACTGTTGTGTCGTCCGCAAACTTGATGATTGAGTTGGAGGCGTGCGTGGCCACGCAGTCGTGGGTGAACAGGGAGTACAGGAGAGGGCTCAGAACGCACCCTTGTGGGGCCCCAGTGTTGAGGATCAGCGGGGAGGAGATGTTGTTGCCTACCCTCACCACCTGGGGGCGGCCCGTCAGGAAGTCCAGTACCCAGTTGCACAGGGCGGGGTCGAGACCCAGGGTCTCGAGCTTGATGACGAGCTTGGAGGGTACTATGGTGTTGAATGCCGAGCTGTAGTCAATGAACAGCATTCTCACATATTTATTCCTCTTGTCCAGATGGGTTAGGGCAGTGTGCAGTGTGGTTGAGATTGCATCGTCTGTGGACCTATTTGGGCGGTAAGCAAATTGGAGTGGGTCTAGGGTGTCAGGTAGGGTGGAGGTGATATGGTCCTTGACTAGTCTCTCAAAGCACTTCATGATGACGGAAGTGAGTGCTACGGGGCGGTAGTCGTTTAGCTCAGTTACCTTAGCTTTCTTAGGAACAGGAACAATGGTGGCCCTCTTGAAGCATGTGGGAACAGCAGATTGGTATAGGGATTGATTGAATATGTCCGTAAACACACCGGCCAGCTGGTCTGCGCATGCTCTGAGGGCGCGGCTGGGGATGCCGTCTGGGCCTGCAGCCTTGCGAGGGTTAACACGTTTAAATGTCTTACTCACCTCGGCTGCAGTGAAGGAGAGACCGCATGTTTTCGTTGCAGGCCGTGTCAGTGGCACTGTATTGTCCTCAAAGCGGGCAAAAAAGTTATTTAGTCTGCCTGGGAGCAGGACATCCTGGTCCGTGACTGGCCTGGATTTCTTCCTGTAGTCCGTGATTGACTGTAGACCCTGCCACATGCCTCGTGTCTGAGCCGTTGAATTGAGATTCTACTTTGTCTCTGTACTGACGCTTAGCTTGTTTGCTAGCCTCGCGGAGGGAATAGCTGCACTGTTTGTATTCGGTCATGTTACCAGACACCTTGCCCTGATTAAAAGCAGTGGTTCGCGCTTTCAGTTTCACGCGAATGCTGCCATCAATCCAAATCCACGTTTGCAAAGAGTCAAATAAAGTTCATTCAGAGCCATCGATGTGTCTGCTTGGGGGAGGATATATACGGCTGTGATTATAATCGAAGAGAATTCTCTTGGTAGATAATGCGGTCTACATTTGATTGTGAGGAATTATAAATCAGGTGAACAGAAGGATTTGAGTTCCTGTATGTTTCTTTCATCACACCATGTCACGTTAGCCATAAGGCATACGCCCCCGCCCCTCTTCTTACCAGAAAGATGTTTGTTTCTGTCTGCGCGATGCGTGGAGAAACCCGTTGGCTGCACCGCCTCGGATAGCGTCTCTCCAGTGAGCCACGTTTCCGTGAAGCAAAGAACGTTACAGTCTCTGATGTCCCTCTGGAATGCTACCCTTGCTCGGATTTCATCAACCTTGTTGTCAAGAGACTGGACATTGGCAAGAAGAATGCTAGGGAGTGGTGCATGGTGTGCCCGTCTCCGGAGTCTGACCAGAAGACCGCCTCGTTTCCCTCTTTTTCAGAGTCGTTTTTTTGGGTCGCTGCATGGGATCCGCTCCGTTGTCCAGGTTTGTAAGGCAGAACACAGGATCCGCGTCGCGAAAAACATATTCTTGGTCGTACTGAAACCTAAGATGACCTGGGGTACTAATGTAAGAAATAACACGTAAAAAAACAAAAAACTGCATAGTTTTCTAGGAACGCGAAGCGAGGCGGCCATCTCTGTCGGCGCCGGAATGAACTGTTGTCTATAGGATGTCTATAATGTCTGGAGGGTGAAAATCCAAAAACATTCTCTTTTGCTCAGAGTATTATTTATATCACCTCCCATGTCTGATATCTTAACTTTCTCTATGCCACAAAATCTAATGGTAGAAATGTCATGTTTTTGTCATTAAAATGTACTGCGACTGGATAATCCCTGTTGTTTTTCCTGATTGAACTTATGTTCACTAATTCTCTGTTTGAGAGAGCGGGAGGTTTTACCGACATAGCAGAACCCACATGGACATTTAACAATGTAAATAACATGGTTGGTAGAACATGTAATGATGTCATTTATTTGGAACAGTTGTCCTGTGTGTGGGTGGCAGAAATATTCACACTTCATCATATTGTTGCACTGTGCGCATCCTCTGCATTTATAGCTACCATTTGGTAGTTTGACACCAGGCCATCCACCAAAAGTCGTCGCCTCACTGTGCGTGCAGATGCACTCACGCCTGCTGCCATTCCTGAGCAAGGTCTGTACTGGTGATGCCCCGATCCCGCAGCTGAATCAACTTTAGGAGATGGTCCTGGCGCTTGCTGGACTTTGGGCGCCCTGAAGCCTTCTAAACAACAATTGAACCGCTCTCCTTGAAGTTCTTGATGATGCGATAAATGGTTGATTTAGGTGCAATCTTACTGGCAGCAATATCCTTGCCTGTGAAGACCTTTTTGTGCAATGCAATGATGATGGCATGTGTTTCCTTGCAGGTAGCCATGGTTTACAGAGGAAGAACAATGACACCCTCCTTTTGAAGCTTTCAGTATGATATTCAAACTCAATCAGCATGACAGAGTGATCTCCAGCCTTGACCTCGTCAACACTTACACCTGTGTTAACGAAAGAATCACTGACATGATGTCAGCTGGTCCTTTTGTGGCAGGGCTGAAATGCAGTGGAAATGTTTTTTTGCAGTTCATTTGCATGGCGAAGAGGAACATTGCAATGAATTGCAATTCATCTGATCACTCTTCAAACGCAAACTGCCATCATACAAACTGAGGCAGCAGAATGAAAATGTATTTGTATCATTCTCAAAACTTTTGGCAACGACTGTACATATGTGGATATCAAAATATGTTTTAATTTCAACGGTTTTCTGCAAGGATGCCAATATTGTTGGCCACGGCTGTATATAGGCTATTTCAAATCATATTGAAATCAATTGAGTTCTATTTTGCGACAAGGCTACTGTCTAATTTTAAGTCTCAACGCGTTTCATGATGTGACCAATTTGTGATTTAGTGCATCATTATTTGGTAAGCATAATTAAGTGCCTCATAGCCTACTTGCAGTCATACAGTTGAAGTCAGAAGTTTACATACATCTTAGCCAAATACATTTAAACTCAGTTTCACAATTCCCGACATTTAATCCTAGTGAAGATTCCCTTTCTAAGGTCAGTTAGGAACCCCACTTTATTTTAAATTATTGAAATGTCAGAATATTAGTAGAGAGAATGATTTATTTCAGCTTTTATTTCTTTCATCACATTCCCAATGGGTCAGAAGTTTGCATACACTCAATTAGTATTTGGTAGCATTGCCTTTAAATTGTTTCTTGGGTCGAACGTGTCGGGTAGCCTTCCACAAGCTTCCCACAATAAGTTGGGTGAATTTTGGCCCATTCCTCCTGACAGAGCTGGTGTAACCGAGTCAGGTTTGTAGGCCTCCATGCTCACACAGGCTTTTTCAGTTCTGCCCACAAATGTTCTATAGGATTGAGGTCAGGGCTTTGTGATGGCCACTCCAATACCTTGATTTTGTTGTCCTTAAGCCATTTTGCCACAACTTTGGAAGTATGCTTGGGTTCATTGTCCATTCGGAACACCCATTTGCGACCAAGCTTTAACTTCCTGACTGATGTCTATGTGAATATATTGAAGCCATCTCAATTTTCCGCCCTCATGATGCCATCTATTTTGTGAAGTGCACCAGTCCCTACTGCAGCAAAGCACCCCCACAACATGCCCCGTGCTTCAGGGTTGGGATGGTGTTCTTCGGCTTGCAAACCTCCCCCTTTTCCCTCCAAACATAATGATGGTCATTATGGCCAAACATTTCTATTTTTGTTTCATCAGACCAGAGGACATTTCTCCAAAATGTACAATCTTTGTCTCCATGTGAAGTTGCAAACCGGCTTTTATATGGCGGTTTTGGAGCAGTGGCTTATGCTGCTGGAGCTCTTGCTATTTATTTATTTATTTATTTATTTAACCTTTATTTAACTAGGCAAGTCAGTTAAGAACAAATTCTTATTTACAATGACGGCCTAGGAACAGTGGGTTAACTGCCTGTTCAGGGGCAGAACGACAGAGTTGTACCTTGTCAGCTGGGGGATTTGAACTTGCAACCTTTTGGTTACTAGTCCAACGCTCTAACCACTAGGCTACCCTGCCACTCCTATTCACAAGAGCGGCACGTGTAGCTTGTTGTTGTTGTTGTCATACAAATCATCAAACCGGCGACTCGATGGAAGACTGAATTAAAATGACAGAACTAAAAGTTAAAAGGCCAGGCTACAACACCAAGAGCCAACAGATAGGCTGCTATTTACTGTACGATTCAGAAGGGGAGAAAGTGCACAGTTCAAATTATCTAGTCTCAATTCGGTCTAAGGCACTGCATTACAGTGCTAGAGGCGTCACTACAGACCCAGGTTCGATTCCAGGCTGTATCACAACCGGCCGTGATTGGGAGTCCCATAGGGTGGCGCACAATTGCCCCAGTGTCGTCCGCGTTAGCGTTTGGCCGGTCTAGGCCGTCATTGTAAATCAGAATTTATTCTTAACTGACTTGCCTAGTTAAATAAAAGGTTAAATAAAAAATAAGATGATTGGTTTCGTGTAGCTCAGTTGGTAGAGCATGGCGTTTGCAACACCAGTACGGACCAGTACAAAAATGTATGCACTCACTACGGCAGCAGTTGTGAAAAAAGGATTGCGGGAGAATTTCTAAAATTTGAAAGAAATTGTGTTTTTATACATGCATAACAGTGCATTTGGAACGTATTCAGACCCCTTGACTCATTCCACATCTTGTTACATCACAGCCTTACTCTAAAATTGATGAAATTGTTTTCCCCCCCTAAATCTACACACAATACCCCCATAACGACAAAGCAAAAACAGGTTTCAGAAATGTTCTCAAATTTGTATAAATGTAAAAACGAAAATATCACATTTACACACAGTACCAGTCAAAAGTCTGATCACCGACTCATTCAAGGGTTTTTCTTTATTTTAACGATTTTCTACATTGTAGAATAATAATGAAGATATCACAACTATGAAATAACACATATGGAATCATGTAGTAACCAAAAAAGGTTTAAACAAATCATAACATATGAGATTCTTCAAAGTAGCAACCCTTTGCCTTGATGACAGCTTTGCACACTCTTGGCATTCTCTCAACCAGCTTCACCTGGAATGCTTTTCCAACAGTCTTGAAGGAGTTCCCACATAAGCTAAGAACTTGTTGGCTGATTTTAATGCCATCTTCCATAAACCACCCCTACCTTGTCACAACATAACTGACTGACTCAAACGCATTAAAGAAAGAAATTACACAAATGTACTTTTAACAAGGAACACCTGTTAATTGAAATGCATTCCAGGAGACTACCTCGTGAAGCTGGTTTTGAGAATACCAAGAGGATGCAAAGCTGTCAAGGCAAAAGGTGGCTACTTTGAACAATCTCAAACATAAACAAAAATATATTTTAACACTTTTTTTGTTTAACACTTTTTTGGTTACTACATGATTCCATGTGTTATGTCATAGTTTTGATGTCTTCACTATTAATCTACAAACCAGAAAATAGTACAAATAAAGAAACACCCTGGAATGAAAAGGTGTCAACTTTGACTGGTACTGTATGTAACGGGGAATTGATAGACACTAACAATCAAGGCAAAAAATTCACACAATGAAGTTACAAAACAATGAATGTGCATAAATTGGCAGGACAGCGCGCATTCTGGAGAGAGACGTGCCTTGTGCATTTTAGCCACACTGACCTTCTTGGACTGTGCCATCCATGCGGCCTCTGCAATGGATTAGTCTCAGCCTCTGCAATGGATTAGTTCACTGAGATTGGGCGCGAATCAGACAGGTGTCTCGAGTGCCATAACAAAAAAAGACATATATATATATTTGTTACTGGTCAACTAACAAAACAAGTATCAGTTGACCAACAGCCTATGAACCAAACAATCGACACGTCGACTAATTGGGGTCATCCCTAAAACATTCACACCCCTAATTTGTTTTGTCTTAAGGTGCATTGGAGTTCCTCCACCAAATGCTGAAAAGGCATGATATAAACATTTCAATTCTATCCCCCTGAACCTAGGTTGTGTTAGAGTGAATAGATTATATGATTTCTTACTGTAAACAGAGGCGAGTCTTCACAGTATTTTTCTATGTGAACATTCCACAATGTTGTACCCTACTGAATGTGCAATGTGGCCTTGTAAAAATACTACGTACCGTATTGCATGCCTTCCTTTTTCCTCAAGGAAACCACAAATCTGACATGGCAAGAGTGAATGTGTGGTTTCCACAACATTATCAAGGAAGGAAAGGAAGGGAGGAAGGAGGATGCATTTTCAAAGTATTCAAACCAGACCAAAGGCTACCATTGTGAAAGAGTTTGTACTGAAACAGGCCCTGTCAGGTCAACCTTAGACCTAAATATTTTTATATACCCCAATAGTCATACAGACATATTTAAGACTACTTATAAGTCTTTGCTCTGGCAATTGAATGTTCCGGAATATCTGATCACAAAAGCAGAGCTTGGCGTTCAAATTAATGACACTAAGTTCAATGATCTGTTGTACTGCAAATATAGACAGACAAGACTAGGACCCCATAATTGGTTTAGTAAATGCATCCGTGTATTTTTTGTATCAACATTGAAAGAACAGTTTAACCTTTTGCGTTTAGGGGGCGTTTTTGGCAACAAAACAAATTACCACCTTTGAAACTGCCTATTTCTCAGTCCCAGAAACTAGAATATGCATATAAAACACTCTAAAGTTTCCAAAACTGTCAAAATATTGTCTGAGTATAACAGAACTGATATTGCAGGCGGATATCTGAGGAAAATCCAATCAGGAAGTGCCTCTTATTTTGAAACATCTCTGTTCCTATGTATGCCTATGTATGCCTGATTATAAAAAACATTTGACATGTTTCTGTGGACATTATGGATATTATTTGGAATTTGTGTCTGCGTTGTCGTGACCGCTCTTTCCTGTGGATTTTTGAACATAACGTGACAAACAAACGGAGGTATTTTGGGTATAAAAATAATCTTTATGGAACAAAAGGAACATTTGTTGTGTAACTGGGAGTCTCGTGAGTGAAAACATCCGAAGATCAAAGGTAAACGGTTAATTTGATTGCTTTTCTGATTTGTGACCAAGCTTCCTGATGCTAACTGTACATAATGCTATGCTAAGCTATCAATAAACTTACACAAACGCTTGGATTGCTTTCGCTGTAAAGCATCATTTCAAAATCTGAGACGACAGGTGGATTAACAAAAGGATAAGCTGTGTTTTGCAATATTGCACTTGTGATTTCATGAATATGAATATTTTTTGTCATATTATTTGACTGTGGTGCTATGCAATTCAGCAGTTGTTGATGACAATTATCCCGCTTAAGGGATGGGTAGCATCAAGAAGTTAAGAGAAAAAGAAAAAGAGTAGCAGGCAACCAGTACAAACTACTGACAAAAAACAGACACTGGGATACCATGATACAGACAGACATAGACAATGAGAAATGGAGTGCCACAAACTGAAAATACAGACAACCAAACACAGACAGACATAGCTATAGAACACACACATTGTTCATTCATACAAAGTTCGGTGCTCTCTCACATACACACTTCACTTACGATCTGTTTCTCTGTGTACTTGTTGGAGCTGAGCAGGTTGACAGCCTCCATGTGTCCAAAGTCGATGTCATGTCCCAGCAGGAAGATGAAGAGCAGCTTGCAGACATACTTCTTCTTACTATAGCCATCCAGTGCCTTATCCCCCTTGAACTTGGAGCGGATGTTGGCCAGCTCCTTATTGATCCGCTTGATCTCTGCCTCCTTGCTCTTACCTGGGGAAGAAGTGCAGCCCTTTTAGATTGGATTAACGTTTTAATACTTTATTGCCATACCAACCAAAGATGTAAGGAATTAGATTTAATGCGGCTCTTAAAAAAAGGGACAAAAAGATACACATATACATACCAGGGATCAACATTCAGGTACATTTATTTACTATCAAATGAGAGACAAACTTATCACACAAGTCAGAGTAATACTAAATCTTGAATCACTTATTAATAAGGGAGCAGGTCAACACAACGCACACATATAAAGTGAATCAATTGAGTGCGCTACAATAATGATGGCTGGTCAACGAAACACCCTCAGATGATTCATTGAGAGCCGTGAGACAAAAAGTACAAAAGGTATTTTATAGCCAAGATACACCCCTTTCAACCTACATGACGAACAACAGATGTACAGAATGGGTCACAAGGTTAAGATTTGTATGAAAGACACGTATATTTCACAGCAGACAGTATCTGCTGTAAAAACAGTTATCTTTGTGTAGAGACCAGGGTCTGGGGTCATCTCTCCCTGGTACCATATAGAACAGAAACATTAACTTATGCTCTGGAATGCGGTCTCTTTAGGTTTTATCACCCAAATGACACCCCATTTAGTTGACTGGTTGATTGTTTAGTCGATTGTTTTGTCGATAGGCTGTTGGTCGACCAAGATCTCTTTAGTTGAGCAGGTGCAAATTGTTAGATATTTTTTTATTGGTCAAAAAAAATACATCGGTATGATTTGTCTCTTTGGACTAATCCATTGCTGAGGCCACGGGGACGGCAGTCACTCGAAGACATATGATACTGAAATTGTATATGGTTATTAAGCAAAAATAATCGTGCAACACTAATCAATCTAATATTATTTTAGAACAAATTAGCTTTCTCCCACTGTTGGATACGGTTGCAGTTTGTGGTTCTGTAACATATTCTTCAGTATACCGTAGAATTGCTGCCTTTCCTTATGTTGTTAGGTGCATAATATCAAAGTTACCCAACATATTAGGATTGAAAACAATGCGATGGAGGCAGCAGTAGCAGAGACGAGGAAACAGACCTTGCCTTAGCTTAATTGTCTAAGAAAACTCAGGAGATAGGAAACAAATTGAAATTAGGCTATTATTTATAGACCTAACTGTTAAATCATCCATAAACAAGTGTATTCGGAAAGTACAACTTCCCTTTTTCCACATTTTGTTACATTACAGCCTTATTCTAAAATGGATAAAACCTTTTCTCCTCATTAATCTACACACAATACCCCATAATGACAAAGTGAAAACAGTTTCTTAGAAAGGTTTGCAAATGTATTACAAAATAAAACAGAAATAACTTTTATTAACATAAGTATTCAGGACCTTTGCTATAATACTCTAAGTTGAGCTCAGGTGCATCGTGTTTCCATTTATCATCCTTGAGATGTTTCTACAACTTGGAGTCCACCTGTGGTAAATTCAATTGATTGGACATGATTTGGAAGGCACACACCCATCTATATAAATAAAGTACCACAGTTAACAGTGCATATCAGAGCAAAGGATTGTGTCAAGGCACAGATCTGGGGAAGGGTACCAAAACATTTCTGCATTATTGATGGACACAGTGACCTTCATCATTCTTAAATGGAAGAAGTTTGGAACCACCAAGACTCTTCCTAGAGCTGGCCGACCGACCAAACTGAGCAATTGGGAAAGAAGGACCTTGGTCCTTGACCAAGAACCAGATGGTGACTGACAGAGCTCCTCTGTGGAGATGGGACAACCATCCAGAAGGACAACCATCGCTGCAGCACTCCCCCAAATCAGGCCTTTTATGGTAGAGTGGCCAGACAGAAGCAACTCCTCAGTAAAAGGAATGACAGCCCGCTTGGAGTTTACCAAAAGGCACCCAAAAGACTCTCAGACCATGAGAAACAAGATTCTCTGGCCTGAAGAAACGAAAATCTGGTGGAAACCTGGCACCATCCCTAAAGTGAAGAAGGGTGGTGGCAGCCTTATGCTGTGGGAATGTTGCTCAGTGGCAGAGACTGGGAGACCAGTCCAGATTGAGGAAAAGATGAACGGAGCAAAGTACAGAGATCCTTGATGGAAACCTGTCCAGAGCGCCCAGGACCTTAGACTCGAGCGAAGGTTCACCTTCCAACAGCACAACGACCCTAAAAACACAGCCAAGACAACACAGGAGTTGTCTCTGAATGTCCTTGAGTGGCCCAGCCAGAGCCCGGACTTGAACCTGATCGAAGATCTCTGGAGACACCTGAAAATAGCTGTGCAGTGACGCTCCACATCCAACCTGACAGAGCTTGAGAGGAACTGCAGCAAAGAATGGGAGAAACTCCCCAAATACTGTCACACCCTGATCTGTGTCACCTGTCTTTGTGTTCATCTTCACCCTTATCCCCAGTGTATTTATACATGTTTTCTCTTTGTCTGTTGCCAGTTCGTTTTCCCATGCTCCTGTCTTTCTCTAGTTCCTGTTATCCCGGTTTTGACCATTCTGCCTGCCGTTCTGTACCTTTCGGACTCTCCATTGGATTACTGACCCCTGCCTGCCCTTGACCTGTCATTGCCTGCCCCCGTTTTGTAATTATCTTTGGTTACTTCGAAACTGTCTGCATCTGGGTCTTCTCCTGAGCCTTGACAGTACGAACTAAACACGACTAACCCAGCAGACTCGGACCAGCTCCGCAATTCCATCTCCTCCCAAGGAGCCACCCTTGGAAGGCACAAGGAGTTGCTGCATGGTCTTATGGAGGGGTTCCAGACCTTAGCCAAACGCCATGAGTGCACGTTGAACACATTGCTGGAGCAATTACGCAGGTTGTCTATCAGGCAGCCTACCACGACGGTAACCTTTCAGCCCCTAAGTAACCCGGGTGTTAGCAGCACGGCCACCCCGGTTTCCCGAGAACCCCACTTACCTTCTCTAGAAGGCGTCGCTGGAGAGTCTGGAACCTGTCGGGCATTTCTCGCTCAGTGTTCTCTCATCGAGCTGCAGCCCTACTCCTCATCGGACCGCTCGAAGATAGCGTACCTCATCACTGATGTCCGGGAATGCTCTTGCCTGGGCTACAGCTGTGTGGGAACAACAGTCAGCCGTATGCTTCAGTCTGGTGGAGCTCGTGGCAGAAGTGAAGAAGGTTTTTGATTCTGCATTTTCCGGGAGAGAGGCTGCCTGAAGTCACTCCATCTTCGGCAAGACTCCCGCAGTGTGGGAGACTATGCAGTGGATTTCTGCACGTTGGCAGCTGAGAGTGCCTGGAACCCGGAATCGATGTTTGACACGTTCCTGCACAGATTATCGGAGGAAGTGAAGGACAAGCTAGCTCATTGCCTTGACCACCTAAATTGATGGGTGGCTACAGGAATATAGGTAAGTGAGGAGGTCCAATTCCACCACGCCTCCGAGGCATCCCGGAAGTCCTCGACGTCTCCCTGACAGAGAGGACCCGAGTCTACCAGAGTTCTCCTGAGAGTCTCCGAAGTCTGACAAATCACCTTTTCCCGAGTCGACGCAACTAGGCAGCGCTTGGCTGTCCCCAGCCAAACGTCTACACCGGCTTCACATGAAGAGTTGCGTCTACTGGTAATTCCGTATCCTCCAGTCCACTGAAAGACCAGCCTCACCGGTAGGGGCGAGTACTCTGGTGGGCCATACGAAGAACTTTCCCTCTTAAAATCAATTTATTAAAAAATGTACGTGTTTTTCTGGATTTTTTTGTTGTCATTCTGTCTCTCACTGTTCAAATAAACATACCATTAAAATTATAGAATGATCATTTCTTTGCCAGTGGGCAAACATACAAAATCAGCAGGGGATCAAATATTTTTTTCCCTCACTGTATATAAATATTAGGACGAGCGATGTCGGAGTGTCATTGACGAAAATACAGAAAAATACAGCATTTGAAAAGAGTAAAACAGTATGTAAACAAACTGACTAGTGTTTCATTATTAAAGCGACCAGTGATTCCATGTCTATGTACATAGGGCAGCAGCCTCTAAGCTGCAGGTTTGAGTAACCGGGTGGTAGCCAGCTAGCAATGGCTATTTAAGTCTGATGGCCTTGAGATTGAAAAACAGATTCTGTCTCTTGGTCCCAGTTGATGCACCTGTACTGACCTCACCTTCTGCATAATAGCAGGGGTCAACAGGCCATGGCTCGGGTGGTTGATGTCCTTAATGATCCTTTTGGCCTTCCTGTGAATTCTGGTGCTGTAGGTGTCCTGGAGGGCAGGCAGTGTGCCCTCCAGGAGAGCCCAGTGGTTGCGGACAGTGCAGTTGCCATACCAGGCGGTGATGCAACCTGACAGGACGCTCTCAATGGTGCTTCTGTAAAAGTTTGTGAGGGTCTTAGGGCACCCGAGTGGCGTCAGTACAGTCTCTGGTTAAAATCTAGGCTGTATCACATCCGGCCGGGAAGTCCCATAAGGTGGCGCACAATTGGCCCAGGGTCAATTGGCCCAGGGTTTGGCCAGGGAAGACCGTCATTGTAAGTAAGAATTTGTTCTTCACCGACTTGCCTAGTTAAATAAAAAGGTCAAATATATATATCTAAAATACATTTACAAAAAAAGCCACATTTCTTCAGCCTTCTGAGGTTGAAGAGGCACTGTTGCACCTTCTTCATCACACTGTCTGTGTGGGTGGACCATTTCAGTTAGTCAATGATGTGTAAGCCAAGGAACTTGAAGCTCTTCACCTTCTCCAGTAAGGCCCCGTCGATGTGGATAGGGGCGGGCTTCCTCTGCTGCCTCCTGAAGTCCATGATCAGCGTCTTTGTTTTCTTTACGTTGAGGGAGAAGTTATTGTCCTGACACCACTCCGCCAAGGCCCCAACCTCCTTGTTGGTAATCAGGCCTGCTACCGTTGTGTCGTCTGCAAACTTGATGATTGAGTTGGAGGCGTGCGTGGCCACTCAGTCATGGGTGAAAAGGGAGTACAGGAGGGGCCTGAGCACGCACCATTGTGGGGCCCCTGTGTTGAGGATCATCGTAGTGGTGTTGTTTCCTACCTTCACCACCTGGGGCAGACATCTGAGGACGCGGCTGGGAATGCCGTCTGGGCCGGCAGCCTTGCGAGGATTAACACATTTAATGTCTTGCTCACGTCAGCCACGGAGAACGGGAGCGGGCTTTGTCAGTGGCACTGTGTTATCCTCAAAGTGGGGGAAGAAGGTGTTTAGATGTCCGGGAGTAAAACGGTGCCCGTGACATGGCTGGTTTTCCCCTTTGTAATCCGTGATTGTCAGTAGACCCTCTCACATACACCTTGTGTCTGAGCCGTTGAATAGCGATTCCACTTCGTCTCTGTACTGATATTTTGCCTGTTTGATTGCCTTACGGAGGGAATCACTACACTGTTTGTATTCAACCATATTCCCAAATCACCTTGCCGTGGACAAATGCGGTGGTTCGCACTTTGTTTTGCTGCCATCCATCCACGGTTTTTGGTTTGAGTAGGTTTTAATAGTCACAGTGGGAACAACATCCCCTAGACACTTCCTTATGAGCACAGTCACCGTGTCCGTGTGTAAGTCAATGTTATTCTCAGAGGAAAACATTGGTCGAACCAACGTTGAATTGACCTTAGCACGAGTACTTCCCGTTTGAGTTTCTGCCTATAAGAAAGGAGGAGCAGAATGGATTTGTGATCGCATTTGCCGAATGGAGGGAGGGGGAGGGCCTTGTAGCCATCCCGGAAGGGAGAGTAACAATGGTTGAGAGTTTTTGAAGCGCGAGTACTACAGGCAATGTGTTGAGAGGACTTTGTTTAAAATCCCCTGCTACAATTTATGCAGCCTCAGGATATGTAGTTTCCAGATTGCAAAGTCCAGTGTAGTTCCTTGAGGGCCGTGATGGTATCGGCTTGAGGGGGAATGTACACGGCTGTGACTACAAGCGAAATAGAATTCTCTTGGGAGGTAATGTTGTCAGCATTTGATTCTGAGGTATTCTAGGTTGGGTGAACAAAAGGACTTGAGTTCCTGTACGTTATCACAATCCCACCATGAGTAGTTAATCGTGAAACATACACAACTGCCTTTCTTCTTCCCTTTATTCCTGTCTGCGCAATGTACTGAGAACCTAGCTGGCTGTATGGACAGGGACAGTATATCCGGAGAGAGCCATGATTCCATGAAACAGAGTATGTTACAGTCCCTGATGTCTCTCTGGAAGGGGATTCTCGCCTTGAGCTCATCTACTTTATGGTCCAGGGACTGAACATAAGCGAGTAATATACTCGGAAGTGGTGGATGATGTGTACGCCTCCAGAGTCAGACTAGAAGTCCACTCGGAATACCTCCTCTCCACCGCCGTCATCGTCTTGGAGCAGCCTCTGGGTTAAGTTAAATTGCCCTGGGGGGGGGTAAAAACAAAAGATCTAATTCGGGAAAGTCGTATTTCTTGTAGTAATGCTATTGAGTTACCACCGCTCTGATATCCAAAAGTATTTTCTGACTATGTAATAACAAAAAAAAACAACATTCATGGCTAATAATCTAAGAAATAAAAAAAAAATGAAATAGTGCGAAGTTGCTTAGGCGCTAGAAGCAAAGCTGCCATGTCTGTCGGCTCCATCTTCTGATGTTGTCTTGCTCATAATAACCACACATGGTTAACGCAACAGCGTACCGCAAAAAAACTCCAATTGAAACGCCAGGAAACAAATGAAATCGGCTACCTCTCTCATAAAAACTGATCAGAAATGAAAATTACAATAATTATATTGGAGCAGTAGATATTATAAATAAGCTACAATGACTAAGGACAAAATACCATATGGAAGTGTCAGATTTTCAAGATAGGCTATTCCATGGTGACCACTGCACATCGCAAATATTCAACCAAGACTTTTAACTTTTTAAATACCTGGTTTTCATACCCATTCTGCAAACCCATTCTTGCCTTAGCATTTACTGGTAGATATCACTTGGAACATCTTTCCTACCCCTACCCGGTGTTGGTCTTTGTTGAGCTGCTCCTTGCAACAACCAGCTGTTTGAGAGCTGAGCACCCTCTCTGCCCAACAGATTACCTCAAACAAGGCTATGTGCGCAGCGCGTGTACACAATAATCAACATTAAAAAATTATAATCCCGAAGCTGGTAGTTTAATCAATTATATAGCCTTGATAAAAAATAGCATTATTACAATCTTTTTTTTTCACTGGCCCAAGTAGGCCACTGATGGATATGCTCAACTGGCCAGCAGGCAGCCCTGTATGTTGAGCCCTGAATACATACATTTGCATAGCTGTTACATACAATCAAGACATTACATATGTTAGGAAAGTTCATAATCTGCAATATAAATATGGTCGTGTGTGGTAACATCTAGGTTACACGATATACAATCGTCTAGATTGTATATCGTGTAACCTAGATATTACCACACACGACCATAAAAGGTCTAGATCAGGCTGGCCTATATCTAGACTACTCTCTGGAAATAATTGCACTCATTGAAAGATAATAATGGTATGGAGTAAATCCATTTGAATTCAATCACTTTTTGACATCACCCTTTTGATTTTAATAAAACTGTCCATACATATTTGCCCATTATAGAAGTGCTCAGAAAGTGCATTTTTAGACCTCAATGCCAAAACATTCAAGAGATAAAAGGTGCTCAAAGTTAACCCACTTTGCATACCCCACCATACGATTAGACATCCATGTCTTCATCACTGCAAAAGATAAAAGGTTGAGACTGATTTTATTTAAAAGCTTACAAAAACAGGGTTGTCAAACTATTTTATCATTTCTGGGAAAAAAATGTTTTATCAAAATGCATGTCCTTTTTAACCTTTAACATCAATTATCTAAAAAGCATTTAAAAAAATGTTTTGCATATGTTGTAGTTTAGACCTTCCTACTTAAGCAGCTTGGTTTGAAGAAATCAACAGTGGGAGCAATTACAGTGCCTTGCGAAAGTATTCGGCCCCCTTGAACTTTGCGACCTTTTGCCACATTTCAGGCTTCAAACAAAGATATAAAACTGTATTTTTTTGTGAAGAATCAACAACAAGTGGGACACAATCATGAAGTGGAACGACATTTATTGGATATTTCAAACTTTTTTAACAAATTAAAAACTGAAAAATTGGGCGTGCAAAATTATTCAGCCCCTTTACTTTCAGTGCAGCAAACTCTCTCCAGAAGTTCAGTGAGGATCTCTGAATCATCCAAAGTTGACCTAAATGACTAATGATGATACAATCCACCTGTGTGTAATCAAGTCTCCGTATAAATGCACCTGCACTGTGATAGTCTCAGAGGTCCGTTAAAAGCGCAGAGAGCATCATGAAGAACAAGGAACACACCAGGCAGGTCCGAGATACTGTGGTGAAGAAGTTTAAAGCTGCATTTGGATACAAAAAGATTTCCCAAGCTTTAAACATCCCAAGGAGCACTGTGCAAGCGATAATATTGAAATGGAAGGAGTATCAGACCACTGCAAATCTACCAAGACCTGGCCGTCCCTCTAAACTTTTAGCTCATACAAGGAGAAGACTGATCAGAGATGCAGCCAAGATCCATGATCACTCTGGATGAACTGCAGAGATCTACAGCTGAGGTGGGAGACTCTGTCCATAGGACAACAATCAGTCGTATATTGCACAAATCTGGCCTTTATGGAAGAGTGGCAAGAAGAAAGCCATTTCTTAAAGATATCCATAAAAAGTGTTGTTTAAAGTTTGCCACAAGCCACCTGGGAGACACACCAAACATGTGGAAGAAGGTGCTCTGGTCAGATGAAACCAAAATTGAACTTTTTGGCAACAATGCAAAACGTTATGTTTGGCGTAAAAGCAACACAGCTGAACACACCATCCCCACTGTCAAACATGGTGGTGGCAGCATCATGGTTTGGGCCTGCTTTTCTCCAGCAGGGACAGGGAATATGGTTAAAATTGATGGGAAGATGGATGGAGCCAAATACAGGACCATTCTGGAAGAAAACCTGATGGAGTCTGCAAAAGACCTGAGACTGGGACGGAGATTTGTCTTCCAACAAGACAATGATCCAAAACATAAAGCAAAATCTACAATGGAATGGTTCAAAAATAAACATATCCAGGTGTTAGAATGGCCAAGTCAAAGTCCAGACCTGAATCCAATCGAGAATCTGTGGAAAGAACTGAAAACTGCTGTTCACAAATGCTCTCCATCCAACCTCACTGAGCTCGAGCTGTTTTGCAAGGAGGAATGGGAAAAAATGTCAGTCTCTCGATGTGCAAAACTGATAGAGACATACCCCAAGCGACTTACAGCTGTAATCGCAGCAAAAGGTGGCGCTACAAAGTATTAACTTAAGGGGGCTCAATAATTTTGCACGCCCAATTTTTCCATTTTTGATTTGTTAAAAAAGTTTGAAATATCCAATAAATGTCGTTCCACTTCATGATTGTGTCCCACTTGTTGTTGATTCTTCACAAAAAAAGACAGTTTTATATCTTTATGTTTGAAGCCTGAAATGTGGCAAAAGGTCGCAAAGTTCAAGGGGGCCGAATACTTTCGCAAGGCACTGTATATGAAATACAAATGGTAGAGAGAGAATAGTCCTATAATAACTACAACCTAAAACTTCTTAACTGGGAATATTGAAGACTCATGTTAAAAGGAACCACCAGCTTTCATATGTTCTGAGCAAGGAACTTAAACATTAGCTTTTTTTTTTTTTTTTTACATGGCACATATTTCACTTTTACTTTCTTCCCCAACACTGTGTTTTTGCATTATTTAAAACAAATTGAACACGTTTCATTATTTATTTGAGACTAAATTTATTTTATTTATGTATTATATTAAGTTAAAATAAGTGTTCATTGAGTATTGTTGTAATTGTCTTCATTACAATATATATGATTTTATTTTTTTAATGGCTGATTAATCGGTATAGTCTTTTTTTGGTCCTCCAATAAATCAGTATTTGCGTTAAATCATAATCGGTCGACCTCTAGTTCTGATAGTACGAACTAACCATGACTGACCAAGCAGACTCAGACCAGCTCCATAATGCTGTCTCCCTGCAAGGAGCCACCATTGGAAAACACGAGGAGCTACTGCAATGTCTTTATAGAGGAACTCCATACCCTAGCAGAACACCATGACCAGGCTTTCGATACATTGCTGGAGCAATTCCGATTCCCTACTGGGCAGCGGGTCACACCAGTAATCTCCCAGCCTACCCCAGTGTCATAAAAACCCCGCTTACCTCCTCCGGAGCGCTATGCTGGAGAATATGGAACCTGCCGGGCTTCTCTCGCCCAGTGTTCCCTCGCCTTCGAGCTGCAGCCTTTTTCATTCCTCTCGGACTGCTCAAGGATAGAGTACATCATAACGCTGACGTCCGGGAGGGCACTCGCCGGGGATACGGCAGTGTGGGAGCAAGAGTCCGCCATCTGCTTTAGTCTTGAGGAGTTAGTGACGGATGTTCGGAAGGTGTTTGATTCTCTGTTGTCCGGGAGAGAGAGGCTGCTCGTAAACTGCTCCAGCTATGTCAAGAATCCAGTAGTGTGGCAGACTATACTGTGGATTTTAGCACATTGGTGGCTGAGAGTGCCTGGAACCCGGAAGCATTGTTTGAAATGTTCCTTCAAGGATTATCGAAGGTGATCAAAGACGAGCTCGCAGCCCGGGAGCTGCCCACGGACTTTGACTCCCTCATAGCCTTGACCATGCGGATCGATGGGTGGCTTAGAGAATGTAGCAGGGAGTCTGTGCCCTGTCGCGAGTGTCAGGGAACCACAGCGAGGCAATCCAATTTATGTTGATTAAGTCTCTTCAGGTTTCTGTGGTAAAGGGGATTCCCTTGGCTCCAGCAATACAATCCCCTCCGACTGAACTGCTGGTGCCATTATGAGCTGGAGCCTGTTCTGCCACGCCCATTGTCTGAAGTCAGCACAGCCTGCCCCGGGATATCTTCCTGTGGGCTCGGAGGTTGCCCCGGACCTCTCCGCCATAATCGCGGAGTACCAGGAACTGGATACTGGAAGGGGACGAGTGGAAGACTACCTCCAACACAGCCAGCGGCCACTACAAATACCTGGTTGTGCCATTTGAACATGTTGAACCAGTTCATTTGTCTACCTCGATAACATCCTTGTTTCTCCCACTCAGCCCAAGAACACGTGCTCCACGCCCAACAGGCCCTCCACAGCCTCCTGGAGAACCAGCTTTTAGTAAAAGCAGAGTGGGGGCTGTCCTGTCCCAGCGTTCTGCCATGGACCTCAAATTACATGCCTGCGCCTCCTCCCATCGCCTCAACGCCATGGAGAGGAACTACGATGTGGGGAATCGTGAGCTTCTCACGGTGAAGATGGCGTTGGAGGAGTGGAGACACTGGTTGGAGGTGGCGGGAACATCCGTTCATTGTGTGGACGGGCCACAAGAACCTGGAATATCTTCGCACCGCCAAGTGGCTCAATTTCAGGCAAGCTATGCGTGCCCTGCTTTTCACCCGGTTTAATTTCCCACCTCGTGACCATCCTTCCCACCTCGTGACCATCCTTCCCACCTCGTGACCATCCTTCCCACCTCGTGACCATCCTTCCCACCTCGTGACCATCCTTCCCACCTCGTGACCATCCTTCCCACCTCGTGTCTGGCGACGGCACTCAGCTGGGGAATAGAGAAGCAGGTCAGTGAGGCGCAGTGTTCCCAGTGGGGCGGTTCGGCTGGGAAACATCTGGCCCAGATAACCAGATGTTTGTACATGATGCTGTCCGCTCCTAGGCCCTGGAGTGGGCCCACTCCTTCAGGCTGCCAACGGGCTCTCGCCTTTCGAGTGTTCCCTGGAGTATCAGCCCCCACTCTTCCCGGAGCAAGAGGTCGGCATACCTTCGGCCCAGATGTTTGTCCTCCGCTGTTGCCATACCTGGAAGAGAGCCCGGTTGGCTCTTCTCAAGACCATCTCCAGGTATCGACGACAAGCAAACCGCTACCGGACCCCGGCATCGTCTCGGGCAGAGGGTTTTGGCTGTCCACTCATGACCTGCCCCTCCGGGTGGAGGGGCAGCAAAAAAAAAAAAAATCAGACCTTTCAGACCATCTCCAAGATCATTAGTCCCTCTGCTGTTCAGCGTCTGTTACACCGTACCATCCCACTTTTCAAGTGTCACAGATTAAACCTGTCTCACAGCCCTTTGTCTCCTGTAACGTAGCACCCGAAGTTTTAATATAAACCAAATTTGATCATATTCTCCAACAACACAAATAAAATGGAAATATTTGATTCTATAAATACAAAGCTTAGGCTATAAAAACATGACGTTTCTTTCCCCTTGGTCCAGATGAGATCAGAGTGCATAGGCTTCTCTAGGCTACCTGTAGCTGTGGTCGATATCAGTAGGTTACAGTTGATCAGACTGAAGCACAGACTAATTGTGCACCTTCACAAATCATTAAGCATTTATTTTGTGTGGCAGGTATGGGCTTACACATAAAACAGCTCATTGCAACTCCACAGTGAATTCACTTACACCCCTGTTTTCAGTCACAATTTGCTTTTACAACATTTGCATGATATTGATAAAAAATGTCTGATTTATTGTAATGTTGTAAGGTAGGCCTACTGTACTTTTATATTTGTATGAGAGGGTTAATTGTTTTTTTTTTTAAAGCTAACGTGACTTGATGAACAAGCTAAAATGAAGCTAAAATGAAGCTAAAATATAATGAGTGTAGACTACAGAGGAGAAAATATACCTTTTAAATTGTCTGCACCTGCTTGTGAATTGTTGCATTATTCAAGAGTGCAATGTGGTTTGGTTGCCTTATTCAATAGTGTAATATGTTTTAGAAGATAAGTTTGTGGTTTACTGGGTTGGCTAACTGTGATATTTACAGTCAATTTGAGTTGTGGACCAAGAATGTCACGTTGCCAGGCACAACGGAAGGCAAGGCAAGGAAGGAATGAGAATTGCTTCTCCACTCCTCAGACTCTCCTTCATATCTCATAGAGGGAATAGGGCCATGTGGGGGAAAGAAAGGGGTGAGTAGTATATTGAGTAACTTGAAAGAAATAGGGCCTAGCATGTGTAAAGTTCTTAGATAGCCTAATTCTCCAACATTCACCCTATGTATTTATGAGGAATAAATAAATAAGCAAAGAACTTGAGAGTTAACTAATAGAACAACAGGAACAGCGACTAAATTGGGGAACAGTAGGGAAGGAGAGATCAAGGAGAACACAACGTTCCAGAGGGAGAAGAGAGGAAAAGCCATACTGTACAAATCATCAGAGGGATGGATGGGAAGAGGACAAGAGTTGGAGGTGGGACAGAGGAGGGACGGGGCTGGGGTGAATAAGGGTGAAATTCAAGATATTAGTGTGTGACTGTGTCCATTTCAAATAGAAATTTCAATTTCAGTTTAGACGCTGGACTAAGGTAATGCGTGTGCTGTTTGAGTTTTCCAACTTTTCAATCTGGACTACTATGATGTCATTTTGTGATCTCAGACAGCAGTCTATTCCAAATCAATCTTATGCTAACCCCACAACACCACTAGCAGTCTTGTAACCTCTTCAGGTCTTGTTTCTGTTGTTTATCATGTTTGAAAGAGGGGCAAGGTACCCTAAATGCCATGCGGTGCCCTCTTATGAAGAAATATTGCAGTCAGAGCACAGTAAACCAAAGAACAATGCCATTTTTTTTTACTGCAATAATTTTGCAGTGTAGCTGCAGTATAACTGCGTCTAAAATACCACAGTTGACTGCTGTTACTGCACTTTTTTGTAAGGGCCAGCTTTACATGAAACAAGCTGCAAGCAAGACACTGTCTAGTATTCTTAAAGCCTGCATTTTCCCTTACAAAAAAAGATTGCAGGTTTGAAACTGCAGCCGACTGTGGTATTTCTATTGCAGTAAAAAAAATATATTGGACACAGTATTTGCAGCATACTGCAGTTATACTGCACTCTGACTGCAATCTTTTTTTTGTAAGGGTTAATGTGCACACGGTGTGTGTGTGTATTTTGAGTGAGAGAGAAAGATTATTCTGCTCTATCATGACAGTGGTTATGAAAAATGGCAGTGTCATGCACAATATCTGTATAATGTATGGGCGTGTATGTGTGCGCTATGACAGACAATGCACTCGGAATAAACCAGGCCTCAAATTAGAAAAACTGGATTAGCAACATTTGTATATTATTCCAACTATTGACAATACATTAATATCACTAAACAAGGTAGGCGCAAACACATGATCGACTACTATGCTGCGAGTGGCGACCAATTCTAATCGACCCAGTAGTTCAACCGGTTGGTTTAGCTACTGTAACGTTCTCTCTCAACAGCGATACAACATAACTATCCATCCAGCCCTGCTACATTTCGCCCTATGCGACTGCCTGATAAAATGTATTATCACAACAACAACAAAAACTGGGCAAAATTAACCCTGGTGGCCCATCGCGATAACAAGTCAGCTACTCTGCTTCTGTTCTGGTACGGGTGACGTGAACAGCAGTGACAACATATCATGAGTAGCGGCCTAGTAGTATGCTACGAGTCTGACACACAACACATCATCACGGTCGACCGTGTATAACCACCAAGCACAGTAGTAGACAGCGCAAATGGAAAAGGGATGCGGTGCAGCAGCAACTGTACCCGCGAATGACCTCTCTCCATAGTTATAACCCCTCTCTCCTTACCATTGAGCTAGCTGTTTTACTTTACACCACTACATTTCAGGGTACAGTTGAAAACAAATGTATGTTGATCAAATGTCGTCCACCATGCAAATGTTTATAATAACATGGCTCGTTGAAAAGCCAATCAATGATGGAAAAATACACTTACAATTCCGTATGTCCGAAATGAACACCGCTAATCCGCGCATCCCATCTCCCTTCGACACAGCCGGCATTTTTGCTGGTTTCTGTCCTCACTCCGGACTTTCCCGTAAAAAAAAAATGAATTGTCGATGGTCAGCTATCAAACGTCAGCTGGCGTTTAGGTGTTACAGTGCAGGATGTGTTAGCTTGTTTCCTAGCTAGTTAGCCAGCTAACCAACTTTTAACCGTTAATGTTCCTTGGCGTTTTACCAAAGACAGCAGGTTTATAATGGCTTGCTAGCAATGTAGATTAGCTAGTTTGGATGACAGTGCCGTTGATCAATTCAGCAAACTAGCAGTATGGTTACTCCAAGTGTATCCGTGTTAACTAGCCGACGTTTCCGCTGGCTAGCAAATTCATTCAAACCTTCTCTTCGTTCACGACCAGATGACGGTTAAAGTACACGCAGTTGTAACTAACTACATCTACCCGCTAAATATATTAACGTTATATATCCAGATATCAGAGAAAAAGCACAATGCCAAAAAAATGCCACTCAGTCTGATCTCTGACTGTCAGTGAGTCACGCACGCAAGCTAGCTAAACAGCTAACGTTAGCTGGCTAGCTAGCTATATCAAATCTTGGAAAACATCACTAGTTGACCGTGATCAGTCAGCATACCATCGTATTTCCACAATGTATCTATTCCAATAATCACGTATGTCCGATGGCTAAACGAAGGCAATTCGATGTCGTCAATAATTTATGTCAATTCACTACTCGGTAGCCTTGGACAAGGCTCGTGACAGCACAAGCAGCGCGACCACGAGACGTGTTCGTTTTGCGCAGACTCTGGCGCTTCTTTTTCCTTCGTCTTGTACTCACCAGTGTGTTGTGAGCATCATTCGCGTAAGCAACAATAGCGGAAACCGCGGTTCGCCTTCAAAATAACAGTTTCCCATTGAAACTGACGATACAATTGTGTAATCAGGCTACAATTGGACTAGATCATGCAAAACAAGGTGGGAATGTTGTTATATAACTTCAACAAAAGACAATTATTTGTTAATTTGACTCAAAAAAAATTACACAACTATTAGCGTCTTAGCTCTTAAACCACTGAAATGAGCAACATTAATCTCACCAGTTAGCCAGTATATTGAAAATTCATATTACACTGTGCAGCCTAACCTATGGATTGTACACCCATGAAATGGGGTATCACCATAGTGCCCTCTAAGCTCACCACAAAGCTCATGGCCCTGGGACTGAACTCCTCCCAAGAGGACTTCCTGACGGCCTACAGAGAGAAGGTAGGCACTCTGACGGTGTGATGCCTGGCAAACAACATCTCACTCAACGTCAGCAAAACAAAGGAGCTGATTGTGGTCTTCAGAAGGAACCAAGCTGGGCACACCTCCATCCTTATCAATGAAGCAGCCTCGAGATGGTCAAAAACATCAAGTTCCTCTTCTTACAAATCTCAGAGGAACTGAAATGGTCAAACCAGAAGGACACCATGGTTAAGAAGGCGCAGTACAGTATAGTCGCGCCTTATCGTATTGGCAGTATAGTAGCATCGTGGCAAAAACTGTGAGACTGGCCAATAGCTTCTACCCCTTTTTTTTTTTACCTTTATTTAACTAGGCAAGTCAGTTAAGAACAAATTCTTATTTTCAATGACAGCCTAGGAACAGTGGGTTAACTGCCTATTCAGGGGCAGAACAACAGATTTGTACCTTGTCAGCTCAGGAGTTTGAACTTGCAACCTTCCGGTTACTAGTCCAACACTCTAACCACTAGGCTACCCTTAGACCATCAGGCTGCTGAATAGTCACCAGCTGCTCCCCATGTCCCCCAGACTTAATACCCCTGCGACCCTGTGCATCTGACTAATAAACTCATGTAATCTAATCTATCAGCCTATTCAGTGACACACACAGAACACAAATGTGTAGAGTTTATACAAACATTAGCATCCTAGCTCTTATCGCAGGAATTTGAATGTGGGAAATCAACTTTCCAGTCAGTCTATTGTGTGTATTTGGACATTCAGACTGCACTGTACAGCCTAAACCAGTGGTCACCAACCTGATCGATCTTCAAGGCATACCTCGTCGATCACCAAACATTTCTGTAGAAAAGACAATGATAAAGGCTTGTCTTTTTGTATTATTTGTGTTGCACTGTTGGCGGTCAGTGCTCTTGATTCAGAAGCCCTGCGCACCGGGTAGGCAAAGTGTTCCCATTATTTAACCATTTAATTTGTCTGAAAATACTAACTCTGGCTGCCTGGAGGACCGGGAGATCTGTGGCTAATTCGAGTGTATCTACTGCTGGCCAATCTGGATAGCTCAAATCACAGTGCCTACAACTTCCATGATCTTATGGCCACAGCAAGGTTTTATACTAGCCTACTTGAGATTTCATAACTTTTTAAACAATGACCAGAGGGAGACTGTAAAGAATACAGCAAGTGCTGCTGTTTTTATGAGTGAGTTCATGTTTAAGTATTTATTCAGCACTGGTTTTATTCAACACTATTACAAAACATAAAATGCTCATCTCCCTACTTCCACTCGAGCTGCAGCTGCATTAAATGAGTAGCCAAGTGTATCAATAGCCCTGCATTTTTATTATTATTAGCAGCTCGTCGTGTCCATTTTAAAATGGAAGAATATTTCACTTTCTTTGGTCATAGGAACAACATGAATTTGTACATGAGGCAGATGCAGAGCCAGAGCGACTCGAGTTTCGCCATGAGGCAAAAAACGGTGTCCCCTCTCTCTGGTCAGTCTCACCTGAGGAAAGGAAGGAGAGAGCAGGGACCATGTCTCTCTCCCTCAGCTAAGATTTATGGTTCAACTGGGAACTCGGAAACAAACAAGGTCGAACCATGATGTCAGTTATCTTCAGGTCGGAAAGTCGGAGCTCGAGAAAAGGGCCAGAGTTCCCAACTTGGAATTCCGAGTTTGATGATGATCGGAGATCATTTTGTCCAGAGTTCCCCAGTTGTCTTGAACACTCAGAAGTCTGAGATTTCCCAGTTCCCAGTTCCCAGTTGTTTTGAATGCGGCATAATGCCATGTTCAAAACAACTGGGAACTTGGAAATCTTAGACTTCCGAGCAATCAAGACTACTGGGAACTTGGAAATCTTAGACTTCCGAGCGATCAAGACAACTGGGAACTCAGAGAAAAACGAGATCGAACTGGGAAAAATTGCTTTAGTCATCCAAGAAACAAATATTTGGGTAAACTCTACATAATTGTGTTCTGCTGCTGTCACCGAGTTGGATGATACCCCATTTCATGGGTGCACAATCTGTAACTTAGGCTGTACAGTCCAATATGAATGTTAAACAGGCATAATAGGCTGTAAAGTGAGCTGATTTCCCACAGTTAATGTTCCCCAATAAGAGCTAAGACGCTAATACTTGTGTGAACTCTTAAACTCTTAACAGTTGTGTTCTGTGGGTGTCACCGAGTAGACTGATACACCATTTCATAGGTGCACAATCCATAGGTTAGGCTGTACAGCTCAATATGAATGTCCAATACACACAATAGACTGACTGGAAAGGTGATTTCCCACAATCAAAATCCTGCAATAAGAGCTAAGATTCTAATATATGTGTAAACTCTACATAGTTGTTTTCTGTGGGTGTCACTGAGTAGGCTGATACACCATTTCATAGGTGCACAAGTCATAGGTTAGGCTGTAATGTGTATATAAGTATGCCCCCAATGCAATTCTGAATTGCAATTATTTATATTATTTACATAACAACATTCCAACCTTTTTTGTTGCATTGTCTAGACCAATTGTGTCATGATGATATTATTTTTATCTGTTAGAATCCATTTCAATCAAGGTCTTTTAATTTGATGGCGAACAGCCGATTTCACTATTGTTTCTCACACTAATGTTGTTCATGACACACACATCTCGGGCCTCGGCTCAAAACACAAAAACTGATTGGTGGAATGTTGACTATTTGCTCATCTCAAAGTTGGACCCTTGGGTTGAACAAAATCTGCCGTATTTAATCAGTTTAAGTGCATATTATTTTAATGACAAAGATTTGAAAGAGATAATACAATTGTTTTATAAAAGGAGACTTTTTAACTCAAGTAAGTTGGTTTCTTGCCCCCCCTCCCCTCCATGCAAATGTGGCATGAAGTCAGCTCAATGTTACTAGCTAGTACTACTGCTAAGCCTCATCAATAATGTCTGCTCTGCACTTTCTGCAAATACTAAACAAATGAAGCGCTTGACCAAATTGAAACTAAAGCCTAATATTGAGCATACCATTGAAACCCTGTTTTAAAAAACAAACATATTTATGACCAATTCTAAGGTGAAATACATTGATTTGATGATGCACCATGGTCAGGTTAATTATCTATTTTTGTGAGTGGTATCGTCCTCTGGGAAAGGTGGTGGTCAATATTTTCCATCTTTCATATGAGACCTCCAATTGAAAATCTGTTCTGACTCTTTTATGGACAGTTTTCCAGAGCATTGCTGGACTTAAAAGCCCTTGACACCCCTTATACCATATTTGCTTCAGTGTCCCTAGCTTGTTGGCTCCACTGCAACGCTTTCCTTTTCAAATAAAGGTGCATAAGAACAACTGCAATTGCAAGTGGGGTTCCCGAGTGGCGCAACGGTCTAAAGTATTGCCTCTCAGTGCTAGAGGCGTCACTACAGACCCTTGTTAGATTCCAGGCTGTATCACAAATGGCCGTGATTGGGAGTCCCATAGAGCGGCACATACTTGGCCCAGCATCGTCTGGGTTAGAGTTTGGCTGGGGTAGGTCGTCATTGTAAATAAGAATTTGTTCTTAAGTGTCTTGCCTAGTTAAATAAATAAATAAAAATTGCCATTGTAATATTCACTGCTGGGATAAAGCCTACAACCTTGGTATATCCCACAAGCTCTAAGTATACTTAGTCATATAGTTAGTTGTTGATGACGACTACTTACATTTTGTTTGTTTGATAGATTGCGCAAAGATCTTAATCCAATAATCTTTCATTAGTCAGAAGTGCAGCAGTTTTAGCCAAACGCAATCATAGCTGGCAGGGCATGCAAACCATTACAGACTACAAAGGGAAGCACAGTCAAGAGCTTCCCAGTGACACGAGCCTACAGGACAAGCTAAACTACTTCTATGCTTGCTTCAAGGCAAATAACACTGAAACATGCATGAGAGCACCAGCTGTACCGGAAGACTATGTGATCACGCTCTCCGCAGCCGATGTGAGCATGACCTTTAGACAGGTCAACATTCACAAGGCCACAGGGCCAGATGGATTACCAGGACGTGTACTGCGAGCATGCACTGACCAACTAGCAAGTGTCTTCACTGACATTTTCAACCTCTCCCTGTCCGAGTCTGTAATATCAACATGTTTTAAGCAGACCACCAAAGTGCCTGTGCCCAAGAACACAAAGTTAACCTGCCTAAATGACTACCGACCCGTAGCACTCACGTCTGTAGCCATTAAGTGCTTTGAAAGGCTGGTCATGGCTCACATCAACACCATCATCCCAGAAACCCTAAACCCACTCCAATTTGGAACACCTATGTGAGAATGCTATTCATTGACTACAGCTCAGCGTTCAACACCATAGTACCCTCAAAGCTCATCAATAAGCTAAGGACCCTGGGACTAAACACCTCCCTCTGCAACTGGATCCTGGACTTCCTGACGGGCCGCCGCCAAGTAGTAAGGGTAGGTAACAACACATTCGCCATGCTGATCCTCAACACAGGGTCCCCTCAGGGGTGTGTGTGCTCAGCCCCCTCCTGTACTCCCTGTTCACTCATGATTGCACAGCCAGGCATGACTCCAACACCATCATTAAAGTTGACGATGACACAATGATGATAACAACGAGAGCCTATAGGGAGGTCAGAGACCTGGCCGTGTGGCGCCAGGACAACAACCTCTCCCTCAGCGTGATCAAGACAAAGGAGATGATTGTGGACTACAGAAAAAAGAGGACCGAGCACGCCCCCATTCTCATCAACAGGGCTGCAGTGGAGCAGGTTGAGAGCTTCAAGTTCCTTGGTGTCCACATTAACAACAAACTAACATGGTCCAAGCACACTATGACAGTCGTGAAGAGGGTAAAACAAAACCGATTCCCCCCCAGGAGACTGATATGGTATGGGTCCTCAGATCCTCAAAATGTTCTACAGCTGCACCATCGAGAGCACTGGTTGCATCACTGCCTGGTATGGCAACTGCTCGGCCGCAAGGCACTACAGAGGGTAGTGCGAATGGCCCAGTACATCACTGTGGCCAAGCTTCCTGCCATCCAGGACCTCTATACCAGGCGGTGTCAGAGGAATGCCCTAAAAATGTTCAAAGACTCCAGCCACCCTAGTCATAGACTGTTCTTGCTGCTATCACACGGCAAGCGGTACCGGAGTGCCAAGTCTAGGTCCAAGAGGCTTCTAAACAACTTCTACCCCAAGCCATAAGACTCCTGAACATCTAGTCAGACATTGCCCCACCCCCCCCCTCCCTTCTCCATACCACTGCCACTCTCTGTTGTCATCTATGCATAGTCACTTTAATTAACTCTACCTACATGTACATACTGCCTCAACTAACAGACTCTGTACCAGCACCCCCCTGTATATATATATTTTTTACCGCTCATCTTTAAATACTTGTTGCTTGTATATGTTATTCTTATCCGTATTTCTTGAAACTGCACTGTAGGTTAGGGGCTCGTAAGTAAGCATTTCACTGTAAGGTCTACTACACCTGTTGTATTCGCCGCATGTGACTAATACAATTTGATTTGATTTGATTCGAGGTGAAATTGTGAACCAATGATAAATCTTTATGCAAAACTGGGGCTGTCGTTTGGGAGATGCCTGCAACACGGATCCAATTACGGACTGTATTTTGCGTCAAAGGGTGGGGGCTCAAAGCTGTGCGTTTTAATACCACTATGAGTCTGCGTCCAGGACCACACGGAATTGAAATGGCGGAGACAACAGATAGAATGGAGGTAAGCGCAGCGGTGTGGTCGAATGCACTTTAAACAACATATAATTTGTTTCTGTAGGTTAAAATGCAAGTATTTTCACTAAGCAAAAGTAACTATATGTCCAATGGCACCGTAGGCCGCGGAGCCTGCTAGTTCAGAGAACACACGCACTTCACTAGCAAAGCATCCATTTTAGCCAGGCACCACATAACGTAGGCTCATTCATTTGTCGCCACGTTTGCTAGCACAGCAAACTCTTACTGTGTATACGCGGTTGTCATGTAATTATAGTTACTGAATTATGAATGCAATTGGGAAATTGATTAGTAATGACATATGTATGTTGTGATCTAATCATTATCAAGCCATCGTTAGCTCGTGCTTCGGGGAGAGCCCGCATGGGTGCCAGGTTGGTAATGCTAACTAGCATTTCACAAGGCACATCTGGCACTGTGCCGGCATTTGATTTATGTAGGCCAAGTTCAGTTTTAATCCATCAAGTAAGTGTCGATAACTAAATCAATTTAATAATTGTTAGACATTGGTGTTAGCTCTAAGTTGTGCTACTTACGTTAACCTAACCGGCAGCCCGGGAGGATTTAGACGCCACTATTTTAGCTAGATAACTATGTTCCTTGAATAAGGCATGGCACATGTTCATTAGGGGAGCTCGCAAGTAACGTTCTTATGTTCAGCGCGCACCATTCGGTTAACTAATGGTTTTCTACGTTTATTTGCTGTCCCAACTTCACATCTGTCAGTGAAGGCCTAAATCACCATGTGCTTTCTCTCTCCCTTTGTGCTCGGAGAAAAGGAAAGCTTAATGCACTACACTGAACTTGGGCTTAACTACAACTACGTGAATTTAACACCGCACTCCCGTACTCCCAAATGTAACTAAAAAGTTGGAAGTATTGTCCTATGAACATTAAATGTTAAGTTTTTAGCTACTTAAAGAAATGAACACACACTTCAAATCTGTTCAATAGTTATTTTATCAGCATGTTCTGCCTGGCTGTAAATGGTTTGGATGGAGAACCTTCATACATGTTCATTGTTGCCAGTCTGGTGCTGGTTGTGACTGTTATCTCTTTTGGTGAGATTTCTCAGGGGGAGAGCTCGGCCAAGCCAGCAGCAGAAGACATGACTTCTAAGGACTATTACTTTGACTCATACGCCCACTTCGGTATACATGAGGTAGGTATATTTGGAAAAAATGGTAGTAGTTATACATTTACAGTTGAAGTCAGCAATTTACATACACCAAGGTTGGAGTCATTAACTCGTTTTTCAACCACTCCACAAATGTCCTAACCGACTTGCAGTTAATGAGACATCTATGTGCATGAGTCATTTTTCCAACAACTGTTAACAGACAGATTAATTCACTATATCACAATTCCAGTGGGTCAGAAGTTTACATAAACTAAGTTGACTGTGCCTTTAAACAGCTTGGGAAATTCCAAAGCATGACATTTTCTGGAAGTTTCTGATAGGCTAATTGACATCATTTGAGTCAATTGGAGGTGTACCTGTGGATGTTTCAAAGCCTACCTTCAAACTCAGTGCCACTTTTCTTGACATTATGAGAACATTAAAAAAATCTGCCAAGACTTCCAAGTCTAGTTCATCCTTGGGAGCAATTTCCAAACGCCTGAAGGTACCACGTTCATCTGTACAAACAATAATACGCAAGTATAAACACCATGGAACCACACAGCCGTCATACCACTCAGGAAGGAGACAAGTTCTGTATCCTGGAGGTGAACGTACTTTGGTACGGAAAGTACAAATCAATCACAAAACAACAAAAAAGCACCTTGTGAAGATGCTGGAGGAAACGGGTACAAAAGTATCTATATCCACAGTAAAACCAGGCCTATATTGACATAACCTGAAAGGTCGCTCAGCAAGGAAGAAGCCACTGCTCCAAAACTGCCATGAAAAAGCCAGACTACGGTTTTCAACTGCACATGGGGACAAAGATTGTACTTTTTGGAGAAATGTCCTCTGGTCTGATGAAACAAATAGAGCTTTTTGGCCATAATGACCATCGTTATGCTTGGAGGAAAAAGGGGAGCCTTGCAACACCATCCGAACCGTGAAGCACGGGGGTGCTGTGCTGCAGGAGGGACTGGTGCACTTCACAAAATAGATGGCATCATGGGGAAGGAAATTGGTACATATATTGAAGCAACATCTCAAGACATCAGTTATAGTCGCAAATGGGTCTTCTAAATGGAAAATGACTCCAAGCATTACTTCTCTTCATACTTCAAAATGGCTTAAAGACAAAGTCAAGGTATTGGAGTGGCCATCACACAGCCCTGACCTCAATCCTATAGAACATTTGTGGTCAGAACTGAAAAAGCGTGTGCGAGCAAGGAGTCCTACAAACCTGACTCGGTTACACCAGCTCTGTCAGGAGGAATGGGCAAAAATTCACCCAACTTATTGTGGGAAGCTTGTGGAAGGCTACCTGACAAGTTTGACCCAAGTTAAACAATGTAAAGGCAATGCTACCAAATACTAATTGAGTGTGAACTTATGCCCCACTGGTAATGTGATGAAAGAAACTAAAGCTGAAATAAATCATTCTCTCCTATTATTGACATTTCACATTCTTAAGATTAAGTGGTGATCCTAACTGACCTAAAACAGGGATTTTTAAATATATATTTTTTACTATAATTAAATGTCAGGAATTGTGAAACTGAGTTGAAATGTATTTGACTAAAGTGTATGTAAACTGCCGACTTCAAATGTAAATGTTTATTTGGTGAGAATTGGTACCACAACCAAAATGGTTGAAATGTGGAGACTCCTGTCACACTGCCTTATACTGAATTGTGGTCAGCATATCTGTACCAAAATACAATGGGGCTAATAATAGTCTTTGATGGGTAGTACATTTGTCAAATGTTCGGTGATGTATACATCCCAGTTGGAATGACTCACCTGGTAAGTGTTGCCTTAACTAATGTTCCTCATGTCCTGCTCTGTAGGAGATGCTGAAAGATGAGGTGCGCACCCTGACCTACCGGAACTCAATGTTCCACAACAAGCACCTGTTCAAGGACAAGGTGGTGTTGGACGTGGGCAGTGGGACTGGAATCCTCTGCATGTTTGCAGCCAAAGCTGGTGCCAAGAAGGTCATAGGCGTAAGTATCCCCACCTTGTTTGCATATGGAGAAGAGACTCATACACACACACCTCATTTACTACCATGCATTGTCAATAGTCTGTAGTATGTTTAGAACTTGTGATACAGCTTCACCATTCTATATGCTATGTGTGACATGTCCCCATTGTCATACCATATTGTGTAAGGCACACCTGTTCTTAATCTAGCACAGATGGGACTGCTTTGCATCTAGCCCTGTTTTATTTGCTTAATCATAATGAACATAGAAAGCCCACAAATTCCAAGTGGACTTCAATTCCTTTGATTGGTGCACTAAAGGATACCATGGTTCTGGTTAGTTGTCATTACTTGAGACACCCAAAGGCCTGCTGTCTAACCCTCGCTTCTGTGCTTTCAGATTGAGTGCAGCAGTATTTCTGACTATGCCGTGAAGATCGTCAAGGCCAACAAAATGGACCACAGTAAGTCAGTACTTTTCCCCTGCCTCTTCAGTCACACCTATCCTTCACAGTGCTTCAACCTGGCTTGAAACAATGTTGTGGCTATTTAGTTGTAACTCCTTCTCCTTCAGTTGTGACCATCATCAAGGGGAAGGTGGAGGAGGTGGACCTTCCTGTAGAGGGAGTGGACATCATCATCTCTGAGTGGATGGGCTACTGCCTCTTCTACGAGTCCATGCTCAACACTGTCATCTACGCCAGGGACAAGTGGCTGGTATGTTCCTGTCCATATATTTAATTAGTACATGATGGAATGGACTTATGTTTGTTTGAATGTCTTAATTGCCATCTTTCCCTATACTGAAATTTTCAGGGACAAGTGTTCAACTCTGTTTGGCCATATACCAAGGCTTTTAGGAGATTCAGTTCCTGACTTGCTGTGGAATTGGCCATAAAGTAAAACTAATTCCAGTGGATCTCGCCAGCGCCATGCTGGGGTGACTTATTGGGAACATTTCAGCTTTTGCACTGGTGTAAACTCAAATGTTGTCCATACCATGTATAAGTGTTTGTCCTGTAACAATATTCAATCTGATCAAATTATGCAATTGTGAAGTGTTTTAGATCAGTGTTAGACTTTGTCTGGAGTTGGCTTCCCTCTTTTGGGGGCTCAACTCCCCTTGCAGACTGATGCATGCATACCACCAGCAGTCATTGTGCCATGATTCCACACAGCTGCAACAAAATGTCAGGCCTCTGAATAGCCTGCTAATCTGTCATTCCTAAGTGTATTAACCTGCCATGTTCTTTTTCCCTCTCCCTTTGTCTCCCAGAAACCAGAGGGCCTGATTTTCCCAGACAGGGCTACCCTGTATGTCACAGCCATTGAGGACAGGCAGTACAAGGACTATAAAATCCACTGTGAGAATTCCTCTAAATTTTGGGGTAATGTAGTTGGTGTGATTTGGCCAGCGTTGTACCCATGTTTTTGGTTGGAGAGGAGCTAGTCAGGGGACTTTGAGTGTCAGATTGGATTCTGTGGTCAAGGACTGTCATGGCCCTTGTTGAACAGATTCAGCTAACTCTCAAGTCTGTCATTGGAGCCAAAAGCTACTTTTACTGACTCATCAGCAATTTGGGAAATAACATTTACTTGTTCTGTGTTTGTATTAAGATCACTATTTGTCAATTACACGCAAGGTCCAACCAAAATGTAACTCCCTTTTAACTTAACCCCTCCGAAAGATACATGCGCGTGTTTTGGAGAGGTGCGGTGAGATGCCACACTGGGTGCCTGGGGAGTTAAGTGCCTTGCGCAATGGTGTCTGATTTGATACCAGCAATCCTTACTGCTAGGCTACCTGCCACCCCTGTAATAGTTAGCCATAATGCTGATCTAGCTAGCTAACTAGTCTGGACTTAAGTGTGCATTTCTAGACCTAGCAAAGCTTTCCTTTTCCTTCAAAGAGCAATGCCTGGATGACAATTTAATAAAGTTACTTTCTAAACTCGCCGTCTGCCCAGTTGTGGTGGTAACCCCCTATTTCTTCTCTGTAACAGGGTGGGAGAACGTGTACGGCTTCGATATGTCCTGCATCAAGGAGGTGGCCATCAAGGAGCCCCTAGTGGACGTGGTGGACCCCAAACAGCTGGTCAGCAGCGCCTGCCTCATCAAGGTGAGTCAATCACACTCAGCAGCCTCCCCAATATAGTTCTGTGACTTTGTATTGGCACCATATCTCCAGTTCAAACAGAGGATTTTGCCTTGTCATCTGGGTCTCCCCCCTCCCTACATTGTCCCCAGGAGGTGGACATCTACACAGTGAAGATCGACGACCTGTCCTTCACCTCGCCCTTCTGCCTGCAGGTGAAGAGGAATGATTACATTCACGCCCTCGTCACCTACTTCAACATCGAGTTCACTCGCTGTCACAAGAGGACGGGCTTCTCCACCAGTGAGTCTTTAGCCCCCCCCCCCGTAAACAGTCTGCACTACAATAATAGACTTGTTCACTGAATCCTCGTAAATTTAAGTCTATGGTAAATGACAGCACACAAGTAGTCTTTAATAATTGCGAGAATACATTTGACTCTTAAGGGCTATATTTTTTTTCTGTTGCGTGAAGTCATATTAGACCTGTTTCTCCTCTCCCCAGGTCCAGAGTCCCCCTACACCCACTGGAAGCAGACTGTATTCTACCTTGACGACTATCTGACTGTGAAGACTGGAGAGGAGATTTTCGGCAACATCAACATGAAGCCCAATGTCAAAAACAACGTAAGAGAGGAAAAACCTCCCAGTCTTAGTTTGTTGGGATGCCTTTGTAGTCTCTTTTTTGCCTTCCGTTGGTTTGACGGTCTTATAAGGCTGTTTACGCTTTTCCTGGGTATAATTTTCCAAAACTAGAAATGATTAATCTTCTGTGGTTTAAAGCTGGGAGCTTATCCAGTGCCCACTCTTTTAACCTGTTTCTGTATGTTTTGCTTGCAGAGGGACCTCGACTTCACAGTTGACATAGACTTCAAGGGTCAGCTCTGTGAGGTGTCCAAGACCTCAGAGTACAGAATGCGTTAGGTGCCCCCTTCTCCCACACCTTGTGTGTTTTGTGAAAGGGGGAGTGCTGAAGGAAGAGCAGCGGTCAGTGTGTGTCTATGATCACTTAATTCTCATCCTCCAAAACTAGTACTCTTAAGCAATATTTGAAATATTCTGTTTTGCTTTCTTGTAACGTTTAATCAGATGTTCTGAGGTTTAAAACAACCAGTGGAAAGACATGGCGACTCATTGTGCAATAGTCACTGAAATAGTTTTTTTTACATGTGCTTATGTCTTTACGTTCAGCTCGATCTTAGCCTGTGCTTAAACTCGAAGTGTACACACACGCTGACCCCCTCACCTGCCTGTACATAGTGTTATTGTTCAGTTATTTTGGCCTTTTTTTTTCTCTTTTTTTTTTTTTAAAGTCCTGGATCTTGTTGACTTGGCAGAGCCCCCCCCCCCCATTTTCATAAGAAGTGCCTCCTGTGACTGGATTCTGTCCCCCCACCAGCCAATTAGATTGTCTATTGGGGGGATGCAAATCAGCCATTGGTGTATTTAAAAATTCAGATTGAGAGTAATTGGAGGAAATCCAATTACAATTGTAGCTGTGATATGACTATCATGACATGGAGCCTGCCTCAAGATGAGCTGAGTGGCCCCATGGATCATCATGTCTGATTGGGTAGGTCTGTGCTGATGATCTTGCACAAGACTGACCGTAAGCGGTTTGTTCTCATCCAGCAGGTGGGGGTGATGTAGTCTAACCATGAATCCGTTATAATTTCCCCCTCTTTCAGATTGGTCTTTGCTGAACCTGTTCTAGCAATCAGAATTCATAAGAACCCCCCTACTAAGAAAAGCAAATAAGTGTGTTTTGATTAGAGGAGTTTAGCCCTGTGTACCTTAGTGCTAGACCTGGATGGCTGGTTTATTGGGACCACAGCAAAGCGTCCACTCTTCCCAGTGCAGGAGTAAACGAGATTCCTCTACCCTGTTGTCATCGCCTGGATTCCGTAGCATTGGTTTAGCCGAACCCAGGGACCCTTGTTTGCCCTCTAGCGCAAAGTGCAGCACTTAAATCTGAAACGTGTGCCAATATAGCCAGGCCGCCAGCCAGGAGTGGCAGATGTCTACCTCTGAGATTGGTTATTACCAGTTGGCTATGCAGGGTGGACATGGGTCAGACCGGACTGTTTCATGTTATGTCTTTTTTGGCCTTGCTGCTTCATGCAGCTTGAGTGCGGACCCAACATACTTTTAAATTTTATTTATCTTTTTTTTTTAATAAAGTGAAATGGGAAACTGTCATGTCTTTTTTTGTAACTTCTGTTTCAGAATATTTGTATTGGCTCATGTCTTTATGGCAATTGGAATAGGGTTGGCTCTGAAGAAACCATTCATGAATAGAGGACACATGGCCAGTGTTGCTTAAACCTGTCAGGATTTGTGTACTCCCTTATTAAACTACTTGGCTTATCAGAGTCCATTTGTCATCAAAACAGTGGGGACTGTTCGAAAATAAATCGGGTCAGGTTTGTGTCAACATGCAACAGTCTTTTAAGCAGTGGGTGTCAAGGATCATATCACTTCTGTCACCCTAGACCCACTTCAATTTGCGTACCGCCCCAATAGGTCCACAGGCATGCAATCGCCATCACACTACACACTGCCCTATCCCACCTGGACAAGAGATATACCTATGTAAGAATGCTGTTCATTGACTACAGCTCAGCATTCAACACCATAGTACCCTCCAAGCTCATCAATAAGCTTGCGGCCCTGGGTCTCAACCCCGCCCTGTGCAATTGGGTCCTGACAGGCCGCCCCCAGGTGGTGAAGGTTGGAAACAGCATTTCCACTTCGCTGATCCTCAAACAATGCTCCTCAAGGGTGCATGCTCAGCCCCCTCCTGTACTCCCTGTTCACCCATGACTGCATGGCCATACACACCTCCCACGCAATCATCAAGTTTGCAGACGACACAACAGTAGTAGGTTTGATTACCCACAACGATGAGATAGCCTATAGGGAGAAGATGAGGGCACTCGGAGTGTGTTGTCAGGAAAACATCCTCTCATTCAACATCAACAAAGCAAAGGAGATGATCGTGGACTTCAGGAAACAGCAGAGGGAGCACCCCCCATCCACATCTAAGGGACAGCAGTGGAGAAGGTGGAAAGTTTGAAGTTCCTCAGCGTACAAATCACAGACAAACTGAAATGGTCCACCCACACAGACAGTGTGGTGAAGGCGCAACAGCGTCTCTTCTACCTCAGGAGGCTGAAGAAATTTGGCATGTCACCTAAAACCCTCACAAACTTTTACAGATGCACAATTGAGAGTATCCTGTCGAGCTGCATCACCGCCTGGTACGGTAACTGCACCGCCCATAGCCACAGGGCTCTCCAGAGGGGGGTCTGCACAACGCATCACCGGGTGCATACTACCTGCCCTCCAGGACACCTACACCACCCAATGTCACAGGAAGGTCAAAAAGATCATCAAGGACAACAACCACCCGCACTGCCTGTTCACCCCGCTACCATCCAGAAGGCGGGGTCAGTACATGTGCATCAAATCTGGGACTGAGAGACTGATAAATTGCTTCTCAAGGCCATCAGACTGTTTAACAGCCATCACTAACACAGTGAGACTGCTGCCTACATAGACTTGAAATCATTGGCCACTTTAATAAATGGATCACTAGTCACTTTAATAATGACACTTTAATAATGTTTACACATCTTGCATTACTCATATAATGTATAAACTGTATTTTATACCATATATTGCATCTGCCTATGCTGCTCGGTCATTGCTCATCCAAATATTTATATGTATATATTCTTATTCCATTCCTTTACTTATGTTTGTGCATATTAGGTAGGTGTTGTGGAATTGTTAGTTTACTTGTTAGATATTTCTGCACTGTCGGAACTAGAAGCACAAGCATTTTGCTACACTCGTAATAACATCTGCTAACCATGTGTATGTGACCAATAAGATTTGATTTGATTTGAATCAGGCCTTCATGATCGAATTGCTGCAAAGAAACCACTACTGAAGGACACCAATTAGAAGAAGAGACTTGCTTGGGCCAAAAAACATTACCTGTGGACATTAGACCAGTGGAATTTTTTGTCTGATGAGTCCAAATTTGTTTATTTTTGGTTCCAACCGCTGTGTCTTTGTGAGACGCAGAGCAGGTGAACGGATGATCTCTGCATGGGTGGTTCCCACCGTGAAGCATGGAGGAGGAGGTGTGGGGGTGCTTTGCTTGTGACACTGTCTGTGGTATATATATTTAGAATTAAAGGCACACTTAACCAGCATGGCTACCATAGCATTCTGCAGCGATACGCCATCCCATCTGGTTGGCGCTTAGTGGGACTGTCATTTGTTTTTCAACAGGACAATGACCCAAAATACACCTCCAGGCGGTGTAAGGGCTATTTGACCAATGAGAGTGATGGAGGGTGCATCAGATGACCTGGCCTCCACAGTCAACCAACCTCAATCCAATTGAGATGGTTAGAGATGAGTTGGACCGCAGAGTGAACGAAAAGTCGCCCAACAAGTGCTCAGCATATGTGGGAGCTCCTTCAAGCCTGTTGGAAAAGCATTCCTAGTGAAGCTGGTTGAGAGACTGCCAAGAGTGTGCACAGCTGTCATCAAGGCAAAGGGTGGCTACTTTGAAGAATCTAAAATATATTTTTATTTGTTTAACACTTTTTCGGTTACTACATGATTCCATAAGTGTTATATCATAGTTTTGATGTCTTCACTATTATTCTACAATGTAGAAAATAGTAAAAAGGAAGAAAAACCCTTGAATGAGTAGGTGTGTCCAATGTTTTTACTGGTACTGTACATTAATAAACATGTATTCACTCTGGACATGTACTGATTTTCTCAGTTTTGAGTCATAAGCTTTAAGTTTTGTCTTGATGTTGAATTTACCATAGAAGTTAATAAAAAAAATGTGAAGACCAATGTGCCAAACATGCTATGAAAAAGTTATTGTTTTGTAATCTAACAACTGAAAAATGAAAATGTGTTGTTTATGCAAAACCTTATTGTATTTGGTCATCCCCAAAATGTGGCCACTTAAAAGCTTGATAGGTGCATCCTTCGAGTACACAAAATCCAATCCAACCAGTTGTCTGGGATAATCTGCTATGTCATCACACATACAGACTGCTATAGTTAAGGAGTTTTACATAGTGCATCAGGTATACTATTGTGAGTGGAGCTTACTTTGTGCTTTTGTAAAAAAAGGCCGTCCTGCTCCCCACCTCTCTACCCAACATCCCCTCACAGTCTACTTAGTTTCCCTTAAATCCTGTTCATTTGTCTTCTCAGTCTAACTTAGTTGTCACTCATGCCATTCCCAACCAATCAGAGTGCTTGGAAAAGCGTGTCTGGACACTGCACCCGCCCACTCAGGTCAGAGTGTTATCGCTGTCCGAAGAGAGAAGAGGCATGTTTTCTGAATACTTTTTATTGTGGGCAGTAACACGAATTGAATGTTGTGTGTGTGCATCGAAATAACCACAAGTCATTCAGAGTATCACAACAGTTCAACTACTATTCCACAAAATTACTTGTGGAGAAGCAATTATTGGTATCATGATTGTCTATGAATTATTTTCATTTTTATTTCCATTCGCTATAATGGGGGATCCTGTTTTTTGCTAACAATGCCTGCAGTACCTTGGTCGGTTATGAACTTCCCCGGCTCCAATGAGTGCAAGCGGTCGATCTCCCCTGGTACGCACGGACAGAGACAGATACACAGTCCCCTCCCCGATTTTATCATGTAGACAAAAAGAATGGTCATCACTAGCTTCATAAACCTGACCATTTCTATAATTTCTCTTCTTAAAACCTAATCTTAACCCTAGCTTTAACCACACTGCTAACCCTAACCTTCTTTCGGCTTCATGGCTTTGGAAACTAGTGGAAACAAGAGATATCTCCGGTGGAAACCTATGTCACTTTGATTACTATGTTACTTTTGTTGCCATTTCACTGTGTGATAATTATGTCAATAAAAATGTAAATGTGATTTGGTTTTGGTTCTCAGTACACTAAAGTGATATAATAAGAACTAAATCCTGTCAAATTAAATGTTTAATTGACAGGCTTCTCACAGTCAAATGACAACAAAAGTGACATAGTAATCAAAGTGACATAGTAAAGGAATCAAATAAGCTACGTTGTAAATTCACTATACACTGCATTTGGAATGTATTCTGACCCCTTACGTAATGGCCTTATTCTAAAATGTCTACAATTGTTTTTTCCCCTCATCAATATACATACAATTCTTTGTTGAAGCACCTTTGTCAGCGATTACAGCCTCGAGTCTTCTTGGGTATCACCTTACAATCTTGGTACACCTGTTCAAGTCCGTGCTCTGGCTGGGCCACTCAAGAACATTCAGAGACTTGTTCCGAAGCCACTCCTGTGTTGTCTTGGCTGTTTGATTAAGGACGTTGTCCTGTTGGAAGGTGAACCTTTGCCCCAGTCTGAGGTGCTCTGGAGCAGGTTTCCATCAAGGATCTCTCTGTACTTTGCTCCGTTCATCTTTCCCTCAATCCTGACTAGTCTCCCAGTCCCTACAGCTGAAAAACATCACGATACTCTTACATTCGGCAGTGGAAAGAACAAGAAGAAAAAAAACCTGCAGGTTAATTAAAGCAATTCCCAATATCAGACATTACCTTTTTAATTCCATGCGCTATACATTTTGCTAGAATTTTTGCATCACAAAAGTGCAGTGTAAGGGGTCTCCAATTTATTTTAATGGACAGGGTCTTTATATTTAGAACTTGGATCATGTTTCAGTAATAATGAAATCAGACCTTCTTGTTGAGTAACTAATAATCTACCATGTGTGTAGGAGTGGTTAAAACATGCTAATAACGGTCCTCTGAGTGCATCAAAAAAGGTTTGGTATACTTCCACTGGTATGCCATCCAACTCTGGAGTTTTCACTGACTTAAAGGCTTTAATTGCATCAAGAAGTTCCTCCACTGTAATTTGGGATTCACATGCGATAATTAGTTAGTTAATTTTACATAATTAATAGAAAAAAATCCATACAATTATCTGGAGATGGAGGAGACTGAAATTAAAATGTGCTTAAACTACTTGCTTCCTCTTTCAAAATATTGTTTGGTGAATCATGGGTGACTCCATCATTGTCACAAGTTTCAGTAAATTATTTTTGGTGGCATTTCTAAATAATTTGGTGCATTTTCCCCCATATTCCATCCAGTTTGCTCTATTTTTTTATTTTGTTTTTCCTCTAACTTATTATGTGCCTCTATGGTACAGTTTTTATTGCTATCTATCTGTACTATTAGTCCTTCCATTTGCTTTGTTAATATGGACTCTTTTGACCTAAATTGCTTTTGTTTTAGAGATGAGTGCTGAATTGCATGGCCTCTAAAGGCACATTCATACAATAAGGGGATCTGCTGTACCCATGTTATGTCCTTTATAAATTCTTATGCCCTAGTTAAAAACAAATGATCATCCAATAGGCTGATTCAATTTCCAATATCCTTGCATACGTGGAAATTCTGTAAGAGTAATATATATGTCAATTATTTGATGGTCTGACCACATTCTGTCCCCTATCAACACATTTTAAACTTTTTATACCAGCGAGAATGACATAAGAAAGTAGTCAAGATGACTAGCTTGATTGAGCCTCTGCCATGTATATCTCACTAGGCCTGGATATTTAAGCCTCCATTTAAAGAGCATTCGGAAAGTATTCAGACCCCTTGACTTTTTACACATTTTATTACGTTACAGCCTTATCCTAAAATTGATGAAATAATGTTCCTCATCAATCTACACACAACACCCCATAATGACAAAGCAAAAACAGTTTTTAGAATTTTTGCTAATGTATAACTTTTTAAATATTTTTTAAATACCTTACTTACATAAGTATTCAGACCCTTGCTATGAGACTCGAAATTGAGCTCAATTGCATCCTGTTTCCATTGATCATCCTTGAAATGTTTCTACAACTTGATTTGAGTGGTACCTGTGGTACATTCAATTGATTGGGCATGATTTGGAAAGGCAGACACATGTCAGAGCAAAAACCAAGCCATGAGGTCCCAGGGCCCCCGAGACACCGGGACCCAAACTTCGAAAAGAGCACACAGTGCCACCCACAGAACAGAAGAAGATTAACCGCCAAAAGCATTTCCAACGCCCTCACCTCGATTTGTATTATGAACTCAGCAAAAAAAGAAATATCCTCTCACTGTCAACTGTGTTTATTTTCAGCAAACTTAACATGTGTAAATGTTTGTATGAACATAAGATTCAACAACTGAGACATAAACTGAGCAAGTTCCACAGACATGTGACTAACATAAATGGAATAATATGTCCCTGAACAAAGAGGGGTCAAAATCAAAAGTAACAGTCAGTATCTGGTGTGGCCACCAGCTGCATTAAGTACTGCAGTGCATCTCCTCCTCATGGACTGCACCAGATTTGCTAGTTCTTGCTGTGAGATGTTACCCCACTCTTTCATCAAGGCACCTGCAAGTTCCCGGACATTTCTGGGGGGAATGGTCCTAGCCCTCACCCTCCAATCCAACAGGTCCCAGACGTGCTCAATGGGATTGAGGTCCGGGCTCTTCGCTGGCCATGGCAGAACACTGACATTCCTGTCTTGCAGGAAATCACGCACAGAACGAGCAGTATGGCTGGTGGCATTGTCATGCTGGAGGGTCATGTCAGGATGAGCCTGCAGGAAGGGTACCACATGTCTTCCCTGTAAAGCACAGCGTTGAGATTGCCTACAATGACAATAAGCTCAGTCCGATGATGCTGTGACACACTGCCCCAGACCATGATGGACCCTCCACCTCCAAATCGATCCCGCTCCAGAGTACAGGCCTCGGTGTAACACACATTCCTTTGACGATGAACGCGAATCCGACCATCACCCATGTAGAGACAAAACCGCGACTCGTCAGTGAAGAGCATTTTTTTGCCAGTCCTGTCTGGTCCAGTGACGGTGGGTTTGTGCCCAAACGCGACTTGTTGCCGGTGATGTCTGGTGAGGACCTGCCTTACAACAGGCCTACAAGCCCTCAGTCCAGCCTCTCTCAGCCTATTGCGGACAGTCTGAGCACTGATGGAGGGATTGTGCATTCCTGGTGTAACTCGGGCAGTTGTTGTTGCTGTCCTGTACCTGTCCCGCAGGTGTGATGTTCGGATTTACCGATCCCGTGCAGCTGTTGTTATACACGGTCTGCCACTGCGAGGACGATCAGCTGTCCATCCTGTCTCCCTGTACCGCTGTCTTAGGCGTCTCACAGTTGCAATTTATTGCTCTGGCCACATCTGCAGTCCCCATGCCTCCTTGCAGCATGCCTAAGGCACGTTCACGCAGATGAAAAGGGACCCTTGGCATCTTTCTTTTGGTGTTTTTCAGAGTCAGTAGAAAGGCCTCTTTAGTGTCCTAAGTTTTCATAACTGTGACCTTAATTGCCGACCGTTTGTAAGCTGTTAGTGTCTTAACGAACATTCCACGGGAGAATGTTCATTCATTGTTTGTGGTTCATTGAACAAGCATTGGAAACAGTGTTTTGGGATTTTTATGAATGATCTTTGAAAGACAGGGTCCTGAAAAAGGGACGTTTCGTTTTTTGCTGAGTTTATATAGTTATCAATACATACACTTCCGTTCAAATGTTTGGGGTCCCTTAGAAATGTCCTTATTTTTTAAAGAAAAACACTTTTTTGCCCATTAAAATAACAAATTGATTAGAAATACATGGTTAACGTTGTAAATGACTATTGTAGCTGGAAACGGCAGATTTTTTTATGGAATATCTACATAGGCGTACAGAGACCCATTATCAGCAACCATCACTCCTGTGTTCCAATGGAACTTTGTGTTAGCTAATCCAAGTTTGTCATTTTAAAAGACTAGTTGATCATTAGAAAACCTTTTTGCGGCCTCCCGGGTGGCGTGAGTGGTTAAGGGTGCTGTACTGCAGCGCCAGCTGTGCCATCAGAGCCCCTGGGTTCGCGCCCAGGCTCTGTCGTAACCGGCCGCGACCGGGAGGTCCGTGGGGCGACGCACAATTGGCCTAGCGTCGTCCGGGTTAGGGAGGGATTGGTCGGTAGGGATGTCCTTGTCTCATCGCGCACCAGCGACTCCTGTGGCGGGCCGGGCGCAGTGCGCGCTAGCCAAGGTTGCCGGGTGCACGGCACATTGGTGCGGCTGGCTTCCGGGTTGGACGGCGCTGTGTTAAGAAGCAGTACAGCTGGTTGGGTTGTGTATCGGAGGACGCATGACATTCAACCTTCGTCTCTCCCGAGCCCGTACGGGAGTTGTAGCAATGAGACAAGATAGTAGCTACTACAACAATTGGATACTACGAAATTGGGGAGAAAAAGGGGTCAAATAAAAAAAAATTACATTAAATAGTACCCGCAAAACACCAGTCTCAACGTCAGCAGTGAAGAGGCGACGCCGGGATGCTGGTCTTCTAGGCAGAGTTGCAAAGAAAAAGCCATATCTCAGACAGGCCAATAAAAATCAAAGATTAAGGTGGGCGAAAGAACAGACACTGCACAGAGGAACTCTGCCTAGATGGCCAGCATCCCGGAGTCGCCTCTTTGACACTAAGACTGGTGCTTTGCGGGCACTATTTAATGAAGCTGACTTTTGAACTTTTGCTTATCTTAATTTCCACAATTCACAAATAATGTGCGTAATAATGTAGGCAGTGTCACGGCCGTTGTCGGAATGGTGAGCGTGGTGAGCGTTTATTTTATTTTATTTGTTCAAATGTCGCCAATAAAAACAACCGTGAAGCTTACAAAGGCCCCTAACAAAGACAACTTCCCACAATGACAGAAGGGAGGCCGTCGTTGGAGCCTTCGTGCTATGACTCTTAACTGGAGGCTTCGTGCCATGGATCATTACTGGAGTGAGGAGACGTATGGGCAGCCTGGTGCGTGGAGCTGCCACAGGGCTTACCAGGCAGGGGAGACACACAGGATTCCTGGTTCTGGGAGGAGGCACAGGACTCACCAGGCTGGGGAGACATACTGGAGGCTTGGTTCTTGGCGGAGGCACCGAATACACTGGGCCGTGGAGGCGCACTGGAGGTCTCGAGCGTAGAGCCTGCAGAACCCGTCCTAGCTGGATAGTTATCTTCGCCCTGCAAATGCGGGGCGCTGGCACAGAACGCACTGGGCTGTGTAGACGCACCGGAGACACAGTGCGCAGAGCCGTCGCAGGATATCCTGGGCCGAAGAGACGCACTGAAGACCAGGCGCGCTGAGCCGGCACCATCAGTCCTGGCTGGATGCTCACCCTAGCCCAGCAGATGCGGGGAGCTGGGATGTAGCGCACCGGGCTGTGATCGCGCACTGGAGACACCGTGCGCTTCACCGCATAACACGGTGCCTGACCAGTACCACGCTTCTCCCCACGGTAAACACGGGGAGTTGGCTCAGGTCTATAACCTGACTCCGCCAATCTCCCCGTGTGCCCTCCAAAATATTTTGGGGGGCTGCCTCTCGTGCCTGCTACATTGCAGTGACTCCTGGTATCGTTGTCGTTCCTCCCTTGTCCCCTGCCATAACATGCTCCCATGTCCAAGATGTCCTCCACTCGCTCTTCTTCCGTGCTCTTCTTCCGGGCCCAGGATCCATGCTCCTCCTGGCCACGCTGCTTGGTCCCTTGGTGGTGGGAGGTTCTGTCACGGCCATCGTCGGAATGAGACCAAGGTGCAGCGTGGTGAGCGTACATTTTATTTTATTTGTTAAAATGTCACCAACAAAACAAGAAATACCAAAAACGACCGTGAAGCTTACAAAGGCTATAGTGCCCCTAACAAAGACAACCTCCCACAATGGCAGAAGGGAAAAAGCTGCCTAAGTATGATTCCCAATTAGAGACAACAATAGACAGCTGTCCCTGATTGAGAACCATACCCGGCCAAAACATAAAAAAAGAAAAACATAGAAAACAGAACATAGAATGCCCACCAAAATCACACCCTGACCAAACCAAATAGAGACACTAAAAGGCTCTCTAAGGTCAGGGCGTGACAGGCAGTTCATGCAAAGGTTTGTTACCTAGAAGCAGTATTGCCATTACAAAGGTTACATTTTTGGCAAGCAATTATTATTTTAGGAAACAATTATTGTGATTCATCCTACAGTGCCTTGCGAAAGTATTCGGCCCCCTTGAACTTTGCGACCTTTTGCCACATTTCAGGCTTCAAACATAAAGATATAAAACTGTATTTTTTTGTGAAGAATCAACAACAAGTGGGACACAATCATGAAGTGGAACGACATTTATTGGATATTTCAAACTTTTTTAACAAATCAAAAACTGAAAAATTGGGCGTTTGAAGCCTGAAATGTGGCAAAAGGTCGCAAAGTTCAAGGGGGCCGAATACTTTCGCAAGGCACTGTATATTGTCCCTAACATCATAACCCCATAGCAACAGATGTGGGATACATACACACACACACACATACTCGTACACACTCGACCCCTCTCCCCCACAAACAACCACAAGCTCAGATGTTCAACAGTTGTTCCATCCCCGAGCCCAACTCAAGAAAGGCCTTGATGTGTGAAGACAGTTGCAGTTGTTTGAGAAGGCATGCAGAATTTAGCAAAAAAAATTGGCAAAAATATGTCAATTGTATTAATCAATGTCAAGTCCTAGCTGTTGGAGATCAGGTACACCCCGTTCCCCTGAAACACACACACGCTGGTCCCCCGTTGTGATCATTTTCCCAAGTATCTCTGTGCAGTCAGACCTTTGATTATTCCGTGCCACCAGGGCCACAGTAATTTATCCAGTCTCTGATTGTCTTGAGTGTGACCCCCTCCCCATGGGTTACTGCAGCTAGTGTTGCCAGCACTGCCACTACCTGGGTGGGGGCACCCCACCCAAATCCCCACCGGCTAGGTACAAGGTTGTCAAGGTTCTCATTAACAGCTTTGAGAATTTCCTTGTATATTACGCTCACCCATCAGGGGACTTTGGCTTTGTAGGCCCAACACTGCCACTAGCCTCATACCATGAATATGCATATCCATCTCGAGACCATTCCGATTTTTCACAAAGTTGCCGGGATGTTACGTGTCCTATTTATATCAGTACATTCGTAACAACGTAAGCAGTATGAAACATCTATTCAATCAAATAAACCTCACGTAGCAAATAAGCCATATTTCAACACTTTCATTGACCTCCATACAGAAAGTCCCTACCATGTAGGCGAAACAACGAAACATCGCCATCTGCTGGAGGGAGACAGATTTCCGCGGAGTTGGGCCTCTCTCTTCCCCATCCTCTCTGTGGAAACCAGGTCTCACGTAAATTATCCCGAAGCTTCGTGAAACATTAGAGGAACTGTCGCGACAGTGTTGTCGCTTTACGTCATCCCGCCATTTTAAGTTGAGGACAAATATTTTTTCTGGCAAGAAGCTAACCAAGCTGAAGCTCAAGTATATTCAACTGTGGGGAAACATCTTGCGTTGAACAATTAGAGTGCACGCTCTTATTCCACGTTGCCTGATTCGGGCTCTCTGAGTTTTAAAGGGATTGAATGAAGAGTTAAGGTGAGTGGGCCAGAAATGTGTAGTGTCCCTGAGTGGAGGCACGAGGCCTACGCTGGACAGTGGTTAGCGTTTTGGTAGATAACGTTACATATACCAGTTTAGTTAACCGAACTAGACCTGTTAAAATGTACCACATTTGCACCATATTTCATTTTAGGTATCTGGTATTTCTGTAGTTAACTAGCTTAAAGCTTTGGTGGATTGGCTAAGGTCCATTGTTTGACTGCGTTGTTAGCCTCAGTTAGCCCACTGAGGTGTCTCGTCGGAAGCCAGACTAATCTAATCAAATTGTATTGGTCACATACACTCGCAATAACATTTGCTAACCATGTATAACGAAATGCTTGTTCTAAAGGCGTCCTTATCCGGAACAGTTGGTGCATATATTACGGAATTTTGTGACATTTTTGTTCGTTTTAGTCTTGAAGGTGCAATTCGAAGGACTCTCCCTGCGCTATGTACACGCAGAGATTAATGGGATGCTTGAGGGGGGAGGCATCCCGTTAGTTCATTTTTTAGGCTGTTCGTGCGAACATTTGTTTTTCACAAGTTCGGTGCAAAAGTCAACGCCCCTTCGTTGCTCATTGGTCAACAGTAGGGATTCTAAAAATTAACTGTTTGTGTAATAGCGGGTTCTCATTGTGTGGTTATCCAGCAGAAGTAGACTCTGTTCTCTGCTTTCACAGGTCAGTGTGGATTGCACATTTTGGTCACCGAGAAAATATAATAAAAAGCGAATGGAAACTTCAATTGCACCACTGTTTAACTTTACCTTACACCTATAAACTATTCCCCAAAACCGACCAACCCATCCCACTACTTTGACCCTACATTTTCCTACACTAGGCCTGGGAGAATGGAACCCCTTCTCTCAACGTACTGCAGATCTTCTGTGTTAAAATCTTACACCCAAATATTTATCTGCTGCTGCAACTACCATGTATCTTCTGTGATTTCTGCTCCATCAGTATTAGAGGTTGACCGATTAATCGGAATGGCTGATTTAATTAGGGCCTATTATAACAATCGGTAATCTGCATTTTTGGACACCGATCATGGCCGATTACATTGCACTTCACGAGGAGACTGCGTGGCAGGCTGACCTGTTATGCGAGTGCAGCAAGGAGCCAAGGTAAGGTGCTAACTAGCATTAAACGTATCTTATAAAAAAACAACCAGTTTTAACAATCACTAGTTGATTAGTATCAACATGGTTGATATTACTAGTTTATCTAGCTTGTCCTGTCTGGCATATAAATTAACAGGCACCGCATTGATTATCATTGAATCACAGTCTACTTCTCCAAACGGGTGATTTAACAAGCGCATTTGCGAAAAAGCACTCGTTGCACCAATGTGTACCTAAACATCAATGCCTTTCTTAAAATCATTACACAACTAAAACATTTTAAACCTGCATATTTAGTTAATATTTACTTGCTAACATTAATTTATTTTAACTAGGGAAATTGTCACTTCTCTTGCGTTCTGTGCAACAGTCAGGGTATATGCAGCACTTTACTGCGTTTGCCAGCAGCTCTTCTCAATGCTTCAAACATTTGTGCTGTTTATGACTTCTGTTTATGACTTTTATGACTTCAAGATTATCAACTCCCGAGATTTGGCTGGCCATACTGAAGTGCCTATAAGAACATCCAATAGTCAAAGGTATATGAAAAACAAATGGTATAGAGAGAAATAGTCCTATAATAACTACAACCTAAAACTTATTACTTGGGAATATTGGACTCATGTTAAAAGGAACCACCAGCTTTCTCATGTTCTGAGCAAGGAACTTAAACGTTAGCTTTTTTACATGGCACATATTGCACTTTTACTTCTCCAACACTTTGTTTTTGCATTATTTAAACCAAATTGAACATGTTTCATTATTTATTTGAGACTAAATAGATTTTTATTGATGTATTATATTTAGTTCAAATAAGTGTTCATTCGGTATTGTTGTAATTGTCATTATTGTGTGTGTATGTACTGTGGGGCAAAAGGTATTTAGTCAGCCACCAATTGTGCATGTTCTCCCACTTAAAAAGATGAGAGGCCTGTAATTTTCATCATAGGTACACTTCAACTATGACAGACAAAAAAAGAAAAAAATCCAGAAAATCACATTGTAGAATTTAATGAATTTATTTGTAAATTATGGTGGAAAATAAGTTTTTGGTCACCTACAAACAAGCAAGATTTCTGGCTCTCACAGACCTTCTTTAAGAGGCTCCTCTGTCCTCCACTCGTTATCAGTATAAAAGACACCTGTCCTCAACACCCCCCTATCCACATCGATGGAACAGTAGTGGAGAGGGTAGTAAGTTTTAAGTTCCTCGGCATACACATCACAGACAAACTGAATTGGTCCACTCACACAGACAGCATCGTGAAGAAGGCGCAGCAGGGCCTCTTCAACCTCAGGAGGCTGAAGAAATTCGGCTTGTCACCAAAAGCACTCACAAACTTCTACAGCTGCACAATCGAGAGCATCCTGGCGGGCTGTATCAACGCCTGGTACGGCAACTACTCCGCCCACAACCGTAAGGCTCTCCAGAGGGTAGTGAGGTCTGCACAACGCATCACCGGGGGCAAACTACCTGCCCTCCAGGACACCTACACCACCCGATGTCACAGGAAGGCCATAAAGATCATCATGGACATCAACCACCCGAGCCACTGCCTGTTCACCCCGCTATCATCCAGAAGGCGAGGTCAGTACAGGTGCATCAAAGCTGGGACCGAGAGACTGAAAAACAGCTTCTATCTCAAGGCCATCAGACTGTTAAACAGCCACCACTAACATTGAGTGGTTGCTGCCAACACACTGACTCAACTCCAGCCACTTTAATAATGGGAAATTATGTAAAATATATCACTAGCCACTTTAAACAATGCTACCTAATATAATGTTTACATACCCTACATTATTCATCTCATATGTATACGTATATACTGTACTCTATATCATCTACTGCATCTTTATGTAATACATGTATCACTAGCCACTTTAACTATGCCACTTTGTTTACATACTTATCTCATATGTATATACTGTACTCGATACCATCTACTGTATCTTGCCTATGCTGCTCTGTACCATCACTCATTCATATATCTTTATGTACATATTCTTTATCCCCTTACACTGTGTATAAGACAGTAGTTTTGGAATTGTTAGTTAGATTACTTGTTGGTTATTACTGCATTGTCGGAACTAGAAGCACAAGCATTTCGCTACACTCGCATTAACATCTGCTAACCATGTGTATGTGACAAATAAAATTTGATTTGAAACAGTCACACTCCAAACTCCACTATGGCCAAGACCAAAGAGCTGTCAAAGGACACCAGAAACAAAATTGTAGACCTGCACAAGGCTGGGAAGACTGAATCTGCAATGGTTAAGCAGCTTGGTTTGAAGAAATCAACTGTGGGAGCAATTATTAGGAAATGGAAGACATACAAGACCACTGATAATCTCCCTCGATCTGGGGCTCCACGCAAGATCTCACCCCGTGGGGTCAAAATGATCACAAGAACGGCGAGCAAAAATCCCAGAACCACCTAGTGGACCTAGTGAATGACCTGCTGAGAGCTGGGACCAAAGTAACAAAGCCTACCATCAGTAACACTACGCTGCCACGGACTCAAATCCTGCAGTGCAAGATGTGTCCCCCTGCTTAAGCCAGTACATGTCCAGGCCCGTCTGAAGTTTGCTAGAGAGCATTTGGATGATCCTGAAGAAGATTGGGAGAATGTCATATGGTCAGATGAAACCAAAATATAACTTTTCGGTAAAAACTCAACTCATGTTTGGAGGACAAAGAATGCTGAGTTGCAGCCAAAGAACACCATACCTACTGTGAAGCATGGGGGTGGAAACATGCTTTGGGGCTGTTTTTCTGCAAAAGGACCAGGACGACTGATCCGTGTAAAGGAAATAATGAATGGGGCCATGTATCATGAGATTTTGAGTGAAAACCTCCTTCCATCAGCAAGGGCATTGAAGATGAAACGGGTCTTTCAGCATGACAATGATTCCAAACACACCGCCTGGGCAACGAAGGAGTGGCTTCGTAAGAAGCATTTCAAGGTCCTGGAGTGGCCTAGCCAGTCTCCAGATCTCAACCCCATAAATCTTTGGAGGGAGTTGAAAGTCTGTGTTGCCCAGCAACAGCCTCAAAACATCACTGCTCTAGAGGAGATCTGCATGGAGGAATGGGCCAAAATACCAGCAACAGTGTGTGAAAACTTTGAAGACTTACAGAAAAAACATTTGACCTCTGTTATATACCCTTTGTTGGAAATGACAAAGTATGGAGAAACTTTTGTTATTGACCAAATACTTATTTTCCACCATAATTAGCAAATAAATTCATTAAAAATCCTACAATGTGATTTTCTGGATTGTTTTTCCCCCTCATTTTGTCTGTCATAGTTGAAGTGTACCTACTTGCACAATTGGTGGCTGACTAAATACGTTTTTGCCCCAGTTATGTATGTGTGTGTGTGTAATATATAAATAAAATTGGCAGATTAATCGTATCGGCTTTTTTTGGTCTTCCAATAATCGGTATCGGCATTGAAAAATCATAATCGGTCGACCTCTATTCAGTGTAGTTGATCACCATGGCTATAAATGCAAGAAATCCTACTCACTCGGGGGCTCCCAGTCGACTCTCTCTCACCCTCGGGCTATTCTCTGCTCTATTCACTGCCTCAACATAGGCTGCTTTTTGCACCACTCGAACTCTGGCAATCTCAACCTGTTTCTCGGGGCACTTTTGATCCCCAAGTGCATGGGCATCCCCACAGTGCTTTCTCTATCCTAACTGTACACTCCCTCTGACTATGCCCTCCTGTACATTTCTCATATTGTGCGATCTCCATTCTATACACTGCTGCAACATGTCCAAATTGTAACTGACTTCAGTGGGCAAATGCGCCCTTTCGATGGCCACTGGCATGCTGGAGAAGTGTGCCCTTCATGGATTAATCCCTGTTTCAACTGTACCGGGCAGATTGCAGACAGCATGTGTGGGTGAGCGGTTCGTCAACGTTGTGAATAGGGTGCCCCATGATAGCGGTGGGTTTATGGTACGAGCTGGCATTCGCTACGGACAGCTAACACAATTGCATTTTATCGATGGCAATTTGAATGCACAGAGATACAGTGATGAGATGCTGAGGCCCATTGTCGAAACATGGAGTGATGGATGAATGGCACAACATGATAATGCACGGCCCCATGTCGCAAGGATCTGTACACAATTCCAGGAAGCTGAAAATGTCGGTTCTTCCATGGCCTGCATACTCACCAGACATGTCACCCATTGATCATGTTGGGATGCTCTGGATCGATGTGTACGACAGCGTGTTCCAGTTCCCGCCAATATCCAGCAATTTCGCACAGCCATTGAGGAGTGGGACAATATTCCACAGGCCACAATCAACTGCACTGCATGAGGCAAATGGTCATGCCAGATACTGACTGGTTTTCTGATCCACGTCCTTTTTTCCGTGGTATCGCTAACAGCTACATCTGTATTTTCAGTTGTGAAATCCAAAGATGACGTCCTAATGCTTTTTTTTATTTCAATTGACTGATTTCCTTAATATGAACTGTAACTCAGTAAAATCTTAAGTTGTTGTGTTTTTAATTTTTAATTTTGTGGTGTATCAGCCTAAAGCATTCACTTTCTGCTAGCTAGCTATCCTTGTAAATGTTTTTGGGGGAGAAATCTCATGTTGGCGAGTTAACGTTAACCTCTGATCTCCCCATCCCGGATCCGGGATCGTGAATACAGACTCAAGCTCATTACCATAACGCGACGTTAACTATTCATGAAAATCGCAAATGAAATTAAATGAATCTATTTGCTCTCAAGCTTAGCCTTTTGTTAACAACACTGTCATCTCAGATTTTCAAAATATGCTTCTCAACCATAGCTAAACAAGCATTTGTGTAAGAGTATTGATAGCCTAGCATTGCATTAAGCCTAGCATTTAGCATGCAACATTTTCCACAAAAACCATAAAAGCATTCAAATAAAATCATTTACCTTTGAAGAACTTCAGATGTTTTCAATGAGGAGACTCTGTTAGATAGCAAATGTTCCGTTTTTACAAAAAATATTATTTGTGTAGGAGAAACCGCTCCGTTTTGTTCATCACGTTTGGGTAAGAAAAAAAAAGTCATTTAAACTTTTTTCCAAATTAACTCCATAATATCGACAGAAACATGGCAAACGATGTTTAGAATCACTCCTCAAGGTGTTTTTCACATATCTATCGACGATAAAATCCATCGTGGCAGTTTACTTTCAATTCTGAAGAAATGGAACGCGCATGGACCTACAGATTACGCACACAGGACACCGGGCGGGACACCGGGTAAATGTAGTCTCTTATGGTCAATCTTCCAATGATATGCCTACAAACACGTCACAATGCTGCAGACACCTCGGGGAATAGACAGAAAGCGCAGGCTCATTCCTGGCGCATTCACAGCCATATAAGGAGACATTGGAACACAGCTCCTTCAGAATCCGGGGCATTTCCTGTATGAAACTTCATCTTGGTTTCGCCTGTTGCATTAGTTCTGGGGCACGCACAGATAATATCTTTGCAGTTTTGGAGACGTCAGAGTTGTCTCTTTCCAAGGCTGTCAATTCCATGCATAGTCGAGCATCTTTTCGTGACAAAATATTGCGCTTAAAACGGGCACGTCTTTTTATCCAATAATGACACAGCGCCCCTATAGGTTCAACAGGTTAACCTGTGACTTTCCGGCCTTCATTTTCCTTGAAAATGGGAAGATTTGAGCATTGTTTGGCAACATTGATCAGTTTTCGACACTAGCTTCGAAGCTAGTTCCACACATCAAAATAAGATGTTGCCTTACCTTGCTAGCTACATGGAAATCATTTAGCTAGCTTTGCAGAAGAAATTTAGCTGCACATGGTTATCGCAATGGTCTTCCAAGCCTTTGTGGCTCTGTCCACACTGCCTAATGACAACACTGATGCAACCAACTCCATGTCTGCATATTATTAGTTACTATGTAGTATGTAAACTAAACATGTCGTTTTCTCGCTGCAGGTGAAAGATGACCCAGTTTTTACCCCCCAATCTGCTGGCCCTATTTGCACCGCGGGACCCCATACCATTTCTGACCCAGTTGGAGAAGCTTCCACATGAGAAACACCACAACCAACCATACTGTGGCATCGCTCCCTTCATCAGGCACTTTGAGGTAAGGCAAACCTACCTAGTTCTTGTGCAATTACTCTTCATTAATGAGATGGATAGTTGGCTATTTGATTGAATGCCTTTGGCCCTCTAGCTTTTCTTAGCCTAACTTTTGGACTGTTTTGATAGGATCCCAGAGATGCCCCTCCCCCTACTAGGGCAGAAACTCGTGATGAGAGGTTGGAGAGAAAGGTGAGACAATTGGAAGAGGGGTTACTTTCTTTTGGACATTTTCTTTCACTTTTAGTCTCTGAAACCTCAATGCGTATCTGAATGAGATTGGATAACTTGGAATCTTCAGTAGGTTGTACTAGTACATGGCTTTAATGTACATGGCTTTAATGTACATGTACAGTACCCATTTGGGGTTTGAGTCTGAGGGGCCTAGCTAACCTGTGTCTGTTTTACAGAGGAGGGAGAAGATCGAGAGGAGGCAGACGGTTGTGGAGACAGAACTGAAACTCTGTAAGTTGACATGATGAGCTTGTGACATTCATAGGATTTTCTGAAAGTTGAAGTCATGTTGTAATATTGGCTTCTGCCTTCTAGGGGATCCACACAATGACCCCAATGCTCAGGGGGATGCCTTCAAGACCCTGTTTGTGGCTCGTGTTGTAAGTGCATTATACAGGCTCTTCCATGGCATCTTTCCTTCCATCCTGTTTTGGCCATTGATACTTAAACCGGGTAGTGATTAATAACAAATGAAGCACACATACACCACAATATAATGAAAGAAAATGCAGATGCTTTGTTATCGAATGGTATGAAAGACAGAAGTGTGTTCTGAGGACAATTCTAAGACCAAGCTGCCAGTGAAGTTTACACCTTTTGTATTTGGCACATGTGATCGATGTTAACTGTTATCATTGCTGCAGAATTATGACACAACGGAATCCAAGCTTCGCCGTGAGTTTGAGGTCTATGGACCCATCAAAAGGGTAAGTTTTGTCTCCCAAACCACCCATTGGTTTTACAATACAACTTATTGGCCATTTGTTAGTGGCAGTTGGTCCTCTTGCCCCCCCCCCAGCTTGTTCAGCTAGCTTTATTATAGTTGCTCTCTCTTCCAGATCTACATAGTCTACAACAAGCGGTCAGGGAAGCCCAGAGGCTACGCCTTCATAGAGTACGAGCACGAGAGAGACATGCACTGTGAGTACCACGAGAGACCAACCCCCTTATAACCCACCATCTCAAATGGGTGTCTGAATGCTGGGAGGGTACGTAGGTGGGATAGTATTTGTTGAAGGACTCGTGTAAGTGAGAAATGACGACGGCACCAGATTGTGGCAGCTTACAAATGGTTGTAATTTCACTATAGCTTTAGAAGTTGTAGCAGTTGGTGTTGCTGACTATTAGTTAACATCAGCACCTTATACTCTTGCCCAGTGTACGAGGAAGCCTCTTTACTGAATAGCACCTTTTTTATGGTGCAAACTGACTAGGCTCTGTTTTTAAAGTGTTTTTTTCTTTCTGTACTGCACTAGCAGCTTATGCTGTCCCTGGTGTGATTTCCCATTGACGGGCCAGGATGGGTGTTGGTTTTACATCTATCCATAGGTCTAGGCCCACTCTTAATATCTGCCAAATTTAAAAAAATAAAATGTTCACACTGCTGAGGCACACTGAGCTGTTCTGCGCTGGTCTGATGATGCTGCGAGGACATGTTGAATGGAAAGTATCCAGAGTATGGTTTGGATTGGAACAATGGTATGAAAAGAGTCAGACAAGAACTAGCTGACAAGTAGGCTTGGGCGGTATCCAGATTGTCATGCTTTCATAATGACCTTGTCATACTGGGATATTCGGTAATACTGGCACTGAACCCAAGCGGTGCTGTTTTCAAAACCCACTGATACTCTAATCTGAAGGTTAGCATTGCTAACAAGTACATGTAAAATTCCATTGAATGCTAGCCGCATTGTGAACATTTTGTACAGTTTCTGACCTAAACTATACAAGTAACTCAAATGCTACACAGTTTGCTGCATGCACAAAACCAATATATGCCAACAAGGCTCTTGATCCAGGAGGGGATTATCTGCTGTTACCAAGCGAATGCTTGATTTTTGGAAGAAGCTAACCACTTAGCTAGATGGCTAACTAGCTACTAAATTAGCCAACCAAACACAGAGGAGAACTTTTAGACCTTCTGTAATTAGATCACCTGGCTCATGCGGCACAACAGTGAATGACTCCCAAGGCTCCGGTCTCTCGTAGTTGTGTGCTTGTAAACAAACACCACATGACAGGGGACTACAGTAAGCTGCATTATAATGTAACGGGTGAAATTAAGAACTCAATGTTTATCTCCTAATGTATTGTACAAGTTGACTGCAGGTATTTACTTAAGTAGCTACAAATGTTAAAATGTATCAAATTTGAAAGAAATTATTTCAACAGTATGGAAAAACCATCCTTGTCTTTTTCCAAATACCCCGGTATACGGTATAACGCCCAAGCCTACTGGCAAGGGGGTTAAAAATATGGATCCACAGTCCATACAAGTTGAAGGTATAACTCTGAACACAAGGGTCACCAAAATCCATCCATCCTTTTTATTTTCAGAACTTTGAGTTTAGAATGGCTATGTTATTAATTAGGGGAAACAAGGTGCTGAGTGAGGTTTGTGTGACGTCTGTCTTGTGTTTGTGGAGCATGATGACCTCTTGACTAACTCAAGAAAGGGTTTCTGTACTGCACTTGTCTGAGTGAGTGCAGTTAGTCCAGCCATGGCACTTCTATGTGGCGGTGCCATTCGGTGGGAAGATTTGGCCTATGTCTTGTATGTATAAACAACTTCTAAGCCTTGTTCTTCTGGTCACCTTGAATGCCTTTGCTTGCATTAGGTTAGGCCTGTAATGATTAGTGTTAAGTCCTCTGTGGAACGGGTGGGTTCCCTGGTTGGACCACGCTACAGGCCACCAACAGGCTAGTACCCCCCCCCCCTCCCAACTTGTCTGGTTAACTTGGGTACCCTCCTCTCTGTGCTTTTGTGTGACACTAGGCCATTTCTATCAGCTCATATCAGTGGTCCTCCACCCTGGTCCTGGCATTATTGTCATTTATCGTATTTAAATTATCGTATTTAAATTCAGGCAGGCGGGTGTTCCCGGTCTAAATCTGGCCTCTAAGATTGCTACTTACTGGCTACCTTCCAGGCCGACTACATTGCAGTCACTTGCCAGATATCACATCACCTGGGTAGGTGTTTTACATATCAGCTAATCATATAAAATAAGAATCGGATGCCTGACTGCTAGTCGGTGATGAGGCAAGTATCCACACAGAGCGACTGCAATGTAGCTGGCCTGAAAAGCAGCCACTGATTAATTGCTGGAACACTTAGGGTCATGCACCCATGGTGCAATGAACAGACAGGGAGTAGTGTTCCCCGGGACCAGGGTCACCCACCCTTGGTATGATGTGACTCAGGTGAGGGTTGACTTGAGGGGATGTCTATGCTGGCTCTGCAGTGTATTAATTGTTTGTTGTTCTCATTGCCACTGCAGCCGCCTATCTGTGATGGCTATTGGCCAGAGCTGGCTTGCAGATGATGATGATGATGATGATGGTTATGATACATCTACACCCTACTACCACAGCTCAGTATATGGTTGGTATGATGGGTTTGTATGATGGGTAAGCTTTCTTTCCACCCTCCATCCTATTTAGGGAAGAGGAGCTACGTTCAATGGGCAAAGCACATTTTTGTTTGAAGCTGCTTATGTTGCTTGAACAATATTGACATTAATAAGATGGCGCTGGTGCTTTGACCATTGAATGCACCCCCCCAGGCCATTAGTCAGTTATTGGGTGCCCTATGAGTTTTCCTTTTGTGTTAAAGCCACCTCAGATGTATCCATTTTAGCACTTTGTTTTTTACAAATAGACCGAAGTGCTTTTACTATTTGAGTATTTTAGTTGTCTGAAACAGCATTTTATCAAGTTGTCTCTTGCATAATCATTAAGAAAAGGGCAATATATTGCATAACATTGCATCAAAAAGACCACACGTCCAAAACAAAATCCCCTAGCATTGTAAGTTAAGGTCCTTTCTTGTGTGCGTTGAGCTGGCTTTAATGGAATAGGGTTACGAAGGGACTCTAAACACTTTTACAGCAAGGCACATACTTATGCGCACATTTAGCTTTGTCCCTACTATATAACTAGGCAAGAGCAGATGCCAACAAGAGCATAGCGGTAGCTCATTCAGACATGGCAGTCATCTCACCCCCAGATCTCTTTAGCACAGCTGATAGCAAGGATCCCGTGTATACAGCTAATAGAACCAGTCTAGTGAGGAAACATGTCACCACTTTTACTAGCCTACATTTATTCTAGCCTACACCAAACACATCCAATTTTCTGTAGATACATACCTTTCTGTTTCTTAAAAAAATATTTTTTTGATATGCACCGTATGTGTGCTTGTATAGTAAGATTGTATTTAGGCCATGTTTTCGAGTCGTTTTTGGGGTCGAGGTAAGGCAACCCCCGTTTGAGTAAAGTCCTGTCTGATTGGTTGAGAAGGTTATGGTTTGTGGTAAGACAAACCTGGATTGGTTAGGTTAGTGAGGGGTTGTGGTAAGGCCCCCTGGGTAGTATAAACGTGTGAGATGTCATTAAAGTACAGCGATAATTTGCCATGCTCTAGAGAGGGTTCTGGTAAGGCCCTCAGATTGGCTATGAAAGTGAGTGGTTCTGGTAAGGCCCTCTGATTGGATATAAAGAGGAAAGAGTCCTCTGTGCCGTTTCCCATTGGATCGTCTACCACAGCAGAGCAGACCAGTGTAGAGGCCAGGATGGGTCATCATGGATCTCGCCGAATTCTTCGGTCATAATAGACTGATCCCAAGACTGTCTGGGCCAAGGGAGTATATATTTGTGTGTGTTCTGAGTTTGATTCAGAAGCTGCAGCTTCTATGTGGTAAATCTGGCAGGAGCCTGCCATGTTGACTTGCAACTGGAAGCCCTATGCTCTGAGAGGTTCTGAGTCCGACACTGCGCTCGTGTCCAGGCGGTGGTAAGATAGTTGGTGAAAAACAAACACAGCAGCCCATAAAACTCCCACTAAGGTATGTGAACATGGTCACATTTAACATTGGCTCGTATTGAGATGACCCCTCCCCTATATCTCCCCCTCTAGACCAGTATTACAAGGTCAGAGGTTGTATGTAAGGCAACCTAATTTACTCTAGTCTCAATATAGTCTGAAGCACAACATATATTGGGTAAGAAGATTGCAGCATTGCCATACAAGGTTGTGTACTCTGGCAATCAGAGTAAATATTCAGGAACTCAAACCAATGTGTCACAGAATTTGTTAGTTTGGCATGGTGGGATCTTTGTCTATAAAATTGAATTATGTGCGAAATTGCGGTGTAAATGCCTTTTGTGCAAAATATTGATTGTAATAATAATCTTATCAAATGACTATATAGTGTGTGTATGTGGTCCTCCCATTACGAATTGGGGAAACCATTCAGTTTGATAGGCTACCGATAAAATATGTGTGGTGAAAAGTGCACGGCGATAAGCTTGATTTTCCTTTCCAATAAATATCGAGGGTCTTATGCTTGTGACATGATGATCGATGTTTGACTGCCGTGACAAAATATTATCTCATCCATTATCTCGTGTAGACTAGCCTATCCGTACTGTATATGCAATCTGTTGGCTAGAGCACACATGCCAAGACCAGCGTAGGCACATTTGCTATTAAACGCAGGTTTGTGACTACTCAATTTACATTTTTATACATCAGAACTTAAGCGAAAAATTAAGTTGTGTGCACTACGTCGTCACGCACCTTTTTTTAAATCCGCAACAAGTCAGTTTGGTGGGAAAAATTGCATTTACTTTGGATTTGAGAATATTTGCATTCAAATCTGTCGCCAATTGGATGGAAACATAGCTACTGGTAGAAAATCCCCAATTCCACCTGTAAGTGGATAGACGTGCTTTGGTAAGTGTCTGATTTGACGCACGGTGACGCCTATTCACTGTTCCTTCTGGGTAAGAGGTTGATGTGAAAATGCGGAAATGCATAAATATGGTGCGACATGAATTACTGTCATCTGATTTTAATTTCAAGTGCGCAAGCATTTTTCACAGCAGGCTCTCAAACGCACTCCACAACGAAGTACTGTCAACTGCTTGGACTACTTTGTTTACATTTTATTCATTTAGCAGACACACTTATCCAGAGCGACTTACAGGAGCCGTTAGGGTTTGCTCAAGGGCACATTGACAGATTTGTCACCTAGTCTACTCGGATTTGAACCACCGACCTTTCGGTTACTAGCCCAACGCTCTTAACCGTTGGCTAACCACTAGGGACACGCAGTATTCAGTAATAAAGCATTATTGGTAATGGTCTATTTATCTGATTACCGTAGCTTTTAAATTAATGCATTTTTACAGAATCCCATGAGATTAAAGTTATGAAAGGCTGGGTATTTTCTAAATCACTGGAGCTATTTAAATTAATATAGTTTCATGTAAAAATCTTTGCAATGCTACATGAGCCATTCATGTTGCACACTGTAATTTAAGGGTATACATATAAACTCAGCAAAAAAAGAAACGTCCCTTTTTGGACCCTGTCTTTCAAAAGATAATTAGTAAAAATCCAAATAACTTCACAGGTCTTGATTGTAAAGGGTTTAAACACTGTTTCCCATTCTTGTTCAATGAACCATAAACAATTAATGAACATGCACCTGTGGAACGGTCATTAAGACACTAACAGCTTAGATGGTAGATAATTAAGGTCACAGTTATGAGGACTTAGGACACTAAAAAGGCCTTTCTACTGACTCTGGAAAACACCAAAAGAAAGATGCCCAGGGTCCCTGCTCCTCTGCGTGAATGTGCCTTAGGCATGCTGCAAGGAGTCATGAGGACTACAGATGTGGCCAGGGCAATAAATTGCAATGTCCGTACTGTGAGACGCCCAAGACAGCACTACAGGGAGACAGGATGGACAGCTGATCGTCCTCGCAGTGGCAGACCACGTGTAACACCTGCACAGGATCGGTACATCCGGATGGCAACTACTGCCCGAGTTACACCAGGAACGCACAATCCCTCCATCAGTGCTCAGACTGTCCGCAATCGGCTGAGAGAGGCTGGACTGAGGGCTTGTAGGCCTGTTGTAGTAAGGCAGGTCCTCACTAGACATCACCGGCAACAACGTCGCCTATGGGCACAAACCCACCGTCGCTGGACCAGACGGGACTGACAAAAAGTGCTCTTCACTGACGAGTCGTGGTTTTGTCTCACCAGGGGTGATGGTTGGATTCTCTTTTATCGTCAAAGGAATGCGCGTTACACTGAGGCCTATACTCTGGAGTGGGATCGAGGTGGAGGGTCCGTCATGGTTTTGGGCGGTGTGTCACAGCATCATTGCCTGCTTTGACAACAAGCGCAGTCCAATCTCAATGCTGTGCTTAACAGAGAAGACATCCTCCTCCCTCATGTGGTACTCTTCCTGCAGGCTCATCCTGACATTACCCTCCAGCATGACAATGCCACCAGCCATACTGCATGTTCTGTGCGTGATTTCCTGCAAGACAGGAATGTCTGTGTTCTGGCATGGCCAGCGAAGAGCCCGGACCTCAATCCCATCGAGCATGTCTGGGGCCTGTTGGATTGAAGGGTGAGGGCTAGGACCATTACCCACAGAAATGTCCGGGAACTTGCAGGTGCCTTGTTGGAAGAGTGGGGTAATATCTCACAACAAGAACTGGCAAATCTGTTGCAGTCCATGAGGAGGAGATGCACTGCAGTACATAATGCACCAGATACCAACTGTTACTTTTGATTTTGACCCCCCTCCCCCCTGTTCAGGGACACATTATACCATTTTTGTTAGTCACATGTATGTCAAACTTGGCTGTGAGGATTTATTTTTGCTGAGTTTATAATTGATTTTCAGAATTTTTGCTTGCTACCTTAGATGTAATATTTTAGCTTATTTGTGGGCCAAGTCGAGACCGTTGATTGGTCTAAACTCCACTCTGGACCTTGGAAGCCTGTTCCCCTTAATCAGAGACTGATTTAGACCTGGGACACCAGGTGTGCTATTATAAGGTAGAACAGAAAAGCAGCAGGCTCGGGACCGCGTAGGGTAACACGCTGACCAAACCGGACGCGCGCATGTTGATTTTTGTACCCCCACACCAGACGTGATCAGGACACGCAGATTAAAATATCAAAACAAACTCTTAATCAATTATATTAATTTGGTGACAGGTCGAAAAGCATTAAACATTTATGGCAATTTAGCTAGCTAGCTTGAGTCTGTTAGCTAATTTGTCTTGGGATATATACATTGGGTTATTTTACATGAAATGCACAAGGTCCTCTACTCCGACAATTAATCCACAGATAAAACGGTAAACCAAATTCCTGTCTCATCTCTCCACCTCCCTCAGGGTTCTCTTTTACTTCTTTGGACTTTATATGGAGGTTGGCAACTAACTTTACGGTGCGTTACTACAACCAACAGGAGTGTGGACGTCAGTTCATCTTTCAATCATCCACGTGGGTACATGCTCCTAAAAACCAATGAAATGGGAGAGTCCGGACTTGCAGCGCGTTGAGCGTCAAATAGAATTTATATTTAAGCGCCTGGCCACACAGATGCTCGAGCAGTGTGGGTGAAATGATTGCATAACGTGTACATTTATTTTGTTGTGCACGTGACGTGAGCGGTGTGGTCAGCATGTAAGTATTACGTACCCTTGGTCTAAACTAGAACCTTCAAGGTAAAATGAGCCATTCAACAGTGAGCGGTTGACCCTCTTCAACAGTAGTGTGGTCATTACTGGACCTAAGTAAGATTTAAATTATCGGTCTCTAGTGCTCCACAGAAACCACACCTGAACAGGGCAATCATTATATGCCTAACTTCAATGTTTTGTTTGGATATATTATATGGCAAACTTGATATAATAAAATAAGGTTTGAGATTTTAATAAATGCTTTCAATGGAAGTTGTCAACTTAAAATCTCCCCAATTTCGTGGTATCCAATTGGTAATAGTTAGTATTTTCTCATCGCTGCAACTCCCGTACGGAGAGGCGAAGGTCAAGAGCCATGCGCCCTCTGAAACGCAACCCAACCGCACTGCTTCTTGACACAACACACATCCAACCAGCCGCACCAATGTGTCGGAGGAAACACAGTGGCGACCTGGTCAGCGGGCACTGCGCCCGGCCAGCCACAGGAGTTGCTAGTGCGTGATGAGACAAGGATAACCCTGCTGGCCAAGCCCTCCCGGATGACGCTGGGCCAATTGTGCGTCGCCCCACAGACCTCCCGGACGCTGCCGGCTGCGACAGAGCCTGGGCTCGACCCAGGGTGTCTGGTGGCACAGCTAGCGCTGCGATGCAGTGCCTTAAACCACTGTGCCACCCAGGAGGCCCCCGGTTTTGTCAACCTTATCTGCTATACCGGCTCACTTGTGATTTTGGTCTAGAATGAATTTCTTTATTCTATCCCTCTTTAGCGTTTCAAAATAAAGATTTACTGAAGTAAAGTGCTTGCACAACAAAGTACTTAAACTGTGGTGCATCTTCGAAAAAGAGATGTGCAGGTAAATGCAGCATTTAGTGGTGGAAAAAGGTCTACTACTACATGGTCTGTCTGCCCAGAGAGCAGCTCCACACTACCTCACCTGCTCCTGGTCAGTATATTCATGCACTCTTTGTTAACCTTACCTTTAAAACCGCAGATCTCCAACTTACCCTTCTCTACCTTATTCTCACCCCCCCCCCCCAGCTGCCTACAAGCATGCAGACGGGAAGAAGATCGACGGAAGGAGAGTGCTGGTGGATGTGGAGAGAGGCCGCACTGTGAAGGGATGGCATCCCCGCAGGCTAGGTGAGGAACTGCACATGATCTCTGTGACGGTGCATAATTATCCATACTACAGTCATGCCATTTAAAATCTTAACACTGAATTCAGTGTTTTGGAATGGATGATTCTCATATTGGCATTGGTCATTTTATGAACCCTTTTTTAAATATTTTGTCAGTTTTTAAATGCTTTCATTTCCTGTCAATGATTTTGGTATCACATGAGCCCTGTTTTCTGTCCCCAACCAGGCGGTGGTCTTGGTGGGACAAGGAGAGGTGGGGCTGACGTCAACATCAAGCACTCTGGAAGAGACGACACCTCACGTTATGATGACCATCCCCCAATTGGAGGGTGAGTACCTACACTGGGCCCTTTGGGTGGTTTGCTATGGGAGGGTTGTCACCCTATTTTAAATAGGCCCTACCCATTAGACCTGAAAGAATTGGATAATCTGAAGGCGAGAGATTTATTACCATATTCCTTAGTTACATCAATCCAATTTATTTTAGATCTGTGTAGAGTGTATGGGCCAGTGGTAGATTTGGGATTGGACATTTTGTTGTTTGACTGACTTGATATTTCTGTATAGAGGTTTGACAGTTGACTTATTTTTGCCCTTCTCTTCACCTCAGGGAACGTGAGCGCGAACGTGGACCTGAGCCCAGAGGGGAACGCAGAGAGCGCAGCCGTGAGCGCGAACGGGGTGTGGAGAAAGAGCGCGGTGGCGAGAGACGACGGTCCCGGTCCCGGGAAAGACGCAGGCGCAGCTCCCGCTCCAGGGAGAGGGGTGACAGGGGTCTGGTCCAGGCTGGGCCCGCAGAGGAGAGTGTAGGGGGTGGCAGAAGGAGAGACCGAGAGAGGGAGAGGGGGGGAGGAGGGCCAGGGGGAGACAGTCATAGCAGGGAGAGGAGCAGAGACAAAGGTGAAAGGAAGAGGAGGAGCCGCAGTCGAGAGCGCAAGCGAGACCGGGAGAGGGGCAAGGGTGGTGAAGGTGATGAGGGCTTGGTGCTAGGAGATGGTATGATAGGGGAGGGAGGAGAGAGGATGCCTGAAGAGCCTAGTGTGGGTGAGGAAGTGGGAGAGGAGCGCGGCGGGAGGGAGCGGGACAGAGACAGGGAGCGGGACCGTGACCGGAGGCGCAGCCACAGGGACAAGGACCGTGAGAGGGACCGTGAGAGGCACAGGGGCGACAGGGAGAAAGACAGGGAGCATAAGAGAGACAGGGAGCGGGGTGGCGGGGAGCGCAGGGAGGACCGGCATGGCTCTCTCCTGCTCCCCTCGGCCGAGCAGAACGACGTGGGTAACGGGGATGAGGGCGACGCGCCGCCCCAGCCAGAAGAGAACAGCCAGGATGGGTTGATGATGGACCAAGAGTCGGTGCAATCGGGGGAGGGTTACGTTTCCAATGAGAACGGCTACAAGGTGGAGACCCAGGCAGAAGAGTATTAAGAGGGGCTTTGCCATCTTTACTAATTTCCTTTAAAAAATACATGTATCCAACACAAACTCACATACTCCTTCCCTGTTAGTGTGAAGGATATTGTAATGAGCTGCTGCCCTGTTAGAAACCACAACGGCGCTGTGTAGGCATAAGAAACAAACTGTCCGTTTTATAGGGTAAGTAGGGTTTTGTTTCTTCTGTATTTGAACCCCAAGGACGAGGTCCACACCACAATTATTTCAAACCCGTCCCTCGGTACCAAACTGAGAACGGTGCTCACTGTCCCTTAACATTCACGCTCTCCCCCAACCGGAACTTTAATCTCACATTCTGCTCTGTCAAGTACTTAATTGTCTGATTACAATCCCTTCACGAGCGAGGCAGAGATGGCGTAGTTAGGGTGAAATATTTGTTTCTCTTTTTCTTAATCTCAGTTGGTGTATTTTTCTTTATTCAACCAGGGTTTTATTTTTATTGGGGTTACGTTTTGGTTTTATTTAACATTTCCCCCCATGTGGTTTGTATGAGTCCATGTTTGTTAGATTCTTTTTTTTCCTTCATAATTTTGGAGCCTTCATGTTCCTTTTACTTTAAGTACAAACCTGAGAACATCTTACTCAACTGTCTGGACACATGTCTACCCTGAAGAAAATGTACAGCAACAGCTAGGTTTCCATTCAATTGGCGACAGATTTTCATGCACATATTCTTGAATCTGCCTAAAAACATGCGCATGTTTCCATCCTATTGACTTGGTGCAAATAAAAGGCTGTGTGATGTAGTGCAAATTAAAAGCATTTTGTGGTTAAATTCCCATGTATCAAAAATGAAAAACTAGTTAAATGGGTTTCATCACATTTTCAACTCCACTGATTGCGTTATAGTGAGTGTGCTCACTTTGGTATTGGCATGTGTGCTCTAACCAATAGCACGATCTGTGTGCTGTTGGCTAGAGCGCACATATTGCCTACATGACATCATATGGACAATATATTTTTTTTTTTTTAACAACCAAGCATAGATTATCATGTCACCAGACGAAAACCCTAGATATTTATTGGTTAGTAGCATCAAGCTAATTACCTTGTGCTTTCACCACCCTGTGAAGTTCACTTATTTCATCTGTAGTTTAATGAACAGCATGCTTTCCCGACTAGTTGTTGTGGGAGGACCACATGACTCCAAGTTTACTTCAATATGATGGTTATTGTATCAATATTTGCGCATAAAAGCATTTCCACTGTTTTTCTAATTAATTTTACTTACAATATTCTACTTTGTCTAGTGTGTTTTTTGTTTTGACATTTGGATAATTTACCCCAAAAATGTCTATGGCCTGTCATTACTTTTTTGTATCCGATGTCCTTTACTCACATAAAGGTTGGCTGGAAACCTGGTTATTGAAAATGTTTGTGGGAGTAAGGAAATGTGTTGCAAAGTGCATGTCCAAGAGTTGGCAAATATTGCTCATTTTTATTCTGTAAAGCAAGACTGGGGAACCCTCAATGGAATTGTTCTGATTCTCCTGAAATAAAGTTTTGTTTTTAAACATTTAGTCAGTGTCATCCTGTTCAGTAATCTAAATGACCAGGTTCATCATTGGTTGGCATCCAACCTTATGGTGCATTACTGCCACCTACTGTACTGGAGTGTGGGACAGCAACTGGGAGAAACTAAATCAATCGTACCTTATGTAGCCAATTTCATGCCATTGAATTGAAATGCATCGTAAACATAAAAGTTGCTAATGTAAACATTTTGAGGAGTGAAATTGATGTTAATCAAAAAACAAACCATTTGAAGCAAAATTTTGAGAATTGTAAACTACACTGCTCAAAAAAATAAAGGGAACACTAAAATAACACATCTGATCTGAATGAAGGAAAGAAATATTCTTATTAAATACTTTTTTCTTTACATAGTTGAATGTGCTGACAAATCACACATTATCAATGTAAATGAAATGTATCAACCCATGGAGGTCTGGATTTGGAGTCACACTCAACATTAAAGTGGAAAACCACACTACAGGCTGATCCAACTTTGTAATGTCCTTAAAACAAGTCAAAATGAGGCTCATTAGTGTGTGGCCTCCACGTGCCTGTATGACCTCCCTACAACGCCTGGGCATGCTCCTGATGAGGTGGTGGATGGTTTCCTGAGGGATCTCCTCCTAGACCTGGACTAAAGCATCCGCCAACTCCTGGACAGTGTGGTGCAACGTGGCGTTAGTGGATGGAGTGAGACATGATGTCCCAGATGTGCTCAATTGGATTCAGGTCTGGGGAACGGGCAGGCCAGTCCATAGCATCAATGCCTTCCTCTTGCAGGAACTGCTGACACACTCCAGTCACATGATGTCTAGCATTGTCTTGCATTAGGAGGAACCCAGGGCCAACCGCACCAGCATATGGTCTCACAAGGGGTCTGAGGATCTCGGTACCTAATGGCAGTCAGGCTACCTCTGGCGAGCACATGGAGGGCTGTGCGGCCACCCAAATAAATGCCACCCCACACCATGACTGACCCACCGCCAAACCGGTCATGCTGGAGGATGTTGCAGGCAGCAGAACGTTCTCCACGGCGTCTCCAGACTGTCACGTCTGTCACGTGCTCAGTGTGAACCTGCTTTCATCTGTGAAGAGCACAGGGCGCCAGTGGCGAATTTGCCAATCTTGGTGTTCTCTGGCAAATGCCAAACGTCCTGCACGGTGTTGGGCTGTAAGCACAACCCCCACCTGTGGACGTTGGGCCCTCATACCACCCTCATGGAGTCTGTTTCTGACCGTTTGAGCAGACACATGCACATTTGTGACCTGCTGGAGGTCATTTTGCAGGGCTCTGGCAGTGCTCCTCCTACTCCTCCTTGCACAAAGGCGGAGGTAGCGGTCCTGCTGCTGGGTTGTTGCCCTCTTACGGCCTTCTCCACGTCTCCTGATGTACTGGCCTGTCTCCTGGTAGCGCCTCCATGCTCTGGACACTACGCTGACAGACACAGCAAACCTTCTTGCCACAGCTCGCATTGATGTGCCATCCTGGATGAGCTGCACTACCTGAGCCACTTGTCTGGGTTGTAGACTCCGTCTCATGCTACCACTAGAGTGAAAGCACCGCCAGCATTCAAAAGTGACCAAAACATCAGCCAGGAAGCATAGGAACTGAGAAGTGGTCTGTGGTCCCCACCTGCAGAACCACTCCTTTATTGGGGGTGTCTTGCTAATTTCCTATAATTTCCACCTGTTGTCTATTCCATTTGCACAACAGCATGTGAAATGTATTGTCAATCAGTGTTGCTTTCTAAGTGGACAGTTTGATTTCACAGAAGTGTAATTGACTTGGAGTTACATTGTGTTGTTTAAGTGTTCCCTTTATTTTTTTGAGCAGTGTATATCAAAAGCAAAACCCCAAAACTTGCAAAGACTATTTTAAAGCGAGAACAAAAACTCTTGAAATTATTGAGAAACGTATTTGAAAACCAATGCAAAAATGTTTTCAGTTCAACTTCCCCAACAACCAATCCTATTGAATCCATTTCCACTATGCTCTTGGCTGCAATTACTACCTTTTGGTTATGCTACTCATGTCTTGGCTCTCAATTTCTTTGTTTTCACTGCCAGTTTTTTTTTGTGAGTTTTGGCTTTTTGTTGTTGTGAAGGGCAGGGTTTAGAGGGAGGTGTAGACAATGAGTCTCCATTGGTCCACTAATTTGAGGGATTGTTTACCTTAACATAATCAATGAACATGAGTTTATTTTTTGGGCTACTTAACCAGATGGTCTGACGTCACCACTACACGCCACATCTTTCCCCCTGTGGCCGCATGTTCTGAACATGGCGAACCACTTACTAACAGTTGCGCCGAACTTTGGGCAACAGGTAATTCATATGTTTACCTAAGTAGGTACATGGTTTGTTATTAAATGTATTAGACACGCTTCTAATATCCATATATTATTGACCCGTGACTGACAATTTTGAAGTACGTTAGCTTTGTTGGCTGGCTTTGGCGTCAAACTAGCCAAATGGAATGAATCGCAAGACTGCATGCCTGTAACATTACAGCAAGCCACTGCTAGCCATAGTGAAAAGTTTGCCTGGTGTGTGAGAGTGAGATTAAACAGCCACAACCCTAAATAGCTATTCACATAACAATAACTGAAGCCTAGACACAATCTTGCCTGATACCATCCATTAAATTGTGGAAAGAGACGCTTAATATACTGAAGAAAAATATAAACGCAACATGTTACAATTTGACTGATTTCACACAATCCTATACACATAGTCTGCGGTTGTGAGGCCGGTTGGAAGTACTGCCAAATTCCCTAAAATGACGTTGGAAGCGGATTATGGTAGAAAAATGAACATTAAATTCTCTGGCAACAGATCTGGTGGACATTCCTGCAGTCAGCATGCCAATTGCATGCTCCCTCAACTTGAGACATCTGTGGCATTGTGTGAGAAATCTGCACATTTAGGTGCCTTTTATTGTCCCCAGCACAAGGTGCACCTGTGTAATGACCATGATGTTTAAACAGCTTCTTGATATGCCATACCTGTCAGGTGGATGGATTATCTTGGCATATGAGAAATGCTCATTAACAGGGATGTAAACACATTTCTGGGACCTTTTAGTTCAGCTCATGAAACATGGGACCAACATGTTGCGTTTTATATTTTTGTTCAGTGTATTTTGATCTGTGACTATTGAAGTACGTTACGTTCCTAATTAGCTGTGTGATGCTTAGGGCACTATCCTAAGTTGATAAATAAATGATACTTTTTAAAGCACCAGCTTCGGACAGTCTACAGGGATGACCTATGGACCTCTGGGGAGAAACTGGTGAGTACGGTAGCTGTAGAGCCAAAGGCCTCAGGGTACATTTGAAACTTTACCAAGGCTGGTATTTTGCTCGTATCCTTAAGTGATCCTAGCAAAGAAAACCACTTGGGCAACCACATCTATGAGATGGGTCCCATTGTCTGCAGACAAAACCTCAGGCATTCCGAACCTGGGTATGATTTTCCTGACTAGCAATTTTGCAACTGTTCGCACAACACAGTTGGTAGTGGGACATACTTCCAAACTACCTGGTGAACCTGTCAATTATTACCAGGCAGTATCTCTTTCTTTCTGTTCGCTCTGCCATGTCTATGAAAGTCAATAGCAAGGTGGACAAAAGTCCTTTTGAAGTGGGGAACTTCCCTGGTTGCAGTGGAGTTCCCTTGTCTATGTTATATAACAGACATGTCAATCCATGAGCCAATCGGCAAATATTAAAGATCATGGTTGATGGTAAACAGACAAAATATGTAGCCATAAGCCAGACCTAGGACAGAGAGCACACCCTCTCTCCCTCCACACATGGTGATTGAGAATATCCGCCTGATGCTGTTTCTCAAGATCAGTAGTTTCAAATGACACAAACGACTAAAAATAGAATGCATGTGTGTGACAACAGGAAGCAGCCAATTTGGCCGCCTTATTAGCTATACTGTTACCAATACTAGCATAATCACTCCTACCTGTGTATGCCTCAACCTTAACAATAGCCAATTTGGTAGGTTTTCACATAGTCTCAATCAAAGTAAGGTCTGTTTTTAATAGGTGTGCCTGTTGTATAAGTAAACCCTGCTGCTCTCCAAACCCCAATAGCATATGCTGAATCTGAGTAGACAGTAAGGGCATTCCCTTCCCCCAATTCACAAGCTGTGTTCAGAGCTAATACATCTGCCTGATGCGCTAATAAGTGTTCTGGTAGGGGCTGTATAACCTCAATATCACCTTCCACATTTACTACAGCAAATCCTACATGTTTCTTCCCTGTGCTTTGATCTATGTAAGCAGAACCAACAACGAACAGCACCATGTCAGAGTCAAGAAGAGGTTCATCAAACAAGTCTTTGTCCAGTACACATTCCTGGGCTGTCCAGATGTCCCTGTTATTGTTACTGATGATTTGCTCAGAGAAGCCCAAACAACTTGTCCAGGTTTGCCTAAACAGGAACAGTGAGCTCCAGTGTTCATTAGAAATGGTAGGTCATGTCCATTAACATTAAGAGTAACCATTGGCTCTTCTCTTCCATCATTGAATTCGTACCGGTGACACTGGAGCAGGGGAGTTAGGCACCTTCATTGTTGATTCTGAGGGAAATAAGAACGGTTGATGTTCTGATTTCCCATTGGCCATGGCTGTCCTCTGTCATGAACTTGTCCTCCTTGTCCATAGGGCATAGGTGGCCCCTGGGGAGCATTTTCAGCTCCGGGCGACTGGTACTGTGGCTGAGGAGCATACTGTTGCCATGGTGGGTAGTACACTTCAGAATGTGCATTAGCAAAATTTCCTCTGCCAGGCCCAAGGTTTCCTCTGCCCCTGCTGTAACCCCCTCCTCTTCCATGTCCCCCACACTGCAAATTCATATGTCCCAACTGCCCACAGGTCCAGCATTGACTGTTCCAGTCACGAGGAGCTCTGGCGGGCCCATATCCTCTTCCAAACCATATTTTTAGGTCACCATAAGGCTGAATGGGGAAAGGCACCTTCCCTGCAGGAACCAGGTTCACGGGTGCCAGATGTGACTGTTTCATCTTCAACCTTTTTTCTGATGGGTTCAGGGCAATTCTTGGCAGTATAATCATAGAACATGCGTTCTCCAGTGTCATTCTTGTCATATCTTTCTCTGAGTTCTTCATTCCATATTGCTTTAAACTTTTCAAGCCATTCTGCGAAATCTGTGTTTTCGTCGAGGGCCACATGGCTTAGTCTGGTCATATCTCTTACAGTGGGGTATTCATATCTTAGAGTCCTCCATAGGGGTGCTCGGACTTCATGCAATACTGTTTCAGGTGGGGCATCATCGATGAGGGCTCTCAACAACAGTGTCTCCAATTGCCCTGGTGTAATCATCCTCACCAGCAGCGCCTTGATGTCCCCCAGGCGCTGTTTTTCGTTGTGCCCGTGTAAATGCTCAACCGTCTGTATCCACCCATCCGCTCCTTTTGAGATCCTGGGCATGCCTTTTACTGCTGTTTTCAGGTATCCAAAACTCCAAGCCTTGTATTCCCGAGTCACCTGTCCTCCTGGACCTGTACAATACACCAAGGGTATCATGGAATATGCCTCTCCCTTTCTATCTCTCCCTAAATCTCTCAGTTCCTCTTCACACTCTTCTACCTCCCTCTGGTATTGTCTTACCATATCCGTGGCTTTTCTGACCTCCTCTTTTAGCTTTTTACTTTCGTCCACCTCGTCTGTGTCCATTGTCTCTTTAATCTTATTAGCACTTGCAGATCTTCTATCAACTTCCTCTTCTCTCTTGTCATAATGTATACATAATTTTCCAGTCTTCTTTCTTCTCTCTTTTTTCCCTTTCTCTCTGGTCTCTGAATAGGTCACCCATGGATGGTAACTCTTTGTACTTTTCTTTTACTTCTTTAGTAGTTAGTTTGTTTTCTACAGGCGGCCATATGTCTAGGGTCTTCCAGTCTGTTCCTTTTTGTGGAGTGAGTTGGGGTGGTGAGGGAAACTCCCTCCAGGAACTGTGCCTCCTTTTTTCATCAAATTCTATTGTTCTCATGTCACTTGTTGCTGCTGTTGTGTCATCCACCTCCTTCATCAGAGTCCCCTTCCTTGAGGATAATTGTGGTTGCTTCTCCATTTTCTTCTGTCAGTGGTATGAGAGGGTAGATCTGTGTATAGTCGCCCGGGGGTCCTTTGGGTTGATTCTCATACGGCGGTGGGGAGTACTCATGTTCTGCCTCTGTCCTGACTCATTTCTTTCCTCCCACACTCTACTGTTCTCCCCAGCTTTTAGTTTGGTCACGGTGGCCTTGTTCATGAAGATCTGACCTTCCAGCATCATCATTCCTATCACAGTTTCTGATACAAGGGTACTTTTCTTCATCCCCTTCTTTTTGTCCATTTTTCTTGTCTGAATTATCTCCTTGACTAAATCCAACTTAGTCTTGTTGAATGAACCATCCATTGGGTATCTATTTTCTCCTGCCATCTTTGTCCAGATATGCCATTTTTTAAAAGTGAATGTAAATTCCACAGCGGGAAACTTATTTAGCATATATTCAACAGGTGTGACAGGCTTCATTGATCACTGCAGTACCTCCCAATATGTAATGGATGATTATCACTGAACCACCTCTTCAAAACCAAAATAACTAGTATTCAGTAATGGTCACTGAAATTACCACCCCAAATAAAATAGATGATTATTACTGAATCACCTCTTAAAAACTAAAATAACTAGTATTCGGTAATGGTCACTGCATTACCACCTGAAATAAAAATTTAAATCATCAATCATTCATTTCATTCATCATATATTTTCCAAGCCGATTTATTAAAGGCACAGTCAACTTAGTGTATGTAAACTTCTGACCCACTGGAATTGTGATACAGTGAATTATAAGTGAAATAATCTGTTTGTAAACAATTGTTGGAAAAATGAGTTCTGTCATGCACAAAGTAGATGTCCTAACCGACTTGCCAAAACTATAGTTTGTTGACAAGAAATTTGTGGAGTGGTTGAAAAAAGAGTTTTAATGTCTCCAACCTGAGTGTATGTAAACTTCTGACTTCAACTGTAACTCCACCAGTCCTATTTATGATCTAATTAAGAAAGATTATACCATTCTTAATACATTTTTTACAAAAATATCAACTTTTTTTTTAATCAACTATTATAATTCAATTTAACCATAATATTTGTTGTAATATTTGTTCTGTCTTTGCTGGTGGATTAAACTGAAATTGCAACCAGTTTTCTATGGCTTGTTTTAAAAATAGCGATATTCTGGAGATGATTTAATTTTCAAATAACCGAATGTGAGAGGTTGTAATCTGAATAAAGGGAGAAATGCAATTTTTGAACACTGGGTGAGCCATTCTTACTAACCTGTTGGAAAACCAGTTTGGATTTAAGTTCAACTTTTTGTACGACTGAAGTCTTTAGTTAGTGGCTCAATGCTTCAATATTTAATTGGGGCTCAGGTGAATATAACTCCCTCAATGTCCAATGCAGGCTTCTTTGCAATTCTTACAAACAAGGAAATATGTCAAATGAAATAATTTGCTTCAAAACATCACACAGTTCAACCATTGGCGACTCGTCATTCAGAGCAGGTGGGGCATGTATATATATTTTGTTGTCTGTTTTGCATGTTATTATTTTGGCTTCAATATGTGTCACATATCAGTTTGCAAGAGATGTAAATAAATAAATCATTAAGAAAACTGCATACAAACATGGTCACTTTTTTGCTTTCTTGAGTAAGGCAGCTCCAAAATGCAGGTGTTTCCGCCTAGCTCAGTGGCAGCCAGTGGAAAATATGGAGCGTAGGGGTTGGTAATGTTCTCTAGTTGCGCCGTGATCCCCCAAAATCTATGGTTAGAGATTGAAAATTCAAGCCCCTTGGGTGCTGACATAGACTTACATTAGAAGTGCCCGTCCGAGAAGGCTCAAGGTCATTGGCCACAAATAAAAGTATGTCAAATCACGTTATATCTACAGTAGCTTTGATTGGACTCACCATACTTCAACATCTTAGCTAGCAAGCTAGCAGTCATCATCATGAATCAAGTCGGCAATCTACTGGCAAATCCTTTTCAATCCTTGTCATATGAAGAGGAATTCTAGATAAAACGTATTGGTGCTTATCGGCCATTGGACATAAATATTACACAACAAGTTGGAAATCACAAATTCAACAATGAGTGCTAAGGCTCCACTGCAGCCCCGGGTTTGATCCCAGGCTGTGTCACAGCCGGATGTAACCGGGAGACCCATGAGGTCCAGTGTCTTCCGTGTTAAGGGAAGGTTTGGCCTTCCCTGTAATACCTACCTGTTTCAAGCAGACCACCATAGTTCCTGTGCCCAAGAAAGCGAAGGTAACCTGCCTAAATTATTACCGCGCTGTAGCACTCATGTCTGTAGCCATGAAGTGCTTTGTTCCCTCCTGTACTCCCTGTTCACCCACGACTGCGTGGCCAAGATCGACTCCAAAACCATCATTAAGTTTGCTGATGACCCAACAGTGGTAGGCAATCACCAACAAACTGCCTTAACCCCATGATCTCACCTAATTTGCACTCACTGTATATAGACTTTATGTTTTCTTTTGTTCTACTGTATTATTGACTATGTTTTGTTTATTCCATGTGTAACTCTGTGTTGTTGTATGTGTCGAATTGCTATGTATGTGTTGTATGTGTCGAATTACTATGCTTTATCTTGGCTAGGTCGCAGTTGCAAATGAGAACTTGTTCTCAAATAGCCTACCTGGTTAAATAAAGGTGAAAAAACAAACAAATAAATAAATAAATATCATGGTCCAAACACACCAAGATAGTCATGAAGAAGGCACAACAACACATTTTTTTGGCATAGATCCCCAGATCCTCAAAAAGTTCTACAGCTGCACCATTGAGAGCATTCTGACCAGTTGCATCACTGCCTGGTATGGCGACTGCTCGGCATGCCACTACGGAGGGTAGTGCTTATGGCCCAGTACATCACTGGGGCTAAGCTTCCTTCCATCCAGGACCTATTTACTAAGCGGTGTCAGAAGAAGGCCCCAAAAACTGTCAAAACTCACCCAAGTCATAGACTTTTCTCTCTGCTACCGCAGAGCAAGCGGTACCGGAGGGCCAAGTCTAGGTCCAAAAGGCTCCTTAACAGGTTTTTCCCCCAAGCCATTAGACTGCTGAACAATTAATCAAATGTTATTTTATTTGTCGCAAAGTTGTTCTACACTTGGTGCATATTATCAAAATGTGATGTTAGGTAATTCATATGTAATTACTATTTAGCTAAAGTTGTTGAACACATCAGGAACATGTTAGCTGCCAGACAGCTAAAATCACAGCATACAATTACATTGTACATGGTTCTGTGCTTCTAAATTTGTGGCAACAGTTTGGGGAAGGCCCTTTCCCGTTTCAGCATGACAATGCCCCAGTGCACAAAGCGAGGTCCATACAGAAATGGTTTGTCGAGATCAGTGTGGAAGAACTTGACTGGCCTGCACGAAGCCCTGAACTCAACTCCATAGAACACCTTTGGGATGAATTTGAATGCCGACTGCGAGCCTGGCCTAAGCACCCAACATCAGTGCCTGACCTCGCTAATGCTCTTGTGGCTGAATGAAAGCAAGATCGTATGTGTATGTGACTCACACAAAATGTATGGTCACATTTGTGTTTATGTATTGTTTCTTTGTATTGGGGAAGAATGCTTTTACTGAAATGTCAGTCCTCCAAGGTCTTGCATGGAGGAGATGCTGAGCTCCCTCAGGGACGAATGCTGTATTCCATACCTGGACAATGTCCTTTGACTAGCTTGTGGACAGAATCCGTAAAGTCAACAAGGCTCTCCGACATCATGGAGTGAAACTCCGTCCAGAGAAGTGCGAACTCTTCCTCCTGGAGTCCTGGTACATGGGGCGCCTCGTGTCGGCCGAAGGGGTGATGGACCCTAAGGACCTGCAAGCTGTGCTGTCCCTGAAAACCAAGACACCACAGACAGTGGGTGGCGTCAGGAGGATCCTTGGTTTCCTCAGCTACTACAGATCATATGTCCAGGACTTTTGTCGAATAGCCAAACCACTATGAGCTGCTCCAAGTAAAATCTGGAATGCCAAAGTCCAGCCGCGCAGAGAAAAGACCAAAGGCCCCCAGCTGTCCTCCAGGACCCCCGTGGATTAGACAGGCGAACACCAGAGCACACTTGAACGACTCGTTGACATGCTTGTGAACACACCTGTATTAGCATACCCTAACTTTGACTTACCACTCGTACTGCAAACCGATGCTTCAGAGAAGGGCCTTGGAGCTGTCCTTTATCAGCAGCATGATGGGAAGTTGAGAGTCATCGGGTATGGATCAAGAACATTGACACCAGCTGAGAGGAACTACAATTTGCAAAGCGGAAAGCTTGAGTTCCTTGCTCTAAAATGGGCAGTGTGTGAAACGTTTAGAGGCTACGTATCACCATTTATACAGATAACAACCCCTTAACCTACGTCATGAGCACCGCAAAGCTTAATGCTGTCGGCCACCACTGGGTTGGAGAACTGTCAGATTTCCGGTTCAACATTAAGTACAGGCCTGGAAAGATAAATATAGATGCGGATACATTGTCTCGTATCCCCATGGACATCAACCAATATGTGACAGAAGGCACTGAGGAGCTGTCACAGGACATTGTGCGTGCAACTTGGGGAAGAATGCCCGACCTCATGGAGCCAAGCGGCCCAGAGGAAGGACGTGGCCTGGATCGCTGCCCTCCACATCTCCTCTGTAGACTCCAGTCAACAGCCCAGTGCACTTCTGCCAATGACAGGTCATGATGAGCTGTTGAAAGCACAGCGTGAAGACCCAGCCTTTGGAGAGATTGTAAAACTTAAGGAGACTGCAACAGTAGTTACTGATGAAATGAGAAAAGTGGTGAATGGGGTCACAAGCAAGACGAGTTGAGCAAACTGCACCTGGACAATGGGCTCCTATATAGACGGACCAACGAAAGACTACAGCTCATCCTTCCTGTAAAGTACAGACCGGTAGCCCTTAAACATCTCCATGATGACATGGGACACGTTGGTACCAAAATAGTACTCCACCTTGCGAAAGAGAGGTTATACTGGCCAATTATGAAGAAGGAAATCGAGAACTATGTCACAAGGAAATGTCTGTGCATAAAGCAGAAGAAACCCGTCATGCATGTGCGAGCACCTATGGGTAGCATCACATCTGTATTGATTACTTACATCTGAAGACCAGCAGAGGAGGTTAAGAGTACATCCTGGTCGTGGTTGATCATTTTACAAGATTTGTTCAAGCTTACCTGACAAAGAACAAGTCCTGACGGACTACAGCAGAGCGTATCTTTAATGACTTCGTACCCTGATTGGAATACCCCTTGAAACTGCATCATGATCAGGGTCGGAAGTTTGAGAATGAGCTTGAATGAGTTTCATACACTCCAGCAGCTGTTGGGGGTTGGCCATTCCTGAACATCACCATACCATCCCCAAGGTAACCCAGCTGAGAGATTTAATCGCACCTTGCTACAGATGTTGCGATCGCTGGCAGACAAAGGGAAGGAGAGATGGAAGGACCATCTTCCACAAATTGTACACGCATACAACTGCACCCGACATGAGTCCATAGGTTACTCACCCTACTATCTGCTCTACGGTCATCATCCATGTCTTCCAGTGAACTTGTTGTTTGGCTTGCTGGGAGAGAGAGACACAATCACACACAAGAGATATGCAGAAGATTGGGCGGGAAGAATAACTGAAGCATATCAGATCGTAAACGAGAAAAGCAAGTAGTCAAGTGCTAGAGGCAAATCCTACTATGACCAGAAGATGAAAGGGGTAGTTCTGCAACCTGGAGACCGAGTTTTGGTTAGGAACCTCAGTGAGCGGGGAGGGCCCAGGAAGCTAAGATCATATTGGGAGAAAGTGATCTACATAGTGAAGGAACAGTTTGCAGACTATCCGGTAAATATAGTTCATCCCGAGGTTGGAGACAGGGGTAAAACCAGAACACTGCACCAAAACTTGTGGTGGAGGTTCAACTTACTGGTTGAACCTCCACCACTACGTCCAACTAAACCAGCAACGGAGAAGCGATCTATGCAGAGAAACAGACAATCAAAAGTCAGTGATGTGGAAGAACACACTCACAACGGGGACACATCTGACTCTGATGATGAATGGACAGAAGACTATTGGTTAAGGAGACCTGTGACTAGGCCAGAACAAAGATCTCCAATCCAGGTACCTGCAAGACCTCCCATGATACAAAGAGATACAATCCAAGTACCTGTAAGGGAAGAGGAAAGACAACCTGCAAATGGGTACCTACCTGATACAGTTCCAGTACCTGAAGAACAAAGACAACCTGAGAATGAACACTTAGATGATCGATATGAACCAGAACCTGAGAATGAGCATGAGGAGCATCAAACATGAGCATTGCATTGCACTTCACGAGGAGACTGCGTGGCAGGCTGACCTGTTATGCGAGTGCAGCAAGGAGCCAAGGTAAGGTGCTAACTAGCATTAAACGTATCTTATAAAAAAACAACCAGTTTTAACAATCACTAGTTGATTAGTATCAACATGGTTGATATTACTAGTTTATCTAGCTTGTCCTGTCTGGCATATAAATTAACAGGCACCGCATTGATTATCATTGAATCACAGTCTACTTCTCCAAACGGGTGATTTAACAAGCGCATTTGCGAAAAAGCACTCGTTGCACCAATGTGTACCTAAACATCAATGCCTTTCTTAAAATCATTACACAACTAAAACATTTTAAACCTGCATATTTAGTTAATATTTACTTGCTAACATTAATTTATTTTAACTAGGGAAATTGTCACTTCTCTTGCGTTCTGTGCAACAGTCAGGGTATATGCAGCACTTTACTGCGTTTGCCAGCAGCTCTTCTCAATGCTTCAAACATTTGTGCTGTTTATGACTTCTGTTTATGACTTTTATGACTTCAAGATTATCAACTCCCGAGATTTGGCTGGCCATACTGAAGTGCCTATAAGAACATCCAATAGTCAAAGGTATATGAAAAACAAATGGTATAGAGAGAAATAGTCCTATAATAACTACAACCTAAAACTTATTACTTGGGAATATTGGACTCATGTTAAAAGGAACCACCAGCTTTCTCATGTTCTGAGCAAGGAACTTAAACGTTAGCTTTTTTACATGGCACATATTGCACTTTTACTTCTCCAACACTTTGTTTTTGCATTATTTAAACCAAATTGAACATGTTTCATTATTTATTTGAGACTAAATAGATTTTTATTGATGTATTATATTTAGTTCAAATAAGTGTTCATTCGGTATTGTTGTAATTGTCATTATTGTGTGTGTATGTACTGTGGGGCAAAAGGTATTTAGTCAGCCACCAATTGTGCATGTTCTCCCACTTAAAAAGATGAGAGGCCTGTAATTTTCATCATAGGTACACTTCAACTATGACAGACAAAAAAAGAAAAAAATCCAGAAAATCACATTGTAGAATTTAATGAATTTATTTGTAAATTATGGTGGAAAATAAGTTTTTGGTCACCTACAAACAAGCAAGATTTCTGGCTCTCACAGACCTTCTTTAAGAGGCTCCTCTGTCCTCCACTCGTTATCAGTATAAAAGACACCTGTCCTCAACACCCCCCTATCCACATCGATGGAACAGTAGTGGAGAGGGTAGTAAGTTTTAAGTTCCTCGGCATACACATCACAGACAAACTGAATTGGTCCACTCACACAGACAGCATCGTGAAGAAGGCGCAGCAGGGCCTCTTCAACCTCAGGAGGCTGAAGAAATTCGGCTTGTCACCAAAAGCACTCACAAACTTCTACAGCTGCACAATCGAGAGCATCCTGGCGGGCTGTATCAACGCCTGGTACGGCAACTACTCCGCCCACAACCGTAAGGCTCTCCAGAGGGTAGTGAGGTCTGCACAACGCATCACCGGGGGCAAACTACCTGCCCTCCAGGACACCTACACCACCCGATGTCACAGGAAGGCCATAAAGATCATCATGGACATCAACCACCCGAGCCACTGCCTGTTCACCCCGCTATCATCCAGAAGGCGAGGTCAGTACAGGTGCATCAAAGCTGGGACCGAGAGACTGAAAAACAGCTTCTATCTCAAGGCCATCAGACTGTTAAACAGCCACCACTAACATTGAGTGGTTGCTGCCAACACACTGACTCAACTCCAGCCACTTTAATAATGGGAAATTATGTAAAATATATCACTAGCCACTTTAAACAATGCTACCTAATATAATGTTTACATACCCTACATTATTCATCTCATATGTATACGTATATACTGTACTCTATATCATCTACTGCATCTTTATGTAATACATGTATCACTAGCCACTTTAACTATGCCACTTTGTTTACATACTTATCTCATATGTATATACTGTACTCGATACCATCTACTGTATCTTGCCTATGCTGCTCTGTACCATCACTCATTCATATATCTTTATGTACATATTCTTTATCCCCTTACACTGTGTATAAGACAGTAGTTTTGGAATTGTTAGTTAGATTACTTGTTGGTTATTACTGCATTGTCGGAACTAGAAGCACAAGCATTTCGCTACACTCGCATTAACATCTGCTAACCATGTGTATGTGACAAATAAAATTTGATTTGAAACAGTCACACTCCAAACTCCACTATGGCCAAGACCAAAGAGCTGTCAAAGGACACCAGAAACAAAATTGTAGACCTGCACAAGGCTGGGAAGACTGAATCTGCAATGGTTAAGCAGCTTGGTTTGAAGAAATCAACTGTGGGAGCAATTATTAGGAAATGGAAGACATACAAGACCACTGATAATCTCCCTCGATCTGGGGCTCCACGCAAGATCTCACCCCGTGGGGTCAAAATGATCACAAGAACGGCGAGCAAAAATCCCAGAACCACCTAGTGGACCTAGTGAATGACCTGCTGAGAGCTGGGACCAAAGTAACAAAGCCTACCATCAGTAACACTACGCTGCCACGGACTCAAATCCTGCAGTGCAAGATGTGTCCCCCTGCTTAAGCCAGTACATGTCCAGGCCCGTCTGAAGTTTGCTAGAGAGCATTTGGATGATCCTGAAGAAGATTGGGAGAATGTCATATGGTCAGATGAAACCAAAATATAACTTTTCGGTAAAAACTCAACTCATGTTTGGAGGACAAAGAATGCTGAGTTGCAGCCAAAGAACACCATACCTACTGTGAAGCATGGGGGTGGAAACATGCTTTGGGGCTGTTTTTCTGCAAAAGGACCAGGACGACTGATCCGTGTAAAGGAAATAATGAATGGGGCCATGTATCATGAGATTTTGAGTGAAAACCTCCTTCCATCAGCAAGGGCATTGAAGATGAAACGGGTCTTTCAGCATGACAATGATTCCAAACACACGAGGAGTGGCTTCGTAAGAAGCATTTCAAGGTCCTGGAGTGGCCTAGCCAGTCTCCAGATCTCAACCCCATAAATCTTTGGAGGGAGTTGAAAGTCTGTGTTGCCCAGCAACAGCCTCAAAACATCACTGCTCTAGAGGAGATCTGCATGGAGGAATGGGCCAAAATACCAGCAACAGTGTGTGAAAACTTTGAAGACTTACAGAAAAAACATTTGACCTCTGTTATATACCCTTTGTTGGAAATGACAAAGTATGGAGAAACTTTTGTTATTGACCAAATACTTATTTTCCACCATAATTAGCAAATAAATTCATTAAAAATCCTACAATGTGATTTTCTGGATTGTTTTTCCCCCTCATTTTGTCTGTCATAGTTGAAGTGTACCTACTTGCACAATTGGTGGCTGACTAAATACGTTTTTGCCCCAGTTATGTATGTGTGTGTGTGTAATATATAAATAAAATTGGCAGATTAATCGTATCGGCTTTTTTTGGTCTTCCAATAATCGGTATCGGCATTGAAAAATCATAATCGGTCGACCTCTATTCAGTGTAGTTGATCACCATGGCTATAAATGCAAGAAATCCTACTCACTCGGGGGCTCCCAGTCGACTCTCTCTCACCCTCGGGCTATTCTCTGCTCTATTCACTGCCTCAACATAGGCTGCTTTTTGCACCACTCGAACTCTGGCAATCTCAACCTGTTTCTCGGGGCACTTTTGATCCCCAAGTGCATGGGCATCCCCACAGTGCTTTCTCTATCCTAACTGTACACTCCCTCTGACTATGCCCTCCTGTACATTTCTCATATTGTGCGATCTCCATTCTATACACTGCTGCAACATGTCCAAATTGTAACTGACTTCAGTGGGCAAATGCGCCCTTTCGATGGCCACTGGCATGCTGGAGAAGTGTGCCCTTCATGGATTAATCCCTGTTTCAACTGTACCGGGCAGATTGCAGACAGCATGTGTGGGTGAGCGGTTCGTCAACGTTGTGAATAGGGTGCCCCATGATAGCGGTGGGTTTATGGTACGAGCTGGCATTCGCTACGGACAGCTAACACAATTGCATTTTATCGATGGCAATTTGAATGCACAGAGATACAGTGATGAGATGCTGAGGCCCATTGTCGAAACATGGAGTGATGGATGAATGGCACAACATGATAATGCACGGCCCCATGTCGCAAGGATCTGTACACAATTCCAGGAAGCTGAAAATGTCGGTTCTTCCATGGCCTGCATACTCACCAGACATGTCACCCATTGATCATGTTGGGATGCTCTGGATCGATGTGTACGACAGCGTGTTCCAGTTCCCGCCAATATCCAGCAATTTCGCACAGCCATTGAGGAGTGGGACAATATTCCACAGGCCACAATCAACTGCACTGCATGAGGCAAATGGTCATGCCAGATACTGACTGGTTTTCTGATCCACGTCCTTTTTTCCGTGGTATCGCTAACAGCTACATCTGTATTTTCAGTTGTGAAATCCAAAGATGACGTCCTAATGCTTTTTTTTATTTCAATTGACTGATTTCCTTAATATGAACTGTAACTCAGTAAAATCTTAAGTTGTTGTGTTTTTAATTTTTAATTTTGTGGTGTATCAGCCTAAAGCATTCACTTTCTGCTAGCTAGCTATCCTTGTAAATGTTTTTGGGGGAGAAATCTCATGTTGGCGAGTTAACGTTAACCTCTGATCTCCCCATCCCGGATCCGGGATCGTGAATACAGACTCAAGCTCATTACCATAACGCGACGTTAACTATTCATGAAAATCGCAAATGAAATTAAATGAATCTATTTGCTCTCAAGCTTAGCCTTTTGTTAACAACACTGTCATCTCAGATTTTCAAAATATGCTTCTCAACCATAGCTAAACAAGCATTTGTGTAAGAGTATTGATAGCCTAGCATTGCATTAAGCCTAGCATTTAGCATGCAACATTTTCCACAAAAACCATAAAAGCATTCAAATAAAATCATTTACCTTTGAAGAACTTCAGATGTTTTCAATGAGGAGACTCTGTTAGATAGCAAATGTTCCGTTTTTACAAAAAATATTATTTGTGTAGGAGAAACCGCTCCGTTTTGTTCATCACGTTTGGGTAAGAAAAAAAAAGTCATTTAAACTTTTTTCCAAATTAACTCCATAATATCGACAGAAACATGGCAAACGATGTTTAGAATCACTCCTCAAGGTGTTTTTCACATATCTATCGACGATAAAATCCATCGTGGCAGTTTACTTTCAATTCTGAAGAAATGGAACGCGCATGGACCTACAGATTACGCACACAGGACACCGGGCGGGACACCGGGTAAATGTAGTCTCTTATGGTCAATCTTCCAATGATATGCCTACAAACACGTCACAATGCTGCAGACACCTCGGGGAATAGACAGAAAGCGCAGGCTCATTCCTGGCGCATTCACAGCCATATAAGGAGACATTGGAACACAGCTCCTTCAGAATCCGGGGCATTTCCTGTATGAAACTTCATCTTGGTTTCGCCTGTTGCATTAGTTCTGGGGCACGCACAGATAATATCTTTGCAGTTTTGGAGACGTCAGAGTTGTCTCTTTCCAAGGCTGTCAATTCCATGCATAGTCGAGCATCTTTTCGTGACAAAATATTGCGCTTAAAACGGGCACGTCTTTTTATCCAATAATGACACAGCGCCCCTATAGGTTCAACAGGTTAACCTGTGACTTTCCGGCCTTCATTTTCCTTGAAAATGGGAAGATTTGAGCATTGTTTGGCAACATTGATCAGTTTTCGACACTAGCTTCGAAGCTAGTTCCACACATCAAAATAAGATGTTGCCTTACCTTGCTAGCTACATGGAAATCATTTAGCTAGCTTTGCAGAAGAAATTTAGCTGCACATGGTTATCGCAATGGTCTTCCAAGCCTTTGTGGCTCTGTCCACACTGCCTAATGACAACACTGATGCAACCAACTCCATGTCTGCATATTATTAGTTACTATGTAGTATGTAAACTAAACATGTCGTTTTCTCGCTGCAGGTGAAAGATGACCCAGTTTTTACCCCCCAATCTGCTGGCCCTATTTGCACCGCGGGACCCCATACCATTTCTGACCCAGTTGGAGAAGCTTCCACATGAGAAACACCACAACCAACCATACTGTGGCATCGCTCCCTTCATCAGGCACTTTGAGGTAAGGCAAACCTACCTAGTTCTTGTGCAATTACTCTTCATTAATGAGATGGATAGTTGGCTATTTGATTGAATGCCTTTGGCCCTCTAGCTTTTCTTAGCCTAACTTTTGGACTGTTTTGATAGGATCCCAGAGATGCCCCTCCCCCTACTAGGGCAGAAACTCGTGATGAGAGGTTGGAGAGAAAGGTGAGACAATTGGAAGAGGGGTTACTTTCTTTTGGACATTTTCTTTCACTTTTAGTCTCTGAAACCTCAATGCGTATCTGAATGAGATTGGATAACTTGGAATCTTCAGTAGGTTGTACTAGTACATGGCTTTAATGTACATGGCTTTAATGTACATGTACAGTACCCATTTGGGGTTTGAGTCTGAGGGGCCTAGCTAACCTGTGTCTGTTTTACAGAGGAGGGAGAAGATCGAGAGGAGGCAGACGGTTGTGGAGACAGAACTGAAACTCTGTAAGTTGACATGATGAGCTTGTGACATTCATAGGATTTTCTGAAAGTTGAAGTCATGTTGTAATATTGGCTTCTGCCTTCTAGGGGATCCACACAATGACCCCAATGCTCAGGGGGATGCCTTCAAGACCCTGTTTGTGGCTCGTGTTGTAAGTGCATTATACAGGCTCTTCCATGGCATCTTTACCTTCCATCCTGTTTTGGCCATTGATACTTAAACCGGGTAGTGATTAATAACAAATGAAGCACACATACACCACAATATAATGAAAGAAAATGCAGATGCTTTGTTATCGAATGGTATGAAAGACAGAAGTGTGTTCTGAGGACAATTCTAAGACCAAGCTGCCAGTGAAGTTTACACCTTTTGTATTTGGCACATGTGATCGATGTTAACTGTTATCATTGCTGCAGAATTATGACACAACGGAATCCAAGCTTCGCCGTGAGTTTGAGGTCTATGGACCCATCAAAAGGGTAAGTTTTGTCTCCCAAACCACCCATTGGTTTTACAATACAACTTATTGGCCATTTGTTAGTGGCAGTTGGTCCTCTTGCCCCCCCCCCCAGCTTGTTCAGCTAGCTTTATTATAGTTGCTCTCTCTTCCAGATCTACATAGTCTACAACAAGCGGTCAGGGAAGCCCAGAGGCTACGCCTTCATAGAGTACGAGCACGAGAGAGACATGCACTGTGAGTACCACGAGAGACCAACCCCCTTATAACCCACCATCTCAAATGGGTGTCTGAATGCTGGGAGGGTACGTAGGTGGGATAGTATTTGTTGAAGGACTCGTGTAAGTGAGAAATGACGACGGCACCAGATTGTGGCAGCTTACAAATGGTTGTAATTTCACTATAGCTTTAGAAGTTGTAGCAGTTGGTGTTGCTGACTATTAGTTAACATCAGCACCTTATACTCTTGCCCAGTGTACGAGGAAGCCTCTTTACTGAATAGCACCTTTTTTATGGTGCAAACTGACTAGGCTCTGTTTTTAAAGTGTTTTTTTCTTTCTGTACTGCACTAGCAGCTTATGCTGTCCCTGGTGTGATTTCCCATTGACGGGCCAGGATGGGTGTTGGTTTTACATCTATCCATAGGTCTAGGCCCACTCTTAATATCTGCCAAATTTAAAAAAATAAAATGTTCACACTGCTGAGGCACACTGAGCTGTTCTGCGCTGGTCTGATGATGCTGCGAGGACATGTTGAATGGAAAGTATCCAGAGTATGGTTTGGATTGGAACAATGGTATGAAAAGAGTCAGACAAGAACTAGCTGACAAGTAGGCTTGGGCGGTATCCAGATTGTCATGCTTTCATAATGACCTTGTCATACTGGGATATTCGGTAATACTGGCACTGAACCCAAGCGGTGCTGTTTTCAAAACCCACTGATACTCTAATCTGAAGGTTAGCATTGCTAACAAGTACATGTAAAATTCCATTGAATGCTAGCCGCATTGTGAACATTTTGTACAGTTTCTGACCTAAACTATACAAGTAACTCAAATGCTACACAGTTTGCTGCATGCACAAAACCAATATATGCCAACAAGGCTCTTGATCCAGGAGGGGATTATCTGCTGTTACCAAGCGAATGCTTGATTTTTGGAAGAAGCTAACCACTTAGCTAGATGGCTAACTAGCTACTAAATTAGCCAACCAAACACAGAGGAGAACTTTTAGACCTTCTGTAATTAGATCACCTGGCTCATGCGGCACAACAGTGAATGACTCCCAAGGCTCCGGTCTCTCGTAGTTGTGTGCTTGTAAACAAACACCACATGACAGGGGACTACAGTAAGCTGCATTATAATGTAACGGGTGAAATTAAGAACTCAATGTTTATCTCCTAATGTATTGTACAAGTTGACTGCAGGTATTTACTTAAGTAGCTACAAATGTTAAAATGTATCAAATTTGAAAGAAATTATTTCAACAGTATGGAAAAACCATCCTTGTCTTTTTCCAAATACCCCGGTATACGGTATAACGCCCAAGCCTACTGGCAAGGGGGTTAAAAATATGGATCCACAGTCCATACAAGTTGAAGGTATAACTCTGAACACAAGGGTCACCAAAATCCATCCATCCTTTTTATTTTCAGAACTTTGAGTTTAGAATGGCTATGTTATTAATTAGGGGAAACAAGGTGCTGAGTGAGGTTTGTGTGACGTCTGTCTTGTGTTTGTGGAGCATGATGACCTCTTGACTAACTCAAGAAAGGGTTTCTGTACTGCACTTGTCTGAGTGAGTGCAGTTAGTCCAGCCATGGCACTTCTATGTGGCGGTGCCATTCGGTGGGAAGATTTGGCCTATGTCTTGTATGTATAAACAACTTCTAAGCCTTGTTCTTCTGGTCACCTTGAATGCCTTTGCTTGCATTAGGTTAGGCCTGTAATGATTAGTGTTAAGTCCTCTGTGGAACGGGTGGGTTCCCTGGTTGGACCACGCTACAGGCCACCAACAGGCTAGTACCCCCCCCCCCTCCCAACTTGTCTGGTTAACTTGGGTACCCTCCTCTCTGTGCTTTTGTGTGACACTAGGCCATTTCTATCAGCTCATATCAGTGGTCCTCCACCCTGGTCCTGGCATTATTGTCATTTATCGTATTTAAATTATCGTATTTAAATTCAGGCAGGCGGGTGTTCCCGGTCTAAATCTGGCCTCTAAGATTGCTACTTACTGGCTACCTTCCAGGCCGACTACATTGCAGTCACTTGCCAGATATCACATCACCTGGGTAGGTGTTTTACATATCAGCTAATCATATAAAATAAGAATCGGATGCCTGACTGCTAGTCGGTGATGAGGCAAGTATCCACACAGAGCGACTGCAATGTAGCTGGCCTGAAAAGCAGCCACTGATTAATTGCTGGAACACTTAGGGTCATGCACCCATGGTGCAATGAACAGACAGGGAGTAGTGTTCCCCGGGACCAGGGTCACCCACCCTTGGTATGATGTGACTCAGGTGAGGGTTGACTTGAGGGGATGTCTATGCTGGCTCTGCAGTGTATTAATTGTTTGTTGTTCTCATTGCCACTGCAGCCGCCTATCTGTGATGGCTATTGGCCAGAGCTGGCTTGCAGATGATGATGATGATGATGATGGTTATGATACATCTACACCCTACTACCACAGCTCAGTATATGGTTGGTATGATGGGTTTGTATGATGGGTAAGCTTTCTTTCCACCCTCCATCCTATTTAGGGAAGAGGAGCTACGTTCAATGGGCAAAGCACATTTTTGTTTGAAGCTGCTTATGTTGCTTGAACAATATTGACATTAATAAGATGGCGCTGGTGCTTTGACCATTGAATGCACCCCCCCAGGCCATTAGTCAGTTATTGGGTGCCCTATGAGTTTTCCTTTTGTGTTAAAGCCACCTCAGATGTATCCATTTTAGCACTTTGTTTTTTACAAATAGACCGAAGTGCTTTTACTATTTGAGTATTTTAGTTGTCTGAAACAGCATTTTATCAAGTTGTCTCTTGCATAATCATTAAGAAAAGGGCAATATATTGCATAACATTGCATCAAAAAGACCACACGTCCAAAACAAAATCCCCTAGCATTGTAAGTTAAGGTCCTTTCTTGTGTGCGTTGAGCTGGCTTTAATGGAATAGGGTTACGAAGGGACTCTAAACACTTTTACAGCAAGGCACATACTTATGCGCACATTTAGCTTTGTCCCTACTATATAACTAGGCAAGAGCAGATGCCAACAAGAGCATAGCGGTAGCTCATTCAGACATGGCAGTCATCTCACCCCCAGATCTCTTTAGCACAGCTGATAGCAAGGATCCCGTGTATACAGCTAATAGAACCAGTCTAGTGAGGAAACATGTCACCACTTTTACTAGCCTACATTTATTCTAGCCTACACCAAACACATCCAATTTTCTGTAGATACATACCTTTCTGTTTCTTAAAAAAATATTTTTTTGATATGCACCGTATGTGTGCTTGTATAGTAAGATTGTATTTAGGCCATGTTTTCGAGTCGTTTTTGGGGTCGAGGTAAGGCAACCCCCGTTTGAGTAAAGTCCTGTCTGATTGGTTGAGAAGGTTATGGTTTGTGGTAAGACAAACCTGGATTGGTTAGGTTAGTGAGGGGTTGTGGTAAGGCCCCCTGGGTAGTATAAACGTGTGAGATGTCATTAAAGTACAGCGATAATTTGCCATGCTCTAGAGAGGGTTCTGGTAAGGCCCTCAGATTGGCTATGAAAGTGAGTGGTTCTGGTAAGGCCCTCTGATTGGATATAAAGAGGAAAGAGTCCTCTGTGCCGTTTCCCATTGGATCGTCTACCACAGCAGAGCAGACCAGTGTAGAGGCCAGGATGGGTCATCATGGATCTCGCCGAATTCTTCGGTCATAATAGACTGATCCCAAGACTGTCTGGGCCAAGGGAGTATATATTTGTGTGTGTTCTGAGTTTGATTCAGAAGCTGCAGCTTCTATGTGGTAAATCTGGCAGGAGCCTGCCATGTTGACTTGCAACTGGAAGCCCTATGCTCTGAGAGGTTCTGAGTCCGACACTGCGCTCGTGTCCAGGCGGTGGTAAGATAGTTGGTGAAAAACAAACACAGCAGCCCATAAAACTCCCACTAAGGTATGTGAACATGGTCACATTTAACATTGGCTCGTATTGAGATGACCCCTCCCCTATATCTCCCCCTCTAGACCAGTATTACAAGGTCAGAGGTTGTATGTAAGGCAACCTAATTTACTCTAGTCTCAATATAGTCTGAAGCACAACATATATTGGGTAAGAAGATTGCAGCATTGCCATACAAGGTTGTGTACTCTGGCAATCAGAGTAAATATTCAGGAACTCAAACCAATGTGTCACAGAATTTGTTAGTTTGGCATGGTGGGATCTTTGTCTATAAAATTGAATTATGTGCGAAATTGCGGTGTAAATGCCTTTTGTGCAAAATATTGATTGTAATAATAATCTTATCAAATGACTATATAGTGTGTGTATGTGGTCCTCCCATTACGAATTGGGGAAACCATTCAGTTTGATAGGCTACCGATAAAATATGTGTGGTGAAAAGTGCACGGCGATAAGCTTGATTTTCCTTTCCAATAAATATCGAGGGTCTTATGCTTGTGACATGATGATCGATGTTTGACTGCCGTGACAAAATATTATCTCATCCATTATCTCGTGTAGACTAGCCTATCCGTACTGTATATGCAATCTGTTGGCTAGAGCACACATGCCAAGACCAGCGTAGGCACATTTGCTATTAAACGCAGGTTTGTGACTACTCAATTTACATTTTTATACATCAGAACTTAAGCGAAAAATTAAGTTGTGTGCACTACGTCGTCACGCACCTTTTTTTAAATCCGCAACAAGTCAGTTTGGTGGGAAAAATTGCATTTACTTTGGATTTGAGAATATTTGCATTCAAATCTGTCGCCAATTGGATGGAAACATAGCTACTGGTAGAAAATCCCCAATTCCACCTGTAAGTGGATAGACGTGCTTTGGTAAGTGTCTGATTTGACGCACGGTGACGCCTATTCACTGTTCCTTCTGGGTAAGAGGTTGATGTGAAAATGCGGAAATGCATAAATATGGTGCGACATGAATTACTGTCATCTGATTTTAATTTCAAGTGCGCAAGCATTTTTCACAGCAGGCTCTCAAACGCACTCCACAACGAAGTACTGTCAACTGCTTGGACTACTTTGTTTACATTTTATTCATTTAGCAGACACACTTATCCAGAGCGACTTACAGGAGCCGTTAGGGTTTGCTCAAGGGCACATTGACAGATTTGTCACCTAGTCTACTCGGATTTGAACCACCGACCTTTCGGTTACTAGCCCAACGCTCTTAACCGTTGGCTAACCACTAGGGACACGCAGTATTCAGTAATAAAGCATTATTGGTAATGGTCTATTTATCTGATTACCGTAGCTTTTAAATTAATGCATTTTTACAGAATCCCATGAGATTAAAGTTATGAAAGGCTGGGTATTTTCTAAATCACTGGAGCTATTTAAATTAATATAGTTTCATGTAAAAATCTTTGCAATGCTACATGAGCCATTCATGTTGCACACTGTAATTTAAGGGTATACATATAAACTCAGCAAAAAAAGAAACGTCCCTTTTTGGACCCTGTCTTTCAAAAGATAATTAGTAAAAATCCAAATAACTTCACAGGTCTTGATTGTAAAGGGTTTAAACACTGTTTCCCATTCTTGTTCAATGAACCATAAACAATTAATGAACATGCACCTGTGGAACGGTCATTAAGACACTAACAGCTTAGATGGTAGATAATTAAGGTCACAGTTATGAGGACTTAGGACACTAAAAAGGCCTTTCTACTGACTCTGGAAAACACCAAAAGAAAGATGCCCAGGGTCCCTGCTCCTCTGCGTGAATGTGCCTTAGGCATGCTGCAAGGAGTCATGAGGACTACAGATGTGGCCAGGGCAATAAATTGCAATGTCCGTACTGTGAGACGCCCAAGACAGCACTACAGGGAGACAGGATGGACAGCTGATCGTCCTCGCAGTGGCAGACCACGTGTAACACCTGCACAGGATCGGTACATCCGGATGGCAACTACTGCCCGAGTTACACCAGGAACGCACAATCCCTCCATCAGTGCTCAGACTGTCCGCAATCGGCTGAGAGAGGCTGGACTGAGGGCTTGTAGGCCTGTTGTAGTAAGGCAGGTCCTCACTAGACATCACCGGCAACAACGTCGCCTATGGGCACAAACCCACCGTCGCTGGACCAGACGGGACTGACAAAAAGTGCTCTTCACTGACGAGTCGTGGTTTTGTCTCACCAGGGGTGATGGTTGGATTCTCTTTTATCGTCAAAGGAATGCGCGTTACACTGAGGCCTATACTCTGGAGTGGGATCGAGGTGGAGGGTCCGTCATGGTTTTGGGCGGTGTGTCACAGCATCATTGCCTGCTTTGACAACAAGCGCAGTCCAATCTCAATGCTGTGCTTAACAGAGAAGACATCCTCCTCCCTCATGTGGTACTCTTCCTGCAGGCTCATCCTGACATTACCCTCCAGCATGACAATGCCACCAGCCATACTGCATGTTCTGTGCGTGATTTCCTGCAAGACAGGAATGTCTGTGTTCTGGCATGGCCAGCGAAGAGCCCGGACCTCAATCCCATCGAGCATGTCTGGGGCCTGTTGGATTGAAGGGTGAGGGCTAGGACCATTACCCACAGAAATGTCCGGGAACTTGCAGGTGCCTTGTTGGAAGAGTGGGGTAATATCTCACAACAAGAACTGGCAAATCTGTTGCAGTCCATGAGGAGGAGATGCACTGCAGTACATAATGCACCAGATACCAACTGTTACTTTTGATTTTGACCCCCCTCCCCCCTGTTCAGGGACACATTATACCATTTTTGTTAGTCACATGTATGTCAAACTTGGCTGTGAGGATTTATTTTTGCTGAGTTTATAATTGATTTTCAGAATTTTTGCTTGCTACCTTAGATGTAATATTTTAGCTTATTTGTGGGCCAAGTCGAGACCGTTGATTGGTCTAAACTCCACTCTGGACCTTGGAAGCCTGTTCCCCTTAATCAGAGACTGATTTAGACCTGGGACACCAGGTGTGCTATTATAAGGTAGAACAGAAAAGCAGCAGGCTCGGGACCGCGTAGGGTAACACGCTGACCAAACCGGACGCGCGCATGTTGATTTTTGTACCCCCACACCAGACGTGATCAGGACACGCAGATTAAAATATCAAAACAAACTCTTAATCAATTATATTAATTTGGTGACAGGTCGAAAAGCATTAAACATTTATGGCAATTTAGCTAGCTAGCTTGAGTCTGTTAGCTAATTTGTCTTGGGATATATACATTGGGTTATTTTACATGAAATGCACAAGGTCCTCTACTCCGACAATTAATCCACAGATAAAACGGTAAACCAAATTCCTGTCTCATCTCTCCACCTCCCTCAGGGTTCTCTTTTACTTCTTTGGACTTTATATGGAGGTTGGCAACTAACTTTACGGTGCGTTACTACAACCAACAGGAGTGTGGACGTCAGTTCATCTTTCAATCATCCACGTGGGTACATGCTCCTAAAAACCAATGAAATGGGAGAGTCCGGACTTGCAGCGCGTTGAGCGTCAAATAGAATTTATATTTAAGCGCCTGGCCACACAGATGCTCGAGCAGTGTGGGTGAAATGATTGCATAACGTGTACATTTATTTTGTTGTGCACGTGACGTGAGCGGTGTGGTCAGCATGTAAGTATTACGTACCCTTGGTCTAAACTAGAACCTTCAAGGTAAAATGAGCCATTCAACAGTGAGCGGTTGACCCTCTTCAACAGTAGTGTGGTCATTACTGGACCTAAGTAAGATTTAAATTATCGGTCTCTAGTGCTCCACAGAAACCACACCTGAACAGGGCAATCATTATATGCCTAACTTCAATGTTTTGTTTGGATATATTATATGGCAAACTTGATATAATAAAATAAGGTTTGAGATTTTAATAAATGCTTTCAATGGAAGTTGTCAACTTAAAATCTCCCCAATTTCGTGGTATCCAATTGGTAATAGTTAGTATTTTCTCATCGCTGCAACTCCCGTACGGAGAGGCGAAGGTCAAGAGCCATGCGCCCTCTGAAACGCAACCCAACCGCACTGCTTCTTGACACAACACACATCCAACCAGCCGCACCAATGTGTCGGAGGAAACACAGTGGCGACCTGGTCAGCGGGCACTGCGCCCGGCCAGCCACAGGAGTTGCTAGTGCGTGATGAGACAAGGATAACCCTGCTGGCCAAGCCCTCCCGGATGACGCTGGGCCAATTGTGCGTCGCCCCACAGACCTCCCGGACGCTGCCGGCTGCGACAGAGCCTGGGCTCGACCCAGGGTGTCTGGTGGCACAGCTAGCGCTGCGATGCAGTGCCTTAAACCACTGTGCCACCCAGGAGGCCCCCGGTTTTGTCAACCTTATCTGCTATACCGGCTCACTTGTGATTTTGGTCTAGAATGAATTTCTTTATTCTATCCCTCTTTAGCGTTTCAAAATAAAGATTTACTGAAGTAAAGTGCTTGCACAACAAAGTACTTAAACTGTGGTGCATCTTCGAAAAAGAGATGTGCAGGTAAATGCAGCATTTAGTGGTGGAAAAAGGTCTACTACTACATGGTCTGTCTGCCCAGAGAGCAGCTCCACACTACCTCACCTGCTCCTGGTCAGTATATTCATGCACTCTTTGTTAACCTTACCTTTAAAACCGCAGATCTCCAACTTACCCTTCTCTACCTTATTCTCACCCCCCTCCCCCAGCTGCCTACAAGCATGCAGACGGGAAGAAGATCGACGGAAGGAGAGTGCTGGTGGATGTGGAGAGAGGCCGCACTGTGAAGGGATGGCATCCCCGCAGGCTAGGTGAGGAACTGCACATGATCTCTGTGACGGTGCATAATTATCCATACTACAGTCATGCCATTTAAAATCTTAACACTGAATTCAGTGTTTTGGAATGGATGATTCTCATATTGGCATTGGTCATTTTATGAACCCTTTTTTAAATATTTTGTCAGTTTTTAAATGCTTTCATTTCCTGTCAATGATTTTGGTATCACATGAGCCCTGTTTTCTGTCCCCAACCAGGCGGTGGTCTTGGTGGGACAAGGAGAGGTGGGGCTGACGTCAACATCAAGCACTCTGGAAGAGACGACACCTCACGTTATGATGACCATCCCCCAATTGGAGGGTGAGTACCTACACTGGGCCCTTTGGGTGGTTTGCTATGGGAGGGTTGTCACCCTATTTTAAATAGGCCCTACCCATTAGACCTGAAAGAATTGGATAATCTGAAGGCGAGAGATTTATTACCATATTCCTTAGTTACATCAATCCAATTTATTTTAGATCTGTGTAGAGTGTATGGGCCAGTGGTAGATTTGGGATTGGACATTTTGTTGTTTGACTGACTTGATATTTCTGTATAGAGGTTTGACAGTTGACTTATTTTTGCCCTTCTCTTCACCTCAGGGAACGTGAGCGCGAACGTGGACCTGAGCCCAGAGGGGAACACAGAGAGCGCAGCCGTGAGCGCGAACGGGGTGTGGAGAAAGAGCGCGGTGGCGAGAGACGACGGTCCCGGTCCCGGGAAAGACGCAGGCGCAGCTCCCGCTCCAGGGAGAGGGGTGACAGGGGTCTGGTCCAGGCTGGGCCCGCAGAGGAGAGTGTAGGGGGTGGCAGAAGGAGAGACCGAGAGAGGGAGAGGGGGGGAGGAGGGCCAGGGGGAGACAGTCATAGCAGGGAGAGGAGCAGAGACAAAGGTGAAAGGAAGAGGAGGAGCCGCAGTCGAGAGCGCAAGCGAGACCGGGAGAGGGGCAAGGGTGGTGAAGGTGATGAGGGCTTGGTGCTAGGAGATGGTATGATAGGGGAGGGAGGAGAGAGGATGCCTGAAGAGCCTAGTGTGGGTGAGGAAGTGGGAGAGGAGCGCGGCGGGAGGGAGCGGGACAGAGACAGGGAGCGGGACCGTGACCGGAGGCGCAGCCACAGGGACAAGGACCGTGAGAGGGACCGTGAGAGGCACAGGGGCGACAGGGAGAAAGACAGGGAGCATAAGAGAGACAGGGAGCGGGGTGGCGGGGAGCGCAGGGAGGACCGGCATGGCTCTCTCCTGCTCCCCTCGGCCGAGCAGAACGACGTGGGTAACGGGGATGAGGGCGACGCGCCGCCCCAGCCAGAAGAGAACAGCCAGGATGGGTTGATGATGGACCAAGAGTCGGTGCAATCGGGGGAGGGTTACGTTTCCAATGAGAACGGCTACAAGGTGGAGACCCAGGCAGAAGAGTATTAAGAGGGGCTTTGCCATCTTTACTAATTTCCTTTAAAAAATACATGTATCCAACACAAACTCACATACTCCTTCCCTGTTAGTGTGAAGGATATTGTAATGAGCTGCTGCCCTGTTAGAAACCACAACGGCGCTGTGTAGGCATAAGAAACAAACTGTCCGTTTTATAGGGTAAGTAGGGTTTTGTTTCTTCTGTATTTGAACCCCAAGGACGAGGTCCACACCACAATTATTTCAAACCCGTCCCTCGGTACCAAACTGAGAACGGTGCTCACTGTCCCTTAACATTCACGCTCTCCCCCAACCGGAACTTTAATCTCACATTCTGCTCTGTCAAGTACTTAATTGTCTGATTACAATCCCTTCACGAGCGAGGCAGAGATGGCGTAGTTAGGGTGAAATATTTGTTTCTCTTTTTCTTAATCTCAGTTGGTGTATTTTTCTTTATTCAACCAGGGTTTTATTTTTATTGGGGTTACGTTTTGGTTTTATTTAACATTTCCCCCCATGTGGTTTGTATGAGTCCATGTTTGTTAGATTCTTTTTTTTCCTTCATAATTTTGGAGCCTTCATGTTCCTTTTACTTTAAGTACAAACCTGAGAACATCTTACTCAACTGTCTGGACACATGTCTACCCTGAAGAAAATGTACAGCAACAGCTAGGTTTCCATTCAATTGGCGACAGATTTTCATGCACATATTCTTGAATCTGCCTAAAAACATGCGCATGTTTCCATCCTATTGACTTGGTGCAAATAAAAGGCTGTGTGATGTAGTGCAAATTAAAAGCATTTTGTGGTTAAATTCCCATGTATCAAAAATGAAAAACTAGTTAAATGGGTTTCATCACATTTTCAACTCCACTGATTGCGTTATAGTGAGTGTGCTCACTTTGGTATTGGCATGTGTGCTCTAACCAATAGCAAGATCTGTGTGCTGTTGGCTAGAGCGCACATATTGCCTACATGACATCATATGGACAATATTTTTTTTTTTTTTTAACAACCAAGCATAGATTATCATGTCACCAGACGAAAACCCTAGATATTTATTGGTTAGTAGCATCAAGCTAATTACCTTGTGCTTTCACCACCCTGTGAAGTTCACTTATTTCATCTGTAGTTTAATGAACAGCATGCTTTCCCGACTAGTTGTTGTGGGAGGACCACATGACTCCAAGTTTACTTCAATATGATGGTTATTGTATCAATATTTGCGCATAAAAGCATTTCCACTGTTTTTCTAATTAATTTTACTTACAATATTCTACTTTGTCTAGTGTGTTTTTTGTTTTGACATTTGGATAATTTACCCCAAAAATGTCTATGGCCTGTCATTACTTTTTTGTATCCGATGTCCTTTACTCACATAAAGGTTGGCTGGAAACCTGGTTATTGAAAATGTTTGTGGGAGTAAGGAAATGTGTTGCAAAGTGCATGTCCAAGAGTTGGCAAATATTGCTCATTTTTATTCTGTAAAGCAAGACTGGGGAACCCTCAATGGAATTGTTCTGATTCTCCTGAAATAAAGTTTTGTTTTTAAACATTTAGTCAGTGTCATCCTGTTCAGTAATCTAAATGACCAGGTTCATCATTGGTTGGCATCCAACCTTATGGTGCATTACTGCCACCTACTGTACTGGAGTGTGGGACAGCAACTGGGAGAAACTAAATCAATCGTACCTTATGTAGCCAATTTCATGCCATTGAATTGAAATGCATCGTAAACATAAAAGTTGCTAATGTAAACATTTTGAGGAGTGAAATTGATGTTAATCAAAAAACAAACCATTTGAAGCAAAATTTTGAGAATTGTAAACTACACTGCTCAAAAAAATAAAGGGAACACTAAAATAACACATCTGATCTGAATGAAGGAAAGAAATATTCTTATTAAATACTTTTTTCTTTACATAGTTGAATGTGCTGACAAATCACACATTATCAATGTAAATGAAATGTATCAACCCATGGAGGTCTGGATTTGGAGTCACACTCAACATTAAAGTGGAAAACCACACTACAGGCTGATCCAACTTTGTAATGTCCTTAAAACAAGTCAAAATGAGGCTCATTAGTGTGTGGCCTCCACGTGCCTGTATGACCTCCCTACAACGCCTGGGCATGCTCCTGATGAGGTGGTGGATGGTTTCCTGAGGGATCTCCTCCTAGACCTGGACTAAAGCATCCGCCAACTCCTGGACAGTGTGGTGCAACGTGGCGTTAGTGGATGGAGTGAGACATGATGTCCCAGATGTGCTCAATTGGATTCAGGTCTGGGGAACGGGCAGGCCAGTCCATAGCATCAATGCCTTCCTCTTGCAGGAACTGCTGACACACTCCAGTCACATGATGTCTAGCATTGTCTTGCATTAGGAGGAACCCAGGGCCAACCGCACCAGCATATGGTCTCACAAGGGGTCTGAGGATCTCGGTACCTAATGGCAGTCAGGCTACCTCTGGCGAGCACATGGAGGGCTGTGCGGCCACCCAAATAAATGCCACCCCACACCATGACTGACCCACCGCCAAACCGGTCATGCTGGAGGATGTTGCAGGCAGCAGAACGTTCTCCACGGCGTCTCCAGACTGTCACGTCTGTCACGTGCTCAGTGTGAACCTGCTTTCATCTGTGAAGAGCACAGGGCGCCAGTGGCGAATTTGCCAATCTTGGTGTTCTCTGGCAAATGCCAAACGTCCTGCACGGTGTTGGGCTGTAAGCACAACCCCCACCTGTGGACGTTGGGCCCTCATACCACCCTCATGGAGTCTGTTTCTGACCGTTTGAGCAGACACATGCACATTTGTGACCTGCTGGAGGTCATTTTGCAGGGCTCTGGCAGTGCTCCTCCTGCTCCTCCTTGCACAAAGGCGGAGGTAGCGGTCCTGCTGCTGGGTTGTTGCCCTCTTACGGCCTTCTCCACGTCTCCTGATGTACTGGCCTGTCTCCTGGTAGCGCCTCCATGCTCTGGACACTACGCTGACAGACACAGCAAACCTTCTTGCCACAGCTCGCATTGATGTGCCATCCTGGATGAGCTGCACTACCTGAGCCACTTGTCTGGGTTGTAGACTCCGTCTCATGCTACCACTAGAGTGAAAGCACCGCCAGCATTCAAAAGTGACCAAAACATCAGCCAGGAAGCATAGGAACTGAGAAGTGGTCTGTGGTCCCCACCTGCAGAACCACTCCTTTATTGGGGGTGTCTTGCTAATTTCCTATAATTTCCACCTGTTGTCTATTCCATTTGCACAACAGCATGTGAAATGTATTGTCAATCAGTGTTGCTTTCTAAGTGGACAGTTTGATTTCACAGAAGTGTAATTGACTTGGAGTTACATTGTGTTGTTTAAGTGTTCCCTTTATTTTTTTGAGCAGTGTATATCAAAAGCAAAACCCCAAAACTTGCAAAGACTATTTTAAAGCGAGAACAAAAACTCTTGAAATTATTGAGAAACGTATTTGAAAACCAATGCAAAAATGTTTTCAGTTCAACTTCCCCAACAACCAATCCTATTGAATCCATTTCCACTATGCTCTTGGCTGCAATTACTACCTTTTGGTTATGCTACTCATGTCTTGGCTCTCAATTTCTTTGTTTTCACTGCCAGTTTTTTTTTGTGAGTTTTGGCTTTTTGTTGTTGTGAAGGGCAGGGTTTAGAGGGAGGTGTAGACAATGAGTCTCCATTGGTCCACTAATTTGAGGGATTGTTTACCTTAACATAATCAATGAACATGAGTTTATTTTTTGGGCTACTTAACCAGATGGTCTGACGTCACCACTACACGCCACATCTTTCCCCCTGTGGCCGCATGTTCTGAACATGGCGAACCACTTACTAACAGTTGCGCCGAACTTTGGGCAACAGGTAATTCATATGTTTACCTAAGTAGGTACATGGTTTGTTATTAAATGTATTAGACACGCTTCTAATATCCATATATTATTGACCCGTGACTGACAATTTTGAAGTACGTTAGCTTTGTTGGCTGGCTTTGGCGTCAAACTAGCCAAATGGAATGAATCGCAAGACTGCATGCCTGTAACATTACAGCAAGCCACTGCTAGCCATAGTGAAAAGTTTGCCTGGTGTGTGAGAGTGAGATTAAACAGCCACAACCCTAAATAGCTATTCACATAACAATAACTGAAGCCTAGACACAATCTTGCCTGATACCATCCATTAAATTGTGGAAAGAGACGCTTAATATACTGAAGAAAAATATAAACGCAACATGTTACAATTTGACTGATTTCACACAATCCTATACACATAGTCTGCGGTTGTGAGGCCGGTTGGAAGTACTGCCAAATTCCCTAAAATGACGTTGGAAGCGGATTATGGTAGAAAAATGAACATTAAATTCTCTGGCAACAGATCTGGTGGACATTCCTGCAGTCAGCATGCCAATTGCATGCTCCCTCAACTTGAGACATCTGTGGCATTGTGTGAGAAATCTGCACATTTAGGTGCCTTTTATTGTCCCCAGCACAAGGTGCACCTGTGTAATGACCATGATGTTTAAACAGCTTCTTGATATGCCATACCTGTCAGGTGGATGGATTATCTTGGCATATGAGAAATGCTCATTAACAGGGATGTAAACACATTTCTGGGACCTTTTAGTTCAGCTCATGAAACATGGGACCAACATGTTGCGTTTTATATTTTTGTTCAGTGTATTTTGATCTGTGACTATTGAAGTACGTTACGTTCCTAATTAGCTGTGTGATGCTTAGGGCACTATCCTAAGTTGATAAATAAATGATACTTTTTAAAGCACCAGCTTCGGACAGTCTACAGGGATGACCTATGGACCTCTGGGGAGAAACTGGTGAGTACGGTAGCTGTAGAGCCAAAGGCCTCAGGGTACATTTGAAACTTTACCAAGGCTGGTATTTTGCTCGTATCCTTAAGTGATCCTAGCAAAGAAAACCACTTGGGCAACCACATCTATGAGATGGGTCCCATTGTCTGCAGACAAAACCTCAGGCATTCCGAACCTGGGTATGATTTTCCTGACTAGCAATTTTGCAACTGTTCGCACAACACAGTTGGTAGTGGGACATACTTCCAAACTACCTGGTGAACCTGTCAATTATTACCAGGCAGTATCTCTTTCTTTCTGTTCGCTCTGCCATGTCTATGAAAGTCAATAGCAAGGTGGACAAAAGTCCTTTTGAAGTGGGGAACTTCCCTGGTTGCAGTGGAGTTCCCTTGTCTATGTTATATAACAGACATGTCAATCCATGAGCCAATCGGCAAATATTAAAGATCATGGTTGATGGTAAACAGACAAAATATGTAGCCATAAGCCAGACCTAGGACAGAGAGCACACCCTCTCTCCCTCCACACATGGTGATTGAGAATATCCGCCTGATGCTGTTTCTCAAGATCAGTAGTTTCAAATGACACAAACGACTAAAAATAGAATGCATGTGTGTGACAACAGGAAGCAGCCAATTTGGCCGCCTTATTAGCTATACTGTTACCAATACTAGCATAATCACTCCTACCTGTGTATGCCTCAACCTTAACAATAGCCAATTTGGTAGGTTTTCACATAGTCTCAATCAAAGTAAGGTCTGTTTTTAATAGGTGTGCCTGTTGTATAAGTAAACCCTGCTGCTCTCCAAACCCCAATAGCATATGCTGAATCTGAGTAGACAGTAAGGGCATTCCCTTCCCCCAATTCACAAGCTGTGTTCAGAGCTAATACATCTGCCTGATGCGCTAATAAGTGTTCTGGTAGGGGCTGTATAACCTCAATATCACCTTCCACATTTACTACAGCAAATCCTACATGTTTCTTCCCTGTGCTTTGATCTATGTAAGCAGAACCAACAACGAACAGCACCATGTCAGAGTCAAGAAGAGGTTCATCAAACAAGTCTTTGTCCAGTACACATTCCTGGGCTGTCCAGATGTCCCTGTTATTGTTACTGATGATTTGCTCAGAGAAGCCCAAACAACTTGTCCAGGTTTGCCTAAACAGGAACAGTGAGCTCCAGTGTTCATTAGAAATGGTAGGTCATGTCCATTAACATTAAGAGTAACCATTGGCTCTTCTCTTCCATCATTGAATTCGTACCGGTGACACTGGAGCAGGGGAGTTAGGCACCTTCATTGTTGATTCTGAGGGAAATAAGAACGGTTGATGTTCTGATTTCCCATTGGCCATGGCTGTCCTCTGTCATGAACTTGTCCTCCTTGTCCATAGGGCATAGGTGGCCCCTGGGGAGCATTTTCAGCTCCGGGCGACTGGTACTGTGGCTGAGGAGCATACTGTTGCCATGGTGGGTAGTACACTTCAGAATGTGCATTAGCAAAATTTCCTCTGCCAGGCCCAAGGTTTCCTCTGCCCCTGCTGTAACCCCCTCCTCTTCCATGTCCCCCACACTGCAAATTCATATGTCCCAACTGCCCACAGGTCCAGCATTGACTGTTCCAGTCACGAGGAGCTCTGGCGGGCCCATATCCTCTTCCAAACCATATTTTTAGGTCACCATAAGGCTGAATGGGGAAAGGCACCTTCCCTGCAGGAACCAGGTTCACGGGTGCCAGATGTGACTGTTTCATCTTCAACCTTTTTTCTGATGGGTTCAGGGCAATTCTTGGCAGTATAATCATAGAACATGCGTTCTCCAGTGTCATTCTTGTCATATCTTTCTCTGAGTTCTTCATTCCATATTGCTTTAAACTTTTCAAGCCATTCTGCGAAATCTGTGTTTTCGTCGAGGGCCACATGGCTTAGTCTGGTCATATCTCTTACAGTGGGGTATTCATATCTTAGAGTCCTCCATAGGGGTGCTCGGACTTCATGCAATACTGTTTCAGGTGGGGCATCATCGATGAGGGCTCTCAACAACAGTGTCTCCAATTGCCCTGGTGTAATCATCCTCACCAGCAGCGCCTTGATGTCCCCCAGGCGCTGTTTTTCGTTGTGCCCGTGTAAATGCTCAACCGTCTGTATCCACCCATCCGCTCCTTTTGAGATCCTGGGCATGCCTTTTACTGCTGTTTTCAGGTATCCAAAACTCCAAGCCTTGTATTCCCGAGTCACCTGTCCTCCTGGACCTGTACAATACACCAAGGGTATCATGGAATATGCCTCTCCCTTTCTATCTCTCCCTAAATCTCTCAGTTCCTCTTCACACTCTTCTACCTCCCTCTGGTATTGTCTTACCATATCCGTGGCTTTTCTGACCTCCTCTTTTAGCTTTTTACTTTCGTCCACCTCGTCTGTGTCCATTGTCTCTTTAATCTTATTAGCACTTGCAGATCTTCTATCAACTTCCTCTTCTCTCTTGTCATAATGTATACATAATTTTCCAGTCTTCTTTCTTCTCTCTTTTTTCCCTTTCTCTCTGGTCTCTGAATAGGTCACCCATGGATGGTAACTCTTTGTACTTTTCTTTTACTTCTTTAGTAGTTAGTTTGTTTTCTACAGGCGGCCATATGTCTAGGGTCTTCCAGTCTGTTCCTTTTTGTGGAGTGAGTTGGGGTGGTGAGGGAAACTCCCTCCAGGAACTGTGCCTCCTTTTTTCATCAAATTCTATTGTTCTCATGTCACTTGTTGCTGCTGTTGTGTCATCCACCTCCTTCATCAGAGTCCCCTTCCTTGAGGATAATTGTGGTTGCTTCTCCATTTTCTTCTGTCAGTGGTATGAGAGGGTAGATCTGTGTATAGTCGCCCGGGGGTCCTTTGGGTTGATTCTCATACGGCGGTGGGGAGTACTCATGTTCTGCCTCTGTCCTGACTCATTTCTTTCCTCCCACACTCTACTGTTCTCCCCAGCTTTTAGTTTGGTCACGGTGGCCTTGTTCATGAAGATCTGACCTTCCAGCATCATCATTCCTATCACAGTTTCTGATACAAGGGTACTTTTCTTCATCCCCTTCTTTTTGTCCATTTTTCTTGTCTGAATTATCTCCTTGACTAAATCCAACTTAGTCTTGTTGAATGAACCATCCATTGGGTATCTATTTTCTCCTGCCATCTTTGTCCAGATATGCCATTTTTTAAAAGTGAATGTAAATTCCACAGCGGGAAACTTATTTAGCATATATTCAACAGGTGTGACAGGCTTCATTGATCACTGCAGTACCTCCCAATATGTAATGGATGATTATCACTGAACCACCTCTTCAAAACCAAAATAACTAGTATTCAGTAATGGTCACTGAAATTACCACCCCAAATAAAATAGATGATTATTACTGAATCACCTCTTAAAAACTAAAATAACTAGTATTCGGTAATGGTCACTGCATTACCACCTGAAATAAAAATTTAAATCATCAATCATTCATTTCATTCATCATATATTTTCCAAGCCGATTTATTAAAGGCACAGTCAACTTAGTGTATGTAAACTTCTGACCCACTGGAATTGTGATACAGTGAATTATAAGTGAAATAATCTGTTTGTAAACAATTGTTGGAAAAATGAGTTCTGTCATGCACAAAGTAGATGTCCTAACCGACTTGCCAAAACTATAGTTTGTTGACAAGAAATTTGTGGAGTGGTTGAAAAAAGAGTTTTAATGTCTCCAACCTGAGTGTATGTAAACTTCTGACTTCAACTGTAACTCCACCAGTCCTATTTATGATCTAATTAAGAAAGATTATACCATTCTTAATACATTTTTTACAAAAATATCAACTTTTTTTTTAATCAACTATTATAATTCAATTTAACCATAATATTTGTTGTAATATTTGTTCTGTCTTTGCTGGTGGATTAAACTGAAATTGCAACCAGTTTTCTATGGCTTGTTTTAAAAATAGCGATATTCTGGAGATGATTTAATTTTCAAATAACCGAATGTGAGAGGTTGTAATCTGAATAAAGGGAGAAATGCAATTTTTGAACACTGGGTGAGCCATTCTTACTAACCTGTTGGAAAACCAGTTTGGATTTAAGTTCAACTTTTTGTACGACTGAAGTCTTTAGTTAGTGGCTCAATGCTTCAATATTTAATTGGGGCTCAGGTGAATATAACTCCCTCAATGTCCAATGCAGGCTTCTTTGCAATTCTTACAAACAAGGAAATATGTCAAATGAAATAATTTGCTTCAAAACATCACACAGTTCAACCATTGGCGACTCGTCATTCAGAGCAGGTGGGGCATGTATATATATTTTGTTGTCTGTTTTGCATGTTATTATTTTGGCTTCAATATGTGTCACATATCAGTTTGCAAGAGATGTAAATAAATAAATCATTAAGAAAACTGCATACAAACATGGTCACTTTTTTGCTTTCTTGAGTAAGGCAGCTCCAAAATGCAGGTGTTTCCGCCTAGCTCAGTGGCAGCCAGTGGAAAATATGGAGCGTAGGGGTTGGTAATGTTCTCTAGTTGCGCCGTGATCCCCCAAAATCTATGGTTAGAGATTGAAAATTCAAGCCCCTTGGGTGCTGACATAGACTTACATTAGAAGTGCCCGTCCGAGAAGGCTCAAGGTCATTGGCCACAAATAAAAGTATGTCAAATCACGTTATATCTACAGTAGCTTTGATTGGACTCACCATACTTCAACATCTTAGCTAGCAAGCTAGCAGTCATCATCATGAATCAAGTCGGCAATCTACTGGCAAATCCTTTTCAATCCTTGTCATATGAAGAGGAATTCTAGATAAAACGTATTGGTGCTTATCGGCCATTGGACATAAATATTACACAACAAGTTGGAAATCACAGTACCTGAAGAACAAAGACAACCTGAGAATGAACACTTAGATGATCGATATGAACCAGAACCTGAGAATGAGCATGAGGAGCATCAAACATGAGCAGGAAGAGAGACCCCCCCCCCCCCCCCCCCCCCCCCCCCCGTAGTTGAGGCTCACACTGAGAGTACGCAGTACACTAGAGATAGAAGGCCAAAGCCAATGTTCACATATGAGACACTCGGTCAACTTTCAATGCAATCACACCCTCCAGTTAACACACTCGGTGTAACACACTCGGTGTAACATTCCGCCTTACTTACCAGTATGGGAAACACCTTACTGCATTCCTCCACCCTATTCACTTGCACCTTACATGCGGTCCGTATACATACACTACATCTGTTGATTGACGAAAAAGGAGTCAATTTTATTTGTGTCAGGTAGTGTGTGATGCACACAAAAGGTGTGTTCACATTTGTGTTTCTATATTGTTCTTTGTATTGGGGAAGAATGCTTTTACTGAAATGTCAGCACTCCAAGGTTTCGCCATTGCAATGCGTTTATACTACTGTTGGCCAGTAGGGGGCAGTGAAACGTGTTCGCTTCGCACTATTCTCCTAATTGAGAGAACCTTTGAAAGAGAAGCCACGTTCTCCTGTTTCATCATTTTTCCTGTGTTACAGGAACTATTATCTGCTGCACCAGTCCCAAAACTGGGACCTGTAACATGTATATTTGTCTGTGTTGTGTCAAGATGATGTGAGAGCAAGCTGCTGCAGAGATATGGTGAAGTGAGACCTTGGTAAATTTCAATGTGCATTTTTTGCTTTACTGTTTTGCTGGATAATACAATATACAATAATACACAACATCAAGTAACTAGGCCTACAGTCATGCATCTGCAGGTCAGACAGGATAATAATTTCACAATAGTAAGTTAACGTTAGCTGTAGTATCTGAAACCACCGGTATTATGATTAATGTATATCATTTATGTATTTCTCGTATGTCTAGCTAGCTAAGCCAATAGTTGTTTTTCTAACATGGTTACAGTTTTCCCTAAGAAGTCTACAGTCTGAGTCTACAGATATGTCTTAGGGCAAGGTTATATGCATCTGCAGATAAAACAGAATAGAAGGTTTTCTGAAGAGTAATTTTACCTAATGCTAGTATTTCAAACCAACCAGTGTGAGGGTTTTCTATCATTTACAGTTTTGTATCATTTTAACATTTGTAATGTCAGATAGAGTGCTTTCAGAAAGTATTGCCACCCCTTGACTTGTTCCACATTTTGTTGTGTTACAGTCTGAATTTAAAATGGATTACATTGAGATTTTGTGTCACTGGCCTACACACAATGTCCCATAATGTCACAGTGGAGAAGTGTTGAGTCAATAAGTATTCAAGCCAATTGTTATAGCAAGCCTGAATAAGCTCAGGAGTAAAAATGTGCTTAACAAGTCACATAATAAGTTGCATTGACTCACTATTTGTGCAATAATACTGTTTAACATGATTTTTAAATGACTACCTCATCACTGTACGCCACACACACAATTGTCTGCAAGGTCCCTCAGTCGAGCAGGGGATTTCAAACACAGATTCAACCACAAAGACCAGGGAGGTTTTCCAATGCCTCACAAAGAAGGGCATGTATTGGAAGATGGGTATAAAAAAGCAGACATTGAATATCCCTTTGAGCATTGTGAAGATATTAAAATACACTTTGGATAGTGCATCAATACACGCAGTCACTGGTGACTTTACAACAGTTACAGAGTTTAATGTCTGAAAAAGAAAACTGAGAAAACTGAGGATGGATCAACAGCATTTTAGTTACTGCACAATACTAACCTAATTGACAGAGTGAAAAGAAGGAAGCTTGAACAGAACAAAAATATTCAAAACATGCATCCAGTTTCCAAAAATGTGGAAAAGAAATGAACTTTGTCCTGAATACAAAGCATTATGCTTGGGGCAAATCCAACAACACATCACTGAGTACCACTCTTCAAGAATGGTGGTGGCTGCGTCATGTTATGGGTATACTTGTCATTGGCAAGGACAAGTGAGTTTCTTTGGGGGATAAAAGAAACAGAATAGAGCTAAGCACAGGCAAAACATGGTTCAGCCTGCTTTCCAACAGACACTGGGCGACAAATTCACATTTCAGCAGGACAATAACCTCAAACACAAGGCCAAATATACACTGGAGTTGGTAAACAAGACATTGAATGTTCCTGAGTGGCCTAGTTGCAGTTTGCATTTGGCTTGAAAATCTATGGCAAGAATTGAAAATGGCTGGCTAGCAATGATCAACAACCAACTTGACAGAGCTTGAATCATTTAAAAAATAATAATGTGCAAATATTTTACAAGCCAGGTGAGCAAAGCTTTTAAAGACTTTGTCATGTACTGTCATGTTGTCTTGTCTCTGTCCTTTCCCTTCACCCTGTCTCCCTCTGCTGGTCGTTGTTAGGTTACCTTTTCTCCCCCGCTTTCTCCCAGCTGTTCCTTGTCTCCTCTAACTACCCATTCACCCCGTTTCCCACCTGTTCCCTTTTTCCCTCTGATTAGGTCCCTATATCTCTCTCTGTTTCTGCTCCTGTCCTTGTCGGATTCTTGTTTGTTTGTGTCATTCATGCCTGAACCAGACTGTCGTCATGTTTGCTGTAACCTTGTCCTGTCCTGTCGGAATCTGCCGGTCCATCTGAGCCTACCTATGTTTGGTAATTAAAGAAGCTCTGTTTAAGTTGATTCGCTTTTGGGTCCTCATTCACGCACCGTAACAGAAGAATCCGACCAAGAATGGACCCAGCGACTTCGGATCCTCTCCACTCAGCCGTCGGGATCCAGGGAGCGATGCTAGGCAGACACGAGCAGGAAGTGTCTGCTGCTCGACATGCCGTTGAGACCCTGGCCACCCAAGTCTCCAACCTCACAGAACAGGTTCACCATCTCCGCCTCGATCCACCGGCCACTTCCAGGGCTTTCGAATCTCCGGAGCCCAGAATCAATAACCCGCCGTGTTACTCTGGGGAGCCCACTGAATGCCGCTCGTTCCTCACCCAGTGTGATATTGTGTTTTCTCTCCAGCCCAACACTTACTCCAGGAGCACTGCTCGTGTCGCCTACGTCATATCTCTCCTTATTGGACGGGCTCGTGAGTGGGGCACGGCAATCTGGGAGGCAAGGGCTGAGTGTACTAACCAGTATCAGGACTTTAAGGAGGAGATGATACGGGTTTTTGATCGATCTGTTTTTGGGGAGGAGGCTTCCAGGGCCCTGTCTTCCCTATGTCAAGGCAATCGATCCATAACAGACTACTCTATTGAGTTTCGCACTCTTGCTGTCTCCAGTGGCTGGAACGAGCCGGCCTTGCTCGCTCGTCTTCTGGAGGGTCTCCGCGCAGAGGTAAAGGATGAGATTCTCTCCCGGGAGGTTCCTTCCAGCGTGGATTCCTTGATTGAACTCGCTATTCGCATTGAGCGACGGGTTGATCTTCGTCACCGAGCTCGTGGAAAGGAGCTCGCGCTCTCCGTCGCCTCCCTCTCCGCATCACTACCATCTTCCTCTGCCGGCTCGGGTGCTGAGCCCATGCAGCTGGGAGGTATCCGCATCTCGACTGAGGAGAGGGAACGGAGAATCACCAACCGCCTCTGTCTCTATTGCGGTTCCGCTGGTCATTTTGTCACTTCATGTCCAGTAAAAGGCCAGAGCTCGTCAGTAAGCGGAGGGCTACTGGTGAGCGCTACTACTCCTGTCTCTCCTTCAAGATCCTGCACTACCTTGTCGGTCCATCTACGCTGGACCGGTTCGTCAGCTTCCTGCAGTGCCTTAATAGACTCTGGGGCGGAGGGCTGTTTTATGGACGAGACCTGGGCTCGGGAACATGACATTCCTCTCAGACAGTTAAAGGAGCCCACGGCCTTGTTCGCCCTGGATGGTAGTCCTCTCCCCAGGATTCAGCGTGAGACGCTACCTTTAACCCTCACTGTTTCTGGTAATCATAGTGAAACCATTTCTTTTTTAATTTTTCGTTCACCTTTTACACCTGTTGTTTTGGGCCATCCCTGGCTAGTTTGTCATAATCCTTCCATTAATTGGTCTAGTAATTCTATCCTCTCCTGGAACGTCTCTTGTCATGTGAAATGTTTAATGTCTGCTATCCCTCCTGTTTCCTCTGTCTCTTCTTCACAGGAGGAGCCTGGTGATTTGACAGGGGTGCCGGAGGAATATCACGATCTGCGCACGGTGTTCAGTCGGTCCAGGGCCACCTCTCTTCCTCCACACCGGTCGTATGATTGTAGTATTGATCTCCTTCCGGGAACCACCCCCCCCCGGGGTAGACTATACTCTCTGTCGGCTCCCGAACGTAAGGCTCTCGAAGATTATTTGTCTGTAGCTCTTGACGCCGGTACCATAGTCCCCTCCTCCTCTCCCGCCGGAGCGGGGTTTTTTTTTGTCAAGAAGAAGGACGGGTCTCTGCGCCCCTGCATAGATTATCGAGGGCTGAATGACATAACAGTGAAGAATCGTTATCCGCTTCCTCTTATGTCTTCAGCCTTCGAGATCCTGCAGGGAGCCAGGTTTTTCACTAAGTTGGACCTTCGTAACGCTTACCATCTCGTGCGCATCAGGGAGGGGGACGAGTGGAAGACGGCGTTTAACACTCCGTTAGGGCACTTTGAATACCGGGTTCTTCCTTTCGGCCTCGCTAACGCTCCAGCTGTCTTTCAGGCATTAGTCAATGATGTCCTGAGAGACATGCTGAACATCTTTGTTTTCGTTTACCTTGACGATATCCTGATTTTTTCACCGTCACTCCAGATTCATGTTCAGCACGTTCGACGTGTCCTCCAGCGCCTTTTAGAGAATTGTCTTTTTGTGAAGGCTGAGAAGTGCACTTTTCATGCCTCCTCCGTCACATTTCTCGGTTCTGTTATTTCCGCTGAAGGCATTAAGATGGATCCCGCTAAGGTCCAAGCTGTCATTGATTGGCCCGTCCCTAAGTCACGCGTCGAGCTGCAGCGCTTTCTCGGCTTCGCGAACTTCTATCGTCGTTTCATCCGTAATTTCGGTCAGGTGGCAGCTCCTCTCACAGCCCTTACTTCTGTCAAGACGTGCTTTAAGTGGTCCGTTTCCGCCCAGGGAGCTTTTGATCTCCTCAAGAATCGTTTTACATCCGCTCCTATCCTTGTTACACCTGACGTCTCTAGACAGTTCGTTGTCGAGGTTGACGCGTCAGAGGTGGGAGTGGGAGCCATCCTTTCTCAGCGCTCCCTCTCTGACGACAAGGTCCACCCATGCGCGTATTTTTCTCATCGCCTGTCGCCGTCGGAACGTAACTATGATGTGGGTAACCGCGAACTGCTCGCCATCCGGTTAGCCCTAGGCGAATGGCGACAGTGGTTGGAGGGGGCGACCGTTCCTTTTGTCGTTTGGACTGACCATAGGAACCTTGAGTACATCCGTTCTGCCAAACGACTTAATGCGCGTCAGGCGCGTTGGGCGCTGTTTTTCGCTCGTTTCGAGTTCGTGATTTCTTATCGTCCGGGCTCTAAGAACACCAAGCCTGATGCTTTGTCTCGTCTCTTCAGTTCTTCAGTAGCCTCCACTGACCCCGAGGGGATTCTCCCTGAGGGGCGTGTTGTCGGGTTGACTGTCTGGGGAATTGAGAGGCAGGTAAAGCAAGCACTCACTCAAACTCCGTCGCCGCGCGCTTGTCCTAGGAACCTTCTTTTCGTTCCCGTTCCTACTCGTCTGGCCGTTCTTCAGTGGGCTCACTCTGCCAAGTTAGCCGGCCACCCTGGCGTTCGGGGTACGCTTGCTTCCATTCGCCAGCGTTTCTGGTGGCCCACCCGGGAGCATGACATGCGTCGTTTCGTGGCTGCTTGTTCGGTCTGCGCGCAGACTAAGTCCGGTAACTCTCCTCCTGCCGGCCGTCTCAGGCCGCTTCCTATTCCCTCTCGACCGTGGTCTCACATCGCCTTAGATTTTGTCACCGGACTGCCTTCGTCAGCGGGGAAGACTGTTATTCTTACGGTTGTCGATAGGTTCTCTAAGGCGGCTCATTTCATTCCCCTTGCTAAGCTTCCTTCTGCTAAAGAGACGGCACAAATCATCATCGAGAATGTTTTCAGAATTCATGGCCTTCCGTCAGACGTCGTTTCGGACAGAGGTCCGCAATTCACGTCTCAATTTTGGAGGGAGTTTTGCCGTTTGATTGGGGCTTCCGTCAGTCTCTCTTCCGGCTTTCACCCCCAGTCTAACGGTCAAGCAGAACGGGCCAATCAGACTATTGGTCGCATCTTACGCAGTCTTTCTTTTCGCAACCCTGCGTCTTGGTCAGAACAGCTCCCCTGGGCAGAATACGCCCACAACTCGCTTCCTTCGTCTGCGACCGGGCTATCTCCTTTTCAGAGTAGCCTCGGGTACCAGCCTCCGTTGTTCTCATCTCAGTTCGCCGAGTCCAGCGTCCCCTCCGCTCAGGCTTTTGTCCAACGTTGCGAGCGCACCTGGAAGAGGGTCAGGTCTGCACTTTGCCGTTATAGGGCGCAGACTGTGAGAGCTGCTAATAAGCGTAGAACTAAGAGCCCTAGATATTGTCGCGGTCAGAGAGTTTGGCTCTCCACTCAGAACCTTCCCCTTAAGACGGCTTCTCGCAAGTTGACCCCGCGGTTCAATGGTCCATTCCGTATCTCTCAGGTCATTAATCCTGTCGCAGTGCGACTTCTTCTTCCGCGATATCTTCGTCGCGTCCACCCGGTCTTCCATGTCTCCTGTGTTAAGCCCGTTCTTCGCGCCCCCGCTCGTCTTCCCCCCCCCCCCCCCCCCATCCTTGTCGAGGGCGCACCTATCTACAGGGTCCGTAAAATCTTGGACATGCGTCCTCGGGGCCGTGGTCATCAGTACCTAGTTGACTGGGAGGGGTACGGTCCTGAGGAGAGGAGTTGGGTTCCCTCTCGGGACGTGCTGGACCGTGCGCTGATTGATGATTTCCTCCGTTGCCGCCAGGTTTCCTCCTCGAGTGCGCCAGGAGGCGCTCGGTGAGTGGGGGGGTACTGTCATGTACTGTCATGTTGTCTTGTCTCTGTCCTTTCCCTTCACCCTGTCTCCCTCTGCTGGTCGTTGTTAGGTTACCTTTTCTCCCCCGCTTTCTCCCAGCTGTTCCTTGTCTCCTCTAACTACCCATTCACCCCGTTTCCCACCTGTTCCCTTTTTCCCTCTGATTAGGTCCCTATATCTCTCTCTGTTTCTGCTCCTGTCCTTGTCGGATTCTTGTTTGTTTGTGTCATTCATGCCTGAACCAGACTGTCGTCATGTTTGCTGTAACCTTGTCCTGTCCTGTCGGAATCTGCCGGTCCATCTGAGCCTACCTATGTTTGGTAATTAAAGAAGCTCTGTTTAAGTTGATTCGCTTTTGGGTCCTCATTCACGCACCGTAACAGACTTACCCCAAAAGACTCACTTATCTAATCAAGATACCATGTTTTCTTTTTCTTTTCTTGTTTTACAAATGTTACAATTTTTCTTCCACTTTGACAGAGTATTTTGTGTAGATCGTTGACAAAAAATGACAAATCAATTTTAATCCCACTTTGTAACACAAACAAAATGTGGAAAAAGTCAAGGGGTGTGAATACTTAGCACAAAGTATTTAAAAACCCACCAGGTCTGTTATGCACTTGATTTAATGTACAGACATTCATCTACTGGTTTAGATTCCAAATGTGGGGAAAAGGAGGCGTCCCCAGCTCACTCGCCGCCAACCCCCCTTACAGCCGAGGAGCCTGAGAGGTCTCTGGATGTCACGATCACTGTCGTCGGGGAAAGGACCGGACGAAGGTGCAGCATGGTGAGCGTACATTTCTTTTATTGATAAATGTCGCCAACAAAACAAAGAACAAGGAAACAACCTTGAAGCTTACTTGGGCTATAATGCCACTAACAAAGGCAACTACCCACAAATACAAAAGGAAAAAAGGCTGCCTAAGTATGATTTCCAATCAGAGAGAACGAGCCTGATTGAGAACCATACCAGACCAAAACATAGAAACAAAGAACATAGAGTTTCCCACCCGAGTCACACCCTGATCAACCAAACATAGAGAATAAAAAGATCTCTACGGTCAGGGCGTGACAGTACCCCCCCCCCCCCCCCCCCAAAGGTGCGGACTCCAACCACAAACCTGACACTATAGGGGAGAGTCCGGATGGGCATCTAATTCGGTGGCGGCTCCGGTACGGGACGCAGGCCCCGCTCCACCTCTGGCTCCCCCCACTTTGGTGGCACCTCTGGTGTAGGGACCCTCGTCGCCGACCCCGGACTGGGGACCCTCGCTGCAGGCCCCGGACTGGGGACCCTTGCTGCAGGCCCCAGATTGGGGACCCACGCTGCAGACCCGGGACTGGGGACCCTCGCTGCAGGCCCCAGACTGGGTACCCTCGCTGCAGGCCCCAGACTGGGAACCCTCGTTGCAGGCCCCGGACTGGGGACCGTCGCTGGAGGCTCCGGACTGCAGCTCGTCGCTGGAGGCTTCATGCCATGTATCCTCACTGCAAGCTTCGTGCCATGGATCATCACTGGAGGCTTCGTGCCATGGATCCTCACTGGAGGCTTCGTGCCATAGATCATCACTGGAGGCTTCGTGCCATGGATCATCACTGGAGGCTTTGTGCCATGGATCATCACTGGAGGCTTCGGGCCATGGATCATCACTGGAGGCTTCCTGCGTGGAGCCGGAACAGGTCTCACCGGACTGAGACGTACTGGAAGCCTGGTGCGTGGAGCTGCCACAGGGCTTACCAGGCTGGGGAGACATACTGGAGGCCTGGTACGTGGAATCGGAACAGGTCTCACCGGACTGGGGAGATGCACTGGAAGCCTGGTGCGTGGAGCAGGCACCAGATCTACTGGTCCGTGGAGGCGCACTGGAGGTCTCAAGCGTAGAGCTGGCACAACCCGTCCTGGCTGGATGGTTACTTTCGCCCGGCAAATGCGGGGCGCTAGCACAGGACGCACTGGGCTGTGCAGACGCACCGGAGACACAGTGCGCAGAGCCGGCGCAGGATATCCTGGGCCGAAGAGACGCACTGGAGGCCAAGAGCGCTGAGCTGGCACCATCCGTCCTGGCTGGATGCCCACTCTAGCCCGTCCAATGCGGGGAGCTGGAATGTAGCGCACCGGGCTGTGAACGCACACTGGAGACACCGTGCGCTTCACAGCATAACACGTGACCAGTACCACGCTCCCTACCGTGAGCACAGGGAGTTAGCTCCGCCAACCTCCCTGTGTGCCTCCCCAAAATTGTTTGGAGTGGCCTCCCGGTCTTCCTTGCCAGCCGTGACCCTGTGTAACACTGGGCCCCTTTACTAGCTGCCTCCGTCTTCCTTGCTGCTTCCACCTGCTCCCACGGCAGGCGATCCCTTCCAGCCAGGATCTCTTCCCACGTCCAGGATACCTTTCCTTCCATAATGTCTTCCCATGTCCATTCTGTCTGCTACTTCCGGCCACGCCGCCTGGTCCGTTTGTGGTGGGTAGTTCTGTCACGATCGCTGTCGTCGTGGAAAGGACCGGACCAAGGTGCAGCATGGTGAGCGTACATTTCTTTTATTGATAAATGTCACCAACAAACAAAGAACAAGGAAACAACCGTGAAGCTTAGGCTATAATGCCACTAACAAAGACAACTACCCACAAATACAAAAGGAAAAAGGCTGCCTAAGTATGATTCCCAATCAGAGACAACGATATACAGCTGTTCCTGATTCAGAACCATACCCGGCCAAAACATAGAAACAAAAAACATAGAGTTTCCCACCCGAGTCACACCCTGACCAACCAAACATAGAGAATAAAAAGATCTCTATGGTCAGGGCATGACACTGGAGATGAAAGTCCCCGGGACACAGAGCATCGGCCAGAGCCCACCAAATCTTTTCAGTCACTCTAGCTCGCGGTCCAGCATGACGGATGCTGGTGAGACACCCGTTGTGGAATGTTGCGTTGCTCTGTAGTGTAGCAGTGTGAGGAAGAGGGCCTTGTTTAAAGTACACCCCTCGGCTAGGTGTGTGTTGAGTCCATTCTTTAAAGACTGATTGAAGCGCTCCACCCCTCTGTTGGCCTGGAGGTTGTTGTACTCCATTCGGACGTGATGGATGCCTTTGCTTTCCTGGTAGGTGGACAGTTCGTATGACATGAGATGGGACCCTTTGTGTGTAGTGATGGTCTTTGCTAAATCACAGAGGGAGAAGAGGGACTCTAAGAAGTCGATGATAACCTGCAAGGGGACGGAACCCACCGCAATGACCACTGGTTATTTTGAGCGTAGACTGCAGGACACCACCAAGAACCGTTGGTGGTGGGGAACCCCATGGATCTCACTGCAGATATCCAACTGCAGGTGCTCCCAGGGCTCAGCAGGCCAGGTGAGGGGTTGCAGGGGCGGAGGAGCCTAGTGGCCACTTTTAGGTCTCTAATTGGGAATCTTCCATTTTGTTGTGAAAAAAAATAAAAACCAATGGTATAGCATCACTTCTCAGCTGCCGTTGAAATGGATTCCCCATCAGTTTAGCCGTAAAATCACTCTAATCTTTGGTCACTGCACTATTCTTGATAACCGCAAGCCACTGGCAGAATCGGGGTGAATCTCTGATAGGTAGAACAGTGATAACTGTTGTGAATGATAACTGTTTATGATAAAAACATAATGTTGTTAATATAGAAATGACTAAATGCCGTGGCAGAGCCAGGATGAAATTACCCTTTAATATAGTTGGTTCACAGTTGGTTTTGGTATTTTAACCTGCACGTCATGAACGCATCTGGTGGGGATAGACAAATTCAACATGTGCACAATGATCATCTGGTTATTAGTGTAGAGTGCGCCACATCATCCCATGGGATCTGTCAAGGATGGGCACAGCAGAAATATCACCGAAATATTTTAGTTCCTACACATCACCTTCTATACCTGTATATATTCAAACAAGATAGGCCTTTTGGCGTGTTTTGGGAGTCGAGCAAAAGTCGACTATGACTCCAAACACAGGTGTCAGAGTCGACTCAAAAAATCCTGGAGTCGTTCACTTCTACATCAGACAGCCACTCACGTTTTCACAAAAGACTGTGTTTACATTGTAGATAGAAGCAGGCCATTGGCAACCTTCAACACGATGGGTACAGTGGGGCAAAAAAGTATTTAGTCAGCCACCAATTGTGCAAGTTCTCCCACTTAAAAAGATGAGAGAGGCCTGTAATTTTCATCATAGGTACACTTCAACTATGACAGACAAATGAGAAAAAAAATCCAGAAAATCACATTATTGGATTTTTAATGAATTTATTTGCAAATTATGGTGGAAAATAAGTATTTGGTCAATAACAAAAGTTTATCTCAATACTTTGTTATATACCCTTTGTTGGCAATGACAGAGGTCAAATGTTTTCTGTAAGTCTTCACAAGGTATGTACAGGAGTTCTGATTGATTCAAACCTTAGCAGTTTGGCAAATTTGCCTGAGCCGGTGCTATCGGAGTCAGTGCAGCCAGCTGGTTTCTCCACGCATCGCGCCGACAGAAACAAACATCTTTCTGGTAAGAAGAGGGGCGGGGGCGTATGCTTCATGGTTAACGTGACGTGGTGTGGCCACAACAACATACAGGAACTCAAGTCCTTCTGTTCACCTGATTTAGAATTCCTCACAATCAAATGTCGACCGCATTATCTACCAAGGGAATTCTCTTCGATTATAATCACAGCCGTATATATTCCCCCCCAAGCAGACACATCGATGGCTCTGAACGAACTTTATTTGACTCTTTTCAAACTGGAATCCATATATCCGGAGGCTGCATTCATTGTAGCTGGGGATTTTAACAAGGCTAATCTGAAAACAAGACTCCCTAAATTTGATCAGCATATCGATTGCGCAACCAGGGCTGGAAAAACCTTGGATCATTGCTATTCTAACTTCCGCGACGCATATAAGGCCCTGCCCCGCTCTCCTTTCGGAAAAGCTGACCACAACTCCATTTTGTTGATCCCTGCCTACAGACAGAAACTAAAACAAGAAGCTCCCGCGCTGAGGTCTGTTCAACGCTGTTCCGACCAATCTGATTCCACACTCCAAGACTGCTTCCATCACGTGGACTGGGATATGTTTCGTATTGCGTCAGACAACAACATTGACGAATACGCTGATTAGAACGTGCGTTGAAGATGTTGTTCCCATAGCAACGATTAAAACATTCCCAAACCAGAAACCGTGGATTGATGGCAGCATTCGCGTGAAACTGAAAGCGCGAACCACTGCTTTTAATCAGGGCAAGGTGACCGGAAACATGACCGAATACAAACAGTGTAACTATTCCCTCCGCAAGGCAATCAAACAAGCTAAGCGTCAGTATAAAGACAAAGTAGAATCTCAATTCAACGGCTCAGACACAAGAGGTTTGTGGCAGGGTCTACAGTCAATCACGGATTACAAAAAGAAAACCAGCCCCGTCACGGACCAGGATGTCTTGCTCCCAGGCAGACTAAATAACTTTTTTGCCCGCTTTGAGGACAATACAGTGCCACTGACACGGCCCGCAACTAAAACATGCGGACTCTCCTTCACTGCAGCCAACGTGAGGAAAACATTTAAACGTGTCAACCCTCGCAAGGCTGCAGGCCCAGACGGCATCCTACGGACATATTAAATCAATCCCTATCCCAGTCTGTTGTTCCCACATGCTTCAAGAGGGCCACCATTGTTCCTGTTCCCAAGAAAGCTAAGGTAACTGAGCTAAACAACTACCGCCCCGTAGCACTCACTTCCGTCATCATGAAGTGCTTTGAGAGACTAGTCAAGGACCATATCACCTCCACCCTACCTGACACCCTAGACCCACTCTAATTTGCTTACCGCCCAAATAGGTCCACAGACGATGTAATCTCAACCACACTGCACACTACCCTAACCCATCTGGACAAGAGGAATACCTATGTGAGAATGCTGTTCATCGACTACAGCTCGGCATTTAACACCATAGTGCCCTCCAAGCTCGTCATCAAGCCCTGTGCAACTGGGTACTGGACTTCCTGACGGGCCGCCCCCAGATGGTGAGGGTAGGCAACAACATCTCCACCCCGCTGATCCTCAACACTGGGGCCCCACAAGGGTGCGTTCTGAGCCCTCTCCTGTATTCCCTGTTCACCCACGACTGCGTGGCCACGCACGCCACCAACTCAATCATCAAGTTTGCGGACGACACAACAGTGGTAGGTTTGATTACCAACAACGACGAGACGGCCTACAGGGAGGAGGTGAGGGCCCTCGGAGTGTGGTGTCAGGAAAATAACCTCACACTCAACGTCAACAAAACTAAGGAGATGATTGTGGACTTCAGGAAACAGCAGAGGGAACACCCCCCTATCCACATCGATGGAACAGTAGTGGAGAGGGTAGTAAGTTTTAAGTTCCTCGGCGTACACATCACAGACAAACTGAATTGGTCCACCCACACAGACAGCATCGTGAAGAAGGCGCAGCAGCGCCTCTTCAACCTCAGGAGGCTGAAGAAATTTGGCTTGTCACCAAAAGCACTCACAAACTTCTACAGATGCACAATCGAGAGCATCCTGTCGGGCTGTATCACCGCCTGGTACGGCAACTGCTCCGCCCACAACCGTAAGGCTCTCCAGAGGGTAGTGAGGTCTGCACAACGCATCACCGGGGGCAAACTACCTGCCCTCCAGGACACCTACACCACCCGATGTCACAGGAAGGCCATAAAGGTCATCAAGGACAACAACCACCCGAGCCACTGCCTGTTCACCCCGCTATCATCCAGAAGTCGAGGTCAGCACAGGTGCATCAAAGCTGGGACCGAGAGACTGAAAAACAGCTTCTATCTCAAGGCCATCAGACTGCTAAACAGCCACCACTAACATTGAGTGGCTGCTGCCAACACACTGACTCAACTCCAGCCACTTTAATAATGGGAATTGATGGAAATGATGTAAAATATATCACTAGCCACTTTAAACAATGCTACCTAATATAATGTTTACATACCCTACATTATTCATCTCATATGTATATGTATATACTGTACTCTATATCATCTACTGCATCTTTATGTAATACATGTATCACTAGCCACTTTAACTATGCCACTTTGCTTACATACTCATCTCATATGTATATATATTGCACTCAATACCATCTACTGTATCTTGCCTATGCCGCTCTGTACCATCACTCATTCATATATCTTTATGTACATATTCTTTATCCCCTTACACTTGTGTCTATAAGGTAGTAGTTTTGGAATTGTTAGCTAGATTACTTGTTGGTTATTACTGCATTGTCGGAACTAGAAGCACAAGCATTTCGCTACACTCGCATTAACATCTGCTAACCATGTGTATGTGACAAATAACATTTTATTTGATTTGATTTGTTGAAATATACTTTAAATTATAAAATGTGCAAGAATCGAAAGTGTCAACAACAATTGTTTTTTCTGTTGTATACCAAAATCAGCTCCTCCCTCAACAGGGATCGATCAACTTCACATTTGTCAGTTCGACCCACCACATACTAAAATTGACTGGGTCTAAGCCATACACTAATGCTCAGCCCCAGTCAATTTGTCAAAAAGAGATTTGCTGGCCACAAAAATACTACATGTAGTGCATACATCTTTAACCCGAGCACTGCTGTGTGAGGGAGAGGTTGGCACTATATTACTGCAGCTGTGCAGGTGAGATTGGAGCTAGCAGACGGAAGCAGAGAGTGAGACACTACTTGGCTACACCCAAGACTACCTAACTTGTAGCAGCCACAATGTTATTTATCATTCCACATACAGTGCATTCAGAAAGTATTTAGACCCCTTACCTTTGAGTCCAGGTGCATCCTGTTCCCATTGATCATCCTTGAGATGTTTCTACAACTTGATTGGAGTCCACCTGTGGTAAATTCAATTAATTGAATATGATTTGGAAAGGCACACACCTGTCTATATGAGGTCCCACAGTTGACAGTGCATGTCAGAGCAAAAACCAAGCCATGAGGTCGAAGGAATTGTCTGTAGCGATCTGAGACAGGATTGTGTTGCGGGACATATCCAGGAAAGGTTACCAAAACATTGAAGGTCCCCAAGAAAAAAGTGGCCTCCATCAGTCTTAAATGGAAGAAGTTTGGAACCACCAAGACTCTTCCTAGAGCTGGCCTCCAGGCAATACTGAGCAATCATGGGTGAAAGGCCTTGGTCAGGGAGGTGACAAAGAACCCAAAGGTCACTTTGATAGAGATCCAGAGTTCCTCTGTGGAGATGGGAGAATCTCTGCAGATCTCCACCAATCAGGCCTTTATGGTAGTGGCCAGACGGAAGCCACTCCTCAGTAAAAGGCACATGACAGCCCGCTTGGAGTTTGCCAAAAGGCACGTAAAGGACTCTCAGACCATGAGAAATTAGATTCTCTGGTCTGATGGAACCAATATTGAACTCTTTGGCCTGAATGCCAAGCGTCACGTCTGGAGGAAACCTTGCACCATCACTACGGTGAAGCATGGTGGTGGCAGCATAATGCTGTGGGGATGTTTTTCAGTGGCAGGGACTGGGATACAAGTCAGCATTGAGGGAAAGATGAACGGAGCAAAATACAGAGAGATCCTTAATGTAAACCTGATTCAGAGTGCTCAGGACCTCAGACTAAGGCGAAGGTTCACCTTCCAACAGTACAACGACCCTAAGCACACAGCCAAGACAATGCAGGAGTGGCTTCAGGATAAGTCTCTGAATGTCCTTGAGTGGTCCAGCCAGAGCCCAGACTTGAACCCGATCTAACATATCTGGAGAGACCTGAAAATAACTGTGGAGCGATGCTCCCCATCCAACCCTACAGAGCTTCAGAGGATCTGCAGAGAAGAATGGGAAAAACTCCACAAAAACAGGTGTGCCAAGCTTGTAGCGTGATACCCAAGAAGACTCGAGGCTGTCATCGCTGCCAAAGGTGCTTCAAGAAAGTACTGAGTAAAGGGTCTGAATACTTATGTAAATGTGATATTTGGGAATTTGAATAAATGTGCAAAAATGTCTAAAAACCTGTTTTTGGTTAGTGATTATGGGGTATTATATATAGATTGATGAGGGAAAAAAACTTTTTTATCAATTTTAGAATAAGGCTGTAATGTAACAAAATGTGGAAAAAGTAAAGGAGTCTGAATACTTTCTAAATGCGCTATAACAGTACCTTGCTTGACTGGAGTAGCCTAGCTAGCCAGCTATAGCTAGATAGGCTAATTGAGGCCACATTTTGCCTTTCTTCCCAACTCCCCTGTTGTTTGCTCGTTGTAGCCTACTCCTTCTCATTTATTTTAGCTTTTAATTCCATAATCTTGCATTGCGTTAGTGAACTCTCACTACACTTGCTACACAATGTGCCTCTTTGATTGGCCAACAAACAAAAAGCTACACACATGAAGGCTACCAAATGGCTACAGGTCTTTTTTATGGGGTGCAGTGCATGTCATAAAAACTACAAAACTACATTGAAAATACAATTTTTTATTAAATTAATCATTTGAAATGTCATGGTATATACTATGTAATAATGTCACATGGATATTGTGATGTAATTCAGAAAAAATACTTTTCAGTGTTAAAATAGGCCTATATTTTTATTTTGCGCATAAATTAATACTCACACTATTTTAATATTCAAATAACAGTGCACATCTCTAGTTTCAAGTAGTCTATAATAGATTATTGGATCCCCACTCCACAGGGGTTCTGAAATGATCCGCTCCATTTCACCAGATTTTTTGTCAATAAACCACTAAAAGGGAATCTGGCAAAATTTCAATCTTCCCTATGTGTGTATGCAGGATAAGGCATACACCACAGACATGCTCAAAGCCCTGTATGCTGAGTTGAGCTTCAGCCGGTCCAAGGTCCAATGTGACATTCCCAAACTGCGAGAGGAGCTCCAGACTGCAACAGGGTCTCCCAGGGATGAGGATATGGGCGGCGACGGCCCCAATGCTGCTCAGGTATACGGTAAGACGTGCACACACAAACACCCCCTCACCACACAGTTCAACCTCTTCACACTCACATGTGCACACCTGTATGCACACTTACTGGCATGTACTGCTGGCATACTGGCATGTATAGTTACTTAGGTCTTCTCTCTGTGCATACACTGAAGACATAGTGAAGTTGACAAGCAACACTGATTTCCTGAAGAAGGAGAGGTCGACACTCACTAGGCAAATCAGAGGGGTCAGGTCAAAGGTGAGAGGTCATCTGCATACAGGGGTGAGGTAACTCTCAACCAATCCCAATTTGATAATACTTTGCTATAACTAAAAACAAAACCCTGATCTTGTGCCTTATTTCTTCACTTTTTATCCATATGTGTCATCTCTTTGTCAAAGTCTGAATGAGGTTTTCTCTGTCCAGGAGAGAAGGAAGCTGTTTGAGTCCATGGACTAGAAGAAGATCTAAGCTATTTATTTTTGCTCATTCTTCAGTGTGTGTGTGTTTGGTATTTGCCAATCATGTGCTACAGTGCTAGTCTTAGAGCGAACATTCCACTCCTTGCCACTTCTTGTCATTGCCAATCTTCATCTTTGGCACATGACATGGACGTCAGGGCATGAAAGGCATGACATATTTCTACAAAAGAAATCAATCAGATCAAGTGTTAACCGGGTATAGCCGACACCACGGTGTAAAAGGTGGAACTGGTACCCAGGATACTACAGTGCTTGGCTTGCTTGTGTTCTGTAGAGTGTACCATTGGGAGATTTTTAGAGCAGTGATGTGGTGAGGTTACTATTTATTTATGTATGAATTATTACACAGACCAAAATATTTTTTATTTGAATGTCAAAGTGTGTCTAAATGAATGTAATCTCAGAACTATTTTTCTGTTACCATCCTTTCTCCCAGTGGCCATGTTAACACCTCACCACAAGGTGTCCCTCTTGCAGCAGTCAGAGCGTTCATTGGCATTCTCTCGCTCATTGTCCTTATGGTGTTTATTTTTCTCAATGCATGGCAAAATGAGGCCTCGCATCCCTTCCCTACCATTTATTTGGGATCCACTATTAAACTATAGTTCTGTAAACTACCTGAAAACATGCAAAGGTGGTGTCATTCAGTGGTATGATCATCCCATTGAAAGATTGTGTAGGCAGAAATTATTATGAATCTATTTTACCGTGTAGTGAAGGGTAGCCTAAATGTAATTTACTCACCTTCATTTTACGTGAGCGTTTATCCACCTTTTACAGAAAAATGAATTGAAAGTATAGGGAGCACATTTTTTCACTGCAACCTGGGATCAGCTATTCTTTTTACCACTACACCACTGTTTCTACGCCAGCATCTAGCTATCAGAGTGGATCTGAAATGGCCTTTGTTAAAACTTTACAGCGACGCTATGGACATTGAAACGTCACTGTCCCATCACATGAATTTGGCACAGTATTTGACTCACAATGGGTGATGTTGGTTCATGGTGATTCTCAGATGTATGCGGAGAAAAGAGGAAATTGGTCCCGGTGAGGAAGTGTGTCATTCACAGTACTTTTTAATAACTGCAGCAATTATCTGCAGTAAATAATTCCAGATTGCTCTTATTCTTGAAGAATGTAGGTTATACTCACTGGTTTGAGACCACAATAATGTGCTGCTCACAACTTTATCGCGATTAAAGAAAAAATTTTTTTAGAGATTAAATAACATTTTTAATGTATAGGTCCATTATTTCAACACACTTCTGTTTGTAGTCGTTTAAATTCATACTGGAGTATATTTTATATAACCTTTATTCCAACAGAGAGTCCCACTGGCACAAAGGACCGGTGTCTTTGATAAGGGAGCCCTGCATTTTACAATTTCACACATTTTACAAAATATAAGAGAATACAAAAATACAGTAATGAGTGCAAAACATGCCACCTGTGATAAAACTACAGTGCCTTGCGAAAGTATTCGGCCCCCTTGAACTTTGCGACCTTTTGCCACATTTCAGGCTTCAAACATAAAGATATAAAACTGTATTTTTTTGTGAAGAATCAACAACAAGTGGGACACAATCATGTGGTGGAACGACATGTATTGGATATTTCAAACTTTTTTAACAAATCAAAAACTGAAAAATTGGGCGTGCAAAATTATTCAGCCCCCTTAAGTTAATACTTTGTAGCGCCACCTTTTGCTGCGATTACAGCTGTAAGTCGCTTGGGGTATGTCTCTATCAGTTTTGCACATCGAGAGACTACATTTTTTTCCCATTACTCCTTGCAAAACAGCTCGAGCTCAGTGAGGTTGGATGGAGAGCATTTGTGAACAGCAGTTTTCAGTTCTTTCCACAGATTCTCGATTGGATTCAGGTCTGGACTTTGACTTGGCCATTCTAACACCTGGATATGTTTATTTTTGAACCATTCCATTGTAGATGTTGCTTTATGTTTTGGATCATTGTCTTGTTGGAAGACAAATCTCCGTCCCAGTCTCAGGTCTTTTGCAGACTCCATCAGGTTTTCTTCCAGAATGGTCCTGTATTTGGCTCCATCCATCTTCCCATCAATTTTAACCATCTTCCCTGTCCTGCTGAAGAAAAGCAGGCCCAAACCATGATGCTGCCACCACCATGTTTGACAGTGGGGATGGTGTGTTCAGCTGTGTTGCTTTTACGCCAAACATAACGTTTTGCATTGTTGCCAAAAAGTTCAATTTTGGTTTCATCTGACCAGAGCACCTTCTTCCACATGTTTGGTGTGTCTCCCAGGTGGCTTGTGGCAAACTTTAAACGACACTTTTTATGGATATCTTTAAGAAATGGCTTTCTTCTTGCCACTCTTCCATAAAGGCCAGATTTGTGCAATATACGACTGATTGTTGTCCTATGGACAGAGTCTCCCACCTCAGCTGTAGATCTCTGCAGTTCATCCAGAGTGATCAAGGGCCTCTTGGCTGCATCTCTGATCAGTCTTCTCCTTGTATGAGCTGAAAGTTTAGAGGGACGGCCAGGTCTTGGTAGATTTGCGGTGGTCTGATACTCCTTCCATTTCAATATTATCGCTTGCACAGTGCTCCTTGGGATGTTTAAAGCTTGGGAAATCTTTTTGTATCCAAATCCGGCTTTAAACTTCTTCACAACAGTATCTCGGACCTGCCTGGTGTGTTCCTTGTTCTTCATGATGCTCTCTGCGCTTTTAACAGACCTCTGAGACTATCACAGTGCAGGTGCATTTATACAGAGACTTGATTACACACAGGTGGATTGTATTTATCATCATTAGTCATTTAGGTCAACATTGGATCATTCAGAGATCCTCACTGAACTTCTGGAGAGAGTTTGCTGCACTGAAAGTAAAGGGGCTGAATAATTTTGCACGCCCAATTTTTCAGTTTTTGATTTGTTAAAAAAGTTTGAAATATCCAATAAATGTTGTTCCACTTCATGATTGTGTCCCACTTGTTGTTGATTCTTCACAAAAAAATACAGTTTTATATCTTTATGTTTGAAGCCTGAAATGTGGCAAAAGGTCGCAAAGTTCAAGGGGGCTGAATACTTTCGCAAGGCACTGTATGTGCACCATGGAAAACTGTATCTTAACAGCTTCAATGAAGGGGCAGCTGCATTCATGTAAATGAGGTCACCATAGTCTAGTACTGGAAAAAACGTAGACTGCATGATCTGCATTCTACTATTAAGTGACAGGCATGACCTATTTCTATAGAAGAAATCATTCAGATCAGGTATAGCCGACAGCTATAGCTGATGTTTTGGCGGTGTAAAAGGTGGAACTCCTGTTGGAGAAGTTCAGAATGAGAAAGTGTAGTGTATATAGAAATATTGACATCCAAATAGACAATCATTAAATAAAATAATGAGGATTTATATCAGCCTAATAGAGGTGTATAGATTACATCTCACATTCTAGAGTTTGAATTAAAAAAGGATGCATGGGAGTTTTCTCAATGCAACTCAATGTAGCAAATGTAAGTGTCCTATTTAGGTATAATGCCGGAGCCACTTGTGGATTTGACAGCTCTAAAAGACTCTACAGTGTACACAGTATCCAACGGAGATTAGTTTGCATAGGTGATGCAAACGGAGCTCCATACACAGCAACTAATTTGCATAGACTGTGAAATCACTGTGGAGAGCCCTTAAAGAAAAACTCCACCCAAAACTATATTTTGGTATTTGTTTCATTTTCATTGTTGATATAGTCCCAAAATGTTTTGCCTGTAGTAGCTGACGTGTATAGTGTTGAGTCATCCGCATACATAGACACACTGGCTTTACTCAAAGATTGAAAAAAGTAAGGGGCCTAAACAGCTACCTTGGGGAATTCCTGATTTTACCTTGATTATGTTTGAGAGGCTTCCATTAAAGAACACTGTCTGTGTTCAGTTAGACAAGGTAACTCTTTATCTACAATATAGCAGGGGGTGTAAAGCCATAACACATACACTACCATTCAAAAGTTTGGGAGATTAGGTGTAATGTGAGTAACATCACATTAAAGCATATGCCATCCTTCGATCTAACAAGTCACCCTATATAAAGCACATGTTTATATCATATTCGACATAGTGGGTTATGCCACATTTGACATTGGTGATTATGCCACAGTTATGCATGACATATGGTTATAGATGTGTAACGGATGTGAAACGGCTAGCTTAGTTAGCGTGGGCGCTAAATAGCGTTTCAATCAGTGACGTCACTTGCTCTGAGACCTTGAAGTAGTAGTTCCCCTTGCTCTGCAAGAGCCGCGGCTTTTGTGGAGCGATGGGTAACGATGCTTCGAGGGTGACTGTTGATGTGTGCAGAAGGTCCCTAGTTCGCGCCCGGGTATGGGCGAGGGGACGGTCTAAATTTGTACTGTTACATTGATGCTGTTGACCCGGATTACTGGTTGCTGCGGAAAAAGGAGGAAGGTCAAAAGGGGGGTGAGTGTAACGGATGTGAAACGGCTAGCTTAGTTAGCGTGGGCGCTAAATAGCGTTTCAATCAGTGACGTCACTTGCTCTGAGACCTTGAAGTAGTAGTTCCCCTTGCTCTGCAAGGGCCGCGGCTTTTGTGGAGCGATGGGTAACGAAGCTTCGAGGGTGACTGTTGATGTGTGCAGAAGGTCCCTGGTTCGCGCCCGGGTATGGGTGAGGGGACGGTTTAAAATTATACTGTTACAGATGCATTGTAACACATTTATGCAGTGCTTATGTAGGCTTTATGAAGCCAGTGACTTATGACAAAATGTGTAGAATAGAATTATAAAACAAAATATTTCTCTCTCTGCCCCATGGCAAATGTTTTGAAATGCAGGAAATAAACACTGAGTGTACAAAACTTTAGGAACACCTGCTCCTTCCAACATAGACTGACCAGGTGAAAGCTATGATGTCAATTATAATTCATTAATTATATTCTCAAACATTTATGAATGTGTGGACACTTTTAGGCCACAGTTAGACCGCTCACTCAAGCCCTTGTCATTTTCTTTTTGGTTTTATGTTGCACTTACTCCAAATGCTACATGACATTTTCATTTGTATATAGACAAATACTGCAAAAAATTACGGTAAATGTAAAATACACTTAAAATCAACAGTCTAATGTTTGGATTAAGTCATGTGTCAGATGAACCTTCGGTCTGATTATTTCCCCATAATCTCTAAAGTGTTCCTTTTCAATTGCTACCATGGTTATGCATATGCTTCTCATATTTCTCCAGTTAGGATTTTTTTTACATTTGTCCCTATCAAGATAGGCCAATTCCCACGAATGCAAAGGGTTCAAATATAAAATATATAAAAACAAAAACAAATGTCACTTTTAAAGTATCCTACTAGGGTTGCCAGATTTCAGATTTTGCAAAACCAGACAATATTGTGCACACACAAGGCTGTGGGGACTTTGGAGAGAGAGCTACCAGAACACCGAGTTTGGGTTATTGTAATATTTTTCTTTAAGGAACTGCATGGATTCTTAGAGAACAGTTTTTCAAGTGTTTGTACAGGGTCCGGTCAGAAGACTGAAATATTGTACATCTGACTTGCAGACAGCCATGCCGAAATTAGTGTCATCTTACTGGGGACTGTAATTTTTCATTGGGTGACCTGGAAAAACCTTTCTAAGAACAATAGGTGACCTGGAAAAACCTTTTAAAGAACAATAATGTTGAGAGGTCAATTTTAATTTCCAATTTAAACACACCAATCAATCAGCCTCATTTGTTTGATCTTGAAAAGAAGAAAGGGGTCAACGTTACTCCTGTGATTTCATCAATAAACGTCAGAGGGAAAGTTGAAATACTGAAGGGGAGAGAGGTAAATATATATTCAGTCAGCTAGACAAAGACCTGCACAAGTAACGTTGTCGTTTTTTCCCTCTTTTTTTCTGTATCCATAATAGGCCACCAAAAATCCAACTTCGTAAATTATTTACACTACTTACAAGTTCCCCGAAGTTGGTCTGTATAACACTCTATAACAGCACCCCTGTTGGGCACAGGTCAAAAGTAGTGCACTATATAGGGCATAATGTGCCATTTTGGATGCACCATTGAGTCATGCTGTAACAATTATAGGAATGGAGACATGCAATGCAAATATACTGCAAAGGGCACACTGGTCAGAGAAACCCTAGACAGCTCTTCAGTCTATTGCCTGCATAGCCACTCCAGTCTTCTATAATTACAGTCATGAATGTCTAAACACACCCCTTCCATTCCATCTTGCCTGATTTAATGCATTGTAATGAACTGTAATGATCCGCGTAGAGAGGAGTAGGGTTGGGGAAGAGAGAACCTGAGTTGACTTACTACTCACTTGAATCAAAGTGCAGTTGAGCTTAACATTGAAATGCTTTACCAAATGTGTAAATACATGTAGGAAAGGTTTTCCAGACACAGATTAAACCTGATCCTGGATTCAAAAGCAAACTCAATGGAAATTCTCAATTTAATGTGCTTTTCAGTCCAGGACTAGGCTTAACCTGTGTCTGAGAAATGGGCCCATTTGGCAAGAGTACATTTAGAATTTACATTAAACTTTTTTGCAGGTGTGGAGTCTGGACTGAAGAGGGGCGGGGAAACTCATTAATAGTAAGCTCATCATGAATATTGTATACATTCAGTAATACCCATGAATAAGCCGTCTCATTTATAAGCACTATTACTAATGCAGTGGTACTGGTGTCATGGCAGCTCTGTTTACCTGTTGGCTGGCTGGGTGATCCATGCATGGCCCAGTCAGGGAAAGTAGAATTAAGGCCTTTGGAGTCACTTTCACTAAGGGCACCTTCACATGTCCTGAATGCATGCTGATTTCCTTTCTCTGCGCTATATGCGCTTTCCTTTCGAAAGCGCTGTATGCACTTTCAGTACTCTGATACAATGTGAGCCTGTACACCAGGTGGTCTGCCAGATATGATCACAATATGATCACGCTTGTGTTATCTGGTTCTTTAAACTGGATACAGGTCTTTAATACCAAGTGTAAATTGAGTCTATCCCTGTTTTATCATGATCCTAGATCATTTGGTACCCTGATCAGTGCTTAATGAGTAAAACGCAACTGATCCTAGTCCCTGCCCAAATGGTGGGTCCAAGATCCAGGACCACAGTACCAGAAGTAGTGTGACACTGTTGCGGTTGAGCTGTGTGTGTGTGTGTGTGTGTGTGTGTGCATGCGCATCATTCATAAATGAATACTAAAGCAATACTTAATTGACTATGCTCATGAACTCTGTGACAATGGAGGCTCCTCAGAGGAGGAAGGGGAGGACCAGTCTCAGTGAATTTCAGAAAAATATAAATAGTTAAACATTAAAAGTTACCCTTTTTAGATACAACTATACAAAATGATTTTCACATGTCACCAAATAATTTATTATTACTGTTTTGTAATGTCTACAGTAGCCTCAACAGCACTCTGTAGAGTAGAGACTGAAAATGAAGAGAGAGAGAAGTGCACACAGGGAGAGAGATCAGTATAATTACACTTCTATTCCTGCAGCATGAATAAGACATCATTACTCAGATAATGGGCTCTGAGTGTCCCCAGCAGTTTCTCACATCAGATTATCACATGCTCCCAGTCTGGTGGTATGTGTGTGTGTGCATGAGAGTGTGTGTGTGTGTGTGGGAGGGGGGGGGGGCATGTGTGCATGTTCACGAATACTTCCTTCCAGGCAGATGGGAAACTATTATGTGACTGGTGATTGAATTAAGCCCTGTGGGATTCTGCCAACCATGATCAGAGTCCCGCCGTTACCTCCTACTGTCCCCACTCTACCTTCTCCGCCTCCCCCTGAAAGGAGAGGCTCTTCTCTCCCTCTCTTTGATCTGAGTCTCATTAAATGAAATGGAAGCTCAGGAGAGAGAAGGAGGACAAAGAGAGTGGGAAGGAGATAATAATGCCATGACAATAGGAGGTAATATTTACCACGTCAACACCATGCCCTGAAAATTAGAACGGGATAGAGAGAGAGAAGGGAGTGGGGTGTGGGGGAAGTGACATTACAATGCCTACCTGTGGAGTTAAATGTCAAGCAGTGGGAGTCAGAGAGGATGGCAATGGTGGGAGTGGGGGGGTAGATGAAGTGAGCCAGGAGGAGAGGCAGAATTCAGGTCAGCTACAGACTCAGGTGGGACCATTTTAAAATAGCTGAGAGCAGTAGCATAGCTATATCGTGACTGCACATACAGGGCCGATTTCCCAGACACAGGTTAAGCCTTGTCCTGGACTTAAAGCGAGTTCAATAGATAATTTCCATAGTGTATAGTGGTGTGTCTAGTCAGAGGGATTCACTACTTTTGGATTACTAGTGCTAATGTAAAGGACGTAACGCTGCCTGCTTAGTGAGTACCACTTCATCTCACAATGAGGCTCGAACCCAGGACTTCTGTGTTGTGAGGGAAGAATGACACTTTGTTCTTTATAAAATAACTCTGGTTTAATAGCCATCCCTCGAACATGCTCACGTTCCTCAGCTAGCATAACAACAACATTTAGCCAAAGTACAGTGGCCCTTCTGGATAACAATATGGTGAGTCAAAAGACCCACTCAACAAACCCACAGGAGCTATTTAAATCCAAATCAAATACATTTTCTGAGGTTGCATAAAAATATTAATAGATGTTATTGCAGGTGTAGTGAAATGCTTGTGTTCCTAGCTCGAACAGTGCAGTTATATCTAACAACATAAGACAATACACACAAATCTAAAAGTAAAATAATGTAATGAAGAAATATAGAACAATTAGGACGAGCGACGTTGGAGTCCGGAGTATAAGTAAGTAGACAAATATACAGTACCAGTCAAAAGTTTGGACACCTACTCATTCAAGGGTTTTTCTTTATTTTTACTATTTTCTACATTGTAGAATAATAGTGAAGACAAAAAAAACTATAAAATAACAGATATGGAATCATGTAGTAACTAAAAAAGTGTTAAACAAATCAAAATATATTTTATATTTGAGATTCTTCAAAGTAGCCACCCTTTGCCTTAATGACAGATTTGCACACACCAACAGCTTCACCTGGAATGCTTTTTCCAACAGTTCCCACATATGCTGAGCACTTGTTGGCTGTTTTTCCTTCACTCTGCGGTCCAACTCATCACAAACTATCTCAGTTGGGTTGAGGTCGGGTGATTGTGGAGGCCAAGTCATCTGATGCAGCACTCCATCTCTCTCCTTGGTCAAATAGCCCATACACAGCCTGGATATGTGTTTTGGGTCATTGTTCTGTTGAAAAACAAATGATAGTTCCACTAAGTGCAAACAAGATGGGATGGCGTATCACTGCAGAATGCTGTGGTAGCCATGCCTTGAATTCTAAATAAATCACAGACAGTGTCACCAGTAAAGCACCCCCACACCATCACACCTCCTCTTCCATGCTTCACAGTGGGAACCACACAATGCTGAGATCATTTGTTCACCTACTCTGCGTCTCACAAAAACACGGCGGTTGGAACAGAAAATCTCAAATTTGGACTCATCAGACCAAAGAAAGGTTTCCAACTGTCTAATGTCCATTGCTCTTGTTTCTTGGCCAAAACAAGTCTCTTCTTCTTATTGGTGTCCTTTAGTAGTGGTTTCTTTGCAGCAATTTGACCATGAAGGGCTGATTCACACAGTCTCCTCTGAACAGTTGATGTTGGTATGCCAGATATGATCACAATCAGATCACATGCGCTTTTGTTATCTGGTTCTCTAAACTGGATGCAGATTTTAAATACCAAGTGTAAATGAAGTCTATCCCTGTATGATCAGAATCCTGGAGCGTTTGGTACCTTGATCAGTGCTTAATGTGTAAAACGCAAACAAATCCTAGTCCCTGCCCAAGTGGTGGGTCCAAGATCCAGGACCACAGTACCAGGAGTAGTGTAACACTGTTGCGGTGGAGTTGTTTGTGTGTGTGCATCATTCATAAATTAATACTAAAGCGTTACTAAATTCACTATGCTCTGTGACAGTGGAGGCTCCTCAGAGGAGGAAGGGGAGGACCAGCCTCTGTGAATTTCAGAATATATATATATTTTTAAATATGCATCCAACAAAGTGTAGCCTTCAAAAAAAGAAAAGTCATTGCTCAGTTCAGTTCCTAATCCAGGTAAGAAATCCAATAAATTCAAATGGTAAAAAATTTAAATAACAATAGATCTTACCAGTTCAGTTGATCGGTTCAGAAAAATAATCCAAAGGAAATCCACAAAGCCAAAAACCCCAAAAGGTAGTAGGCCTTAGAAATAGTCATCCAAAACATTGTCCTTCAAACAGAGTGGGATAATCCACCGAAAGGAAGACTTTTTTAAATGCTCAAAATAAAACTGAGATAATACTCACAAGTACATTATGTTAGAAACTTGACGTTCAAACAAAGTTTCCTAATCACCCCTCTCTCCCTACAGGAAGTGACAATGGGTGTGTTACGGTGCGTGAATGAGGACCCAAAAGCGAATTAACGTAAACAGAGCTTCTTTAATAACAAAACAAAACGTAGGCTCAGATGGACCGGCAGGTTCCGACAGGACAGGACAAGGTTGCAGCAAACATGACGATAGTCTGGTTCAGGCATGAACAACACAAACAAGAATCCGACAAAGACAGGAGCAGAAACAGAGAGAGATATAGAGGACTAATCAGAGGGAAAAAGGGAACAGGTGGGAAAAGGGGTGACGAGGTAGTTAGGAGGAGACAAGGCACAGCTGGGGAAAAGAGGGGGAGAAAAGGTAACCTAACAACGACCAGCAGAGGGAGACAGGGTGAAGGGAAAGGACAGAAACAAGACACAACATGACAGTACATGACAGGGTGTGTCTAGGGAGTGACTAAGGCGGCACCTACAGCCTAACACATCAAGATACTATGGAACCTTGCGGGTAATATATGCCTGCCCTATTCAAAACGAGGCTTAGAGGGGCTGAAATACAGTTTCAAGTTTTGAACATAATACACTGTTGTCAGGCGAGTTACTGTCACGCCCTGACCTTAGAGAGCCGTTTTATTTCTCTATTTGGTTAGGTCAGGGTGTGATGTGGGGTGGGCATTCTATGTTTTGTTTTCTATGTTTCTTTATTTCTATGTTTTGGCCAGGTATGGTTCTCAATCTGGGACAGCTGTCGATCGTTGTCTTTGATTGGGAATCATACTTAGGTAGCCCTTTTTCCCTCCTTTCAGTGTGAGTAGTTAACTTTGTTTGTGGCACTTAGCCCTGTAAGCGTCATGGTTGTTGCCGACATTTTAAAATAAAATGTATGCTCACCACGCTGCACTTTGGTCTACTTCCAACGACACCCGTGACAGTTACAGAGTACTTGACTGGGCTTAGCCTCTTAATAAGTGAATAAAGATTTTTGATTAAGTATAACTCTGACTTGTGTGATAAGTTTGTCTCTCCTCATTTGATAACAGAATGACCCACCACACCTGACACAGGCAAAAAAGGTTGTCCAGTCTTTTCCAACACCTCGGTCCATCAAAGACATGGAAAGGTTTCTAGGTGTGACAGGATGGTATAATCGCTTCATTCCTCACTAGGCAGACTGCTCTGCTCTCCTCAATGCTCCGAAGAAGAATGATTGGACATCAGAATAAGGGTTCAAGGTCACTCCCTCCTTCGGTCTTGAGATAAGGTCTGAGACAGGATGTGTGTAGTGTCTGGAACCATTGTACGTCATCTCTGATGTTGCATGCACACCGAGTGAATGGAGTTAGAGCTCTGCAATAACGAGGCTGGTCAACCCAACACTCGAACCCAAAGAAAACCAAGATATTTTACATGGCAAAGACATGACAAACAAATGTGTAGAATCAATCAATCACATTTATTTATAAAGCCCCTTTTACATCAGCTGATGTCACAAAGTGTTGTACAGAAACACAGCCTAAAACCCCAAACAGCAAGCAATGCAGATGTAGAAGCACAGTGGCTACGAAAAACTCCCTAGAAAGGCCGGAACCTAGGAAGAAACCTAGAGAGAAACCAGGCTCTGAGGGATGGCCAGTCCTCTTCTGTCTGTGCCGGGTGAAGATTATAGAAGAACATTGCCAAGATGTTTAGACAGTCATAGATGACCAGCAGGGTCAAATAATAATAATCACAGTGGTTATAGAGAGTGCAACATGTCAGTCGGCTTTTCATAGCCGATCATTCAGAGTTAGAGACAGCAGGTGCGGCAGAGAGAGAGTCCAAAACAGCAGGTCCGGGACAAGGTAGCACGTCCAGTGAACAGGTCAAAGTTCCATAACCGCAGGCAGAACAGTTGAAACTGGAGCAGCAGCATGACGAGGTGGACTGGGGACAGCAAGGAGTCACCAGGCCAGGTAGTCCTGAAGCATGGTCATAGGGCTCAGGTCCTCTGAGAGAGAAGAGAGAGAGAGATAGAATTAGAGGGAGAATACTTAAATTCACACAGGACACCGGATGAGACAGGAGAAATACTCCAGATAACAGACTGACCCTAGCCCCCCGACAAACCATTGCAGAATAAATACTGGAGGTTGAGACAGGAGAGGTTGGGGGACGATACCACCGGACAGGGCCAAACAGGCATGATATAATGCCACTCACTTTGCCAAAGTTAGAGGCAGAGAATTCCAGTGGAGAGAGGGGAACCGGCCAGGCAGAGACAGCAAGGGCGGTTCGTTGCTCCAGTGCCTTTCCATTCACCTTCACACCCCTGGGCCAGTCTACACTCAATCATAGGACCCACTGAAGAGATGAGTCTTCAATAAAGACTTAAAGGTCGAGACAGACTCGGTCTCGACCATTCCATACAAATGGAGCTGATAAGAGAAAGCCCTGCCTCCAGCTGTTTGCTTAGAATTTCTAGGGACAGTAAGGAGGCCTGCGTCTTGTGACCGTAGTGTACGTTTAGGTATGTACGGCAGGACCAAATCGGAATGATATGAGCAAGCCCATGTAATGCTTTGTAGGTTAGCAGTAAAACCTTGATATCAGTCCTAGCCTTAACAGGAAGCCAGTATAGAGAGCCTAGCACCGGAGTAATATGATAAAAAATGTTGGTTCTAGTAAAGATTCTAGCAGCTGTGTTTAGCACTAACTGAAGTTTATTTAGTGCTTTATCCGGGGAGGCGAAAAGTAGAGCATTGCAGTAGTCGAATCTAGAAGTGACAAAAGCATGGACTCATTTTTCTGCATCATTTTTGGACAGAAAGTGTCTGAATTTTGCAATTTTTACGAAGATGGAAAAAAGCTTTCCTTGAAATATTCTTAATATGTTCATCAAAAGATCAGATCAGAGTAACACAGAGGTCCTTCACAGTTTTATTTGAGATGACTGTACAACCATCAAGATTAATTGTCAGATCCAACAGAAGATCTCTTTGTTTCTTGGGACCAAGAACTAGCATCTCTGTTTGTCCGAGTTTAAAAGTAAAACATTTGCCGCCATCCATTTCCTTAAGTCTGAAACACAGGCTTCCAGGGAGGGCACTTTTTCCTTGAAATGTAGAGCTGTGTACTGTCCGCATAGCAGTGAAAGTTAACATTATGTTCCCGAATGACATCACCAAGAGGTAAAATATATAGTGAAAACAATACTGGTCCTAAAAACGGAACCTTGAGGAACACCGCAATTTGAAGTTGATTTGTCAAAAGACAAACCATCCAGAGACAAACTGATATCTTTCCGATGTAACCTGTTAAGGATATGGCAGACATACGCCCCCTTTGGAGAGATTGGGTACCCCTAGTAAACTGGAAAAAAATCTGTCAAAAATTGCTAATATATGCAAATAAAAATTATTATTGGATAGAAAACACTCTAAAGATTCTAAAACCGTTGGAATTATGTCTGTAAGTATAGCAGAACTCACAGGACAGGCATTCTTCCAAACTAGTTTTTGTGGCCATGAAAGTTGGAGCAACTTTGACGTCATGGCCCCCACCCTTCCCAACCAGCTATGATTCTGGGGACACTTTCTATCTCTTCCGCTAGATGTCCTCTTTCATTAGAGCTTCAAATCGTTCAAATCCCGCGAGAATTGACCCTATGGGAGTGAAATTAGTGCGTGCCACGAGAGAATAGGCTGTGCGTATGGGCGCGAATTGGTCCCAGCCATTCCTTTGTTTCCAGCACTCAAGAGAAGGGCAGACGATGGCCGATTGAATTGAAGTTTGTTTTGCACGTCTAAAACATCATAAAGCTTGCTTCTGCACTTAGTTTGACCTGTTTAGTCGACATATAATGTGTAATTTTGAAGTTTTGATGCGCAACTTATCCGGACCAGAGGACGTTTTGGGTGCATTTCAGCTGATGTTATTAGCAGTAGCTAATACAAAGACGCAAGACTTGAAACCAAACGATGTATTGGGTAAGTATGAAGCCTTCCAGAACATTCTGAACGAAGACCATCGAAGGTAAGGGAATATTTATGCTTAAATCTGTGTTTCTGTTGACTCCAACATTACGTGGAAATGTAGCTTGGAACTGAGCGCTGTCTCAGCATATGGAATAGTGTGCGATTTCTGTAACGTTAAAAATAAATCTAACACAGCGGTTGCATAAAGAAGCAGTGTATCTTTCTAACTATATGTAGAACATGTATATTTAGTCAAAGTTTATGATGTCTATTTACGTTATCTTGCCGCGCTACATAGATTTCCTGCGGGCATTTTTGAGTAATTTCTGAAGGTGAACTCACTGTAAATGGACATTTATGGATATAAATGGCATATTATTGAAAAAAAAAAATATGTACTGTGTAATATGTCATATTACTGTCATCTGATGAAGATTTTCAAAAGGTTAGTGAGCGATTTATTTTTTAATCCTGCGTTTGTTGATTGCATGTTTTGGCTATTGAAATGAGCTGTGTCTGGTGGTGGTTTTACATATATATGTGCTATGTTTTCGCCGTAAAACATTTTAGAAATCTGACTTGCTGGCTAGATGAACAAGATGTTTATCTTTCATTTGAGCTATTGGACTTGTTAATGTGTGGAGGTTAAATATTTTTAAGAATATTTTTGCGTTCCATGCGCCACCGTTTCAGCTGAACGTGGGAGGGTTGATTCCCAATTGGGAACCAGTATCGTAGACAGGATAAGATCTAAACCAGGCCAGAACTTGTCCATGTAGACCAATTTGGGTTTCTAATCTCTCCAAAAGAATGTGGTGATCAATGGTATCAAAATCAGCACTAAGGTCTAGGAGCACAAGGACAGATGCACGCCATTAAAACGCCATTTACCAACTTCACGAGTGCAGTCAGTGCTATGATCGGGTCTAAAACCAGACTGAAGCATGTTGTATATATTGTTAGTCTTCAGGAAGGCAGTGAGATGCTGCGCAACAGCTTTTTATAAAATATTTGAGAGGAATGGGAGATTTGATATATTACCTTCACTTTAAGTGAGTTTGGTACACATCCGGTGGATAGGGAGCCATTTATTATGTTAAACATAAGAGGGCCAAGCACAGGAAGTAGCTCTTTCAGTAGTTTATTTGGAATTGTGTCCTGTATGCAGCTGGAAGGTTTAGAGGCAATGACTATTTTCGTAAAGGTGTCAAGAGATACAGAATTAAAAAACTTGTGTCTCCATTGATCCTAGGTCCTGGCAGTTCTGTGCAGACTCTTTGGAGAAATATGCAGATTCAAAGAGGAGTCTGTAATTTGCTTTCTCGTGATCATGATCATTTCGTTGAAGAAGTTCATGAATTCATCACTGCTGAAGTGAAAGTCATCCTCTGTTGGGGAATGTTGCTTTTTAGAAAGCTTTGCGACAGTATAAAAAAAAAATGTTGGATTGTTCTTCTTCTCCACAATTAAACTGGAAAAATAGGATGATCGTGTAGGAGTGAGGGCTCTTCGATACTGTATTTCCAAGCTAGTTGGAAGACTTCCAGTTTGGTGTAGCGCCATTTCCGTTCCAATTTTCTGGAAGCTTGCCGGGGAGCTAGTTTCTTATGACAAATGTTTTGTTTTTATGGGTGCAACTGCATCTAGGGTATTACACAATGTTAAATTAAGTTCCTCAGTTAGGTGGTTAATGGATATTTGTACTCTGACGTCCTTGGGTAGGTGGAGGGAGTCTGGAAGGGCATCAAGGAATCTTTGGGTTGTCCGAGAATTTATAGCATGGCTTTTGATGATCCTTGGATGGGGTCTAAGCAGATTATTTGTTGCGATTGCAAATGTAATAAAATGATAGTCCAGGATTATGAGGAAAAACATTAAGATCCACAACATTTATTCCATGGGACAAAACTAGGTCCAGAGTATGACTGTGACAGTGAGTAGGTCCAGAAACATGTTGGACAAAACCCGCTGATGATGGTGCCGAAAGCCTTTTGAGTGGGTATGTGGACTTTTCCATGTGAATATTAAAGTTACCAAAAACTTGAATATTATCTGCCATGACTACAATGTCCGCTAGGAATTCAGGGAACTCAGTGAGGAACGCTGTATACGGCCCAGGAGAACTGTAAACAGTAGCTATAAAAAGTGATTGAGTAGGCTGCATAGATTTCATGACTAGAAGCTGAAAAGATGAAAAAGCTGTATTTTTTTTGTAAATTGAAATTTGCTATCGTAAATGTTGGCAACACCTCCACCTTTGCGGGATGCACAGGGGATATGGTCACTAGTGTAACCGGGAGGAGGCCTCATTTAACACAGTACATTCATCAGGCTTATTAAGCCATGTTTCAGTCAGGCCAATCACATCAAGATTATTATCAGGGATTAGTTCATTGTCTATAACTGCCTTGGAAGTGTGGGATCTAACATTAAGGAGCCCTATTTTGAGATGTGAGCTATCACAATCCCTTTCAATAATGACAGAAATGTACGAGGTCTTTATTCCAGTAAGAGTGATAAGTCGAACACTGACATGTTTAGTTTTTCCCAAACTAGATCAAGGCACAGTCTCAATGGCGATAGCTGAGCTGACTACACTGACTGTGCTAGTGCCAGGCTTGGTCCTGCTTGTGGGTGAGTCTTTTGGGGGGGGGGGGGGGGGCAGAAAACCATTTTCAACCAGCAATTGAGTTGTGAGACTCTGCTGTAGAGCTCATCACTCTCCCTAACTGGGAGGGGACCAGAGACAATTACTCAATGCCGACACATCTTTCTAGCTATTTTATATGCTGAAGCTATGTTGCGCTTTGTGACTTTTGACTGTTTCATCCTTACATCATTGGTGCCGATGTGGATAACAATATCCCTATACTCTGTACACTCGCCAGATTTAGGCTTTTAACCTTTCTGATCTCCCCATCCCGGATCCGGGATCGTGAATACAGACTCAAGCTCATTACCATAACGCAACGTTAACTATTCATGAAAATCGCAAATGAAATGAAATAAATATGCTAGCTCTCAAGCTTAGCCTTTTGTTAACAACACTGTCATCTCAGATTTTCAAAATATGCTTCTCAACCATTGCAAAACAAGCATTTGTGTAACAGTATTGATGGCTAACGTAGCATTTAGCATTAGCATTCAGCTGGCAACATTTACACAAAAAAACAGAAAAGCATTCAAATAAAATCATTTACCTTTGAAGAACTTCAGATGTTTTCAATGAGGAGACTCTCAGATAGCAAATGTTCAGTTTTTCCTGAAAGATTATTTGTTTAGGACAAATCGCTCCGTTTTCTGCGTCACGTTTAGCTATGAAAAAAACCCTGTATCCAGGATTGTGTAAATCTATCAGCAAGCTCATTAGCATAACACAACGTTAACTATTTATGAAAATCGCAAATGAAATGAAATAAATATGCCATCTCTCAAGCTTAGCCTTTTGTAAACAACACTGTCATCTCAGATTTTCAAAATATGCTTCTCAACCATAGGAAAACAATCATTTGTGTAAAAGTAGCTAGCTAGCGTTAGCATTTAGCGTTAGCATTTAGCGTTAGCATTTAGCGTTAGCATTAGCGTTAGCATCCAGCACGCAACATTAACAAAAACATAAAAGCCTTCAAATAAAATCATTTACCTTTGAAGAACTTCTGATGTTTTCAATGAGGATACTCTCAGTTAGATAGCAGATGCTCAGTTTTTCCAAAAAGATTCCTTGTGTATTAGAAATAGCTCCGTTTTATACATCACATTTGGCTACCAAAAAAAATCCGAAAATTCAGTCCTCAAAACGCGAACTTTTTTCCAAATTAACTCCATAATATCGACTGAAAACATGGCAAACGTTGTTTAGAATCAATCATCAAGGTGTTTTTCACATATCTCTTCATTGATACATCGTTCTTGGACACATGCTTTCTCCCCTGAATCAAATGGTAAAGTAGAAGCAGCTGGCAATTGCGCACCGAATTCGACGCAGGACACCAGGCGGACACTTGGAAAATGTAGTCTCTTATGGTCAATCTTCCAATGATATGCCTACAAATACGTCACAATGCTGCTAAGACCTTGGGCGAACGACAGAAAGTGTAGGCTCATTCCTTGCGCAATCACAGCCATATAAGGAGACAATGGAAAACAGAGCTTCAGAAATTCTGCTAATTCCTGGTTGATGCATCATCTTGGTTTCGCCTGTAGAATGAGTTCTGGGGCACTTACAGACAAAATCTTTGCAGATTCTGAAACTTCAGAGTGTTTTCTTTCCAAAACTGTCAAGAATATGCATAGTCGAGCATCTTTTCGTGACAAAATATCGCGCTTAAAACGGGAACGTTTTTTATCCAAAAATGAAATAGCGCCCCTAGAGCTCTAACAGGTTTTAATTAAATTTTAATTTAACCTTTATTTAACTTGGCAAGTCAGCACCCTCTTCAGATTATCCTTTGGAAGGAGAGCCTCACCCTGAGCTTGTGTACTTTATTGTCCAGGGACTTAACATTGGCAAGTAATATATTCAGAAGCAGTGGATGGTGGGCACGCCTCCTGAGTCGGACTAAAAGTCCATTACCGAATACCTCTTCTCCGCCGGCGTCGTCTTTGAGCAGCCTCTGGGATATGTTAAATCGCCTTGGGGGTTACGAGCAAAGGATCCAATTCAGTAAAGTCGCACTTCTGGTCGAAATGTCGCTCTAATATCCAATAATTATGCGAGAAATAACACAAAAAATATGTATATTGCAAAGTTGCATAGGAGTCAGAAACAGAGCACCATCTCACCATCTCATCGCCATCTCATCGGCGCCATCTCACACACATAACGACCCAGTCAGACACCTTGATGATTGGCGTCAGAGCTCTGTGCTTCTTGTTGAACCTCTGCTTCTTGTCATGCTGATGCTTCCTCACTGAAGATCCGAAACCATCATGCAGCTGAGACAGGACTGCCCCCCAGCCACTTTTCAGGTCTTCGATCGCTACCTGACAGGCCGCAGTCCAGTCCCAAAGAGAATCCTGCTTAAGAGGCGGTGACGTAATGAAGGAGTATTCTTGTAGAAACCGCATGTAGTTGGCGGTCATAACTGTGAACTGATGTGGGGGCGTGCACTTCGAGGATGGCATCCACATTCAACTGCAGTGAGAGATGCCAGTGGATGACACCTGGAACCCCAAAGTCAACAGCTGACACTGAGAACTCACACCTATCAGTGTGAGGTGTGAGGTGATGGCGGTTGAAGTTGGTGAACACCAGCTATAGGCGATCATCGTCAGTGGCAACATCTGGCCAATGCACCACAATGTCATCCAGGTAGATCACAACACCAGGGCAGCTGGCGAGGATGGTGGTCATAATCTTCTGAAAGCAAATTGGTGCTGAGCTCAGGCCAAAAGCCATGCCCTTATACATTCCAGTGTGAGCAATGAAGGATGATAAGTTCCTGCTCTCCGGATGGAGAGGAATCTGCATTTAGCCCTGTTGAAGGTCGAGCTTGAAGCAGACAGGGGAGCCATGGCAGTGTGTTGTCAGCTCCTCTGTTGTGGGAAGTGAATATTTGTCAGGCACCACTGATTTGTTGGTTGCTTGCATGTCAAAGCAGGTTCTGATGCCCCCTAATTTCTTCCGAAGGATCACCAGGTTTGACATGCAGGGAAAGGCATTGATTGCCATTGGATATCCTCCTCGATGTCTTTACGGAGGGCCAGGGGCATCTGACGCAGCGGTTGAATTACAGGAGGACCGTTGGGGTCCAAGAGCGGTTTGCGTCTGAATGCAGTCAGGCATTCCAATCCACTGAACAGCTCTGGATACTGTTGATGCCATGGGGAGGACACATTAAGTATCTTTGCCCCACTGTTGTCCTGTAGAGAGAATCCAAGACTGACAAAAAGGTCCAGGGCCATGATGTTTGCGCTCTGACATGTGACGTGAAATGGGAAGGCGTCCAAGGCCTTGGACCATAACATACTGGGAGGTGGAGGAGGCTGACAACATCTATCTTGCTCTGACCATAGCCACAAAATGTGGTGGAAGGAGGCTGCAGCAGTAAGTGCTGAAAGTACTGGTTGTAATGTTGTTCAATTTAGCATAGACACCTTGGCATGGGTGTCAAGGAGAGCGGGAACGCAGCTCTCTTCCAGGTGGAGGGGGCACATAGTAAAGTTCACTGAGTGGGGCCACACTGTATGGCTCACTGCCTTGTGGCTGTCGTAGGCACGTGGTTGTGCTGATGCATCAACGGCTATGGAGCGGCACCACTTTGCAAAATGGTTCAACATTTGACAGCGTCTGCATGTCTGGCCTTTAGCTGGGCAATCTGGAGCACATGTAGCATGATGGGTAGATCCACAATTTCCACAGTGCCTCTGCTGGTGCCCTTGGTGGGGCCGTGCAAGCTGTATTGCAGCGGTTGAGTCTGTCACAAACGTCATAGCTAGTATATAGCTGCTGCACTGACTGGTTCCTAATGCTAGCACTTGTTGTGGGGTAAGCTTGTGTTTCAGCTATTTTAGCAGCAGATTCAGTGGCTGATTCAATTTGTAGAGCAAGTGTGAGTGAATTAGCACGCGTTAAATTAGCTTCTTCAAGTAACAGTCTTTTCTGTACCTTGGGGTTGGACGTTTTTTTCAATCCGCTGATCTCTCATCAGTTCATCTTGTAATGCTCCGAAATTACATTACTGTGCTAGAGCTTTCAAATCAGCTACAAACTGGTTAGCTGATTCACCAGCTAGCTGTCTCACAAGCTCGCTGACAACGTTTGAACAGAAGCTGTCTCAGTAGAACGTTTTCCTATTTAAAACAATTTCCGCAGGTCCCAAAGTGCTGAAAATGCGGCGCCCCTCTTCTCCGAGCCAGTGTAGGAGGCTAGCACGTTTCCTGGTGCCGGCAACAGTATCCAGTCCTATGGCCAGAATGTAAGTTTCAAACTAGCCTTTCCCTAGCTCCCAAGGAATGACAGATCCGCCTGGGTGAGACAGAAATGGGTCCAGAAGAGGAAGAGAGATGGTGGGTAAGAAGAGTGTGGGATCTGGACAAAAGTATGGGTCTATGGGCTCTGGACAAAAGTACTGCACTTTATACGGAAAAGGGTGCCATTTGGGATGGAACCCGTGTTCCCCCTCCTCCATCTCCTTTACCTGATCCAGACTGCGTCTGTCCTCCGGGCCTCTCTCAACTGTTTAATTACTTTGTCCCTAATAAATTATGCATCTCAAATTCTCAGCTGAACACTTAATCTCTCCGCCACTGTTCTTCCCATTCCCTTCTTTTTCTGAGAAGGAACACAGCACCATGTTAAAAACCCGACGCCCGTCCTCCTCTTCCTAGGATTGAAAATGAAATATCAACAGGGAAGAGGTGACTCCGGGATGCTGGCCTTCTAGGCAGAGCTGCAAAGAAAAAGCCATATCTCACAGGCCAATAAAAATAAATTATTAAGATGGGCAAAAGAACACATACACTGGACAAAAGAACTCTGCCTAGAAGGCCAGCATCCCGGAGTCGCCTCTTCACTGTTGATATTGAGACTGGTGTTTTGCGGGTACTATTTAATGAAGCTGCCAGTTGAGGACTTGTGAGACGTCTATTTCTCAAACTGGACACTCTAATGTACTTCAGTTTCTTGGCAATTTCTCGCATCGAATAGCCTTCATTTCAACAAGAATAGACTGATGAGTTTCAGAAGAAAGTTATTTGTTTCTGGCCATTTTGAGCCTGTAATCGAACCCACAAGTGCTGATGCTCCAGATACCCAACTAGTCTAAAGAAGGCTAGTTTTATTGATTCTTCAATCAGGGTTTTCTAATGATCAATTAGCCTTTTAAAATTATAAACTAACAAAACGTGCCATTGGAACACAGTAGTGATGGTTGCTGATAATGGGCCTCTCTACGCCTATGTAGATATTCCATAAAAAATCTGCCATTTCCAGCTACAATTGTCATTTACAACATTAACAATGTCTACACTGTATTTCTGATCAATTTGGTGTTATTTTTATGGACAGAAAATATGCTTTTCTTTCAAAAACAAGGACATTTCTAAGTGACCCCAAACTTTTGAACGGTAGTGTACATTTAACCAGTTATTAGAAATGAGAATAATGCTTGGTTTGGCCTTAGGGATCTGCGCCTTTACTGCCAGAGTGAAGCATCATATAAAGATGAAAATACAACTATAGGCAGTGAGCACAATATGCTATATCAAAATCACCAAAACAGCAGAACCACAGCCAGCCGATTACCACGTGTATGGCAGAAAGCGCAGTTTAAGAGTTCTCAATTGCCCAGTGAAGGTCATTCGACCATGCATGACTGACAAATAGGCCCATGCGTGAAAACTAACAATGTGTAGAAGGAGCTAATGCCGCCATATTATTATTTCACATTACGCACTGCTGGGTACGCTCAATGAGGCAAGATTAGCGGTCATCTTGGTACATGGGAAATATACTACCTATCTAACTAGGCAGCCATAAGTACACTGTACAAAAATACACTGAATAAAATATAAACGCAACTGTAAACTGTTGGTCCCATGCTTCATGAGATGAAATAACAGATCCCAGAAATGTTCCACACGCACAAAACGCATATTTCCCTAAAATGTTGGACACAAATGTGTTTACATCCCTGTTAGTGAGCATTTCTCCTTTGCCAGGATAATCCATCCACCTGACAGGTGTGGCATATCAAAAAGCTTATTAAACAGCATGGTCATATCAAAAAGCTTATTAAACAGCATGGTCATTACACAAGTACACCTTGTGCTGGGGAAAATAAAAGCCAACTCTAAAATGTGCAGTTTTGTCACAACACAATTCCACAGATGTCTCAAGTGTTGATGGAGCGTGCAATTGGCATGCTGAATGCAAAAAAATACACCACAGCTGTTGCCAGAGAATTTAATGTTCATTTCTCTACCATAAGCCTCAGCCACCCGGACAGCTGATGAAACTGTGGGTTTGCAGAACCAAAGAATTTCTGCACAAACTGTCAGAAACAGTCTCAGGCAAGCTCATCTGTGTGCTCGTCTTCCTCCCCTGACTGCAGTTTGGCGTCGTCAAACATCAGTGGGCAAATGCTCACCTTCGATGGCCACTGGCACGCTGGAGAAGTGTGCTCTTCACGGATGAATCCCGGTTTCAACTGTACCGAGCAGATGGCAGACAGTGTGTTTGGCATAGTGTGGGCGAGCAGTTTGCTGCTGTCAACGTTGTGAACAGAGTGCCCCATGGTGCCAGTGGAGTTATGTTATTGGCAGGCATAAGCTATAGAAAATGAACACAATTTTATCGAGGGCAATATGAATGCACAGCAATGAAGGCTGCGGAGGGGAGGACGGCTCATAACAATGGCTGAAACGGAGCGAATGGAATGGCATCAAATACATGGAAACAATGTAATTGATGTATTTGATACCATTCCACTGATTCCGCTTCAGCCATTACCATGAGCCTGTTCTCCCCAATTAAGGTGCCACCAACCTCCTGTGATGCACAGAGATACCGTGATGAGATCCTGAGGCCCATTGTTGTTCCATTAATCTGCTGCCTTCACCTAATGTTTCAGCATGATGATGCACGGCCCCATGTCACAAGGATCTGTACACAATTCCTGGAAGCTGAAAATGTCCCAGTTATTCCATGGCATGCCTACCCACCAGATATGCCACCCATTGAGCATGTTTGGGATGCTCTGTATTGACGTGTACAACAACGTGTTCCAATTCCCGTCATTCATATGTTGCACAGCTGAACATTGTATGCTGGAAAACACTCGGTTTGTTATTTTTGATTAAAACAAAACCACTATTAAATTAAATATGAATAACAAACGTATTTTTGCGTGGAGTCCGTGACGTGGTTAGCTTTTAACAGCTAGGACCGCTATTTCTTGTCCCGGAACACCACTTAACAGACAGATTGAAGCCTGCTTGACAGAGACGCTAAGCTGCTAGCCATCAAGCTAACGAAGTTGGTTCCAGATGAGTTTTGCAATGGAGCCCTCTTTGTCTGAATAAATAAATGAATGGTTCCAGCGATGTAGGAGCTGAATCTAATACACTTTGTTTCGGGACAAACCGGATCTCTCAGAGTTCCAATGCGGCATTTGTTTACTTGTCGAGGATTATAGGCTTGAGGTGGCTTCCTTGATCATGCAGGTTGCCAGCCTATGCAAGAAAATGGGGAAAACGCAGAGTGGAATGTTTACATTTTCTAAGCCAGTGGCTGGATGATGTTCGCGCTTGTTGGATGCATGTCCGCCTTGTCGTTTGCTGTTATCCAACTGTCTGGTGTTACCCGGAACTCCCCCATCTGATAGCGGAGTCGAATGAGCACAGCACGATGAGCAAGGCAGTTAACGATGGTCGCATGTCATGAGCCGTGGAAGCTGAGGACAGTGGCCTCCCGCAAAGCAGTCTACATTCCCAACAAGAGGCCCGGAGAGAATACAAACAACAAATAGTTTTGCCATCCTGGAGTCTGATCTTCCTGCACCTTCGTCTGTGGGGGTGCCTGTGTCTGCGGCCGTAGTGCTACTACGATTTTGAAGTCGACAACCTTCCGCCCCTGCTCTGGATCAAGTGGGGCTTCTCCATCTGTCGGAGGCCTGCACCAGGCATCGGGAGCAAAGGGCTCAAGTTATCCTGCCTTTCACCCATCCATAAAGGGTTCTCCAAATCCTGTGAAGCGTGGGAGTGGGTGAATTTCCTTGATTTTCTCACCATTCGTGATTTTGGGCAGCTCCATGGTAAGAAATGTGATCATTCCTGGTGCTAAAACAATGGTCCTACCTCGGAGCTTGAGTAAATTACATTGCTAAGCTGCTCCCGAATGTATTACATCCGGACATGGAAATCGATTCTATCCATATGGGTAATGACATTATGAAGGGCAGCTCTAAACAGTTGAAACTGGATTTTAAAGAGCTGATTGGCTCTCTGCTAAACACAAACAAAAGACTCATCATATCTGGCCCTGTGCCCTCACTGAATCGTGGCTTTGAACGCTTTAGCAGGATTCTTTCTCTTCACAACTGGCTACGTGATTATTGCAGCTCAATGGGTGTAAATCTTGTTGACAATTTCAAAACCTTTTGGAAACAAAACACATTTTATAAGGAAGATGGGATACACCCAAATCATTTGGGTTCCTGGATCCTTTCACAGAATTATAAGGCTGCGTTGAGACAATGATTTATCAATGACCCAAGCCCAGCTCAGTTAATCCCTACCATTGTGATGCAGAGTTGTCATAATGCTTCAGCAAATGTACATTACACCAGGGGCATTGGTAGACACAATGTAAGTAACCTAATTTGTGACTCACCACCTGGATTCGGTCTTATGTAGCAACATTTGAATTTCTGTTCTTTACATTGGATAAAAGTAGAGACACAGAGCTACAAAATGGTATATCATACACTGCATTTTTTTGAAACAATGGGAAAGTAATTCTGCTTTGGAAGTTGATAAATTTGTAAACACACTTTGAGAAAACCATCTTTCAATGTTTTGGTATTACTATTGGAGAGCCCTTCTTTGTCCACACCCATTCAGCATTGTTCACACCCTCTTAAGCCTTTTGTGTTTTGTACTGACTTGCCAGCTACTTCCAGACATCAAAGAGGGAAAGAACAGCTCACTGAACATTACTCGCCCTAGCAGAGCTGGTTAGGCTGTTATGTTATCCAGAGCATTGGTGACTTCAACTGTGCTGTCAGATTGTTCGTTTGTAAGTTCAGAGTGCACACTGGACGCTCTGGCCAATAAGTAGGGTTGTTCTAAAAGCTCTGACCTTACAACGACAGTCAAGCACGTAAGCTAACTGGCTAACATTGGCTAGCTACTTCCAGACACATAATGAGAGAACACCCCACTCTGACCATTCTACTCTCCCTAGCTGAGCTGATTAGGCTTTTTTCATGTTATCCGGAGCGTGGGTGACTAACTGTGCTGCTGGCAACAATTGAATTACGCTTTGTTGCTGACACCGGACATATTCCTGACACCGGACATATTCCTGACACAGGACATATTCAACTGGTGCTGAGTGTTAAAAAAATTATACGTTATTCTGCGCTCTGGCACACTAAAACAAGAGTCTTTTGTTAAAAAATGTAGCTAGATAGCTAGTTAGGTAAATAATGAATCCCAACACATGACGTGATATTAGTTAGCTAGCTAGCTAAACTATGGACCATAATCACAACTTGTGACGTTACTACCCTGCATGAATCTGCAGGTAGCTAACCAACCAGGTACTATGGCTATAACTAGTCATGCAAATGCATCTGCGATACGAAGAATAAGATCATACAGATAATGTAATCTAGCGACCAAGCCAGCTAACGTTAGCTAGCTAACAGTACACTTGAAATGAAACCACTTTCTGTCAAAATTAGAAACGTGTAACATCTGAAAATGTAGCTAGCTAGACTATCATGGTTGGACGCTTCTCCTGTCTAATGCCATGCATGGTTGCCCTTAGTTTGAAGGTGTAATCCAGACTGGTGTTTTCTCCATCTCCTTAGCGATCATACTCGAATTCCACTGATTTCAAAACTCAGTCCTTAAGAAAGTGGAGAGCATACATATAACATTAGCTGGCGAGCCAGCTAGCTAACATTAGCTTTACATTAGGTTTATGCAGATTTACTACGCAATACATTTGACACGATTACCTAGACATGCTGACGAGCTCCAATAGACAGACGCGTGCTATATGGCAGACCAATCCAAACTCAACTTCTCGGCATGTCCAGCCCACCCAGTTTGATATTAAGGCAAAAAAATGCATTTTGATTTAAAAATAAATAATTACATTCAAACAGCTCTCCTGTGAAGTTGTGACTTGCGACATACGCATAGTTTCTTGAATTTGGTCACATGTATGCCCCTCTAACTGTCCTGAATGCCTCTGCTGATCCTACAGCTATTGTATGCAGTAATCATGTGCCTATAAACTAGATGTATACTGTTAGCACTGAGCCGTTGTGTCCTGGGAGGAAGTCCACCGTGTGCAGCTCACCCTACACCAGTCCTTCTCAAATAGTGGGGCGCTCGGAGCGATGCCATGGGGGGCGCGTGGGACCCCGGGGAACATGCTTTTTTTTGCTGCAGGGAGTAGTTTTTTGTTGTTGCACCGAACAAGATCACACAGCACAGAGCAGGAGATATGAAGTGCAGATAACTTAAGAGACACCATGGAAAAATATTTGAAAAGAAAGGTGGAGAGAGACGGAGATATAGAGACAAACGTAAGTCTCCCGAAAGCTAAGACGAGGAAATATGACGAAGCGTATGTAGCGCTTGGCTTCACTGTGACTACGGTGGGGGACGAGGAAAGACCGGTATGTTTACTGTGTCTAAAAATGTTGGCAGCGGACAGCATGAAGCCAAATAAATTAAGGCGTCACTTAAAGACATTACACCTCAATCACGCTGATAAGCCGCTTGAGTTTTTTCAGCGAAAACGTGCGGAATATTGCCAACAATCGTCCGGCTTTGTGAATGCTACTTCAGTAAACCAGCGAGCACTGTTAGCATCATATAAGATGGCGTACCAAATTGCTCAGTGCAATAACCCCACTCCATAGCAGAGGAGCTGATACTGCCTGCAGCGTTAGACATTGTCTCTGTCATGCTGGACGACGCAAGTACTGCAAAACTAAAAGTACTTCCCTGAAAACAGTTCCCAATATGACTGGGTGAGAGATCCTTTCAATGCACTCCAACTAGTTTCAGCTCTGCAGAGGAGGACCAGTTCATTGATATGACGTCTGACTCCACATTGAGACTGAGGTTCACATCACAGACACTGAGTGAATTCTGGCTGAGTGTAGAGAGGCAGTATCCACTCTTAGTGCAGAGGGCCATGGGCAGAGGGCCATTCTTCCTTTTGCAACATCTTATCTTTGTGAGACTGGCTTCTCTGCTGCTGCTGCACTGAAGACCAAGTACAGGTCCCAGCTAAACATTGAGCAGGAGCTGAGAGTTGCAGTATCATGCTTCAAACCCCTCTTTGAAAAGCTGTGCTCTGCAAAACGTGCTCATTGTAGCCATTACCCCTGACTTCCTCATTTTGATTTTTTTTTTAAATCAGCACAAATTGTTTTATTAATTTTTGTTTTATAGGTCAAAGTGTTTCATATATTGTGCTCCTGAGTTAATGTTGCTGATCAATTTGAATGTATGATTTATTGATTATATTTCATTTTATTTTTCAGTATCAAATACAATGGATACAATGTTATGCAGAGGTGTACTTATAACAATTTTATAGACAAATTATACTATTTACAGTCGCGGCAAGAGAGTTGGGGGGCGCGAAATGTTTACTTCTTCCTAGGGGGGGGGGGGGCATAACAGAAAATAATTGAGAAGCACTGCCCTACACTAACCTAAATAACATGAGCATATCTACTTCTGGTAAGCTTCCCAGTAAAGCAATAAAAATAAGTAAGCATCCCAGAAGAAAAGTACTCAAAATAGCCGACGTTAACATATGTAGCTTAAGAAACAAGGTTCATGAAATCAATAATTTGCTAGTAACAGATGACATTCATATTCTGACTATCTCTGAAACACACTTAGATAATACATTTGATGATACAGTGGTAGCAATACAAGGTTATACCATTTACAGAACATATAGAAATGCCAATGAAGGAGGTGTTGCTGTTTATATTCAGAACTACATTCCTGTAAAGCTTAAAGATCTCATGATAAATACTGTTGAAGTAATATGGCTACAGGTTCTGCCTCACCTAAAGCCCATTCTGGTGGGAAGCTGCTACAGACCACCATGTAATGAGGAGGAAACCGACACTGCACTTGACACATTTATGAAATTGCTTATTCCAGTTACTAATAAGCCTGCACCTATTAAGAAAATTACTGTAAAAACTGTTAAATCCACGTGGATTGACGAGGAATTGAAAATGTGTATGGTTGAGAGGGATGGCAAAAAAGGAAAAGTAATGGTAAAAAAGTCTGGCTGCACAACTGATTGGCAAAGGTATTGCAAATTGAGAAATCATGTGACAACTGAATAAAAAGAAGAAGAAACTACACTATAAAAAAATATATATGACAGGTAGATTGATAGTAAAAAGCTTTGGAGCACCTTAAATTACATTTTGGGAAAAAAAGCTAACTCAGCTCCATCATTCAATGAATCTGAAGGCTCATTCATCACAAAATCAACTGATGTTGCAAACTACTTTAATGATTTTTTCATTGGCAAGATTAGCAAATAGAGGTCGACCGATTATGATTTTTCAAAAAAGCCGATACCGATTAATCGGCCAATTTATTTATTATTTATTTGGAATAATGACAATTACAACAATACTGAATGAACACTTATTTTAACTTAATATAAAACATCAATAAAATCAATTTAGCCTCAAGTAAATAATGAAACATGTTCAATTTGGTTTAAATAATGCAAAAACAAAGTGTTGGAGAAGAAAGTAAAAGTGCAATATGTGCTATGTAAGAAAGCTAACGTTTCAGTTCCTTGTTCAGAACATGAGAACATATGAAAGCTGGTGGTTCCTTTTAACATGAGTCTTCAATATTCCCAGGTAAGAAGTTTTAGGTTGTAGTTATTAAGTACTATTTCCCTCTATACCATTTGTATTTCATTAACCTTTGACTATTAGATGTTCTTATAGGCACTTTAGTATTGCCAGTTTAACAGTATAGCTTCCATCCCTCTCCTCGCTCCTCCCTGGGCTCGAACCAGCAACACAACGACAACAGCCACCATCAAAGCAGCGTTACCCATGCAGAGCAAGGGGAACAACTACTCCAAGTCTCAGAGCGAGAGAGGCAGGTCGAAATTGCGTTGGTCTAGTTAACTGTAAGGTTGCAAGATTGGATCCCCCGAGCTGACAAGGTGAAAATCTGTCGTTCTGCCACCGTTCCTAGAACGTCATTGAAAATAAGAATGTGTTCTTAACTGACTTGCCTAGTTAAAGTGTACATATATATATATATATATATATATATATATATATATATACAGTGCCTTGCGAAAGTATTCGGCCCCCTTGAAATTTGCGACCTTTTGCCACATTTCAGGCTTCAAACATAAAGATATAAAACTGTATTTTTTTGTGAAGAATCAACAACAAGTGGGACACAATCATGAAGTGGAACAACATTTAGTGGGTATTTCAAACTTTTTTAACAAATCAAAAACTGAAAAATTGGACGTGCAAAATTATTCAGCCCCCTTAAGTTAATACTTTGTAGCGCCACCTTTTGCTGCGTTTACAGCTGTAAGTCGCTTGGGGTATGTCCCTATCAGTTTTGCACATCGAGAGACTGACATTTTTTCCCATTCCTCCTTGCAAAACAGCTCGAGCTCAGTGAGGTTGGATGGAGAGCATTTGTGAACAGCAGTTTTCAGTTCTTTCCACAGATTCTCGATTGGATTCAGGTCTGGACTTTGACTTGGCCATTCTAACACCTGGATATGTTTATTTTTGAACCATTCCATTGTAGATTTTGCTTTATGTTTTGGATCATTGTCTTGTTGGAAGACAAATCTCCGTCCCAGGCTCAGGTCTTTTGCAGACTCCATCAGGTTTTCTTCCAGAATGGTCCTGCATTTGGCTCCATCCATCTTCCCATCAATTTGAACCATCTTCCCTGTCCCTGCTGAAGAAAAGCAGGCCCAAACCATGATGCTGCCACCACCATGTTTGACAGTGGGGATGGTGTTCAGGGTGATGAGCTGTGTTGCTTTTACGCCAAACATAACGTTTTGCATTGTTGCCAAAAAGTTCAATTTTGGTTTCATCTGACCAGAGCACCTTCTTCCACATGTTTGGTGTGTCTCCCAGGTGGCTTGTGGCAAACTTTAAACTACACTTTTTATGGATATCTTTAAGAAATGGCTTTCTTCTTGCCACTCTTCCATAAAGGCCAGATTTGTGCAATATACGACTGATTGTTGTCCTATGGACAGAGTCTCCCACCTCAGCTGTAGATCTCTGCAGTTCATCCAGAGTGATCATGGGCCTCTTGGCTGCATCTCTGATCAGTCTTCTCCTTGTATGAGCTGAAAGTTTAGAGGGACGGCCAGGTCTTGGTAGATTTGCAGTGGTCTGATACTCCTTCCATTTCAATATTATCGCTTGCACAGTGCTCCTTGGGATGTTTAAAGCTTGGGAAATCTTTTTGTATCCAAATCCGGCTTTAAACTTCTTCACAACAGTGTCTCGGACCTGCCTGGTGTGTTCCTTGTTCTTCATGATGCTCTCTGCGCTTTTAACGGACTTCTGAGACTATCACAGTGCAGGTGCATTTATACGGAGACTTGATTACACACAGGTGGATTGTATTTATCATCATTAGTCATTTAGGTCAACATTGGATCATTCAGAGATCCTCACTGAACTTCTGGAGAGAGTTTGCTGCACTGAAAGTAAAGGGGCTGAATAATTTTGCACGCCCAATTTTTCAGTTTTTGATTTGTTAAAAAAGTTTTAAATATCCAATAAATGTCGTTCCACTTCATGATTGTGTCCCACTTGTTGTTGATTCTTCACAAAAAAATACAGTTTTATATCTTTATGTTTGAAGCCTGAAATGTGGCAAAAGGTCGCAAAGTTCAAGGGGGCCGAATACTTTCGCAAGGCACTGTATATATATATATATTCTTCTTCTGAGAAATGAAGGCTATTCCATGTGAGAAACTACTCCTTTCACAAAACAGCGTAAACTGGCCCTAACCAGAATAGAAAGAGGAGTGTGAGGCCCCGGTGCACAACTGAGCAAGAAGACAAGTACCTTAGAGTGTCTAGTTTGAGAAACAGACGCCTCACAAGTCCTCAACCGGCAGCTCTAAATAGTACCGCAAAACACCAGTCTCAACGTCAACATACATGTTACACAATACATGTATGTTTTGTTCGATAAAGTTCATATTTATATCCACAAATCTCAGTTTACATTGGCGCGTTACGTTCAGTAATGTTTGTTTCCAAAACATCCAGTGATTTTGCAGAGAGCCACATCAATTTACAGAAATACTCATCATAAATGTTGATGAAAATACAAGTGCTATGCATGGAACTTTAGATAAACTTCTCCTTAATGTAACCGTTGTGTCAGATTTCAAAAAAGCTTTACCGAAAAAGCACACCATGCAATAATCTGAGTACAGCGCTCAGACAACAAAACAAGCCATACAGATATCCGCCATGTTGTGGAGTCAACAGAAGTCAGAAATAGCTTTATAAATATTCACTTCCCTCTGATGATCTTCATCAGCATGCACTCCCAGGAATCCCAGTTCCACAATAAATGTTTGATTTGTTCGATTATGTCCAAATACCTCCTTTTTGTTTGCGCGTTTAGTACACAATCCAAACTCACGAGGCGCGGGCAAGTCCGAACGTTCAGACGAAAAGTCATATTACAGTTCGTAGAAACATGTCAAACGAAGTATAGAATCAATCTTTAGGATGTTTTTATCATAAATCTTCAATAATGTTTCAACCGGAGAATTCCTTTGTCTGTAGAAATGCAATGGAACGCAGGTCGCTCGCGCGTGGTCAGCTCATGGCACTCTGCCAGACACCTAGCTCAAACAGCTCTCATTCCCCCCTCCTTCACAGTAGAAGCCTCAAACAACCTTCTAAAGACGGTTGACATCTAGTGGAAGCCTTGGGACGTGCAATATGACCCCATAGACACTGCATATTCGATAGGCAATGACTGGAAAAACTACAAACCTCAGATTTCCTACTTCCTGGTTGGATTTTTTTCTCAGGTTTTTGCCTGCCATATGAGTTCTGTTATACTCACAGACATCATTCAAACAGTTTTATAAACTTCAGAGTGTTTTCTATCCAAATCTACTCATAATATGCATATATTAGAAACTGGGCCTAAATAGAAGGCAGTTTACTCTGGGCACCTTATTCATCCAAGCTACTCAATACTGCCCCCAGCCATAAGAAGTTTTAAGAAAATTGCAATTTGCTCACAAAAGGGCAGCACGGCTGGCTCTTAGATGTACATATGCATGTCAATCTCTCCTCGTTCAAAGTGAAGGAGAGATGGACTTCATCACTACTTGTATTTGTGACAGGTTTTGACAAGTTAAATGCACTGAGCTGTCTGTTTGAACTACTGGTACACAGCTCAGACACCCCATGCATACCCCACAACATGACACCATGTCCAGAACAGACTATGGGAGGCACACAGTACTACATAGAGCCATGACTACATGGGAACTCTATTTCACATCAAGTAACTCATGCAACAGTAAAATTAGATTTAAAAAATTGATAAAAAATACAACTTATGGAACAGCGGAGACTGTGAAGCAACACAAACATAGGCACAGACACATGCATACAAACAAACGATAACATACGCACTATACACACAAGGACACATGTATATTGTGTTGTAGATACAGTATGTGGTAGTAGAGTAGTGGCCTGAGGGCACACACTTAATGTGTTGTGAAATCTGTTGTGAATGTTTGTAATGTTTTTAAAAATGTATAACTGCATTAATTTAGCTGGACCCCAGGAAGAGTAGCTGTTGCCTTGACAGTAGCTAATGGGGATCAATAATAAATACAAGTATCACTGTGATTCCAAAATTTACTTCGATTTGATGGTTACTATATCAATATTTATGCATAAAGCAGTTTAAACCACCATTTTTTGCACAATTAATTTTAACGACACAAAAAGATCCGACCATGTCGGTCTAACAAATTGTTTGTTGGCATTTAGAAAATTGTACTGGCATTTTATGTTTCCATCAGCGCGGTCTTGACATTTTTCATGCGTTAGGTAATTAATCCACATTAAGTTGTTGTCTGGAAACGTGCTTAGTGGTGTGTAAATTAACCTACTGTATGAGTCCAAGCCCCAAATTAGTTGAAGATGTAGGCAACAAACAGGAATTGGGTGTTGATTGATGTAAATGGTTATAAAATATACCAAATAAATTGTGTGTGATGGCATTGTCAGTGTGCCAGCATGCTTTTCACAAGTCCTCACATTCTAAAATCAAATGATTTCTCTAACAGGTTGGGAATGACATGGTTGAGTACCTGTACCAGAAGGAGGTGACCAGACCCTAAAATGTTGTGGGGACTGCTCACAGGTATTTACAGTCACTAGTGGACTGGCATTGGAGCAAGGTACACTGCTTGGGTCACTGGATGTGTGCTTCAAGTCCTATTATGTGTTTGATATCAACTTTCCCACTGTGCCCCAGCATGGAAATTCCTACAAACCACGGTGTATCAGCTGCTAGGAACAGAATTCCCTGCAGTAAGACTTCTGCGAGCATGTCTTTTTTCCACTGAACAATAGTGAATAAGTATCTGCTCTTGTACGAAGTGTGAGAAGTGACAGAAGGATGCACAGATCAATGTATGGATGAGATAGATCAATGGATGCTTGAGCCATGATTGTCTCATTCCAACGCTAATATGCTCTTAAGGCACTATTTATAGCTCTGTTAAATTTACTTTTAGATAGTTTTTATGCATTTGTGCCTGCTCTTTGCTTACAGTACGGTATGTGGCTCGTTGGCCTTTAGTTCAACTACTGAAGCGCGTTCTGGTACGCTTTCATTCTATCACAACAATTTATTTTAAAAACAAATGTTACATTTTGGGGATTATAAAAAGTGCTTTATGAATGAAATACAGTTATTAAGTAATTAGTCATTAGTCCATGTCTTAATAAGCAGTGACCTTCAGATGTAATATTTTACACTTGTTCTGTGTAGCAATGTTTTAACTCTACACAAATGTAGACAATTATTGTGTGGCAAAACAGCAAAGTGTGTGTGTGCTTTCCACTAAGATAGCCAAAGTGTGTCAGTGAAAATCTATTGATTAGCTCTGGCACTGTCTGATAGACAGATCTGTGTTAATACCATGTAAGAGAGACAATGTCACATGTACGCATGCTTTGTTTTTCTCAGATTGCAATCTGAATGTGCACAATAATGTTTTAATGTAGCTACAACATGTGAACACTATGGGGATTTTGACCTTATAATGTTTAAAGGGACAACTACAGAATTATTTACATGAGTCAAGTAATAACTGAGCAACAGATTAACCAATGGAAGTTTAAAAGATAATTAACACATTTATAATTATTAAAAGAAAATCAAACCCAGTTCAGAACTATTGCCTTTTTGAGTAAACTTTGGAGATGACGGCCCTGTGGAAGTCCCTGTGGACCCTGTAAAAGTCATCATACAATGTGATTTTATGGATTTTTGTCTCTCACAGTTGAAGTGTACCTATGATAAAAATTACAGACCTCTACATGCTTTGTAAGTAGGAAAACCTGCAAAAATCGGCAGTGTATGAAATACTTGTTCTCCCCACAGTATGTGAGAATGCTGTTCATCGACTACAGCTCAGCATTTAACACCATAGTACCCTCCAAACTCGTCATCAAGCTCGAGACCCTGGGTCTCGACCCCGCCCTGTGCAACTGGGTACTGGACTTCCTGATGGGCCGCCCCCAGGTGGTGAGGGTAGGTAACAACATCTCCACCCCGCTGATCCTCAACACTGGGGCCCCACAAGGGTGCGTTCTGAGCCCTCTCCTGTACTCCCTGTTCACCCACGACTGCGTGGCCATGCATGCCTCCAACTCAATCATCAAGTTTGCGGACGACAGTACAGTGGTAGGCTTGATTACCAACAACGACGAGACGGCTTACAGGGAGGTCCCATCACTCATTCATGTACATATTCTTTATCCCTTTACACTTGTGTGTATAATGTAGTAGTTGTGGAATTGTTAGGTTAGATTACTTGTTGGTTATTACTGCATTGTCGGAACTAGAAGCACAAGCATTTCGCTACACTCGCATTAACATCTGCTAACCATGTGTATGTGACAAATAACATTTGATTTGATTTGTATAGGAGATGTTGTAACCACTTTGACCATTAAAACCTACCCTAACCAGAAACCGTGGATAGATGGCAGCATTCGCACAAACTGAAAGCATGTACCACTGCATTTAACCATGGCAAGGTGACTGGGAATGTGGCAGAATACAAACAGTGTAGTTATTCCCTCCACAAGGCAATCAAACAGGCAAAATGTCAGTATAGAGACAAAGTGGATTTGCATATTCAATGGCTCAGACATGAGACGTATGTGGCAGGGTCTACAGACAATCATGGACTACAAAAGAAAAAACAGATATGTTGCGGACACTGACGTCTTGCTTCAGGACAAGCTAACCACCTTAGCTCACTTTGAGGATAACACGGTGCCACCGACGTGGACTGTTATCAAGGACTGTGGGCTCTCCTTCGCCGTGGCCAATGTGTGTAAGACATTTAAGCGTGTTAACCCTTGCAAGGCTGCTGGCTCAGACGGCCTCCCAAGCCACGTCCACAGAGCATATGCAGACCAGCTGGCTGGTGTGCTTACGGACATATTCAATCTCTCCCTATCACAGTCTACTGTCTCCACATGCTTCAAGATGGCCACTACTGTTCCTGTACCAAAGAAAGCAAAGGTAACTGAACTAAATGACTATTGCACCGTAGCACTCAATGTCATCATGAAGTGTTTTGAGAGACTAGTCAAGAATCATATCACCTCTACCTTACCTGGCACCCTAGACCCACTTCAATTGTCTTACCTCCCCAATAGATCCACAGACGATGCAATCGCCATCGCACTGCCCTATCCCATCTGGACAAGAGGAATACCTATATAAGAATGCTGTTCATTGACTAGCTCAACATTCAATACCATAGTACCCTCCAAGCTAATCATTAAGCTCGAGGCAACTGGGTTCTGAAGTTCCTGACGGACCACCCCCAGGTGGTGAAGGTAAGAAACAACACCTCCACTTTGCTGATCCTCAACAATGGGGCCCCACAAGGGTGCCTATTCAGCCCCCTCATGTACTCCCTTTTCACCCATGATTGCGTGAGCAATCACGCATCCAATTCAATCATCAAATTTGCAGACGACATAACAGTAGTAGGCTTGATTACCAACAATGATGAGACATCCTACAGGGAGGAAGTGAGGGCCCTGGGAGTGTGGTGCCAGGAAAACAACCTCTCACTAAACGTCAACAAAACAAAGGAGAGGATCGAGGACTACAGCAAACAGCAGAGGGAGCACCCCTCTATCCACACCGACGGGATTGCAGTGGAGAAGGTGGAAAGCTTCAAGTTTCTCGTACACGTCACTGACCAACTGAAATGGTCCACCCACACAGACAGTGTGGTGAAGAAGGCACAACAGCGCCTCTTCAACCTCAGGAGGCTGAAGAACTTTGGCTTGGCACCTAAAACCCTCAAACTTTTACTAAATGCACAATTGAGAGTATCCTGTCAGGCTGTATCACTGATTGATATGGAAACTGCACAGGCCGCAACCGCGGGGCTCTCCAAAGGGTGGTGTGGTCTACCCAACGCATCACAGGGGGCAAACTACTTGCCCTCCTACAGTACCCTGTCTTTCAAAGATAATTTGTAAAAATCCAAAATAACTTCACAGATCTTCATTGTAAGGGGTTTTAACACTGTTTCTCATGCTTGTTCAATGAACCATAAACCAGGAATGAACATGCACCTGTGGAACGGTCATTAAGACACTAACAGCTTACAGATGGTCGGCAATTAAGGTCACAGTTATGAAAACTTAGGACACTAAAGAGGCCTTTCTACTGACTCTGAAAAACATCAAAAGAAAGATGTCCAGGGTCCCTGCTCATCTGTGTGAATGTGCCTTAGGCATGCTGCAAGGAGGCATGAGGACTGCAGATGTGGTCAGCACAATAAATTGCAATGTCCATACTGTGAGACGCCTTAGACAACGCTACAGGGAGACAGGGCGGACAGCTGATCGTCCTCGCAGTAGCAGACCACGTGTAACAACACCTGCACAGGATCGGTACATTCGAACATCACACCTGCGGGACAGGTACAGGATGGCAACAACTGCCCCAAGATACACCAGGAATGCACAATCCCTCCATCAGTGCTCAGACTGTCCGCAATAGGCTGAGAGAGGCTGGACTGAGGGCTTGTAGGAATGTTGTAAGGCAGGTCCTCACCAGACATCACCGGCAACAACGTTGCCTATGGGCACAAACCCACCGTCGCTGGACCAGACCGGACTGGCAAAAAGTGCTCTTCACTGACTAGTTGCGGTTTTGTTTCACCTTCAGTGATGGTCGGATTCGCGTTTATTGTCGAAGGAATTAGCATTACACAGAGGCCTGTACTCTAGAGCGGAATCGATTTGGAGGTGGAGGGTCCATCATGGTCTGGGGCAGTGTGTCACAGCATCATTGGAGTGAGCTTGTTGTCATTGCAGGGTCTCTCAATGCTGTGCGTTACAGGGAAGACATCCTCCTTCCTTATTTGGTAATCCTTTGGTACTCCCTTCCTGCAGGGTCATTCTGATATGACACTCCAGCATGACAATGCCACCAGCCGCACTGCTCGTTCTGTGCGTGATTTCCTGCAAGACAGGAATGCCATTGTTCTGCCATGGCCAGCAAAGAGCCGAGATCTCAATCCCATTGAGCATGTCTGGGTCCTGTTGGATCGGTGGGTGAGCGCTAGGGCCATTCCCCCCAAAAATGTCCGGGAACTTGCAGGTGCATTGGTGGAAGAGTGGGGTAACATCTCACAGCAAGAACCGGCAAATCTGGTACAGTCCATAAGGAGGAGACGCACTGCAGTACTTAATGCAGCTGGTGGCCACACCAGATACTGACTGTTACTTTTGATTTTGAAACCCCCTTTGTTCAGGGACACATTATTCCATTTATGTGGAACTTGTTCAGTTTATGTCTCAGTTGTTGAATCTTGTTATGTTAATACAAATATTTACACACGTAAAGTTTGGTGAAAATAAACACTGTTGAAAGTGAGAGGATGTTTCTTTTTTTGCCGAGTGTATGTATATACTGTATTCTTTTCTACTGTATCTTAGATGATGCCGCTCTGACATTGCTCATCCATATATTTATATATTCGTAATTCCATTCCTTTACTTATATTTGTGTGTATTGGGTAAATGTTGTGAAATTGTTAGATATTAGATATATAATTATTTCTCTACACCCGTAATAACATCTGCTAAACATGTGTATGTGACCCAAAAAATACTAATTTGATTTGAATTTGTGTTTCTCATGGTCTGAGACTCTTTAGGTGCCTTTTGGCAATCTCCAGGCGGGCTGTCATGTGCTTTTTACTGAGGAGTGGCTTCTGTCTGGTCACTCTACCATAAATGCCTGATTGGTGGAGTGCTGCAGAGATGGTTGTCCTTCTGGAAGGTTCTCCCATCTCCACAGAGGAATTCTAGAGCTCAGAGTGACCATTGGGTTCTTGGTCACCTCCCTGACCAAGGCCCTTCTACCCCGATTGCTCAGTTTGGCCAACTAGAAAGAGTCTGGGTGGTTCCAAACTTCTTCCGTTTAAGAATGAGCTGTGTTCTTTGGGACCTCAATGCTGCAGACATTTTTTGGTACCCTTCCCCAGATCTGTGCCTCGACACAATCCTGCCTCGGAGCTCTACGGCCAATTCCTTCGACCTCATGGCTAAGTTTTTGCTCTGACATGCGCTTTCAACTGTGGGACCTTATTTAGACAGGTGTGTGCCATTCCAAATCCGGTCCAATCAATTGATTTTTACCACAGGTGGACTCCAATCAAGTTGTAGAAACATCTCAAGGATGATCAATGGAAACAGGATGCACCTGAAGTCAATTTCGAGTCTCATAACAAAGGGTCTGACTACTTATGTAAAGAAGGTATTTATTTCTGTTTTTCTTTTTGAATACATTTTCAACTATTTCTAAAAAACAGTTTTTGCTTTGGCATTATATGTAGATTGCTGAGGATTTTTTTTTGTTTAATACATTTTAGAATAAGGCTGTAACGTAACAAAATGTGGAAAAATAGTATTTACATATTTTAAATAGCACATTGAAACAAAGCCCAATTTTTTTAATATGTAATATTTCACAAGATAACATGTCATAAGATAGGATTGAATATTGTAATTTATTTATATTATTTCATGAACCAAACAGTCCAAACATCAGACTATAGCCTTTCTGTTTAAATCTAAATAATTTATTTTGGAAATATCCAGCTTTTGCTATTTTCTTCATTACCATGCTGATGATTTCAAGTGGTATTGGATTTATTTTGATCAGTTATTAAAGAATGTTCGCCACAAGTTTCCCAGAATTGTTTGCCAGAAGTTCACAAATTGCCACAAATTTATCGTAACAGTTTACCACAAAACTCATTTGCATGTGAAAATAGGAGCTTGCTGCAAATTTGTGGCAAATTGGCCAAAGTTTTGCCACAACTGTTTGCCAGAAGCCAATTTTTTCGGTAAGATAACTTACAATATCTTGGCACCCAGAACCAAATCAGCTAGGCAGTCACTGCTAACCAACCTCTTGTTTGTACAAATTCCTACTGATTAATATAACATTGGCAATTCGGGCTCTGTAAAATAAATAAAAACTACATCTTTGGGGCATGTAGCTGTTCCTTGCAGACACAAATTTGCGCTCCCCGTACTCTTGGCATTCATATCACTTGCATGTGCATGCGAATGTGTGTATTTGTTTGAGTCTCGGTTGTTTCTGCATTTCGTTCCGTGGCCACAGAGGGAAAAATATTACAGACAGCACCTTTGTCTCCTGAGTAAATAAAAGGGCTGGATGTGGGGGCCATTCATGAATGAAACTGATCTTGAGGTCTATCTCTCTCCCAACCAGTGAATCAGAGGTGATCTGCCATGCAGGGAAAACAAAGACGTGGAGTGGAGAGTGACCCTTCAGTGAGTTTTAGAGAGAGACCCTGCCTGCCATGCGTCACACACTCGATCCTGCCTTCTCCAACACACCACTCTGTCTGATGGGCTGCTGCTGAGAGAAGGAGATTAGAATGCCAAATGCCACTGGGGGGGGGGGGGGGGGGGGATCTGTATAAGAGACAAGCACAAACACACACAGAAACTCACACACACTTGTGAATACACACAGACATACACACACACTCAGGCTGATTGTTTTAACGATATATGATATTTTGAACAGACAGTAGCTTTGCTCTGTCTTGTCTGACACACTCAGTTTTAAGTTTCCCTCTCTTTCCTGTCCTGGTCGAGAACATGGCCTTGAGGTAAACACCTCATGAAAAGCTGAGTTTCTGGGTGAAATCGGTTCTGCTATATTCCTGTAAAATTGCAGAGTCATGGGTGGGTATTTCCCATGCAATGTGTGGACTCCCACGCATCCCAAAACACTTGCGTGATATGGGAATTTCTGGGATAGTAAATTCCCAACTATGCATTAACAAGTTTCTGGACATTTCCGGACTCTGCACAGCACGTAAACTCTCAATGGCTGCAGGCGCGTGGCTCTCTACTTCATGTGTTAGAAGAGAAGCCTCGTGAAAAGAAGCAAGCTATCCATGTCTCCTTATTTATCCTGTTTTCATGTTTGCTACATTTATAAGCATGGTTTTGTCAGAGTTCTCTGGATATTTAGATAATAATAGTTTTCACATTCATTGAGTGTAGCCAAACTAAGCTAGCCAACTTTGTATGTAACTTCATGAGAACAAGATGGCATCTCGATAACGTATAGCTAGCCACTAATGTTAGCTAGCTCAGCGGGAGGTGCTAGATAGCCTACCATTTTGCCCTACTACAGTGGTTCTTCCTTTAAAAGTTACAAGCTTAAGGGCCTCCCAAGTGGCGCAGTTGTCTAACGCATTGCAGTGCTAGCTGTGCCACTCGAGATCCTGGTTCGAGTCCAGGCTCTGTCGCAACCGGCCGCGACTAGGAGACCCATGGGGCAGTGCACAATTTTCCCAGTGTTGTTCGGGTTTGGCTGGCAGGGATGTTCTTGTCCCATTGCACTAGCGCTAGCGACACCTGTTGCGGGCCAGGTCCAGTCCACGCTGGCACAGTCACCAGATGTACTGTGTTTCATCTGATACATTGGTGTGGCTTGCTCAGGGTTAAGCTGGCATTTTTTCAAGAAGCAGTGCGGCTTGGCTGGGTTGTTTCAAAGGACGCACGGCTCCCAACCTTCGCCACTCCTGAGTCCATACTGGAGTTGCAGCGATTGGACAAGACTGTAACTACCACGAAATTGGGGAGAATTGTTATTATTATTATTTTTTAAAGCCATTATGCCGCGACCGTAAGTGGTAGATGGTGATGGTGGGATTCTGTCATTGCACCACACTATCACAAGGGGGAAAACTGTGGCAATAATGAAATCATCTCTTTAAACAAGCCATAGAAAGTTGGTTGTAATTTCAGTTTAAAAAATGTAAAAGTAAGGAACTTGTCTGTCGGCCCTGCATTAAAGACCAAAATTGGTTAAAGAAAATTGTGATAAATAAAAATATATGCCAGTTTCATTTAAGGACCAAAAAATTGACAGCTGTGCCAAATAGATTGCAAAATAATTGGGAAGAGATTTTCAATGTACCGATTCCATGGCACATGCTTTATGAATTGACACGCAATTTCAGTTTATTATAACATACTAGAGGCCTAAATCCAATGGGTTTAACCTGAATGAATGATTATATTGAAGATAGAAGCTTGGAACTCTTACGGAGTTCCAAGAACCGATCTGTTGTCCAACGATTATAAAATGTTATTATTATTATTGTTATTATTATCCCTGCATTATAATTAAATAAAAGACCCTTAGATATTCTGTGTTTTTACTTACAGAAGTGATGGACAGCTGTAGGCATTTTGTTTTTCACAAGCGTAGCGGGATGTGAGTGCTGCAAACAACATTTCCAGGATCGGAGGATTCTAAATTAATATCTTAGGGGCATTTTTCATTAGAGCAAATCTAAGAATATCTAAGAGGCTTTTATATAATAATAATAATAATAATCGTTGGATAACAGATCGGCTCTCGGAGCTCATTAAGAGGCGGCTTCTATCTTCAATATGCTTTAAATGCTTTATTATCCAAGTGTTTAAAGTGCGTGTGGGTGACTGCGAGAAACAAATATTGGGTGCAGTTTGAGGTAGTGAGGCGGAGATTAATAGCCCATCAATGTTTCCATGATGGGCTATTAACAGGACAATAGACTCTTCATAGCCCGGCTACTGTAGGTGTGAAAATCCCCCCAATTTGCAATTTGTTACATTGTTGAATTTCTCAAGCCAAAACATCTTGATGGCCTTCACCAGTTCATCTTTGCTTGATGCCAAACAAGTTCGATCGGGATTACATCAGGAGACCTACATGTAGAGATGATAAATATATATTTTAGATATACTGTTGGCCTACCGAGGTGACACGAGTCTCACTAGTGTTGAGTAATGTGCTGTTAAGTGTTGTAGGTCTTTTATTTATTTATTTTTATTTAACCTTTATTTTACTACATAAAGGTCTACTTACTCTTGACCCAGTTTATGTCCTCATTTGCAATGCAAACCTGGGTGGCAGAGTGTTTTTGTCACGACTTCTATCGAAGTCGGATCCTCTCCTTGTTTGGGCTGCATTCGGCGATCAACGTCACCGGCTTTCTAGCCATCGCCGCTCCATTTTTCAGATTTCCATTTGTTTTGTCTTGTTCCATACACACCTGGTTTTCATTCCCTAATCACACTGCATGTATTTAGTTGTCTGTTCCCCTCCATGTCTTTGAAATTGAAATTGTATTTATGTTATGTGGGTATTGTTACGCTCCATACTTTTTGTCTATTGTTCCGTGTTTGGGCACATTTATGTACTTTTGTGCTTTCGTTGGACCGGAATAAAAAGTGCGCCTGTTCACTACACTTTGCTCTCCTGCACCTGACTTCGCCTCCAGTACACACCCTTAACAGAATTTCACACCACCATGGAGTCAGCAGGAGCAGATACCAAGGTTAGAGGAGTCGAGGAGTGCGTCCAGGAACACTGTAATGTTACAACATCTTGGTGCCATGATGGATAGCGTTGTCTAGACCATTGACAGCTGGGAGAGACAGGAAGTCTCTCCAGTGCCTCAACCAGCGCAACCGGGGTTACCTCTACACGGAGCCAGTCTCAGTGGGATGCGTCTCTCCCTTCCCAGGGAGTATGATGGGACGGCAGCACAGTGCCAGGGGTTCCTTTTACAACTGGACCTCTACCTCGCCACTGTTCACCCAGCGCCCACACGGCGTTTGCCCACTCCAGAGCTCTCCCCGAGAGGCATGAGACGAGGGCGGACACTCTCTCCCTTCCCAAGGGAGCTTGGACCCCTTCTAGGAGTTCACCCGGGAACGGCTCTTCCATTTGAGGCAGGGGACGAGGAGCGCCCAGGAGTTCGCCCTGGAATTCCGGACCTTGGCCGCTGGAGCAGGCTGGAACGACAGAGCCCTCATCGACCACTACCGATGCAGCCTGCGCGAGGACATCCGACGTGAGCTGGCCTGCAGGGATGCCACCATCATCTTTGACCAACTGGTGAACTGGTCACCCGCGGACGTCCAGAGGGGGCTCTGTCGGTTCCATCTTCCAGCACCCCCGCTCCAGTACCCATGGAGGTGGGAGGGGCTGCGCGTAGGGAGACTGGAGGAGGGGCCATCACGTGCACCATCTGTGTCCGCAGAGGGCACACTGCCGGTCGGTGCAGTGTCGGTCCCTCTGGGAGTCGAGGCAGCAGGCAGGGCACTCTGGCGTCACCCCAGGTGAGTTTTCAACACACCCCTCCAGAGTCCTCTGTTGACCACCTGTTTGTACCTGTTTGTTTCCCTTGTTTTCCCAGCATAAGGCGCTTGTCGATTCAGGCGCAGCTGGGAATTTTTAATCGACAGAGCATTAGCCCATAGTTTAGGAATCACCATTAATCCTGTAGTTAGACCTTTCCCGGTACATGCTCTGGATAGTCGACCATTAGGGTCCGGGCTAATCAGAGAGGCCACCATCTCCCTGGCCTTGGAGACGCATGGGACGCGAGGAGAAAATCAGTCTCTTCCTCATTGACTGTCCTGCGTTTCCCGTGGTACTAGGCCTTCCCTGGTTGGCTCATCATAACCCCACCATTTCCTGGCAACAGAGTGCTCTCACGGGGTGGTTGCGAGAGTGCTCGGGGAGGTGTGTAGGGGTTTCCGTTGGTGCTACCACGGTGGAAAGTCCAGATCAGGTCTCCACCATGCGCATCCCCCCAGAATATGCAGATTTGGCTCTCGCCTTCTGTAAAAAGAAGGCGACTCAATTACCACCTCATCGAAGGGCGGATTGTGCTTCCCAGGAGTCACGTGTATCCCCTGTCGCAAGCTGGTGGTGGCTATGGAGACATATGTCTCTGAATCGCTGCGTCAGGGGTACATTCGGTCCTCCACTTGACCCGCCTCCTCAAGTTTATTTTTTGTGAAGAAGAAGAATGGAGGTCTGCGCCCGTGCATTGACTATCGAGGTCTCAATCAAATCACGGTGAGGTACAGTTACCCGCTACCTCTTATCGCCACAGCGATTGAGTCAATGCATGGGGCGCGCTTCTCTACGAAACTGGATCTCAGGAGTGCGTATAACCTGTTGCATATCTGGGAGGGAGATGAGTGGAAGACAGCGTTTAGTACCACCTCAGGGCATTATGAGTACCTCGTTATGCCGTACGTGTTGATGAATGCTCCATCAGTTTTCCAATCCTTTGTAGATGAGATTTTCAGGGACCTGCACGGGCAGGGTGTAGTGGTGTATATCGATGACATTCTGATATACTCCACTACACGCGTCGTGCATGTGTCCTTGGTGCGCAGGGTACTTGGACGACTGTTGAAGCATGACCTGTACGTCAAGGCAGAGAAATGCCTGTTCTTTCAGCAGGCCATCTCCTTCCTAAAGTATCACATTTCCACATTAGGGGTGGAGAAGGAGAGTGATCGCATTTCAGCCGTGCATAATTTGCCGACTCCCACCACGGTAAAGGAGGTGCCAATTACTACCGGAGATTTATCCAAGGTTTTGGCCAGGTGGCTGCTTCCATTACCTCACTGCAGAAAGGGGGTCCTGTACGGTTGCAGTGGTCAGCTGAGGCGGACAGGGCTTTTGGGCACCTGAGAGCTCTGTTTACCTCGGCTCCCGTGCTGGCCCATCCGGATCCCTCTTTGGCGTTCATAGTGGATGTGTCCTAGGCTGGGATAGGAGCCGTGCTCTCACAGCACTCGTGTACGCCACCGAAACTCAGCCCCTGTGCTTTTTTCTCGAACAAGCTCAGCCCGGCGGAGCGTAGCTATGATGTGGGGGACCGGGAGTTGTTGGCTGTGGTTAAAGCGTTGAAGACATGGAGACATTGGCTTGAGGGGGCTAAACACCCTTTCCTCATCTGGACTGACCACCGCAACCTGGAGTACATCCGGGCAGCGAGGAGACTGAATCCTCGTCAGGTAAGGTGAGCCATATTCTTTACCCATTTTGTGTTTACCTTGTCCTACAGACCAGGTTCCCATAATATGAAGGCAGACGCACTGTCCCGGCTGCATGACACAGAGGAGCGGCCCATGGATCAGACTCCCGGCCTCTTGCCTGGTAGCGCCGGTCATGTGGGAGCTGGACGTGGACATTGAGCAGGCATTGCATAAAGAGCCCGCTACCCTCCAGTGTCCCGTCGGGCGTATGTACGTTCCGTCTGTTGTCAGTGACCAGTTGATCTATTGAGCCCACACGTCACCCTCCTCTGGTCATCCTGGGATTGGTCGGACAGTGCGCTGTCTGACTGGGAAGTACTGGTGGCCCACCTTGGCAAAGGACGTGAGGGTTTATGTTTCCTCCTGCTCAGTGTGTGCCCAGTGTAAGACTCCGAGACACCTGCCCAGAGGTAAGCTACATCCCTTACCCGTTCCACAACGACCTTGGTCACACCTGTCAGTGGATTTTCTAACAGATCATCCTCTTTCACAGGGAAACACTATGATCCTGGTTGTCTCCTCCCTCTGCCCGGTCTTCCTATGGCCTTACAGACTGCGGAAGCCCTGTTTACTCAAGTCTTCCGGCACTAAGGGGTGCCTGAGGATATAATGTCTGATTGGGGTCCCCAGTTCACATCGAGAGTCTGGAAGGCATTCATGGAACGTCGGGGATCTCGATCAGCCTCACCTCGGGTTTTCAACCCGAGAGTAACAGGAAGGTAGAGAGAGTCAACCAGGATGTGGGCAGGTTTCTGCGGTCCTAATGCCAGGACCGGCCGGGGGGAGTGGGCGGTCTCTATGGGGGTGCCACAGGGTTCAATTCTCGGGCCGACTCTTTTCTCTGTATATATCAATGATGTTGCTCTTGCTGCGGGCGATTCCCTGATCCACCTCTACGCAGACGACACCATTCAGTATACTTCTAGACCTTCCTTGGACCCTGTGCTATCTAACCTCCAAACAAGCTTCAATGCCATACAACACTCCTCCCGTGGCCTCCAACTGCTCTTAAACGCTAGTAAAACCAAATGCATGCTTTTCAACCGTTCGCTGCCTGCACCCGCACGCCCGAATAGCATCCCCACCCTGGATGGTCCCGACCTTGAATATGTGGACATCTATAAGTACCTAGGTGTCTGGCTAGACTGTAAACTCTCCTTCCAGACTCATATCAAACATCTCCAATCTAAAATCAAATCTAGAGTCGGCTTTCTATTTCGCAACAAAGCCTCCTTCACTCACGCTGACAAACTTACCCTAGTAAAACTGACTATCCTACTGATCCTCGACTTCGGCGATGTCATCTACAAAATAGCTTCCAATACTCTACTCAGCAAACCGGATGCAGTTTATCACAGTGCCATCCGTTTTGTTACTAAAGCACCTTATACCACCCACCACTGCGACCTGTATGTTCTAGTCGGCTGGCCCTCGCTACATATTCATCGCCAGACCCATTGGTTCCAGGTCATCTACAAGTCCATGCTAGGTAAAGTTCCGCCTTATCTCAGTTCACTGGTCACGATGGCAACACCCGCCCGTAGCACGCGCTCCAGCAGGTGTATCTCACTGATCATCCCTAAAGCCAACACCTCATTTGGCCGCCTTTCGTTCCAGTTCTCTGCTGCCTGTGACTGGAACGAATTGCAAAAATCGTTGAAGTTGGAGACTTTTATCTCCCTCACCAACTTTAAACATCTGCTATCTGAGCAGCTAACCGATCGCTGCAGCGGTACATAGTCCATCGGTAAATATCCCACCCAATTTACCTACCTAATCCCCATACTGTTTTTATTTATTTACTTTTCTGCACTTTTGCACACCAGTATCTCCACCTGCACATGACCATCTGATCATTTATCACTCCAGTGTTAATCTGCTAAATTGTAATTATTCACCTACCTCCTCATGCCTTTTGCACACAATGTATATAGACTCTTCTTTTTTCCCCTTTTTTTCTACTGTGTTATTGACTTGTTTATTGTTTACTCCATGTGTAACTCTGTGTTGTTTTCTGTTCACACTGGTATGCTTTATCTTGGCCAGGTCGCTTTTGTAAATGAGAACTTGTTCTCAACTAGCCTACCTGGTTAAATAAAGATGAAATAAAACAAAACAAAAAAAATTAAATGCCTGTGTATTGTATATGGGATATACAAATAAAAAGGACCCAGATTGCAGTTCCTATAGCTTCCACTAGATAACAGTCTTTAGAAAGGGTTTCAGGCTTGTTTCTTGAAAAATGAACAAGTAGTCGTAGTTTTTCCAAGGTGTCCCTCATTAGCAAAGTATTCTTTGTGCGTGAGTGAGTCGCGCGCTCTTTGTTATTTATCTTCCCTATTGAACAAACTATTCTTAGTCTTAAATTGGATCATTTATTTAGATATTAGAAGCCCTGAGGATTAATTTGAAACATGAATTGACTTGTTTGGATGAACTTTACCAGTAACTTTTTGGATTTGTTTGTATGCACGTTGAACGAGGTGATTACTGAAATCAAAGGCTTAGGGAGTTTTTGCTTGTCAAACATAAACAAACATGGTTGCCATCATAAAGAATTTAGCTGACACGCATCTCTATTCTAAACAATATTACATTTATCCGTTGTACTCACCAGAGATGTGGTACATTGTAAACAAGTCTAGCTGTTAGGTTGTTAACTTATGTTTTGTTTTTTTTGTCAGTGCAACCTGTTATTTAGACTGGTTTATGGAATGAGTTTGGCTGTGGATGTGTTCCGTGTAATACTTTTACAATAAAAGGTGAAATTGAGGAATAAAGATGTGAAGACCTTTATTTTCCATCAGTACAAAACATTGTTTAGATCATTTTCAGACAACATTGGTGTTTATATGTGTTTGTTGCGTCATGTGTTCTGTTGCTACTGTTCCAATCACATATTTGCGATGGTAAGCTGCAGGGACCACTCAACAATGATCACAAATTTGTGATTGTACTTAACAAAGGGTTAAAAACAGCACAGTCTGAACTGTCTGTCCCCTCAACGTCCATCTACCTGTCAGGAATGATCCATCACTGAAGAGAAATGACCATTCGGTCTCAGGAGAGAAGGGAGAGACAGAGAGGACACTAAGACAGAAATGATTTTGTGAGACCTGAGCTTGACTCACAAGGAAGCGTATGTTAGTGTATGTCACACATGCATACCTGGATGTGTAAAATTCAAAAAAGGCACTTTTTACACTGCTCTTGCTAGTATCACTGCTATTTATTAAGCTTTACTTAACGGCCTCAAGGCCTTCGTCAGCTCGAGCAGTGTGCGGGTTTCTCCTTTTTTCTCATACCTGGATATGTAAACAGACAATCCGACACAAACAAAAACACTTGGTACACGCACACAGACACTAATGTACAGTATTTTGTGTGGTGATTGTCAGTCATTGCTTTCTTTTCTTTCTTGTTCTTTTCTTTTTCTTTTTTATTATTTTCTATTGTGTTTTTTTTCTACAAAGTATGTTGAGACCTATGTGAAAATATATTAACTTAAAATAGTTAAATAGATTCAATGTATTTCGATTCCTTCTTCAGCATAGCCAGGATTCAATTGTTGAGGAGGGTGAGGTGAGTTCAGGTCAGATACATCAACACCAGCAGTTCTACATTAACCAAATCAGCACTGTAGGAGATGAGTGGACCTGCAATTCCCAGATAATCTAATGATCATGTTTACAAAAGCACAAGCATGCACACAAACCCTAATGGGAGCCTGTGGGGGATTCTCTGTACTTGTACTGGGTCCTTTTGTAGTGGGTGGACGGCTGAGTGGACAACCCCGGGCCAGCTGTGGTCCTCGATAGTCCTGGGTCCTAGTTAGAGAGATCAGGCATATGCATGGGCTACCATGTCACAAGGAGGCCAGCCCAGTAGAACGTTACGTAACAGGACCTGACGGAGCAACCCCTGAGGGCCGGTCACAACAAACGAATGTGATGGAGAAAGATAGAGGGAGTGTTTGTGTTTTATATTTGTCACCTTTTATTGTTTTATATGTTAAGCAGCTTGAAATGCATTTATTGTAAGAAATGTGTTATATAAATAAAGTTTCATTTGATAGGGAGAGAGAGAGGTTGAGAGAGAGAGACAGGCAGTCCTCGTAATAAGTGTTGCTGGGCTGACTGAAGTGCTGCTTCAAACACAACCAGGCTGCCGAGGCTTCAAAGCATCTAAGATTCTCTCTACATGCGCCCAGGGATGAGGAAAGAAATATTGACACAAAACTTACCATCAGTGTGTGCAAGTTGTGTGTGTGTGTGTGTGTGTGTGTGTGTGTGTGTGTGTGTGTGTGTGTGTGTGTGTGTGTGTATGTGTGTGTGTGTGTATGTGTGTGTGTGTGTGTGTGTGTGTGTGTGTGTGTGTGTGTGTGTGTGTGTGTGTGTGTGTGTGTGTGTGTGTGTGTGCGTGCGTGCGTGCGTGTGGACGTGTTTAACTATACTTATGAGTAGTAACAAACTAAATATTTTAAAACTGGGGACATTTTGTTAGTCCCCACAAGGAAAAATGATATTTCTAGGGGGTTTAGGGTTAAGGTTAGATTAGGGTTAGGATTAGGGGTTAAGGTTTAGAGTTAAGGTAAGGAGTTACTGTAGGTTTAGGGTTAGGGTTAAGGTTAGTGTTAGGTTTAGGGTTATGGAAAATAGGATTTTGAATGGGAATCTATTGTGTGTCCCCACAAGGTTTGTTAAACAAGAGTGTGTGTGTGTGTGTGTGTCTGTGCGTGTGTTTGTGAATGAGTACTTGAGTGAGTTAGTGAGTGATATGATACTCTTATGTCACTCACGTGTGAGTTAATGGTCATGCATATGTATGTACAATGTGTGTGTGTGTTATTGTGAATATGTTAGTATCCTAACATATCTGACCTCAATGAGACATCAGCTCTGTAAAGTGGGTTATGGAATGGCAAGGTGGACCGGGGTAGAAAGTGTGCCATCAGGACAAACAGCCCGAGAACCGGGCTGGTACTGTACAAATGGGCTGATCCCAAATGGTACCATATTCCCTACATAGTGCACTACTTATGACCAGAGCCCTATGGGCCCTGGTCAAAAGTAGTGTACTATATAGAGAGTAGGGTGTAATTTGGGACATGGCCACACATCCCAGGAAGTTATTTAAAGGGCTCCCGTCCTCCCCAATGCACCATGCAGGCTAAAATGGGCCAGGCAGGACCAAGCCCAGAAGACAGAGAGAGAGAGTCACACTCCCCAACTCTTTTCAGCAGGGCTTACTGTTTCTAATGTATTTAGGACATATTATTTAGTAGGAAAGAATGGTAAGACAGTTACTTTCTGTTACATATTTGAAAGAATGCTTTGAGAAAGTGAGAAGTGGGTGTGTCAGTAAAGGGAAGCCATCTTTGCATGGTGGTCAGAAATGTTTGGGGAAACTGTTTAGAATTTAAAAGTGAGAACTTTCTCAAGGGATATTGTATTAATCGTTATAGAACACAATTGTAAATACCTGGTACTAAATGGTGCCTAGTGGTGCAAATCACAGCAAATCTAGCATTTGTCAATGAGAGCAGTGCAACGGTTTGAGGTCACTGTAGTGGGGGTGGTAGGTAGCATAGTGGTTAGAGTGTCGTTACCCTACTATTCCCCGGGCGCTGAAGCTGTGGATGTCAATCAGTGGAGGTTGTAGCTTGTATGGCTCCATGGCTGGACCCATCTGCCCCCCCTCCCCCTCAAAAAGCACCATTCTAAACTAACTGATTCTATTCAGACATTTGGAACAACACAAATAAATAATCATAACATTTAAAAAATATATACAAATATAAACAAAAATAAGACTCATAAATATCAAAAAGAAGTAACAGAAACAAATGTGTTAATTTGGCACTTGAACATCAATACATTACCCAACGCAACCAAGAGTCAAGACTAAACTAATTCCCCTTGGTGGTGTGCAGACTGGTTTTATATTATTTTTTAACGATTTCACACAAACCAGAAAAAAATGCAACAATATGTCTGTAAAATGATATATTCACAGTATTATGAATTGTGATTTATTTGGTAACGTTACCGATTTGTTATTTTTTTTATTAAAAAATATATTTTTTTATTTTACTAATTGCATTAGTACTGTACTAAGTTATATGTGCTATTTGATAGATTTGCCCGCTCCCCCTACCTCGGGCCTCCAGTGGGGAGACCTGAGGTCAACCTATCCCCTCCCCATCTCGTACAGTAGCCTGCCTAGCTCACAAACTAGTATCAGGGCACCCACTCCGACAAGGTTAATTGACCCACAGTTCCACACGGTGACATGATATCATTGATGTGATGTGCAAATGAACGATAGGAAACCAATCGCGCAAATGTCACCATTCAGATTATTTTTTTGTATTTTTTTTGTGCAGGCGCCCCATGCCGCCCCCGGTAAGATGCCACCCTGGGCGGCTGCCCATGTCACCTATACCGAAATCCAGCACTCATGTCGATTAAGGCAGCCCCCCACACCTCTCTGTTTCAGAAGGGTTGGGTTAAATGCGGAAGACACTTTTCAGTTGAAGGCATTCATTTGTACAACTGACTAGGTATCCACCTTTCCCATGTACTTCTGCCAAGGTTTTCAAGACCAAAGTGACTGTCCCTACACACACACACACACACACACACACACACACACACACACACACACACAAGCAGCTGCTCCCAGGGCCTTAGCGTGTGGCGTTTTTGTGTGTGTGGACATCCAGATGTACGGAAGACACTGCTGTATAGGACTTGCACTGTGTATCACGACACAGATGGGGCCATAATATATGTGATTTTCCTGGTGTATCCTACCACTGTTCTGACAACATCGCAGTATGCCCCGTAGCCTTAATGTTTTATATTTCCAGCTCTCCCGGTTTTAGACTTTACCTCAGGTCTCCTTGTGAGACACAATTAGGAATAACTGGCTGCTCCTGTCTGGCACCTGCACATGATCAGAGAGAAGGATGCAAGGATCAACAGCAGTGTAGAGGGACCAAGAAATATTGGTGACTGAGAAATAATAGAATGATGGTTACAGAGAATGAATGGAAAAGGGAGAGGGCGAGAAAAAGCGAGCGTGTGATGGTACTGCAGCCCTTGGCTGAATCTGGAATATGGTCACCCATGGCTGACTGTAGGTTGGTTGGGCCCATCCCATGGTAAGGCTGCCCCTGGCTAGGAAGCATATGTCTGCACTGGGCTACCAGGTGTCCATATGGAGACTTTGTTAAATTATTACTTAACAACTCCAGTTTCACCGCATGTTAGTTCACCACAGGCCCACAGAGCAGTCATTTTACCGTTAAAGCTATTGTGGAGAATATTGAGTCTTCATGCCATTTTGCCTATTTACTTTTATTTTGTGTCAGGACATAGCAAACCTTAGCAAATATTTTAATATATCTTGTCTGAGCTACTCTTAACATTTATTTAATAACCCAACACACACACACCGTACCCACAAACATCGTACACACACATTTGTGAGTGTCCCTCCCTCAGTAGCCCATTAGGTAATATCAAGGCCTCCCACACGGATGGCAGTAACCACAAATGATCTGGACGTGATGAGAGGCCGTCTCATTGGATGTCTAACACATACTGTATGTTCCAAACCCTACACCAGCCCCCTGTTATCGCTTTAGAGAGGGGATGGAGGAAGAGGTATCTCATATACTTCCACAGATCAACCAACTGGACGTTTTGATTTCATTCAATTTCCAGCTTTCTGCTGTTAGTTGGGCCAGACAGGAAGCAGCTCCCAACGGATGTGGGTGTCTAGGCTACAAAATTAAAATCACAAAAGGTCAGAGGAAGAAGGTTGTGTGACCGATATGTGAGCTTAGTAAACAAGTGATACTGACAGTGGCAAGTGCGGTGAAGGATTTTAGTTACATTAGAGCAGACGAACAGGAATTGAAGGAGAAGGCTACGCTGCCCTTTCTACACACCTGTGCCCCTGTTTCAACATCAGTAACTAAATAACTCATGGGAGACCAAACAGTGTGCACTATTTCCTGATGGCTCCGATGCGATGGTAGCCATTTCCTTGACAGCACATGGTATCCATTGTTTAGATATTACTCGCACAGAGTTGGCTCTGAGGACAACTGAGAGAGTAAGAATACATCTGACAAGTGGAAGAGATGAAGCTTATACAGTTGAAGTCGGAAGTTTACATACATCTTAGCCAAATACATTTAAAGTCAGTATTTCACAATTCCTGACATTTAATCGAAGTAAACATTCCCTGTCTTAGGTCAGTTAGGATCACCACTTTATTTTAAGAATGTGAAATGTCAGAATCATAGTAGAGAATCTTTTATTTCTTTCATCACATTCCCAGTGGGTCAGAAGTTTACATACACTCAATTAGTATTTGGTAGTATTGCCTTTAAATTGTTTAACTTGGGTCAAACATGTCGGGTAGCCTTCCACAAGCTTCCCACCCAGTTGGGTGAATTTTGGCCCATTCTTCCTGACAGAGCTGGTGTAACTGAGTCAGGTTTGTAAGCCTCCTTGCTTGCACACGCTTTTTCAGTTCTGCCCACAAATGTTAAATTGCATTGAGGTCAGGGCTTTGTGATGGCCACTCCAGTACCTTGACTTTGTTGTCCTTAAGCCATTTTGCCACAACTTTGGACGTATTCTTGGGGTCATTGTCCATTTGAAAGACCCATTTGCAGCCAAGCTTTAACTTCCAGACCGATGTCTTGAGATGTTGCTTCAATATATCCACATAATTTCCCCCCTCATGATGCCATCGATTTTGTGAAGTGCACCAGTCCATCCTGCAGCAAAGTACCCCCACAACATGATGCTGCCACCCCCATGCTTCATGGTTGGGATGGTGTTCTTCGGCTTGCAAGCGTCCCCCTTTCTCCTCCAAACAACACTGATGGTCATTATGGCCAAACAGTTCTATTTTTGTTTCATCAGACCAGAGGACATTTCTCCAAAAAGTACAGTCTTTGTCCCCATGTGCAGCTGCAAACCGTAGTCTGGCTTTTTTATGGCGGTTTTGGAGCAGTGGCTTCTTCATTGCTGAGCAGCCTTTCAGGTATCGTTGTGCAGTGGATATAGATACTGTCGTACCTGTTTCCTCCATCTTTACAAGGTCCTTTGCTGTTGTTCTGGGATTGATTTGCACTTTTCGCATCAGAGTACGTTAATCTCTAGGAGACAAAACACGTCTCCTTCCCAAGCGGTATGACGGCTGCATGGTCCCATGGTGTTTATACTTGCATACTATTGTTTGTACAGATGAACGTGGTACCTTCAGGTGTTTGGAAATTGCTCCCAAGGATGAACCAGACTTGTGGAGGTCTACAATTTATTTTCTGAGGTCTTGGCTGATTTCTTTTGATTGTCCCATGATGTCAAGCAAAGAGACACTGAGTTTGAAGGTAGGCCTTGAAATACATCTACAGGTACACCTCCAATTGACTCAAATGAGACCAGCAACGAGAGCATCCTGGCGGGCTGTATCACCGCCTGGTACGGCAACTGCTCCGCCCTCAACCGTAAGGCTCTCCAGAGGGTAGTGAGGTCTGCACAACGCATCACCGGGGGCAAACTACCTGCCCTCCAGGACACCTACACCACCCGATGTCACAGGAAGGCCATAAAGATCATCAAGGACATCAACCACCCGAGCCACTGCCTGTTCACCCCGCTATCATCCAGAAGGCCAGGTCAGTACAGGTGCATCAAAGCTGGGACCGAGAGACTGAAAAACAGCTTCTATCTCAAGGCCATCAGACTGTTAAACAGCCACCACTAACATTGAGTGGCTGTCGCCAACACACTGACACTGACTCAACTCCAGCCACTTTAATAATGGGAAATGATGTAAATATATCACTAGCCACTTTAAACAATGCTACCTTATATAATGTTACTTACCCTACATTATTCATCTCATATGCATACGTATATACTGTACTCTATATCATCGACTGTATCCTTATGTAATACATGTATCACTAGCCACTTTAACTATGCCACTTTGTTTACATACTCATCTCATATGTATATACTGTACTCGATACCATCTACTGTATCTTGCCTATGCTGCTCTGTACCATCACTCATTCATATATCCTTATGTACATATTCTTTATCCCCTCACACTGTGTACAAGACAGTAGTTTTGGAATTGTTAGTTAGATTACTTGTTGGTTATTACTGCATTGTCGGAACTAGAAGCACAAGCATTTCGCTACACTCGCATTAACATCTGCTAACCATGTGTATGTGACAAATAAAATTTGATTTGATTTGATTTGATTTGATGATGTCAATTAGCCTATCAGAAGATTCTAAAGCTATGACAATTTTCTGGAATTTTCCAAACTGTTAAAAGGCACAGTCAACTTACTATATGTAAAGTTCTGACCAACTAGAATTGTGATACAGTGAAATAATCTGTCTGTTAACAATTGTTGGACAAATTACTTGTGCACAAAGTAGATGTTCTAACCAAATTGCCAAAACTATAGTTTGCTAATATTAACAAGAAATTTGTTGAGTGGTTGCAAAACGAGTTTAAGTTACTGGAACCTATGTGTATGTAAACGTCCGACCTCAACTGTAAGTCCCACACATGTATGGACTGACTGTTAATGTTTTCGGCAGTGCTATTGTTGACACTGAGGATGATAAGTAGCCTGGCATCCAAACTGATTTAGGGCTAGATTAAATCCGTAGCGCAGAAGATCTGTGTTGTAGCGCGATAAACATTTTAAGGGAATTTCCGATTGAGTTGACATATGCAGTGTTTACCATGTATGCGGTCTCCGTAAACGCAGGAACATTGCTTTTAAATGTCAAACGCACTATTGTGTGGGTCTTCACTGTTTCACTTACAACGCTGACATTACCGAAGTCAGAAGATCAGACAACCATGTGGAGAATCATGTGACCACAGGTGCAGCTGGATGTTCCTTACTCAGACTTTGGCTGTGTCTGAAAATGTTAATATCTGTCTAATCATTGCCTCCTTTGTCCATGTTTTTTCAAAGAACATTAGAGGATTCAAGGTCCCTCCCTAATACCTCCTTCTATGAGCTTTGAGAGGAATTGAGGAAACAAGGACAGAGGAACCAAGGATTTGACAGCTATTAACCTGTTTTTAGACTCAGCAGTTCCCAAATTGTAGCATATTCCCTACATAGTGGACGACTGTTGACCAGAGCCCTTTTGCTCTGATGCCAAGAATGGCGCTGGAGAGCCCGTTTTACAGGGTACTGACCAATTCTGCAATTTAGTTTTAAGATCTTAACTTTTTTTCATACAAAATGTGTCTGCCATTTCCTATGCCGGAAAACGGCTTCTGGACATCAGAACAGCGATCACTAACCTCGATGTGAATTAAGAGTTCTACTTCAAGGAGTCGGAAGCTCTGAACATTTGGTTTACTCCGGACCAAGCCCTAATCCCTGGGACTCAAAAGAGGAAGAGACAGCGAAAAAGAGACATGGGTGGCGGCTTCCTAACAAGATTACGTTGGCAAACAAATAGATCGCCATTGCTCTGTGTTCTGTTGGCGAATGTGCAGTTACTGGAGAACAAACTGGATTAACTCTGTTTGATTGAGACTATTCTATCAATGGGACCTGAAGAAATATAAAGATTCTGTTTCTTGATTGAACAAGGACATTGATAATATATACAGTATCTTGCAGGTTTTTCCATGCATTGTCTAGATTGGAAAGCAGCCACAGGTAAGACAAGTGGGAGGGGTGTTTCTCTTTGTTAACAGCAACTGGTGTGCGATCTCTAATGTTAAGGAAGTTTCTAGTTTTTGCTCGCCTAACTCATGATAATCTGCAGACCAAACTATTTACAAAGAGTTTTCATCTATATTTTTCATAGCTTGTCTATTTACCACCACAAAGCGACGCTATCAGTAATACCAGACTCAATGAGCTGAATAGGACCATAAGCAAGCAAGAATGCACTTGTGTTCATGGACTTTATATATATATATTTTTAACCATTATGTAACCTGTGCAACTAGAGGCGACAAAACTCTTGACTACACACACAAACGCACACAAGGCTCTCCCTCGACTTCCTTTTGGCAAATATGACCATAACTCTATCCTTCTTTTTTCCTGCTTACAAGCAAAAACTCAAAGGAAGTACCAGTGAAACGCTCAATATGGAAGTGGTCCGATAAAGCGGATGCTATAGGACTGTTTCACTAGCAAAGACTGGAATATGTTCAGGGATTCTTTCAAAACATTGAGGAGTTCACCACATCAGTCACCAGCTTCAATAATAAAAGCAGGAAGTACCAGTGACTCAATACGGAAGTGGTCAGATGCTACGCTACGGGACTGTTTTGCTAGCACAGACTGGAATATGTTCCGGGATTCACCCAATGGCATTTTAAGAGTATACCACCTCAGTCATCGGCTTCATCAATAAGTGCATTGATGACGTCGTCCCCACAGTGACCGTATGTACATTTCCCAACCAGAAGCAATGGCTACAGGCAACATCCACATCGAGTTAAAGGCTAGAGCTGCCGCTTTCAAGGTACGGGACACTAATACCAAGACAGTCATGAAGCGGGTACGGCAAAAAATTGGGCATGGGCCCTCAGATCCTCAAAGTTCTACAGCTGCACCATCGAGAGCATGACTGGTTCTATCACTGCCTGGTATGGCAACTGCACGGCCCCTGACCGCAAGGCACTACAGGGGGCAGTGCATACATCCCAGTGCATTACTGTGGCAAAGCTTCCTGTTATCCAGGACTTCTATACCAGGCGGTATCAGAGGAAGGCCCACAAAATTGCCAAGGACTCCAGCCTCCTTAGTCAAGACTGTTCTCTCTGCTACTGCACAGCAAGCCATAAGACTCTTGAACAGTTAATCAAATGGCTACAAGGACTACTTGGATTGTCCCCACCCCTCATTTTACGCTGCACAACATTCTCCAGTGAAGTCGTTAATGTAAAAGCCTCTGCCAATTCTTGCGATTTCAATATTACAATTCACTTGACTTTATCATAATGTTATTTGACACAAGAATTGTAATTACAATGCTGCTTACCGCCACATGCTCTCCTTACCACATTGAGGCATTTTGAAAATGTAACTTTTTCAGGGACAATACTGGATGTCAAACCTTACAGTATTGTAGCTGGTGTTGTGCTCTCCAGCATTCCCTTTCACTCTTACATAAGGGGAGGGGGGGGGGGGGGGGCAATTGCCAATTGTGTAACAATTGTGGGTACATTTTTATTTGGGATATGGCCTCACCTCCCAAACACTCCCCACTGAGCCAGAAAGGTCAGATCATCCACAGAGATCGCCCGGACAGGGGATAGGGAGGCAGACGAGGGTAAGGGGGAGGGTGGTTGGCAGGGGTATGGGGGTGGACAGCGGGACAGGGGGTAGAGGGGTTGAAAGGGCATAGCTATGGGTGGACATGGGCTAGCTAGGAAGCAGACAAGGAGGAGGGTGCAGGGGATTGGACGCACACGACTGGGCTTGGTTTTCCCCATGCAAAAAGCAAAATAACATGCAGTGAGCAAAATAACATTTGAAATAGCCGGTACGGCATATTATATTTTCCAAGGCAAGTTTGCACATACAATAGTGTCACTACTTCATGTCCTATACTTACAGTAGATACCCTCTCGCTCCTTCTCTCTTTGCCCCTTATCTCGCACACAGACACAAACACATGCGCTCACTTGCGCACACACCGTGATGCTCGAGAAATTATGATGAATTAAGATGTGAGATCAGGTATGATTCATTAGTCTCTCTTTGTGTGTGTGTTGTGTGTGTGTGTGTTGTAGGGCCCTATTCTGTCAGTGGAACAATCTGCTCCTCATGGTATATAATCCAGGCTACCAGTCAGTTGCCTCTCGGGGATTACTACCAGATACAGCTCTCCTAGCACTGACACACAAACACACCCATGCTCGCACACACACACACACACACACACACACACACACTCACTCTCATACAGCGCATTACTGTAAGATATTAATAGAACAAGACCACACCACCTTAACCCCAAGACAGTTTTCAAGGTGGTGGCATAACAAAAATGCATATGCACACGCACGCACACACACATACACAAACAAACACCCGCAATCTATGTAAGTTTAAACTGGCAACAAGAACTCAACCAACACATGTTTGACTACAGCAACAGGTAGTGCAGGTAATGGACTGTGTATTTTTTGTGTATAAACTTGTGTGTTTTGGACTCTGCAATATTATAACTAATGTCTATGTATGGTGTTAAGGTCATTGCAAATGTGTGTTACTTAATGTGTGTTCAGTTGTTTGTGTACACTGAGCATCAGGCTGCCTCTCACTGTCAATGCAGTTCTTCGGGAGCGGACGAGCGCATAGTCTGCAAATGCCAACTACATTGACACAGACAGAAAGGGAGAAAAAGAAACAGAGAGAGGGAGGTTGAGAGGGGGCAGTGAGTGCGCAAGAGAGAACTGCAGCAGAACTGGATCAGATAGATAGACAGAAAGAAGACGGGGGGTGACTGTATGGATTGGACAAGGTTGGGGGAAACGTCGATTTAAACGAGTGGACCCCTCCAGAGAGGGAGAGACCCTCAAAGATTGTTTCCGACCGGAATATCATGCTTTTTTCTTTGCATAAAATTGTTACCTAGAGAGGTTACCATTGGGGGTTCTGGTCCTTTCCAAAGAGCTACTTCCCTTCCCAATTTTCCCATACCTATTTCTGAAAACGAGAGCACACAGAAAGAACCCAGGGCACCTATCGAGTGCGTCTTGGTGGAACAGGTGTTTTGTTGTGCAGCGATACGGTCCCTGTCCTGTCACTTCGTTGTGTAGACACATTTTCTGAACTGCGAAAGAGACCAGTGACGACCAGGAATGATCGAGATGAAGAACCTCAGCGGGTTTTTCCGGTTCTGCCTCACTCGGATGGAGTGGTTCTACCCATAAAGGATCTGAAGAGAATTAGCCAGAACCCAGCAGAGAACATGCTACAGTTTGGCTAAAGAACCTTAGCAAGCAGAGAGGGAACTGGAAAACCTCTGTACCAGAGCAGTTGGAGAAAGGGAACTTTAACTGGAACAAATAGGGATCATCACAAGGTAAGCAGCTGGACGATCAGACTGGCATTGATTGACACCTGTAATGGAATTAATTCACCACCTATTTCTTCAACAGCTGTCTAGTGCAGATTAGTTACCCTGAAAATCTGACAATTTGCGTTTTGGATGTAGTCTACATTCTCTGTTAAAATAAGTTGTTGTACAGACCTACACGTTTATAATCAGGTTATGATAAACATGCATATTGTTCTGAGGGCCGTAAAGAGTCAGAGAGGAGTCTAACAGAACAGTATGGATATTCATATCTCTGGTATGGTTCGATGCTGGCATCCTAGCAACTGTATTTAGCAGCCTGCTGTTTATCTTGGACATAACGCATTGAAACTGGGGCAACATGCTTAAGCTGTTGTTAAACTGTTCTGAACCTGCATGGGTCTAATGGGAACACACAGACCATTGAGGGGGACAAAGCTTGAATTCATAGTCACATACAGGTACATATATCTAGGCTATTAGTAAAGAGTCATTCTCCTCTCACTAAACAGTCTAGCCTAGACAATTATACTATGAATGAATGTTTCAAAGGCAATCATTATCAGTAGCTGGAGGAATTAGATTCTTCCTGGGAGAAATGTTATATTTTTTGTATTTTGCCAAGTAAAATATATTGAACATTTATAACATTTAAAATAAGCTGTTTGATCCAAATATAGTTTTAATTAAGTACCTGAAAATACCTTGTACCAGCACTATATGCACAATTGCGTCCAGTAAATACACACGTTTTGAGGTCCAATCATATAGTGCACGCATACTCATCATTGTGTCTATTCCTAGGTGTCAGCTGGTCTGAATGGGGATTCAGTTCAAATCAATGACAGAAATAGCCATGCTTCCATTTAGTCATTTATTGTACTTTTTAGTTTTAGTTGATCATCTGGTGAAAATGTACGATTACTGAATCACTGTATAGATTGAGATCAACAAGGTGGTTTATTTGGAGTGTATTTGATTCAGGGCAAAACTTACCCCATGAGCCTTTTCTGGATGTCTTTCATTTACAACACATTGTACATAATGATTACTAGTTCAAATAGACAAGTATTTACTTGACAGGTTTTTCAGATACTCACAAACGTAAGTGGAATTCATTACATACAGCTACAAAATATTTGAGACCTTCACAGAAGTTAAAATCATTGTAAAATGTCTGTTTCTGTTTCATACAATTAACATTTAATGAGTGGGCCACTTCACATTTCACCATATTCAATATGACTTGTAGGTGTTTTTTTGGACAGTTAAATTAGCGTGTGTCTGTTACTGTCTGTCATCACCACCATCTGACACCCTATCAAGACCAGTGCTGTGCTCTCTTTCCCTCTTAGTCTACAGCAATAGCAGCACACACATGTAAACCCCCTTCCGCCTTTCTCCCTCCCTCCCGTTTCAGTTTCTGCCCCAAACCTGCCAGTTTCCAACACCAGCCGGCCAGTCACAAGCCTCCGAGCACCTTGGCGTGAACACCTTCCTAACGAACCAATCATGTTTCTGTGCACGGCGGTGGAAAACCTGTCAATTAGACAATGATACTTCCAAGCTATGAACTATGGGCACACCTGGATTGTACAATATTTGGACCCTATTCAGTCCCGCTTTTAATGGCGTTCAGCTTATAAAAAGGGTGTCATGTTAGTCACATTACACCTAATCTCTTTCCCAGACACTTCTGCCCAAGTGCAGAAGAAGTCTGGTGGACCAACACATCAAACTTGGCCTTCATTAGTTAGGGTTAGGTTTAAAATAAGTTTAAGTAGATGAACTGTAGAAATGGGCAGGGTTTAGCAATAACTAGGACTTTTTGGACTGTTAAGTAGTGACGATAACAAATACTTTGGTCCGTAAGGTCACTAACATAGAAGTCTATGGTCACTCCCACTAAGGCCAACTTTGAATGGTTGATATCCCAGGCTTATAAACGCAGCAAAAAAAGAAACGTCCTCACTGTCAACTGCGTTTATTTTCAGCGAATTTTAACATGTGTAAATATTTGTATGAACATAACAAGATTCAACAACTGAGACATAAACTGAACAAGTTCCACAGACATGTGACTAACAAATGGAGAAATGTGTCCCTGAACAAAGGGGGGGGGGGGGGGGGGTAAATATCAAAAGTAAGTAATTATCTGGTGTGGCCAACAGCTGCATTAAGTACTGCAGTGCATCTCCTCCTCATGGACTGCACCAGATTTGCCAGTTCTTGCTGTGAGATGTTACCCCACTCTTCCACCAAGGCACCTGCAAGTTCCAGGACATTTCTGGGGGGAATGGCCTTAGCCCTCACCCACCGATCCAACAGGTCCCAGACGTGCTCAATGGGATTGAGATCCGGGCTCTTCGCTGGCCATGGCAGAACACTGACATTCCTTTCTTGCAGGAAATCACGTACAGAACGAGCAGTATGGCTGGTGGCATTGTCATGCTGGAGGGTCATTTCAGGATGAGCCAGCATGAAGGATACCACATAAGGGAGGATGCGTTCAGCGTTGAGATTGCCTGCAATGACAACAAGCTCAGTCCGATGATGCTGTGACACATCGCCCCAGATCATGACAGACCCTCCACCTCCAAATCGATCTCGCTCCAGAGTACAGGCCTCAGTGTAACGCTCATTCCTTAGATGAGAAACGCGACTCCGACCATCACCCCTGGTGAGACAAAACCGCGACTCGTCTGTGAAGAGCACTTTTTGCCAGTTCTGTCTGGTCCAGTGACGGTGGGTTTGTGCCCATAGGCGACGTTGTTGCCGGTGATGTCTGGTGAGGACCTGCCTTACAACAGGCCTACAAGCCCTCAGTCCAGCCACTCAGCCCATTGCGGACAGTCTGAGCACCGATGGAGGGACTGTGCGTTCCTGGTGTAACTCGGACAGTTGTTGCCATCCTGTACCTGTCCCGCAGGTGTGATGTTCGGATCTACCGATCCAGTGCAGGTGTTACACATGGTCTGCCACTGCGAGGATGATCAGCTGTCCGTTCTGTCTCCCTTTAGCGCTGTCTTAGGCATCTCACAGTACAGACATTGCGATTTATTGCCCTGGACACATCTGCAGTCCTCGTGCCTCCTTGCAGCATGCCTAAGACACATTCACACAGATGAGCAGGGACCCTGGGCATTTGTCTTTGTGTTTTTCAGAGTCAGTAGAAAGGCATCTTTAGTGTCCTAATTTTTCACAACTGTGACCTTAATTGCCGACCGTCTGTAAGCTATTAGTGTCTTAACCACCGTTCCACATGTGCATGTTCATTAATTGTTTATGGTTCATTGAACAAGCATGGGAAACAGTGTTCAAACATTTTACATTGAAGATCTGTGCTGTTAATTCGTAAAAATCCAAATATCTTTGAAAGGCGGTCCTGAAAAAGGGACGTGTCTTTTTTTTGCTGAGTTTGTACTGTGTATTCAATAGCCTGCGGACAACGTTACACCAATAAACACTTACCTTGAACCCCCAACCTAATGAAATTGAAAGTGTCTCCCCAGTGCACAAACATGCACACAACAAACATTTGCCATACCGCGCAATACTGAGCCCAGTCGTGTCATTGACACATTCACCCAATCCCCTGCTGAAAGATCAGCCACAAAATATTGGCACCATTGTAACAGGTTGTAATCAATCTCTGGTCTCCACCATGGGAACAGAAGAGGAATATCTGGTGTGGTAGTCTCAGGTTAGACTACTCCAAATCAACTTGGTTCTGACACACACACACAAACACAAGCTTTGCAGGTCCATCAACCCATTTAAATACCTCTCACACCCTACAGTAACCTGTGGATCATGAGAGAACCTTCATAAATCAGCCTAACTGCCTATTTGGTTCCAAGCTTCAACTAACAACAAAGAAAGTTAGCAGGTCTGTTAGGAAATGCCTTTGTCACACCATCTGGATAAAGGCATATCTGTGCTGTGCCAGAAACTCTACAGTACATGAGAAGATGGGTAACTCCATTCAATTAGTATATTCCTCTTTCATTTACAAATCTTATGTGACTGAGACATGGCTGTATCTAGGGGGATGTGTATTTAGCTGAGCTAGCTAGCAATTACTTTGAAGTCACCAAAATTATTAGAAATAACGATTGAGGTAGCTACAGTATGTAATCTACTTCAACGCTTAACTACGACAAACTAATTTAAATTACAATAAAGGTCTGTTTTTCACTGTTCAGTGGCAGCACAATACAGGACATTTGATTTGCAAACTCATCACATGATCCGTGTCTTGTTAGCAACACTAAAAAAGTACTTCCGGGTCAGGAATTTCAGAAATGTTCCATATAAAAGCCTCCCACTTAATAGTAGAAGTGTCTAACCATTCATGATAAAAAAACAGTTGTGCCCTTGTATATGTAGTGGAAATGTCCTGTATTTACCAAATCATGAGAGCAAACCACACACAAGTCAGAGTTATCATAAAGTTCATCTTTAATTATATGAGCTCCATCACAACCCTGTGACTCTCAGATCAATTCAGTGTCTATAAATGAATTCTCTGAGAGTGCTTCAAAACAGTTCTTAGTATCATTTATAGCCAAGACACACCCATCTCAACTCACATGACGACTAACAGATCTTAGGAATATTACAAAGGAAGACTTTACTTGAGAGAGGAGTATTCCATAGCCAGACAGCATTAGCTATGAATTATCGTTCAGTTTGCTCTCCTAAAATGAGGTTCTACTTCTCGTTCTTGGTACAACATAGTACCAAGACATTAGGATATATATCAATTGTCATTTTAGACACTCCCATTGACTGGCACAGTGACTGGCACACAGACATTGTGGAGCCAAGAGATAATGGGTTCCCCCTCAATCATCCCTTCACATGGTTTAAAAGATATGTTTACAAGCTTGACCTCTCCCCTCTCTACGGCCCAAGTAACTGACCCCATGACAGAGAAAGGATAACTGCAAATGGCCACCACTATAGTACAACAAGATACATTCTATTTGAGAAGTAACTCACAAGCATTTAATGAAAATAAAACATCTTATCTATGTTACCCAACATATATTTGCTTAAAGCAGGAACTATTCTGGGTGCAGCAGTAGAAGTATGTGAATACTCAGTAGGGTCTGTAGAATGTATACATGGTGTCATTTCATGGAGCTCTGAATAATACTAATAATCTGAGTGCTGCTGACATTTTACTCCACCTATTCCACTGGCGGCTGCATCACATCACGTGCACTTGCTGCACTACAGAAAACCTGCTAACAAAACAGTGCAGGGCATGCTCACTATATTAAAGGGCAACTACACTCAAATCTAAGTTTCTTAGACCTCAAAAGTCATCCCCTGATGTGGTTTAAGCATTGTTGTAAACAAAGAATCCAATTTTGTTGTTTTTCTATTAAATGAGTGTGAAAGAAATTGGGTAAACCAGAAAAAATGGGGGAGGTCCGAAACCTGGATAAACAAAACCAAGAAAACGGAATTTGGGAAAAAACAGAAGTAAGCAAACCTAAACCGATTTTAAAAGGTCCTCCCAACGTTTTTTGGGGGGACGTTGAGGTCAGGTCCAATATTGACTATTTACCCAAGAGGGAAAGGGGTTGGGCCATGCTAGAAATGTTTTTGTGAAATATAATATATACAATTTTGCAGACACTTTTATCCAAAGCGACTTAGTCATGCGTAAATACATTTTCACGTATGTGTCGTCCGTGAATCGAACCCAATGTCCTGGCGTTGCAATGCACTACCAAGATGCATAACAGGGTTAAGAATGCTTTGTGAAGCCTCAATTTAACATGATTTATAAGGCCTTTATTAAGCGGTGCATTTGCCACCCTTTATAAAGCACATGTTTATGTCACATTTGACAAAGTGGGTTATGTCACACAGTTATGCAACATTTATGAACCCTTTAAAGCATGGCATACAGTTATAGATTTGTAACACGTATGTAGTATTTATGAAGACTTTATGAAGCCTCTATAAGCTGCACGCAATTTAAAGCGGGACCCATTATTCTTTTAAAAATTATTCAAGCACTGACAAGTTGGTTGTTGATCATTGCTAGACAGACATTTTCAAGTCTTTCCATAGATTTTCAAGATGATTTACGTCAAAACTGTTACTAGACCACTGTAACTAGACCACTCCAATGCAGTGTTGGGCGTTGGGACAGTAATCGAATGGTTGCTAGATTGAATCTCCGAGACAAGGTAAAAAATCTGTCGTTCTGCCCCTGAACAAGGCAGTTAACCCACTGTTCCTAGGCCGTCGTTGAAAATAATGATTTTTTCTTAACTGACTTGTCGAGTTAAATAAACCAAACTCCAGTTGCCGTCAGAAAATATTCATACCCCTTGACTTATTCCACATTTTGTTGAGTTACAGTTTCAATTCAAAATCAACTGAATATAATTTTGTCTCACCCTTCTAACTCCATAATTACAAAATGAAAACATGAGTTTAGATTTTTTTTTTACTTTTATTGAAAACTAAATACATAAATATCTAATTTCCATAAGTATTCACACCCCTCATTCAGTACATGTTAGAATCACCTTTGGCAGCGATGACAGCTGTGAGTCTTTCTGGGTAAGTCTTTAAGAGATCTACACACCTGGATAGTACAATATTTGCACATGATTCTTTATAATTTCCGTCAAATTGGTTATTGATCATTGCTCGTCAGCTATTTTTAAGTCTTGCCATAGATTTGAAGCCAAATTAAGTAAAAACTGTATGTAAGCCACTCAGGAACATTCAATGGCGTCTTGGTACGATACTCCAGTGTATATTTGGCCTTGTTTTGGTTATTGTCCTGCTGAAAGGTGAATTTGCCTCTCAGTGTCAATTGGAAAGCAGACTGAACCAGATTTACCTTGAGGATTTTACCTGTGCTTAGCTCTATTCCATTTAACTCCCTAGTCCTTGCTGATGACAAGCATACCATGATGCTTGAAAATAAGAAAAGCGGTACTTAGTGATATGTTGTGTTGGATTTGCCCCAAATATAATGCCTTGAATTCAGGACATAAATTTCATTTATTTGCCAAATTTTTCAGATAGTAGCAAACAAGATGCATGTTTTGGAATATTTTTTTTCCATACAGGCTTCCTTCTTTTTAGTCTGTCATATAGGTTAGTATTGTGGAGTAACTACAATATTGTTGATCCATCCTCAGTTGTCTCGAATCATAAGTATTAAACTCTGCAACTGTTTTAAAGTCCCCATTGGGATATCCCTGTGAGTTAGGAAGGATGCCTGTATCTTTGTAGTGACTGGGTGTATTAAAACCTCTTAGGGACACCTGTCGACAACATCCGGTGAAATTGGAGAGTGCTAAATTCCAATTACAGCATCGTAATATTAAATATTCATGAACATATAAGACACTTGTATAATTTAAAAGCCTAACTTCTTGTTAATCCAACTGTGTTGTAATATTTTAAAAAGGCCTACCATGTGATTATCTGTGGACAGCGCCCCACATCAAAATATTTTTTCTGTAGTATGATCTAAAATAAGGACGCGCAACAACAAGGTTCTAGCTCCAGCCTGTTTATTAACCTAACCCTCGCATATCGTACATAGGTACGGATACCCCCAAGGGACATCCTACTACATCTTCCCCTCTCCCATGAACAAGAACTCAACATGCATAACCACTGAAGCATAACTGAAATGTAATTTGTAAACCAGTATTATTCTCTAACATGCTACTTCCCATCCTGAAACAGTATGAAAGCATTAAATCACACAGTATGAACATGAACTTAGATACAGTCTCTTTTTGCTGGGTATGTTCCCCAGCAGTATGTTTTCTCTTCACGTAACATAGTCTTTCAGCCACTCTGGTGGCTTCACATCCCTTTTTGGGAGCGATTGTGGCTCTGTGAGCATTCTCTCTCCTTCACCCTCTTTTTGTGCATTTTCTGTGGCCTCAGTCTGTGTGGCTGGTAGATGTGGAAGAGCTCTAAGGTGTGTTTTGTTCCTTCGTACCTCTTCCGAGCCTGTGTCCACCACATAGGAGCGTGGGGCATCCGCTTTCCTCAGCACTATTGCTGGTGTACCACCACCCCACCTGTAGCACGCGCTCCAGCAGGTTATTCTCTCTGGTCACCCCCAAAACCAATTCTTTCTTTGGCCGCCTCTCCTTCCAGTTCTCTGCTGCCAATGACTGGAACGAACTACAAACATCTCTGAAACTGAAAACACTTATCTCCCTCACTAGCTTTAAGCACCAGCTGTCAGAGCAGCTCACAGATTACTGCACCTGTACATAGCCCACCTACAATTTAGCCCAAACAACTACCTCTTTCCCTACTGTATTTATTTTATTTGAATATTTATTTATTTTGCTAATTTGCACCACATTATTTTTATTTCTACTTTGCACATTCTTCCACTGCAAATCTACCATTCCAGTGTTTTACTTGCTATATTATATTTACTTTGCCACCATGGCCTTTTTTTTGTATATAGACTTGTTTCTACTGTATTATTGACTGTATGTTTGTTTTACTCCATGTGTAACTCTGTGTCATTGTATGTGTCGAACTGCTTTGCTTTATCCTGGCCAGGTCGCAATTGTAAATGAGAACTTGTTCTCAACTAGCCTACCTGGTTAAATAAAGGTTAAATAAATAAATAAATAAAAGTGTCTTTGAGTTCGTAATAGACACACGTTGACCTTCGGTCAGCTCTGGCCTCTCCGTAGCACGGTGTCTCCGATTAAAGTCTCCAGTGTGCGTTTGTTTCAGCCGTTTGTCCCTCTCAACGAAGGCCTTCCTGTTAGGCCATCAAGGTTTAAGCTGAGCCGGCAAGACAGGCAATGAGGAATGCAGCCTTCTGCCTATCTGGAGCTCGGCAGACGACGGCCCATGATGCAGTGGTGTAACTCTGTAAGCTAACAGAGCCCTGTATGGATCCTTGTTCTTTTTCAGCAGTCCCTTGACTGTTTTCACAGCTCTCTCTGCCTCACCATTACTCTGTGCATGGTAGGGGCTACTGGTCACATGTGTGAAGTCATGTTCTGCGGCAAAAGCAGGGGGAGTGTTATCTGTAACCAGGACCTCAGCGATCCCTTGCCTGGAAAACAATTACTTTATAACACCAGCTGATGTGGTTATGGGTGTCTTTGCTATTTCAATGTATCTTGAGTAGTAATCTACCACTAGCAGATAAGTGTCATTTTTCCAATAGAACATATCTGCCCCTACCTTTTGCCATGGCCGTTTTGGCAGCTCCGTTGCCATCACTCTGTCTAGCATTTCTGGTTGTAGAGTCTCTGGGATAACTATCCGTTGTCCTTTCATGAGAAGGTCTCCATTACAGTGGAAGTCACTTTGGTGCACCCAATAGGGCTTCATCAGCTGAGGCAGTTCCTCCTGCCTGGGCCATCCCCTTTTGCACTGCTGCACTATCTGTCGGCAGATGTGGTCTCGTTGTTGCTCCTCTGCAATCTGCTGCAGTTTGGTCTGAGGTGCAGGTAGGCTGTCCCTTATTGCATTAATGGACACCTGTACCTCAACCTCTAGACATTGCTCCTCCTCTGATAATGGACGTTTAATTGGGGCCCTTGAGAGTGCATCTGCTGTGATCTGTGCCTTCCCTGGCACATACACCATCTGGTAGGTGAACCTCAGTAATCTGAGGCGGAAGCGCAGAACTCTGGGAGGCAAGTCGTCCAGTGCTTTTGTCCCTAACTGAGCCAACAGTGGTTTGTGGTCAGTCTCTGCTGTAAACTGCAGGCCAATAAGGTATTGGCTGAGCCTTTCACATGCCCATGTGATAGCCAACGCCTCCTTCTCCACTTGAGCATACCTTTGCTCTGTGTCGGATAAGCTTCGGGAGATGTAAGCTATTCGACGCCACTCCATGTTGTCCTGCATCTTTGTGAGGACCGGCCCTAGCCCAAAGGATGATGCATCTGCTGATACTTTTGTCTTAGCGTGGGGACGGTACTGGACCAGCACTCTCTGTGAGGCCAGGTCTCCTTTGACTTTGTCAAACGCGACCTGTTGCATGTGACCCCATGACCAGTCATTCTCTTTGGCTAGTAAGTCTCTCAGAAGTTTGGTTGTATCTGAGAACTGTGGGAGGAACTTACCCACATATGTGGCCATGCCTAAGAAGGTCCTGACTTCAGCCACATTCTGGGGTCTGGGCATATCTGTGATGGTGCTGATCTTCTCCGGGTCCAGCTCTATTCCAGCTGCACTGATTTTGTGTCCCAATTTTTCATTGAGTGTCAGACCAGTCTCCTGGAGTCGGGTCAGAACTGCTGTGAGCCTTACATCATGTTCTGCTCTGTCCCTTCCGCACACGAGCACATCGTCCGCGTGGACTATGACGCCACTCAGCCCATCCAACAGCTGGGACATGCGTCTTTGGAAATGCTCAGGACCAGAAGCGATTCCAAATGGCAAAACAGTAATGGCCAAACGGAATTTGTTCTTAACTGACTTGGCTAGTTAAATAAAGATAACATTAATAAAAATGAAATGCTTCACGGTGGGAACCGCACATGCGAAGATTATCCGTTCACCTACTCTGCGTCTCACAAAGACACGGCAGTTGGAACCAAAACTCTCAAATTGGACAGATTTCCACCAGTCTAATGTCCGTTGCTTGTGTTTCTTGGACCAAGCAAGTCTCTTCTTATTATTGGTGTCCTTTAGTAGTGGTTTCTTTGCAGCAATTCGACCATGAAGGCCTGATTCACGCAGTTTCCTCTGAACAGTTGATGTTGAGATCTGTCTATTACTTAAACTCTAAAGCATTTATTTGGGGTGCTATTTCTGAGGCTGGTAACTCCAATTAATTTATGCTCTGCAGCAGAGGTAACTCTGGGTCTTCCTTTCCTATGGCAGTCCTCATGAGAGCCCGTTTCATCATAGCGATTGGGTTTTGTGACTGCACTTTACTGTCATCATTGGCAGCTCTATGGTGAGAAACATATCGGATCCCGGCGCAAAAACCTTGTGCTTTCTCAGAGGATGATTTCCTAGAGGATGATTACATTACAAGGCTGCTTCCTACCATTCTACGACAGCTGCCAGGGGCTGATTCTGTCATAGTTCATGTGGGGTCAGATTACATTAGGAAGGCTAGCTCGGAACTGCTGAAACTGGATTTTAGAAAACTGAATCTAGCTTTAAAAGACTACAAAATAGGCAAATTATTTCAGTCCCTGTACCATTACTGGCTACGAAAGATTCTGCAGGCTACTGGCATTACACATCTGGCTAAAAGACTACGGTAGCTCTGTTGGCATAACTTTTACAGAGTCCATCCAAATCACCTTGGTGCCTGGACCTTGTCCACCCATTTCAAGGCCTCGTTGAGACAGTTATTTATCAGTGACTCAAGCCCGGCTCAGATAATCCCTACCATTGTGTCTCTGGGTTATCGTTCACCCTGCACCCTCAGCTCCAACATAAACATAACTGTCTGGTCTACCTCTGCTAAAGATTTTGACTAGGCAAGTCAGATTCAAATTCTTATTTACAATGACAGCCTACCGAGGAACCGTGGGTTAACTGCCTTGTTCAGGGGCAGAACAACAGATTTGTACCTTTTCCGCTCGGGGATTCAATCCAGCAACCTTTCCGTAACTGGCCCGACGCTCTAACCATTAGGCTACCTACCGCCTCCTAGTAAAGCAATAAAAACTATCAAGAATCTCCGAAAAGCTCCCACATGTAACATATATATGTAGTCTAAGTAACCAGGTTACTTACATATACTGACCATCTCTGAAAGCAATTAGATGATACCGTGGTAGCAATACATGGTTACATCTTCAGAAAAGACACTAATGCCAATGGGGGTGGGGTTGCAGTTTATATTCAGAGTGATATTCCTGTAAAGCGGTCCCGTGTAGCTCAGTTGGTAGAGCATCGCACTTGCAACACCAGGCTCGTGGGTTTGATACACACAAGGGACCAGTGGGAAAAAAAGTATCAATGTATACTCACTACTACAAGTCGCTCTGAATAAGAGCATCTAACTGACTAAAATGTCAAGTTTAGAGAGGATATCATGTAAAAAATCCCGTGGAAGTAATATGGCTTCAGGTTCACCTGCCTCACCTAAAGCCTATTCTTGTGGGAAGTTGCTAAGCCCACCAAGTGCTAACAGTCATTATCTGGTTAATATGTGTGAAATGCTTGATAATAGAGGTCGACCGATTATGATTTTTCAACACCGATACTGATTATTGGAGGACCAAAAAAGCCGATACCGATTAATCGGCCGATTTATTTATAATAATGACAATTACAACAATACTGAATGAACACTTATTTTAACTTAATATAATACATCAATAAAATCAATTTAGCCTCAAATAAATAATGAAACATGTTCAATTTGGTTTAAATAATGCAAAAACAAAGTGTTGGAGAAGAAAGTGAAAGTGCAATATGTGCCATGTAAGAAAGCTAACATTTAAGTTCCTTGCTTGGAACATGAGAACATATGAAAGCTGGTGGTTCCTTCGGAGTCTTCAATATTCCCAGGTAAGAAGTTTGAGGTTGTAGTTATTATAGGAATTATAGGACTATTTCCCTCTATATACCATTTGTATTTCATTAACCTTTGACTATTAGATGTTCTTATAGGTACTTTAGTATTGCCAGTGTAACAGTATAGCTTCCGTCCCTCTCCTCTTTCCTCCCTGGGCTCGAACCAGGAACACAACGACAACAGCCAACCTCGAAGCAGCGTTACCCATGCAGAGCAGGGGAAACAACTACTTCCAGGTTCAGAGAGAGTGACGTTTGAAACGCTATTAACGTAGGCTAACTAGCTAGCCATTTCACTTCGATTACACCAGCCTCATCTCGGGAGTTGATAGGCTTGAAGTCATAAACAGCGCAATGCTTGATGCACAATGAAGAGCTGCTGGCAAAACGCACGGAAGTGCTGTTTGAATGAATGTTTACGCGCCTGCTTCTGCCTACCATCGCTCAGTCAGATACTTAGATACGTGTATGCTTGTATGCTCAGACAGATTATATGCAATGCAGGACACGCTAGATAATATCTAGTAATATCATCAACCATGTGTAGTTAACTAGTGATTATGATTGATTGTTTTTTATAAGATAAGTTTAATGCTAGCTAGCAACTTACCTTGGCTTACTGCATTCGCGTAACAGGTAGGCAGGCTCCTTGTGGAGTGCAACGAGAGAGATGCAGGTCGTTATTGCGTTGGACTAGTTAACTGTAAGGTTGCAAGATTGGATCCACCGAGTTGACAAGGTGAAAATCTGTCATTCTGCCCCTGAACGAGGCAGTTAACCCACCGTTCTTAGGCCGTCATTGAAAATAATGTGTTCTTAACTGACTTGCCTAGTTAAATAAATATTAAAGAATGGTGTAAAAAAATATTAAAATAAATAAAATAAAAAAATCTGCAAAATACAGATTTCCGATTGTTATGAAAACTTGAAATCGGCCCTAATTAAATCGCCCATTCCGATTAATTGGTCGACCTCTACTTGATAATGCATGGTCTATATTTTCTGGGTGACTGAAATATTGACTGGCTTTCATCAAGCTGTCCACTCAAAAAAATGCTGAACTTCAAATCATTGCCTGCAACCTGGTTCAGGTTATCAGTCAACCTACCAGGGTATTTACAAACAGCACAGGAATGAAATCATCCACATTTTTAACGCTCACATCTTTACTAATGCTGCAGAAATATGCTCTGAAGCAGTATCCACATCCGTCGGATGTATTGACCATAATATGGTAACCATATGTAGGAAAACCAAAATTCCAAATGTTTTGTAGTGATTCCTGTGTTGACGATGTAAATAATATTTGCTGGACTCTGTGTAATGAGGAGCAACCAGACACTGCACTTGACGCATTTAGTTATTATTAGTTAGTTATTCCAGCTACTAATAAGCATGCACCCATTAAGCAATTACTGTGGATCGATGAGGAATTGAAAAATTGTGTGGTTGAGAGGGATGAGGCAAAAGGAACGGCAACATTGTCTGGCTGCACAGCTAATCTTCAAACATACTGTCGTTTGAGAAATTGTGACTGAATAAAAATACAAATAAACTGTACAATGAAACAAAAATTAATGATATAAAGAATGATAGTAAAAAGCTTTGGAGCACCTTAAATTACATTTTGGACAAAGGTAAACTCAGCTCCATCCTTCATTGAATCAGATGGTTCATTCATCACAAAACCCACTGATATTGCCAACTACTTTAGTATTTTTTTTTTCATTGACAAGATTAGCAAACTTAGGCATGACATTCCAACAAACTCTGAACCTGCATATCCATTCATAACTGACCAAATTATGAAAGACAAGCATCGTAAGTGTGAAAATTGTCTATCAACAACAGCTAGCCACCTGGGTCTGACAACTTGAAAGGAAAATTACTGAGGATGATAGAGGACTATATTGCCACTCCTATTTTCCATCTCTTCATTCTAAGCCTACAGGAAAGTGTGTGTGCCCTCAGGCCTGGAGGGAAGCAAAAGTAATTCCGGTACCCAAGAATTGCAAAGCACCATTTGGTTTGAGGCAGTAATCAGCCTGCTAACAACTCTAAGTAAACTTTTGGAAATAATTGAAATAAATTACCCATAACTCCACCTAGACAACAACATAGGCCTAGGACTATACATCCTTTAAATAAATAAGAACTATACCACTTAAAAGCACATTACTCAACACTAGTGAGACTCATGTCGACTAGGGTGGGCCTACTGTATATCAAAATATGACGTGACTCGCCACCAATTACATAGAGGGTTGGAGGATTCTAAATTAAAACCAAAAGCCACCTCATGGCCCTCCCGGTGGCGGCCGGCACGGGTATCGAACCTACATCTGTAGCAACGCATTTTGCACCCCGGAGCCCCCATCCACGAAGTATCAAAATACAGAAAGGTGTTGGTAAAGATATTGTCCTTGTAATGATGGGGCGGTGAGTCGGAAGCAGGTGCAACGCTTTAATCAAACAAAACCAAGAACACAACACTAACATAAGGCAGAATGCCTTACCAACTGGTGAGTGAACATGGGAGAGTGACATATAAAGGGGAGGAAATGATGAAGGCAATTGAGTCCAGGTGTGAATCATAATGATTAACAGGTATGCGTAGTGATGAATCCCAGGACCAGTGGTTAGTACTCTGGCGATGTCGTACGCCGGAGGAGCAGGGGCAGACGTGACAGTCCTGCTAATAGCCTATGATTGGCTATTATAATACTGTACATGGTGTCCAGGTCAGGATAACCAACACATTTCTTTATTAAAGACTGTCAGAAAGAATGTAGGTACTTGCTTATTTTGATCCAAAGCCATGAATGAGTGAGTCACTCAGCTTTATGTAGGTGCCGGGCTATATGACTCGGTCATCAACTTGATAATATATAAGATATTTTGGAGGTAATTTCGTTTTTTTTTTTAAACAAAAGAGCGATTGTAATCTGAATAAAGGCCAAAATAATATTTGTAAAGACCAAAACATATATTTCTTAAATGCTAGGCAAGTTGTGCGCCTTCCCATGAAGGCCATAATATAGCTCTGCTAATAGCCATAATGGCACTGTACAACGTGACAGTGTGTGTTTTGAAAGAGTATTTTTATCATTATTTTATTAACAAAAGCATAAAGATGCTGATGAAGAAATACTGTACAGTATATTCTTTTACGTTTGGATAATAAAGCATTTTGAATATAAGCCACCTGCATTTGTTTTATTAGGCTACTGTGCAGTCTGACAAGTAAACATAGCCTGAACTACATACTGTAATAAACATGGGAAAGTGCCTAATTCCTTACATAAGGGAGAGCATGCCATGTCCAGACTTTCTTTGTGACTTCAAGTTCTCTAACTCTGTCTTTAATGCTTTTTAGGGTTGCATCAGTCATGGACAGAAACTTCTGAGACACAATAATAAAGATGAACAGCTGAGGTTCATTGGTAAGCAACATTTGCCTTGGGATCCATCCCAGTTGGTATTCTGGTATACTCGTGGTATCTCGCTTCGGTTACACATCCTTGGAATAGCAGAACAGCATAACGCTGTGCCTGGTGAGCAGTTGGTCAAGTTCTGTTGTCAGAAGAGGAATGGAAATGTCAGGGTGAACTGACGACCAGACGAACCCGCCAGGTATGTTGACTCTGCCTGTCGGAGGTAAAGTTTCAGAGCTCACAGGTGTGTCTGGCATGGATTGTGACTCCATTACGTTCCTCACCCTCTTCAACGCGTCATTCTCCGCCTGATGCTCCGCCAATGCCGCCTGGCACTGGACCAATGCATCAGCTGTCGCCCGTATCTCTGCCCTCAGATAATGTTTCTCTTCTGCAGATCTGCCTTCAATGACTCGAGCTCGGTCTTCAAAGTTTGAATCTGATCCATGTGCACCTTCATCAGATGAGCAGAATGGTACTGCCCTAGGTAGCCATCAATTACAGTGGCCTATGATAGAAATGGTAGGTCAATTAAGAATTCAAAGTGACTCCAACACACATTCTGCGTACACATTAAGAATCTAGCAACCATGCGTTTTTTTTTCGGTGCGGCCCTTTGTCCACTGATTTCCACGGATAGTTGTCGGCATGTTTGTATGCTCTGCAAAATTATCGATTTTATTACACAGTATGCCTACACATTGATAGGCTATATATATATTATTTTTTTAAGTGATCCTCTCAGCACCGTCTCATTTTCTCGTGGTTAGGGTCCTAACCCTGGAACGGGTAGCACCATAGAAAGAAGATGGCTTGTTGAAAACAATGTTCATTTTGTCTATTCTCTTTGGTCTGTTCTCTTTGGTCGCATATCATTTTCTTTAGATAAACAGCTCTTTTTTGAATGGTAACTATTTGTAGTTATTTTATTAACGAAAGCATAAAGATGTTGATGAAGAAATACTGTACTGCTGTTTTGAGTAGAAATGTAACACTTCAGAGTACTTAAGCATCAAATAAATTGCAGGTAGGGGGGATGTTCACACCTACAGTAGCCGAGCTTTAAAGAGTCTATTGCCTTGCTAATCGGGCTACAAGTATTTGGAAAACAAAATCAAAACTCCACCAGCTGTCCATCACTGCTGTAAATAAAAACCATAGCATCTTGTTTACATCTTGTTTACATTCCTTATTGTAACCACAATGTCACAAATAATTTGTTCCAATTACTTTTAGAGTTTAGGATTAATTTGATGAATATTATGGTGTTTATATTCTAATAAAAATGACAAACCCTTTGGATATCCAATAGGATGAATGGAAATATGACTCAACATGACGGTCGGGAGTACAGTACTGGTTTATTTAGCTAAAGAAGTGACACGTGGGAGACCGGGGTTCAATTCCCTGGTGGGGAGGAAGGAGTAGGCTGTCCTTGTAAGTAAGAATTTGTTCTTAATTGTCTTTCCTAGTTAAATAAAGGTTACACTAAGAGCCTAACATTTCTACACCCAAATTTTCAAATTCTAGTCTAACCAATACCATAACGGAGATTCAGTGAAAGTAAAAATCTCATTGATTTATCAAGACCTGTAATTCAGTGATCTTTATTCCCATAGTAATTTGTTATGGATCCATAACTAAATAAACATCGGCATTTTGAAAGAGTATTTTTATCATTTTATAAATGAAAGCATAAAGATGCCATTATTAATTGCATTGTTTTAGTTTGAACGTGCAGACTGGCACTAAGAACATAACAGTGGGAACGTTTCGCTAGTCAGCGCCATTATTAGCGCAATGCCCCTTAAAGTGTTGCCAGTGTGGCGCCAACACTTTGAGGGGCATTGCACCCCCCCCTTCCTCCTCCTCCCTTCCCCATGGGCCTGGTCAGTCTTCTGTGCACAGCACTGCAGCTCATCCCGTGCCCCCTGCCCTCGTGCCTTGAACCTTGCGTGCTTTCAGGGGATACAGCTGGAGAACTGCAAGGCAATCCCATTGTGCGCCACTCGGGAGCCATGACCAATATATATTGTCCATCTAATAACAGGGTTAATAATATATCTGTGAGAATATCCAATGGGCTTTTATATACTCATACATTAATAATAATATTAATAATAGCTTTGTTTAAAAAATAACAATATTTGAGATAATTTCATTTTGAAATAATTTAAAATGACAGAGGAAAAAGGCCATTCTTGAACATGGGGTGAGACGTTGTTACTAATTTGTAAATAAAGCCAGTTAGTTATAATTATTTATTTCTGTTTTTAGAGGGAGAGAAACCAAAAACCTACAGTCATCTCATGGATCTCCTACACAAGGCCAGCACAGGTTTTGAACCAGCATCTGTAGCAACACAGCTTATGTGTTGTATAACGTGACAGGTCGGGAGTGGCCTACAGTACTACAGTAAAAGCAAAATAATCCTAACAAAAGAAAATAATAAAAACCTTAGTGTAACAAAAGTTTTAGTAAGTAATACTGAAGTCGTGCACAATTATCAGTTTCTATTTAGGTTTATGTCACCCATTCATTGTCACTTAGAGACACAGTAGGACCCAAAAGCATAATCAGTGCTCTAACTCCCCCTTGCGCTGGTCTGGAGCAATGAAGTGGTGACGCAGGGCACCATACTAAACCCGCAGCATAACTCCACTTTTTGTAGAGCAACCACTGTAAGCAGAAACTCAAACAGGATGTACCCATGACAAGAACCATTCAACTCTGGTCTGACCAATCAGAATCCATGCTTCAAGATTGTTTTGATCACGCGGACTGGGAAATGTCCTTGGAAGCCTCAGAGAATAACATCGATTTATATGCTGACTGGGTGAGTGGGTTTATAAGGAAGTGCATTGAAGATGTTGAACACAATGTGACTATTAAAACCTACCCTAACCAGAAACCGTGGATAGATGACGGCATTCACGCAAAACTGAAAGTGCAAACCACCGCCTTCAACCATGGAAAGATGTCGGGGAATATGGCCGAATATTAACAGTGTAGTTATTCCCTCCACAAGGCAATCAAACATGCAAAATGTTGGCATAGGGACAAAGTGGAGTCGCAATTCAACGGCTCAGACTCAAGAAGTATGTGGAAGGGTCTCCAGGAAATGACGGACTACAAAAAGAAAACCAGCTACATCACGGACACCGATGTCTTGCTTCCAGACAAATTAAACACCTTTGCCCGCTTTGAGGATAATACAGTGCAACCGACGCGGCCCATGTGGCCGGTGTGAGTAAAACATTTAAATGCGTTAACCCTCGGAAGGCTGCTGGCCCAGACGGCATCCCAAGCCGCGTCCTCATAGCATGCACACACCAGCTGACTGGAGCCCCACAAGGGTGCGTGCTAAGTCCCCTCCTGTACTCCCTGTTCACCCGTGACTGTGTGGCCAAGCATGCCTCAAACTCAATCATCAAGTTTGCAGATGACACAACAGTAGTGGGCTTGAATAGCAACAACGACGAGACAGCCTACAGGGAGGAGGTGAGGGCACTCAGAGTGTGGTGTCAGAAAAACAATGTCTCACTCAACATAAACAAAACAAAGGAGATTAATGTGGACTTCAGGAAACAGCAGAGGGAGCACCCCCCCTAACCACATCAAAGGGACAGTAATGGAGAAGGTGGAAAGTTTAAAAAAAAAACTTTTTAAAGTTCCTCGGCATACACTTCACGGACAAACTGAAATGGTCCACCCACACAGACAGTGTGAGGAAGAAGGCGCAACAGCGCCTCTTCAACCTCAGGGGGCTGAAGAAATGTGGCTTGCCACCTAAAACCCTCACAAACTTTTACAGATGAACAATTTAGAGCATCCTGTTGGGCTTTATCACTGCATAGTACGGCAACTGCACCACCATCAACCGCAAGGCTCTCCAGAGGGTGGTGGGGTCTACACAATGCATCACTGGGGGCAAACTACCTGCCCTCCATGACACCTACAGCACCTGATGTTGCAGGAAGGCCAAAAGTTCACCAAGGATAACAACCAACCGAGACACTGCCTGCTCACCCCACTACCATCCAGAAGGCGAGGTCAGTACAGGTGCATCAAAGCTGGAATACAATATCGCAACACCACCAATAACACAGAGAGGCTGCTGCCTACATACGGACTCAAATCAATGGCCACTTTAATAAATGTATCACTAGTCACTTTAAATAATGCCACTTTAATGTTTACATATCTTACATTACTCATCTCATATGTGTATATACTCTAATTTATGCCATCTATTGCATCTTGCCTATGCTGCTCGGCCATCGCTCATCCATATATTTAGATGTACTGTACATATTCTTATTCCATCCCTTCACATTTGTGTATGAGGTCATTTTTGTGGAATTGTTAGTTTACTTGTTGGATATTACTGAACTGTCGGAACTAGAAGCACAAGCATTTCGCTACGCTCGCATTAACATCTGCTAACCATGTGTATGTTACCAATAAAATTAGATTTAATGTATGTGATATAAACATAAGTATATTTTCTGGGTGATTTAAATATTGACTGGCTCTCATCAAGCTGCCCACTCAAGAAAAAATGTCAAACTTTACCCGGGGCCTGCAACCTGGTTCAGTTTGTCAGTCAACCTACAGGGTATTTACAAACAGCACAGGAATGAAATCATCAACATGTTTTGATCACATCTTTACTAATGCTTGCTATGAAGCAGTATCCAAATTCATCAGATGAGGTGATCACAATATATACAGTAGCCATATCTAGGAAATTCAAAGTTCCCAAGTCTGGGCCTAATATAGTGTATAAGGGGTCATTTAAGAAGTTTTGTAGTGATTCATATGTTGATGATGTAAAGAATATTTGCTGGTCTGTGGTGTGTGATGAGGAGCAACCAGACGCTGGGCTAGACACATGATGAAATTGCTTATTCCAGTTAGTAATAAGCACACACCCATTAAGACAATGACTGTAAAAACAGTTAAATCCCGTTGGATTGACGACTAAATATAAAATTTAATGGTTGAGGGATGAGGCGAAAGGTATGGCAAATAAGTCTGTCAGCTCAACTGATTGGCAAATGTACGGCAAATGAAGAAATCATGTGACTAAACTAAATCAAATTAAACTATACTATGAAACAAAAATAAATGATATAATCAGATTCATCACCAAACCCATTGATATTGCCTACTACTTTGCTTATCTTGCCAATGAAAAAGTGATTAAACTTAGGTATGACATACCAGCAACAAATGCTGACACATCACATCCATGTATATCTGACCAAATGATGAAAGACAAGAATTGTACTTTAGAATTATGTAAAGTCAGTGTGGTGAATAGGTGATTTTTTTTTTTGTCTATTAACAATGACAAGCCACCGGGGTCTGACGATCTGGATGGAAAATGTAGGATAATAACTGACTACATTGCCACTCCTATTTGACACATCAATTTAAGCCTACTAGAAAGTGTGTGCCCTCAGCCTGGAGGGAAGCAAAAGTAATTCCGCTACCCAAGAATAGTAATGCACCCTTTACTGTCTGAAATAGCTGACCAATCAGCCTGTTACCAACCCTTAGTAATCTTCTGGAAAGAATTGTGTTTGACCAGATACAATGCTATTTCACAGTAAACAAATCGACCACAGAGTTTCAGCACGCTTATAGGGAAGGACACTCAACAAGCACAGCACTTAGACAAATGACTGATTGGCTGAGATAAATTAATGATAAAATGATTGTGGGATCTGTCTTGTTAGACTTCAGTGCAGCTTTTGACATTATCGATCATAGTCTGCAGCTGGAAAAACATATGTGTTATGGCTTTACACCCCCTGCTATAATGTGGATAAAGAGTTACTTGTCTAACAGAACGCAGAGGGTGTTCTTTAATGGAAGCCTCTCAAACATTATCCAGGTAGAATAGGGAATTCCCAGAGTAGCTGTTTAGGCCCCTTACTTTTTAAAATCTTTACTAACGATATGCCGCCAGTGTGTGTATGTATGCGGATGACAACACTATACACGTCCGCTACTACAGCTACTGAAATGACTGCAACACTTAACAAGGAATTTGCAGTTCATTTCGTAATGGGTAGCAAGGAATAAAGCTGAAATATTTCCAAATCTAAAAGCATTGTATTTGGGACAAATCATTCAACTAAACCCAGAACCTCTGCTACATCTCGTAATGAATAATGTGGGAATTCAGCAAGTTGAGGTGACTAAACTGCTTGGAGTAACCCTGTATTATAAAATGTCATGGTGAAAACATATTGATACAACAGTAGCTAAGTCTGTCCATAATGAAGCGCTGCTCTGCCTTCTTAACAATACTACCAATAAGGCAAGTCCTACAGACCCTAGTTTTGTCGCACATAGACTACTGTTCAGTAGTATGGTCAGGTGCCACGAAGAGGGACTTAGGAAAATTGCAGTTGTCTCAGAACAGGGCAGCACGGCTGGCCCTTAAAAGTACACAGAGAGCTAACATTAATGACATGCATATCAATCTCTCATGGCTCAAAGTGGAGGAGATTGACTTGACCACTACTTGTTTTGTAAGAGGTGTTGACAAGCTGAATGTGCCATCCTGTCTGTTTTAAAGTACTTGCACACAGCTCGGACACCCATGCGTACTCCACAAGACATGCCACCAGAGGTTTCTTCACAGTCCCTAAGTCCAGAACAGACTGAACAGGCGCACAGTACTACATAGAGCCATGACTACATGGAACTCTATTCCATAGGTAATTGATGCAAGTAGTAGAATCAGAGGAAAAAACGGGTAAAAATACACCTTATGGGACAACGAGGACTGTGAAGAGACACACACAAAAGGTACAGACTAGAGGTCGACCGATTCATCGGAATGGCCGATTAATTAGGGCCGATTTCAAGTTTTCATAACAATCGGAAATCGGTATTTTTGGGCGCCGCTTTGCCGATATTTTTTAAATATACCTTTATTTAACTAGGCAAGTCAGTTAAGAACACATTCTTATTTTCAATGACGGCCTAGGAACGATAGGTTAACTGCCTTGTTCAGGGGCAGAACGACAGATTTTCACCTTGTCAGCTCGGAGGATCCAATCTTGCAACCTTACAGTTAACTAGTCCAACGCAATAACGACCTGCCTCTCTCTCGTTGCACTCCACCAGGAGACTGACTGCCTGTTACGTGTATGCAGTAAGCCAAGGTAAGTTGCTAGCTAGCATTAAACTTATCTTATAAAAACAATCAATCATAATCACTAGTTAACTACACATGGTTGATGATATTACTAGATATTATCTAGCGTGTCCTGCGTTGCATATAATCTGACTGAGCATACAAGCATACAAGTATCTAAGTATCTGACTCAGGGGTGGTAGGCAGAAGCAGGCGCGTAAACATGCATTCAAACAGCACTTTTGTGCGTTTTTCCAGCAGCTCTTCGTTGTGCGTCAAGCATTGCGCTGTTTATGACTTCAAGCCTATCAACTCCCGAGATGAGGCTGGTGTAACCGAAGTGAAATGGCTAGCTAGTTAGCGCACGCTAATAGCATTTCAAATGTCACTCGCTCTGTGCCTTCTAGTAGTTGTTCCCCTTGCTCGGCATGGGTAACGCTGCTTCGATGGTGACTGTTGTCGTTGTGTTGCTGGTTCGAGCCCAGGGAGGAAAGAGGAGAGGGACGGAAGCTATACTGTTACATTGGCAATACTAAAGTGCCTATAAGAACATCCAATAGTCAAAGGTTAATGAAATACAAATGGCATAGAGGGAAATAGTCCTATAATTCCTATAATAACTACAACCTCAAACTTCTTACCTGGGAATATTGAAGACTCATGTTAAAAGGAACCACCAGCTTTCATATGTTCTCATGTTCTGAGCAAGGAACTGAAACGTTAGCTTTCTAACATAGCACATATTGCACTTTCACTTTCTTCTCCAACACTTTGTTTTTGCATTATTTAAGCCAAATTGAATATGTTTCATTATTTACTTGAGGCTAAATTGATTTTATTGATGTATTATATGAAGTTAAAGTAAGTGTTCATTCAGTATTGTTGTAATTGTCATTATTACAAATAAATAAAAATATATACATAAAAAATAAATAATAATAATAAAAAAAATAGGCCAATTAATCGGTATTGGCTTTTTTGGTCCTCCAATAATCAGTTTCTGTATCGGCGTTGAAAAATCATAATCGGTCGACCTCTAGTACAGACACATGCATACTCATTGATTTGTGATATTGTTGTATAGTGGTATCAAAGATTTTGTATATTGTCTATATGTAGTAGTGTAATAATGTTATGATGTACTGTTTTATCTTTGGATTTATATGTAATGTAAGTGCTTTAATATGCTTGGACCCCAGGAAGTGTAGCTGCTGCCTTGGCAAATGGGTCTTGTGTACCCATCTACTCCCCTCGCCTGTCTCCTTTCCCTCCCTCCATCTCCTTCTCTGCCTCCCTCCCCTGTCTCTCCCTCCCTCTCCCCTCTCCCGTCTCCTCCTCCTCCCCTTGTCTCTCCTCCCTCTGTTTCCTCACCTGTCCCTCCATCTCCCCTCCGTCTCCCCTTCCTCACATCTGTCTCCCCCATATCCCATCCATTCCCCCATCGCCCCTGTCTCCATCCAGGTGGGACACTGACCTCATTCTGCTGCTGGCTGGACCAGTCTCTGAACGGAGCTCAGATAGACTGAGCCACACCAGGCAAGATCCTCTTAACTCCACATCTGAATACACCAGTTAGTACCGAGCCAATGGCCTAGTGGTGGTTAACAACACACCTGGCGCTTAACAGAGACTGGGGTTCGATCCATGTGCCTACTCTTCCTACTGCGTCTCCTCCTCATTCATCTTCCGTTCTGTCTCCACCATGTGCAATATTGCGTATAACATTCTGCTGTTCAGGCAAACGGCCAAGAAAACAAGCAGCCCTGACTGTTCCACTGTTGCCGTGGTGATTCTTTGAGAGTGCCGCTGGGTCTCATGGGAACAGGTTTGAGATTGGCATGTCGATAGTCTGGTCTGCCAGGGACCCGCAGTTCTTTGCCTTCCCCGATCAGCAAGTGTCATGATGTCCCCCTCCAGCACTGTTCGTCAGGAAGTTTTATATTTAGGTTGCATCCCATATGGTACCCGTTTCCCTATAAAGTGCATTATGGGCCCTGGCCTAAAGTAATGCACTATTGGGAATAGGGTGCCATTTGTGATGCAGCTTCAGAGTATGAGAACAGTAAGATGACTGCTGTCTCATCTGATTGGGCACATGTAAACCTGAGATGAATGGGACTTGTAAGTATGTATTAATTTCCTTTAATAGCCTTATTATTAACATTCTGTTATGAGGGAGACTTGGACAGGGACAGATGGAAGGACGGTTGTACAGAGTGAATGTCCACGTTCAGTCTGTGGTTCTCTGGCTGTAATTTGTTTGAGTCTCTCCTTGATCTCATCCCTTTATCTAATCTCTGTCTCATTGGTCTTAACAGCCTGGCTGTGTCTCCCCTAGGCTCATACGTGTCATAAGGTCTTACCTGCCTCGAGTTTACCCACATTTTTGATGCCTACATTCCTGCTGTTGATGTTATTGTGGACTAAAGTGGAGATCTCGATTGACTAACAGATTGGCTGAAACTAGTAATAGTTACATGGCCAGAGGGGAAGCGAAGAGAGGATTTGAGGGTTGGACAAAGGAAAGACTTTGAGATTCAAACCTTTGAGAGTTGGATTCAGGAAGCGCAGAGGACACAAAGGACTGAGAGAGAGGAGTGAAGTCCTGACCAGCCAGAGACAGCCCCGTAATTAGAGAATAGCACAGTAAAGCTCCTCTAGTCAGATTATTATATCCCGTACATCACTGGAGTCTGGAATAACCTAACCTGGACTCAATCCACCCAGCTCAAACACACACGTACACATGCTCACAAATACACGCGCGCACACAGACACACAATCTTGTATAACTGTCACAATCATGTGTATAGGTGGCAGGGAAGTCAGGCGCAGGAAAATTCAACTTGGTAAAATGGAGTAATTTAATAAAACAAAACATAACTCCAAAACCCATAAATACAAATGAGACAAAATTGGGTACGAGGACCCGTCGCGCACCAAATACAAACAACTCGAAACTGAACATAAAACAATCTCTGACAAAGACATGATGGAAAACAGAGGGTTAAATACACAACAGGTAATGAATGGGATTGAAACCAGGTGTGTAGGAAGGCAAGACAAAACCAATGGAAAATGAAAAATGGATCAATGATGGCTAGAAGAACGGTGACGTCGACCGCAGAGCCCCACTCGAACAGACTTCGGCAGAAGTCGTGACAATAACTAACCTTGTGGGGATACACAATTCAGTCCCATTCAAAATCATTTTTTCCCTAACCCTTACCCTAATTCGAAACCCAAAACCTGACCTTTATGGCTATTGTAATTAATTACCAAATGTACTTTTCTAAACTATGTAGAATATTGGCGTGTTAAACTACAACTCACTACTACATCGCACAGTTCGGGCTTATTTTTCTCTAGAGAAACTGTGCAATGTGTGCATTGAGCTTGTAGAAAAAAACCAAACCTAAATGGAATTCCAATAATTAAACTAATGTTGGTGTCACGTTCTGACCTCTATTTCCTTTGTTTTTTGTATTTATTTAGTATGGTCAGGGCGTGAGTTGGGTGGGCAGTCTATGTTTGTTTTTCTATGTTTTGGTCTAGTTCTATGTTCGGCCTGATATGGTTCTCAATCAGAGGCAGGTGTTCGTCATTGTCTCTGATTGGGAACCATATTTAGGTAGCCTGGGTTTCACTGTGTGTTTGTGGGTGATTGTTCCTGTTTTTGTGTTTGCACCAGACAGGGCTGTTTTGAGTTCTCACGTTTCTTGTTTTTTTCCGTTAGTTTGTTCATGTATAGTGTCGTCAATAAATACAATGAACAACCACCACGCTGCGCTTTGGTCCGCCTCTACTTCACAAGAAGAGAATCGTTACAGAATCACCCACCACAACAGGACCAAGCGGTGTGGTAATGGGCAAAGGAGAAAGCAGCAGCAGGAGCAGCGCGAGGAGGTATGGACATGGGAGGACGAATTAGACGGTAAAGGACCTTGGGCTCAGCCAGGAGAATATCGCCGCCCCAAGGAAGAACGGGAGGCGGCGAAAGCGGAGAGGCGCTGGTACGAGGAGGCAGCGCGGCGTCGTGGATGGAAGCCCGGGAGTCAGCCCCAAAAATTTCTTGGGGGGGGGCTAACAGGGAGTATGGCTACGCCAGGTAGGAGACCTGAGCCAACTTCCTGTGGTTACCGGGGGGCTAGAGAGACCGGGCAGGCACCGTGTTATGCTGTGGAGCGCACGGTGTCCCCAGTGCGGGTGCACAGCCCGGTGCGGTACATTCCAGCTCCACGTATCGGCCGGGCTAGAGTGGGCATCGAGCCAAGTGCCATGAAGCCGGCTCTACGCATCTGGTCTCCAGTGCGTCTCCTTGGGCCGGCTTACATGGCACCAGCCTTGCGCACGGTGTCCCCGGTTCGCCTGCATAGCCCAGTGCGGGCTATTCCACCTCGCCGCACTGGCAGGGCGACCGGGACCATTCAACCGGGTAAGGTTGGGCAGGCTCGGTGCTCAAGAGCTCCAGTGCGCCTGCACGGCCCGGTCTATCCGTCACCACCTCCACACCCCAGCCCTCCGGTGGCAGCTCCCCGTACCAGGCTGTCTCTCCGGCCCATCCGTCCAGAGCCTTCCTCCTCTCCAGCTCTGCCGGAGCCTCCCGCCTGTCCGGCGCCTCTGCCGGAGCCTCCCGCCTGTCCGGCGCCTCTGCCGGAGCCTCCCGCCTGTCCGGCGCCTCTGCCGGAGCCTCCCGCCTGTCCGGCGCCTCTGCCGGAGCCTCCCGCCTGTCCGGCGCCTCTGCCGGAGCCTCCCGCCTGTCCGGCGCCTCTGCCGGAGCCTCCCGCCTGTCCGGCGCCTCTGCCGGAGCCTCCCGCCTGTCCGGCGCCTCTGCCGGAGCCTCCCGCCTGTCCGGCGCCTCTGCCGGAGCCTCCCGCCTGTCCGGCGCCTCTGCCGGAGCCTCCCGCCTGTCCGGCGCCTCTGCCGGAGCCTCCCGCCTGTCCGGCGCCTCTGCCGGAGCCTCCCGCCTGTCCGGCGCCTCTGCCGGAGCCTCCCGCCTGTCCGGCGCCTCTGCCGGAGCTTCCCGTCTGCCCGGCGCCTCTGCCGGAGCTTCGCGTCTGCCCGGCGCCATCGGAGCTTCCCGTCTGCCCAGCGCCGCCAGCGCCGCCCGTCTGCCCAGCGCCGCCAGCGCCGCCCGTCTGCCCAGCGCCGCCAGCGCCGCCCGTCTGCCCAGCGCCGCCAGCGCCGCCCGTCTGCCCAGCGCCGCCAGCGCCGCCCGTCTGCCCAGCGCCGCCAGCGCCGCCCGTCTGCCCAGCGCCGCCAGTGCCGCCCGTCTGCCAGGAGCCGCCAATGCCGCCCGTCAGCCAGGGGCCGCCAGTGCCGCCAGTCAGCCAGGGGCCGCCAGTGCCGCCAGTCAGCCAGGGGCCGCCAGTGCCGCCAGTCAACCAGGGGCCACCAGTGCCGCCAGTCAACCAGGGGCCACCAGTGCCGCCAGTCAGCCCAGCGCCAGCGCCGCCAGTCAACCAGGGGCCGCCAGTGCCGCCAGTCAGCCAGGGGCCGCCAGTCAGCCAGGGGCCGCCAGTGCCGCCAGTCAGCCAGGGGCCGCTAGAGCCCCTCCGCCCGGAGCAGCTGTCCCTCCGCCCCGAGCAGCTGTCCCTCTGTCCCGAGCAGCTGTCCCTCTGTCCCGAGCAGCTGTCCCTCTGTCCCGAGCAGCTGTCCCTCTGTCCCGAGCAGCTGTCCCTCTGTCCCGAGAAGCTGCCCCTCTGTCCCAAGCAGCCCCTCTGTCCAGTGGGGTCATTGAGAGGGGTGGGCATGGTGAGTAAGCCACGGAGGCGGACAATAAGGCGGACTGAGACAATGGCGAAGTGGGGTCCGCGTCCCGCGCCAGAGCCGCCACCGCGGACAGACGCCCACCCAGACCCTCCCCTATAGGTCAAGGTTTTGCGGCCGGAGTCCGCACCTTTGGGGGGGGGTACTGTCACGTTCTGACCTCTATTTCCTTTGTTTTTGTATTTATTTAGTATGGTCAGGGCGTGAGTTGGGTGGGCAGTCTATGTTTGTTTTTCTATGTTTTGGTCTAGTTCTATGTTCGGCCTGATATGGTTCTCAATCAGAGGCAGGTGTTCGTCATTGTCTCTGATTGGGAACCATATTTAGGTAGCCTGGGTTTCACTGTGTGTTTGTGGGTGATTGTTCCTGTTTTTGTGTTTGCACCAGACAGGGCTGTTTTGAGTTCTCACGTTTCTTGTTTTTTTCCGTTAGTTTGTTCATGTATAGTGTCGTCAATAAATACAATGAACAACCACCACGCTGCGCTTTGGTCCGCCTCTACTTCACAAGAAGAGAATCGTTACAGTTGGTCAATTACTTGTTTAAAAAATGAAGAAAAATCAAAATTTCTGTGAATAGCTCAGCACTACATTCTTATTATTATTATATTTCTATTCCCTCCATTGTTATCTCCCTCCATATTGTCATAACACCTCCACTGCAGCTGGATTCCAGATCCAGAGCATTCTGTGGTGCAGGGAGAATAGAGGGAAGTGAGGCAGAGGTGGATATTTAGGCCATGGGCTGAGTGTGCTGTGTGGAAGAAGGGGGAGAGGAGAAAGGGATGTGCAAGGTTCCCTTGGGGTCTCCTACAGAAGTCCCAGGGGATGCGACTGCACAGTCCTTCCTGTCTCCAAAATAATTCACACAATTAAACAGACATGGAATGAGCACACGTCAACACATGGACCCATGTTTATTTGCGGTGTCCTGATTGATCCTATGCTTCACTAGGGTATCATACAAAATATGTCAACAATGACAAGCCACAGAGGTCTGACAACTTGGATGGAAAATTAGTCAGGATAATAGCGGAAGATATTGCCACTCCTACTTGCCATATCGTCAATCTAAGCCTACTAGAAAGTGTGTGCCCTCAGCCTGGAGGGAAGCAAAAGTAATTCCGCTACCCAAGAATAGTAAAGCCCCTTTTACTGGCTTAAGTAGCCAACCAATCAGCCTGTTAGCAACCCTAAGTAAACTTTTGGAAAAAATGGTTTGATTAGATTCAATGCTATTTTACTATAAACAAATTGACAACAGACTTTAAGCACGCTTATAGGGAAGGACCTGTCTAGGAAAGGCTAGCGGAACCCCACGACAACATTCCGGTGAAAAGGCAGCGTGCAAAATTCTAAATATTTTTGGGAAATATGTAACTTTCACACATTAACAAGTCCAATACATCAAATGAAAGATGAACATCTTGTTAATCTACCCATGGTGTCCGATTTAAAAAATGCTTTACAGCAAAAGCAAAACATATGATTATGTTAGGTCAGAGTCAAGTCACAAAAACACACAGCCATTTTCCAGCCAACGAGAGGAGTCACAAAAAGCAGAAATATAGATCAAATTAATCACTAACCTTTGATGATCTTCATCAGATGACACTCATAGGACATCATGTTACATAATACATGTATGTTTTGTTCGATAATGTGCATATTTATATCCAAAAATCTCAGTTTACATTGGCGCGTTACATGCAGTAGTGTTTTGATTCTAAAACATCTGGTGATTTTGCAGAAATACTCATAATAAACATTGATAAAAGATGCAAGTGTTATTCACAGAATTAAAGATAGACTTATCCTCTATGCAACCGCTGTGTCAGATTTTTTTTTAAACTTAATCTGAGAACGGAGCTCAGAGCTCAATTCAGCCAAAGAAATAGCCGCCAATTTGGCATCAACATTAGTTAGAAAAAACACTATAAATATTCACTTAACTTTGATGATCTTCATCAGAAGGCACTCCCATGAATCCCAGTTCAACAATAAATTACTGATTTGTTCCATAAAGTTCCATAAAGCCCATCATTTAGCCACTTGTTGTTAGCGTGTTCAGTCCAGTAATCCATCTTCATGAGGAGACACTTCCTCCAGACAAAAACTCAAAAAGTTCCGTTACAGGTCGTAGAAACAAGTCAAATGATGTTTGCAATCAATCTTTAGGATGGTTTCAACTTAAAAACATCAATAGGGTTCCAACCGGAGAATTTCGTTGTCTGAAGAAAAGCACTGGAACGAGAGCATACTCTCTCGTGACCGTGCGTCATGAGACCGAGGCTCTCTGCCAGACCACTCACTTAAAGAGCTCCTATGAGCCCCTCCTTTATAGTAGAATCCTAAAAGTAGGATCTAAAGACGGTGACATCTAGTGGAAGCCCTAGGAAGTGCAAGCACATCCATAACTATCAGGGATTTGAATAAGCACTGTTTTGAAAATTGTTTGGATTTCTTCTCAGGTTTTTGTCTGCCATATGAGTTATGTTACACTCACAGACATCATTCAAACAGTTTTAGAAACTTCAGAGTGTTTTCTATCCAATACTAATAGTAATAACTAGCAATTTTTTCAGAATGGCACAAATTCCCCGATATCAGGGTACTCATGTCAACATGTTTGCTTTCAGAGCATATTTGATCCCAAATTATAAGCATCTAGGACAGAGTAGGAGGCAGTTCAGTTTGGGCACGCTATTCATCCAAAAGTAAAAATGCTGCCCCCTTTCCCAAAAAAGTTCATTAAACAAGCACGACACTTACACAAATGACTGGCTTGTTAGACTTCAGCGCGGCTTTTGACATTATTGATCATAGTCTGCTGTTGGAAAAGCTCATGTGTTATGGCTTTACACACCCTGCTATATTGTGGATAAAGAGTTACCTGTCCAAGAGAACACTGAGGGTGTTCTTGAATGGATTCTCTCGAACATAATCCAGGTAGAATCAGGAAATACCCAGGGCAGTTGTCTAGGCCCCTTACTTGTCTCAATCTTTACTAATGACATCAATTGGCTCGGAACAGGGCAGCACGGCTAGCCCTTAAATGTACATGGAGAGCTAACATTAATAATATGTATGTAAATCTCTCATGGCTCAAAGTGGAGGAGAGATTGACTTCATCACTACCTGTTTCTGTAAGTGTTGACATGTTGAATGCACCGAGGTGTCTGTCTAAACTACTAGCACACAGCTCAGACAGCTCAGTAATATAGTTGTTACATTAGTATTCACCCCCTTTGTTTAGGCAAGCATAAATTAGTTCAAAGTCAAATGTGGCTTAACAAATCACATAATAAGTTATATGGACTCACTCTGTGTAATAATTGGGGTTGACATGATTTTTGAATGACTACCCCTTCCTCTGTCCTCATTACATACAACATCTGTAAGGTCCCTCGGTCAAGTATTGTATTTCAAGCACAGATTCAACTACAAAGACCAGAATCTTTTTAAAAGCCTCATAAAGAAGGGCAGTAATTGGTAGATGGGTAACAATAACAAACCAGATCTTGAATATATCTTTAATCATGGTCAAGCTAATAATTATGATGTGGATGATGTCGTAAACCACCCAGACACAAAGACGCAGTCGTCCTTCTGAGCTGAATAAAAATACACAGACTGAAGACGTTTTTTAAAATATTCCAAAACATGCATATGTATGCAACGAGGCACTAAATGCAAAGACTTATGTTTGGGGCAAATCAAACACAATACATTACTGAGTAACTGCTTCCTTATTCTCAAGCATGGTGGTGGCTGCATCATGGTATAGGTATGCTTGACATCGGCAAAGACCGGGGAATTTTTCAACTGCAACATTCTAGAGCAAAACCTGCTTGTCACCAGACACTGGGAAAGGAATTCACCAGGACACCAGGACAATGACCTACAACACAAAGCCAGATCTATAATTTGTATTTTATTTATTCGTTATTTTACCAGGTAAGTTGACTGAGAACACGTTCTCATTTGCAGCAACAACCTGGGGAATAGTTACAGGGGAGAGGAGGGGGATGAATGAGCCAATTGTAAACTGGGGATTATTAGGTGACCGTGATGGTTTGAGGGCCAGATTGGGAATTTAGCCAGGACACCGGGGTTAACACCCCTACTCTTACGATAAGTGCCATGGGATCTTTAATGACCTCAGAGAGTCAGAACACCCGTTTAACGTCCCATCCGAAAGACGGCACCCTACACATGGCAGTGTCCCCAATCACTGCCCTGGGGTATTGGGATATTTTTTTAGACCAGAGGAAAGAGTGCCTCCTACTGGCCCTCCAACACCACTTCCAGCAGCATCTGGTCTCCCATCCAGGACCAACCCCGCTTAGCTTCAGAAGCAAGCCAGTAGTGGTATGCAGGGTGGTATGCTGCTGGCAATGGAGTTGCTTACCAAGAAGCCATATGTTCTTGAGTGGCCAAGTTATAGTTTTGACCTAAATCTGCTTGAAAATCTATGTCAGGACTTGAAAATTGCTATCAAGAAATGATCCCCAAATATTGCACAATAAAGGTCTTATGAGATTTACCCAAGACTCACAACTGTAATCGCTGCCAAAGGTGTTTCTAACATGTATTCACTCGGGGGTGAATACTTATCTAATCAAAGTATATTGGTTTTATTTTTAATTAATCTTAAACTAAATTCAGAATTGTTTTCCCACATTTTTTCCATTGACACTTTCAAATTCAATTAAATCTAATTTAATTCCACTTCATAACACAGTAAAATATTTAAAAATTCAAAGGGGGTGTAGACATTCTATAGACACAGTATTATTATTTTAAAACACTTTTGTAATTGTGCTTCTTTGTACGCCTCTTTCTTTCTCTTGCATAGTTGTGTGTGTGTGTGTGTGTGTGTGTGTGTGTGTGTGTGTGTGTGTGTGTGTGTGTGTGTGTGTGTGTGTGTGTGTGTGTGTGTGTGTGTGTGTGTGTGTGTTTGTGTACAGTGAATAAACCATCTTTATGACATGGAAAACTTCTTAGGGCTAAGCATCCCGTCAGCGGGACACCTGTCGACAACTTCCGGTGAAATTGGAGGGCACGCAATTCAAATAAATAATCATAAAAATGATGGATATTAAACATTTAGGTACATAGAAGTGTCTTATATCGGTTAAAAGCTTAAAGTCTTGTTCATCTAACTGCTTTGTCTGATTTACCATAGGCTTTACAGCGAAAGAATACCATGGCGATTGATTGAGGACAGCGCCCCACATCAAAATATTTTTCAACCAGCACAGGCTTCATAAAATCCCAAATAGCGATTACATTTACACTTACTTTTTGAAAATCTTCCTTTCTGACTTGCAATCCAAAGGGTCTCAACTACAACATGCATGGTCGTTTTGTTAGATAAAATCCTTCTTTATATCCCCAAAAATATTTTTAGTTGGCGCCATCGATTTGAGTAATCCACTCGTTCAACATGCAGAGAAAGGAATCCAAAAAACTACCGCTAATCTTTGTTAGAACAAGTCAAAATATGTTTCTATTTAATCCTCAGGTACAATTTAATTCAACTATAATACGGAAAGAAGTAAGTTCAATAGAAAAGCAAAATAAGCAGGTCCCAGTACCAAAACTCAAAATTATTCATTTTTTGCGAAGAAACAAGCCTGAAACCTTGAACAAAGACTGTTGACATCTAGTGGAAGCCATAGTAATTGCAATCTGGGAGCTGGAATTGCATATGACCCATAGCTTTCCATTGTAAAAGCATAGACTCTCAAAAAAAAAATTTTGTGTTACAGTCTCATAAATAATTTAACAATTTCTATAAACTTCAAAGTGTCTATCCAATGGTACAAATTACATGCATATCCTGGCCACTAGGCCTGAGTAACAGGCAGTTTACTTTGGGCACGTCAGTCAGACAGAAAGTGGAGAAAATACACCCTAGTCTGAAGAAGTCAAATCCTATACTCACATCAGTCTATATTGTAGAAATCTTGGTAACACTTTACTTGACACCCAATGTCATATATGTACATCTGTTGTGACACATGTTATTTTATGGCTGGTTATGACACCTACATAAGAGTGTCAAAACCCACATTTATTCAAATTTGTTTTTTCATTGCCAGGAAGTTTCCTTTCATTTGAAAGTTTGTTTCTTATGACCTTTGTTGTTGCTGTAATGAATTCTTTAAAGTCATGTTTTTTTTCATCATATTTTAAATAACTTGTAGAAAATACACTTTATGACTGTCAAGAAGAATTATGACCATGCTGTGTCACTTTACTTGGACTAAGAAAATACACTTTATGACACTGTCAAGAAGCATTATGACCATCATAATCAAATAAGCCAGATAGGCCTATCACGTACATGCCCTTATATCAGTTAAACAAATTAAAATATATCTTATATTTGAGATTCTTCAAAGTAGCCACCTTTTGCCTTGATAACAGCGTTGCACACTCTTGGCATTCTCTCAACCAGCTTCATGAGGTAGTCACCTGGAATGCATTTCAATTAACAGGTGCGCCTTGATAAAAATGTATTTGTAGAATTTCTTTCCCTCTTAATGCGTTTGAGTCAATCAGTTGTGTTGTGACAAGGTAGGGGTTGTATACAGAAGATAGCCCTATTTGGTAAAAGACCAAGTCCATATTATGGCAAGAACATCTCAAATAAGCAAAGACAAACGACAGTCCATCATTACTTTAAGACATGAAGGTCAGTCAATACGAATTTGAAGAACTTTGAATGTTTCTTCAAGTTCAGTCGCAAAAACCATCAAGCGCTATGATGAAACTGGCACTCATGAGGACCGCCACAGGAAAGGAAGACCCAGAGTTACCTCTGCTGCAGAGAATAAGTTCATTAGAGTTACCAGCCTCAGAAATCGCAGCCAAAATAAATGCTTCACAGAGTTCAAGTAACAGAGATCTGTGTATGTGAATCAGGCCTTCATGGTCGAATTGCTGCAAAGAAACTACTACTAAATGACACCAATGAGAAGAAGAGACTTGCTTGGACCAAGAAACACAAGCAATGGACATTAGACTGGTGGAAATCTGTCCTTTGGTCTGATGAGTCAAAATTTGAGATTTTTGGTTCCAATCGCCAGAGGTGGGACCAAGTCATTGTTTTACAAGTCACAAGTAAGTCTCAAGTTTTGGCACTCAAGTCCCAAGTCAAGTCTCAAGTCAAGACAGGCAAGTCTGAGTCAAGTCTCAAGTGCCAAACTTTGAGTGTCTAGTTATAACGTGCTCTTCACCAAATGAAATACCATTTCATATGTTTAACAAGAGTAATAGTTAGTATATTACATTTCTGCAAATCATGAATGATTTAGAAAAATATATATTTATTACTTTCCAAATAAACGTTATATTTCCATGGAAATACATGGTTAGCCATGAGGAAGACACATGAATATGACAACACAAACAAAATATTGTAGTGCTTTCTCTTTCTCTCCAGATATACTCTAGACACCTAAAACAATCCTGCCACAAAGTTACAATAATTGAATTAAAGGGACATCAAACAACTGCTACTGAACTTGAAATAAGCCTTCAATTTGAACACTGGCTTGAATGTCTGAGATAAAATTACAGATCCCTGTCATGTCTGTTCCTGCTCCTCTCCTTCCCTCCGGCATATGACGTCGCCAGAGTAATAACCACCGGTCCTGGGATTCGTCATTACGCACACCTGGCACTCATCATTACGAGCACCTGTGAATCATTATGATTCACACCTGGACTCCATTACCTTCATAATTTTCTCCCCTTTATATGTCACTCTCCCATGTTCACTCACCAGTTGGTATTGTTCTTGTGTATCGGCATTCTGCCTTAAGTTAGTGTCGTGTTCTTGGTTTTGTTGTTTGATTAAACACGTTGCACCTGCTTCGGACTCACCACTCCATCATTACAGAATACCAACTCAAAATATGGAAGCAGCAGGACACCCGGACATCTCCCAAACGATCAATGAACAAGGTGAACTTCTTCGTCAACACCATGATCAGCTGGCTCAACTGGGGACGACCATGGAAGATGTTCTCCGCAGTCTACAACGTCTCAACAGTGGAGGATATTCTAGAGCTAGTCTACCCAACGAGTCAGCACACCAGCCCATTCAGCAACCCGCTCAGGTCAGCGATGCCCGTCTATCCCTCCCGGAGAAATATGACGGGACATCATCCAAATGCCGTGGCTTCCTCCTTCAGTGCTCCCTCCATTTCGCACATCCGATGGGAGCCCCCACCACCGAGAGGTCTAAGGTTGCCACGGTTATTTCTCTGCTGACTGGGAGGGCATTGGAATGGGCTATGGCCGTCTGGGAAAGAGGAGAGGATCTGGAGTCTTATAAGGGGTTCATGGCTCTGTTTAAATGTATTTTCAATCATCCCACGGAGGGCAGAGAGGGAGGTGAGCTTCAGCTCCAGCAGGGGAATCAGACAGCTGCTGAGTATGAGCTTACCTTCCGGGCAGTAGCAGCTTCCAGTGGATGGAATGAGCCGGTGCTTCACACATTATTTAGAAGAGGTCTGCCTGAGGAGGTCCAGACGGAACTGGCCTGCCGAGATGACAACCTCACCCTGGACACACTCATTGCAATGTCCATCTGTCTGGATAGCCTCCTCCGGGAGTGCCTGCATCTTATCGCTTCTCTCCCTCTTCGGCGCATGTTCGGGATCAGACCCTGAACCCATGGAGGTAGGGGTCACATGCCTTCCCGCGGTGGAACGACGCAGACGGCCACTGTGGCCAGGGAGGGCACAAGCGCCAGCGGTGTCTGTTACTAAAGAATCCGGCATCCACTAGAGCAGAGGGACGGTCACGTGATGTTACATCACCTGGACCAGGAGTGAGTATTCCATCTACTGCTCTTCCTGTTAGACTCTTTTTAGTACCCATCACTCTGGCTGACTGTCCCTCATGCCCTTTGTCTACAGCTTTACTGGATTGCGACGCCGCTGGGAGCTTTATGGATTAGACCCTTGCATCCTCTCTGAATATTACTACCTACCCGTTCTCCTCTCCTTTTCTGGTTCAAGGTCTCGGCTGTCGGTCTCTAGGATCCAGAACCATCACACACATCACCCGACCACTCACCCTCACCAGAAAAACATCCCCTTCATCACAATTGCACCAGTTCACAAGATCATCCTCTGCCTACCTTGGCTTCAGCGCCATAACCCTACCATCTCATGGTCGAGGATGAGAATCATTGACTAGTCACCTGAATACCGGAAGACCTGTTTCCCTGTCCCTTGTGGTTCCACATCGGTTGAGAGTCCTGTGGTTGCCCAACATCCCGGCAGAATATCAGGATCTAAGGGAGGTATTCTCCAAGACCCGCGCTACCTGTCTCCCTCCTCATCGCCCCTGGGACTATGCAATTGACCTGTTTTCCGGTGTGAGAATATCTGAGAATATCTAAGGGGCTTTTATATCATTTTAAATTAATTAATAATAACAATAATCGCTTTGTTTAAAAAGTAACAATATTTTGGAGATTTCATTTTCAATTAACCTAGAGTGAGCGAGAAAAAAGCTATTCTTGAACATGGGGTGCAAACAGCCCTTCTTGCAGAATCAGTCATTTGTAAATAAAGCCAGTTATTTACAATTATTTATTTCTGGAGAAACCTAACCTGATTATTTAGCAGACATCACTTGCTTATATTCAGTCAACACATATTTTAACAATAACATGGAATATTTGAACTTTTTCATTTCTCCATGCTTGTCTCAGAGCAGCGCGAAACGGTGCTGAAATAGATGGCCACAACGGGAAGGCTATGTATTCTGTGCCCACCGGGGTATCTCTCTTCGGGTACACATCCTTGGAATAGCAGAACAGCATAACGGTCCGGGAGGCCCTTGCTGTGCCTGGTGAGCAGTTGGTCAAGTTCTGTTGTCAGAAGAGGAATAGAAATGTCAGGGTGAACCGAAAACGAAGATGATGAGCAATTGTGGTGGTCTGGAGCAATGAAGCCGTGACACTGGGTACCTCTAAGTCCCGCGGTGTAAGCTCACAACTTTTAAAAGAGGAACCACTGTATGCTGCAAACAGCCCTTCTTCTTGTCCAAGACTATGGTCCTCTCACTCATCTTCATCAACAAGAGACACAGCTTGCTCAGTCCTTGCAGAATCAGTTCTGGCAAAACATGTAAAAGTAGAAACAAAAAGGCTGGTATTGGTAATGCAGTGGGTTAAATGGAAAAAGTATTATTGTTGCAGTCAATTGGACTAAATTATGAGAAAAAGTTACATTAAACTCAATATTTACCTTTCACTTTTTGTGCCATTTCCTTGACCTCCTCCTTGACCAGCACATGGTGCTCCACCCACATCAGAGAAAAATACAGATCCAATGCAGCTGCTTTGAGGTAGACTGGATCTGAAAAGGGGGCAGTGATTCCATCTTGTGTCCTGGCCATTTTCACATTGAAGATTCCAGGAAATCTTTTGTACAGGGATGCCTGAGGACTTCTGACCAGGCAGCTCTTGAAAATGACTTGAGGCTTCTGCTGCTCCAGGTGGTGATTCAGGGACAGGACAAAGGGAACAACAGAACTGATTGTGACTATCTTCTCCCCCTGTGTCAAATCTGTTGCTTCTACAAACGGCTTCAGGATGTCCGCCAACTACTTCAACGTATTTGACTCCTGTACTGTGAACAACTTGTGCCCAGTCTTTTCTGGAACATGACAGAGCTGTAGATGGTCACATTGGATAACTACCTTCACTTGTCTCAGTGTTGAGTTCCATCTTGTGTTGACAGCAGCAGGGATGCCTCTTTCCCCAAATTCAGCCTCAAACACCTCTTTGAATGTTGTGCTTGTATGCAGCAGTGAGCTGATTTTTGATAACTTTGAAAGAGGAGTCATCACTTTTGTTTCTTTCAAGCCATCTCCCACCACCAGCTGGAGAGTGTGGGCAAAACACCGCAAGTGCTGTAGGCTTGTACACAATCGCCCAACCTTAACACACACACACACACACACACACACACACACACACACACACACACACACACACACACACACACACACACACACACACACACACACACACACACACACACACACACACACACCCTGTCTGTGTGTGGTTACATAAGGCTAACATATGTCAATGGTTCTAGGAACAGCAGTAACACCAGGCAGGATTTAGGCTACCAACTGCCTAGCCAGTTGTAGCTCAATCTTGGGTGCAATGATCACGTTCCCGCACTGACTGACTGTGTGTAGGCGCATTGATTTAACGTTGTGTTAGCCTACATGCTACACTAGCAAAGTTATGTATCGCTGTTGGCCATATTAGTCACGACTTACCGTTCTTTGTGCACCTTCAAATGTGAACAAAGTTGGAAGTTGTTGCGCCTCCGTCTGTCATTTTCTTCCTGTATGTTTTGCAAGTTGCAATCTGTTTTTTGTTGACAACAACGTAGTCTTTATATCGGAAAAAAATAATTTGGGGGATCATCTTTCCAAGGGCTCCATCTGAATTCACCCGCCGGCGTTCCACTGCACTGCCACGCACAACTTTTTTCTCTGCTTGCACAATTTAACTGGCTGCTGTCCGATTCAAACTGTAATCCGTTAAAGAGTTGATGCGCTGCACACTATTTTGAATAGCATCATTTTTTGTATTTGGGCTTGGGGAGGGTACCAAGGCAGTTTGAGGCAAAAGGCTCAAATCCAAGTTAAGTTAAGTTAGGAGTCATTGGTTTTAAAGTCAAAGTCGAGTTGCAAGTCTTTCTTGATATTGTCAAGTCAAGTCTAAAATCATCATATTTGTGACTTGAGTCCACACCTCTGTCAACCGCTGTGTCTTTGTGAGACTCAGAGTAGGTGAACGGATGATCTCTGCATGTGTGGTTCCCACGGTGAAGCATGGAGGTGGTGGTGTGATGGTGCTAACAATGTCTGCAATTTATTTAGAATTCAAGGCACACTTAACTAGCATGGCTACCACAAGATTCTGCAGCGATACACCATCCCATCTGGTTTGCACTTAGTTTGACTATCATTTGTTTTTCAGTAGGACAACAACCCAACACATGTCCAGGCTGTGTAAGGGCTATTTTACCAAGAATTAGAGTGATGGAGTGCTGCATCAGATGACCTGGCCTACACAATCCCCCGACCTCGGACCGCAGAGTGAAGGAAAAGCCGTGCTCAGTGCTCAGCATATGTGGGAACTTCTTCAAGACTTTTTGAAAAGCATTCCAGGTGAAGCTGGCAGAGAGAATGCCAAGAGTGTGCAAAGCTGTCATCAAGGCAAAGGGTGGCTATTATTCCACAAAGTAGAAAATAGTCCAAATAAGAAAAACCTTGAATGAGTAGGTGTTCTAAAACTTTTGACCAGTTGTGTTCATACTCTATTGCGAACGTTGAGGAACACACACACACACACACACACACACACACACACACACACACACACACACACACACACACACACACACACACACACACACCTGTGGTGTCCCGTCTGCATGCTGACAGCTCTGGGAGTTTGATTTCAGTACAGATCAAAGCTGGGAATTATGATGTCCTCTCATTTCAACTCAGTACATTCAAAAAATTCAATAAACATTTCATAAATATTCTGTGAAAATACTATTAAATTCTCTAAATCATGAGATTCACTTGACTCTATAACTTTGCTGTGAATATTCAGATAGCAGATGACATAAACCAAACCAAAAAGTAGCCTAAATGTCTGTAACTACATGTCAGTCAAGCCAAAGTACAGCAACAAGATCATCTTGGCATGGACTTCATTCATTGGACTTTAACACCCTCTTGAAATATAACAGTCATAAATACCAAGGAGACACTCATGGAAGGACTCTAATTTCGGTGTCTATCTGTCTTTCTGTCTCTGCCTGTATTTGTTTCTTTTTTTGACGTACAGTATGTGTTGTTTTGAGAGTTCGGACTTCAGAGTGTGTTTGTTAGCCAGTCACATAAGTGGGTCACATAAGTCAAAGGTGGGGGGGGGGGGGGGGGGGGGGGGGGGGGGTCAAATATACAGGTCTGATTACAATTGGCTATTTGCTGAATCATCTCACTGTACATGTCTCTCTCTACAGTGCTCTCTGACTCACTTAGCCTGTGTCCCAAATAGCACTTATTTTGACCAGGGCCCATAGGGCGCTCTGAAAGTTTGTGTGTGCTCCTCTGTTCAGCTCTCATTTATTGTATTCCTCTCCAACTAACTCTGTGATAATTTAATTGCGATTGGACCCAGCAGGCTTTTAATAATGACTTGAAATTTAAAGTGTCTAATTAATACATGCTCAGTGTACTGTACATTATAGACAATATTCAGCCCTACTTCATCAGAAAACCCTTAAAGAGTAGAGTGGCATTAAGTACAAGGCCTGTTCTAAACTAGTCTAGCCTGCCATGTTTAAATGGCCAGACAGAGACTAATATATATTCCAATGTCCAGCCATATACTAATATACAGTATATTCCAGTGGCCAGCCATAGACCAGCTCCTGTCCTGTCCCTCTACTGTGCAACATCTAACACCGCTGTGTGTCTATTCGTGGCATTAAAACACTCATATGATCTGCGAGTCATCTGGCAATAGTGCAGCCTCTGCAGCTACGTGTGACTCTGCCATCTCATACGGCTGATCAGGTTCAGATGGTAATTAACTCATGGTTTCACTGTCGAAGAAGAGGCAAGTAAATGTTGGCTAACATTACGTGTTGCACAGGAACAGTGTAATGGACTTAAATGCTCATTCTGTAAAATGTGCGTAATGCATTACATTTAAGGGTGGGCCTTTGAAAAATACTTATTTTTGTCAGAGGCCCACCCTTGAGTTCTATTTTATATCTGTAGAGAGCAACATGACATTCTTTAAGCATGATTTCAAGCTATAATACATAACTTGTTTACCAAGTCTCCTATGACAACAAAAACATAATTTGTTTCTTATGATTCTAAGACATTAAAAGGGATCATAACAGAAATCAACATTTTGTAATAATGGAGCTGTGAGTCAGGAAGTAGGTGCAGGTGAAACGTTTAATAAAACAACAAAACCAGGAACGAGACAATTCCATGTGGCTACAGGCCGGAACACAAGAATAATACCATCTGGTGAGTGAACATGAGAGAGTGACATGTACTGTATATACAGGAAGTACCGGTACTGAGTCAATGTATGGGGGTGCAGGTTAGTCGAGGTAATTGAGGTAATATGTACATGTAGGTAGAGGTAAATTGACTATGCATAGATAATATAAAATAAACAGCGAGTAGCAGCAGCTTAAAAAACATGGGGGGGTCAATGCAAATAGTCTGGGTAGCCATTTGATTAGCTGTTCAGGAGTCTTATGGCTTGGGGGTAGAAACTGTTAGGAAGCTTCTTGGACCTAGACATGGCGCTCCGGTACCGCTTGCCATGCGGTAGCAGAGAGAACAGTCTATGACTAGGGTGGCCAGAGTATTTTTTTTATTTTTAGGGCCTTCATCTGACACCGCCTGGTATAGAGGTCCTGGATGGCAGAAAGCATGGCCCCAGTGATGAACTGGGCCGTACGCACTACCCTCTGTAGTGCCTTGCGGTCGGAGACCGAGCAGTTCCCATACCAGGCGGTGATGCAACCATGCCTTCGATGGTGCAGCTGAAGAACTTGGGGGGGAATGAGGGGGAATAGGCATTGTCGTGCCCTCTTCACGACTGTCTTGGTGTTTTTGTAGGTGTTGTGGACACCAAGGAACTTGAAGCTCTCAACCTGCTCCACTACAGCCTCGTCGATGAGAATGGGGGCGTGCTCAGCCCTCCTTTTCCGGTAGTCCATGATCATCACCTTTGTCTTGATCACATTGAGGGAGCGGTTGTTGTCCTAGCACCACACTTATGGATCTCTGACCTCCTCCCTATAGGCTGTCTCATCGTTATCGGTGATCAGGCCTACTGATACTACACTGTTGTGTCGTTGAAAAACGTAATGATGGTGTTGGAGTCGTGCTTGGCCACTCCGTTACAGGAGAGCATGACAGATGTGTTGTTGCCTACATTTACCTACCGTTACCACTTGGGGTGGCCTGTCAGGAAGTCCAGGATCCAGTTGCAGAGGGATGTGTTTAGTCCCAGGGCCCTTATCTTGGTGGGGAGCTTTGAGGGCATTATGGTGTTGAACGCTGAGTCAGGTTTGTCAGGTTTGTAGGCCTCCTTGCTTGCACATGCTTTTTCAGTTCTGCCCACAAGTGTTCTATGGGATTGAGGTCAAGGCTTTGTGATGGCCACTCCAATACCTTGACTTTGTTGTCCTTAAGCCATTTTGCCACAACTTTGGAAGTATGCTTGGGGTCATTGTCCATTTGGAAGACCCATTTGCGACCAAGCTTTAACTTCCTGACTGATGTCTTGAGATGTTGCTTCAATATATCCACATACTTTTCCTTCCTCTTGCTGCCATCTATTTTGTGAAGTGCACCAATCACTCCTGCAGCATGATGCTTCATCAGAGTTTATAGTGGGATTTCTTATAAGCGTCCGGGTTAGAGTCCCACTCCTTGAAAGTGGCAGCTCTACCCATTACGATAGACTGAAATGTCTATCGGCAGGTAGGTACAGAACAAGAGGAAAGCAATAACCACGGTGACAGCAGCAGAGGGTTTTTCTTTGGTTATCGGGGAGATGGCGGAGTCATTTGTTGGCAGACGTTTGACGAAACAGACAAGCTCTATTTAGACCAGTATACATTTCTCCCTCTCCCTCCCTTCTACAGTCCTAAGGTTCCCCCCTGTTTTCTGCCTCCTTCTCTTCCCTTTCTTCTTCCTTGTGTCCTTCCACAGTGCCTCCCTGTCTTCCCTGACCTCTATCCCATTTTAATCCTTTCTGCTCACCTCTTCACTTTCTCTCTCTCTGGTTTCTCTATGTTCCATTACAGTACTTCACTCTCACCATCACTCGCCCTCTCTAGCTTATCTTCCTCAGTCTGTCTCGCTGTTGGTTGGTTTCTCTGTCCATGGGCTGCGTTCCAAATGGCATCCTATTTTCTATAGAGGGCTCTGGTCAAAAGTACTGCACTATATAGGGACTGTGATGCCATTTGGACACAACCATGCTCACAGGAAGGGGGCAACTCTTCCTGACTGTTCTGCCACCTGGAGGGAACCAGAAATACTTCAAATAGGGTGGCAAGACACCAAGATGGGCAAGGCCAGTTACTCCTGTTAAAAATAATCGATTTATAGCCATATTCTAGGAGAGGAGGAGATAGTGAAGAGGGAGGGAAGGAAAGACTGCCCCCGGATGATTTTACGTTACCTGTGTACTGAGACAACGGCAATTAGGAAATTACGAACCATCTCACACCTGCGATCAAACCAGCCCCCAAAGTTACCACATCTTAGGTATAGCTACAGAACACCAGGCACCAATCTCAGCAGCCCTCAGTCTTGGTGCGATGACCCGTTTCCATGGTGACTCCTTTAACCACTCTTACATTGAGCCATCCCACAATACCTCAGCAAATCAGGTTCCCTTTCAGTGACTCCTGTTTACTGGTTGGTCGATAATAGAGAGAGAGAGACTTGAGAGAGGGAGAGAGAGAGAGAGAGAAAGAGAGAGAGAGAGAGAGTCAGAGAGAGAGACTACGAGAAAGAGCGAGAGAGAGAGAGAGGTGCCTGTTAGTAAGGAGGTCAGTCAATAACGATGTGGTCCATATGCCATAACTTACTTTTTGTGTCGCTACACATTTCACTGCAATATGGTATCAGTTCTGTTTCCGTATTCAGCACCTGATGAACACCTAAGAAACACCCTCAAAACATTGTTTCACTGAAATGATCTGCTTAGCTGCGTTGACATGAACTGTGCTGGAGTAGCATTGAAATTAAATGGTCTGTACAGTACTTGTGTTGAAAATAAACGCAATCAGAACGCAGTGAGCTCTCAGAGTCTGAGCTGTGGAAAAGGGGGCTCAATGTGACTGCCAGCTATTATTAGAGAAACATATCACACTGCTCAGCCACTAGACTACAGAACAGCCAGAGCCAGACCAGGGGGTGCTGATGACGGGTGATGGTGGTGGTGGGAGGTTACTATAAATAGGGTTTAGGGTTTAATTTGGGACACAGAACTAGTCTACTGGGGAGTTTAAAAACTACTATTATAATCCTCAAGACCAGGACCCCAGCTGAATGGCTGCTTACCATTTTCACAAGAGAGAGTGTGAACTTGGTTTAATTAGCAACATCTGCTGCTACTAAGGTGCACCAAGCCCAAAGTGATGGAGTACTACGCACCACACCATTGTAGTGATAAAACACTTAAAATGCCGCTGAGTAGATGAGTCTTTGAGGCAGAATGGGAGGGGTGTTGTTTAACATGGCCTGCGTGTAATAGCTTCATTTTTTTTGAAGTGTTGCATATAGAACACACATCAATGTTTTAGATATTTCAATTGTTTCATTTTTTTATCATACAAACAGTAGATAATATCAGGATCTTGTGTGTAGTAGACTAACCTCTGGCTTCTCTCGTCTCCTCAGGTCAGGAAGGGTGTGTCTAGGACCCATTTGGCCCACTTGGACAGAGATCTGTTTTGGCAGAACCCCCTTCTGCCTGTAGCCATTTCCTGTGATCCCCAGTGCTATTTCCCGCATCTTGACTACCACTCTGTCTGTTGAGTTGGAGCAGCGACTCTCTGGTGCCCCACTAGCTGAGTCTGGCACGGTTATGAGTGTGGTCGGGGCGCACAGCTACAGCATCGTGTCCTCGGAGGAAGAAGGCCTGCGTCTCGGTGCCATGCCTGCTGTCACAATGGGCAACGGCTTCGGCAACGGCAAGATCCACACGATGCGCCGCAAGTGCCGCAGTCGCTTCGTGAACAAGAATGGCCAGTGCAATGTGCGCTTCTCGCACATGGACGAGAAGTCGCAGCGCTACATGTCAGACATCTTCACCACATGTGTGGACATCCGCTGGCGCTGGATGTTCCTGATGTTCACACTGGTGTTTGTGGTGTCCTGGCTGGCATTCGGCCTGGCCTTCTGGGTCATCGCTTTGCTTCACGGGGATATGGACAACCCGGGTGGTGGAGACGATAACTTCAGCCCCTGCGTCCTGCAGGTCAACAGCTTCGTGGCCGCCTTCCTGTTCTCTGTGGAGACCCAGACCACCATTGGTTATGGCTTCCGCTGCGTGACGGAGGAGTGCCCCTCGGCTGTCTTCATGGTGGTCTTCCAGTCCATCTTCGGCTGCATCATCGACTCCTTCATGATCGGCGCCATCTTAGCCAAGATGGCGCGGCCTAAGAAGCGTGCAGAGACGCTGCTTTTCAGCAACAATGCAGTGATCGCCATGCGTGACGGGAAGCTGTGCCTTATGTGGAGGGTGGGCAACTTGAGGAAGAGCCACATGGTGGAGGCCCACGTCCGGGCCCAGCTCATCAAACCTCGCATCACCGAGGAGGGTGAGTACATCCCCCTGGACCAGATCGACATCAACGTAGGGTATGACATGGGCATCGACCGCATCTTCCTGGTCTCCCCGCTCACCATTGTGCACGAGATTGATGAGGAAAGCCCCCTGTTTGGCATCAGCAAGCAGGATCTAGAGTTGTCTGACTTTGAGATAGTGGTGATACTTGAAGGGATGGTGGAAGCCACAGCCATGACAGCGCAAGCTCGCAGCTCCTACCTGTCCTCAGAGATCCTGTGGGGTCACCGCTTTGAGCCTGTCGTCTTCGAGGAGAAGAGCCAGTACAAAGTGGATTACGCTCACTTCCACAAAACCTTTGAGGTGCCGTCCACCCCCCAGTGCAGTGCCAAGGACATGGCGGAGATAGAGGACGAGGACAAGGATCCTACACCCACCAACTCTTTCTGCTATGAGAATGAGCTGGCTTTTATCAGCCGGGACGAGGAAGAGGATGAGGAGGGGAAGCAGGATATGGACAGGGTGCCAGAGCTAGAGAGACTGGAGGCCACCGTCGGCCTAGACCAGAGGTCATATCATAGAGAATCAGAGATATGACCTTAGACCTTTGACAATATTTTTCTTGTTACTCAGTTCTAGCCGGTTGTTTTCCATGTGAATACATGCAGAGTAATGCAAGTGCCATATAAAAACCATGACTTGTTAGCATCACGCTACAACCATAAGGAAAGAGGAAATCACTCTAGTCAGACTAGAAACAGCCAGGAGTGGAGACAGCAGTGCTGCTTCCTCATAGCATGGAATAACAGGAACGTTCATAAAAAGACCCCTCTCTCTCTTTAGGAAAACTTGAAATATTTTGGTCATGAGATAGTTTGAGGTTTACTTGATAGCTACCTTCACAAATAGCTAGCTAGAACAAAGTGTTAATAAGAAATTCATTTAAAAAGATTAAAAGCAATACAAATAAGTTATCCAGGAGCTTTATATAATGCAATATTCATTGTCTATTAGGAAATAATATCTTAGCTATAAAAAAAAATATAGAGAGATTTCGTAGTAAAGTGTGTGAAGTATTTCCAACAGATCAAGAGGGTATTTTGGGGGATTCTTATAACGGCCCTGTATTGTAGTTTACGGAGTCAGTCAACGAGGGAGAATGTGTTGGAAATAGAAACACTGGATACCTACTGATGTTTAGCTAAACATTTTCTATATGCACACCTGTAGTTTTAAAGGTGCTTTCCATAAATATTGCCTGCAGCTAATTAGCTATTTGAAAAATATATGAAACATAACCTTCACATTGGAAAAATACAGTGATTAAATGCATAAATGTGCATTGTGTATTTTGCATTTCTATGCCATTTGAATCACTTAGAAAGTAAACAATTTATATTATGAAAGTAGCTTTTGTTATATTACTGGGAACCTACACTACCGTTCAAAAGTTTGGGGTCACTTAGAAATGTCCTTGTTTTTGAAAGAAAAGCATATGTCTTGTTCTTTAAAATAACAATAATTGATCAGAAATACGGTGTAGTCATTGTTAATGTTGTAAATGACTATTGTAGCTGTAAACGGCAGATTTTTTATGGAATATCTACATAGGCACACAGAGACCCATTATCAGCAACCATCACTCCTGTGTTCCAATGGCACGTTGTGTTAGCTAATTCAAGTTGATCATTTTAAAAGGCTAATTGATCATTAGAAACCCCTTTTGCCATTACGTTAGCACAGCTGAAAACTGTTGTCCTTATTAAAGAAGAAATACAACTGGCCTTCTTTAGACTAGTTGAGTATCTGGAGCATCAGCATTTGTGGGTTCGATTACAGGCTCAAAATGGCGAGAAACAAAGTATTTTCTTCTGAAACTCATCAGTCTATTCTTGTTCTGAGAAATGAAGGTTATTCCATGCAAGAAATTGCTAAGAAACTGAAGATCTCGTACAAGGCTATGTACTACTCCATTCACAGAACAGCGCAAACTGGCCCTAACCAGAATAGAAGAAGGAGTGGGAGGCCCCGGTGCACAACTGAGCAAGAGGACAAGTACATTAGAGTGTCTAGTTTGAGAAACAGACGCCTCACAAGTCCTCAACTGGCAGCTTCATTAAATAGTACCCGCAAAACACCAGTCTCAACTTCAACAGCAAAGAGGCGACTCCAGGATGCTGGCCTTCTAGGCAGAGTTCCTCTGTCCAGTGTCTGTGTTCTTTTGCCCATCTTAATATTATATTTTTATTGACCAGTCTGAGATATGGATTTTTCTTTGCAACTGCCTAGAGGCGTGTGAGGCGTCTGTTTCTCAAACTAGGCACTCTAATGTACTTTTCCTCTTGCTCAGTTGTGCACCGGGGCCTCCCACTCCTCTTTTTTTATTCTGGTTAGAGCCAGTTTGCACTGTTCTGTGAAGAGAGTAGTACACAGTGTTGTACAAGATCTTCAGTTTCTTGGCAATTTCTCGCATAGAATAGCCTACATTTCTCGGATCAAGAATAGACTGACGAGTTTCAGAAGAAAGTCCTTTGTCTCTGGCCATTTTGAGCCTGTAATCGAATGCACAAAGGCCGATGCGCCAGATACTCAACTAGTCTAAAGAAGGCCATTTGTATTGCTTCTTTAATCCGTTTTCATCTGTGCTAACATAATTGCAAAAGGGCTTTCTAATGATCAGTTAGCCTTTGTAAAATCATAAACTTGGATTAGCTAACACAACGTGCCATTGGAACACATGAATGATGGTTGCTGATAATGGGCCTCTGTATGCCTGTGTAGATATTCCATACAAAATCAGCCATTTCCAGCTACAATAGTCATTTACAACATTAACAATGTCTACACTGTATTTCCAATCAATTTGATGTTATTTTAATGGACAAAAAAAATAGCTTTTCTTTCAAAAAAATATTTCTAAGTGACCCCAAACTTTTGAATGGTAGTGTAGATAGAAAACAATAGGTGGGCACAATTCACTATCAGGTGAACAAAACACAATGTTTGCTGTCTAAATCACTCTCTAGCAATTTATTTGTTTTGAACAGGGAATCGGATTGATTTAGACAGCCCCAGTTATTGCAACGGCAGACCAGGCAGCAACATTGACAGTTACATGTTAGCTCGCACCAAAATCTAGCACAAATAGAACAAAGCAGTGCATTAAGGGGCTACATTCAGCTACACTTGAAAGTCAAACAAATTAACCCATTAGCCACTACCCAAAAGCTAAAGATTGGCTAACAAAAGAGCAGTAGCCTAAGCTGAATATTAGTCTACATTTCAGCTGATAATACTACAATGTGAGTTGGCTGTATGACTGAGGTTAAAGACCGAATAATATAGAACTGTAATATTGACCCACTGAAAGACAGTCTTACCAAAAACCTTCAAACATTGGAAATAAGTGAAAAGTGGGAAGAAAAGAAGAAGGAAAAAAATAAGAGAAGAGATTAAAGTTGGCCGGTAAAGTAAATCAATCATCACGTAGATAAAATACGGTACAGTACTAAAAATGGGTATATAATTTGCACAGTTGAGACTCCTTCCAGTCATCACATTGGCTGAGGAGACATCAATCAAGACATAGGCCATGTTAATTAGGCACCAAAAGAGAATAAAAACAGACAAACAGGAACCGCAAATGTTCGTTTACCATTGCATATGTTTTGAAACTTTGAGTGCCCTAATGAACACGGCCAAGAGTTTGCTTAAAGAAGAGATACCATCCATAAACAGACCCAGAGGAGGAAATAGTGAGAAATAGAATAATGGAGAGAGACAAAGGAAGATTACATTAGTGACCTGTTCTCCCACAAGGGCTCTTTGCAGACAGACAGCACTTGGAGAAATGTCTAATTACAGTACGGAGGGGATTATGTAACATCATTTAAATGAATGAAATGTGTTGTAGAAATAGATTACTGACTGCAAAACTTGTCACCACGAAGTAGAACAACTCTGGGTGGGAAATAGAGTGGATGGATCATGGTTACGTCCCAAATGGTACCTATTCCCTACATCAGGGCTGCCCAACCCTCTTCCTGGAGATCTACTGGGCAGGGCTGGCAAACCCTCTTCCTGGAGATCTACTGTCCTGTGGGTTTTCAGTCCAACCCTAATTTAACACACCTGATTCTACTAATTAGCTGCTCAACAGGACCTTAACTAGCTGAATCAGAACAGCTAAATTAGGGTTGGACTGAAAACCTACAGGACAGTAGATCTCCAGGAAGAGGGTTTGCCAGCCCTGCCCTACATAGTGCACTACTTTTGACCAGGACCCATTGTACTTATTCCCTACATAGTGCACTACTTTTGACCAGAGCCCTATAGATGTGTAGGGAATAGGATGCAATTTGTGACACAACCCTTGTTCTTTCTGCTTTTCATATCTGAACTATGCACGTTAGATACAGTTTTAAGAAAAGACGAGTGAAAACTAATAATCACAAGAAAACAATACCATAGTCACGACATGGGTCATTCAGTTAGGTTCAACACAACAGTAAGTGTACACCAGACAGAATTGGACATATATCAGTAATACGGTAGTAGATCAGAACCTCTCTTAGGTTGTGTTACTACTGTTTTACTTACACCGATTTATGCCACTCCGGTTTTGAACGGGAATCAAGAAGTGTATGGTGGTTTATGTTCAATTTAAAACTGTATTGTACAGTCCTGCTATCCAGAATTAGCCACGTCTATCAAGGTCCATTCATATAAGCATTATTCTCAAGGTGGAGCTTGCTGTTGGCTTTTGAGGGTGTGTATCAGAACCTCTCATGTTGTATCCAATCCAATCAACTGACTCTTGTTATTCAGACCCTGATTGGCTATAGACAGAAGACAGGCCCAAAATAGACCTCCTGATGCTTATTTTCTTTCAACACTTTCAAGCAACACAAAAATTTGGCTTCAAGCCCTAACTACCCGTCGGGACTCTTCTTCCCAAATGAAACCTAAACCAAAGTTGTGTACTGGACTGTGCAGTCAGAGCCAGATACGGCTGGTATTAGTGCATGAGCTTGAGCAATACTCGTCCATGTACTGTACTGTACTGTATGTGTCAGGTTGCGATATCCGAAACGGCACCTTATTCCGAAATGGCACTCTATTCCTTAAATAGTGCACTATAGTGCTCGAGCTCTGGTAGAGTAAAGTAAAATAGAGCACTACAGTACATAGGGAATAAGGCGCCATTAAGGACGCACCCTCAGTCCTCCCTACAAACCCAACAGAGTCCCAGGACACTGCTGTATGGAGGATCCACAGACAGGTCAAACGGGTTACGGTTTTCTAGTATATTTTTGTAGAGTACCAGAATTCCTTGTCCCTCCTACTGCACAAAGTAACTCACTATATAGCCCTATATGACCTATAATAGTTTTGGTGATAATCTTTCATAGAGTAGGCATGAGGGACATAGATGTCTTTGTATAGAATGGCCATCAACTTTTGAAAAGCAATGTTGGATGGATGCCAGTCAGATGGCTAATGAACTTGGAGGAGTAGTGGTTTGATGAAATATTCAAGTAATTGTCGATTTTTTGGTTTTGTTTCAGCACTTTGTGTAATTCACACACTATCTGATCTGTTCAATTGTGCGGCTATAATGCTTTGTTCACAATAATTCACGTGGAATGGAGAGAACAGTATCTATACATTGTAATTCTAAACTAGCTCTCACAGTCTCACGTCAGAATTAGACATTCATCAAATTTCTAAGTTCTTCCAAACGTCAAATGTTGTACCCTAAACAGTGTTTAAGGTACTTAGGCATAACTCCACATTTTTAAGGTTGGGGTTAAGTTTAGGCATTAACTCCGAAATCTTAAGGTTAGGCATTAAGTCGGAATGGTTATGGTAAGGGTTAAGGTTTAGGATAGGCATAAAACAAAAATATCAAAAACAACCTTTGACACCAGAAGCAGACGCCTATGCCTACCCACCATCACTGTCTACAATGCCTAAGCAAAAGCAAAAGCCACTAGAGTAACAGCGCTTACTGTGGCCACTAGTGGCCAGTTTCCACGTCATATCAGATGTTGATGGATGTCGAATACTAACTTGTGTCACTAGGTGACCTGGCTGGTAAATTCTACAGCATCATATTGCTTTGTCTTCTAGGAAGGTTAATGAAATACATGGCGAGAAAAATTGTCTGTGCGCAACTTTGGGTCCTGGTCAAAAGTAGTGCACTTTGAAGGGAAACGTGCCTTTTGGGACAAAAACATTTACTTGCTGCTACTACTGTACAAGGTGTCATCTCTGTAATAATGATGGCAATGGGCGATCATAGAGATGCAAAACCATCATCAACATCTGCTTTATCTACGGCATCATGGGGCAGTGGATGACCATTGATATTTAATGAGTCTAATTAACACTTTTAATACCCAATTCCTTATATAGTGCACTACCTATGCCCTGGACAAAAGTATTTCACTATGTAAGGAATAGGGTGCCATTTGGGACTTAGACTTAGTTGTCCATGACTCTTAGTAATGCTCCCATATGGGTCCGTAGGTAGGACAGTCTATGTACAGTGGAAACTTACTTGCTCACTATTTTCACAACACTACTCTATTTTTATATCAATCTTGCTGAGCTGTTTTTTTTCTCTCTTTAACATCTCTGAATATGCTTGGAGGATGAGGAAAGTGGTTGGGTTAGCTTGATACTTGAGCACAAACTGAAACTGCAAACCTGGGGATGAGGAGAGGGAATTGGGGGGGGGGGGAGATACAAACTGAAACTGCATTCAAATCGAGCTCTGAGATTTTAGCACGTCATAACTACTAGATGTAAAATACCAATAACATAAGCTACCAGATGATACCAACTGGATAGTTGTGGAGATATGAGACGTCCGAGCTGCTTGCTAAGCCTCTGACTTAAGAAAGGAGAAGGGATACTGTAACTGACTCGACGAACCGGTTGAACTTTGACCACAATCGGACGTCTTCCAATGACTGAACGAAACCCGAGATGCTGACTTACACTGACTGGGTTGTTCTTGCTACATTTTTCCCCTACCTTTTCGTTTATTTCAATGAACATGAATGATGAAAACGTTAATAAATCATTTTTTAAAATCTGATTACAAGACTTAACTACGTTTTAAATGTCTATTTTCTCAATGACATAATGATTTGTGATGTGACTGAAGAGAAAGAAGTATGGGAGTTCAGAGGACAGAATAGAAAAGAGGGAAGAGAAGAGAAAAGGAGTGAGACAGAGAGAATAGAAAAGGGAGAAGGAGAGAGAAAAGAAAGAGAGAACAGTGGGATTTATGATTGGCAATTTGTGGTACGGTGTCAGAGACCCCTACACACACACAACACACAGCATGTGGAGAGGATCCAGAGTTACAGTCTAGATTGATGTGTCAATCCTTTTAAGGTCCCTTTTAAGGTACAGGACAAATCAACTTTGGGTCAACTTTGGGAAATACATGGAAAGTGTAACCTGCTCTGGGATAAATAGTGTGTGTGTGTGGAACATATTATGTTGTATGTATACTACCATTCAAAAGTTTGGGTCACCTAGAAATGTCCTTGTTTTTTTTTAAGAAAATAATGTTTTTTGTCCATTAAAATAACATAAAATTGATCAGAAATACAGTGTAGACACGGTTAATGTTGTAAATGACTATCGTAGCTGTAAACGGCAGATTCTTTATGGAATATCTACATAGGCATACAGAAGCCCATTATCAGCAACAATCACTCCTGTGTTCCAATGGCACGTTGTGTTAGCTAATTCAAGCAATACAACTGGCCTTCTTTAGACTCGTTGAGTATCTGGAGCATCAGCATTTGTGGGTTCAAAATGATAAACTTGAATTAGGCTCAAAATGGCGAGAAACAAAGTATTTTCTTCTGAAACTCATCAGTCTATTCTTGTTCTGAGAAATGAAGGCTATCCCACGTGCGAAATTGCCAAGAAACTGAAGATCTCGTACAACACTGTGTACTACTCCATTCACAGAACAGTGCAAACTGGCTCTAACCAGAATAGAAAAAGGAGTGGGAGGCCCCAGTGCACAACTGAGCAAGAGGACAAGTACATTAGAGTGTCTAGTTTGAGAAACAGACGCCTCACAAGTCCTCAACTGGCAGCTTCATTAAATAGTACCCGCAAAACACCAGTCTCAACGTCAACAGTGAAGAGGCGACTCCAGGATGCTGGCCTTCTAGGCAGAGTTGTAAAGAAAAAGCCATATCTCAGACTGGCCAATATAAATAAAATATTAAGATGGGCAAAAGAACACAGACACTGGATAGAAGAAGAAGAACTCTGCCTAGAAGGCCAGCATCCCGGAGTCGCCACTTCACTGTTGACGTTGAGGCTGGTGTTTTGCGGGTACTATATAATGAATCTGGCAGTTGAGGACTTGTGAGGCGTCTGCTTTTCAAAAACAAGGACATTTCTAAGTGACCCCAAACTTTTGAACAGTACTGTATATATCCAAAAAATGTAACATTTCTTATTTTTTTCAAATAGCTGTGTACCATGGTTATGTATTGATTCCTGAAAATATGGGAAGGGGGGGGGGGGGACAGCACAGCTGGGCCAACAAGAAAATAACACAGCAGTCGCATCCCAAATGGAACTCTACTCCCTACATAGTGCACACATTTGACCAGAGGCTTATGGGGCCCTGGTGGTCAAAAGGGATGCACAATATTGGGAATAGGGTGCCATTTGGGACGCTGACAATTACTTAGCAACCAGTACCCACCCACTGGGCACAGACGTCAATTCAACATCTATTCCACGTTGGTTCAACGTAATTTCAATGATTGAACCAGTGTGTGTCCAGTGGGCAGTTACCAGCTGCCAGTTTAACCACCTCTCCATTAAGCTCTGTGGCTTGACCCTTGATTGTGTGTGTGTGTGTCTGTGTGTCCGTGAATACAGAGACACAGCAGTGACAGCAACATTTGCGGTTGAAATATTTTGTCAATTTTTGTGTGTGTGAATGGGATTCAATCTGATCTCGGGTTATAGGAATTGCGGCTTTTAAAGGCAATTTCCAATTGAGCCGACATATGCAACATTTACTGTGATTACGATCTCCGCAAAAGCAAGAACATTGCCTTCAAAAGCTGAAACTCCTATAACCTATAACCTGGGATTGAATCCTGGCCTGTGTGTGTGTGTGTGTGTGTGTGTGTGTGTGTGTGTGTGTGTGTGTGTGTGTGTGTGTGTGTGTGTGTGTGTGTGTGTGTGTGTGTGTGTGTGTGTGTGTAAACATGTTACGTGTGTGTATTCAATCCAAGCATGTACAAAAGGATCAATGGAAATATTATTCTCTCCAAAAAAAACATCTTCAGACCAATCAGATTAGATTAGTGATGATGATGTAATGTCACCTCCATAGTTCCCATGACAGCCAGAGTGCGGCGGTGCCATGGCGTCAGCGGGAAGCCTAATCTGGTGCCTAAAACTGGCTGGTGCGTCCTGCCGATTAATCCCTGACAAGATCAGAGGCCAAAGGGTCGTGTGCCATTGCTTCCCAAATGGCACACTATTCCCTTTATAGTGCACTACTACACACACACACACACACACACACACACACACACACACACACACACACACACACACACACACACACACACACACACACACACACACACACACACACACACACACGAAACGCAAGTGGTTTGCAGGGCACTCACTGCCAGGGGAAATCAGCACTCAGACTCATTAAGATGCCTTCTCTCTCTTAGTTTGTACAATACCAAAAAGACAAAACTTAGTAATTTCATCCCATAGTGTGAATGTGTGCAAAGGTGTGTTTTCAACCACGTGTTTGTGTTAAAGTGTTTACATACCATCACGAAGGGACAACATCCAGTGTATTTGTGTGTGTGCCTGTGTCTATGAGTGAGTGTCTGTTTTTGCCTCTGTGTGCGTGCATCATGCGTATGTGCATAGCTGTATGTAAGTTTCTAGGTGCATGTGCCTGTGCATGTATAGCTGTGTGTGTACCTGTGTTGCAGAGCATGTTGTCTGAATTGGAAGGTCTCATCACTGCTATTGGTGGGTCAATAAGAGTTAATTAACAACATATCAGACCTGAGGCTATCCACTTGGTCATCCAGTCACTGACACAATAAAACCTGTCTTTTAGAGAGGGCTTGACACACACGCATAGACATGCACACACACACACACACAAATACATAAACACACAGGCACAGACAGACACACTGACTCAGGGCTAGATTAAATCTGAAATGTGGAAGATCCGAGTTATAGCGTGATAAAAAATGTTTCTGCTTGAGCCGATAAATGCAGCGTTTACCGTGAATCTTCCTTTGTCCGGATTTAATCTAGGCCTCAGATACACACACACACACACAGAGACAAACAAGCACACTAACACACACACTCATCCTACAGAAACACACTCTCTCTTGTTAATCGTGAGCAGCACAAAAGTGTGCATAAATATGTTTGTTCTTCATGATGCCATAGGGCTCTGGTCAAAAGTAGTGCAGTATGTAGGGAATAAGGTGTCATCTGGGACACAGTCAGAGAGTGGGTCGGTCATTTCTTAGACCACTCCGTCTTTAATTGCTGTACTTCTGTTCTGTACCGGTTCTCCTTGCCTGCGGCTCAGTATGGGAGGAGAGAAGAACGAGGCGAGGGAGGGATGGAGGGAGGGGCATGTCGCAACGCTAAAAGCCTTCCCTCTCCTCTCACATTCCCTCTGGAGGAGTGACCTCTCTTTTGATGTGGAGGAGTGAGTCATCTTTTCTTCTTCTCCTTCTCTTCACTTCTTTCTCTTTCTCCCTCTCTCGCTCCCCGCTCTTCTGACCACACTGTAAGGGCTGTGGTTACTGAAATGCTAAATTGGGTTCGTAGAAGTGGACATGCTAACCTCCAAAACCATTTCTGTGAGGTTGCACAGAGGTAACAGTGGCTTAGCTGTGGGTGTATGTATGTATCTGCAAGAATGAAATGATATTGGCTTACTGTATGGTGTTAATATCATCACATGCTTTTCCCCCCATCTCTCTCTCCCTCGCTCACTCACGCTCTCACACATACACACATTGAGGATTTTCGCATGCCCATCAGCTAAACTACACTGATAATTGCTTGAGTCCAACTTGCTACTGTAGAAAAACAAGACAATCTATAGTGAATGCAATCTCTCCCACACTCACACACAAGAACACACCATCCCACACACACGCACCTTAATGAAAACACAGGCACCATACACACTACTACATGGTAGTGGGAGGAGAATGAGAGATTCAGATTGACTCCACTCAGTGCAGTGTTCCCATGGGGACAGAGGTGACATAACGCCTAACAGAACACAACCAAACCCAATGACAAACACCGAAACAAAACCACTTGAACACTGTGTGCGTCTGAAATGGCACCGGATCCCGAATGAGACCTTTTACTCAGTACTTTGTTGAAGCACCTTTGGCAGAGATTACAGCCTTGAGTCTTCTTGGGTATGACGCTGCAAGCCTGGCACACCTGTATTTGGGGAGTTTCCCTCATTCTTCTCTGCAGATCTTCTTAACTTCTTGAGGGCCAGTGGCAGTATTCGGTATTTCGGATGACTGACGTGCCCAAAGTAAACTGCCTGTTACTCAGGCCCAGAAGCCTGGATATAGGACATGCACATAATTGGTAGTATTGGATAGAAAACACTCTGAAGTTTCAAAAACTGTTAAAATAATGTCTGTGAGTATAACAGAACTAGTATGGCAGGCAAAAACGGAGAATCCATCCAGAATTCTTTTGTTTTTTAGGTGTCTGCCCATCCAAATATTTGTTTATCGGAAAATCAAAGAAATACCTCCCCGATTGCAGTTCCTAGGGCTTCCACCAGATGTCAACAGTCTTTAGAAAGAGTTTCAGGCTTTTTTTTTTGAAAAATTAGCTAGTTTTATAGTTTTTGGAGGTGGCTCCCATTTTGACTGTAGTATTGTGGCGCGCTTGGATGAGGGTGCACACTTCGTTATTTATCTCCGGTAATGAACATACTATTCTCCGTCTTAATTTTATCGTTTACTTACATATACCTGAGGAGTGATTAGAAACGTTGTTTGACTTGTTTGGACTTGGCATTTTGAACGAGGGAAACAGGTGGATTACTGAATCAAGTGTGCCAACTAAACTGACTTTTTTGTGATATAAAGAAGGACTTTATCGAACAAAACGACCATTTGATGTGTAGCTGGGACCCTTGGGATTGCAAACAGAGGAAGATCTTCAAAGGTAAGTGATTTATTTTATTGCTATTTCTGACTTTTGTGACACCTGTGCTGGTTTGGAAAATGTTTTAAATGCTTTTTTGTGTGGGGCGCTGTCCTCAGATAATCGCATGGTATGCTTTTGCCGTAAAGCCTTTTTGAAATCTGACAAAGCGGCTGGATAACAAGAAGTTAAGCTTTTAAATTATGTAGGACACTTGTATTTTCATGAATGTTTAATATTACGATTTTGTATTTTGAATTTGGCGCTCCGATTTCACCGGATGTTGTCGAATTTGATCCCGCTAATAGGATTTCTGCACTAAGTTAAGTTCTGCGTCGCTGCACAGCTATTTTCAGGTCTCTCTAGAGATGTTCGATCGGATTCAAGTCCGAGCTCTGGCTGGGCCACTCAAGGACATTCAGAGACTTGTCCTGAAGCCACTCCTGCGCTGTGTGCTTGGGGTTATTGTCCTGTTGGAAGGTGAACCTTCACACCAGTCTAAGGTCCTGAACGCTATGGAGAAGATTTTCATCAAGGATCTCTCTGTACTTTGCTCTGTTCATCTTTCCCTCGATCCCGACTAGTCTCCCAGTTCCTGCCACGGAAAAACATCCCCACAGCATGATGCTGCCACCACCATACTTCACCATAGGGATGATGCCAGGTTTCCTCCAGATGTGACGCTTGCATTCAGGCCCTAAAGTTCAATCTTGGTTTCATCAGACCAGATAATCTTGTTTCTCATCGTCTGAGAGACGTTAGATGCCGTTTGGCAAACTCCAAACAGGCTGTCATGTGCCTTTTACCTAGGTGTGGCTGGCCACTCTACCATAAAGGCCTGATTGGTGGAATGCTGCAGATATGGTTGTCCTTCTGGAAGGTTCTCCCATCTTCACAGAGGTACTCTGGAGCTCTATCAGAGTGACCATGGGGTTCTTGTCCACCTCACTGACCAAGGCCCTTCTCCCTTGATTGCTCCGTTTGGCCAGGCTGCCAGCGCTAGGAAGAGTATTGGTGGTGCCAAACTTATTTCATTTAAGAATGATGGAGGCAACTGTGTTCTTGGGGACCTTTAACACTGCTGAAATTGTTTTTTGCTCTGACATACACTGTCAACTGTGGGACCTTATACAGACAGGTGTGTGCCTTTCCAAATCATGTCCATTCAATTGAAATTACCACAGGTGGACTCCAATCAAGTTGTAGAAACATCTCAAGGATGATCAATGGAAACAGGATGTATCTGAGCTCAATTTCGAGTCTTATAGCAAAGGGTCTGAATACTTATGGAAATAAGGTATTTCTGTTTTTTAATTAGCAAACATTTCTAAAAACCCGTTTTCTCTTTGTCAGTATGGGGTATTGTGTTTAGATTGATGAGGAAATGTATTATTTAGTCCATCTTAGAATACGGCTGTAATGTAACAAAAGGTGGAAAAAGTCAAGGGGTCTGAATAATTTCTGAATGCATTGTATCTGCAGGTAGGTGAGTGACAGAAACTGTTGAGGGAGGCTGACCCTGTCTTGTCCTTGTCTGTGTTGTCCATTAATCTATATTCATGTATTCCTTTGGGCTGATTTGCTTATGGAATCCAAGTAGAGCACATCACTCATACAGTAATGAAAGCCTCCTCTGCCTCCATCCTGGGAGAAATATTCAATTACACCAACAGACCAATTCAATTACCAGAAGTGCTGACGGGGGCCTGTGGGCCACACACGCACACACCTTCACACAGTCACATAAGCCTATACACACACACACACACTAGAGGTCAACCGATTATGATTTTTCAACGCCGATACCGATACCTATTATTGGAGGACCAAAAAAGCCGGTACCGATTAATCGGCCGATTGTTTTACATTTAATGACAATAATGACAATTACAGCAATACTGAATGAACACTTCTTTTATCTTAATATAATACATCAATAAATTCAATTTATCCTAAAATAAATAATGAAACATGTTCAATTTGGTTTAAATAATTCAAAAACAAAGTGTTGGAAAATAAAGTAGAAGTGCAATATGTGCTATGTATGAAAGCTAACGTTTAAGTTCCTTGCTCAGAACAAAATAACATATGAAAGCTGGTGGTTCCTTTTAACATGAGTCTTCAATATTCCCAGGTAAGAAGTTTTAGGTTGTAGTTATTATTGGAATTATAGGACTATTTCCCTCTATCCCATTTGTATTTCATTAACCTTTGACTATTGGATGTTCTTATAGGCACTTTAGTATTGCCAGTGTAACAGTATAGCTTCCGTCCCTCTCCTCGCTCCTCCCTGGGCTCGAACCAGGAACACAATGACAACAGCCACACTCAAAGCAGCGTTACCCATGCAGAGCAAGGGAAACAACCACAGGCTCAGAGCGAGTGACGTTTGAAATGCTATTAGCGCGTGCTAACTAGCCAGCCATTTCACTTCGGTTACACCGTCATGAATCTAATATAATTAAAGGGACATTCATGGAAAAATTCAATATCTACAAATTCATTTTTTTTTAGGTTTCCATCCAATTGGGAACAGATTTTCATGCAAATATAAAAAATCCAACAGGAGATTTCCGTCAAATTGACTTGTTGTGGATAAAAGGCTGTGCCTGATGACATAATGCACATAAAAATAATTCCCATGTACCAAAAAACAACAACAAGATAAATGGGTTTCCATCACATTTTCAACTTACTGATGGTTTTGTCACAAAAACATTTGCGTTATATAGCGAATGTGCCAAGGTCTTGGTACCTGCGCTCCTTCTAATAGCTTGCAGAAACAGTGCGGGTAGGCTAGCATACATGATGAGATTATAATGGACAAAAGAGTGTTATTATTTTTATTTGTCAAACGGAAGCCAAGCTTCAATCAACATGTCACCAGAATAAGACCCTCAATATTTCATCACCGTGCACGTTCAGCACCCTGTGTAGTTCATCATAACTTATTGCCTATATGCATGCTTTCTTGAGTCGTAGTGGGAGGACCACACAACATATCATCGCGTGACACCAAGTTAACTTCGATATGATAGTTATTAGATCAATATTTGCACATAAAGGAGTTTTCACCACCATTTCTCGCATAATACATTTTACAGACACAAAAAGATCCCACCTTGTCTAGCGTATTTTGTTTTGTCAGCATTTGGAAAGTTTACCAACAAATTAGCTTTTTCCATCAGGCCCGTCGTGATTATTATTATTATACTTTACTGCATAAAAAGGTTGGATGGAAATCTGGTTAATTTAAAAGATAGAAAACCATGATCTTTTCATCTTACAAATAGATCAAATTCAAATATAATGGACATGATGTCTCTGGAGAGTGGGTTGATGAATGGTGACCTATCCACATCTGGCACGTTTGCCCAAACTAGGCCTCTCTCCTGGGGTAAAGCCATCCACAAGCACCCTGCCATAGAGCATAGAACATCTGTGTCCTGTTTGGACCATCTCACTTTGTTTGGTGATGTTTTAGGGGGTCCACATGAACACTCTGGGTGCAAACCATATGGCACCCTATTCCCTATATAGTGCACCACTTTTGACCTACACACACCTTTACATAAACACACACCAGACAAACAGACACACACCTTAGAAATGGGGGGGCACATGCTGTCGCACGCACAGACACACACAGAGACAGCGCCTCTGTTTTTGGAATGAATAGGTGTTGTGTCTGTTTAGCATAATGAAGGGCTCCCTGTCAGCTCACAGAACCATGCATTATTCATACATTATTATTCATCAGTCTATCAAATCGACGAGGCACAGGCAGACACCTGCAACTCAGAGGCAGTCGTGCAAACACACACTTTACAAGTAGGGGCCACGTGCTGCGGCACACACACCTTAGAAGTGGGGGCCACAAGTGGGGGCTGTCGCACACACACACCTTAGAAATAGGGGCCTTAGGCTGTCACACAAACACCCGAAGGCCCGTTCAGGATTATTACTGTACTTTCAGATAAAAATGTATTAAGTAGATTGAACAGTGTGGAAAACAGTGTGTTGGTCTCCATTTGTGAACCTGCTGCTTCATCAAAGACACACTCACAGAAGTGTGAAGAGAGCCTTACACTGGAGCAGGGACTGGCAAATGCACAGATAAAAGGAATATACACAGTAGTGAAAATAAATGGTAGAGGAGAAAGAGACAGTAGTAGAGAGTGGACAGACACACACAATAGTATAAAGAGACAATAGTCTACAGAGACACAGTTTAAAGGGATACATACACAGTAGTGTACATATACACTGAGGTTGAGAAACAAATAGTACTGTAAATACACACACCAACGGAGAGAGAAGTAGATTACATTTTATGAGAAAGAGACACAGTTGTCTACATAGGAACATAGTATAGAGACACACATAGTATAAAGACAGAATAGTGAAGAGAAACACACTAGCCTGAACAGGGAGACAGTACTCGAGACACACTTAACTGGCTGAAGTACTCCTCACTGCTACTAGATGGGAGTGTTGCATCAAGAATGAAACCAATGGCAATAGTGCTGAAGTCAATGGATTACAACTGCAACCTGTCTTCCACTGGGAGCCCTCTGGTACGCTCACCCTGAGGGCATCTGAAGATTGCCAGGACCATCCAGAAGTAGGAGGGTACCAGTGTCATCAGGGTGCTGAAGCAAAGACTTGTGAGGACAAAGGCTGAGAAGGATGCAACTGCGGCCTGCAATTCAGGGCGTTCCTGCGTGTGGGCATTCCTGCATCTGCAGGAACCACTATTTATACTTCTATTGGTCAAGTTTTAAGCTAGGACAGGCGGGAGGCGGGGTCGCTCCAGTACAGTATGTGGCGTTAATGCACAATAAAGTTGGATGCCAGCTGCCAAAAAAACCCACTGAAGAAGAGGAGGTGCCAACAATGGTAACTAGCTAGCCATACACCAGTAGACAACGTCCTTCGACCCCGCCTGTCGGCCATAATTTTCACGCAAGTACACACACAGAGACAGAAATCAGTAGCATGGGCAGCCACATGCGATTTAGCAACATTAATTTGACTAAATTGTTTTTGGTATCTTTAAGTTTTCAGTGTATCAAACAGAGCATATATAGCCTTGTTGAATTGTTGATGTTTAAATGTTTAAGTTAAAAGGGTGCTGGACTAGAAGAGGCAGTGCTCCTGTTGTCTTTGTGCTGACTCCGTTGTTCTAAATCAGTTGCTGTTTTGATAACTGTTGCTTACATTAACTTGTTGCTTACATTAATCTGGAAAATTCACCTCCAAAGCCCAAATTACATTTAAAGTCAATGTTCATGGTAAAACATTGCATATCTTTACATATCAATTTCGAAAAATCTATAACGCTTCAGAGATGCGTATTGAATAGAGCCCAAATAAATCACTCTTTCCATTGTAAGATGATACTTAAAGCTGTTTAAATACTTATGACAAGCCTATGACACACATCCAGTGGAGGCTGGTGGGAGGAGCTATAGAAGGATGGGCTAATTATAATGGCTGGAAGGAATAAATGGAACACATCCATTTATTCTATTCCAGCCACTGCACACATCATAATGTAATGTACCTGTATGCCTTAAAGTATTACCACAACTTTAAATTACAACTTTTCCGTCCTGTGTAGCTAAAGGTATGTTTTGTGTTTTCATTTAGAATTGAGATTTGTTATCCGTCATCATGCTGAAACGTGTAGAAATGGGATATTAAATTACATTAGCCATATACAGCTCAGATTCTGGAGGCTCACCTGGCAATGGTGTAATGTTGGAAACTGTGTAAACGGTTTCTGTTCAGTGTATATATACAGTACCAGTCAAAAGTTTGGACACAGCTACTCATTCAAGGGTTTTTCTTTATTTCTACTATTTTCTACATTGTATAATAATAGTGAAGACATCAAAACAATGAAATAACACATATGGAATCATGTATTAACCAAAAAGTGTGAAACAAATCTAAATATATTTGAGATTCTTCAAAGTAGCCATCCTTTGCCTTGATGACAGCTTTGCACACTCTTCGCATTCTCTCAATCAGCTCAACATTAATGATCCCACATTTGTTTAAACGTCACACCCCTGTGGCACATCCTGTGATCTCAAGAGACCAACAGATGAGTGAACATGAACAAATCATCCCTCACCCATTCTAATTATAACATCCAGCATATCCAACAACTAAAATCTACATGATGTGCATTCTATTTTACATGTATTACTATAATGGATCTATCTTTAGGAACAACAGGCACCTTTAAAACGATTTTGGCGCAGGTGGCTCGGAACAAGTTTAAGATTTCATTGTGCTCTGGGCTTCCTGGCTGAATGAGGCAGGAATGGCATGACGTGTTTGCTGACATGGCATTCCAATGCTGAGGGAGACTGTCAATCGGTTGAGCTGGAGTGAGCACAGAATACAAAGTTAATGTCCTTAATCTGACGTTTTCATTAATTGTTTCTGTATATGATGCTATGTCTATGCCATGTTTATCTTCTTGTTGGGATTTCTAAACACAGTTCATTTTCTGTATGTAAAGCACATTTCTGTGAACAACAGGCAAAATGTATTTAATACACGTATGGTTAAGTATGGTTAAAATAATCAAATTCACGCTGTATGGAATACACAAATATGCATTGTAAATACCAAAGGGAAGAGTAACTGCGAACTTGTCGATGCGTCTGATATTGAGGCTGTTTCCATGGTTATTTGTAGTAGGCCCCTCAGGCAGGTTGACATTGTAAATCTGCCCCTAGACAGAGACCTCTACGTGGGGCACCTTCCTCTCCAGCTCCTGCTCCAGATGGAAGTGTGGGATGTGGTCAAAGCTTTGGTACTGCACACCTGGCTGCTGCTGATACTATCACTCTACTATGTTGCTGGCCACTTCCACATTCCTGCCGAAGGTCTCTTTGTCCCTGGCCTTCCTCAGCATCTCCTGGATCGCGTTGACTGCGTTGAGGACATCCTTGCTAAGGCCCTCGATCGTGAGCGTAGCTTCCTCGCTGGAAGAATTGTATTCTATCCTCACAGTCACTCCCATGGTACTATGCATGTCGTGGATGCGCTTGAGTCAGACAGGTTTAGGATGGCGTTATCGTTGATGCTGTTGCTGACTTGCTCCTTCAGGATCAGGTCCTTGATCCAACACCTGGCTTGGTCCACTCTGGCCTGAGAGCCACCGCAGATGTGGAAGACTGGATCTACTTCCTGGCCCTCAATGACAAAATCCTCATCCTTTTGTGGCACGTCACCTTTACCCCAGGTGAACAATGCTGTACCAATAATGGACACAGTACATTATTTAGATGAAATCTTAGGGTATTAGTCAATGAGAGCTAGTACTACGGTTAACTTTGTTTGGGTCTATGTGGCAGTAAATATTAGGGGGTAAAGAAAGGCCCACATGGTCAAATATAATGCTGCTCCACAGTGCACTGGGAGATAGCATTATACCATGTGCTGACCTTTCCTTTCTTTACCAACATAATAAGGTAGCCTTTACATTTCATTTTCCCCCAGATGCTCCCCTTCTCTTGAGTGTCAACGCATGTGCCCTCCTTCTTCACCATAGATTTGTGGAACTCTGTGAGCATGGCAGGCTGGAAGATGACCATCCTGACCAGCTGAAGTGTGTTTTGGGACCCACCACGTCCACAACAGCATCCAACATGGTGTCAGCCACCTGGCCCGCCTGTACATTGCCCTGACCTTCAATGAGAGAACAGGATATTTGCCACACCTAGCAAGTGTGGATTTGAAGTTCAACAACATGCAACATTTATATTATATTGCTGCAAGTAATTGCCCAGCAATGAGACAATAAAGATTTTCTGAATCTGAATGTGCTTGTTAGCTTTTACTGTCTAGTGGAGGGCAAAGATTAAAAAACAAAGCACTTAGCAAACAGCTAGTATTTAAGTGGGCCAAGTCCCGTTCCTTCAATCTTATGGATTCTCACTGTTGCAAAATTCCATTAACTTTCCACAAGTTCCCAGGTTTTTCCCAAAATCCCGGTTGGAAGATTCCCAGAATAAGAAGGAAATCCAGACAGCACTAACCAGGATTTTTTTAGGAACTCCGTCATGGTCTCAACTTAGTGTTGAGAGGTAGAAAAGTAGAAAACGCAAAATGAAATTTAGAAATTTGATAATTCATCCTCAGTTTTCCACGATATGTCAGTCACTTAAGTAGCCCATGTCGGCTAACATTTTTTAAATTGCTGTAAGGTTGTCTAGCCAAGCTATCTAAATCTTGTACCTGAGTATTCTTTCCTGTTCTGTTTTGTAACTCACCTGTGCCGAGAGCATGGATGTGAGGGTATTCTGTGCACACATTTGCAGAGCTCCTTTGACCAACTCCTGGATCGCCTTTGGGTCCGTCTGACCAACCAGGTGGAGGGTCTTCTTTAACCGCAGTTTGCCCGGCTGGGTCAGTATCACTCCTTTGTTAAGCTGGGTTCCTGGAAATATACATTGTATACATTGATTGTTTTACTGTACATTGATTTCAGCAGGCATAGCAGAGCCCATTCCATATGTACTTGGAATTGAAAGATTCAGACCATTTCTTAGGGAGAGTTTCCTGATTGTACACCAGCACAAGGAACATGCAGTGTTGTGCAAGTTCTCCCACTTAAAAAGATGAGAGAGGCCTGTAATTTTCATCATAGGTACACTTCAACTATGACAGACAAAATGAGAAACAAAATCCAGAAAATCACATTGTGGGATTTTTAATGAATTTATTTGCAAAATGATTGTGGAAAATAAGTATTTGGTCACCTACAAACAAGCAAGATTTCTGGCTCTCACAGACCTGTAACTTCTTCTTTAAGAGGCTCCTCTGTCCTCCACTCGTTACCTGTATTAATGGCACCTGTTTGAACTTGTTTTCAGTATAAAAGACACCTGTCCACAACCTCAAACAGTCACACTCCAAACTCCACTATGGCCAAGACTGAATCTGCAATAGGTAAGCAGCTTGGTTTGAAGAAATCAACTGTGGGAGCAATTATTAGGAAATGGAAGACATACAAGACCACTGATAATCTCCCTCGATCTGGGGCTACACGCAAGATCTCACCTCGTGGGGTCAAAATGATCACAAGAACGGTGAGCAAAAATCCCAGAACCACACGGGGGGACCTAGTGAATGACCTGCAGAGAGCTGGGACCAAAGTAACAAATCCTACCATCAGTAACACACTACGCCGCCAGGGACTCAAATCCTGCAGTGCCAGATGTGTCCCCCTGCTTAAGCCAGTACATGTCCAGGCCCGTCTGAAGTTTGCTAGAGAGCATTTGGATGATCCAGAAGAAGATTGGGAGAATGTCATATGGTCAGATGAAACCAAAATATAACTTTTTGGTAAAAACTCAACTCGTTGTGTTTGGAGGACAAAGAACGCTGAGTTGCATCCAAAGAACACCATACCTACTGTGAAGCATGGGGGTGGAAACATCATGCTTTGGTGCTGTTTTTCTGCAAAGGGACCAGGACGACTGATCCGTGTAGGAAAAGGAACGAATGAATGGGGCCGTGTCTCGTGAGATTTTGAGTGAAAACCTCCTTCCATCAGCAAGGGCATTGAAGATGAAACGTGGCTGGGTCTTTCAGCATGACAATGATCCCAAACACAACGAAGCAATGGCTTTGTAAGAAGCATTTCAAGGTCCTGGAGTGGCCTAGCCAGTCTCCAGATCTTTATTATTATTTTTTTTCACCTTTATTTAACCAGGTAGGCTAGTTGAGAACAAGTTCTCATTTGCAACTGCGACCTGGCCAAGATAAAGCATAGCAGTGTGAACAGACAATACAGAGTTACACATGGAGTAAACAATTAACAAGTCAATAACACAGTAGAAAAAAAGGAGAGTCTATATACATTGTGTGCAAAAAGCATGAGGAGGTAGGTGAATAATTACAATTTTGCAGATTAACACTGGAGTGATAAATGATCAGATGGTCATGTACAGGTAGAGATATTGGTGTGCAAAAGAGCAGAAAATAAAACAAATAAAAGCAGTATGGGGATGAGGTAGGTAAAAATGGGTGGGCTATTTACCGATAGACTATGTACAGCTGCAGCAATCGGTTAGCTGCTCAGATAGCAGATGTTTGAAGTTGGTGAGGGAGATAAAAGTCTCCAACTTCTGCGATTTTTGCAATTCATTCCAGTCACAGGCAGCAGAGAACTGGAACGAAAGGCGGCCAAATGAGGTGTTGGCTTTAGGGATGATCAGTGAGATACACCTGCTGGAGCGCGTGTTACGGGTGGGTGTTGCCATCGTGACCAGTGAACTGAGATAAGGCAGAGCTTTACCTAGCATGGACTTGTAGATGACCTGGAGCCAGTCTGGCGACGAATATGTAGCGAGGGCCAGCCGACTAGAGCATACAGGTCACAGTGGTGGGTGGTATAAGGTGCTTTAGTGACAAAACGGATGGCACTGTGATAAACTGCATCCAGTTTGCTGAGTAGAGTGTTGGAAGCAATTTTGTAGATGACATCGCCGAAGTCGAGGATCGGTAGGATAGTCAGTTTTACTAGGGCAAGTTTGGCGGCGTGAGTGAAGGAGGCTTTGTTGCGGAATAGAAAGCCGACTCTAGATTTGATTTTCGATTGGAGATGTTTGATATGAGTCTGGAAGGAGAGTTTACAGTCTAGCCAAACACCTAGGTACTTATAGATGTCCACATATTCAAGGTCGGAACCATCCAGGGTGGTGATGCTAGTCAGGCGTGCGGGTGCAGGCAGCGAACGGTTGAAAAGCATGCATTTGGTTTTACTAGCGTTTAAGAGCAGTTGGATGCCACGGAAGGAGTGTTGTATGACATTGAAGCTCGTTTGGAGGTTAGATAGCACAGTGTCCAAGGACGGGCCGGAAGTATATAGAATGGTGTCGATTGCGTAGAGGTGGATCAGGGAATCGCCCGCAGCAAGAGCAACATCATTGATATATACAGAGAAAAGAGTCGGCCCGAGAATTGAACCCTGTGGCACCCCCATAGAGACTGCCAGAGGACCGGACAGCATGCCCTCCGATTTGACACACTGAACTCTGTCTGCAAAGTAGTTGGTGAACCAGGCAAGGCAGTCATCAGAAGAACCGAGGCTACTGAGTCTGCCGATAAGAATATGGTGATTGACAGAGTCGAAAGCCTTGGCAAGGTCGATGAAGACGGCTGCACAGTACTGTCTTTTATCGATGGCGGTTATGATATCGTTTAGTACCTTGAGCGTGGCTGAGGTGCACCCGTGACCGGCTCGGCTACCAGATTGCACAGCGGAGAAGGTACGGTGGGATTCGAGATGGTCAGTGACCTGTTTGTTGACTTGGCTTTCGAAGACCTTAGATAGGCAGGGCAGGATGGATATAGGTCTGTAACAGTTTGGGTCCAGGGTGTCTCCCCCTTTGAAGAGGGGGATGACTGCGGCAGCTTTCCAATCCTTGGGGATCTCAGACGATATGAAAGAGAGGTTGAACAGGCTGGTAATAGGCGGCGGATAGTTTCAGAAATAGAGGGTCCAGATTGTCAAGCCCAGCGGATTTGTACGGGTCCAGGTTTTGCAGCTCTTTCAGAACATCTGCTATCTGGATTTGGGTAAAGGAGAACCTGGAGAGGCTTGGGCGAGTAGCTGCGGGGGGGACGGAGCTGTTGGCCGAGGTTGGAGTAGCCAGGCGGAAGGCATGGCCAGCCGTTGAGAAATGCTTGTTGAAGTTTTCGATAATCATGGATTTATCGGTGGTGACCGTGTTACCTAGCCTCAGTGCAGTGGGCAGCTGGGAGGAGGTGCTCTTGTTCTCCATGGACTTCACAGTGTCCCAGAACTTTTTGGAGTTGGAGCTACAGGATGCAAATTTCTGCCTGAAGAAGCTGGCCTTAGCTTTCCTGACTGACTGCGTGTATTGGTTCCTGACTTCCCTGAACAGTTGCATATTGCGGGGACTATTCGATGCTATTGCAGTCCGCCACAGGATGTTTTTTGCTGGTCGAGGGCAGTCAGGTCTGGAGTGAACCAAGGGCTATATCTGTTCTTAGTTCTCCATTATTTGAACGGAGCATGCTTATCTAAAATGGTGAGGAAGTTACTTTTAAAGAATGACCAGGCATCCTCAACTGACGGGATGAGGTCAATGTCCTTCCAGGATACCCGGGCCAGGTCGATTAGAAAGGCCTGCTCACAGAAGTGTTTTAGGGAGCGTTTGACAGTGATGAGGGGTGGTCGTTTGACTGCGGCTCCGTAGCGGATAATAAGGCAATGAGGCAGTGATCACTGAGATCCTGGTTGAAGACAGCGGAGGTGTACTTGGAGGGCCAGTTGGTCAGGATGAAGTCTATGAGGGTGCCCTTGTTTACAGATATAGGGTTGTACCTGGTGGGTTCCTTGATGATTTGTGTGAGATTGAGGGCATCTAGCTTAGATTGTAGCACTGCCGGGGTGTTAAGCATATCCCAGTTTAGGTCACCTAACAGAACAAACTCTGAAGCTAGATGGGGGGGCGATCAATTCACAAATGGTGTCCAGGGCACAGCTGGGAGCTGACGGGGGTCGGTAGCAGGCGGCAACAGTGAGAGACTTATTTCTGGAGAGAGTAATTTTTAAAATTAGTAGTTCGAACAGTTTGGGTATGGACCTGGAAAGTATGACATTACTTTGCAGGCTATCTCTGCAGTAGACTGCAACTCCTCCCCCTTTGGCAGTTCTATCTTGACGGAAAATGTTATAGTTGGGTATTTTTTTTATTCAGAATTTTTGGTGGCCTTCCTGAGCCAGGATTCAGACACGGCAAGGACATCAGGGTTAGCAGAGTGTGCGAAAGCAGTGAGTAAAACAAACTTAGGGAGGAGGCTTCTGATGTTGACATGCATGAAACCAAGGCTTTTTCGATCACAGAAGTCAACAAATGAGGGTGCAGGGCTTGGACATGCAGGGCTTGGGTTTACCTCCACATCACCCGCGGAACAGAGGAGTAGTATGAGGGTGCGGCTAAAGGCTATCAATACTGGTCGCCTAGAGCATTGGGGACAGAGAATAAAAGGAGCAGATTTCTGGGCATGGTAGAATATATTCAGGGCATAATGCGCAGACAGGGGTATGGTGGGGTGCGGGTACAGCGGAGGTAAGCCCAGGCACTGGGTGATGATGAGAGAGGTTGTATCTCTGGACATGCTGGTTGTAATGGGTGAGGTCACCACATGTGTGGGAGGTGGGACAAAGGAGGTATCAGGGGTATGAAGAGTGGAACTAGGGGCTCCATTGTAAACTAAAACAATGATAACTAACCTGAACAACAGTATACAAGGCATATTGACATTTGAGAGAGACAAACAGCGAGGCATACAGTAATCACAGGTGTTGAATTGGGAGAGCTAGCTAAACAGTAGGTGAGACAACAACAGCTGGTAAAATAGTGTTGAATAGGCAGGGAGGGTCGGATTAACTACACACAGAGCCTGAGTGCGGCTGGGGCCGACAGATAAAACATAAACAAGCAGAATGGTCACTTGGCCAAGTGATCAGTGTCCAGGGGGCAGCGGTGGATGGGGCAGGGAAGCTAGACTGGCGAGTATTTTCCAGGTTAAAAAAACTGGCTGGCTGTGCAGAAGGTAAAGCCGCTAGCAATGGCTAACAATGACTAAATAGGTTGTAGCTAGTTAGCTGGTTAGCTTCTGGAGGTTCTTGAATGTGTTCTAAAAATTAAAAATAATAGCGATTCCGTATCACATTGGGTGAGGCAGGTTACCGGAAGGTATAATCGAATTAAAAATCGAAAAGAGATTGAAAGTAAATATGGGTCCAGTGAGTGGTTGGGATGCGGCGATTCAGACAGTTAGCAGGCCTGTGCTAACAAGCTAACAGTTAGTAGGCCGGGGCTAAACAAGGTAGCAGTTAGCGGACCGGAGCTAAACAAGCTAGCAGTTAGCAGGCCGAATTAGCAAGCAAGCAGATAGCAAGGGCTAGAAAGTTAGTCTTTGGAGGACGTCGCGATGGGGTGAGTCTGTTTATGCCTCTTCATGCGGTGACATCGATAGACCGGTCGTGGGTCCGGATATTGTAGCCCAGGAGTATGCTTCGGTGGTAGCACAGGAGCTCTGGCCGGGCTAGCTTCAAGCTAAGTGGATGGAAACGCTAGCCAGGAGTAATCATCCGGGGTTGCGGTTAGCTAGTTAGCTAGTTGTGAAGATCCAGCTGAAAATGTTCCGTTTGCGGTGGGAATCAGGGGATAAAAATAATAGGTCCGTTAAAGATATGCGAAGAAAAATATGTAAAAAAAACGATATATACGATAAAACGATATATACAAGGGACACGACACGACAAGATGTCCGACTGCTACGCCATCTTGGATTCTATGGATCTCAACATCATAGAAAATCTTTGGAGGGAGTTGAAAGTCCATGTTGCCCAGCAACAGCCCCAAAACATCACTGCTCTAGAGGAGATCTGCATGGAGGAATGGGCCAAAATACCAGCAACAGTGTGTGAAAACCTTGTGAAGACTTACAGAAAACGTTTGACCTCTGTCATTGCCAACAAAGGGTATATAACAAAGTATTGAGATAAACTTTTGTTATTGACCAAATACTTATTTTCCACCATAATTTGCAAATAAATTCATTAAAAATCCTACAATGTGATTTTCTGGATTTTTTTTCTCATTTTGTCTGTCATAGTTGACGTGTACCTATGATGAAAATTACAGGCCTCTCTCATCTTTTTAAGTGGGAGAACTTGCACAATTGGTGGCTGACTAAATACTTTTTTGCCCCACTGTATCCTCCATGCAAATGAATGTTGAAAGAAGAGATATTTAAAAGTTAATTGCTTAAAAGTTTGCAAGTCCAAAAGGCATCCATTTTGTGGATCGACCCAGGTCCCTTATGTAATCGGCTTGACTTTTTCTGCCTCCTAACTAGCAGTGTTATTAAAAGAAGGGATGCACGATATGTCAGTGAACACATCGGAATCGGCCGATATTAGTTAAAAATGCCAACATCGGCCTGATGTCTAGTTTAACAATGATGTCAAAGCTGACGTGCATACCTATATAACGTAATGACGCCACGTAAAATGCTACACGTGCAACACAGCATTCCTAACCTAGCCCACAATGTCTCCTGTGTGGATCGAGAAGTTAACAAGTCGAGCAGTCATTTGAAAGAGTAAGAACATTTCAGCGAGACAACTCAAAGGCGAAATACACTAACGCCAAGATAATGGAATTCATTGCCCTTGACAGTCAACCGTTCTCTGTCGTGGGTGATGTTGGCTTTCGCTGGCTGGTGGAGCACTGGTACACACCAAGTGCACTATTTTTCAGATGTTGACCTACCGGAGTTACACAGTAATAGCGTCATTGTTATTAGCTTCACTTCACAACATACTATGGAACGCCGCTTGGGTCTTTGAATGTCAAAAAAGATACACATCAAATAACACAGTTCTATTATCGAATGTTGTGTGTTCTGAATTTACACACGCAACCCAAGCATCACCACTACTATCAGTAGCACTGTCACAGCTGTACAAAAAAAGTCTGCAAACAAGCAAACACCGGCCACGAACGATGTGTTTACAATACCGCGTTGGTAAAAAAAAGCATTATTTGTTCGACCGCAACTTCTGGGGTAGCTAGCTAGCTTTAGCTTGGTACCTAGCTAGCACCAATACAACCAGCCTGAAAACAATGACCAGTAGAAACTGCAGTCATTTTCATTATTCTTAGCAATGATTTAGGAATCCTTGTGAGTTGGTAGCTAGGTAGCCACTTGTTCTTCACCTATTAAAATTGAACTTCATGAAAATAAATAGCTAGCCAGCTACTTAACCCTGTTACCCAAAGCTAACATTATAAGCAGCCAGCTAGCTTCATCTGGCTAGTGAAGCTCGACCGGACCGGGTTATGTGTTGTGAAGTTAGCCACAATAAGGAGTAGGCACAATAGTGGAATTTGCGGTTTGCCTTCAAAATAAAAGTACCTCTTTGAAAGTGATGCAGAAGGTTACAATTGGTGGAATCATGCCATATTTAGACTAGATAACGTTAAACAAGTTTGGGGTATGAAATGGGATGGCAATGAAATGGGGTATCAGTCTACTCGGTGACACCCACAGAACACAACTGCGAAGAGTTTACACAAATATTAGCGTAGTAGCTCTTACTACGGACTGTGACTGTGTAAAATCACCTCCCCAATGAGCCTATTGTGTGTATGGACATTCATATTGCACTGTACAGCTTTACCTAAGGATTGGGGATCAATGAAATGGGGTATCAGTCTAATCAATACCCAATATATTTTTCCCCAAAATCCTCCTCAGAATTATCAGACTCCAAAATATCCACGCGGTATTGTTTTTCCTCGGGAATAGTGTTCAATTCATATAGATTGACAATAAATGTGGCTCAATTCACAGTTGTTTCAGAGTCCTGCAATAAGAGCTATGATGGTAATGTTCTCTGGGTGTCACTGAGTAGACTGATACCCCATGTCAATGATCCACAATCCATAGGTAAAGCTGTACAGTGAAATTAGTATGCCCCCAATGCAATCCTAAAGTATTATACATCCAGTGTTCAACAGAGTTCAACAGATTTTTGTCAAATTAACAAATAATTGTCCTTTGTTGATTTTATATAACAATATTCCAACCTTGCTTAGCATGATCTATTCAATTAGCATGATCTATTCAATTATGGACCGCAAAGTCCACTATTGTGGATAATCCTTATTGTGGCTAGCTTCACATATATGGGCCCGACCACCATTAATCAAATAAGTGTCTTATAAATTAGGGTTATTTTAAATGATGACACCTAGCTACATAGTTAGCTAGCTAACTATAGCTACTAAAACAGATTGTGTTGTTTTGCTATGTTTTTGGGGAAGAACATTGTTGGCATCCATGAGCTAGCAAGCTTTTTTTAATGCCCAGCACTGTAGGTGCAATAGACAACTTTACCAGCATCATAGCATACAGTGAGGCAAAAAAGTATTTAGTCAGCCACCAATTGTGCAAGTTCTCCCACTTAAAAAGATGAGAGAGGCCTGTAATTTTCATCATAGGTACACTTCAACTATGACAGACAAAATGAGAAAAAAAATCTAGAAAATCACTTTGTAGGATTTTTTATTAATTTATTTGCAAATTATTGTGGAAAATAAGTATTTGGTCAATAACAAAAGTTTACTTACTCCTGGTTGGAGGTTCCAGATTCCTGCTTATTCCCTCCTGATTCCGATAATTTTCGCGAATTAAAACTACGTATCTCAGAGCATCGTAGCACCATTAGGTGTAAAAACTTTACTTATCCAGTTGCGGCCCACTTCTTGGAGGCAGGCCACTTGATTTCGTCTCTGCGTTATATTGGCATCGAACATGTCACACTCCCTAGGAGAAGGGGTGACCTTGATCATTTATTGTTAAAACGAGAGGCTGCCTGGATCTTTAACTTAAAGACCCTTGCGCCCTTCGGTCTCAACGTAGACTTTGATCTGAAGCCATTCTTGTGATTATTGTGACTTTGCCATTGTAATTGTTTGTAAGCTTGTGTAGTCAAATTAATCTATGATCGTATGCTATCCATTTGTTGTTTGTATGCTGTTCTTTGTATGACATTTTAATATTTGATAATTAACCAAGGATATTAGGCCACTCTTGGCCATGATTACAGACACCTGTGTCTTTTGACACTACATAAACGAGTCCTCCCACAGTGTTTGTGATTATACCCTGATGAAGACAGCTTGGCTGTCGAAACGTTGGTAATTAAATGTTTGCATCTGAGCTCCTAGAGTGTGCGTCTCTCTTTTATTTTCAAGTTTTCTACTCCGCTAGCCAGCACCTCGTCTAAATAGGTGTGCTTTTCTTTTTTCTAGATCATTGCATGGAACTCTATACCACATCAAGTAACTCATGATTTAAAAAACAGATACAAATACACCTTATGGAACAGCGAGGACTATGAAGCAACACAAACATAGACATGCATACAAACACACGATAACATATGCGATATACACACATGTAAACATGGATTTTGTTTTATACATATATGGTAGAGGCCTGAGGGCACACACTATGTTGTTAATATATGTTATGAATGTATTGTAATGTTTTTAAAATGTATAACTGCCTTAATTTTGCTGGACCCCAAGAAGAGTATGGGGATCCATAATATATACAAATACAAGTAATTGCCAAAATAAGGAAATGCCAACATAAAGTGATTTAATGGGGCGTTGGGTCACCACGAGCCAGAACAGATTCAACGATGCATACATTCTACAAGTGTCTGAACTCTACTGGGTGGATGAGACGTCATTCTTCCACGAGAAATTCCATTCTTTGGTGTTTTGTTGATGGTGCCACTTGTTGATGGTGCCACTCAGGTGCCACTCCAGAATCTCCCATAAGTGTTCAACTTATGTGACTGAGACAGCCATGGCATATGGTTTACATCGTTTTCATGCTCATCAAACCATTCAGGCACTCGTGCCCTGTGTATGGGGGTATTGTCATCCTATGGGGGCATAACTATGGTAGCCAGAAAAATGGCCTGCCCAGCATTTTTATACATGACCCTAAGCAGGAACCACAACTGTGTAGAAACAGCAGCTTTCAATATACTTGTTTCCCTCATGTACTCAAGTGTTGCCATTGTTTTTGCCCTTACCTGTATTTTTATCTAACATGTTGCACCTTCCTGAAGTAAACTCCAGAATAAACCTCAAGAACAAGGAGATTTTCCTGGTGCTCGGGAGGTCCCTAAGGTTCTACATTTGTCAGGATGTATGTGCTTAAGTCATTAAAATTACTAGCAAATATATTGTTTATTTTCTAGAAACCTATCATTGATGAATTCAGCTGATTAGTTATCTAGCTAGCTAAGCACTTCCCCAGGAGTTTCAACCTAGCTAGTGTTAGAATTGCGTCATTTCGAATCTGGTATCAGGATAAATATGACAATGAGTCACCGATTGTATACTATGTATTTTTTATTAGCTAAGCAATAAGTGGTAAATGCAAAGATATTATAATATACCCTGTGTTACGCACGCCTCTATGAAGAGGGAACGCGACACCCTGCTACAACTAAACTCTCCGTGAAGTGAAAGAGGTATGGACTGTAGGTGCGAGTAAGGATGACAACAGACAGAATGTGGTACTGTTTACAAGGACTTTATTCCTTTACACGGTAATATGGGGAAAATGGGCTGGACAGAACCAAAGCAAAGAAAGTAAATCTCAAAGTCCCCCCCCCCTCTCCTATCTTACCTGCCTACCCACTACTTACCTAATTTAGCACCACCTGGTGCCCTAACCAAAATACAGGGAGTGGTCCGCCCAGGTCTTACCTAGTGTGCCTAGACAATGAATATACTACGGGTATATGTATGCCCGCGGGCCTCTTGCCTAAGCACTCCCAAGGTGCCTTCCCCTTCTCCCCTGGGAACAAATGAAACATGGGAATAACAATTTCACAAACAAACTAAAAAAACAAAGGACATCAAATAAGCTCTACCTGAGCAACAAACTCACAGAACATACCAACTTCCCAGCAATGAACTCCCATCAAAAATGACCTCAGCAAAATCTCTATCACAAACAATCGCTTTGCAATGACCTCCCAGCAATGACCTCCCAGCAAATCTCTCTCAGTAATCCCTACCTCCAAAATCTCTCTCTCCTGAACAGAACACTGGCTTTTATATAGCTTCTGAATGAATGTGTAACTGGAGACAGCTGTGTCTTGACGAGGGGGCGGGGTCAGCTCTCCAATTAGCCCTGGAGTCGACCAATCAGCTGCTTGAGGGATTTCAGGAAGCCATTTCCTGAAATAAAACACATGCAAATACACAAACTACAACACAAACTGGGGAACGTAACACCCTGATGACAGTAGTAGTTCCGGCTTCCGAGCCGGCCTGTCAGAGTAGAGACTGGGCGTGGTTTAAACTTGCTCAGCCTATTGCAGGCGCTCAGGCGGGTCCCCGCCTCTTGGCGCTTCTGTTGATAGATGTAACTGTTGCTGTGAAGAACATCCATGCGCTCATGCTCGATACTGTTATCTCGCACCTGGCTCCTGTTACCTAACAAAAGACCGCTTGTTCTGCAACCCCACGCTCTGAATGTGCCCCCTCCCAACTCATTGCACGGGACGTCTTCTGTATTTTTCCATCATGAGAAAGGCCCATGGCCTTGAAACTTTTAACAATGTTTCAAGTCAGCTATGTTGCATAACACATACATACATCCACACAAGCCAACAGCAGATAATATTCAATCATATATATGGTAATGGGCTATAGTGCATAACACAGAAACCTCATACTAGCTAGCTATCTACCTACCTACTGGCATTTTTATTATCTTTACAGATAATATAAAAAATATTCATTTTCCCGGCACGTCTAGAGCTGGATAATATAGCAAGCCAGTTGATAGTACATTAGCTAGGATTAATGCAATATGTGACAGTAGCTATATGGGCAACGTTAGATGAATGAGTGAGATGACAAGAAATTTCATCACATCAGAAAAAGGTTTATAGCTAAACTGAGTCTACCATTGCAGATATCCACTGGCAAATCTTTAAATAAAATCACATTGAAATAGCATTAGGCTGAATTAGCTAGTTAGCTTTCTTACCTGAGAAGAAACTACTTGCTGGGAGTCTGCCATGTTGCAATGTGGCTACTGACTAGCAGGGTTGCCAGGTCTAGCTAAAAATGTATAACCCAATGAGCACTCTAAGCCTGCCCAAAAGGCCTGAAAACTAGACTCTCTTTTTTTTGCACAGCAAGAGAATAGTTACCACATTTATACAATAAACCATTTTCCCGTAATGTTATTGAGCAAATAAAGAAGGAATATCGACGTAAATCGTAACTACGTTAGAAGCTAAATTTGGGTTTCATCAAAATAATAATTATTGCGAACTATGGTATGACTAATTTGAATATGACGCAAGAGAAAAGTTCATTCACCCTCATTAAACTCGCCAGATCATTGTCCATCAATGGATGTCGATTTAACTCGTTTGACTGCTATGATTAAGCAATAAGGCACGAGGGGGTATGGTATATGGCCAATATGCCATGACTAAGGGCTGCTATTATGCATGACACAACGTGGAGTACCTGGACACAGCAGTTAGCCGTGGTATATTGGCCATATACCACAAACCCCCACGATGACTTATTGCTATTATAAACTGGTTACCAACGTCAGAAGATTTTTTTTGTCATATCCATTCAATATGGTCTGATATACCATGGCTTTCTGCCAATCAGCACTCAGGGCTCGAACTAATTTATAATTGTAAATATATCCCATTTGTGCATGTGCACCTATGTGTAACAAGCCGTTATATTGCAGAAGTCCGCTAGGAACTTTTGTCTCGTGTAGTAGGTCTGTGTGTGTATTATGTGTTATTATTTAGTTAGCTAGTAAATAAATTATTAAACCAATTTGTGTAGTACTGAATAATGAGCAAGGCTGGGGGTTTTGCAGATCCAAGAAGGTTACGACTGGTCAGAATGATGATTTGATAAGAGGTAATGATTAATAAGATGACTGTTTATCACTTAAATAGGTAAAGACCTTATAGAGTTTAATTCGGGAGATGGTAACTCTCTAAACAATTTCTTCTGTGGTGCCCCAAATCCTAATGAGTTAATTGTTACATTATTCATTTAATCGGGTAACAATTAAACATAGTTAGTGGATTAAACAAATAACAGTCATCAGATTAATGAAAGTAAAGGAACACCATATGCAATCTCCATAGAGAAACATTGGCAGTAGGATGGCCTTACTGAAGAGCTCAGTGACTTTCAATATGGCACCGTCATAGGATGCCACCTTCCCAACAAGTCAGTTCGTCAAATTTCTGCCATGCTAGAGCTGCCCCGGTCAACTGTAAGTGCTGTTATTGTGAAATGGAAAGTCTAGGAGAAACAACGGCTCAGCCACGAAATGGTAGGCCACACAAGCTCACAGAATGGGACTGCCGAGTGCTGAAGCGTTCTCTGGAGTGATGAATCATGCTTCACCATCTGGCAGTCCAATGGATGATTCTGCACTTGACAGATGCCAGGAGAACGCTACCTCCCCTAAGGCATAGTGGCAACTGTAAAGTTTGATGGAGGAGGAATAATGGTCTGGGGCTGTTTTTCATGGTTCAGGCAAGGCCCCTTAGTTCCAGTGAAAGGAAATCTTACAGCATACAATGACATTCTAGACGATTCTGTGTTTCCAACTTTGTCGCAACAGTTTGGGTAAGGCCCTTTCCTGTTTCAGCATGACAATGACCATGTGTATCAAGCGAGGCCCATATAGAAATGGTTTGTTGAGATCAGTGTAGAAGAACTTGACTGGCATACACAGAGCCCTGGCTTCAACCCCACAGAACACCTTTGGGATGAATTGGAAGGCTGACTGCGAGCCAGGCCTAATTGCCCAACATCTTTGCCCAACCTCACTAATGCTCTTGTGGCTGAATGGAAGCAAGTCCCTGCAGCAATGTTTCAATATCTAGTGGAAAGCCTTCCTAGAAGAGTGGAGGCAGTTATAGCAGCAAAGGGGGACCAACTATTAATGCCCATGATTTTGGATTGAGATGTTCGGCAAGCAGGTGTCCTCATACTTTTAGTCATGTAGTGTAGATGTAGGTAGCCTATAGCCCTACATCTTATTTCAGATAGTCTACAGTACATGTAAACTAAACCACTCATCAGCTTGCTTAGATCAAATTAACATTAATTATTCAACATGCATAATTTGGCGATTTCAAGGTAAGAAGTGCTAGTGTTTCCCATTAGCCTGCTGGAATAGGCTACAGAGGATGGGGGTCGTAATTTCAAACACTGAATTAAATATGAATAATATGTACAGTACCAGTCAAAAGTTTGGACGCACCTACACATTCAAGGGTTTTTCTTTATTTTGACTATTTTCTAAAAGTGACGACATCAAAACGATGAAATAACACATATGGAATCATGTAGTAACCAAAAAAAGTGTTTTAGATTCTTCAAAGTAGCCACTCTTTGCCTTGATGGTGGCTTTGCACACTCTTGACATTCTCTCAACCAGCTTCACCTGGAATTGTTGGCTGCTTTTCCTTCACTCTGCAGTCCAACTCATCCCAAAGCATCTCAATTGGGTTGAGGTCAGGTGATTGTGGAGGCCAAGTCATCTGATGCAGCACTCCATCACACTCCTTCTTGATCAAATAGCCCTTACACATCCTGGAGGTGTGTTGGGTCATTGTCCTGTTGAAAAACAAATGATAGTCCCACTATGCACAAACCAGATGGGATGGCGTATCACTGCAGAATGCTGTGGTAGCCATGCTGGTTAAGTGTGCCTTGAATAAATAAATAAATAAATACATCACTGACAGTGTCACCAGCAAAACACCCCCACACCATCACACCTACTCCTTCATGCTTCACGGTGGGAACCACATATGTAGTGATCATTCGTTCACCTACTCTGCCTCTCACAAAGACACGGCAGCTGGAACCAAAAAGCAAACATTTGTACTCATCAGACCAAAGGACAGATTCCCACCAGTCCTAATGTCCATTGCTCATGTTTCTTGGCCCAAGCAAGTATCTTCTTATTATTGGTGTCCTTTAGTAGTGTATTCTCTGCAGTAATTTGACAATGAAGGCCCGATTCACAAAGTCTCTGAACAGTTGACGTTGAGATGTCTGTTACTTGTTGTTAACTCCAATGAACTTATCCTCTGCAGCAGAGGTAACTCTAACCAGAATGGAAAGAGGAGTGGGAGGCCCCGGTGCAAAACTGAGCAAGAGGACAAGTACATTAGAGTGTCTAGTTTGAGAAACAGACACCTCACAAGTCATCAACTGGCAGCTTCATCAAATAGTACCTGCAAAACACCAGTCTCCACGTCAACAGTGAAGAGGCGACTACGGGATGCTGGCCTTCTAGGCAGAGTTCCTCTGTCCAGTGACTGTGTTCTTTTGCCCATCTTAGTCTTTTATTTTTATTGGCCAGTCTGAGATATGTATTTTTTATTGCAACTCAACTTGGGTTCGTGCCGTGGGGGAGGTCTTCGTGGGCTATACTCGGCCTTGTCTCAGGGTAGTAAGTTGGTGGTTGAAGATACAGTATCCCTCTAGTGGTGGGGGGCTGTGCCTTGGAAAAGTGGATGGGGTTATGTCCTGCCTGTTTGGCCCTGTCCGAGGGCATTGTCGGACAGGGCCACAGTGTCTCCCGAGCCCTCCTGTCCCAGCCTCCGGAATTTATGCTGCAATAGTTTGTGTCGGGGGGCTAGTGTCAGTCTGTTATATCTGAAGTACTTCTCATGTCTTATGCGGTGTCCTGTGTGAGTTTTTTTATGCTCCCTAATTCTCTCTCTCTCTCTCTTTCTCCCTCTCTTCTCTCGGAGGACCTGAGCCCTAGGACCATGCCTCAGGATTACCTGGCCTGATGACTCCTTGCTGTCCCCAGTCCACCTGGTCGTGATGCTGTTCCAGTTTGAACTGTTCTGCCTGCGGCTATGGAAGCCTGAACTGTTCACTGGACGTGCCACCTTGTCCCGGAACTGCTGTTTTGGACTCTCTCTCTACCACACCTGCTGTCTCCAACTTTGAATGATCGGCTATGAAAAGACAACTGACATTTACTCTTGAGGTGCTGACCTGTTGCACCCTCTACAACCACTGTGATTATTATTCTCTGACCCTGCTGGTCATCTATTAACATTTGAACATCTTGGCCATGTTCTGTTATAATCTCCACCCGGCACAGCCAGAAGAGCACTGGCCACAACTCAGAGCCTGGTTCCTCTCTAGGTTTCTTCCAAGGTTTTTCCTAGCCACCGTGCTTCTACAATTGCATTGCTTGCTGTTTGGGGTTTTAGGCTGGGTTTCTGTATAGCACTTTGTGACATAGGCTGATGTAAAAAGGGCTTTATAAATCAATTTGATTGATTTATTGATTGATTGATTGATAGAATGCCAGCATCCCGGAGTCGCCTCTTCGCTGTTGACGTTGGTACTGGTGTTTTACGGGTACTATTTAATGAAGCTGCCAGGCATCTGTTTCTCAAACTTATCCAAAAATATATGGGGGATTGGAAATTATGCAGACAATTACATTGATTGAAGCTACAATCTGCAATATTAAAGCTGATCTTCCCCCTAAACATTTTATTAATAATAATAAAACAAAAAAATTAAGACAAAAATATATGAACTAAATTCAGTGGACTGTCACTAATTGAAGACAGAATGGCTTCTATTTGCTGGGTCATATGTGTTTAACCTCGGGCACAGTGGCGCTGTATGTTGGTGAACTGTCACGGTGAAATGGGCAACAGGCTGTGGATGGGGCAAGTTTCCACAAATGTGGCATGGGAGCCACCAGTAAGGAAGATGTCTGATGCTAACAACTTTTCCACTCTGGTCTGGGACTCCCACTTCCTCCTGTGGCCCACAACACACTCGGTCTCCATGGTGATGGCAAAACTACTTCTGTTCTGGGATGAAGATCATGATGTACAAAGATCATGATGAGGAATCTATTAGGCTACTGCTCCAGTATATTCTTCAAGAATCACTGTATATTGTCCATTTTCTATCCAAATTTCTATCCCCTCAGGAATGACAGAAGTTGGCTTGAAATGAAAAACAGCTTAGAAATAACATGGGTTTGCATGTAGCTACCGCCTCTGACTCCTGCCCAGTCTCCACTGTCTCCTCCAGGATGAAAACCTTTTCAGTGATGATGATCAAATCAAATTTTATTGGTCACATACACGTGATTAGCAGATGTTATTACGGGAGTAGTGAAATTATTGTGTATTTAGCTCCGACAGTGCAGTAATATCTAACAAGTAATATCTAACAAATTACACAACATATACCCAATACACACAAATCTAAGTAGGAATAAATTAAGACTATATACATATGGATGAGAGATGTCAGTGCAGAACGGACAAAGATACAGAAGAATAGTACAGAAAAAACTGTATATACAGTTGAAGTCGGAAGTTGACATGCACCTTAGCCAAATACATTTACACTCAGTTTTTCACAATTCCTGTAACGATTCTCTTCTTGTGAAGTAGAGGCGGACCAAAGCGCAGCGTGGTGGTTGTTCATTGTACTTTATTTACGACACTATACAAGAACAAACTAACGAAAAAACAAGAAACGTGAGAACTCAAAACAGCCCTGTCTGGTGCAAACACAAAAACAGGAACAATCACCCAAAAACACACAGTGAAACCCAGGCTACCTAAATATGGTTCCCAATCAGAGACAATGACGAACACCTGCCTCTGATTGAGAACCATATCAGGCCGAACATAGAACTAGACAAACTAGACATGAAACATAGAATGCCCACTCAGATCACACCCTGACCAACCACAACATAGAAATATACAAAGTAAACTATGGTCAGGGTGTGACAATTCCTGACATTTAATCCTAGTAAAAATTCCCTGTCTTAGGTCAGTTAGGATCACCACTTTATTTTAAGAATGTGAAATGTCAGAATATTAATTTAAGCTTTTATTCCTTTCATCACATTCCCAGTTTACATACATAAGTTTACATACACTCAATTAGTATTTGGTATCATTGGCTTTATATCGTTTAACTTAGGTTAAACGTTTTGTGTAGCCTTCCACAAGCTTTCCACGATAACTTGGGTGAATTTTGACCCATTCCTCCTGACAGAGCTGGTGTAACTGAGCCAGGTTTGTAGGCCTCCTTGCTCGCACACGCTTTTTCAGTTCTGCCCACAACATTTCTATAGGATTGTGGTCATGGCTTTGTGATGGCCACACCAATACCTTGACTTTGTTATCCTTAAGCCATTTTGCCACAACTTTGGAAGTATGCTTGAGGTCATTGTCCATTTGGAAGATTCATTTGCGACCAAGCTTAAACTTCCTGACTGATTTCTTGAGATGTTGCTTCAATATATCCACATAATTTTCCTCCCTCATGATGCCATCTATTTTGTGATGTGCACCAGTCCCTCCTGCAGCAAAGCACCCCCCACAACATGATACTGCCACTCCTGTGCTTCACGGTTGGGATGGTGTTCTTCGGCTTGCAAGCCTCCCCCTTTTTCCTCCAAAGATAACGATGGTCATTATGGCCAAACAGTTCTATTTTTATTTCTCAGACCAGAGGACATTTCTCCAAAAAGTACGATCTTCAAATCAAATTTTATTTGTCACATAGTGTCATGTACTGTCATGTTGTGTCTTGTCTCTGTCCTTTCCCTTCACCCTGTCTCCCTCTGCTGGTCGTTGTTAGGTTACCTTTTCTCCCCCTCTTTCCCCCAGCTGTGCCTTGTCTCCTCCTAACCACCTCGTCACCCCTTTTCCCACCTGTTCCCTTTTTCCCTCTGATTAGTCCCCTATATCTCTCTCTGTTTTTGTTCCTGTCTTTGTCGGATTCTTGTTTGTTGTGTTTCATGCCTGAACCAGACTGTCGTCATGTTTGCTGTAACCTTGTCTTGTCCTGTCGGAATCTGCCGGTCCGTCTGAGCCTACCTATGTTTGGTAATTAAAGAAGCTCTGTTTAAGTTAATTCGCTTTTGGGTCCTCATTCACGCACCGTAACACATAGACATGGTTAGCAGATGTTAATGCAAGTGTAGCAAAATGCTTGTGCTTCTAATTCCGACAATGCAGTAATAACCAACGAGTAATCTACGCTAACAATTCCACAACTACTACCTTACACACAGTAAAGAACTGATCATTCTGACCAGTCATACACACAAGTGTAAAGGGATAAAGAATATGTACATAAAGATATATGAATGTGTGATGGTACAGAACGGCATAGGCAAGATGCAGTAGATGGTATAGAGTACAGTATATACATATGAGATGAGTAATGTAAGGTATGTAAACATAAAGTGGCATAGTTTAAAGTGGCTAGTGATACATGTATTACATAAAGATGGCAAGATGCAGTAGATGATATAGAGTACAGTATATACATATACATATGAGATGAGTAATGTAGGGTATGTAAACATTATATTAAGTGGCATTGTTTAAAGTGGCTAGTGATACATGTTTTACATCAATTTCCATCAATTTCCCTTATTAAAGTGGCTGGAGTTGAGTCAGTATGTTGGCAGCAGCCACTCAATGTTAGTGGTGGCTGTTTAACAGTCTGATGGCCTTGAGATAGAAGCTGTTTTTCAGTCTCTCGGCCCCTGCTTTGATGCACCTGTATTGACCTCGCCTTCTGGATGATAGCGGGGTGAACAGGCAGTGGCTCGGGTGGTTGTTGTCCTTGATGATCTTTATGGCCTTCCTGTGACATCGGGTAGTGTAGGTGTCCTGGAGGGCAGGTAGTTTGGTGATGCGTTGTGCAGACCTCACTACCCTCTGGAGAGCCTTACGGTTGTGGGCGGAGCAGTTGCCGTACCAGGTGGTGATACAGCCCGGATGCTCTCGATTGTGCATCTGTAGAAGTTTGTGAGTGCTTTTGGTGACAAGCCAAATTTCTTCAGCCTCCTGAGGTTGAGGAGGCGCTGCTGCGCCTTCTTCACAACGCTATCTGTGTGGGTGGACCAATTCAGTTTGTCCGTGATGTGTACGCCGAGGAACTTAAAACTTACTACCCTCTCCACTACTGTCCCGTCGATGTGGATAGGGGGGTGCTCCCTCTGCTGTTTCCTGAAGTCCACAATCATCTCCTTTGTTTTGTTGACGTTGAGTGTGAGGTTATTTTCCTGACACCACACTCCGAGGGCCCTCACATCCTCCCTGTAGGCCGTCTTGTCTTTGTTGGTAATCAAGCCTACCACTGTAGTGTCGTCCGCAAACTTGATGAATGAGTTGGAGGCGTGCATGGCCACGCAGTTGTGGGTGAACAGGGAGTACAGGAGAGGGCTCAGAACACACCCTTGTGGGGCACTAGTGTTGAGGATCAGCGGGGTGGAGATGTTGTTACCTACCCTCACCACCTGGGTGCGGCCCTTCAGGAAGTCCAGTACCCAGTTGCACAGGGTGGGGTCGAGACCCAGGGTCTCGAGCTTGATGACGAGTTTTGAGGGTACTATTGTGTTAAATGCTGAGCTGTAGTCGATGAACAGCATTCTCACATAGGTATCCTCTTGTCCAGATGAGTTAGGGCAGTGTGCAGTGTGGTTGCGATTGCGTCGTCTGTGGACCTAAATACCATGATGTCTTCAACGCACCGGTCCAGTTAGTTCCCGGTGAAGTCCACTTTGAGTTGGACACAGCAATCCAGCCTGTCCAGTTTGCACCCCACAATGTACCAGTGGCCATGAAATCAGCTCTGAAGGCTAAGCTGGACAAATACGAAGCAGAAGGGCACATCAGATTCATCACCGAGCCTACAGACTGGATAAGTAAATATGTTTATCCTCAACAAACCAGATAAGCTACGGATATGCATTGATCCTAAACATCTCAACCGGGCTTTGTGACGTTCACATTACATTATGCCCACATTGGAGGATGTTCTTTACAAGCTCCCGAAGGCTAGAGTCTTCAAGCTCGTGGACGACAGAGATGCCTTCCTGCAGTGCAAGCTTGACGAGACTAGCAGCTACATGACCACCTTTTGGTGGGACTGAGTGGTGTGGAACCCATAGCAGGTGACATCCTCGTAGTGGGCTGTGGGGATAGTGATGAGGAGGCTAAATTTGACCATGACGCTAAGCTGCTGGCCCTGATTAACAGATGTGGACAGGTTAAGCTAAGGCTAAGCATAAAACATATTCAGTTCACAGTGCCAGAGGTCCGCTTTCATGGGTACAGCTTGTCCTCCACCAGATTGAAGGCAGATCCTGAGAAAGTGAAGGATGTCTTGGACCCCCCCCCCCCCCCCACTAAGGAGGCTCATGGACTCCATCTGCCATTGGCTCCCAAAACATGACGTAGCGGTGAGGAAAATAAAGCAACTAGTCACCCAGACACCTGTACTGCAATACTACGATGTGTAAAAACCTGTCACGATTCAGAGTGACTCGACCCAGTATGGACTGGTCTGTTGCCTCATGCAGGAGGGCCAGCCTGTGGCATTCACCTCTAGGGCACTCACTCCAACAGAGCAGAACTATGCACAGATAGAGAAGGGGTGCCTCAGCATTGTATTTGCGTGCCAACGCTTCCACCGCTACCAGTATGGGCGCAACAACATTACCGCAGAGACAGATCACTAGCCCCTTATTGCTATATTCAGCAAGCCTCTCCTGAATGAACCGAAACGACTGCAGAGCATGCTTCTGGCCCTACAAAACTACAACCTCAAGGTGGTGTATAAGCCAGGGCCAGAGATGTATGTGAGGGACACGCTCAGCAGGGCTACTGCATCAGGCACACACACACATGCTCCATGCATGAACAACACACAGCTTACAAACAGAGCAAGTGGATGTTGAACACATCAACCAGGCTGACTACCTCAATGTTACTGATCAGCGCCTTGAACAAATCAGACAGCACACAGACAGGGACGAGCACCTCCAGGCATTGATTCTGATGGGCTGGCCCAACTGCAAGGAAGATACTGCTCTAAACGTCAGAGAACGTTGGCCAGTCAGAGAGGAGCTCAGTGTTCAAAACAGAGTAATATAAAAGGGTCAGAGAGACGTTATTCCCTGGTTTCTGTGCCCTGAGATGTTGGCGCGTGCACTCAAGTAACATTGAAGGTGAGGCCTGTTACAGACAAGCATGTGACACACTGTATTGGCCAGGAATGCAGAATGAAATAAAATAATATGTCAATAAATGCACAATCTGCAATCTGTCCCATGAGCTACCTACGCGCCCCTGGCAGATATTAAGTCTAGATCTCTTCCACCACAGTGGCAAAGACTTTCTTCTGTTAGTTGATCATTACTCAGACTTCTGGGAGATTGACCTCCTCCCCGACCTCTCAGCAGAAACAGCGCTCAAATGCTGCAAGGCTCAGTTTGCCCACTATGGCCAGCCAGATAGGGTAATGTCAGATAATGGCCCCCAATTCTCCTGCTTTTAGTTCAGGAATTTTGCTGCGGAATGGAAATTTGAGCACTTCACCTCATCGCCACGACACCCAAACGCTAATAGGAAGGCGGTGCAATACTACAGTCAAATTTGCAAAGAATCTCTGCGAGAGGGCAAGGATGCCTGGAAAGCAGTCCAAAGTGGAGCAATACCCCCAACGGAAGGCATGAATAGCAGCCCGGCCCAGCGCCTTATGGCACGGCGCTTAAAAGCAGCTCTGCCAGTATTCAACTCTCTCCTGGAGCCTTGTGTGGTGACAGACATGCTCGATAAGCTTCATCACTGAAGGCAAGTTCATCTACACAAATCAGCAAATTACTTACCTGAGCTCAGGGTGGGTGAACGGTGCTAAAGAAGCAGCTACCAGCGGTCCGGACAGGTCTCTGGAGACTCTGATCCTGTGTGCAAAAAGTTGCCCCATGCTCCTACTTGGTCGAAGTGAATGGATCACTGTACCGTAGTAACAGGGTTGACCTTTGGGTTGCTGAGCCAGCACCTACTCAGAACCCTGATGGTCATAGGGGTTCTATGACAAAGGATGGAACCACAGCAAGTAACGTGGGGCCTGAGGCACTGGGCGAAGAGCCAGGGGATCACAGGGCAGCCGCTCCCTCGCCCCATACTCCCCTCGGATAGTCAGGTGACACTCCTGCGCGTGATCCCGTAGTTCTCACAGAAACGCCCCATGTCTTTTCACGCTGCTGGCAGCTGTCCCAGCCACCTAAAATACTTATTTTTATCGATTGTTGACAGAGATTTAAATAATAATAATAATAATAATAATAATAATTAAGACATGGGAAAAGTGAAGAGACTATCAAAATGTGTTTGTTTTTTTAAATACCTGAAATAAAACTAAACTGTTCATGTTGGATATTATGGTAAGGGAATACCCCCCGGATTTGGACAAAAATTAATGGCAAAATATTGGCATTGGACAAACCATATACACGATGGCCAATACCACCCAATTTGGCGTTGATTCATGCAAAGTATATTGCAAATGCCATATGGCAATTGCCAATTGTAACACTTCAAAATTCCAATAGGGGGCGTGTGCGTTCCACCGGGGCTTTTCATATTGCAAATGGAACCCAAGTCAACATCCAAAAGCAAAATTTTTAAAAAAGAATGACAAAAAAAAAAAACGTATCACCCCCTAAAAAAGTGCTTTCTGGACCTTTTTTCGAAATTCTTTCGATTTTTTTGTCAATTACACATGTTTAAGAACTGTATGAGTATACTTTTGTCATCATAATTTGTTTTTTTTTTAAATTACATGCGCATAAGGCATATGTTTTGTCCATTTGCAATATGATTTCATAGGAAGTCAAAAGTCAAAAATGTCAAAATTTGGTAAAAAACTTCACACATCCTTAAAAAAGTGCTTTCTGGACCTTTTTTCAAAATTCTTTCGATTTTTGTGTCAATTACACATGTATAAGAACTTTATCAAAATACTTTAGTCATGCTTTATTATCATATATATATATATATATATTTTACTTGTGCACAAGGCATATGTTTTCTCCATTTGGAATATGATTTCATAGGAAGTCAAAAGTCAAAAGTCAAAAATGTCAAAATTTGGTAAAAAACTTCACACATCCTTAAAAAAGTGCTTTCTGGACCGTTTTTCAAAATTCTTTCGATTTTTGTGTCAATAACACATGTATAAGAACTTTATCAACATACTTTAGTCATACTTTATTATCATGTATTTTTTTTTTTTTTTACTTGTGCATAAGGCATATGTTTTCTCCATTTGCAATATGATGTCATAGGAAGTCAAAAGTCAAAGTCAAAAGTAACGATTTTCCTCCGTGCAACTGATCTAAAATGTGCAACAAGATTTTTTTTGTTTATGTTTCCTTACTTTTTCAAAGTCACTGTGCATTTGCAATATGTTTTAATGGGCAGGTACCATCACGAATTTGTCATGCTCAAAATTCTAACTTTACTTTGCTCAAACTATACCTTTGTCAACTTGTATTATCATATTTCTTTTTGTTTTACTTGTGCATAAGGCATATGTTTTCTCCATTTGCAATATGATGTCATAGGAAGTCAAAAGTCAAAGTCAAAAGTAAATATTTTCCTCCGTGCACCTGGTGATCTGAAATGTGCAACTGGTGACCTGAAATGTGCAACTGGTAATCTAAAATATGCAACTGGTAACCCCCAAAAAAAATTTTGGGATGTTTTTTTGTTTATGTTTCCTTACTTTTTCAAAGTCACTGTGCATTTGCAATATGTTTTAATGGGCAGGTACTATCACGAATTTGTCATGCTCAAAATTCAAACTTTACTTTGCTCAAACTATACCTTTGTCATCTTGTGATCTAAAATATGCAACTGGTTACCCAAACATTTTTTTGATGTTTTTTTGTTTATGTTTCCTTACTTTTTCAAAGTCACTGTGCATTTGCAATATGTTTTAATGGGCAGGTACCATCACGAATTTGTCATGCTCAAAATTCAAGCTTTACTTTGCTCAAACTATACCTTTGTCATCTTGTGATCTAAAATATGCAACTGGTTACCCAAAAAATTTTTGGATGTTTTTTTGTTTATGTTTCCTTACTTTTTCAAAGTCACTGTGCATTTGCAATATGTTTTAATGGGAAGGTACCATCACGAATTTGTCATGCTCAAAATTCAAACTTTACTTTTTTTAATGTTTTTTTGTTTATGTTTCCTTACTTTTTCAAAGTCACTGTGCATTTGCAATATGTTTTAATGGGCAGGTACCATCACGAATTTGTCATGCTCAAAATTCAAGCTTTACTTTGCTCAAACTATACCTTTGTCATCTTGTGATCTAAAATATGCAACTGGTTACCCAAAACATTTTTTGATGTTTTTTTGTTTATGTTTCCTTACTTTTTCAAAGTCACTGTGCATTTGCAATATGTTTTAATGGGCAGGTACCATCACAAATTTGTCATGCTCAAAATTCAAACTTTACTTTTTTTGATGTTTTTTTGTTTATGTTTCCTTACTTTTTCAAAGTCACTGTGCATTTGCAATATGTTTTAATGGGCAGGTACCATCACGAATTTGTCATGCTATAAAAATCCTGCAGGAATGTGAAATTGACTGGCCCGATGAACTCGGGATGGCTTTGCAGTGATTCTGGGTCATCTCAATCGCTCGTTTGGGTTGATTTCAGAATGTCGCTTTTGGTGATGTTTTTTCACTATAGAATCATATTGCAAATGTACAAGATTCAAGTGGACAAGAGTCCATCAGTCAATTAGATATCATTCTGACCACCAAACTGATACAAACTGACACCAAACCCACTTTTTCCAACTCGTTTAGTAGCCAACTATTACATACTTCAGAGCTGGCCCAAAATTCACAACGCCTTCGGTTCAAACCATTAAAAAACCATAAAACACGTAGTTACATTCTAGCTGCGGGTCCATTTCTTATGTTATGTGTTGGCCTAGCTGAGGCGACCCCGAATCCCGAGTTTCGGCTCGATAGGTCATTTGGTGTCCGAGAAAAACCCTAATTGGTGCTGAAAATCCACTTATTTCCATGCCTTGCTACGGGGTCCTTGAACGAGCTATCGGACAGAAACGTTGGGGTCCGTCTCTATGGGCCGAGCCGGTTTCAACGCACCTAGCCTTGCGTCTCTGAGACTTTTCTAAACGTCGTCATTTTCGTGATGCAAAAATGAATTGAAGTTATTGCAAATGTACGAGGCTGTTTCTCGGTCCGAGAACCGTCTAGAGCCACGTAACTCACCACGCACCATCGACCGGAGGTCTAGAACAGGTTTCTAAAGTTTCGGAATTCTAGGTCCGACCGTTCTTTTTTAGCTCGAACAAAGCTAACTATTGCAGCCACTGTCTGTCTCTACGCACCCCAATACGTCCCTCCTTCCAAGTTGTGTTTTAGTGTTTTTTTTTCCTTTGATTTTTTTGGGGAAAAATGACTGATTTACAGTTCATGGGGGTTGCCTAATCACATATATGAAGTTTTGGACAGATCTGACTTTTTTAACCCTTCGAAACAGCCCCTGAGACACTAATTATGGCACTTCCGGTTGGCACAGGAAGCTATAAATCAACACATGTCTTGATTGACATGGCCACTTACAGAATCCTGAGTTTTAAGTCTTTACGTTAAGAATTGACTGATCTACACAGGGTTGAATGCACCATGTCTATCAAACTGCAGGCAGGGTATGGGTAAACACTTTTAGGGGCATTTTAACCACTTCCGGTTGGTCCAGGAAGCTTAGAATCAACACAGGTAGACCTCATAGTGGCCTGATGGACTGGTACCGAAGACAGGTTCATACGGCATTCATAACCCATATAGGCTTCAGGTTGAATTTTGTGGTGCAGGCTATGTATTCCTATGGGGAGAGATGACACTGTAATCTGTGAGATCAAAAAACCCTGTTTTACTGTGAAGGGTTAATGCCACACGGTCAAGGTTAGGCTTGTTCAGATCGGGAGGACCTTGGGAACATTCCTGTGGTGGAATTTTTCTTCTCACCCTAACGGTTCTCTCACTGTCACCCAAAAGCAAATGACATTGTGGGGCAGGCTTCATTTTGGGCCTACTATTCTAATGGTCGCTGCGCCTAGACCGAGCGAGCTACGGTCAAGCGGGATATCTCGTTGAACTCGGCACGGCCTAGGGATTATGGTAATGCATTGCATTGCCTGCTCTCTGTGTCTTTAAGCACCGCACTTTGTCACTCCATCCTTGCTGTGTGTGTGTGTGTGTGAGAGCTTTTCTTTGACATCTGTTGGGAGAAATGACTGACTTACAGTTTATGGGGGTTGCCTAATCACACATATGAAGTTTTGAAAAGATCTGACCTTTTTAACCCTTGGAAACAGCCACTATGACACCATTTAAGGCACTTCTGGTTGGCACAGGAAGCTATAAATAAACTCATATCCTGATTGGGGTATGCCTTTACATAATCCTGAGTTTTAAGTCTTTACGTTAAGAACTGAGTTATTGTGTTATTTCAGAAAATCATAGAAAATCACAGAAATGTCGCAGAGCTCCGCAGCACACTTTAAAAAGATTCGTATGAACACCCTGCAACTGGATCTGTAACTGTTGAAAAAAAAAAATGCCTATTTGTGACCATCACCAATTTGTCATTGTTCCGTTTCTCTTAAATGACGATAGATAAATGGCTGGTTCTTTTTTTATTGACACCGGAGGCTCCTTGACTTTGACCTGAAGTGGAAAAATAATTTATCTATTTCCATTTTAAGCCTTTAATCCCAGAAAAATGGCCGTAACTCAAAAACCGTCGAGGCCTAGACGCCATCCCGTTCGGGGCCAACTGCCCATTATGCCAAACCTACGCTCACCAAGTTTCGGCTTCGAAATATTTTTTTTTGAGATAAGGCCCCGTCGTGCCTCGTGATGTTTTGCCAAATTGCCATATGATTCCGTATGCCATCTGGTGGGAATTTCCGGGACGGCGGAAAAACGGTCCAAAACTTTTTTTTTTTTTTTAAACGGAAACCGAACGTCTGACAAAGTTCATTCGATGACTTCCCGGTAGGTCCGGACCTACCGCACGGCCCGACGCCGACCGCGAATTTTACAAACGATTTCGGACGTCTGGTAAGGGACCGTACATTTGCAATATCGCAATTTTGCCAGGTCGCAATTGTAAATGAGAACTTGTTCTCAACTTGCCTACCTGGTTAAATAAAGGTAAAATAAAATAAAAATATGGACTTTCTCACTGATCATACACGAAATGCCGAAATGTTCCCTTAAGGTATGGAAGATGTTAAGCGTGTAAAATGGCACGTTGATGCCATCTGTTGGTAAATCTTAATTACTGCAACACCAGCGTTTTTACTGGTGTGCTTGATATACATAGGTATATTACAATGTGCTGAACAAGATTGGTTAGTCGCATCAATGACTCGTCATTTAACATCAAAACAATATGTCCTCTGTAGAAGTCAGGGCATTCGTACTTCTTGCGGAGCATCGCAGAGCTGTTGTGTAGGAAGTTGTCAACAGGACCTCCCGCCCTCACCTACTGTCAACCAATCATGTCAATGCGAAGCTTTACATAGCTTTCCTTTATTGTTACAACATTTGACAGGCGCAGGGCGATGTGGGGAAATTGTATCACAACATCCATACAGCGCCTCTGGACACATTTTTCTGATCAAGTATAAATGGACTTTTAGTCCGTTGTTAATTCCATAAAACATTCGTTGCTGTGAGGTGAGTAGGCTATAATACTGTCACAATTTCCTTACAACTCTAGTTGTTGGTTCGATTGATTTTGTTAAAGTATTGTGACAAACTAACAGTTAGTGTTCTGGCGTGATCGTGTCATTTGGAAACTGACTTCGATTTAGTTAGTTTGAAAGTTAGCCCAAGTCAACTGACGTTGTGTTAGTGGGCTAGCCTGCTAGTGGACATGTGTGTTTTGGATGCATTTATGGTTGACTAGCCTATTTGTTGCTTTCTTTTAGACTGACTTAGCTGGGCAATTTACAAAACAGATATCGTCCCCGATTAGCTTTAGCCCCCCGGCTGCCAGTTTGGAGACAGCTGCGAATACAATTCCTGAGTGCACACTTTCCCTAATAAAGTAAACTGTCACTGTTGTACAGCTGGAACAGTCAGTAGCTAATGGATACAAATACATACGTTGCCACAACTTTATTTCCCACAGACTCAAATTCAATAACCAATTCAAAATTGAAAAAATGTTTGTTTGTGTGTGTGTAATGAAACAGGCAGGGAGCAGGCCTCGAATCCTCGACCTTCTAGCCCGAAGTCCAGCGCGCCATCGACTATTACACTTCTCCGACTGTTACACTACTCCCTCCTTTCAAAGAGAGCGTCCCTGCTCTAGCTTGCGACTCTACGTCTTATAGGAACGCGCTCGACTGTGCCCCAAAAGCATGCTCAAGCGGCAGTCGATATCCGCGCTTGTAAACCCAGGGTCGTTACTAAATAAATAAATATCTATATATATATATATCTCAAAACTGAATGTAAACTGACATGACTGATCACGTTAAATATATATACATATATATTATTATTTAACGTGGTCAGTTTACTTTCAGTTTTGATTATAGCCTCCTCCTTAATGATACAAAAACAAATGTACACACCCTTAGGAAAGAAATATAAAACTCCAAAATAAAAACTTTTTACTGCAGTAATTTTGCATTGTAACTGCAGTTATAGTGCAGTGTAACTGCAGTTATTCTGCAATTATTGCATCCAAAATACCACAGTTGACTGCAGATACTGCACTTTTACTGCAAAACTACAATCTTTTTTTGTAAGGGCACTATGCACAGAGGTAATTTCAACGTCTATTACATGTTGCTTCTGTGGAAACGACGTTCATTCAACCAGTGTGTGCTCAGTGGGTTTTCATCTCTGAATGTAATATGCTAAAATTATCTTACTCAAATGTTTGTTCTTTACAGGTTAACATTGGATTCCCTATGCTGTGTGAGCCAAGGCCAAGTCATTGAATATCCCTCTAGAGGAAGAGATGGTTAGCATCTTAGGCCAATGTGGATCAGCTCTGACTAACGTCCTGCAAAGCAAGTTTGGATGCACTACTGTGCTCCATGGTGTAGATGCCACCTGTGCAGGGCAGTCGAGGAAGCCCTCTGTCTTCCCCGAGGAAAGGTTTTCTATACATCTATCCAACAACAGGCTAAAGCATTGTGGAGGTCTCGCAAAAGCGCTTAGCGATGCTGGTGGCCCAGCTATCCAGCAAGAAAGTGACCAGTACATTTTCAGAAAAGGAAAGTTGTCAATAGGAGATGCTGTCATCGCCCCACCCGGATACCTTCCATGCAGGAAGATCATTCATGCTGTGGGTCCAAACCTTCCATACAACAACAGAAAATCTGAAGTTTATAAAGTCACACCACAACTCCAAAGGGCTGTTTTAAGCATTCTGAAAGTGGTCAAGCAAGATAATCTGCAGTCCGTTGCCATTCCTGCCATAAGTTCTGGCCTCTTAAACTATCCCTTGCCACTCTGTGCAGACGTCATTGTTAAAACCCTGAAAGAGTACCATGATTCAAATTATTCTGGTGCTCCACTAGAGGTTTGTCTAGTTAATCATGATGAGCCATCGGTCAGGGAGATGGAGAGAGCGTGCCGTCAAATACTGGGGTCCTCGGATTCACATAGTCAACCAGTGGATGCTCAGGGGCAGCCACCTAAGGCTTCATACAGTCAAGCTGCAAGGAGCCACGGGAAAGGCTCCACCAAACCCTTTTCAACACCCACGGTTCAGCTTGGGAGTGTCAGTCTGACCATCAAAAAAGGATACATCGAGAGAGAGCAGGTCAAATAATAGAAAATAGAGCATAGGAATGATACATAGCATAATGTGGTAAATGATATTGATTGTGGAATTGGTACATTTTTGGCATCTCTAAATATCTGAAACAAAATTGATGACATGATTTTCTTTCTTGCTAATCTTTTATTGACGGACACTCAGCATTGTGAACACAACTTCTAATGACCTAAATTTGTCAACTGGGGTAATATCCAAAGCAATCCTGAAAGCTGCTGACCAAGGCATCCAGAAAGAGATGTGGAATTACTTAAAAAACAACCACAAATATGGTGATGTTATTGAAACCCAGGGGCACAAAAAAAAAAAGAGTTTTAATGACTCCAACCTAAGTGGATGTCAATTTCTGGCTTCAACTGTAGCAGAGTTACCAGTAGGGGTGGGCCGATATCGTCATACTCGTAATTGTATCTGTTATATATCACACCTGATACTCGTAATCACATTTACTTGTGATCGGAAAACCTGGAGGTGTGCTTTAAAGCCTATACCTCAAGTGTGCATTACTGAGCTATTACTGAGTGCATCTCAAAGTGTATCGTTATGTTCCTTCACTCATTCACCCACATTGTTAAACAACCCTGACAGGTGAAAATGCACATAATTTAATAGGACTAAGTAAGTAAATCATCAACGGAATAGGCAATTAAATAGCCTAATGCATGGCTGGCTACAACTGCATTTATTACAGACACAGATTTAGATGATGGTAGGCTAATTCGCTTGCCCCAGATTGTTGCCCTTTCAAGAGGAGCAAAGCTTTTCTCTCCCGACACTTACGCCACATTTGTACAATCAAATTAATCTACAGTTCTCATTTTATTTTCCAAGCATGGGCTTGGATTACGACATAACGACAGCTGTCGTCAGCAATGGAATAATTATACAGACAGACAAAGTAAGCCTACTAAACATCGCCATGTAGACAGACAAACAACCATATGGCCTCAGCAAAGTTGACAGGGAATAAATAACTAGATGGAACAACAATGACTAGTCACGGATTCATACATGTTGTTTGGAGAAGGGGTTACTTGTGCCCTGAGACAGTGACTGAGTGAAACACCTGTGAATGTTTGTGTCTGGGGAAATGAGAGCAGAGGGAGAACGGCCTGCCTGTTCACCCCGCTATCATCCAGAAGGCGAGGTCAGTACAGGTGCATCAAAGCTGGGACCGAGAGACTGAAAAACAGCTTCTATCTCAAGGCCATCAGACTGTTAAACAGCCACCACTAACACTGACACTGACTCAACTCCAGCCACTTTAATAATGGGAATTGATGGGAAATGACGTAAATATATCACTAGCCACTTTAAACAATGCTACCTTATATAAATGTTACTTACCCTACATTATTCATCTCATATGCATACGTATATACTGTACTCTATATCATCGACGGTATCCTTATGTAATACATGTATCACTAGCCACTTTATACTATACTATGCCACTTTGTTTACATACTCATCTCATTTGTACATACTGTACTCGATACCATCTACTGTATCTTGCCTATGCTGCTCTGTACCATCACTCATTCATATATCCTTATGTACATATTCTTTATCCCCTTACACTGTGTACAAGACAGTAGTTTTGGAATTGTTAGTTAGATTACTTGTTATTACTGCATTGTCGGAACTAGAAGCACAAGCATTTCGCTACACTCGCACTAACATCTGCTAACCATGTGTATGTGACAAATAAAATTTGATTTGATTTGATTTATCCAGCCGTTGCAGCAGACTCAACCGATAACTCGCCAGTTTCTCACATATTTCTGCTCTTTTCCACAGGCTTTTGAAAATCAACTGAAATCTCTTCAAGGCGCAACACAATATTCTAGCCCCTCCAACAGTGCTGCCTCTCAAGGCGAGATCCCGATCAAAAGTAGACTAAGGGGTATGTTAATATAATGTGTTTATCAACAGAACACATACTTTTTCTTGTTGTATGTGAACCCTTTGGAAATACCTGGATTTCTGCATAAACTGGTCATAAAATGTGATCTGCTCTTCATCTAGGTTCACAACAATAGACACACAATGTGCTTAAACTAATAACAAACAATTATACCTTTTCATGTCTTTATTGAACACACTGTGTAATCCTTCACAGTGCACGGTTGAAAAAGTATGTGAGCCCTTGGATTTAATAACTGGTTGACCCTTCTTTGGCAGCAATAACCTCAAACAAATGTTTTCTGTAGTTGCGGATCAGACCTGCACAACGGTCAGGTGGAATTTTGGACCATTCCTCTTTACAAAACTGTTTCAGTTTAGCAATATTCTTTGAATGTCTGGTGTGAACCGTTCTCAAGGTCATGCCACATAATGTCAAGCAGGTTGAGGTCAGGATTGACTGGGCCACTCCAGAAGGCATATTTTCTTCTGTTGAAGCCATTCTGTTGTTGATTTACTTCTGTGTTTTGGGTCGTTGTCCTGTTGCATCACCCAACTTCTGTTGCGTTTCAATTAATTCTCCTGCAAAATCTCTTGATAAACTTCATTTTTCCGGCAATGATAGCAAGCTGTCCAGGCCCTGGGGCAGCAAAGCAGCCCCAAACCTTGATGCTCCCTCCACCATACTTTATAGTTGGGATGAGGTTTTGATGTTGATATATTGTGCCTTTTTTTTCGCCACACATAGTGTTGTGTGTTCCTTCCAAACAACTCAACTGTAGTTTCATCCGTCCACAGAATATTTTGCCAGTAGCGCTGGAACATCCAGGTGAACTTTTGCAAAATTCAGACGTGCAGAAATGTTTTTTTTGTTGTTGTTGGGGAAAGCAGTGACTTCTTCCGTGGTGTCCTCCCATTCTTGTTTAGTGTTTTACATATTGTAGACTCGTCAACAGCGATGTTGGCATGTTACAGAAATGTATATAGGTCTTTAGCTGACACTCTAGGATTCTTCTTAACCTCATTGAGCATTCTGCGCTGTGCTCTTGCAGTCACCTTTGCAGGACGGCCACTCCTAGGGAGAGTAGCAATAGTGCTGAACTTTCTCCATTTATAGACAATGTCTTACCGTGGACTGATGAACCCTTTCCAGCTTTATGCAAGTCAACAACTCTTAATCTTAGGTATTTTTGTTTGAGGCATGGTTCACATCAGGCAATGCTTCTTGTGAATAGCAAACTCCAAAAAATATATTTTTTAAAATTATTTTTATATAGGGCAAGGAAGCTCTAACCAACATCTCCAATCTAGTCTCATTGATTGGACTCCAGGTTAGCTGACTCCTGACTCCAATTAGCTTTTGGAGAAGCCTAGGGGTCACATACTTTTCCCAACCTACACTGAATCTTAAATTATGTTTTCAATTTAGACAAGAAAAATACAATGTGTGTGTGTGTGTGTGTGTGTGTTATTTGTTTTAAGCACACTGTTTGTCTATTGTTGTGACTTGTGCAGAAATCCAGGTAATTCCAAAGGGTTCACATACTTTTTCACGCCACTGTATTTCTTTCAACTTTTGAGCTAACGTATGCTTTCATGTCTTTGAATCTGCAAGGATTTGGGCACACAACTGATCATTATGAGTCCAGAGCTACAAATGAACGCCGATATCCAAGAGGAGGTGCATCACCGTATATCAAGCTCAGCAGTGCCCACAATGACATATTGAGGGAGGCCAAATGTTGGCTCACTTATGCTTTCATGATGCCCTCTGAGAACTTCACCATTCTCAACGGTTTCATACAGCACTTTGGTCAGAGGGAATTTGACAAGCTGCTTTCCCTTCAAACCAAGTGGAATGTTTCCATTAAGGAGTTCTTTAAAGATGGTCGTGCTGGTGTGATCATCCAGGGGTCTTCTAGAGGTGTCAGAGCTTCTGTGTTAGAGTTGGAAGCCATTTTCTGCAAAGTCCAAGAGGATTTTGCAAAAAAAGAGGAGAGTGACATGGGCCTGAAATCGTCCAACAATTTCTCAAGGACGCCTGTAGAGAACAACAGCTCAGACGATTTTTCCGGCCTTGAAATTGTCAGGGTCTGTGTTAACAAAATAAACTACAGATTTAACATTAATTTAACATTAAAGGTGCAATCTGTGATATTTACCGCACTGATCAAATATGGCTGAATCTTATGTTACAGGTTGAGAAGGTGGAGAATAGCACTCTGAAGCATCTCTTTGAGCTAAAGAAGAGACAGTTGCAGTCTGCCTCTTCACAACGAATGTACCAGCGCCTGCCAGCGCAATACTGTGACCTGGTCAGCCGAGTGGGCTTCCAGAGGGAGTTTGCACCACCTGACGGTAAGAGAAGCCACCTATAGTCTAGAAATTGAATTACATTTTCTAATCACAAGGCTTTTTGAGGCAAATGCCTGTAGCTACTTTGCAGCTAAAACATAATTCAACCTTATCACACAATGTTTTTGTTTCAATTGTGTGTTTTTTCTCTTACATTTTGTAATGTGTTACTCTCATCCACAGAGCAAAATCATGGAGAGGGGATCTACTTCAGTAGCAGCGTGCATGGGACAGAGAAGCTGTGGAGGGGCTTGGCTGATGAAGAGTACCTGTACTTTTTTGCAGCACAGGTGCTGACAGGGAAGTCTACTATTGGCACACCAGGTCTTATTGTGCCACCGGAGACCCCCGGTGGAGACCCCCTAACCCTGTATGACAGCGTGGAAGGGGGCGTAAACACGTGTCATTTTCAATGGTCACCAGGCCCTACCTGAATATCTGATCATCTGCACAAAAAAAACTTCAACCCATAAGTTCTAATAACGATGAAGTCCTATGAAATATAGAACTTAATTTCGTTCAGTGATTGTCTACTCCATAGTCTATGCAGGAAAACTGGATTTGATACACCAATATAGAAAATTCTGACAATTGCATCACATGTATATTGTTTTTTGATTTGCCATGGTTTAGTTTAGTTTAATTATCTGCCTCCGTATTAGCACTACGGCTTCAGTTTACAGCCAACTAAATTTTATTGCCGTTTCAATGGGTATGTTATGAATTTAGCAGTGGGTTTGCATGTATACTGAACAAAAATATAAACGCAATAATTTCAAAGATTTACAGTTCATATAAGGAAATCAGTCAATTTAAATAAATAAATTAGGTCCGAATCATCTACAGATTTCACATGACTGGGAATACAGATATGCATCTGTCACAGATACCTTAAAGTATGGGGATGGATCAGAAAACCAGTCCGTATCGGCTGTGACCACCATCTGCCTCATGCAGCGCGACATATCTCCTTTGCATAGAGTTGATTGTGGAATGTTGTCCCACTCCTCTTCAATGACATGTTCCCCCACCCAACAGCTAGCAACCGCAAACTATGTGATACAGGTTGGAAAGTCGACACACTTTCTGTACGGATGAAGCCAATGCTTCCATGCAAAAGAGGTTTTGACATTTAAATCCAGTCAATTTATACACAGTGCATTCAGAAATTATTCAGACCCCTTGACTTTTTCCACATTTTGTTACATTACAGCCTTATTCTAAAATTGATTGAATTGTTTTTCTCATCAATCTACACACAATACCCCATAATGACCTGAAGTATAACATTTACATAAGTATTCAGACCCTTTACTTTGTTGAAGCACCTCCCTTTCTAGGGAGTTTTTCCTAGCCACCGTGCTTCTACACCTGCATTGCTTGCTGTTTGGGGTTTTAGGCTGGGTTTCTGTACAGCACTTTGAGATATCAGCTGATGTAAGAAGGGCTATATGAATACATTTGATTTGATTTATGGCAACAATTTACAGCCTCGAATCTTCTTGGGGATACGCTTCAAGCTTGGCCCAGTTGTATTTGGGGAGTTTCTCCCATTCTTCTCTGCAGATCATCAAGCTCTGTCAAGTTAGATAGGGAGCATCGCTGCACAGCTATTTTCCTGTCTCTCCAGAGATGTTTGATCTGGTTCAAGTCTGGGCTCTTGCTGGGCTACTCAAGGACATTCAGAAACTTATCCCGAATCCACTCCTGCGTTGTCTTGGCGTGTACTTAGTCGGAGGTCCTGAGAGCTCTGGAGCAGGTTTTCATCAAGGATCTCTCTCTCTCTACTTTGCTCCGTTCATCCTGACTAGTCTCCCAGTCCCTGCCGCTGAAGGACATCCCCACAGCATGATGCTGCCACCACCATGTTTGGTTCCAGGTTTCCTCCAGACGTGATGCTTGGCGTTCAGGCCAAAGAGTTCAATCTTGGCTTCATCAGACCAGAGAATCTTGTTTCTTATGGTCTGCGAGTCTCCAAGCTCCAAGCGGTCTGTCATGTGTCTTACTGAGGAGTGGCTTCCGTCTGGCCAGTCTACCATAAAGGCCTGATTGGTGGAGTGCTGCAAATATGGTTGTCCTTCTGGAAGGTTCTACCATCTCCACAGAGAAGCTCTGTCAGAGTGACTATCGGGTTGTTGGTAACCTCCCTGACCAAGGCCCTTCTCCCCCGATTGCTCGGTTTGGTTGGGCGGCCAGCTCTCGGAAGAGTCTTGGGGGTTCCAAACTTCTTCCATTTTAGAATGATGGAGGCCACTGTGATCTTGAAACGTCAATGCTGCAGAATTGTTTTGTGCCTCGACACAATCCTGTCTCTGAGCTTTACGGACAGTTCCTTCAACCTCATGGCTTGGTTTTTGCTCTGACCTACACTGTCAACTGTGGGACCTTTTTATATAGGCCTGTGAGTGTGCTTTTCCAAATCATGTCCAATAAATTGAATTTACCACAAGTGGACTCCGAGTTGTAGAAACATCTCAAGGATGAATCAATGGAAGTAACTGGATGCACCTGAGCTCAATTTTTTGTCTCATAGCAAAAGGTCTGAATACTTAGTCCCAGTCAAAAGTTTGGACACACCTACTCATTCATGGGCATTTCAATTAACAGGTGTGCCTTAAGTTTATTTATGGAATTTCCTTCCTTCCTTAATGCGTTTCAGATAATGTTGTGTTGTGACAAGGTAGCGGTGGTATACAGAAGACAGCCCTATTTGGTAAAAGACCAAGTCCATATAATGGCTTAGGAAGTGGGCACACCACCCACCGCTTCCGAGGATATTACTCGCTAATGTTCAGTCATCTGGATTCTCAGTTTATCGCACCAACAGGAATAAAGATCTTTCCAGGAAGAAGGGCAGGGGTGTATGTTTTCAAGATTTAATGACACTTGATGTAATTGTAATAACATACAGGAACTCAAGTCATTTTGTTCACCCAACCTAGAATACCTCACAATCAAATGCCGACCGTAATTCTCTTGGAGATAATATCTTCGGTTATAGTCACAGCCGTGTATATCCCCCCTCAAGCGTATACCACGACGGCCCTCAAGGAACTTCACTGGACTTTGTGCAAACTGGAAACCATATATCCTGAGGCTGCATTTATTGTAGCTGGGGATTTTAACAAAGCAAACTTGAGGAAAAGGCTACCAAAATACTATCAGCATATTGACTATAGTACTCGTGCAGAAAAAACACTACTATTGCTACTCCAACTTCCAGGATGCTTACAAGGCCCTCCCCCGCCCTCCTTTCGGCAAATCTGACCACGATTCCATTTTGATCCTCCCTTCCTATAGGCAGAAACTCCAACACAAAGTACCTGTGCTAAGGACTATTCAACACTGGTCTGACCAATCGGAATCTACTCTTCAAGATAGTTTTGATCACTCGGACTGGGATATGTTACGGGTAGTTTCCGAGAATAATATTGACATATACACTGAGACGGTTACTGATTTCATCAAGAAGTGTATCGGAGATGTTGTACCCACTGTGACTATTAACCTTCCCTAACCAGAAACCGTGGATAGATGGCAGCATTCGTGCAAAACTGAAAGTGCGAGCCACCACATTTAACTAGGTCAAGGTTACTGGGAATATGGCAGAAAACAAACGGAGTAGTCATTCCCTCCGCAAGGCAATCAAACAGGTAAAATGTCAGTATAGAGACAAAGTGGAGTCGCAATTCAACGGCTCAGACACGAGATGTACGTGGCAGGTTCTACAGACAATCACAGACTACAAAAGGAAAACCAGCCATGTCGTGGACACCGTCTTGCTTCCGGACAAGCCAGAGGACTGTGGGCTCTCCTCCTCCATGGCCGACTTGAGTAAGACATTTAAGCGTGTTAACCCTCGCAAGGCTGCCGGCCCAGACTGCATCCCTAGCCACATCCTCAGCATGCACAGACCGGCTGGCTGGTGTGTTTTACAGATATATTCAATCTCTCCCTATCCTAGTTTGTTGTCCCCACATGCTTCAAGATGGCCACCATTGTTCCTATACCCAAGAATGCAAAGGTAACTGAACGAAAAGACTATCGCCCCGTAGCACTCACTTCTGTCATCATGAAGTGCTTTGAGAGACTAGTCAAGGATCACATCACCTCTACCTTACCTGACACCCTAGATCCACTTCAATTTGCTTACCGTCCCAATAGGTCCACAGACGACGCAATCGCCATCACACTGCCCTATCCCACTTGGACAAGAGGAATACTTATGTAAGAATGCTGTTCATTGACTATATCTCAGCATTCAACACCATACAACCCTCTAAGCTCATCATTAACCTCGAGGCCCTGGGTCTAAATTGGGTCCTGGACTTTCTGACGGGTCGCCACCAGGTGGTGAAACATCATTTCCACTTTGCTGATCCTCAACATTGGGGCCCCACAACGGTGCATGCTCAGCCCCCTCCTGTACTTCCTGTTCACACATGACTGCGTGGCCATGCACGCCTCCAACTCAATAATCAAGTTTCAGATCACACAACAGTAATAGGCTTAATTACCAACAACAACGAGACAGCCTACAGGGAGGAGGTGAGGGCTCTAGGAGTGTGGTGTCTGGAAAACAACCGCTCACTCAAGTCAACAAAACAAAGGAGATGATTGTGGACTTCAGGAAACAGCAGTGTGCACCCCCCTATCCACATCGAAGGGACTGCAGTGGAGGTGGAAAGTTTTAAGTTCCTCTGCATACACATCACGGACAAACTGAAATGGTCCACCCACTGTGGTGGAAATTCTACCTTTAACCAATAATGAGGCAAAATCAACCAAGGTATTTACTTTTATTAAACGTATTATAATGAGGCTGGTCCCACCCACGCCGGTGAGATGAAGTGAGAGCTTCCTGTACACAGAGTATTGGATAACTTATATAGTCAAGCATTTATATAGTCAAGTGACCCTATGTATGTGTGTGGGGGGAGACAACTGGGTGAAAAGGTTGCCTCAGTCTGTCACAACTGAGTGAGGACAGTAGACGCCAGAATGACAGGAAGTCACTCCAGACATACTTCCTTGAATAATAGCTCAAGGGTTCCCCCAAGTTGGGCATGCCTTTGACTGTTGGTCCAGATGGTCGTACTTGGAACCACACACACACAACATGAATCTTTCGCCCAGAAACAGGCTCCAAACAGAACAATAGTTTCATCATTGGTGTGCAGGATATAACCTTTACTCTGTCTCCAGTTATCTTAAGAGGAACCAGTCAGTTGATTATCAGGTTCTTGGCTGAGTGCCCAGACATCATGGTGTCATTCTACACACACACACACAAACAGTTAGAACTCTTAATAATGTGCAAAGGTACATGAAAGTTCACATGTTCAAGAAGGCTTTTTTATTTTTTTTTATTGTTTACGTTGAAACGGCTCTCATGTGAAGTCGTGACTTGCGACATAGGCCTAGTTTCCAGAATCGGGTTACATGTTTATTTTTAAATTTAATTGAACCTTTATTGAACTAAGCAAGTCAGTTAAGAACTAATTCTTATTTACAATGATGGCCTACTGGGGAACAGTGGTTTAACTGCCTTGTTCAGGGGCAGAACGACAGATTTATTGACCTTGTCAGATCAGGGATTCGATCCGGGTGACTGGCCCAAGCTTGTGTAACAAGCCATAATATCTTGTCAGTCCACTAGGGACTTTTGTCTCATGTATGTGTATTATGTGTTTATAATTAAATCAATTTGTGTACTGAATTAACAGAAAAGGCTGGGGTTCTTGCGGATTCAAGAAGTCTGCGACGTTCAGAATGAGACTGATATGAGGTAATGATTTAATAGATGACTTATCGATGTATATATCGATGAGTTAAATTTGGGTGATGGTAACTCTTAAACAACTTCTTCCATGATGCCCCAAATTCCTAATGAGTTAATTGTTACATGATTAATTTAATCTGGTAACAATTAAACAGTTAGTGATTCGATAAATAAGTCATAACATTGATGATGTCATGTACTGTCATGTTGTCTTGTCTCTGTCCTTTCCCTTCACCCTGTCTCCCTCTGCTGGTCGTTGTTATGTTACCTTTTCTCCCCCTCTTTTCCCCAGCTGTGCCTTGTCTCCTCCTAATTACCCATTCACCCCGTTCCCCACCTGTTCCCTTTTTCCCTCTGATTAGGTCCCTATATCTCTCTCTGTTTCTGCTCCTGTCCTTGTCGGATTCTTGTTTGTTTGTTTGTGTCATTCATGCCTGAACCAGACCATCGTCGTGTTCCTGTAACCTTGTCCTGTCCTGTCGGAATCTGCCTGTCCGTCTGAGCCTACGTTTTGTTTTGTAATTAAAGATACTCTGTTTTGTTAATTCGCTTTTGGGTCCTCATTCACGCACCGTAACAGAAGAATCCGACCAAGAATGGACCCAGCGACTTCGGATCCTCTCCACTCAGCCGTCGAGATCCAGGGAGCGATGCTAGGCAGACACGAGCAGGAATTGTCTGCTGCTCGACATGCCGTTGAGACCCTGGCCACCCAAGTCTCCAACCTCACAGAACAGGTTCACCATCTCCGCCTCGATCCACCGGCCACTTCCAGGGCTTTCGAATCTCCGGAGCCCAGAATCAATAACCCGCCGTGTTACTCTGGGGAGCCCACTGAATGCCGCTCGTTCCTCACCCAGTGTGATATTGTGTTTTCTCTCCAGCCCAACACTTACGCCAGGAGCACTGCTCGTGTCGCCTACGTCATATCTCTCCTTACTGGACGGGCTCGTGAGTGGGGCACGGCAATCTGGGAGGCAAGGGCTGAGTGTACTAACCAGTATCAGGACTTTAAGGAGGAGATGATACGGGTTTTTGATCGATCTGTTTTTGGGGAGGAGGCTTCCAGGGCCCTGTCTTCCCTATGTCAAGGCAATCGATCCATAACAGACTACTCTATTGAGTTTCGCACTCTTGCTGCCTCCAGTGGCTGGAACGAGCCGGCTTTGCTCGCTCGTCTTCTGGAGGGTCTCCGCGCAGAGGTAAAGGATGAGATTCTCTCCCGGGAGGTTCCTTCCAGCGTGGATTCCTTGATTGAACTCGCTATTCGCATTGAGCGACGGGTTGATCTTCGTCACCGAGCTCGTGGAAAGGAGCTCGCGTTCTCCGTTGCCCCCCTCTCCGCATCACTACCATCTTCCTCTGCCGGCTCGGGAGCTGAGCCTATGCAGCTGGGAGGTATCCGCATCTCGACTAAGGAGAGGGAACGGAGAATCACCAACCGCCTCTGTCTCTATTGCGGTTCTGCTGGTCATTTTGTCACTTCATGTCCAGTAAAAGCCAGAGCTCATCAGTAAGCGGAGGGCTACTGGTGAGCGCTACTACTCCTGTCTCTCCTTCAAGATCCTGCACTACCTTGTCGGTCCATCTACGCTGGACCGGTTCGTCAGCTTCCTGCAGTGCCTTAATAGACTCTGGGGCGGAGGGCTGTTTTATGGACGAGACCTGGGCTCGGGAACATGACATTCCTCTCAGACAGTTAAGGGAGTCCACGGCCTTGTTCGCCCTGGATGGTAGTCCTCTCCCCAGGATTCAGCGTGAGACGCTACCTTTAACCCTCACTGTTTCTGGTAATCATAGCGAAACCATTTCTTTTTTGATTTTTCGTTCACCTTTTACACCTGTTGTTTTGGGCCATCCCTGGCTAGTTTGTCATAATCCTTCCATTAATTGGTCTAGTAATTCTATCCTCTCCTGGAACGTCTCTTGTCATGTGAAATGTTTAATGTCTGCTATCCCTCCTGTTTCCTCTGTTTCTTCTTCACAGGAGGAGCCTGGTGATTTGACAGGGGTGCCGGAGGAATATCACGATCTGCGCACGGTGTTCAGTCGGTCCAGGGCCACCTCTCTTCCTCCACACCGGTCGTATGATTGTAGTATTGATCTCCTTCCGGGAACCACTCCCCCCCGGGGTAGACTATACTCTCTGTCGGCTCCCGAACGTAAGGCTCTCGAGGATTATTTGTCTGTAGCTCTTGACGCCGGTACCATAGTCCCCTCCTCCTCTCCCGCCGGAGCGGGGTTTTTTTTTGTCAAGAAGAAGGATGGGTCTCTGCGCCCCTGCATAGATTATCGAGGGCTGAATGACATAACAGTTAAGAATCGTTATCCGCTTCCTCTTATGTCTTCAGCCTTCGAGATCCTGCAGGGAGCCAGGTTTTTCACTAAGTTGGACCTTCGTAACGCTTACCATCTCGTGCGCATCAGGGAGGGGGACGAGTGGAAGACGGCGTTTAACACTCCGTTAGGGCACTTTGAATACCGGGTTCTTCCTTTCGGCCTCGCTAACGCTCCAGCTGTCTTTCAGGCATTAGTCAATGATGTCCTGAGAGACATGCTGAACATCTTTGTTTTCGTTTACCTTGACGATATCCTGATTTTTTCACCGTCACTCCAGATTCATCTTCAGCACGTTCGACGTGTCCTCCAGCGCCTTTTAGAGAATTGTCTTTTTGTGAAGGCTGAGAAGTGCACTTTTCATGCCTCCTCCGTCACATTTCTCGGTTCTGTTATTTCCGCTGAAGGCATTAAGATGGATCCCGCTAAGGTCCAAGCTGTCATTGATTGGCCCGCTCCTAAGTCACGCGTCGAGCTGCAGCGCTTTCTCGGCTTCGCGAACTTCTATCGTCGTTTCATCCGAAATTTCGGTCAGGTGGCAGCTCCTCTCACAGCCCTTACTTCTGTCAAGACGTGCTTTAAGTGGTCCGTTTCCGCCCAGGGAGCTTTTGATCTCCTCAAGAATCGTTTTACATCCGCTCCTATCCTTGTTACACCTGACGTCTCTAGACAGTTCGTTGTCGAGGTTGACGCGTCAGAGGTGGGCGTGGGAGCCATTCTTTCTCAGCGCTCCCTCTCTGACGACAAGGTCCACCCATGCGCGTATTTTTCTCATCGCCTGTCCCCGTCGGAACGTAACTATGATGTGGGAAACCGCGAACTGCTCGCCATCCGGTTAGCCCTAGGCGAATGGCGACAGTGGTTGGAGGGGGCGACCGTTCCTTTTGTCGTTTGGACTGACCATAGGAACCTTGAGTACATCCGTTCTGCCAAACGACTTAATGCGCGTCAGGCGCGTTGGGCGCTGTTTTTCGCTCGTTTCGAGTTCGTGATTTCTTATCGTCCGGGCTCTAAGAACACCAAGCCTGATGCTTTATCTCGTCTCTTCAGTTCTTCAGTAGCCTCCACTGACCCCGAGGGGATTCTCCCTGAGGGGCGTGTTGTCGGGTTGACTGTCTGGGGAATTGAGAGGCAGGTAAAGCAAGCGCTCACTCACACTCCGTCGCCGCGCGCTTGTCCTAGGAACCTTCTTTTCGTTCCCGTTCCTACTCGTCTGGCCGTTCTTCAGTGGGCTCACTCTGCCAAGTTAGCCGGCCACCCTGGCGTTCGGGGTACGCTTGCTTCCATTCGCCAGCGTTTTTGGTGGCCCACCCGGGAGCATGACACGCGTCGTTTCGTGGCTGCTTGTTCGGTCTGCGCGCAGACTAAGTCCGGTAACTCCCCTCCTGCCGGCCGTCTCAGGCCGCTTCCCATTCCCTCTCGACCGTGGTCTCACATCGCCTTAGATTTTGTCACCGGACTGCCTTCGTCAGCGGGGAAGACTGTTATTCTTACGGTTGTCGATAGGTTCTCTAAGGCGGCTCATTTCATTCCCCTTGCTAAGCTTCCTTCTGCTAAAGAGACGGCACAAATCATCATCGAGAATGTTTTCAGAATTCATGGCCTTCCGTCAGACGTCGTTTCGGACAGAGGTCCGCAATTCACGTCTCAATTTTGGAGGGAGTTTTGCCGTTTGATTGGGGCTTCCGTCAGTCTCTCTTCCGGCTTTCACCCCCAGTCTAACGGTCAAGCAGAACGGGCCAATCAGACTATTGGTCGCATCTTACGCAGTCTTTCTTTTCGCAACCCTGCGTCTTGGTCAGAACAGCTCCCCTGGGCAGAATACGCCCACAACTCGCTTCCTTCGTCTGCAACCGGGCTATCTCCTTTTCAGAGTAGCCTCGGGTACCAGCCTCCGCTGTTCTCATCTCAGTTCGCCGAGTCCAGCGTCCCCTCCGCTCAGGCTTTTGTCCAACGTTGCGAGCGCACCTGGAAGAGGGTCAGGTCTGCACTTTGCCGTTATAGGACGCAGACTGTGAGGGCTGCTAATAAGCGTAGAACTAAGAGTCCTAGATATTGTCGCGGTCAGAGAGTTTGGCTCTCCACTCAGAACCTTCCCCTTAAGACGGCGTCTCGCAAGTTGACCCCGCGGTTCATTGGTCCGTTCCGTATTTCTCGGGTCATTAATCCTGTCGCAGTTCGACTTCTTCTTCCGCGATACCTTCGTCGCGTCCACCCGGTCTTCCATGTCTCTTGTGTTAAGCCCGTTCTTCGCGCCCCCGCTCGTCTTCCCCCCCCCCCCCCCATCCTTGTCGAGGGCGCACCCATCTACAGGGTCCGCAGGATTTTGGACATGCGTCCTCGGGGCCGTGGTCACCAGTACCTTGTTGATTGGGAGGGGTACGGTCCGGAGGAGAGGAGTTGGGTTCCCTCTCGGGACGTGCTGGACCGTGCGCTGATCGAGGATTTCCTCCGTTGCCGCCAGGTTTCCTCCTCGAGTGCGCCAGGAGGCGCTCGGTGAGTGGGGGGGTACTGTCATGTACTGTCATGTTGTCTTGTCTCTGTCCTTTCCCTTCACCCTGTCTCCCTCTGCTGGTCGTTGTTATGTTACCTTTTCTCCCCCTCTTTTCCCCAGCTGTGCCTTGTCTCCTCCTAATTACCCATTCACCCCGTTCCCCACCTGTTCCCTTTTTCCCTCTGATTAGGTCCCTATATCTCTCTCTGTTTCTGCTCCTGTCCTTGTCGGATTCTTGTTTGTTTGTTTGTGTCATTCATGCCTGAACCAGACCATCGTCGTGTTCCTGTAACCTTGTCCTGTCCTGTCGGAATCTGCCTGTCCGTCTGAGCCTACGTTTTGTTTTGTAATTAAAGATACTCTGTTTTGTTAATTCGCTTTTGGGTCCTCATTCACGCACCGTAACAGATGAAGGTCATGTCACAACATATTGGAGCCCCTGTGCGAGGAATGTAAAACAGAATTAGGCCTTACTGTTGTATTCAGTCTCTATAATTTGTGTAGCAGATTACGTTATACACCATTAGAGCCATAGCAAAATTTGTTGTTGGGGGTGTGTGTGTTCATTTGAGCAAAATACTATAGGTTGCCTCCGGTGTTGTTTATCTGACGAAGTCAGCGTGTAAGATGAATTACTGAATGTCTACGAGCCATGACATAGGGGTGGCCGATTTAGGTATTCTGGGAAATTGACTCGTTGGCCATAACGTAGGACTATTTCTGTCTCTCGCGTTTCATGAGTAGACTCGGGTCATTATTCATTTATAGAGCGAGGACATATGGGCCGGCCGATTTTACAGAAATTTTAGTAGATATATTCGCTTGATCGAAGTGCTGTCATCTCTCGCGTTTCAGTAGCTTGAGTAGGTCACTGTGTATTTATTTGTTACCGCGTTTTCCGGTAAAACATTGCTAGCGAAGGAAAAGCTGATGGGGTTTGAATGTGAGATGTCATTAGTAAACCCGTTCCCGTATTATAGCGGACCATGTTGTGCTTGGAAGTGAGATTCCTGTACAAGTAAGGCTAGCTGTGCATTAGATGCTAAGCTAACAAAGGGAGAGCAGCCATTTTTTCCCCCCATTGTTTAAAGTGGAATCCTGTTTTGATTTTAGCTTTCTGGGATCAATGACCCTTGGTTGTGAAGAATGCCAGTATAAAAATACACAAAATAGTGGGAAGAACGTGTTCTTACATCTGTTACAACGGGTTACACTTGATAATATCCAGCCACTCTCAACTGATTGGATATGATTGTCTCATTCAATTTAACAAGGAAGTTAAATGGCCAAACAAACCTTTTCAGGTTGATCATTTGGATAAGGTCCAAATTGATTTGTTCCAATCCATGAGACATTTTAAACTTTTCCACATTAACCTAGATACAGCAACACTTTCAGGTTAATTACAGTTGAATTCCCAGATTGTCTATACAGAGATTAATCAATTAAATTGCTTTTGCAAATTCCTTCACGTCCAACTCCCACATTACTGATCCAGTATTGATGGTTCATTAACGTCTGTACATAGATTAAAATCGTTTTTTCAGCTTCCAATGACTCAAAACCCAAGCTATCAAAGGGGGTGGTCTCCAGTCCCCCGCTAATTAGTGAACCCTCACCCATAAAATAATTGATCGTTGACCCCAGCAGTGATACAAATCCGGAAAAAAACAGAAATTGCGACAAACGCGCTCCAAAATCAAGCAACGGGCGCAGGCCTTAAGGTTCTCTCCAGTTTAGCCTCGGTCCAGTACCGCAGTGCACAGTAGAAGCATGAGCAAGAAACGGTTGATATAAAGGGACATGTGGAGAGAACCAGGAAACGAATGACAAAAGCAGAAGAGGAAAACATTCTGCTAATCGAGGAACTGCGTTTTGAAAACTGAACCATTAAATGACGATGAACAATCACAAACTCTTCAACAAAATAGTTTTCTACAGGAACAACTCGATTTAGCCAAAACTCAAGACGATGAAGTCCATGCCAAACTAGATAAATCTGACGAGTTATCTACAAACAGGAGAGCGCAACTTGATAACATTCATGCAGTTTTGATGAATGTTACTTAAAGCAATAATGTTCTAGTCCAAATGCTGCAGACCAAAGACGATCTGTCAATTAACACAATGACCAAGTTGGATGACAAAATCCACGGAACTCATTGAAGTCGCTGACCAATGGAATGATGAGAACTCAGGTGATGAAGATGGAAATATTGATTTCAAAGCAAGGGGAGGAAATCTCTGAATCTCTCATACAGCACTCAAGACCTCTACCTGCAAACCATGACCTGGTGGTTAGTGTTGGACTAGTAACCAAAAGGTTGCAAGATCGAATCCCTGAGCTAACAAGGTAAAAATATGTTGTTCTGCCCCTGAACAAGGCAGTTAACCCACTGTTCCTAGGCCATCGTTGAAAATAAGAATTAGTTCTTAACTGACTTGCCTAGTTAAATAAAGGTAAAATGAAATTTAAAAAATGCCAACTATGAGGCTGATCATAGCAAGTGCGACACTCACGTGTCTAAAATAAGTGCTCTACGCACCCAAGTATTCTCTGCTATGCAGCAGAATACTTAGGTACCATCTGGAGGAATTCCAGAACAGACACGTGCTACAGCGTGACTACCCAACCAAGCAACCTAGCTCACAACCAGAGCCTGGTACACAAAGGAGTGAAGACGACAAAAGGTTTCAGAATTTGCCCCTCTCAAGTGTCCCTTAGTCTTCTCCTCTTGGCCTTTTTGGCCCACAATTCCCCACAGGATGAAGAGCCAACCCTCTTACTTGGCACGGAACGCCTTCACAAACTCATCAAAAACTTCTGCACCTTTGACCCCGTTCCAAGCCAAACGACACTGAGACGTTCTTAGCTGACATAGAGGATGCCTTGGATGGCTACCCGAACTCTATGTGCCCTGATAGGCTTTACCTGTTGAAGCGAACGTCGAATAGACTTGACAAGGTCCATTCGTCTACAATAGCAACTCGCAAACACGACAGCTCGCTGGCTAACACTGTCAAACAAGCTCGGAATGAACACCCACAAGTTTACTATCATAGGCTTCGTTCAGTTTACTTTGGCCTACTCACTGAAACAGGAATGTAAGAGCTATTACCATGTTTCTGTTGAACATCTATCCCAACTTCATTACCTACTTGGGCCCTACAGTCCACATTGGTTTGCCAATCTCAGAACTTAGAGAGATTGCGAGCACAGCTTTTAAGGCATCAAAAGTGCGCGACGCTAAGAACCCTGAGATCTTGGGTTTGAAGATTGAACAGGAGCACTCACTCCAGTTAGAGGGTGCGTTATCAGGTATTGGAGCATTGAGAGATGACACACAACAACGGTTTCTACCACGAAACGACGATACCAATCCCCACCGCTGTCGAAATGCCTGTAAAGTGCATAGCCAGCGAAGCGACTACCGCTACAATCGACCTGATCGCTACGTTCCTGCACCCAACCCACACAGTGTCAAGTCACAAGGCTAACAAAAGGTTCAATGACAATCAAAACGTAGACAGATGTTCTCTAGAAGTTATACTATGTGAAGTACTAATGCGAGAAAAAATTGAGAAAGGGGAAAAAGACAAGTCACTATGACCATGGCCGAATTGCTGGACAGGTCCACCAGAATTAACACACTTAGCAAGGATGTAAACAATCAAATTACTCCCACTCTCACTCGAGACCCTATCCAGGGCCTGCTCGATCAAGAAACAAGCCCACAGGCTTTGTCTACAGACTCTGATACAAATGTTGAGTAGAAAAAGGTAAAAAAACATCGTAATAGCCAATTCCACTCAAACCCTGATGAGTCGACCTGAGTCGATCTGCAAGCACTGAGGCTGTTTCAGGAAGAAAATCATCGATAAGCAGAGTGGACTGTTGCTTCCGATGATACGTTTTCCGCTTGAGGGGGACTGAAACCCCTTACAAAGACACTACCGGTGTCAGTCCCGCAACTGACCCGATGACTCCCATTGGTGAAACACTGTGCGATATCACAAAGATATCCTTGTGTCGGTTCGCAGGTACTGGAACGGTTGCCACACGAACGCTGTAATGACTGGCAGGCCACGACAGCCACGGAGTGTTTTGGAGCACAATCACCGGGATATTTGGTTGAAAGGTTACAGCCTAATAACATCTAATAACAACGTGGCTGCTGACAACTCGTACAAAGGGTCAAGCGACATTTTTGTTTGCCTCCGACACCTACACCAACTGCTGGTGGGGTGTTCCCGAGACACAAAGGGGGGAATACTAGCCCAGACCCATAAGGTGCCCTTCGAGGCTGGTGTGGGGGGAGGGGGTCGAGACTACGTGCAACACTATGAGGCCGCCCGAGCAGGAAACAAATCTAGTTGTATCTAGTTGTAAACTTCCCCACAAGAATAGAGAGGAGTGGACAAGCCCCTCGATGTGGATAACCTTAAAATACATCTGAGATATCACTGAGGTGTACCACACTGGTCGTAAAATAAGTCCAGTGGAATTTCCACCTCCAAAAACAAATAGTAACAGTGATCATTCCTTGCCATGTGTAGTCTCAACTACAATGTAACTAGTAAAATGCTCTAATCATGTGTTTCGGTAAGATAACATTTCAGAATGAATTGGTAGGATAGCTGGTCCCCTTGGGTACCACTACCAATGCCAGCAACAGTCAGTCCTGCCACAATCAGTAAGAAGGTTAGAGACCTAACAATTTTAATTGCCATTGATGACAGCGACAGAGGCGATAGTAGTCACTAAGATTGCAACATGTGGAAGGGAATCTCCAAAACACTCCTCTGATGGTTAACACACATGGCACTAATACATAGAACCCTCCATTCAGGAGGAAAGTTATTAGAAGTCATGAACCATGATCACACCGCGTACGACTGGTTCAGTGCTTATAGAGCACTTATTTTGTGAGGTTAGCTCCTCCATGGATGACATAGGTATGAAATAGACTCCTTCATACCTATAGCGACTAAAATGGGGTAGGACACATTGACTTGTAGTAAAACCACTACAGGTCCCCTTGGCATATGGCTTGAGGTCAACACCAATTTTTACTGACCTCCAGTCATTGACCTGGAAATTATCTGATGACGTCAGACTCATTCTGAACAGGTTGCAGCCTGCCAGGATACTTGGTTTTCTTTCCCTTGGTGTGTGTGCTTGTGTAAGCATAAATGCACATGTACAACAAAACATTTAATGAGGATTTACGCTAGGATCACTTAAGGGTCAGAGCAAAATAACAGCCTTGATAAAGTTGAACATTTACCCTGAAGCCTTTGACTCTACAGCTACAGTACACCCCAGAGGTCCATAGGTCATCCCTGTAGACTGTCCGAAGCTAGTGCCTTGCAGCTGTTGATGTATCATGTAGTCATCAACTTAGGATAGTGCCCTAAGCTACACACCACTAAGTAGGAATGCCCTAGATATGACATTAGACACAATGCCATGGTAGGATCATTTAGCCAAGACTGTGGACGTATATAGAATACAGTCCAATTAGATGATTGCGGTGTGGTTACTATATTTTGTATATCTTTTGTTTGTGTTTTTATTCATTTTTGTTTCATTTTATTTGACACTTAGGTAGCCACAAACAAGTTCCCCATACAGTTACCAGTTAGTGCCACAACGTGGCTCATTTGGGGAAGAAATGTAATGATATACAGTGGGGCAAAAAAAGTATTTAGTCAGCCACCAATTGTGTAAGTTCTCCCACTTAAAAAGATGAGAGAGGCCTGTAATTTTCATCATAGGTACACTTCAACTATGACAGGCAAAATGAGAAAAAAAATCCAGAAAATCACGTTGTAGGATTTTTTATGAATTTATTTGCAAATTATGGTGGAAAATAAGTATTTGGTCAATAACAAAAGTTTATCTCAATACTTTGTTATATACCCTTTGTTGGCAATGACAGAGGTCAAACATTTTCTGTAAGTCTTCACAAGGTTTAGAGGGTCTCGCTGCACCAGTGGAGGCGGTGGTGTCACTTGTAAATGACGTTGAGGGTCTTGATGCACAGGTGGCGCCCACACTTGTGGATGACGTAAAGGGTCTAGCTGTAAAATTGCCACTCGTTGCCCAAGGCACATTAAATGGATCCAAAATGTTATGCAGCATTGATGCAATGATGCAGCCGGTGTGTTCAAAGCATTAGACCGCTGTGCCAATCGGGAGCTCTATTAAATTATCTGACCCCAATCTCAAATTCACTGCAGAAAGAAGTTGAGAAACAATAGTTTCTTGGATCTTACAATCCACAAAAAAAGGTTGGTTGTAAATGTGTCATTATGACTCTGATTCTGGCTGATTTTTGAAAGGTTTTCAGATGTCTTTTTTAGACGTCAATATGACCTACGAAGTCAGAATCTGACCTGAATAAGACGTCTTATTTCTAACGTCCTCATAACTCATATCCAACCGAATGAGTTTCTGACCTCCCAATATTATTATTGTAATGCTGTGCTCATGCATCTCACAGCAGCAATGTTCACTGAAAATCCATCTATATATACAGTGCCTTGCGAAAGTATTCGGCCCCCTTGAACTTTGCGACCTTTTGCCACATTTCAGGCTTTAAACATAAAGATATAAAACTGTATTTTTTTGTGAAGAATCAACAACAAGTGGGACACAATCATGAAGTGGAACGACATTTATTGGATATTTCAAACTTTTTTAACAAATCAAAAACTGAAAAATTGGGCGTGCAAAATTATTATTATACTAGTAAGCCAAGTGTTTACCTTGATTGAATGAACCTCCATGAATATGTGATACATTAACTGATAATTGATGACAAGATAAACAGATTATGCGCAACCCCAAACAACAATATAGGCGGTCTGGAACGCGGCCATTCTCAAATCAAGAATCATTGGTCCTCAGACCATGTGATCTACAGTAGACTTCCTAGGCGGGTGATTGAGTATTTTGTTGGATATTGATTCTTCTGAGTTTGAGGGGGCTGTGATTTAATCGCTTTGAGATCCATTTCACCTCAATCAAATAAGTTTTAGCTAAAGGACGACAAAAGACCATGGCTACACATGAATGAAAAGCGTCAGTTTACCATACGACTAAATGGTAATGTAATTTTAGCTACGCGAAATCGTACGTGTTTTCCCTTTTAACAGGTGTTTACCAAAGAGTGTGGTTAAGCTAGTTAGCTAACCAACGTTTTCATAATCTTTTGCGCTAGTTTACCTCTGCAGTCGAACTGTAATTTAGATAGAAAATGAGCTTACTTTTTTCCTAATGGTCGTTGTTAGTAAACAAACGGACAAAATGCTACTAACTAGAACTCAAGTAGTATAGCCAAATATTTTTTTTAGCGTTCGCCAACGAGGCCAACGAGCTTTCTGGCGTTGAACGGGTGAATTGAATGCTCTTGCTGTCACGCATCTAAAATGTTGTTCTTCTCAGTTTTCTAGTTTATGTGCATGCACATTCGCTCAAAAAATACTGATGAGTGAATCTGCTTAACTTTCTCTAAAAACGAAATTCCTCTTATCTGCCCGCACTCCTGATCTTTAATTGAGGTCTGATGGCGAATCAGACTGATGTTTACAGACCTTTTAATAGTCGTGAATGGTGTAGGCCTAGAGCAGACAACTCCATATTATGCATGAGTCATGACAACTTATTTAGCATATCAATGTGTTACATTGTCTTAAGTTTCTATTCTGAAAGATTGCACCCATCTAAATAAATCCTTCTCTCTTTGGTCCCAGGCTCTCATGACTGTGTGGTCCTCTTGTATGAGTATGTTGGGAAGAAGACTGGACCTGCAGCATACGGAGGTTCCAGACGCCTACAGAGGGAGAGGCATTACCAAGGTTCGACTGTCTGACAATATGGAATGGAACCATGGCCCAATGCCAAAATAGACACTACACCCTCACTCCTATTATATCCCTACATCTTTATCTTTATATTTATCTGGGCCTTTCAGATAAGTGATGCTAGTCCAAAGGTCCCAGTATTAGTAGTTAGGCATTTGAGCCCATGGCCTTGTCCAGAAACAACCCCTAATGTTACCCATCATTTTCAATATCACAACAATTATGCAGGAGGACCTTCTTGCAATCTGGAGCTGCTCAGCTCATGCTGTGTATGGAGATAAGTATTTTGGACATCTTTAACCCAGTAAGAGATAGTAAATAGTTTCCTAAGCTGGCAGCCGATAAACTGATTTTATTGGACAGTTTGGACTCTTTCCCATCTAGTTCTCTTTATAAACAGCTGCCTGGCAATATGAACGTTGCTTGTAATTCTGGAAATCCAAACATTGGCCTGTTTATTCAGTGCTTTGCCAGATGAGCTCAGCTCAGAGCGCTGGTGGGTAATATCAAGGGAGCAGTTATGGTAGAGATAAGAGGAAGAAGGAAATTAGAACATGTTTTGTTTTAAGATCAGTGTAGACCGGAATGTTACCGTTTTCAAATCTTTATATCAAATAAAATGTAATAAAGCAAGTGTCTCACTTCATCTGCAGTCCCTGGTTACTGCATGTATTAAAATAAAACCAGTGACAAAGACAATTACTTTGTAAACTCAAGCTACAAAACAATTCCTACATTAAATGGCAATGTTCTGTTGTTTGCAGGTGCCATAGATTTTGAGGTGGAAGAGGATCTGAAAGCTCACCTGACCTGCTGGTACATCTAGAAATAAGTCAGAGAATCCCCAACCTCAATACCTGGAGCACACCCACCCAATGTGACCCCATGACAGAGAGGAGCGGAGAGAGACTGAGGTAGAAAGCATGGGCTCATGCTTTTGGTTTGGAGGGCTTTGTGCTCTGTTTGTTTTGGGGGGGGGGGGTGTTAAGGGAAAGGGCAACTATACTAGACCTATCCCTACGGACATAAAGACTTCCTGTTGGAGAGCAGTGGTAGAGGAACTGTCCGAGTGCCATTGTCATTACTCGCGGCCTGTCCATGGGCATGGACGTTTGTGTGTGTGTGTGTGTAAAAACAAAGGAATGTTGCAGAGTCTTTCTGCCCCCAAGGCTGTCTTATCTATACATTAGCAAGACTGTGTGCAGGATTCCTGTTTTTTGTACTGTAAGAAGCAATGTCTCCATCACGCTTCGGCAGTATTGCTTTCACCTATCCTGTCTTGGCTGGTCCTTGAAGAGGAGTGAACAATGTCCTCTCGTCAAAACCGGAAAGACATAACAGCTGTTCATCAGGACCTTGATTAGCTTTTTAGAACCTTCATTGACAGTTGGGGTGATCTTCTGTCTGTAAAAGCACTAATTCAGGGCTGTTCTACTACAGTTCAAAACTTGACATTTTGTCTATACAGTTTACAAGCATGGCTTAAAAAAAGCAGAAAACAAAATTCCAATATCAAGTGACAGGTTTTACCCTTTGTATTTTTTATTTGCTGAGTATCTTAAACTGCAGTAGGGATTCTCTCTGGCTTTGACCTAGGTGAGATATACTATTTGCTTGGTGACTGAATGCATACTGGTCAGGTAGGCAGTCAAACTGATGACAGTCTTCAGAGGTTGGCTCTGTAGGTCTGTCTGATAGAGATGGGTATAAAGTCTGCAGACTGATATTATTTTCGATGTCTATCTATGTCTCTTATTTTAAACTGGCTAATAAATTGAAATGTTTCCTAGTATACTTCACCTCTGCAGAATACCAAGGTGCACTTAATACCAAGGTGCATTTAATAAGGTGCACCTTTAAAATGTAATATATTGGAGAGGGAGGCAGGCTAAAGAATTGTCACCTTGGTTTACACTTCCCAGTGTAGAGTTCTACACCATGTGCGATTTAAACCAGAGATCAACTCACTAGAGAAGCTTGGATAGGACAGGACACAATATGGGTGAGTATTCCAACCTGAGGCAGTGTGACAGTCAGTTGCATTGAAGCTTAGTTTTATTTTAACTAGGTAAGTCCGTTATGAACAAATTCTTATTTACAATGACGGTCTACCGGGGAACAGTGCCTTGTTCAGGGGGCAGAACGACAGATTTTTACCTTGTCAGCTCGGGGATTCGATCCAGCAAACTTTCGGTTACTTGGCCAACGCTCTAACCACTAGGCTACTTGAGTGTAGCCCGTAAGGGAAATACCCAGTGGAATAATTTACCTGCTGCGCTACCTGGCTATAGAATGGTTTGTCCTAGTCGAGTCCCATAGTGTTGTCCTTGCTTGCGATTGGTCATCTCCCAACTGTTACACAAGACATGAACATGATTTGTGCATGCCGCATTTACCGCATTTGTGTTGAACACATTTTGCATTACAGTTTACGTCAAAAGGTACTAGTGTAGTAAATTAAACTGACCTCTACATTTACATGGTGTAAATAATGAGTGGTACATCCCTACATGCGTTAAATTAATTATGGAAAATGTAGTACATGAAGTCGTCCTCGCAGTGTATTGGAAGTATTGCATACACTACATATCCTAGCTTGCACTGCGTCGACAGCAGTCGTTTGTTGGTTCTCCAAGATGGCGTCGTTGGGAAGGAGGCGCGGTGTCCAAGTCAACAGGGAGAGGTCAGTTATACTCAACCATTGCCATAATCACGACTATTTGTGTCCAATGTCTATTTTATGATACCCCACACATTCACTATTCCAACATGTGGCTTTTAAAAGCAAAATGCATCTGTCACTTTCCGGAATTCCTTCCTCCATAACTGCTCATGTGATGTTTTGATTATCATGTTTGCTAGCCTGTTCATCAAAGCTTCAAAATCAAGTTCTGGATAGGTTAGCCACCCAACTAAAATAGTGTGAAAACATGCCGTAACGTTACAAAGTAGATATACAACAGATATATTTGATATGCGCTAGTATAACACAACGTTTACTCACCGCTTGCAATTTACGTATTAGCTAGTTTTCAGAGCAGCAAGCTTCCAAACAGCGGTGGAGCTAATCAATGTAACGTTATGCAAAGCTGCGTCCGTATACAGCACAACAACTAATATAGGTGTTACTGGAATTGTTGAAACAGTTGTGAATGATCAACATGTTCGCTAACCCCGAGTTTTGTCTACGTTAGCTAGCTAACAGTAGTTAGCTACTTGATGGGTGCGTTCGTAATTCGCTCTGGCGTGTCTGACTTAGTGTGCTCAGCCAGGGTGAATTTACGAACGCAGGCTTATTTAGCTAACCGTGTGAACCTTGTTAGAAGCTAGTTAGCACTCTTGCGCGGGGCATAATGTTTGCAAAGTGGAGGATTCGAGTTTTACACGTGAGTTATTTCTATTTGATATTGCTGCATTTGTTTTCTCCCGCATATTGTTTATTGCCCATAGCTACGTTAGCATTAATACCATAGCTTATTACTAATAGGCAACTTGACAGTGACTGATGCCTACTTAGTCAACTCTAAGAATTTTAAACGCGAGAACATACCCTACTTACCCTTTGATTCAACAGCTCTTATTTATGTCAAACATGCACAGGCAACACATGTCAAAGTAACACAAGTGTCTTGTTTTTACCATACATTGTGCTGAAAAAAGTTGTGCAGTAATCTGATATCAAGGTCATGGACTAAGTCAATTTAAAGAAAGTAGTTGTTCCCCTTATTTCTTCACAAGTGGTATTCATCTTTTATCTTTATTTCACCTTTATTTAACCAGGTAGGCTAGTTGAGAACAAGTTATCATTTGCAACTGCGACCTGGCCAAGATAAAGCAAAGCAGTTGGACACATACAACAACAGAGTTACACATGGAATAAACAAACATAAAATCAATGATACAGTAGAAAACGTCTATATACAGCATGTGCAAATGAGGTAGGATAAGGGAGGCAAAGGCAATAAATAGATCTCTACATCATCATTAAAAAAAATGGTGCAACCACTTGCCTTAGGCCCCGAAGCTGCACTATTGCTATGAAGCTTGGAAAATAATGATCTTTTCCATCTACTTACTATTTATAATCTCCTCTTTCTGTGCACAGGGGAGTGATGGCGGCAACGGACTGCTACATCGTTCACGAGATCTACAACGGGGAGAATGCGCAGGACCAGTTTGAGTACGAGCTGGAGCAGGCACTGGAGGCACAGTACAAGTACATTGTGATCGAGCCCACGCGCATTGGCGACGAGACGGCCCGCTGGATCGCCGTGGGTAACTGCCTGCACAAGATGGCCGTGCTGTCAGGTACCGCCTGCCTCCTGACGCCGCTCTCGCTACCGCCCGAGTACTCGCGCTACGTAGCACTGCCCGCTGGTGCCCTCAGCGTGGCATGCTCCACCCTCTATGGAATCTCCTGGCAGTTCGATCCCTGCTGCAAGTACCAGGTGGAGTACAACAGCCAAAAACTCTCGCGGCTGCCCCTGCACACACTCACCTCCTCCACGCCAGTGGTGCTGGTGCGCAGGGACGACATCCACAGAAAGAGACTCCACAACACGATAGCGCTGGCCGCCCTGGCCTACTGCGCCAAGAAGATCTACGAACTCTACGCGGTATGAGCACACTCTGAAGAGGTTTTAAAAATATATATATATATATATATATATATATATATATATATATATATATATATAATAAACGGGAAAAGAGAATCCGCCAAGTGGAAGCCATGCGCACAGTCGAGGGTTTGCCTCTAACCCCCCCACCACACTTGAGTGGGTGCTTCATTTTGAGCTGTTTGATGGATATAGTTAAATCTAGAAGGAATTATTTTTACCTTCTAATTTTCTTTACTTGTAAGTGACATCACCAGTGCACTTATCCATATGGAACCCTTGTGCCTCTTCCCCGTCCCTGTACCCCTCAATACACTAAGTTAGTGCACAAGGGTAGCTAAGTAAAAATAAATAGACTGAATCGTGTTGCAGTTGAAATGGACAGACTTAAGTATTACCAACATTTGTCTATTCCTTGTAGTTTTACTGTATCCCTTTCTTGCTGATCAGTACGTCACCCTTTCATTAAACATTAGGATATTTCAAATTCTCCTTTCTGTATTTCTTTTTTCATTAAACAAATTCTACACCATTTCTTGAATCACAAAGGCAATAACACTACCTTTGTTTTCAGATTTTTGTCTTTCTAGGTGTACTCACTCTTTGGAACAAAGTCAAGATCTTTAAACATACTTGTTTGGTCATCCCTCACCAGTCAAAGTTGTTAAGGACAAGACAGACCAACACGAGCGCAGCAGGTCCTTTTGCCTTTATTCATTTCTTAACTATTCTACATGTTGAATCGCCACCATTGTGTTGTTCTGTCTTGTCCTTTACACACATGCAGTCATGGGTAAAAATCCTGTCCAATTGGAGCTCTTTGTGGGGACTTGCTGTGAGTGTATGAGTGGGTTGTGTATGTAAGGGACATATACACTACCATTCAAAAGTTTGAAATGTCCTAGTTTTGCCTCCCGGGTGGCGCTGTACTGCAGCGCCAGCTGTGCCATCAGAGACTCTGGGTTCGCGCCCAGGCTCTGTCGTAACCGGCCGCGACCGGGAGGTCCGTGGGGCGACGCACAATTAGCCTAGCTTCGTGGGGCTTGGTCGGTAGGGATGTCCTTGTCTCATCGCGCACCAACGACTCCTGTGGTGGGCCGGGCGCAGTGCGCGCTAACCAAGGTTGCCAGGTGCACAGTGTTTCCTCCGACACATTGGTGCGGCTGGCTTCCGGGTTGGATGCGCGCTGTGTTAAGAAGCAGTGCGGCTTGGTTGGGTTGTGTATCGGAGGACACATGACTTTAAACCTTCGTCTCTCCCGAGCCCGTATGGGAGTTGTAGTGATGAGACAAGATAGTAGCTACTAAAACAATTGGATACCACGAAATTGGGAGGGGGGGAAAGGTCCTAGTTTTGAAAGAAAACCAAAACAATTTTGTCCTTTAAAATAACACCAAATTGATCAGAAATACAGTGTAGATAATTGTTAATGTTGTAAATTACTATTGTAGCTGTAAACTGCAGATGTTTTTTCTGGAATATCTACATAGGTGTACAGAGGCCCATTATCAGCAACCATCACTCCTGTGTTCCGATGGCATGTTACGTTAACCTTGAATTAGCTATCATTTTAAAAGGCTAATTGATCATTACAAAATCCTTTTGTCATTATGTTAGCACAGCTGAAAACTGTTCTGATTAAAGAAGCAATAAAACTGTCCTTTGGAGCATCAGCATTTGTGGGTTTGATTACAGGCTCAAAATGTCCAGAAATGAAGGCTATTCCATGTGAGAAATTGCCAAGAAACTGATCTTGTACAACGCTGTGAACCTTCACAGAACAGTGCAAATTTTCTCTAACCAGAATAGAAAGAGGAGGCCCCAGTGCACAACTGAGCAAGAGGACAAGTACATTAGTGTCTAGTTTGAGAAACGGATGCCTCACAAGTCCTCAACTGGCAGCTTCATTAAATAGTACCCGCAAAACACCAGTCTCAACGTCAACAGGTGACTCCGGGATGCTGGCCTTCTAGGCAGAGTTCCTCTGTACAGTGTCTGTTCTTTTGCCCATCTTAATCTTTTCATTTTATTGGCCAGTCTGAGATATGGCCTTTAAATAAAATTTAAAAAACTCTGCCTAGGCCCGCTTCACTGTTGACATTGAGACTGGTGTTTACAGGTACTATTTAATGAAGCTGCCATTTGAGGATGCTCGGTGTATATGGATCTGATTCCCAAATGGTGCCAGTAGTCTTGTGTTTTTTAATCTTAAAATCAGGTTGTTTGCTATGTTGTCCGGTCCTCTGGCAGTCTCTATGGGGGTGCCACAGGGTTAAATTCTCGGGCCAACTCTTTTCTCTGTATATATCAATGATGTTGCTCTTGCTGCGGGCGATTCCCTGATCCACCTCTACGCAGACGACACCATTCTGTATACTTCCGGCCCGTCCTTGGACACTGCTATCTAACCTCCAAACGAGCTTCAATGCCATACAACACTCCTGCCGTGGCACTAGTAAACACTAGTAAAACCAAATGCATGCTTTTCAACTGTTCGCTGCCTGCACCCGCACGCCCAACTAGCATCACCACCCTGGATGGTTCCGACCTAGAATATGTGGACATCTATAAGTACCTAGATGTCTGGCTAGACTGTAAACTCTCCTTCCAGACTCATATCAAACATCAAACCAAATGCATGCTTTTCAACCGTTCGCTGCCTGCACCCGCACGCCTGACCAGCATCACCACCCTGGATGGTTCCGACCTTGAATATGTGGACATCTATAAGTACCTAGGTGTCTGGCTAGACTCTAAACTCTCCTTCCAGACCCATATCAAACATCTCCAATCGAAAATCAAATCAAGAGTCTGCTTTCTATTCCGCAACAAAGCCTCCTTCACTCACGCCGCCAAACTTACCCTAGTAAAACTGACTATCCTACCGATCCTCGACTTCGGCGACGTCATCTACAAAATTGCTTCCAACACTCTACTCAGCAAACTGGATGCAGTTTATCACAGTGCCATCCGTTTTGTCACTAAAGCACCTTATACCACCCACCACTGCGACTTGTATGCTCTAGTCGGCTGGCCCTCGCTACATATTCGTCGCCAGACCCACTGGCTCCAGGTCATCTACAAGTCCATGCTAGGTAAAGCTCCGCCTTATCTCAGTTCACTGGTTACGATGGCAACACCCATCCGTAGCACGCGCTCCAGCAGGTGTATCTCACTGATCATCCCTAAAGCCAACACCTCATTTGGCCGCCTTTCGTTCCAGTTCTCTGCTGCCTGTGACTGGAACGAATTGCAAAAATCGCTGAAGTTGGAGACTTTTATCTCCCTCACCAACTTCAAACATCTGCTATCTGAGCAGCTAACCGATCGCTGCAGCTGTACATAGTCTATCGGTAAATAGCCCACCCAATTTTACCTACCTCATCCCCATACTGTTTTTATTTATTTACTTTTCTGCTCTTTTGCACATCAATATCTCTACCTGTACATGACCATCTGATCATTTATCACGCCAGTGGTAATCTGCAAAATTGTAACTATTCGCCTACCTCCTCATGCCTTTTGCACACAATGTATATAGACTATTTTTTTTCTACTGTGTTATTGACTTGTTAATTGTTTACTCCGTGTGTAACTCTGTTGTCTGTTCACACTGCTATGCTTTATCTTGGCCAGGTCGCAGTTGCAAATGAGAACTTGTTCTCAACTAGCCTACCTGGTTAAATAAAGGTGAAAAAAAAAAAAGTGAAATAGAAAACTTACATGTGGTATTTTACATTAACAGCAACGCGACTTGGCCGGGTTACAAGAAAACAAATGTCATGTCTCACTAGTAAATTAATAAGCTGTTGTAGGCCTTTGGAAATTTCAGTGAGAGCAATATTAATGTGTTGATTTACTTTTTGGAATATTATTTGAAATTGTCAGGTTTTGCAGCTTGATGAGGGCCTGATTGTCATTCTTTGCAACACTTGAAATTGTTTGCAAGTGTTGATTATGACTGCATTGGAAATGTAACCAGCCAACCAAGTATTTGGCTATCATCGGTACAGGGCAACATACCCCGCTTGCCTGTTTCATGTTTCGGCTTTGCAAAATATTATACAAACTAAACAATGTCCATCCATGAACAACCTTCAAAGTCTTTGTTGGGCCTGCAGTTAAAATACTTACAAAATGTACAATGTTTTTTTTCTAGTAATTGTGCTAGATTAATACATCCAGCTTTGGATTATCTTGATATGAATTTGAGAGTCGACATCAGTTGAGAATCGTGTGATACCAGAGAAGAGAGCGGCCCAAGTCGGTGGAAAATCTGTCTCCCTCTGGTAGATGGTGTATTTTTGTTGTTTCGCAGACCAAGCAAGGAGTTTTTGTATGGAGGTCAATGAGTGTCGAATTTGGTCAACAGAAAAATGAATGGCTTATTTGATCAAATATAAGTTTCGTAATGCTTAAGTTGTTACGAGTGAACTGATATAAGTAGTAAACGTGACTTCCCGGCAGCATAGATATAAAAATAAAAAAATTCCCCTCGAGTTGCGGTCTCTGCCTGGCCAGTTCCCCTCTCTCCACTGGGATTCTCTGCATCTGACCCTATTACGGAGGCTGAGTCACTGGCTTGCTCGTGCTTTCCCATGCCATCCTTAGAAGGGGTGCATCACAACAGTTATATCCTGCCTGGTTGGCCTTGTACGGGGTTAACTTCAGACTGGGCCACAGTGTTCCCCGACCCCTTGTCTCAGTCTCCAGTATCTATGCTGCAATATTCTATGTGACGGGGGGCTAGAGTCAGTCTGTCTTATCTGGTGTCCAGTGTGGACTTAAGTATAATATTCCCCCCCCGAAGATCTGAGCCCTGGGACCATGCTTCAGGACTACCTGGCCTGGTGACTCCTGGCTGTCCCCATCCCCAGTCCACCTGGTTGTGCTGTTGATCCAGTTTTTGCTGTTCTGTCTATTGAACCCTGACCTGTTCACCAGACGTGCTACCTTGTCCCGGACCGGCTGTTTCGACTCTCTCATTCTCCCATGCCCTGGCTTGTTCGCTCTACCTCTGAATGCTCGGTTATGAAAGGCCAACTGACATTTACTCCTGAGGTGCTGACCTGTTGCACCCTCTGTAACCACTGTGATTATTATTTGACCATGCTGGTCATCTAGGAACATCTGAACATCTTGAAGAAAAATCTGGGCTTAATGGCCATGTACTCTTATAAACTCCAACCGGCACAGCCAGAAGAGGACTGGCCACACCTCAGAGCCTGGTTCCTCTCTAGGTTTCTTCCTAGATTTCATCCTTTCTAGGGAGTTTTTCCTAGGCACCGTGCTTCTACTTCTGCCTTGCTTGCTCTTTGGGATTTAGGCTGGTTTTCTGTATAAGCGCTTGGTAACAACTACTGATAATATAAAAAGTGTTTAATAGTATTTTTTGGGCCTTTGTTGATGGGAGTCATCCTTTTCCTCATCTCCTTTGAGAATATTGGCCAGTTCCCTCAAGTTGGTCATGCCTCCATCTGTAGCGGCCTTGGGAGAGGGTGACAGTGTAGGATGTTAATGTGCTATGGTGCCAGGTTTGATACAGAGAGACCTCACTGAAAACAATATGTATGTTAGTGGAGGATGGGAGCACGTCATAGACGGACCTTAACAGGAAGTGGATTCTGGCAGGCTCCATCCTTCACAGCTCACCCTAAGAAAGACTCCTCTCTGTTGTCTCCTACCTTGTCCAAGCCCCCTGTGCACCCAACCCTACTGCTTTAGCCCTTCTCTGTTCCTCCACCATTTTTCTGATTTCCTAGTGCACCAGGTGCCTCCTTTCGGTGATGTTGGCTTTGGCCCAGCATGTGGTTTGTGCTGTTCCAAGGCCCTGTCTTGGCAGATGTTCCGCACTATGTCTACTCTCAGACTGGTTGAAGGCATTGGTGGCAGACCATTTCCTTCCTGTCTTACCTCAATCATTGCACCTTGTAACAGTGGGGCAAAAAAGTATTTAGTCAGCCACCAATTGTGCAAGTTCTCGCACTTAAAAAGATGAGAGGCCTGTAATTGTCTTCATAGGTACACTTCAACTATGACAGACAAAATGAGAAAAAAAATTCCAGAAAATCCCATTGTAGGATTTTTTAATGAATTTATTTGCAAATTATGGTGGAAAATAAGTATTTGGTCAATAACAAAAGTTTCTCAATACTTTGTTATATACCCTTTGTTGGCAATGACAGAGGACAAACGTTTTTTGTAAGTCTTCACAAGGTTTTCCACACACTGTTGCTGGTATTTTGGCCCATTCCTCCATTCCTTCCTCCTCTAGAGCAGTGATGTTTTGGGGCTGTTGCTGGGCAACACAGACTTTCAACTCCCTCCAAAGATTTTCTATGGGGTTGAGATCTGGAGACTGGCTAGGCCACTCCAGGACCTTGAAATGCTTCTTACGAAGCCACTCCTTTGTTGCCCGGGCGGTGTGTTTGGGATCATTGTCATGCTGAAAGACCCAGCCACGTTTCATCTTCAATGCCCTTGCTGATGGAAGGTTTTCACTCCAAATCTCACGATACATGGCCCCATTCATTCTTTCCTTTACACGGATCAGTCGTCCTGGTCGCTTTGCAGAAAAACAGCCCCAAAGCATGTTTCCACCCCCATGCTTCACAGTAGGTATGGTGTTCTTTGGCTGCAACTCAGCATTCTTTGTCGTCCAAACACGACGAGTTGAGTTTTTACCAAAAAGTTATATTTTGGTTTCATCTGACCATGACATTCTCCCAATCTTCTTCTGGATCATCCAAATGCTCTCTAGAAAACTTCAGACAGGCCTGGACATGTACTGGCTTAAGCAGGGGGACACGTCTGGCACTGCAGGATTTGAGTCCCTGGCGGCGTAGTGTGTTACTGATGGTAGGCTTTGTTACTTTGGTCCCAGCACATCACCAGCTTTGCCTTTGCTACTTTGAAGTTTTATGCCAGTGATGAGATTGGTAGTTGTAGCTTTGCTTGAGAAGTTGGGAGCATGCCAAGCTATTACATTTTTTTAATTGAACCTTTATTTAACTAGCCAAGTCAGTTAACTTCTTTGGGATATGGGGCGGTATTTTGACGTCCAGATGAAAAGCCTGCCCAAAGTCAACTGCCTGCTACTCAGGCTCAGAAGCTAGGATATGCAAATAATTGGTAGTTTTGGATAGAAAACACTCTAAAGTTTATAAAAACCGTTAAAATAATGTCTGTGAGTATAACAGAACTTATTTGACAGGCGAAACCGAGGACAAACCATCCAGGAATTTCTTTTGAGTTCACTGTTTTCAATTTGGATTTCTATGGGAATCTAGATTTCTGAGGCATCTGGTTGCAGTTCCTATGGCTTCCACTAGATGTCAACAGTCTTTAGAAATTGGTTTATGTTTTTCTTTTGAGTAATGAAGAAGTAGCCTCTTCCTTTCTGAGTGTCGAGTCTAGTGTACCGTTTCGTTTGGGGAGCGCGACCTGAAGCTCTCTCCACATTCATTTTATACGCTATTGAACGCAGTATATTCAGTCTTAAATTTGATCGATTATTTACGTTTTAAAATACCTAAAGTTGGATTAGGAAAGTTGTTTGCAATGTTTGGACCAAGTTTACAGGTAACTTATTAGATAATTTGTAGTCATTTTGGGCGATTTGGAACCGGTGTTTTTCTGAATCAAACGCGCCAAATAAATTTACATTTTGGGGAAATAACGACAGAATTTATCGAACAAAAGGACCATTTGTGATGTTTATGGGACATTTTGGAGTGCCAACAGAAGAAGATCTTCAAAGTTAAGGCATGAATTATATCGTTATTTCTGAGTTTTGTGTCATGCCTGGCGGGTTGAAATATGATTGTCATGTGTTTGTATGATGGAGTGCTGTCCTCAGATAATCACATGTTTTGTTTTCGCCGTAAAGCCTTTTTAAAATCTGACACAGTGGCTGGATTAACAAGAAGCTAAACTGTATTTTGGTATATTGCACTTGTGATTTTATGAAAGTTAAATATTTCTAATAATTTAATTTGAATTTGCCGCTCTGCCATTTCACCAGATGTTGTCAAATCGATCCCGCTAACGGGATTTGATCCATAAGAAGAACAAATTTTTATTTACAATGATGGCCTACCCCAGCCAAACCCTGATGACGCTGGGCCAATTGTGTGCCGCACTACGGGACTTCCAATCACGGCCGGATGTGATGCAGCCTGGATTCGAACCAGTGACTGCAGTGACGCCTCTTACACTGAGAAGTAGTGCTTTAGCGCTGCACCACTGGGGAGCCCTTCCTGGGTGTCGTTTGCAGCTCTCTCTAGTGCTGTTGATAAGGTGAACTCGTACAGGGTTAACGGACAGGTTATTCGGGGGAGAACAGAGTGCTGGTACATCCAGGCTTTGAATTTACCAGGGAGCGAGTCCTGTCTTGTGGAGGCTTTCTTTCAGCTGGCTCTGTAGGACCTTGATGTTATGGCTGTCCTTTGGGGTCTCAGCGTACCACTTTTCCAGGAACTTGATAGGGTTATTGATGTATGATGGAATTACCTTTTTCTGAATTGTCATGGTGAACCTGTCGGTAACCATGCCTTTTCTTATTACCAGGCTTCTTGTTTTGCGAGGTTTGAATGTCATCCTGGCCATCCCTGCAGTTTCCTCCAGAGCTGACGGGACCCATCGTGCCTGCATGTGGGTGGTGGTAGTGATGGTGTGGTCATCAATAAACCATTTTCTGTGGTTGTTGGATTCTTCCCGGGCCTCATGACTTTGTCAGTAGATTTGATGATCAGGTTAATTCCGATCAAAAAAAATATCACTGAGATGGTACATCCTGTGACTATTCCCCTTTCCAGGGCTTGCCATGATGTGGTGATGTTGGCTGAGAACCTGAGCTTGATGTTGCTGTAGTAGCTGCTTTTGGGTGTTATCGTGAATGTGATAAAGCTTCAGGTCTTCGAAGATGAGGGAGAGAGGTCACTGCCGTTGATCTTGGCCTCCCCTTTCAAATGGCTGATGGCGCTAGTGTGATCAATACATCCATGGAATTCTGGTATGTCTCCCTTCTGGACAGATGAGTCAGTGTAGTTGTTTCTCATTTAGATGGTGAGTCTTGCAAGGATGGAGAAGATTATCCTCCCACGTTGAGTAGGGATATGGTGTGGAACTGGTTGATGTTGGAAGAGTTATTTCCTTCTGCCCTCTGCCAGCATGTTGGTATCTCTCCCTTCCTCCAAACCGTTCTGATCAGCTTCCATAGCCAGCATAGGAGTTTAGGGCACATTTTGTAGAACTTGTATGGAAATCCATTTGGACCAGGTGCCGATCTTGCTCTGGCCTTTTTCACCAGCTCTACGACTTCCCTCCATGTTCGCATTCAGGTTGGTCGATTGGTGAAATTCTCAGGCATTGCCCAAATGGCTCATTCCTTCCCTGGTCGGAGTACCTCTCCACCTTAGTTGCCTGAAGGTTGCCAGATCTCTCCGCTTCCAGTGTAAATGAAATGAAGTGGAAGGGGTTGGCTCTCTGCTTTGCTGTCTGTCTCCTTGTTCTTACCCTTTCCGCATTCTGGAGTGACATCAGGTTACTCTGTGTCCTGCAGTTCCTGTAGAGCTTTGCGTTGTGTGGCACCTGCCTCCCTGAAGCGCTTGATGAGTGACTGCAGTTCTTTGCGAAGCCTAAAAGCCTACATTTTCTGTCTGTTGGGTTGATTGTTGCTCTCTTCATTGTCAAATCTTTCACTGTTCACCACGGGCACAAGCTTGGACAGGGAAGTGAGTGTCTTTTCCCCACCAGTGTTGTTTCTAGGTTGTTGTCCAGGTCGTCATCCAGCTGTTTCCAGGCTGCGTTGTTGTTGTGGCCACTTGACATTCCTTGCTCTGGGTTCCACATCCTCTGGAGTCTCTGACTTTCACCTCCTTTGAAGGCGTGGCAGCCTCAAGTCGTTCAGATGCGGAGAGGTCTTCAACACTATGGTGCTGGCTAGAAACCTCCTAAGTCTCACCAGATAGCAAGTCTGTGCGCTGCTGCTTTGTTGGCTCAGGTAGGCACTTTGCCTTTGTTTCATATGTACAGTTTTACGCAGTGGCATCTTGTTCCACTTTCTACTCCTCCAGTCAGAATCCTTCATACAACCTTGTCGTTAGTGTTATCCATCCATGGAAACGTTTAATTCTTCCCCCCTCTCGGAAGGCTCTATGGGTATGGTTACTTCCGGTTCTCTGTAGTTGCTTCGGGTCGCCCCCTTGCAGAGGACGGTGAGTTGGGGGTGCTAGCCCAACTCCCCCCTGCACTAGACGTTCCAAGTAGTCATCGGTTTCTCCAGTGTCACCATTCTCCTCTTGGTTGTCGCTCAGTCTTTCCTGGGAGTCACTGGTTGCCTAGTTTGTAACAGTAACTGACAGTCAGTACTTGATTGCTGATCCGCTGGCGTCATCAGCCAAGGTGACCTCTTACTGGACATTTCATAACTTGGAACGTCCTAAAGATGGGGAATTGACTGTCTTCAATTGACATCAATGCATGACGAAGTGAAAATTTGACTAACGGTATGTGGAATTTGGGATTCGCCCCTTCATGTTCACACACACATGCCAGTATATATATTTTTAAAACTATGTATGTTTATACAGATGAGTAAAAATGCATCTTACAAACTGAAAAATCTCAATACAGCAGGATGTGTTTTTTAGATACCACCATCTTATATTAAGTTAAAGGTGCTACAGTGCATTCGGAAAGTATTCAGACCCCTTGATTTTTCCCCACATTTTGTTAGGTGACGGCCTTAAACTAAAATGGATTGAATTGTTTTTTCTCTCTCAATCTACACACAATACCCCATAATGACAAGGCAAAAACAGGTTTTTATAAATATTTGCATTTATTACAAATAAAAACATGAAATATCACATTTACATAAGTTCAGACCTTTCACTCAGTACTTTGTTCATTCACTTTTGGCAGCCTCGAGTCTTGGATTTTGCTCTGACATTCACTGTCAGCTATGGTGCCTTTCCAAATCAAGTTGTAGAACCATCAAGGATGATCAATTGAAACAATTATTTATTTGTAATACATAAGCAAAAATCTAAAAAAACAACATGATTTTGCTTTGTCATTACGGGGTATTGTGTGTAGATTGATAAAGAAAAAATAAATAAAAAATGAATCAATTTCAGAAGACTAACGTAACAAAAAGTGGAAAAAAGGTTCAATACTTTCCTTATATACTGTACATGCAGAATGTCTCACCCATTTTATTTTTATTTCACCTTTATTTAACCAGGTAGGCAAGTTGAGAACAAGTTCTCATTTACAATTGCGACCTGGCCAAGATAAAGCAAAGCAGTTCGACACATACAACAACAGTTGGAATAAAATAAATATACAGTCAATAATACAGTAGAAAAATAAGTCTATATACACAATGTGAGTAAGTGAGGTGAGATGAGGTAAAGGCAAAAAAAAAGGCCATGGCGGCAAAGTAAATACAATATAGCAAGTAAAACACTGGAATGGTTGATTTGCAGTGGAAGAATGTGCAAAGTAGAGAGAAATAATGGGGTGCAAAGGAGAAAAATAAATAAATACAGTAGGGAAAGAGGTAGTTGTTTGGGCTAAATTATAGATGGGCTATGTACAGGTGCAGTAATCTGTGAGCTGCTCTGACAGCTGGTGCTTAAAGCTAGTGAGGGAGATAAGTGTTTCCAGTGTCAGAGATTTTTGTAGTTCGTTCCAGTCATTGGCAGCAGAGAACTGGAAGGAGAGGCCAAAAGAAGAATTGGTTTTGGGGGTGACCAGAGATACAGTGCCTTGCGAAAGTATTCAGCCCCCTTGAACTTTGCGACCTTTTGCCACATTTCAGGCTTCAAACAAAGATATAAAACTGTATTTTTTTTGTGAAGAATCAACAACAAGTGGGACACAATCATGAAGTGGAACGACATTTATTGGATATTTCAAACTTTTTTAACAAATCAAAAACTGAAAAATTGGCTGTGCAAAATGATTCAGCCCCCTTAAGTTAATACTTTGTAGCGCCACCTTTTGCTGTGATTACAGCTGTAAGTCGCTTGGGGTATGTCTCTATCAGTTTTGCACATCGAGAGACTGACATCTTTTCCCATTCCTCCTTGCAAAACAGCTCGAGCTCAGTGAGGTTGGAT